>NC_141009.1:23003080-24203080 GCF_052327205.1 Somniosus microcephalus
CCTCCTCTCCCTCACACTCCCCCCCTCCTCTCCCTCACACTCCCCCCTCCTCTCCCTCACACTCCCCCCCCTCCTCTCACTCACACTCCCCCCTCCTCTCACTCACACTCCCCTCCCCCCTCCTCTCCCTCACGCTCCCCTCCCCCCCTCCTCTCCCTCACACTTCTCCCCCCCTCCTCTCCCTCACACTCCCCCCCCTCCCTCACACTCCCCCTCGCCCCCCCCTCCCTCACACTCTCCCCCCCCCCACTCCCCCCTTGAGCTGAGCGGCGGCCGGCGCCGGGACCGGGAGAGCGGGCTCTCGCGGGCGGGCGTGCGGCGCAGGCGCGGTCAGTGCCAGCGGCGCGAGGCGCGGGCGGCGCAGGCGCGGTCAGTGCCAGCGGCGCGAGGCGCAGGCGGGCGGGCGGCGCAGGCGCGGTCAGTGCCAGCGGCGCGAGGCGGCCCGCGGGGAGCAGGCAGGGAAACCCCGCGACCCAGCGGCCGTTAGCGAGCGGCTAACTTCGGGCGGCCCGCACTCACGGGAAGAGAGAGAGGGGGAAGTAGAGAGAGAGAGAGGGAAGAGAGGGAGGGAAGAGATGAAGGAGAGAGAGGGAAGAGGAGAAGGAGAGAGAGAGAGAGGGAAGAGAGAGAGAGAGAGAAATTTTTTAAGCTTCAGGCCTGCCTGCAGCGGGCCTGGAGAGCAGCCCCGAGTCCCCCCTGCGCGAGGGTGAGGAGGGGGACGACGGCGGTTAGGGGATCACTTAATTTCCTACTGTTGCTGAACACAATTTAAAACTCAAATAAATTGTTATTTAATTCCCTAACACATAATTCAAATATTTACCTTAGTTCCCTAACACACAGAAAGTGTGGGGAAAAAATCGTGAAAAATCAAGATGGCAGCCACTCACCTCGGTTCAGAACGATAAGGCCCGCCCACACACGCACCGATTGGTCGACCGTCAGGTCACTGAAGCGTAGGATTGGTCAATCATCAAGTCACTCAACACTCAACTGTAGGATGGCACGCGCCAGGAACCCGCCATACGATTGGTCGACCTCGATGTCACACGGTCGCTAATGAGATGCTAATGAGCGGAATGTTGAACGTTTTTTGGATACCGCGGGCGCGATCTTTGTCCGGCCGAAACGTAAATACGCCTATGACCGGTCCGTAATCGTAAGCTTTCTTTTGACGTGACGCGCGCGTCGGTACGCTCTATAACTTTCAAACGTATAGAGAATGGACAGGCAGACAGACAGACAGAGATAGACAGAAGAGGTCTTATATATATATATAGAGATACATGAATATCATATTCTGAGTTGCGTGTGACTGCAGAGAGCACCTTCGCCTGCGTGAAATGTGTCGCGAGTTTGTAATTTTTACCTCCGAAAAAGCATTTAGTTGGTTTGTTTGAACCAGACAAATTCAAGTTTTTCCTCAGTTTGTAATGAAAGAGGAGACAGTATTGCAGTTGACATGTGCCACGTGACTTTTTCTTTTAAATGCACAATAAGTGACTCAATTTGCATCCAAATGACTTTACCATTTATGTTTTACCTTGGTCATCGTTGGTTGCTAAATGATGGTATTAGACATTCACTTTTGCAAGCTCAATTATAAGATGCAACTTTGACAAACATTCAGCACTTCAAATATAAATTTCTTTATTTTGTCATCACTTCAATGATGTACCACGCTGTGATATTGCTATGAGATATTGCTGATACGGGTCGTGGCATCGTAAGTCATCACACCACTCATACCGCATAAGGGCATGGCTGCCGTCGCTCTATAAATGGTGCAGTTATACACTGCACTGCTGCAAAGTGGTTTCGGTGCACGAAACAGGTCTCACATCTCTTGAATTTGGCACAACATGGACTATAACTACCGTGCGGCATAAAGCTCGGTTTCAAAAAAGAGCTCAACGAGTCCACTGGACCTTCTGAGCACTTCACAAGTTTATTCAGAGTTGTTCGGAGAAAGGCTCCCACCCGTACTCTTAAATTTAACCATCAGAAGCAGTGTTTTGTGAATGCAAATAAATATGCACGTGCACACAGCCCTCTCTGATCTCAAGCGTTCCTGCTACAACTGCACAGGGTATTGGTGATACCACACCTTGAGCACTGCGTACAGTTTTGGTCTCCTTATTTAAGGAAGGATATACTTGCATTGGAGGCAGTTCAGAGACGATTCACACGGTTGATTCCTGAGATGAGGGAGTTGACTTATGAAGAAAGATTGAGCAGGTTGGGCCTATACTCATTGGAATTTAGAAGAATGAGAGGTGATCTTATTGAAACATATAAGATACTGAGGGGGCTCGACAAGGTAGATGCAGAGAGGATGTTTCCCCTCGTGGAGCCATGATCGTATTGAATGGCGGAGCAGGCTCGAGGGGCCAAGTGGCCTATTCCTGCTCCTATTTCTTATGTTCTTATGTTCTTCTGTTCCAAGTGGAGCCAGGCAGCATTGACAAGGTTCTGCCAGACTGAAGATAGATTTGGCATAAGTGCAGTCTAAAAAGCAAAGTAATTAATTGTCAGGGCAGTGATACATCGTCTTTTAAAATTAATTTTGTTAATGATTTCTTTCACACAATGATACAGCAGTATATACTATTATTTTCCACAATGAATGATCACAAGAGTCATTCTACAGTATTTAACACTGCTACACTTAGCTGTGGTCAGAATGGACGAACCTCCACAAATATAACCAGGTTCATCAATGGTAAATTCAATCATTTTTCTTCCCTGCATAGCAGATATTACTATTTTGTTAATATAAAATAAGACTATACATTTTGCCAGAGCTTGGATATTTCTGGACAAGCATAATCCATTAATTCAAAACTCATTTGTACAAAAAAAAGCCATTTAAAGCTCGAACAAGCAAGTTATTGGTGAAATCTTGTGACATTCAGTGAAACCTCTCTGTAAATGACCACCGATCTTCAGTCCCTCAAAGAGAGATTATCTCGTTGATCAAATTCAAATCCAAATGATCAAATTAAGATTATGTTGTCGCTGTTAAGAAAGTGACCTTACTGTGTGGGTCCTCGTCAAGGTATTTCACTATAGAAACATAGAAACATAGAAGATAGGAGCAGGAGTAGGCCATTTGGCCCCTCGAGCCTGCTCCGCCATTCAATGCGATCATGGCTGATCATCCAAATTCTGTACACTGTCCCTGCTTTCTCCCCATATCCCTTGATCCCTTTAGCCTTGAGAAATATATCTAACTCCTTCTTGAATATATTTAATGAATTGGCCTCAACTGCCTTCTGTGGTAGAGAATTCCACAGGCTCACCACTCTCTGGGTGAAGAAATTCCTCCTTATCTCTGTACTAAATGGCTTACCCCTTATCCTTAGACTGTGACCCCTGGTTCTGGACTCCCCGGCCATTGGGAACATCCTTCCTGCATCTAGTCTGTCTAGTCCTGTTAGAATTTTATAAGTTTCAATGAGATCCCCTCTCATTCTTCTAAACTCCAGCGAGTATAAGCACAATCGACCCAATCTCTCCTCATACGTCATTCCTGCCATCCCAGGTATCAGCCTGGTGAATCTTCACTGAACTCCCTCCATGGCAAGAACATCCTTCCTCAGGTAAGGCAACCAAAACTGTACACAATACTCAAGGTGTGGTCTCACCAAGGCCCTGTACAACTGCAGTAAGACATCCTTGTTCCTGTACTCGAACCCTCTCGCTATGAAGGCCAACATACCATTTGCCTTCTTAACCGCCTGCTGCACCTGCATGCTTACCTTCAGTGACTGGTGTACAAGGACACCCAGGTCTCGTTGCACTTCCCCTTCTCCCAATCTATTGCCATTCCGATAATAATCCTGTTTTTGACACCAAAGTGGATAACCTCGCATTTATCCACGTTATATTGCATCTGCCATGCTTCTGCCCAATCACCCAACCTGTCCAAATCATACTGGAGTTTCTCGGCATCCTCCTCACAGCACACACGCCCACCCAGCTTTGTGTCGTCTGCAAACCTGGAGATATTACACCTAGTTCCCTCCTCTAGATCATTAATATATATTGTGAATAGCTGGGGTCCTAGGACCGATCCCTGCGGTACCCCACTACTCACTGCCTGCTGTTAAGTCTGTGTGTTCTAGTTGTATTTAAGATTAATTACTGACACAGACTACAAGAATAACGTTTCAACAGGTCTTTACTAGTTGGAGGTCAGGGCTATACTAACAGCAATATCACTACACAGTACTTATATACCGGTGGTCACCACCGGTATTACGTATACAGCAGCCAGAGAAAGTAGTACATCTCTTAAGGTGGAACAGGCTTAAGTTCTCTTAAGGTGGAACAGGTTACATACACCACAATCCTCCCTTTTTAGCTTAACAGTCATATCCCCATTTAACATAACATAATAACATATATACATATACTAGCTGGGGAACCCCGCGTTGCGAGGCCAATTTTGGCGCGCGAGGGCAATTTTGGGGCGTTTGGTCTCCCTGCCCCTGTGTGTCCCCCCTCTCCGTGTCATGTCCTCTCCCTGTCCTATCCCTCCCTCCCCTCTCTCCCTCCCCTCCCCTGTCTCCCTCTCCCCCCTCCCCTCCCCGTCTCCCTCTCCCCCCCACCCCTCCCTCCCTCTCCCCCCCACCCCTCCCTCCCTCTCCCCCCCCCACCCCTCCCCTGCTCCCCCACTCCCCTCTGTCCCTCTCTCCAGCCCCTCCCCCTGCCTAGCGCCTGAGGTCCGGTGCCGTTGCTGAGGTCCCCCGCGTATCGCGCGGCTGATGGACGGCCGCTGCGGGCGGGCGGGCAGCGCATGCGCGGTGAGTGTGGGCGGCGCATGCACGGTGAGTGCGGGCGGCGCATGCGCGGTCAGTGCGAGCGGCCTGCGGGAGCCGGCAAGGCCGTTAGCGAGCGGGAAACTTCGGGCAGCGCGCCCGCGCTCCGTCCGCGACACCTGAGAGGGGGTAGTAGAGAGAGACAGAGAGGGAAGAGGAGAAGGGGAGAGAGGGAAGAGGAGAAGGAGAGAGAGGGAAGAGGAGAAGGAGAGAGAGAGAGGGAAGAAAGAGAGAGAGAGAAATTTTTTCAGCTTCAGGCCCCGAGTCCCCCCTGCGCGAGGGTGAGGAGGAGGGTGGGGGGGGTTGCTAAACACAATATAAAACTCAAATAAATTGTTAATTAATTGCCTAACACATAATTGAAATATTTACCTTAGTTCCCTAACACACAGAAAGTGTGGGGGAAAAAATCGTGGAAAATCAAGATGGCGGCCACTCACCTCGGTTCAGAAGGATAAGGCTCGCCCACACACATTGGTCGACTGGTCAGGTCACCGAAGCGTAGGTTTGGTCAATCGTCGAGTCACTCGACACTCAACTGTAGGAAGACCTCGACGTCACACGGTCGCTAATGAGATGCTAATGAGCAGAACGCTGAACGTTTTTGGGATACCGCGGGCGGGATTTTTGTCCGGCCGAAACGTAAATACGCCTATGACCGGTCCGGAATCGCAAGCTTTCTTTTGAGGCAACGCGCGCGTCGGTACGCTCTGTAACTTCCAAACGTATAGAGACCAGGCGGACAGACAGACAGACAGACATCGGGACAGACAGAAGAGCCGCTTTATATATATAGATATAACTTCAGGTATAAACAGTTCAAAGGTTCAGTCTCTCAGGAGGCCTTCTGATTCAGGTTGGATGACGCCTTTCAGTGGTCTCTGATTCTTGTTGCTGAGGTGACTCCTCTAGTTGGTTTCCTATGTATTGGACGTCATCATCAGGTACATTCCCTGTCGAGGTAGATGCTTCAGGTTCATTAACGTCTTCCACAGTTGTCTCTGTCGCAACCATGGGTTCAACCCTTGCTCTTGATTCTACCAGTTGATCCGCATGACGCCTTATCACATTGTTACCAATATCTAATGTGCACATCAGAGGTCCTTGTCTGGCCCGAATTGTTCCGGACTGCCATTTTTCGTTTCCATAGTCCCTTGCCAACACTGGTTGTCCTACGTCGAAACTTCGAGTGGCCTTGTTATTAATATGCCGGAACTGTTTGTTTTCCACTTCCCTCCGCACATTTGGTTTTAACAAGTCCAACCTGGACCGCAACCTCCTGTTATAAAACATCATGGCAGGACTTTGGTTAGTCACTGCATGAGCGGCGTTTCGATATGCCATTAGGAAATTGTCCACCTTGTGTTGTAGCGGAATCTGATCATCGTTCATGGCCTTTATTGCCTTTTTGAATGTTTGGACAAATCTCTCGGCCAACCCGTTTGTCGCCGGACGATATGGGGCAGAGGTATAATGTTTCACCCCATTCTTCTTTAAGAATTTTTGGAATTCTTCCGACACGAACTGTGGTCCGTTGTCCGAACATATCTGTTCTGGCAATCCATTCCTTGCGAATATTGTTCTTAACACCGCAATTGTCTTTTCTGAAGTAGTGGTATTCATCTTGATCACTTCTGGCCATTTGGAATGTGCGTCCACCGCAATTAGGAACATGGAGTCCATGAATGGACCAGCAAAGTCAATATGTACGCGTTGCCATGGGGCTGAAGGCCATTCCCATGGGTGTAGCGGTGCGATCGGAGGTGCATTTTGCACTTTTTGGCTCCCAGCGCAGCTTTTCGTCAACTCCTCTATCTGTTGGTCAATACCCGGCCACCATACATAAGCCCTAGCAAGACTTTTCATCTTAACTCCCCCCAGATGACCTTCATGCAGTTCCTTTAGAACTCTTTCCCTTAACTTGGGAGGAATAATCACTCTTGTCCCATACATCAAAGTACCATGGCAGACGGACAGCTGGTCTCGCCTTGCCGAGAATGCCGGTAACAGAGGATCACCATGTGTTGGCCATCCCTTCACTGTCACCTCGTAGACTCGGGACAGTGTCGGGTCGTTCCTGGTTTCTCTTTCAATACTTGCATTGGTGACTGGTAAACACTCGATGATGGTCGAATGAAATAACTCAACAGGGTCAACTTTCGTCGTCTCTTCTTCTTCAGGTAGTGGCAGGCGCGACAGCCCATCAGCATTGCCATGCTGCTTTGTACCTTTGAATTCTATTTGATATTGATGTGCCCCTAGGAAAAGGGACCATCTCTGGAGTCTCTGTGCTGTCATCACCGAAACACCCTTCTTAGGGTTAAAAATGGATACCAACGGCTGATGGTCTGTCAGAAGTGTGAATTTTTGGCCCTGCAGGTAATGATTAAACTTCTTCACTCCCCATACAAGGCTGAGAGCCTCCCTATCGATCTGCGCATAGTTGCGCTCAGCGGAGGTCAATGATCTGGATGCAAACGCGACTGGCCTTTCCGTGCCATTTGGCAACTTGTGTGAGAGTACTACCCCAATACCATATGGAGAAGCATCACAAGCCAACCGAATAGGCAGTGTCGGGTTGAAGTGAGCCAACACTTCCTGAGGTGATCAATTCTTTGCTTTTGCGAAATGCCTTCTTACAGTTTTCGCTCCATTCCCATGGTACCCCCTTCTGTAAAAGAGCGTTCAGCGGGTGCAGTACCGTGGATAGATTCGGTAGAAACTTATGGTAATAATTAATCAATCCTAGAAATGACCTCAACTGAGAGACATTATCCGGAGCGGGAGCCTTTACAACTGCCTCTATCTTGTCAGGAGACTTATGAAGACCCTCCCGGTCAATGACATGACCACAGTACGAGATCCGCTTCTGAAAGAACTCACATTTCTGCCGATTAACTCGAAGTCCATACTCTTTCAGTCTGTTGAGCACCAGTTCCAAGTTTGCAAGGTGTTCTTCATCACCATCTCCTGTAATCAGAATATCGTCCAGGTAACAGTGTGTGCCTGGAATTCCCTGTAATACCTGCTCCATGGCCCTCTGCCAAATTGCTGGAGCCGATGCCACTCCAAAAACCAGCCTATTATACCGGTACAAACCTCTATGCGTGTTGATCGTGAGGTACTGGCGTGACTCTTCTTCAACCTCCATCTGCAAGTACGCCTGCGCCAGGTCTATCTTGGTGAAGTGTTTCCCGCCAGACAACGAAGCAAAAATATCCTCAATCCGCGGAAGCAGATACTGCACCGTGTGAAGCACCGGATTAACGGTGATCTTGAAGTCTCCACAGATGCGAACCTTCCCTGGTTCTCCTGGCTTGTTGCTCGAAGGACGTTTCATAACGGGAACAATGGGCGTAGCCCACTCACTCCAATCTACCTTAGACAGTACACCTGAACGTTCTAGCGCTTCCAGTTCCGCTTCTACAGCAGGTCGTATTGCATAGGGTACCGGTCTGGCTTTGAAAAATTTTGGGTGTGCATGTTCATCAATCTTGATGTTTGCCATAATTCCTCTGTGTTCCCAGTCCCTGCTGGAACACCTCTTTAGCATCATCCAATATTCTGGACAATCGTTTAGGTTTGACATCCGTTTCCCCGGAATCTACCGTTAGTGCCTTTAAGGAGTGCCAGTCCATATTCATTTTCCTAATCCACTCCCGTCCCAGTAGTGGTGGACCTCCTTCAGGTAGCACATATAAGTCCATTACTTGGCTTTCTTTGCCCTTGTGGACCACTTTTACCTCTATCTTTCCGATGGGGTACACTCTTTGCCCAGTGTATGTTTTCAATATAATCTCCGTATCCCGTAGGGGAATATGTTGGAATAACCTTTTGTAATCTTTCTTATTCATGACCGTCAATGCCGATCCAGTGTCCAATTCCATCTTTACTTGGACTCCTGCTATCTGAAGAGTGACCCAAATTGTCTGGAGATCTGCATCCTTACCAACGTTGTGTACTCTTAAGCTACCCAGTTCATTACTGCTGGCGTCTGAATCTGACTTCTGTTCGTTCGAACTGTTCTTTGTCACCTTGTGTACCTTTATGTATTTTCCTTGCGGTGACTTTTTGTTGCTGGTCTTCTTTCCTGACCGGCATACTTTAGCTATGTGGCCAAGCCTGCCGCACGTTCTGCATTCTTGGTTTTTAAACCAACACTGGTTCTGATCGTGCGTTGTCTTTCCACAACGATAACATTTTACAGTACTCAAAACCAATTTATTTGTACTGAGTTCCGGTGACCGTAGCTGCATTACTGCCGTGCCTCTCGCTGCAGCTTCGTGTGATGCTGCCATAGTGACCGCTTTCTCAAGCGTCAGCTCATTCTCCTCGAGCAATCGCTTTTGTGCATCTTCTTTTAATAATCCACACACAAATTTATCTCTTAGCGCATCTGTTAGTCCCGTTCCAAACTGACAGTACTTTGCTAGCTTACGCAATTCCATTAAATATTCAGCATTGCTTTCATCTTTCAGCTGCTTTCTGCTGTAAAATTTAAATCGTTCCGCTAGCATCAGCGGCGTGGGGTTTAGATGATTTCTCAGGACAGTAACAATCTCCTCGAACGTCTTCTCCGCCGGTTCATCTGGTGATAAAAGGTGTTTCAATTGCCCGTATGTCTTCACACCCATTAAGTTTAATAAAGTTAGTGCTTTCTCATCATCTGGGATTTTATTTGCTTTACAATAATTTTGTATGCGTTCTACATACGTGGCCCAATCTTCGATGTCGCTATCAAAGGTATTAATGTTCCCATGTTTAGGCATTGTTGCAATTTTTTTTAGTGATTTCCCTTTTTCCAAGATGGCGGCTTCCCGCTCTTGTCTTCGTCCTCCGCCTACAAAATGGCGGTTTTGCGCGCTTGGCGGTCTTTCCTGCGCTCGCCTTCTTCACCCGCTGGCTGCAATGGCGTTTGGCGTGCCGCTGCTGCTCCCCTTTCCCAGCGGTTTGTAACTCCCCCGACGCTGTCTCCGCTTCACCGCGGCTCCCTCGGGCATTCGCGCTTCCCCGATGTCGCGCCTCGCAGCCCTTCTTGCAGCCCGGTTATTAGCACCGGCTGCGTTCGCCTTCACCGCGGCTCTCGCGCCTTCAGTTGCCCCAGACGCTGCGCCTTTTTGGCCCGAATGCGGCCCGGCCCTTATCACCAGCCGCGATCGATGTCCCCGCGCTGCGCCTTTTGGCCCGAATGCGGCCCGGCCCTTATCTCCGGTCGCGATCGATCTCACCACCCTTATTCCTCCGTCTTCCCTCCCCGTCTGTACAGCCAACGCGGCCGACTTTCTGCTCGCGTCGCTGACCGGCTTACCCACCACCGAGGTAGAAGGAAGATAGCTGACTGCCGCTGATGGAGGCTTCGAGTTCAGGATATCTTCTGCACTCCGGGTTCTCGATGCCTGCCGCGCGACGTGTCTTCCAGCAGGGTGATGAGGGTGGATGCCTCTCTTCGACGCCCGTTCTGTGGACGAAGCCGCCGTGGATATAAACTGCCGCAGGGTAAGAATCAGACTCGTCGCCACTGTTAAGTCTGTGTGTTCTAGTTGTATTTAAGATTAATTACTGACACAGACTACAAGAATAACGTTTCAACAGGTCTTTACTAGTTGGAGGTCAGGGCTATACTAACAGCAATATCACTACACAGTACTTATATACCGGTGGTCACCACCGGTATTACGTATACAGCAGCCAGAGAAAGTAGTACATCTCTTAAGGTGGAACAGGCTTAAGTTCTCTTAAGGTGGAACAGGTTACATACACCACACCTGCCACTCGGAAAAAGACCCGTTTATTCCAACTCTTTGCTTTTTGTCTGCCAGCCAGTTCTCTATCCAAGTCAATACCTTGCCCCCAATCCCATGTGCCTTAACTTTACACGCTAATCTCTTATGCGGGACCTTATCGAAAGCTTTCTGAAAGTCCAAATACACCACATCCACTGGTTCTCCCTTATCTATTTTACCAGTTGCATCCTCAAAAAATTCCAGTAGATTAGTCAAGCAGGATTTACCTTTTGTAAATCCATGTTGACTTTGTCCAATCCTGTCAGTTTTCCAAGTGTTCTGCTGTTACATCTTTTATAATGGACTCTAGCATTTTCCCCACTATCGATGTCAGGCTTACCGGTCTATAATTCCCCGCTTTCTCTCTACCACCTTTTTTGAATAGTGGGGTAACATTAGCTACCCTCCAATCCATGGGTACTGTTCCAGAGTCTATCAAATTTTGGAAGATGACCAGCAATGCATCTACTATTTCTAGGGCCACTTCCTTAAGTACCCTAGGATTTAGATTATCAGGCCCTGGGGATTTATCGGCCTTCAATCCCGTCAATTTCCCCAACACCATTTCCCTACAAATACTGATTTCTTTCAGTTCCTCCCTCTCATTAGACCCTATGTTCCCCGACATCTACGTGTGATCATGCCATGTGCAGTTTGCTGCATTACCGCTTTTATCATATCTTTCATCACTTATTTTAATACATTCCCTATCACTCATACCCGCCCACAGTTATTGTGGGCAACAGTCTATACCAGGCAATTATAGCTTGCCAGTTGCAATTCCCATAGATGTCGATTGCAAAGGCACCTCTTATACCGTATTAAGCTCTCCGCCTCCATTGGACAGACTTAGCTGCTCAATCAGCAGTTAGCATCTCATTAAGGTGCAATTACTTGGCTATGTATTCCTCTGTCATTAGTGTTGGGTTATAGCTTGAGCCAACAGCACGAACTGCAGCAGCAAACAGGGCTGGAAAGAAGAAAGTGGTGAACCTCAGCACAGATGAGCAGTCGAAGATGAGCCACGTGACCTAGCACAGCACCTCAAACTTGCAAAATCTATTGTCGCCGACTTACAGAGACAGTGTGAACAGCTTTTCACTGAATGGCATCAAAAGTCCAACCCAGACAGAAAGAAGAAGCACGAGAGAAAGGATGTCAGCTTAATGTTTGAGAAGCACTACTCATTCTCATATAGCAGGCAAACCACAGGAACACAACCGTGCCCAATATAAGTGGTAGGGATGGTATAGCAGCAACAGCTTGTATTTACATAGTGCCTTTAACATAGTAAAACATCCCAAGGCGTTTCACAGGAAGGTTATCAAACAAAATTTGACACCGAGCCACATAATGGGCTATTAGGGCAGATAACCAAAAGCTTGGTCAAACAGGTAGATTTTAAGGAGCGTCTTAAAGGAGGAAAGAGAAGTAGAGAGGCGGAGAGGTTTAAGGAGAGAAGGCACAGCGACCAATGATGGAGTGATTAAAATCGGGGCTGCGCAAGAGGTCAGAATTGGAGGAGCACAGATGTCTCAGAGGGTTGTAGGGCTGGAGGAGCTTACAGTGATAGGGAGGGGCAGGGTCATGGAGGCATTTGAAAACAAGGATGGCAAATTTAAAATCAAGGCGTTGCTTAACAGGGAGCCAATGTAGGTCAGCGAATACAGGGTGATGGGTGAATGGGACTTGGTGTGAGTTAGGATACAGACAACCTTAAGTTTATGGAGGGTGAAAGATGGGAGGCTGGCCAGGAGTCCGTTGGAATAACAAAGGTATGGATGAGGGTTCCAGCAGCAGATGAGCTGAGGCAGGGGCGGAGTTGGGCAACGTTGCGGAGGTGGAAACAGGCAGTGATGGAGCGGATATGTGGTCGGAGAGTCAAATACAACACCACAGTTGTGAACAGTCTGGTTTGGCCTCAGACAGATGTCAGTGAGAGGGATGGAGTCGGTGGTTAGGGAATGGAGTTTGTAGCGGGGGGCGAAGACAATGGCTTCGGTCTTCCCAATATTTAGTTGGAGGAAATTTCTGTTCATCCAGTATTGGATGTCGAACAAGCAGCGTGGCAATTTAGAGACAGTGGAGTGGTCGAGAGAGGTGGTGGTGAGGTAGAGCTGGGTGTTGTCAGCGTACATGTGGAACCTGACATTGCGTTTTCAGATTATGTTGCCGAGGGGCAGCATGTAGATGAGAAATAGGAGGGGGGCCAAGGATAGATCCTTGGGGTACACCAGAGGTAATAGTGCTGGAGCAGGCAGAGAAGCCATTGCAGGTGATTCTCTGGCTATGACTGGATAGATAAGAATAGAATAGAAAAAACACAGAAAGAGGAAGGAAAAAAAGGAAGGAAAAAGGAAGGTAAAAAAGGAAGGAAAGAAAGCACTTTACAGCCAATGAAGCACTTTTGAAGTGTAGTCACTGTTGTAATGAAGCCTAGATTTGAGAGATGAAGAGACAATATACTAATCAACAGTACCACCAGGTTCATAATTCAGCTTGTCAACTACAAAGCAAAGCATCTCAAATGGCTAGAAATGCTATAGGCAGCCTTGAAACATGATTGCTATAATGGGCCTCTGTTGAACGAAGGCTTTTCCTCAACATTTGGTAACAAAAAACCTAACTGAATTAATCAAAAACATGAACAGATGGAAGTCCACAAAAACTCAAATAGTAACACATCTGTTTGTGGATGAAAATGGTGTATACATTTTCCTGCTTGTATGTTCACTTTAGAGAGCAAGTTAACATCAACGAGCATGTAGTAGTAAATGCCAAATGGACAATATATAAAAATTGAGTAATTACCATTTTTCACATTTTTGATAGTCCAGGTGACTTTGGGATCAGGTTCATAGAATCTTACAGCACAGAAGGAAGCCATTTGTCCCATCATGCCTGTGCCTGATCTTTGAAAGAGCTGTCCAATTTAGTCCCACACCCCAGCTTTTTCCCTATAACCCTGAAAATCAGTCCTCTGCAATTGCCTTTTGAAGTTCCCTATGGAATCTGATTCCACCACTCTTTCAAGTAGTGCATTCCAGATCTTAGCAATCCTCTGTGAAAAAAGGCTCCTCATTTTCCCTCTACTTCTTTTGCCAATTATTTTAAATATATGACCTCTGGTTACCGACCCACTTGCCGGAGGAAACAGTTTCTCCCCACTTGCTCTATCAAAACCCCTCATACTTTTGAATACCTCCATTAGGTCTCCCCTTAACCTTCTCTGCTCTAAGGAGAACAATCCCAGCTTCTCCAATCTCTCCACGTAACTGAAGTCTCTCATCCCTGATAAATCCTCTCTGCACCCTTGCCAGGGCCTTGACATCCTTCCTAAAGTGTGGTGCCCAGAATTGTACACAACACTCCAGCTGAGGACTAACCAGTGATTTATACAGGTTTGGCATGACTTCCTTGTTTTTGTATTCAATGCCCCTATTTACAAAGCCAAGTATCCCACACACTTTCTGAACCACCTTATCAACTTGCCCTACCACCTTTAAATTATTTGTAAATATGCACCCTCACGTCCTTCTGCTCTTCCACCCCCTCAAAATAGCACCATGTTGTTCCTCCCAAAGTGCATCACTTCACATTTGTCCACATTCAATTGCATCTGCCATGTGTCTGCCCATTTCACCAGTCCGTCTGTATCCTCCTGAAGTCTGCTACTATCCTGCTCACTATTTACTACATTGCCAAGTTTTGCATCATCTGTAAACTTTGAAACTGTACTCTCTATACCCAAGTCATTTATATATAACAAGAAAAGCAATGGCTCTAATACTGATCCCTGGGGGACCCCAAGGCATACTTCTCTCCAGTCAGAAAAACATCCATTCACCACTACTCTATGCCTCCTATCCCTTAGCCAATTACATACCGAAGTTACAACTGTCCCTTTAATCCCATGTGCTTCTGTTTTACCAATAAGTCTGGTATGTGATACTTTATCAAATGCATTTTGAAAGTCTATATGCACACATCTACTGCACTACCTTCATCAACCCCCTCTGTTGCTTCATCAAAGGACTCAATCAGGTTAGTCAGACATAATTTGCCTTCAACAAATCCACGCTGGCTGTTCCTTACTAACCCATGCTTCTTCAAGTGAGAATTAATTTTGTTCTTGACAATGGTCTCTAGTAGTTTTCCTACCACTGATGTTAGACTGACAGGCCTGTAGTTACCTGGTTTATCTCTATCTCCTTTTTGAGTAAGGGTGTAATATTTGCAATCCTCCAGTACCACTCCCATATCCAAGCAGCATTGAAAAATTGTGGTCAGAGCTCTTGCTATCTCCACCTTTGCCTTGCTCAGCAACCTAGGATGCATCCCATCTGGACCAGGTGATATCAATCTATTTATCATCTCCTTTCTATTTATTTTTATTCTATCCAATATCTCTACTCCCTTCTCCTCTACTGCAACATTATCTTCATCCTCTTCTTTTGTGAAGACAGATGCAAATTACTCATTCAGTACCTCAGCCTCCACAAGAAGATTTCCTTCTTTGTCCCTGATCGGCCCACCATTCCTTTAACTTTTTATATGTTTATAAAAGATTTGTGTGTTCCCTTTTTTCTCATATTCTCTCTTGGCCCTTCTTGTATCCTTTTTCAATTCCCCTCGCATTCTCTGTATTCTGTCTTTTTTTTACTGTATTCTGTACCTGACATTTGTCATAAGCCTCCTTTTTTCTGTTTCCTGTTAATCTATCTCCTTTGTCATGCAGGGAGCTCTATCTTTGGATGCCCTATCTCTCCTCCTTATGGGAATATGTTTGGTTTGCACCCGAACTATCTCCAGCATGAAGGCCTGCCATTGCTCATTTACTGTTTTCTTGGCCAATCTTTGTTTCCAGTCCACCTGTGCTAGATCCCTTCTCAAATCACTGAAATTGTCTCTCTTCCAGTTAGGTATTTTCACCTTTCATTTTTCTTTGTCCCCTTCCGTAACTACTTTAAACTTAATTTTGTTTCTCACATTACAACAGTGACTACACTCCAAAAGAACTTAATTGGCTGTAAAGCACTTTGAAACGTCCGATGGTCGTGAAAGGCGCTATATAAATGCAAGTCTTTCTTTTTTTCTTTCTTTTTAATTATATTATGATCACTATTACCCAGATGTTCTCCCACACAAAAAATAATCCACTTGCCCTACTTCATTCCCTAGAACAAGAAACTTCTTTACCCAGAGAGTGGCGAGAATGTGGAACTCACTCCCACAGGGAGTGGTTGAAACAAATAGTACAGATGCATTTAAGGAGAAGCTAGAGAAGTATATGAGGGAGAAGGGAATAGAGGGTTATGCTGATAGAGTTAGATGAGGAAAGTCGGGAAGAGGCTTGAGTGGAACATAAATGCCGGCATGGACTGGTTGGGCCGAATGGCCTGTTTCTGTGCTGTATATCCTATGTAATCCTATGTAAGATCCAGCACTGCTTCCTTTCTTGTTGGGCTAGAAACATATTGTTCAAGAAAGTTCTCCTATACACATTTTAGGAATTCTTCACCTTCCTTGCCCCACTGTTTTCCCCCAGTCTATATTATAGGTACTTGAAGTTTGCCTACGGATGTGCTCGTCAATCTCCTTCTCACTATTAGGGGGTCTGTATTAAACACCCAACAATGTAACAGCTCCTTAACTCTAACTAAATAGACTCTGTCTTTGAACCCGCTAGCATATTTTCCTCTGTAGAACTGTAATACTATCCTTGATCAATACTGCCACCCTTTCCTTTCTTTAAAATTAGTTTTAAATATTAGATAGTCCTGTAGGTGTTCAACAGAACTATGTCCTGCATTTGTTTTCCATTAGTAATAATAATCAGTCCAAACAGATTACCCTACAGACAGAATCCTGAAATTCATCCGACAATCTTGACAGAATCAGACACCTTAGGATTTGACGGAGAAACATTACTACCATCTCCAGAAGATTAAACTGTAGAATCAACCCGAACTTCAATCCTGCTATTGTTATTGATGATCAGTGTACAAAGCGCAATTAAACTGTTTTGTTTTAACATTTCTATAATGTCTAATATTTATTTCACAGATGCCAAAAATTTTAAACCAGACCTATAAAACATCTGTACCACCCAATTGGTGTTAGCAACACTTCGCACATGCTTCCGATCTATGGCCAAACCCGTATTTGTAAAGTGTGTTAAGCAGTTTGTTGGTTACCATAGCAGCCACCTTACCAACAGAGATGTTGTTATCAAAGGAGCCAAGCATACATTATGTATAGCATTAGATACACCCCAGCTAAAAATAGTATGCATTGCCTTAGTAACGTGCCACAGTCTTTACCCATTAGTGCCGTGTTCATTCCAAAGGAATTTGTAGCACCTCCCCCATCCCCCAAATATTATGCAAATCTTACTGCCGTTTGCATTTTCCAGAAACATGAAGAAAATCATCTACAACTAAACAGTTCTTCAAGCACTGCTGAGCAATACAGCTCACAATGTCCCTCAGGCAGGTTGGCTGCTGTGGGACACAGGAAATGGGGGAAAAAAATGCCTTTGGACATTTGGGGCTGATGCACAATGTTGGGGACAGAGTAGAGGGGACTTTGCTCTGAATCTAGCTGGGCTACAACCAACACTGGGTGCTCAAAAGGGAAAGTGTTCCTGTTCCCCAACACTAACAGTCCCCCATCTTGAGGAGCACAAAAGACTTCGACAAAATAAAAGGGAAATGGGAGCCTGGGTTTCATTCTGTTACAAATTCGGCTCTGCTGTAGATACCTTCACAGGTTCAGTGGTGTCAGTTGTTCCTTAAGGGGTCTGAGCATCTTACTTTTGTGGGAGCTGGCATGCACTGCCCTATATCTGCTTGTACAATAAAGGATTAACAATACTGTAGTACCCCCCTTGTGACTTCAACCAGAAACTCGTATCTTTTGCATGTGTATGTATTCAATCTTTCTGATGTACCTTCAAATATTAATACAAAACAAACAACACACCACACTCATTCACATCAGTGGGTCATCTTACAAACAAGATGGCATTTAACTTTCAGTCAGCATTTCTAACCTCAGAGCCTCAGTGAAAGCATTCACAGCTTTCCCTTTAATAAGCCTGATATTCCCCACAGCGTTCCTGTATTAAAGCTGCCTCTTGCCCTTTTATCTTCCTTTTTTCCACAGACAGACAGATTTCAAAGGACTGTCCAACACAATGAGCGTAAAGTACTTCTTCAAATTCCTAGACAAGCAAGCAAAGCATTTATGGTTTAGTCTCTGGGGAAAACAACTCATGTTGAGCATATTACCCACCTTTCATTGGCTATAAAGCGCTATGGGATGTCCTGAGGTCGTGAAAGGTGCTATATAAATGCAAGTCTTTCTTTCTTTCATCTAGGTACCTTTTTTAAAACTTGTGAGAATACACTTAGCTTAAAAAAAGGTTGAAAGTAACTCTTCTGTTAACCAACTCCTCTGAGGAAAAAAGGTCAAAAATCCTAAAGTTTAACATAAATGTAGGGGCATTGAATATAAAAGGAAGGAGTTGGTTTTGAATTTGTACAAAACATCGGGTAGACCACAGTTGGGAGTATTGTGTATAGTCCTGGGTGCTCCACTGTCGGAACAATGGAAAGCATACAGTGAAGATTCATTACTATGATGACAGGAATGAGGCTATAGTTATGAGGAAAGGCTCAAAAAAATTGTTTCATTTTACACTGGAAGAGAGAAAGTTAAAGAGGGGAATAGAATAGACATTTTCAAAATTATGAAAGATTTATCAAAGCATAAACAGTGAACAGACCAGTTAGCCTGACATCAGTACAGGAAACTTTGTGCTATCCGGAGGTGAGCTATCCGGCAATCTGGAGCCACCGGCAAAAATCAGCAGCCGTTTTTTATTCTTTTTGTTTGTTTTTTTTGCTTTGTTTGAACAGTCAAGCTGTGCAAGGTCTGTAGCTATAGCAACAGCTTCAGCTACAGAGCTTTAGGGCCACACCCAAGTGTTTAGAAGCTGTTGCTAAGCAACAGTGTTTGTTGTCAAATACGGAGATAAGAATCTCCGTATCTCTCAACATTAACTCTGGAGAGTACGGAAGTTTTGAGGCAACGGCAGCAGCTCAGTCCCGTGGGTGCCGGATAGCACAAAGTTTCCTGTAATAGGGAAAATGCTAGAATCTATTGTTAAGGACGTGGTAACAGGGCACTTAGAAAATAGTAATAGGATTGGGCAAAGTCAACACGGATTTATGAAAGGGAAATCGTGTTTGACAAATCTGTTAGAGTTTTTTGAGGTTGTAACTAGCAGAATAGATAAGGGGGAACCAGTGGATGTGGTGTATTTGGATTTCCAGAAGGCATTCGATAAGGTACCACACAAGAGGTTACTAAACAAAATTAGGGCTCATGGGATTGGGGGTAATATACTAGCATGGATTGAGGATTGGTTAATGGACAGAAGACAGAGTAGGAATAAACGGGTCATTTTCGGGTTGGCAGGCTGTAACTAGTGGAGTACCGCAAGGATCAGTGCTTGGGCCTCAGCTGTTCACAATCTACATCAATGATTTGGATGAGGGGACCAAATGTAATATATCCAAGTTTGCTGATGATACAAAGCTGGGTGGGAATGTAATTTGTGAGGAGGATGCAAGGAAGCTTCATGGGGATATAGACAAATTAAGTGAGTGGGCAAGAACATGGCAAATGGAATATAATGTGGAGAAATGTGAAGTTATCCACTTTGGTAGGAAAAATAGAAAAGCAGAATATTTTTTAAATGGAGAGAGATTAGGAAACGTTGGTGTTCAGAGGGACCTGGATGTCCTTGTACACGAATCACTGAAAGTTAACATGCAGGTACAGCAAGCAATTAGGAAAGCAAATGGTATGTTGGCCTTTATTACAAGAGGATTTGAGTATAAGAGTAATGACGTCTTACTGCAATTATATAGGGCCTTGCTGAGATCACACCTGGAGTATTGTGTACAGTTTTGGTCTCCTTACCTAAGGAAGGATATACTTGCCATAGAGGGAGTGCAACAAAGGTTCACCATATTGGTTCCTGGGATGGGGAGATTGTCCTATGAGGAGAGATTGAGTAGACGTGGCTATATTCTCTAGAGTTTAAAAGAATGAGAGGTGATTTCATTGAAACATACAAAATTCTTAGTGGGCTTCACAGGGTAGATGCTGAGAGGATGTTTCCCCTGGCTGGGGAGCCTAGAACTAGGGGTCACAGTCTCAGAATAAGGGGTCGGCCATTTAGGACGGAGATGAGGAGAAAGTTCTTCACTCAGAGGGTGGTGAATCTTTAGAATTCTCTACCCCTGAGGGCTGTGGAGGCTCAGATGTTGAGTATATTCAAGATAGAGGCCGATAAACTTTTGAATATTATGGGAATCAAGGGATATAGGGATAGTGCAGGAAAGTAGAGTTGAGGTAGAAGATCAGCCATGATCTTATTGAATGGCAGAGCAGGCTCGAAGGGCCAAATGACCGACTCCTGCTCCTATTTCTTATGTTCTTATGATTGTTTCTGCTGGTTAGCAAATCGGTAACAAGGGGACATAAACTCAAGATTAGCATTAAAAGAATGAAGTTGGAGGTTAGAAGTGTATTCAGAGGGTCATTAGAACATGGAATGCTTTATCACAAGTGGCTATTGAGGCAAATAATGTAACCTGATTTAAAATGGAATTGGGTAAGTATTCAAAAAGGAACATAATAGGATATGGGGAAAAAGCAGGATAATGGGATTTTTCCAGTGGAAAAGCTAACATCCAGTTCCTGGCTGGGGCAGAGATTGCATCATATAGAAGCTAAGGCCGGAATATTGCCGGCGCTCAGGGGGTGGGTTTGGAGGCGGGGCATCTGGCAAAATTGCAAAGATTGACAGTGGGTCGGAAACGCGCTGTCTACCCGCCTCCAATCAATCTTCCCAAGTGTCAGGTCCACGATTTGCACTTGGACCCGACACATAGCAGCGGGAAGAGGATTATAGCCACTTAACTGCTTGTTAACAGGTTGTTATCAGGCAGTTAACATGCTTTTGCCAATTTTGACACTTCTACTGTGGGCTTCCCAATGTCCGGACACCACGCCAGGTAAGTGTGGCGTGTTGTGACTCTGCTGTAATGTTGCTGCATTGATGACAGCTGCAGAAGTGGTGTGAAGGATCCAATGGTACACTGGTGAGTTTCAGAGGTAAGAAAATGTTGGGAAATTCATTTTTAATGCATTTAGACTTTTCTGTAGGTAACAAGTTTTGAATTGGCTGTCTAGTCCCACCCCATTGGGAGAACCTCTCTCACCAGTGACAGATTGCTTCTGTAACCTCACCTGCAGCTGCCATCTGTTCTAGCCTAAGGAGGGAGTCACTGGAGAGCCTGCGTGCAAGGGCTTACCTTTGTACAGTGATTGTCAGTGTTTGCAGCGCCTCAATATTGTGCATGGTCCCTTTAAGAAAACTGGCAGATGACGCGTCATCAAAACATCGGCTTTCTCTTAATTGGCCGGCAAGCCCGCAGGGCCGACTTAACAAGGCCAATTAATGTAAAATTACGTCTGTGGGCCGGATGTAGTTGGGGCGGAACTGGAACCCGAAGGCAGCTGACCCGCTCCCAAGCCACCTCGAAGCATAAAATCACAGTCTAAGTGTCTTTATCGGTAATACTTGGTCCATGTGATCTTCTGGACTGGTTCTGATTACCTGAGGGGGTTGGAGGGGAATTTTACAGAATATTTTTCCCTTATTGACCCTGGGTTTTTTCCTCTCCCAGGTGATTAAATGCCTGCGAGGGGTGGGGGGGTGGGGAGGGTGTTGGGGGAGGGCAAGTGTGTTTAGCCAAGGTCCAGCCATCGTAATATGCTTGATGAACCAGCTGGTCTTTTCCTGCCCATAAGTTTCCTATGTTTGCAGCAGCACAGGCCCAATTGGCCGAATGACCTCATTCTCTACTGCAATTTCTATGATGCACTAAATTATTATGGTCCCAGTTGTGGATAACATTAAATCCATTCGCCAATTTGTGTGGATATTTGACATTTCTCAGTAAGGCAGGTTAGTGAAAATTCTCAGAACATAGCATCCATAAAGATAAGATCTCAAAGATAAACAGAGGTGGTTTCCTCGATCTAACTCAGCCTTCTATATAAAACTGCAGTTTCCTCATCACATCATCCAATAGTGTCGGCATAGCTCATCTGGTAGCCCTGTTAGCACAGGATCAGGAAACCTGGGCGTTCAAAACCCACTCCACGACCTGAGCACATCATCTACTTCAGTCCACTATTGAGGAAGTGCTGCATTGCTGGAGGTGTTGTCTTTCAGATGAGGCGTTAAACTGAGCCCCTATCTACAGGAAACTTTGTGTTATCCGGTGGCTAAGTGTCCGGCAAGCTCGAGCCACCGGCAAAAATCAGGAGCCGTTTTGTTAGGTTTTTTTTCTTCTCGTGGCTTTTTTTTCTTCTCGTGGCTTTTTTTTCAACAGTCAGGCTCTGGAAAGTCTCTCTGAGGCTGTTGCTAAGCTACAGAGACGCTTCCAAGGTACGGGCCGACTGTTTAGAAGCTGTTGCTAAGCAACAGTGTTTGTTGTCAGATACGGAGATGAAAAGCTCCGTATGCTTCAACATTAACGCTGGTGTGTCCAGCAGTTTTGAGGGAACGGCAACAGCTCAGTCCCGTCGGTGCCGGATAGCACAAAGTTTCCTGTACTTGTTCATGTGAAGGCAAAAGATCCCATGGCAAAATGCTAGAATCTATTATTAGGGATGTGGTAGCAGGGCACTTAGAAAATCGTAATATGATTAGGCAGAGCCAACGTGGTTTTATGAAAGGGAAATCGTGTTTGGCAAATCTGCTAGAAATTTTTGAAGATGTAACTCGGAGGATGGATAAGAGAGAACCAGTGGATGTAGTGTATTTGGATTTTCAAAAAGCATTCGATAAAGTGCCACACAAGAGCTTATTACACAAAATTAGGACTCATGGGGTTGGGGGTAATATATTAGCATGGATTGAGGATTTAATGGACAGAAAACAGAGAGTAAGAATAAAGGGGACTTTTTTGGGTTGGCAGGCTATAACTAGTGGGGTACCGCAAGGATCACTGCTTGAGCCTCAGCTATTTACAATCTATATTAATGACTTAGATGAAGGGACTGAGTTAACGTATCCAAGTTTGCTGATGATACAAAGTTAGGTGGGAAAGTAAGCTGTGAGGAGGATGGAAAGAGGCTGCAGAAAGATCTAGACAGGTTGACTGAGTGGGCAAGAACATGACAAATGGAATGCCATGCGGAGAAGTGTGAAGTTATCCACTTTGGTAGGAAAACAAAAAAGTAGAATATTTTTTGAATGGTGAGAGACTGGGAAATGTTTGCATTCAGAGGGACCTGGGTGTCCTTGTGCATGAATCACAGAAAGTTAATATACAGGTACCGCAAGCAATTAGGAAAGCAAATAGTATTATAGCTTTTGTTACAAAGGGATTAGAGTATAAGAGTAAATAAGTCTTACTACAATTATACAGGGAATTGGTGAGGCCACACCTGAAGTACTGTGTACAGTTCTGGTCTCCTTACCTGAGGAAAGACATACTTGCCTTAGACTGGTTTCTGGGATGAGGGGATTGCCCTATGAGGAGAGATTGAGTAGACTAGGCCTATATTCCCTACAGTTTAGAAGAATGAGAGGTGATCTAATTGAAACATATAAAATTCTTAAGGGGCTTGACAGGGTTAATGCTGGGAAAATATTTCCCCTGGCTGGGGAATCTAGGACACGGGGTCACAGTCTCAGAATAAGGGGTCGGCCATTTAGGACTGAGATGAGGAGAAATTTCTTCACTCAAAGGGTTGTGAATCTTTGGAATTCTCTACTCCAGAGAGCTGTGGCTGCTCAGTCATTGAGTATATTCAGGAGAGAGTTCGATAAATTTTTGGGAACTAAGGGAATTAAGAGATATGGGGATAGTGCGGGAAGGTGGAGCTGAGGTCGAAGATCAGCCATGATCTTGATGAATGGCGGAGCAGGCTCAAAGAGCCAAATGGCCGACTCCTGCTCCTATTTCTTATGTTCTTATATTCAAAGAAAAGCAGGGCGTTCTCAGGCCAAAATGCTTCCTTCAACCAACACCAGCAAAATAGATTAGCTGGTCATTCAAAAGTAATTTGTTGGATGTGAAGCACTATGAGACACTCTGCGGACTGCAGGTTTTTATAGAAGGATGAGTTAGATGGAGGGATCACATGAGCATTAAATTCCAAACACAGTATTTTAAGTACATATATAAAACACAGCACTGCAATCTGCAACTGCATGAACATCACTTAATGGCTGACAGAGTCTCCATTGATTGAACAGTGCATTTGTGCTGAGCAGAGGAGAGCTCTTTTTGGTTCTTGTAACGTGTCCAAAAAGTTTCTTTATCCCTGAGCATATGATAATGCCTCCTGTTCCAAGTAATAAAACTCTTTGGCCTAGAAATTCAGTCTGGACACTTTTGGGGCGCTAAAGTCGGGCGCTCGCTAAAGTTAGCGGCCGCCAGAAAGTGTAGGCCACATCGCCGAAATTCAGTAGAGTTGGCCCTAAGTTTGGCCGAGCGCTGAAACTGGCGTTGAAATGCTGTGTTCCGGCGCTAAGCCGGCGATGCGGCCTAATAACGCCGAAGCCGGGCGCAGCACAGGTGCGGTCATGTTTTGATTGACAGCAGACACCCTGACGCCGGCCAGCTCTTAAAGGGGGAAGGGTCAACTTTGACTGCTGCCACGCCCTGCATACTGGAGCCCTGCAGCTAGGCCTCAGCACTACTGGTGTGCCAAAATAGCACCTGGAGCAATGGAGAGGGCCCGTGAGCGAGCGCAGCGCTTCTCAGAGCATGCTCTGAGTGTGCTCATTCATGGTGTGGAGAAGAGAAGAGAGATCCTGTGCCCGGACAGTGGCAGGAAGGCTCCCAGGAGCCAGTACAGGAGAGCCTGGGGCAAAATCGCCCGCAGGGTGTCATCCACCTGTGATGTCCCCAGGAGTGCGGACCAATGCCGCAAGAAGTTCAACGACCTCACTCGGATGGTGAAGGTGAGTACCCTTTCCAGTGTCCCCCTCATCCTTGCATGTGCACCTCACATTATGGGCAAAGGGACCTCAAAGGCCTAATGGGCAGCCCTCCTCCCGCAGCAATGGCACTTGCATGTTCATCAATAGCACTTTCTGCACTTAACACACTGGCCAAGCTATTCGACCATGGGAGGCAGTGCACCCAGCAACAGGGCACCACACTGGCCAAGCTATTCCACCATGGGAGGCAGTGCACACAGCGACAGGGCACCACACTGTACTTAGAGGCCGTCCTTTCTCTTGCAGGCCAAGCTGGCGAGCAATGTAAGGAGCCAGGCTGTCACTGGTGGAGGCCGTCCCGAGTACCAGGCGCTCACTGATCTGGAGGAGAGCGTGGCACGACTCATGCGTGGCCGGGTGACTGGCCCTGTCGCGATCGGCGAGGCGGACCCTGTACTGGTACCCACTGGTAAGGACGTGACCGGTTGCACCTCTCTCGTTGCCCTCGCGCTTCAGATCTACATCCTTTCCCACTGACCGACAAATGCGCATAATGCACCACTCAGGCCTCCCTCGCTGACGGCCTGTCCTCACTCTAAAGCTACTCTTGTGCCTTCCTGCTTTCAACTGGTGAGGAGGAGGTGGTCCCTGAAGCGCAGAGAGCCAGGCCCTTGGAGGAGGAGGACGTCAAGGACCAGGAGGAAGGCGGCACATCGGGGGAACCCTCCTCCGCGCCAGGGGATGGCAATGGAGGGGAGACTTCTGGCCTGCAGGAGAGCCAGGGGGAGGTGTTGGAGGGGAGGGCCGAAGCTGGTCCCAGTAGGGTGGACGCACGCGGGAAGGCTCCGGCAGCACGCCGGCCTTCTGCCCAGAGGGGGGAGGTGTTGGAGGGGAGGGCAGAACCTGGCCCAAGTGGGGTCGACGCACGCGGGAAGGGTCGGCCAGCTCGGCGGCCTTCTCCCCGGAGGGAGAGTCCGCCCTCCAGTCCGGGCACGGTCCTCGCCCAGGAGGTGCGCGTCCTCGATGAGATGTCGGCGGCGTCTGAGCGGCGCCACCAAGAGTTCATGGGGGTGGTCGAACAGATGCCTCACGCCATTGAGTCCCTGGCTCAGAGTGTGGTGGCTTTCGGGGAATCACAGGCCAGGGGGTTCGAACAACTCACGGTAGCGCACGACAGGGGTGTCCAGCAACTGGCCGCAGCGCACGACAGGGGTGTGCAGCAACTCACGGCAGCGCAGGACGCGGGTGTGCAGCAACTGGCGGCAGCGCAGGACGCGACTCGCGAGATGAGTGGTGCCGTCCAGACACTGGCAGAGCTGATGCAGGCACATACCAGGGCAGTTCGGGCACTCACTTCTGCCACACTCGCTGTGGCACGGAGGCATCGCCATGGCACCCGCCGCCCTGCTGCAGCACAGCGGTCTGGCCTCCCCCAGATTGCTGCGCTTGCTACACTGCCAGCCCGGCCGAGTGCCACTGTCTCTGGCGAGCAGCGCGCACCTGCCATCAGCCAGCTTGCCCCCAATGGTGCTGCCGACACTGCCACTCCCCCAGCCAAGGTGCGACGAGCTGCTGCTAAGACTGATGCTGCCCAGCCACAGCTGCAGCAGTCAGCAGCCGGCCCCTCCCGGGCCAGGCCTCGTCTAGGCCGACCCCCAAGGGCATCTGCCGACACGCTTTGTGGCCCTCATGAGCCTTCCCCCAGCCTCGCCACACCCGCAGGGCCCAGGTTGAGGCGGAGCAGCAGGTCGGCCAGGGGCCGGAGAAGCCTGTCTAAGGACTCGCCCTCTCGGCACACCCATTAGAGTGTGGTGAGAGCGGTTTCTTTTATATTGGGGGGCTTGTGTTGTGGGGGGCATTATTTTGTTAAGGCCGAGGATCAAGGCATTTTTTGTTCTCATGGGGGTGTCTCTGTTGTGGGGGGGGGGCTTATTTTTGTAAGGCCGCTGTTGAAGGCCTTTTGGATGGGCAAGTTTTGTTAGCCCTCCCCAGGTTTTGGGAGTGACAGATGTTTTTGACTGTTTTTTGGGGGTCTTGTCTGTTTTTCTGTTTCATGTGGGAAGGGCCCCGAGTTTGTGAAATAAAGCTTTTGATTTATTCAGCATGTCCAGGTGTCATGTTTGAAGTGGTTGTTGCGTTAACCGGCTGAGGGCTTGCGGAGCGGCTGCCTCAGGTGCGTTCATTGCCACAGGCCATTCCCTGACAGGGTGCCTAGAAGTGTCGATCAATAAGCCCCCGGCGGACGGCCCTTGGCCCTTGTCGCTCCCTCCTGGGCTGGTCCTCCTCCTCCTCCTCCTCCTCCTGCTCGTCCTCCTGAGGTGGTGGTGCAATGTCAGGTGGCAGTGCCTGAGTCCTGCGGATAGCCAGGTTGTGCAGCATGCAGCACTCGACGACGAACTGGGAGACTCTATCCGGCGAATACTGAAGAGATCCTCCGGAACGATCCAGGCAGCGGAACCGTTGCTTGAGGACGCCTATCGTTTGCTCGATGATGTTCCTTGTGGCTTGATGGCTTTCGTTGTATGCCTCCTCCGCTGGGGTCCTGGGCGCGCGGAGCGGGGTCATGAGCCATGTACACAAAGGGTAGCCCTTGTCCCCGATAAGCCATCCCCTTGGTGGAGGCTGTGCCTCGAACATGTCAGCCACAGTAGTCTGGCGCAGGATAAATGTATCGTGGCTGCTTCCTGGGAAGCGGGCATTGACAGCTAGGATGCGCTGCCTGTGGTCACACACCAGCTGTACATTTAGGGAATGGTAGCCCTTCCGGTTGCGGTAATCCTCGGCATTGTGGATAGGTGCCCGCATAGCCACATGCGTGCAGTCAATGGCGCCCTGCACCATGGGGAAGCCCGCGATCCTGCCAAATCCGACTGCACGCTGCTCCTGCCTCTGTCGGGTCATGGGGAAGGAGATGAATTGGTGTCTCCTCGCGTAAAGTGCATCGGTGACCTGCCGGATGCAGCGATGCGCGGCGAACTGGGAGATGTTCGCTATGTCCGCAGCAGCGGCTTGGAAGGAGCCGCTTGCATAAAAGTTCAGAGCCACCGTGACCTTCACTTCCACCGAGAGAGACGTCCTGCACATCAGCTGTGGACGCAGATATGTGTGAAGCAGCTGGCAGATCTCTGCAACCACCTCCCTTCTGAAGCGCAGCCTCTTCACACAATGCGCCGCAGTCATGGTGAGATAGGACACCTGCTGCCGGTATTGCCTGAGTGGGTAAGGCCTACGTTGCTGCCCCTCTGCGTCTAGGCATGGCTGGCCCTCTCTCACAGCGTCTGCGAGCCCTTCGCACATAATGCTGCAACTGAGGGTTGGCCCCCCATACAGCCCCCATAATAAAGTTGAGAACAGATAAATCACAATGAATCAAATGTCAAAGCACTGGCCAGAAGCCAAAAATACCTCTCCTATGTTGTCCCAAATCTGTAACCTCTGTCCCTTGGTCTCTGTCCAGAAATCCAAAGCAGTAAAGTCATTGCAGCAAAATGGCTGGGCTTTATAGGTCAGTGTAAGTGCCCTTTAATTTGCGCTCCCCGAGGCCCACAGGGCCTCTTTTGCATTCCACCTCACAGTTCTTAGCAGCGCCACGCCCACATTGGGCGGGCGCCACTGAATTTCCGGTTTGGGGCGCACAAACAGCGTTGCGCGACGATATGACATCATAAGCTGCGCGCGCACCTGAGCGGGCGCAAACACTTTGCGCCGGCGCTAAATGTCAACTGAATTTGGGCGTCGGCGCAGATCGGACTGCGTTCAGGCGCTAAGTGTCTAGCGCCGGAAATATAGCCCTTTTATGGCGTTAGCGGCTGGCGCAACCCACTGAATTTCTAGGCCTTTGCCTCTCTCTCTGGGTAGCAAATTGAATTAAAATATATTTCTAACCAGAGTGAAACACATTTGCACGCAGTAATTATGCAAGTCCTCCAATTGATTAAATTGCAATCCAAAATGAGTTACACCAACTTGTCATCTTTCAATTTTGTGGATGAAAAATGGTTTTGGGTCCCATTCAATTTGGTAAAAGTCTCCCTCAAGGATCTCTGAAAATGTTGTTGATTTAACTTTAAAAATGGCAATTTTTTTCAGAAAGCAGTTCTCCAAGTCCTAGATTGGGTACAAGTCTCCATGTAAAAATATTCAGGCTGTGCAAATTTAGAGAGAATTTGCAGGCAAATGGTGTCCTTCAAGTCTGGCCTCTTGCACATCCTGAATTTGAATCGCTCCCCCACTGGCGGCCATGCCTTCAGCTGCCTAGGCCCTAAGCTCTGGAAATCCCTCCCTAAACCTTTCCACCTCTCTACTCCTCCTTTAAGATGCTCCTTAAAACCTAACTCTTTGGCCAGACTTTTGGTCATCTACCCCAATATCTCCTTATGTGGCTCAGTATCAGATTTTGTTTGATAACGCTCCTGTGAAGCGCCTTGGGATGTTTTACTACATTAAAGGTGCTATATAAATACAAGCTGTTGTTGTTGTCTGATCAGGATACTACTTCAATATTAGTACTATAGTAAAGGATCTGAAAATTAGTAATAGCTGTATGTCTCTGGAACACTTAAAATATACAATTGCTTCATAAAATAGTTCAAGATGCCATACACGGTGTCTACTGTAGAACAACTTATGTTCTTGCTTAACCAAGCCATTAATAAGTGAATTGTTGGTTTTCGGCCCAATTTTACTCCTATTGGCTATTGCTTGCCTTTCTGACAATCATTCCATATGTTAAATGACTACTGCTTTTGCAACTGTTTGTGTTTTTAAAACTTTTGTTGCGAGTTTTATGTTCCTTAAACTAGGGAATGCAACACTATCCATTTTAAACATGCAGTATCTAAGTCAAACACTCCCGGATTAGACACAGTTGAGTTGGATGAGGAGCAAAGCTGCCTCTGCTCTGTCCCAAGGTTGGGGAGCAGATACGTTGTCAGGGGAGGACCCCTTTCTGCATCAATTACTTTCCCATTTCCCACCTGCGTATAATGAGATTACCAATTAGTGCCAAATTAAAGAAAGGTTTGTACTTGGACTGGCATAGAACTTACTGAGACTACCCCAAATTAATTTACACGGGGTCCTTACATCTAGCCAGAAGATACTTTCACCCCCTTTCGTCTGGGTGGATTTTGAACCCAGGTCCCGGTGGTGTAAGGCCCATGACCAAACAGCAGAAACGTCCAGTCAATATTTGCCTACTGGTTTTTTAAAAAAGTAGTTTTATATTAAAAAAGGCTGTATTTGGTAGCACCTTGTAAGCCATTATTGGTGCTTATATGTTGAAATATTTACTAGCAAGCCACATTATTCTGCCAAGCAATTTCAGTAACCAACAGATCTGTAAAGTAGCACTCATTTGAAAAGACAACGCAGATATTAAAGATCAACTTATATATTAATAATTGGACGGTGTCTGGAGGAAAATACAGAATTAAAATGCTTGAAAAATTAACAATTCAGAATTAACCATCTATGATAACAAGTAGGATGTCAAGCAATAACAAATAGACCTTTATTTCTTCTTCCTCGATTGTGTTCCAGGCCAGGTTTCCGATCACATCAGTACGGGAGTCTACCCAGATGACCAAATCACACCTGTGTACACACTAAGCCCTTCACCCATTTCTACTGTTCGAAATTCTGCAACACTAAATGCTGACGAGTACGAAGCTAGTTTTAACAGTTTACTCGGAGGACAGTTTTCCTCGGATCGGCAATTCATGCTTCTAGTTACAAATCAGCCTTGTGCAAAACTGCTAGGTTGCAAAGCGCCTTGCGAAGTGTTTCATCCAGAAGCAGGCATGAAATTAAACCCCCTGTTCGAGGTCTTCTATTCAATCTTTCAGCGACAAAGCCTGTACAATATTAACCCTCTTTTAAGAGATAGTGCGGCTCCATTATTTATTTGCTTTCACTGATAATTAACCTTTGTGTTGCAGATACAACAGCTGGATTGCTCAAAAGATCCTGTTTTTCTGCCTGGGAAACATGCTAGTTTCTATTGTAAGGTGTTTGGTTTCCTCGTCCTTACAAGGGTTCTTTGACTCTGGGTTTTACAGGAACAAAATGGTAGACGACACAAAGGTTTAGGTTCAACCCAAAACTGTTAGTTTATTAAAACCAACAAAACACAGACAAAACCCTGCTGAGATTTGGTTGAAACTTACAATCACCCATCCGGCCGGTCGTTACCATTGTGGATTGTAGGCCTGGATCGGAGATGACCTGTCCCCGTCCTCCTTTATCTGACTGCAGCTGCCTACACAGTGCAAACCCCTTGTAGAGTCAACTGAATATTTACAATCACCCGTCCGGCTGGTCGTGGCCGACGTCGATCACAGGCTGGGAGCTGGAGATGACCGTCTTCCCTTCCTTCTTACACCTAGCTGTAGTCAGAGCTAGCTTCCATGAGAGAGAGCTTCCCAGAGAGAGAGAGAGAGAGAGCTGTGATGTGGTTCCTTCTTACAACTCTTCCGTCGCGCCTTTTCAAGTCTGGGCCTTCCCCCAACTCTTGTTTTCCAATACACACCTAGTAATCCAAACCACAGGATATGTACAGGGCTGAGGGATGGAAGATAATTCCTTATCTTGTCTCCCCCTCCACCCCCCCCATGATACATATTTAATGTGATTTAGTCTTATTGCTGATTTTGCTATTGGACAGGGATTTTTTTTAAATCTACACTATAGATAGCAACATGTAACAACCTCTTCCCCCATCCATTGACAGTGATATAAAGCCCATTCTTTACATCATTTTGCTGTGTTTTTTTTTATATGGAATATTTCCCTAAGTTCATAACTTTCAGAAATTGATTGCAAGTGCATCCGGAAATGGCAGTTATGATTTTTTGCATGCAAAAATCACACTGCATGAAGTAATTAAATGCACTGTGGTCGCGCTTATTAGGTAATGTTCATAGACAATCTGTATGGAACATTTCATGGCTCTATGGGCTGTCGCTGAACACTATTATCTGGGACACATACGCATGGAGAAAGCCTGTGGAAGGAGCGGAATCGAGTTGTTTTGCTTCACATTATGTAAAGTGAGGACTACCTTTGGTCACCCTTTGTTTTGTACAGAACAAAGCAAGATACAAAACCAGGGTTGACCAAAGGTAGTGCATAAGACTAAGCAATGAAACACTGCCAATTTTAACAGCTACAATAGCGGGGGGAAATGTAATGTCTCCTCATCCAATTTGTCGACATTTTTGTATAACATATTTTCAGGATAAAGTTTAATACAATCAATAGAAATAGTACATTTATAGAAAAGAATTACAAAATTATTGTACAGCATTCTATCATTCATGACCAACCTCCAGGATTACTTTAACAAATGATAACTAGCCATATTTCTCTTCCAAGAATAGATTCCATTGCTATAAATGCTCCAGGATAAGGTGAATGTAAGATGAAAGGAGAAAGACTATTTTCCTTGTATCTGCAATGTTATTTTTACCCATTCTTCCTTGACACTCTGGCACAACAGCAAAAAATTATTAAAAGGTAAAATTTACACGTTCATCCAGCAGTACTTAATTCCATTCACCCTGATTTAATACAATATTTTTACCTTCATGCCAATGAAAATTGCTATTAGCTTCTGCACAAACACCTACAAAAACAGCAACAACAAAATCTTGTCTGAAACTTGTTTCGTGCCCAGTTATGTCCGACATGGCTCTCAAAACAAAATGATACCACATACTGCTTCTTGCTAAAGGCTTACGATCTGCGAGAAACAGACAAATAACAGAGCAGGCAAGAAAAAGATAAACTGGTCAGAAAGACATTTAAGGTTTCCCTGATGGTTTAGTAGGTAGAAGGACTGCCGGATGCAGGACCAAATCATATCAAGCAGAGGGGCTGAGTTTCGATCCCTGTTCTGTGAGTTAACTGGCCGGATATTCCAATCCCTATTCCCTATGGGTGTGTACGCGCTGTGTACCCACCCGTAGGGACATCGGATAGGCCGGTTTGAGGCATGCAGTGCGCATGCGCTGGAAACCGGTATTTCCGATCTGTCAAGAAAGCTTTTGACAGAACCTCCAGCTGCCCGGGAGAAGGGCCTCTGCGGGGGGAAGAGTTCCGTTTTTTGGAGACCCTCTGCCCGCAGAAAACACTTACAATTCTTGCACCTGGTAAAAGCAGACGTAAGGCCTCCTTTTACCAGGATAAGAGTTGAAAAAAAGGGAAAAAAAAAATTTTTCACTGATTTATCATTTAAAAATACTTTAAAAAAAGGTAAGTTTATTTTTAGCCCTGTAAAAAACTTTAATTATTTTTTTCAAAAATTTTAATTTTTGTTTAAAATAGTTAATTTATTGTAATTTCAAGTCATTTTAAAAATGTGATTTTTTAAAAATTTATTTAAAGTTTTACTATGTTTTGGGGGTGATCTCTATTCATATATTTGACAGGACTTCCTCTCAAGTGTATGAAGGGAGATTCCCTTCGGTGATTGGCTCCCCATGGCCCACGAGATCCCAGGGACGCTGCGAACTACCTGCGCCTCTGGGATACCTGGGCCCTGCGCACCGGCAGTTTGGTGAGGCCCAGGATCGGAATTGTGCGCGTCCCGGGAGCCCTCAGGTAAGGGCGCAGATTTTTCCAGATCGCAGGCCTCCGCTGTGATCGGAATATCTGGGCCAGCAAGTCTCATCTTGCACGTTTGTTGGGGAATTAAGATTGCTGATCTGGCCTCCCATCTTCTACTCTCCATAAACTTCAGCTCATAAAATCTCTGCTGATCATATCTCAGGCCGCACCAAGCCCCAGTCGCCCATCACCACTGACTTACATTGGCTCTCAGTCCCTCAACCTCTCAGATTTAAAATTCTCATCCTTGTGTTCAAAACCCTCAATGGCATCGCACCTCCCTATATCTAAAGCCCCGTAATCACCTCTCTGCATTTCCTGACTGTAGCCAATTGTGCGTGCCTCCCTCCTTTTGCCCCATCATTGGTAACTGTGCCTTCAGCCGCCTAGGCCCCACTCTCTGGGATTCGGCCCTCTCTAAATCCCTCTACCTCCCTCTCTTGCTTTAAGACGCTCCTTAGAATAGGTATGTGTCAAACATGGAAACCATCAACAACGAGCTGCATTTTCATTCCGAGGTGGAAGAAAGCTTCTACCTTCATTTGCTACATGATCAGTTGTTTCTCTTGGAATCTGGTTCAACTACACCCATTGTGTGGCTTTGTTATTTACAAAATGCCATGCATGAAGATAGATTTTACTGAGTGTACTGAGACCACACGTTGAGTATTGTGTGCCGTTTTGGTCGCCTTGTCTGAGGAGGGATGTTCTTGCCATGGTGGGAGTGCAGCGAAGATTCACCAGACTGATACCTGGGATGGCAGGAATGACGTATGAGGAGAGATTGGGTCGATTAGGCTTATATTCGCTAGAGTTTAGAAGAATGAGAGGGGATCTCATTGAAACTTATAAAATTCTAACAGGACTTGACAGACTAGATGCAGGAAGGATGCTACCGATGGCGCGGGGAGTCCAGAACCAGGGGCCACAGTCTAAAAATAAGGGGTAAGCCATTTAGGACTGAGATGAGGGGGAATTTCTTCACCCAAAGAGTGGTGAACCTGTGGAATTCTCAACCACAAAAGGCAGTTGAGGCCAATTCATTAATTATATTCAAGAAGGAGTTAGATATATTTCTTAAGGCTAAAGGGATCAAGGGATATGGGGAGAAAGCAGGGACAGGGTACTGAATTTGGATGATCAGCCATGATCTCATTAAATGGCGGAACAGGCTCGAGGGGCCGAATGGCCTACTCCTGCTCCTCTCCTATCTTCTATGTTTCTAATGTAATGGTTACAGTACTGGACCAGCAACCCGCAGGTCATGAATTCAAATCCTACCATGTCAAGTTATGAATTGAATTCAGTGCAGTGCTGAGGGAGTGCCGCACTGTCGGAGGTGCCGTCTTTCGGATGAGACATTAAACCGAGGCCCCGTCTGCTCTCTCAGGTGGACGTAAAAGATCCCATGGCACTGTTTCGAAGAAGAGCGGGGGAGTTATCCTCCATGTCCTGGGGCCAATATTTATCCCTCAATCAACATAACAAAAACAGATAATCTGGTCATTATCACATTGCTGTTTGTGGGAGCTTGCTGTGCGCAAATTGGCTGCCGCGTTTCCCACATTACAACAGTGACTACACTCCAAAAGTACTTCATTGACTGTAAAGTGCTTTGGGACGTCCGGTGGTCATGAATGGCGCTATATAAATGCAAGTCTTTCTTTCTTTAATAAATTTGGTAACTGGTAGGCTAGCACCAAAGAAAGCTGCCAGATTGGCATAAAAAGCCAACTAGTTCATGAATGTTCTTCAGGGACAGGAACCTGCCACCCCTACTCAGTCTAGTCTACAGGTAGCTCTAGCCCACAGTATATGGGTGACTCCTAAGACCCTCTGAAGTGGTCCATCACTACCTTCTCAGTGGAACGCGAGATAAATGCAGCCTTGCCTACTACTAACAAATAAATGCTGCAAACTCACTGACCTGTTCTGTCGAAAGGTCAACCAACTGAAACGTTAACTCTGTTTCTCTCTCCACAGATGCTGCCTGACCTGCTGAGTATTTCCAGCAGTTTTTGTTTCATTCATTTTTCAGTTCAAAATCTATGTCGGGTTCCTCTATTCCGTCCTTGATAGTTTAACTTGCAGAAAGCACGACAATTTGATGTTAGTGCCTATTGGTGTATCTGTAGGCAGGATGCCACTTGCATGCTGATGAGTGTTGTACTGTCTGCTTTATAAATCACAATCAGCCACATGCCTCATGGTCAATCAGAAGGCCAATATGCATCAACCCTTCTTACAAGAATGAGTGAATTCCTTTGGTAACCCAAACCACGCTGCATCCTAATGAGCCTTCAAGTGTGCTTTGGCAAGACAGGCACTCTCCTCAGACTTCAAACATAAGCCGGACATTACATTCGCTCGAATGTGGATACTGGTCAAGGTTAGCTTGGAATGCATTTAACTGTGGTTAACAAACAAATAAACGTATCACTTTATTGTCCTTTACGTCACCTTTTCTGTCGCACTCAAATGTAAGAAGCAACGTCAAGTGCTCGTTCACTAATTGCAGGTTGGTTACCAGTGTTTGAGTGCCACCTGCCTGTCCAGGGTTCCAAAGTACAGAGAACCAAAGAGCTGATCCCTCAGCTCAGAATCAATAAACCTTCAATAATCATTATTTCCCAAATAGGTAAATTTAGCTCTTACTCAAATCATGCCTTATTAAAATGTACAGTGAGTATTTACACCAGGTGAAAATGTTGTTATCCCTTCTTCCAGTTCTTAGCACTATTGCCTTACTGAGGAGCCCTGATAGCAGGCGAGCCTCTCTTCACAGGGTACCGAGCCTCTGGACTGCTCTTGTAGTCACGTTCTTTATATGGATGGTCCAATAAAGCTCTGGTCACTAGTGACCCCAGGATGTTGAAGGTCAGGGGGAGGTGGTTGGGCCTTTTCTTGTTGGAGATGGTCTCTGAATGGCATTTGTGTGGTGCAAATGTTGCCTGCCACTGGTCAGCCCAGCCCTGGGTTTTTTTGTCCAGATCCTGCTATCGTCTGGCATGGAACTTTATTTTAAATTATAACTGTGAGTCCATTTATGTTTCTTCAATTGTATTTGATACACTGCACATGAAAATACTGTCTTGGACACCTGGTAAGTGTCCTACGTGAAATGAGTCCGGGCAGACTCTATTAAGTTCCTAGTGGGTGCAGGGGTATATCAAAACATTATCTATCAATTAGCACCAATTTGGCAATTTTATTCAAAGAAACCATTAAGATGGGCAATATGGACGTGCAGTACTCGCCCAGTAAAGAATTTCTTAATGTTGACAAAGAAACTAGATTTTTTTTTTTAATTTAAAACTGCACGATTCTCCACGCATTTGCTGGAGTCCATAAAAGGCTCCCGAGTGAGCATCTGTCCTTCATTAAAAAAAAGTTCCCAACAAATTTATTGCACCATAACTAATTCATAAATGATTCAAGAATCCACAATTGTGAAAGCAGTTTTGCCTCAGGAAAACTGAGAGAGATGCAACGGCTGAAATGCAATCAGCAGCTCGCTCGTTTTGTGCCAGCAACATGTCCGTTACAATGACATTATACAAAAGGCCTCAGTCAACTCAGCAGACGTGGCGATAAAAGGTGAGCAGCAGCATAAGATTTTGCTTCCAAACTGAGGTACAAATTTCCATATTCCACAGGATGAATAGCTACTAAAAAAAATTTCCTTTCACATACTGTAGCACTGACTTTATGGTGTAAAAGCCCATTTATAGGAGTAATTCTCCTCAAAGATTTATGAGTGGAGCACCTAACCAACCTTCCCAGTCAGTACTGGATACTGAGGGAGCGAGAGGGAAAAAAGTACCACATCTTGCAAGGTTCTCTCATCCACCCGACAAATTCACACCTCATAATAAATGAGCGCAGATTTAATTTAACTCTTGCCAATTCTTTGAGCCCAAGGCTTCTCAAATAGCAAACCAGGCTAATAGTCATTTTGAACATTCTCATCGCACTTCACCGACTTTTTAAACTTTTGTGTAATGAAAGCATTTTACAGCCAGGATTACTGCTCCCAATCACTTTTCAATAACACCTGCTGGAAGTCCAGGTGTGAACGTGTTATTGGATATGCAAATAGTTTGAACCATGGACTGCTGCTCAAATGCCTGCCAACACTCACAGTTGATGCTGACAAATTGAAGGATGACAGGTGCCAGTGGAAGTGCATCCCAGCAAGTAATCATGAAAGGAGAGAAGAAGAGATGAAAAATAAAAAGAATTCAGCTCTGGATTACAAAACTGAAGAATTAATGCAAGCTGGCACTCCTGTCATATGATATCCTAAGACTAGCTTCAAAGACAGGCTCACACTTTTCAGAATAATAAACCTACAAAGCAGTCATCTGTAATGTAACGTAGGTTATTATTATTTGAACCAGTCCAAGGCACAAGGAGTTAAGTAATTCATACACAGTGTCAGCTGTGGCTCAGTGGATAGCACACTCGCATCTGAGTCAGAAGGTTGTGGGTTCAGAGTCCAACTCCAGGGACTTGAGCACATAAAGCTAGGCTGACACTCCAGTGGAGTGCTGAGGGAGTGCTGCACTGTCGGAGGTGCCGTCTTTCGGATGAGACATTAAACTGAGGCCCCCATCTGTCCTCTCAGGTGGACATGGCACTATTTCGAAGAAGAGCAGGGGAGTTCTCCCCAGTGTCCTGGCCAATATTTATCCCTCAATCAACATAACAAAAACAGATTATCTGGTCATTATCACCATTGCTGTTTGTGGGAGCTTGCTGTGCGCAAATTGGCTGCCGCATTTCCCACATTACAACAGTGACTACACTCCAAAAAGTACTTCATTGGCCGTAAAGCGCTTTGAGACGTCCGGTGGTCGTGAAAGGCGCTATATAAATGCAAGTCTTTCTTTTTTCTTCTTAGTATTTCAGCATCAAAAATTCAAGATCATTATATTTTCCCATCTTACCTGTTAAGAGATGTTTAAAACGTGAGGCAGCATCATCGTTTGGGGAGTGTTTGGCGAAGCCCAATTCCTGGAGCTGGCAAAAACAGTCTGCTTCGAAACTATATCAGTCTCTCTGAAAGTATTAATTTTACTTCCCATTGTGGGGCACCCAGTTCTCAATTACTCATTTGCTATGTCAACCCACAAGTATTAATATCAACTGTCTATTTTTCCACAGCTGACAAGAGAACCCCAGACACAATTCATTAAAGTGAATCTTTACAGTTAGAACACAAGAACATAAGAAATAGGAGCAGGAGTAGGCCATACGGCCCTTCGAGCCTGCTCCACCATTCAATAAGATCACAGCTGATCTTCGACCTCAACTCCACTTTCCCGCCCTCTATCCAAATATCCCTCGATTCCCTTAGAGTCCAAAAGTCTCTTGATCTCAGCCTTGAATGTACTCAACGACTGAGCATCCATAGCCCTCTTGGGTAGAAAATTCCAAAGATTCACCACCCTCTGAGTGAAGAAATTTCTTCTCATCTTGGTCCTAAATGGTCCTGAAACTATGACCTCTAGTTCTAGACTCTCCAGCCAGGGGAATACAGCCTCTCAGCATCTACCCTGTCAGGCCTTCTAAGAATTTTATACGTTTCAATGAGAGCACCTCATTCTTCTAAACTCCAGAGAATATAGGCCCATTCTACTCAATCTCTCCCCATAGGACAGCCCTCTCATCCCAGGAATCAATCTAGTGAACCTTTGTTGCACCCTCTCTAAGGAAAGTATATACTTCCTTAGGTAGGAAGACCAAAACTATACACAGTACTCCAGGTGTGGTCTCATCAAAGCCCTATATAATTCCAACAAGACTTCCTTACTCTTATATTCCAGCCCCTTGCAATAAAGGCCAACAAACCATTTGTCTTGCTTGCTGTACCTGCATGTGAACTTTGTGATTTGCATACACCCAAATCCCTCTGCATACTAACATTTACTAGTCTCTCACCTTTTTGGAAAAATATTCTGCTTTTCTATTCTTCCTACCAAAGTGGATAATTTCACATTTCCCCACATTATACTCTCTGCCACCTTGTTGTCCACTCAGTGAACCCTTTGTAGCCTCTTTTTATCCTCCTCACAGTTTACTTTCTCACCTAGCTTTTTATCATCAGCAAACTTGGGTGCGTTACACTTGGTTCCCTCATCTATGTTATTGATATAGATTGTAAATAGCTGAGGCCCAACCACTGATCCTTGTGGCACTCCACAAGTTACAACCTGCCAACCAAAAAAATGACCCATTTATTCCTGCTCTCTGTTTTCTGTCCGTTAACCAATCCGTGTAACAACCTCTTGCATGGCACCTTATAGAAACATAGAAACATAGAAGATAGGAGCAGGAGTAGGCCATTCGGCCCTTCGAGCCTGCTCCGCCATTCAATGGCTGATCATCCAAACCCTAGCACCCGGTCCCTACACCGACAGCCATCCCACCCAAGCCCTATCCCCGTAACCCTGTAACCCCACGTATTTAATCCCCCCTAACACTAAGGGTCAATTTTTATCATGGCCAATCAACCTAACCCACACATTTTTGGACTGTGGGAGGAAACTGGAGGAAATATACTACATCCACTGGTTCCCCCTTATCTACCCTGTTAGTTACACCCTCAAAAAACTCTAACAGATTTGTCAAACATGATTTCCCTTTCATAAATCCACATTGCGTCTGCCTAATGATATTATGATTTTCTAAGTGCCCTGTTACCACGTTCCGAATAATAGATTCTAACATTTTCCCTACTACTGATGTCAGGCTAAATGGCTTGTAGTTCCCTGTTTTCTCTCTGTCCTTTCTTGAATTAGCGGAGTTACATTTGCTACCTTCCACTCCATGGGAATTATTCTAAAATCGAGGGAATTCTGGACGATCAATACCAATGCAGCCACTATCTCTGCAGCCAACTCTTTTAAAACCTCAGGATGTAGACTATCAGGTCCAGGAGATCTGTTAGCTTTTAGTCCCATTAATTTCTCCAGTAGTTGCCCATTTCACTGTTATTTACACCCAATTAAACATCTTAAGTCTTAATAACTGTTTATGCTTTCAGTCATCTATGTACATTTTATATTCTCAGCAGACTGGAATGCCCAAGTGTAATCAAAGCAGGTGTGTGAAACACTATCAACCTCGCAGTCTCTGTTCCTTTATCACAACAAGGATGGCATTTACATGATGATGTATTATGAGGCTATATGCAAAGTATTTGTGACAAGCAAATTATGTATTGACAATACTTTTTAAAGTCAATTTTCTACATTTTATTTAGATAGATAACATTGTGCGGCCATGATAAAGAATGACATTCCAGAGCACTATCTGTTCCCTTATACTTCTTGACAATCTGAGGTAGGTAGGAATTAAGAATTCGGTTTGAAATTTTGCCGAGTTTTATTTTCGCAAAAACCTCTTAGTTCATACAGAAAGCATCTGACCCAGCCCAGCTGTACATGAGTCCCAATACTGAGGTGTGCAAGTCTCGAGTGCCACTCATACTCAGGCACATTTTTCAGTCTTAGTTAGCTCATCTAAAAGGAAGGGAAACTATATGGGAAGCATTCTCTTCCCACACCGTCCCAGCACCTCTCGCACCAAGTTTGCCAAGGAGTAGAATTGGTAAGAGCGTGCAAAGGTCACTGCTGGCGGGACCATCCTGCCTTCATGATCAGCTACAGATAGAGAAATATGATAAGGAAATACAATCAAAAGGAAATACAATCAAAAACAACATTAAAAGATACCAACGTTTGCTCATTTTTAAAGTTCGATCTGAGTTTCCAGCAACTATAATACTTTGTTCTGATTCCCCACCCCCATTTTAAATCCTTCACTGCTGCATCTCTCTTCCTTTATCAAGGCTAAAGTAGCACTGAATTGGTCATTAAAAAGTCAACATGGAGAAATTTGGCCTATTTATTCTTCCCGAACAGATACAACTTAATTGCTTTCCAGCAGCTCTCGCAAATTCAGATTTCTGTACCCTCTACATAATGTCCGTTTCACTGTGAGGGTCACATTGAAAATCACCTCAAATTCTAGCTCGAGAGCTGCTCTCTTTTTTTTTTAAAGTCGCATCTAGGAGATGCTTGTTCTATGCAGCAATGTAACTATTCAGCTTAAAATGACCACACTTATAAAATAAATTGCGGTTCTCATTTAAACTCCCTCCTTATTCGCATCATTTAATCTTCATTTTTTTTTAAAAGAAAGCACTTCATCCCAGACAGATTTAATTGAAAAATACTCAACCGTTACATTTACTTATTAGTTCCACAAGCTGACATTTTTTAAGAATGTTCGACAAGAGCTTTCTTAAAACATGTGTTCCACGCTGTAAACATGTTAAGACTTCTTAGTTCCAGCATGTACAATTTTCACATATTAATATCCCCAATACAATATTAAAAATGCGAAATGAAATAAAACAAAATAAATGCGAATCATTATAACATTAATCCATGTATCTGTATATAACTTTCTATGATGATCGCGGGGAACCATAATTATTGTTATCCTAAAGGGTGTTAGCGTTTAAAATGATAATTGGACAGGTGCAATGATGCAATGCCCATACAATAAGCCTTTTCTCTCATATCAATGAAGTGTCACATTACCACAGATAGGGGAGAAGATTCCTCCAGCAACATTATTTGTAAACAACCCAGATATTATTTAGAGATTACACGGTGCATACCGCAAAAACGACAGATGTGACCATTTCCAGCGAGTGTTGCAAAAATATAACCTGGCGTCCTGCAAACGCTGAATTCGCAGTATTGAGGGTGTTTCTCATTCTGACCATCTACTGTTCGGCCACAAAAGGAACTGTAGCGCTTATAAAATCAAAATGCAATCATGTCATTCTTGAAATGTGGAGAGAGAGAGAGAAAAAAAAAGCATGGCCTGCACATTAAATTAACTGCAATCGGAATGAACCGTTCATAATAATATCCCCATTCAAAAAAGCGGACACGACTTACGATTCATTACAGCGCCGCCGAATGCTGATTAATTACACTGAAATGATCACACGCGCATCCAGGCTCCGATACAATGTCCGCTGCAAATGCTACTTTCAGATTCGCTGGGGTCAGGCGGTGCTGTTCATACAGAGATACCACTGTTCCAAGTTGTCTAACCCTGGGAGCCTTTATGCTGGTTATGTACAGCAGTTAGGTGAATAACTTAAGAAAAAAAATACTGCATAAATGATTGCACTGTTGAAATGCCGAACACTTCAAGGGTGTTCGATTTCTACTGAATCAATAGCTTATTTCACTTTTGTTACACTAGCATTTTAAAACCGTATCTCCTCCCCTAAAAAAAACCCCACCTATGAATGCAAATTACCCCTTGGGATTGGGCTTATCACTAAAGTCCATAGTTTCCTCCCGACAAGGTAGGAGCAATATTTCGACAGCTCAGATCCAGCACGCCCGGTTTCTGATACGATGTACACACACAGCATCGCGCCGTCCCATTATATGCAATGACAGATTAGCAAACGGGGGCACGTTTGCGCTGCCGACTGTGTTCACAGTACACTGGGATAGCGATGCAATGTTTCCATTTTCTTTTGCATTCAGATGCAACATAATTACTGTACTACCGCCCTTGTGTGTGTGTGGGGGGGGGGGGGTAAATGGAGGGATACAATACTGCAAACAGGCAGGCATAAAAATAACAAAAACAAGTCTGTGTATTTCACGCGAATCAATACAATTCCAATTCTTCCAGCCATTCAATGCACACCGTACAATGATATCTCTCTACGTTTCTGTTCCCCCACCCACCCCTTTATTTTGATTGCAATTAAACTGTCCTCGCATTTGACCAGCGACACTTGTACTCACCGATCCCTCTACTGAGACTGCAGTCTGTCATTCCACTGAATATTCTGTCTCAGGCACCCTTTGATATTCCACTGAATAAAGAAATAATATTCGTGCCGCTGAATAATTTTCTAAATGATCTCTTCTGCACAGAGCAGTAATCTCTCGCAGCCTTTGTTGTTTACTGGTGCTAGCGGTGCATTTGTGCTCTGCCTTGATACGTTGCTCAACATGGCAGGATTGAGTATCTCCAGCGGAGACTTGACACCAGCTGAGCTGAGCTGGTCCCCGCCCCGCCCCCTTCAAAACAACTTGACAACAGGAAGTGCAGGTACATTCCGCTGATTGACGGCGGGCCCGGGCCAATCAGCATGGGGCGTCGACCTACGCTCCGTCTCCGGATTGGCGCCGCCGTTCACCCAATCAAAAGAGGCGGGATCTCGCCCCGAGCGAGGTGTTGTGACAAGTGCGCAGGCTCACTGTCTCAATTGCACCCTGGAGGTTGTAGTTCATGCAGGAATTATAAAAATGAAAGAAAGACTTGCATTTATATAGCCGGACGTCCCAAAGCGCTTTACAGCCAATGAAGTACTTTTTGAAGTGGAGTCACTGTTGTAATGTGGGAAACACAGCAACCAATTTGTGCACAGCAAGGTCCCACAAACAGCAGTGTGATAATGACCAGATAATCTGTTTATGTTAGTTGAGGGGTAAATATTGTCCAGGACACCTGGGATAACTCCCCTACTCTTCTTCAAAATAGCATCAAGGGATCTTTTATGTCCACCCGAGAGCACAGACAGGGCCTCAGTTTAACGTCTCATCTCATCCGAAAGACGGCACCGCCGACAATGCAGCACGCTACTGGAGTGTCAGCCTAGCTTTATGTGTTCAAGTCCCTGGAGTGGGACCTGAACTCACAACCTTCTGACTCTGAAGCAAGTGTGCTACCCACTGAGCCACAGCTGACATGTATAAACTGAAAGAAAGGAATTCCTTTAATTTAAAAAGACTTGCATTTATATAATGCCTTTCACAACCACCGGACATCTCAAAGCGCTTTACAGCCAATGAAGTACTTTTTGGAGTTTAGTCACTGTTGTAATGTAGGAAAACGCGGCAGCCAATTTGCGCACAGCAAGCTCCCGCAAACAGCACTGTGATAATGACCAGATAATCTGTTTTTGTTATGTTGATTGAGGGATAAATATTGGCCAGGACAATTAATTCTAAACTGAACAGTAAGAAGGAAGGTGAGACAAATGTGAAACCTTTTTAAAGTGATGTAGTCTAGTGTCTACATTGCATTATTGCTAGAATGCATCACTACAGCTTATCCAATTGTGACTTTTTTTTAATTTTACACATAATTACATGAATCTCAAATCATTTACTCCTGCAGTTAATTTGATTTGATCACTAAAAGCTAGCGGACAGGTGGAAAAAATAATTTAAAATCTAATGGAATGTTAGCCTTTATTTCAAAGGGACAGGAATACGAAGGGGTGGAAGTTATGTTACAGTTAGATAAAGTTTTGATTATGACACGTTTAGAGCACTGTGTTCAGTTCTGGGCGCTGCACTTCAGGGAGGATATATTGGTTTAAGGGCACAAGCACAGCTTCACCAGAGTTTTTTTTTATCCATTCATGGGATGTGGGCGTCGCCGGCAAGGCCAGCATTTATTGCCCATCCCTAATTGCCCTCGAGAAGGTGGTGATGAGCCGCTTTCTTGAAACACTGCAGTCCGTGTGGTGAAGGTGCTCCCACAGTGCTGTTAGGGAGTTCCAGGATTTTGACCCAGCAACGATGAAGGATCGGCGATATATTTTCAAGCCAGGATGGTGTGTGACTTGGAGGGGAACTTGGAGGTGGTGGTGTTCCCATGCACTTGCTGCCCTTGTCCTTCCAGGTGGAAGAGGTCACAGGTTTGGGAGGTGCTGCTGAAGAAGCCTTGGCGAGTTGCTGCGGTGCATCTTGTAGATGGTACACACTGCAGCCACGGTGCGCCGGTGGTGGAGGGAGTGAATGTTTAAGGTGGTGGATGGGGTGCCAAGCAAGTGGGCTGCGGGCTAATCAAGAGTGATACCGGGGCAAAAAGGGTTAAATTATGAGGACAGGTTGCGAAGATTAGGTTTGTATTCCTTTGAGTACAGATGATTAAGAGGTGATCTAAGTGAAGTGTTTAAGATGATTAAAGGATTTGATAGTGTAGATAGAGAGAAACTATTTCCTCTGGTAGGGGAGTCCAGAACAAGGGGGAATAAGCTTAAAATTAGAGCCAGGACATTCAAGGGTGATGTCAGGAAGCACTTCTTCACACACAGGGTCGTGGAAATCTGGAACTATTTCCCCCAAAAAGATGCTGAGGCTGGGAGGTCAATTGAAAATGTCAAAACAGAGATTGATAGATTTTTGTTATGCAAGGCTATTAAGGGATACAGAACCAAGGCGGGTAGATGGATTTAAGATACAGATTGGCCAAGATCTATCTGAATGGCAAAACAGACTCAACGGGCTGAACGGCCGATTCCTGTTCCTATGTCACGACTGGGCAGTTGTCTAATTTGCCATCTCCTGAGATCTGGCTTGGAAATCCTCTATAGCATAAGCACCACAAAAAAAGCTGCACGGTAACCTTAAAGGAAATTTGGCTGCTGAATCATGGGTGTTGAAGATAAGTTTTTATTTTAGATCGACCACCTGTGTTATTAACAGAATAATTGCAGGATTTAACTGTGTCGATCAAAATAAAAACCCGAACGTTTCAATTGTTGGTGCTACCATTAATTATATTCACTCCCATTTTGAAAAGTTGCTAAACTTTGAACAAATCAAAAAAACACAAAAAGAATATCAGGGGAAAATAAATCTAGCATTGTTTTAATTGATTAGATTTAAATTGAATATACTAAGTTGAAAAGTCTTCAACGATTTTACTCCCATTTCTTCCCCCTTTTCCTCCTTCACCTGAGGACAGTGACTCACTTTGGGCTGTGAGGTTGCAGATACCAGTATCTTGCCATTCTGCAGATGAGAGACGAGACAGTGAGTATTAATGAGCTATTTATCAGTGGAATGACTCCAGATCTAAGTCCAGACTTTCTAATCCGAGCCTCACCCAAATTCCATGTGAGGACACTTCAAGCAGATGTTACTGGATAAGAATCAGGAGAAAGGACCCTGACCAATATTTCCTTACTCTTTTGTAGCTTAGTAAGGCTAACTTGTGGCATCTCAGCTGACACTGATTAACTTAATTAAATCAGAGATTAATTAAATCCGAGATGAACCTTCCTGGTCTGTTTAATTCTATACCACACCAACCCACTGAGCTACCGTGGACCAAAATCTTCCACCTTTTTAATGTTCTGTTACTTTTTTTTTATTCTAGTTGTGTTCAGCTTTTAAAAACAATTACTAACAAACAGGAACATTTGGAAACATTCAAACAATTACGGTATGGACTTTTTTTGATTTACTTTTTATTATAGAAAAACTGTAAATATATTTTCACATTGATATAGTAATGGTCCGTTTCTTCACACAGCAATACAAGAGTGCCGATTGGTGCCATAATTAGGCATATTTGTACAGTCACTTATACATCAGGAATGGATGAACATGGGATGAGCCATCTTTTTAAAAAGTTAATATTTTTATTGAGTTGTTCAAACATGTTTTTTTTGCCACATGGCCGAGCTGAAAATTATCCTCGAGATCATTCACGTTTCTTCTCTCAGTTGGATTTTCTCAATGTCTTTAGCTCCTAAAATAAAGTGCAATAGGAAAGAATAGATACAAGGTGACAATCTAATATCAGATTTCAGGTGACATCATCAACCAGGGAAGCCAACCTGACACCATAGTGTAGGCCATTCAGCCCCTCAAACCTGTTCCGCCATCCAATTAGATCATGGCTGATCTGTATCTTAATTCCATCTACCCGCCTTGACACCGCAGGAAGATGGTTGTGGTGGTTGGAGGTCAATCATCACAGTCCCAAGACGTCGCTGCAGGAGTTCCTCAGGGCAGTGTCCCAGGCCCAACCATCTTCAACTGCTACATCAATGACCTTCCCTCCAACATAAGGTCAGAAATGGGGATGTTCGCTGATGTCTGCACAGTTCAGTGCCATTCACAACTCCTCAGATAATGAAGCAGTCCATGCCTGCATGCAACAACACACAGATGACATTCAGGCTTGGGCTGATAAGTGTCAGGTAACATTCGTGCCACACAAGTGCCAGGCAATGACTATCTCCAACAAGCGAGAGTCTAACCACCAGCCCTTGACATTCAATGGCATTAGAATCACAGAATCCCCCACCATCAACATCCTGGGGGTCACCATTGACCCGAAATTTAACTGGACCAGCCACACAAATACTGTGGCAACAAGAGCAGGTCAGAGGCTAGGTATTCTGCAGCGAGTGTCTTACCTCCTGACTCCCCAAAGTCTTTCCACCATCTATAAGCCACAAGTAAGGAGTGTGATGGAATACTCTCCACGTGCCTGGATGAGTGCAGCTCCAACAACATTCAAGAAACTCAACACCATCCAGGACAAAGCAGCCCGCTTGATTGGCATCCCATCCACCACCTTAAACATTCACTCCCTCTACAAGATGCACTGCAGCAACTCGCCAAGGCTTCTTCGGCAGCACCTCCCAAACCCGCAACCTCTACCACCTAGAAGGACAAAGGCAGCAGGCGCATGGGAACACCACCACCTCCAAGTTCCCGTCCAAGTCACAGAACATCCTGACTTGGAAATATATCGTCCTTCCTTCATCGTTTCTGGGTCAAAATCCTGGAACTCTCTCCCTAACAGCACTGTGGGAGTACCTTCACCACACGGACTGCAGCGGTTCAAGAAGACGGCTCACCACCACCTTCTCGAGGGCAATTAGGGATGGGCAATAATTGCCGGCGATGCCCAGATCCCATAAACAAATAAAAGAAAAACTTTTAAAACCCTGGTCTAACAAAAATCTATCAATCTCAGTTTTAAAATTTTCAATTGACCCCCAGCCTCAACAGCTTTTTGAAGGAGAGAGTTCCAGATTGTCACTACCCTTTGTGTGAAGAAGTGCTTCCTGACATCAGCTTTGAACGGCCTAGCTCTAATTTTAAGGTTATGCCCCTTGTTCTGGACTCCCCCACCTAGCAACTCCTTTAATCATCTCAAGGTATTATTATTCTTAATTTGCAACATATTAATTTTATATGCAGTTGTTTGTTCTGGTTATGATTACTCTGTGAACTGGCAGCAGTGTTAATGTGGATGCCAATTCAGTGCTTTCCAGGATTCATGATCGTCCCATTATTACTGTCAGTCTGTCGAGAAAAAAATGTGGATTGAATTATCAGGCAATTCAATATCTAATATTTGAAGGAATGTAATAGGCCGAATGGCCTTTTTTGTTCTGTGCTTTATATCCTCAATGTATGACAGTTAAAACCATTTAAGCTTTTATTTTGTTCTGCAGGGAAACAAAGTAAATTTCATTACATTTATGTTAAACTTAAAAAGAAGTATAACCTACCTTTTCAAATATTGAAATGCATAATGATTATCCTTTTAGGAGCAACATGTTAGACTATGTTTTCCTAAGAGTCCTTGAGAATTATCGGCTAATTAGTCTGAAATGTGGAGAAAAATAGAAATAATGTTAAGTGCCGAATATGTTAATGAAAATTTCAAATCAATGACAAATAAATCACCATACCGGTAAAATAGCTGAGAACCTTTGAGAACTCTAAATGGTACAGTACCTTGAATACAACACTAATGTTAACTTTTAGAGTGACAAACAGCAAGCATACTGAAAAGCAATCTGAATTTGGGGAGGAAAGAATGAAAATTCATCTCATCACGTGGAGTCCGGATTTGGAAATCTTAAAAAAAAATGAACAGTGTTCCAAATGTTGAAGCAAGATGTCTGTTGTCAGCTTGAAAGGAGCGACTCCTCCAAAGGTGTATTGTGCATATTCTTGGTGGTTTAACATCTGCGCACCTGGTGATAGGTACACGTTACATCTGTTCTCTTATGGCCCAATAGCTGAGTCTAATTTCCTGCTGCGCTGTTCATCTCAGAGGGCAAATTAGTGACTGACATTCTTGCAGGTTCAATTTGATGAAGGAGATTAGTAGAACCTATTCATATTCCAGTCCTGGCCCCATTTCTCCAACAGCAATAACATTACCAGTCTTTGCAGCTCCCTCTGCCAATGCTGCCGGATGGCAGAGTCTTCATGCCCAAATCTACCCTATTTTTAATGGTGTCTTAATGCCAGGCTTGGCTTAATTACATTATATATTACTCTTAACTAGGATGGGGAAATTGTACATGTTGCAGAATTAACAACAAAAAATGTATATACCGTCTTTAGTAAAACATCATTACAGCCCCTTACTCAGATACGATTTGATCATCAACTGCAGTTAGACAAACAATCAGCATTAAAGATTAAGGGAAATGTGGCCACGTTATTACTGCTGCAAAGGTGCGCAGAGAAAGAAAAATCTTACCACTGATGCAAGTACCACTCTTAACACCTTCAGGAAAACATTATAGGCATCATGGGCAAGACTGTCACTCAGGGACAGCGCTGATTTGACCTGGAATAGCAGCTGTTAAAGTATGACTCATGTATTACTGTCAGAAGATACTGCTCATTTTACAGTCAAAGCATAAAACAACCATCCACTGTAAAACCCAATATATTTGAGGTGACCCGGTGGTGTGGCGTGTTGGGGAAGAGTGTAAGATGTGGGTTTGCTTCAATTATTTTTCTGGATGATGAGTTCCAGATTTCAAGAGTCCTGTCTGCTTGAGGCACAAGAAAGGGGGAAGTGGGAAATCATAATACAGTCGAGCAGAGTCGGCGTGGTTTTATGAAAGGGAAATCATGTTTGACAAATTTGCTGGAGTTCTTTGAGGATGTAACGAGCAAGTTGGATAAAGGGGAACCAGTGGATGTGGTGTATTTGGATTTCCAGAAGGCATTCGATAAGGTGCCACATAAAAGGTTACTGCTCAAATAAGAGCTCACGGGGTTGGGGGTAATGGCCCAGAAATTCGGGTCTCCACAGGTGAGTACATAGAAACATAGAAGATAGGAGCAGGAGTAGGCCATTCGGCCCTTCGAGCCTGCTCCGCCATTCAACGAGATCATGGCTGATCATCCAAACCCTAGCACCTGGTCCCTACACTGACAGCCATCCCACCCAAGCCCTATCCCCGTAACCCCACGTATTTAATCCCCCCTAACAGTAAGGGCCAATTTTTTATCATGGCCAATCAACCTAACCCGCACATCTTTGGACTGTGGGAGGAAACCGGAGCACCCGGAGGAAACCCACGCAAACATGGGGAGAATGTGCAAACTCCACACAGACAGTCACCCGAGGCCGGATTTGAACCCGGGTCCCTGGCGCTGTGAGGCAACAGTGCTAACCACTATGCCACCGTACGCATGGGGTACTCACCCGTAGGCCCGATGGAAGTGCCAGTTTACTGCATGCACTGCGCATGCACGGGAAACCGGCACTTCCGTTCCTCTGAAAGCAGGGGTTCAGAGGTCGAACGCATGCGCAGGGGAGTCTGCGCGTGCGCTTTGAACTTACTTTATTTTACAGGTTTTTCCGTGAGGGTAAGTTTTTAGAATTTAGAAATGTAAAAAGTAGTCGTAAGGCCTGCTTTTTACAAGGTAAGTGGTCAATTAATTAAAATGAAAACATTTTTTCCACAGTTTTATTATTTTTAAATACTTTAAAGCAAGGTAAGTTTATTTTTAGCCCCGTTAGAATATAAAATTATTTTTTCAAAAATTTAAATTATTGTTTAAAATAGTTATTTAATGTAATTTATAGTTTATTTAAAAAATGTGATTTAAAAAAAAAAATTATTTGAAGGTTTAGGGATGTTTTGGGGCCGTAGTATTTATAAGTCTTGACAGCTCTTCCTGTCAAAACTTATGAATGGAGCATTCCCTGCTCCGATTGGCTGCCCATGGCCCACGTGATCCCAGGGAACGCATCGAACTAACTGTGCCCCTGGGACACGCAAGCACTGCGCGCCAGCAGCTGGGCCAGGCCCCAGATCAGAATTCCACGGGGCCCTACAGTTCAACTGCCGGTGCACAAGGTAAGTGCAGGTCGGGGGCTTGCACCCGCGGGAAGCCCCCGACCCGAATTTCTGGGCCATTATATTAGCATGGATAGAGGATTGGCTAACTAACAGAAAGCAAAGGGTCGGGATAAATGGGTCATTTTCCGGTTGGCAAACGGTAACTAGTGGGGTGCCACAGGGATCAGTGCTGGGGCCTCAAATATTTACAATCTATATTAATGACTTGGATGAAGGGACCAAGTGTACTGTAGCCAAATTTGCTGATGATGCAAAGATAGGTGGTAAAGCAAGTTGTGAAGAGGACACAAAGAATCTGCAAAGGGATATAGACAGGCTAAGTGAATGGGCAAACATTTGGCAGATGGAGTATAATGTGGGAAAGTGTGAGGTTATCCACTTTAGTAAGAAAAATAAAAAAGCAAATTATTATTTAAATGGAGACAGATTACAAAATGCTACAGTTCAGAGGGACCTGGGGGTCCTTGTGCATGAAACACATAAAGTTAGCATGCAGGTACAGCAAGTAATCAAAAAGGCAAATGGAATGTTGGCCTTTATTGCAAAGGTAATGGAGCATAAAAGCAGGAAAGTCCTGCTACAACTGTGCAGGGTATTGGTGAGACCACACCTTGAGTACTGTGTACAGTTTTGGTCTCCTTATTTAAGGAAGGATATACTTGCATTGGAGGCAGTTCAGAGAAGGTTCACGAGGTTGATTCCTGAGATGAGGGGGTTGTCTTATGACGAAAGGTTGAGCAGGTTGGACCTACACTCATTGGAGTTTAGAAGAATGAGAGGTGATCTTATTGAAACATATAAGATACTGAGGGGACTCGACAAGGTAGATGCAGAGAAGATGTTTCCCCTCATGGGGGAATCTAGAACTCGGGGGCATAGTTTCAGAATAAAGGGATTGCCCATTTAAAACTGAGATGAGGAGGAATCTGTGGAATTCTCTGCCCCAGAGAGCTGTAGAGGCTGAGTCATTGAATATATTTAAGGTGGAGATAGATAGGTTTTTGAATGATAAGGGAGTCAAGGGTTATGGGGAGCGGGCAGGGAAGTGGAGCTGAGCCCAAGATCAGATCAGCCATGATCTCATTAAATGGCGGAGCAGGCTCGAGGGGCCAAATGGCCTACTCCTGCTCCTATTTCTTATGTTCTTATGGGAAAATCTGAGTGCAAGTCAGCCTGTGCTGCTCTTGTAGTTTTCCTTTCTGCAAGTTCAATAGCACTGGAGCAGAGGAGGCTGAGGGGCGACTTGATTGAGGTGTGTAAAATTATGAGGGGCCTAGATAGAGTGGATAGGAAGGACCTATTTCCCTTAGCAGAGAGGTCAATAACCAGGGGGCATAGATTTAAAGTAATTGGTAGAAGGATTAGAGGGGAGTTGAGGAGAACATTTTTCACCCAGAGGGTGGTGGGGGTCTGGAACTCAGTGCCTGAAAGGGTGGTAGAGGCAGAAACCCTCATCGCATTTAAAAAGTACTTGGATATGCACTTGAAGTGCCGTAACCGACAGGGCTACGGACTAAGAGCTGGAAAGTGGGATTAGGCTAGATAGCTCTTTTTCAGCCGGCACAGACACGATGGGCCGAATGGCCTCCTTCTGTGCTGTAAATTTCTATGATTCTATGGGGAGACCTGACAGCAGGTCCTCTACCATGGTCGTCGAACTGCAAACTTAGTGTTAAAGTTGTACGGTAAATGCAGAATGAACATCTGCCATGGCTCCGGAATCCAGTGTAGCGAGAGTCCACTCTGGAGTTAGGTCTGGTCCTGACTTTGGATTTACACAACTTTAGCTTTAAATGCAAAGCAAAAAGTGCTACATACTAATGTTAAAAGTTGTTCTAGAAATGGGCAGGAGGAAAATATTGCTTAAAAGAAAGACACTTATTGGCGATTTTAAAACCCTTCCACATCAGCTCTCATCAATACCGCTGAGATTCATATACAGTTCCTGAACAGCAATATAATTTTTAATTAGATGCAGGTTACATACCAGATTTTATACGTTCCTGAAAAGATGCAGCGTATAATCTAACACTGATTTAAGAAACAAGTGGGGAGAAAGGGAGAGTCGTCATCTGCTGTGTCAATTAGTCCACTAAAATACATCTGTTTTCCTTACTAAAGGGTACAATCCTAAAGGGGGTGCATGAACAGAGAGACCTAGGGGTATGTGTGCACAAATCATTGAAGGTGGCAGGGCAGGTTCAGAAAGCAGTTAAAAAGGCTTACAGGATCCTGGGCTTCATGAATAGAGGTATAGAGTGCAAAAGCATGGAAATTATGACGAACCTTTATAAAACACTGGTTCGGCCCCAAATCTGGGCACCCCACTTTAGGAAGGATGTGAAGGCCTTAGAGAAGGTGCAGAAAAGATTTATGAGAATGATTCCAGGAATGAGGGACTTCAGTTATGTTGATAGACTGGAGAAGCTGGGGTTGTTCTCCTTAGAGCAGAGAAGATTGAGAGGAGATTTGATGTAATGTTCACAATCATGAGGGGTCTGGACAGAGTAGATAGAGAGAAACTATTTCCATTGGCGGAAGGGTCGAGAACTGGTTTAAGATGATTGGCAAAAGAACCAAAGGCAACATAAGAAAAAACTTTTTTATGCAGCGAGTGGTTATGATCTGGAATGCACTGCCTGAAAGGGTGGTGGAGGCAGATGCAATCGTGGCTTTCAAAAGGGAGTTGGATAAGTACCTGAAGGAAAAACATTTGCAGGGCTACGGGGAAAGGGTGGGGGAGTGGGACTCGCTGAAGTGCTCTTGCAGAAAGCCGGCACAGGCTCAACAGGCCGAATGGCCTTCTTCCGTGCTGTAACCATTCTATGCTTCTATTTATAAATAACTTTTACCTGTATTTCATCCACAGCAGACTGGGCAAGAAATATTTCCATCATCATAAGCTTTTCAAAAATCTTGCCTAATTAGACAGAAATTATACACATGGGAAACAGACACAAAGGGCTGGATTTTGCCAGCCGAGATGAGTTGGGGGCGGGACTGCTGCCTTCCGGGTTCTAATCCCGCCCCCAGTGACGTCTGACGAACCCACGCTATTTTTCCTTGATTGGCCTCATTAAGCCCACCACGGCCAATTAATGGAAAGCCGGTGACAGATGATGTCAGCTTATGACGCTTCATCTGTCGAAAAAATTTTGACAGATGAATTGTCAGTGTTTGACAGCTTTGAGAAGCTGTCAAACACTGACAATCTCTGTTCTAAGGTGAGCCCTTGCACACAGACTCACCAAGACCTCTCTCCTCAGCAGAAATCAGATGGCTGCTGCATCTGAGAATGCAGCAGCCATTCTGTCATCTCTGCCGTTGAGATGAGGCACCTCCGGATCCCCAAGGGTTGAAGCCTGCAGAAAGAAGCAAAGGTAAGGAAATTTTTTCCAACACTTTACACTCACCTCTCATACTTACCTGTCCACACTTGCACCCATCACTTACCTCTACATCTGACGTATCGACCTCTCTCACCCCCGCAGACCCACTGCTCGCCTCGCTGACCCTGGTGAGGTTTGCAGCCATCGGGAAACCCGCAATTGCAGGCGTAAAATGGGGAAAAGCCTCAAAACTGCCTGTTAACTACCTGTTAAAAGGCAGTTAATTGGCTCTAATCCCCTTCCTGCCTCGAGGAGACGGGTCCCTGCGTGACTCGGGGACCCACCTCCCGGGAAGATGGCAGGTTGGGAGCGAGGTCGGCACCCACTCCCAGTTTCTGCCATTTTCCCGGCAGTCCCGCCTCCAAACCCGCCACCTCAGGGCTGGGAAAACTCCCCCCAGAGAAACAGACAGAATCTGGGAAAGAGATTGAGCCACTCATTGCCTGACGAGCCATGGATTAGTATTGAGATCTACAGGAAGAACAAGGAGATAAAGACATGGAAAAGGGTAATTATATCAACTTGAAAAGTATTCCTAAATATGATAAGCACAGATATTTTGGAATTGGGTGTTGCAGTGGATTAGATATTGGCCTTTCACCTCAGGAGCCTGGGGTATTCTATGTTAAATGCGCTGTATAAAGTTATGTGCAATGCAAGTTGTTGTTGTTGGGTTCAAGTAGCCTGCTTCGCCTGTGGCCGTAAGTTTATACAGTGAAGTAAGTTTATACAGTGAAGTAAGTTTATACAGTCTCAATCAAGCTCCTAGTGGACATCATAAAACTATCCCTATTTTGGCACCAATCAGTCGTCTGAGAGGCCACAGAATGGCTGGTATGCAAAATGGAAAAATGTCGCACTGGTGCAGTGGTGTGGTACTCTTCTGAGGTTTGCGGTGAGGCACAAGCTTGGAGCAGGGTAGATGGAGCTTTACTCTATATCTGGCTAATGCTAGACCAAACCTGGGAGTGCTTAAAGGACCAACTTCCCTCACCTTGGGATCCAGGGCAATTTGGCACATTGGATCCAAAATTGGCTTAGTGGCAGGAGGCAGAGGGTGATGGTCGAAGGTTGTTTTTGTGACTGGAAGCCTGTGTCCAGTGGTGTACCGCAGGGATCGGTGCTGGGTCCTTTGCTGTTTGTAGTGTACATTAATGATTTAGATATGAATGTAGGAGTATGATCAGTAAGTTCGCAGATGACATGAAAATTGGTGGAGTGGTAAATAGTGAGGAGGGAAGCCTCAGCCTACAGGACGATATAGACGGGTTGGTCAGATGGGCAGAACAGTGGCAAATGGAATTTAACCCTGAAAAGTGTGAGGTGATGCATTTTGGGAGGACTAACAAGGCAAGGGAATACACAATGAATGGTAGGAGCCTAGGAAGGACAGAGGATCAGAGGAACCTTAGTGTACATGTACATAGATCCCTGAAGGCAGCAGGACAGGTAGATAAGGCGGTTAAAAAGGCATATGTGCTCCTTGCCTTCATTAGCTGAGGCATACAATATAAGAGCAGGGAGGTTATGATGGAGCTGTACAAAATGCTAGTTAGGCCACAGCTGGAATACTGTGTGCAGTTCTGGTCACTACACTATAGGAAGGATGTGATTGTATTGGAGAGGGTGCAGAGGAGATTCACCAGGATGTTACCTGGGCTGGAGTGCTTCAGCTATGAAGAGAGACTGGACAGGCTAGGGTTGTTTTCCTTGGAGCAGAGAAGGCTGAGGGGGGACCTGATTGAGGTGTACAAAATTATGAGGAGCATAGATAGGGTAGATAGAAAGGAACTTTTCCCCTTAGTAGAGGGGTCAATAACCAGGGGGCATAGTTTCAAGGTAAGGGGCAGGAGGTTTAGAGGGATTTGAGGAAAAACTTTTTCACCCAGAGGGTGGTTGGAATCTGGAACTCACTGCCTGAAAGGGTGGTAGAGGCAGGAACCCTCACAACCCTCAAGAAACATTTAGATGAGCATTTGAAATGCCATAGCATACAAGGCTACGGACCAAGTGCTGGAAAATGAGATTAGAATAGACAGGGCTTGATGGCCAGCACGGACACAATGGGCCGAAGGGCCTCTTTCTGTGCTATATAACTCTGTGACTCTATGACCTTGAACATCAGAATTGTTGGATGAAAAAAGACCAAGGTTCATCTAATTCACCTTCGACTATCCGGGTAGTCGGATGATACGACAATGGAGTTGTTGACTAATCGTAGCAATCAATCTCTATCCATTAGTCTACAACAGACCCAGACATGACACAAGAAAAACCACACTGGTGGAGAGCTTTAGGGACCATAGGTCCAAAGTCACCTTTTTCCTCCCAAGCCTGCTACGCTTACCACATGTCCTGTCTCAAATTACTCACCTGTACTACAGGAAAGATGTGATTGCACTCGAGAGGGTACAGAGGAGATTTACCAGGATGTTGCCTGGACTGGGGAATTTTAGCTGTGAGGAAAGATTGGATAGGCTGGGGTTGTTTTCTTTGAAACAGAGGAGGCTGAGGGGAGACCTTATTGAGGTGTATAAAATTATGAGGGGCCTAGATAGAGTGGACAGGAAGGACCTATTTCCCTTAGCAGAGGGGTCAAAAACCAGGGGGCACAGATTTAAAGTAATTGGTGGAAGGTTTAGAGGGGATTTGAGGAGAGATTGCTTCACCCAGAGGGTGGTGGGGGTCTGGAACTCACTGCCTGAAAGGGTGGTAGAGGCAGAAACCCTAACCACATTTAAAAAGTGCTTTGAAGTGCCGTAACCTACAAGGCTACGGACCAAGAGCTGGAAAGTGGGATTAGGCTGGATAGCTCTTTGTCGGTCGGCGTGGACACGATGGGCCGAATGGCCTCCTTCCGTGCTGTAAATTTCTATGTTTATATGATTCTATGATCCCAAAATGTTATTTTCCAAATTAAATCTATCAAATTTGCATTTGAATGAATCAATACTAACTGCTTCCACTGTCTCCCTAGGGAGTTTGTTCCACAGATTGACCGCGCTGTCATTGAAATATTGTTTCCACAGGTTAGTTTGGAAATAACCTCCTTTCAAGCGCAGGCCGTGTCCTCCGGAGTTCTGCTGTTGGGGACAAGGTGAAATAGCTTGCCATGGTCGACATTATCTAGTCCCTTTCGAATCATATCACCTCTCGATCTTCTCTTTTCCAGTGAGAACATGCTAAAAAAAAAAGGGAATTTCAAGAAGTTAAATCGGAAAAGCAAAAAAAAAAAAGAAAGAAGGGATTTGGTTATTTCTTGCTTCTGCAGCGTGTGTTGTAAAATAGTTGCTCAGAGCCAGTCTGGAAACAGGTACTTTGTGCCGAATTCCTGCTGCTGCCACTGGATGCTGTGCTTCAGCGGCATTGTGACCCCTGGTTCTGGACTCTCCCACCATCGGGAACATCCTTCCTGCATCTAGTCTGTCTAGTCCTGTTAGAAACTTATAAAATTCTAACAGGACTAGACAGACTAGATGCAGGAAGGATGTTCCCGATAGCGGGGGAGTCCAGAACCAGGGGTCACAGTCTAAGGATAAGGGGTAAGCCATTTAGGACAGAGATGAGGAGGAATTTCTTCACCCAGAGAGTGGTGAACCTGTGGAATTCTCTACCACACAAGGCAGTTGAGGCCAATTCATTAAATATATTCAAGAAGGAGTTGGATATATTTCTTAAGGCTAAAGGGGTATGGGGAGAAAGCAGGGACAGGGTACTGAACTTGGATGATCAGCCATGATCTCATTGATTGGCGGAGCAGGCTCGAGGGGCCGAATGGCCTACTCCTGCTCCTATCTTCTATGTTTCTATGCTGCCCACAGCTCATTGTCTCTACTTCCTCTGTGCCTGGAGCTGGATTGCAGCCTGTTATATAAAGTGCCACCACGCTGGTTACTGCTGGTGAAAATGCACACGGCAGCTACAGCTCCAAGCGACATCTGCTGCAGTGTCAACTTTTGCCAGGCAGCGTGGGACAGACGAGACTTTAGGTTTGAAGTCAAGCATAGAATAAATCTGCTGGCAGCTCTTTAAACTTAGCGCAGGCTTATAAGCCACAGAGATATTGTCGACTGGCCACTTGTGAAAATCTGATTAAAATTAGAATGCAAGGAAGCTAAGGGCTGCGCTTGTACAGCTGTGAAAAGCTTGTCGTAAATCAATCAGATGAAAATTTTCAAAAAATGTGCGCATTGTTTTCGCAGGAACCAGCCTGCCTGTGCCAGTGGATCCATGTATGACTGTACAAAACTTGCTTAATATACAAGAAGGGCAAAACATTTTTGTCCATAATAAAACAGTCAAACTCTGGAATTGGCACAAACTCAGTATAGCTCAGCCCAAGGCCAATTCAAAAGTGCTACCACACTGCCCTGTGTACTTCCATATACTCCAGGCTGCTGTTGCTCTCCCTGCTCCGACACAGTGATGTTTACACTACCCATCCATTCCTTCTGTACTGGTACTGTGTTTATCCTCACTATTTCTAGTTTAAACTTCACCCATGCCTAGTAAAGGATCCCCTTGGAATGAGTGACCATAGCATGGTTGAATTCCATATTCAATTAGAGGGTGAGAAGGTTGGATCTCAAACAAGCGTACTGAGCTTGAATAAAGGAGACTATGAAGGTATGAGAGCGGAATTGATTAGAGTGGACTGGGAAAATAGATTAAAGGGTAAGACGGTACATGAGCAGTGGTGTACATTTAAGGAGTTATTTTACAACTTTCAAAAAATATATATTCCACTGAGGAAAAAAGGGTGTAAAAGAAATGACAGCCATCCATGGCTAAGTAAAGTAATTAAGGATAGTATCCGACTAAAAACAAGGGCATATAAGGTAGCCAAATCTAGTGGGAGGATAGAAGATTGGGAAGTCTTCAAAAGACAGCAAAAAATAACTAAAAGATTGATTAAGAAAGGGAAGATAGATTATGAAAGTAAATTAGCAAAAAATATAAAAACAGATAGCAAGAGTTTCTATAGTTATATAAAAAGAAAAAGGGTGGCTAAAGTAAATGCTGGTCCCTTAGAGGATGAGACCGGGAAATTAATGGTGGAAAACATGGAGATGGCAAAAACGCTGAACAAATATTTTGTTTCAGTCTTTACGGTAGAGGACACTAAGAATATCCCAACACTGGACAAACAGGGGGCTCTAGGGGGGGGAGGAGCTAATACGATTAAAATCACTAAGGAATTGGTACTCGGTTAGTATGCAGGTGCAGCAGGTGATCAAGAAGGCCAATGGAATGTTGGCTTTTATTGCTAGGGAGATAGAATATAAAAACAGGGAGGTATTGCTGCAGTTATACAAGGTATCGGTGAGACCGCACCTGGAATACTGCATACAGTTTTGGTGTCCATACTTAAGAAAAGACATACTTGTTCTCGAGGCAGTACAAAGAAGGTTCACTCGGTTAATCCCGGGGATGAGGGGGTGGACATATGAGGAGAGGTTGAGTAGATTGGGACTCTACTCATTGGAGTTCAGAAGAATGAGAGGCGATCTTATTGAAACATATAAGATTGTGAAGGGGCTTAATCGGGTGGATGCGGGGAGGATGTTCCCAATGATGGGTGAAACTAGAACTAGGGGGCATAGTCTTAGAATAAGGGGATGCTCCTTCAAAACTGAGATGAGGAGAAACTTCTTCACTCAGAGGGTAGTAGGTCTATGGAATTTGCTGCCCCAGAAAGCTGTGGAAGCTACATCATTAAATAAATTTAAAACAGAAATAGACAGTTTCCTAGAAGTAAAGGGAATTAGGGGTTACGGGGAGCGGGCAGGAAATTGGACATGAGTCTAGGTTCGGATCGGTCATGACCCTGTGGGTGGCGGAGCGGGACCAGGGGCCGTGTAGCCTGGTCCTGCTCCTACTTCTTGTGTTCTAATTCTGTGTTAGATTTCAGAAGATGGTTCTATTCACAGGGATTAGTGGAGACCTCGGGAACAGGCTGCCAGCTAGGAGTCCTTCAAGAGTAAATTGGGCCTGTTCCTGGCTGGGGTGGAGATCATCTTTTACAGAAGGTAAGTACTGCAGGAAATACAGGGACAGAGTGATCTCCTGGACGAGTTTCGATTGCCTAGATGGGTCGGAGAGGAATTTCCCAGATTTTTTCTCCCAAATTGGCCATTGGGTTTTTATCTGGTTTTTCGCCTCTCCCTGGAGATCACATGGGTTCGGGTGGGATGGAGAGTGGAAGTAGATTTGAGGTTAGGATCAGATCAGCCATGATCTTATTGAATGGTGGAGCAGGCTCGAGGGGCCGATTGGCCTACTCCTGCTCCTATTTCTTATGTTCCTATGCCACAGAAGCAACCGAGGTCATAGTATTATAAGTGGGCATTAGCGAAATGTTTCACGTTTAGATTAACTAACAAATATGGGAAATGGCCCATTCCCCAGCAGTGTTGACTCACAAAATAGAAATAAAAGCAAATTTTAGAAAAAATATATCCAAAGTAGCATCTCTCAAAATTCAGTCATGAAAGGAGGAAGCAGAACGAAAATATTAACTAAGGTGAATCGCCGTATGTTGTTGATAAATGGAGTGCAAGTTAGCATATAAGGGCGAAGAGGCAAAGATTCGTCTTAGTGCATTATTCGGTCAACTGTTGACATTTTACTCTACAATGGAGCCAGCGCCTTACTGTCAGACCCAATTTACCACCTCAGTATGATATTCAATGAGCCTTGCAGTTAAATGAACTTATGAAATAGCTGGAGCACCATGGCAGAAACAGAATTGCAAGGAAAGTATTCAAAGAGGGTCAGGGGAGAAGTAAAAAAAAAATAGGTTATAGGAATGTTGTAAAGGGAACGAGAACAGACTAAAGTGTTGACGTGAAAGTAGGTTAAACTCCATCATTCTGTGCTACGGAAGTGGTCAGGCCTATGTCCACAATTCCTCATACAATCCATCTACAGTCTCAATTCGGCCATCAAGTGGAATTGCTGCACAGAAGATAGGCATTTCTCCGCAGCAGCTGAGAAAAATATCAGTGCCCAACTCAGCCTTATCCTGGTACATCTCTGGGCAGCACTAACAAAGACTTCAGACAGGTCACCTGCCACCCTCTGAGACAAGGAATGGGGTAGAGGGATATGAGGGAAGGTATGAAAGAACAAAGAAATATTGAGAGTCACATAGATTGAAATGAAAGGAAACTAATAAGTTTCTAACATCCAGGATGTGACTTTTCACCCACACCAGATAATTCAATGCAGTTGGGAGGCTCTCATTTAGAATATTTGGGATTAAAATGGGCTGGTTTTTGAAATAAACAAATTGTGTGGAAATGGTTGATGGCTCTGATGAGCAATGTTTTATATCGAAAGGTGAAAGAAGTGGATTTTGTTCTATTTTAGTTTAGAAATGAAAATGAGCATGTAAGCAAAGTGTGAAAAGACACTGTTGCATTCAAAAGCTGCACAGCGAGAAGAGCTCCAGCCAGCCGAGTGCACTGGTACCGACCGACCTCAGCAAGTGAAGCAACACGCGTACAGTGTACGAGTTCTGAGGGTTGTGGGCAGTGGGCCACTTCCCCTTCACTGAGTCATATATGAAATACATTCTTACTTGCACTCCATTTCAAACCAGCTGTCTTTTTCCTCTGACCCGGGGACTCTGCAGTTTTTTCACAAGATAGATACAGATGAGGACAGCCATTTGACTTATCTTAGCTCGTTCATCTAGATAGAGCTGATAGTTCTTCTCTTTCTCTCCACATCACAGCACCCAACTTTTCTCAAATGATTCTGGGGCTCTTATCTAACTGGAAATCTATTCTAACATCCAGGATGTGACTTTTCACCCACACTAAAGTACTTTCTGACTTTTACTAGTTTGAACCCATGTCCCCTTATCCTACTGTCATGGTTTACGGTAAAACACTGTCAACAGTGTCTGCTTAATCCAAGGCCAAAGAACAGTTTTTCTTCCGTTTAAAAGCACTGATTGTGGCATCAGTGTCTCGGCTTTTAACATGTTTTTACTCATTGTTTTTCAGGTACTGTTGTGCCTCCAATACATATGAGGGGCTTCAAGTTTCATAAAGTTATTTTTTGTTACTTGTCTCCTTTTACAAAAAAAACAAATGCTTTCAAGTGACCATGTGACTTCTGCAGCGCAAATCAATGGAAATACAATAGCAATCCTGCTTAGCATGAATAGAGGGCAGTGCTGAGGAGTAATAAGGAACCCTCTCATATTTTGCACAGAACAGTTCACATACCTGTTCGAAACAATTAGTACACCATGGTTTCTTCTGTTCATTCTCTGAACTGATACAGTGGCCACAATCTTATTAATTTGGGTGTTGTGGTGGTTCAGACCATGAGTTGAATCTGATCATTTAGTTAATTACTGAAATTATGATCAACTTTGCCACCAGTCAGAGCTGGCTGATGTGCCCAGCAAGAGCTTTAAGCAGGACTGCTTTCTCATTTCTTAAAGCCACAACAGTAATTGCGCTAGGGTTTGTGAATTATTATTTGCATGTTGTTAATGGTTTTTTTATTCGTTTATGGGATGTGGGTGTCGCTGGCAAGGCCAGCATTTATTGCCCATCCCTAATTGCCCTTGAAAAGGTGGTGGTGAGCTGCCTTCTTGAACCGCTGCAGTCCATGTGGTGGAGGTGCTCCCACAGTGCTGTTAGGGAGGGAGTTCCAGGATTTTGACCCAGCGACGACGAAGGATCGGTGATATATTTCCAAGTCAGGATGGTGTGTGACTTGGAGGGGAACTTGGAGGTGGTGGTGTTCCCAGGCGCCTGCTGCCCTTGTCCTTCCAGGTGGAAGAGGTCGCAGGTTTGGGAGGTGCTGCCGAAGAAGCCTTGGTGAGTTGCTGCAGTGCATCTTGTAGATGGTACACACTGCAGCCACGGTACGCTGGTGGTGGAGTGAGTGAATGTTTAAGGTGGTGGATGGGGTGCCAATCAAGCAGGCTGCTTTGTCCTGGATAGTGTTGAGCTTCTTGAGTGTTGTTGGAGCTGCACTCATCCAGGCAAGTGGAGAGTATTCCATCACACTCCTTACTTTTGCTTTGTAGATGGTGAAAGGCTTTGGGGAGTCAGGCGGTGAGACACTCGCCGCAGAATACCTAGACTCTGACCTGCTCTTGTTGCCACAGTATTTATGTGGCTGGTCCAGTTAAGTTTTGGGTCAATGGTGACCCCCCAGGATGTTGATGGTGGAGGATTTGGCGATGGTAATACCGTTGAATGTCAAGAGGAAATGGTTAGACTCTCGCTTGTTGGAGATAGTCATTGCCTGACACTTCTGTGGCGTGAATGTTACCTGCCACTTATCAGCTCAAGCCTGAACGTCATCCAGGTCTTGTTGCATGCGGGCATGGACTGCTTATTTATCTGAGGAGTTGTGAATGGCGCTGAACACTGTGCAGTCATCAGCTTTTCTGATTTCTGATCTTATGTTGGAAGGAAGGGCATTGATGAAGCAGCTGAAGATGTATTTTTGGAATGGGGTCTATATTAATTTACAATTAAAAATGATATTAACTTGCCAGCTAGTTGGTTACAGTATCAAGAGTGCTTTCATTACAATTTGCTAAGTGAAGGCTCATTGAGCAAATCGTAAATGCATCGTAATTTTAAAAAAAATAAGAGCTCACTGCTCCCACGGGAGGTCTGCATTCCACCAAACCAACCTTTGTCTCGAATCAGGTCTGCAGGTCTGCTTTACAAGGGTAGGAAATTTCTGGTGGTTGTTGTAAATGGTGACTGAAATAAAGTGATCTGCCCAGTGTTGTGAGCCACTTGTTGGCAACTGAGCGACACCAGTGGATTAGAAACACCCTGGGAATTGTTCATTGTGACATCTTTATTGTCGGCAGTCCATCCTTTCAACTCGCCACAGAATTTGGGCTCAGCAAAAAAGTACATGCATTTCAAAAAAGTTAAATATCATTCCATTGAACAAATGGATAAATACTATAAGCAATGCTAATTAATTCCCTCTCTTTCCTCTGGAGTCTGTCTGCCTTTTGCTTCCTTTCCCTTTAGGAACAGGAGGAGGCCATTCAGCCCATCGAGCTTGTTCCGCCATTCGATGAGATCATGACTGATCTGTGATCTAACTCCATATACCCACCTTTGGCCCATATTCCTTAATACCTTTGGTTAACAAAAAGCTATCAATCTCCGATTTGAATTTAACAATTGATCTAGCATCAATTGCCGTTTGCGGAAGAGAGTTCCAAACTCCTACCACCCTTTGGCATGAATCAGTCATTCATGAAAGAAAGACTTATGAAATAATACTGAGTGGCCTATGGGTGTCGCTGTCCAGGGAGAGTATAAATACTCGGGCACAGGCCCAGCTTGCGCAGGACATTCTTAACAGGAACTAGTGAAGGACACAACTAGACCTCCATGTTGTAAAACAGTTGATTAAAGCTTTGTTTAACGCTTAGACCAAGTGCCTAGTAGTTTTCTTACATCACCCTTTGTGTGTAGAAGTGTTTCCTAACTTCACTCCTGAAAGGTCTGGCTCTAATTTTTAGACTATACCCCCTAGCCATAGAATCCCCAACCAACAGAAATAGTTTCTCTCTATCTACCCTATCTATTCCCCTTAATATCCTGAAAACTTGGATCATTTACAATTAGAGATAACCATCTCCTCCACTTGGAGAAATTCTTTAGAAACATAGAAGATAGGAGCAGGAGTAGGCCATTCGGCCCCTCGAGCCTGCTCCGCCATTCAATGCGATCATGGCTGATCATCCAAGTTCAGTACCCGGTCCCTGCTTTCTCCCCATATCCCTTGATCCCTTTAGCCTTAAGAAATATATCCAACTCCTTCTTGAATATATTTAATGAATTGGCCTCTACTGCCTCCTGTGGTAGAGAATTCCGCATGTTCATCACTCTCTGGGTGAAGAAATTTCTCCTCATTTCTCTAAAAGGCCTACCCCTTATCCTTAGACTGTGACCCCTGGTTCTGGATTCCCCGACCATCGGGAACATCCTCCGTGCATCTAGTCTGTCCAGTCCTGCCAGAAATTTATAAGTTTCAATGAGATCCCCTCTCATTCTTCTAAACTCCAGTGAGTACAAGCCCAATCGACCCAATCTCTCCTCATACGTCATTCCTGCCATCCTAGGTATCAGTCTGGTGAATCTTTGCTGAACTCCTTCCATGGCAAGAATATCCTTCCTCAGATAAGGCGACCAAAACTGCACACAATACTCAAGATGTGGTCTCACCAAGGCCCTGTACAACTGCAGCAAGACATCCTTGTTCCTGTACTCAAACCCTCTCGCTATGAAGGCCAACATACCATTTGCCTTCTTAACCGCCTGCTGCACCTGCATGCTTACCTTCAGCGACTGGTGCACAAGGACACCCAGGTCTCGTTGCACTTCCCCTCCTCCCAATCTATTGCCATTCAGATAATAATCTGCCTTCCTGTTTTTGACACCAAAGTGGATAACCTCACATTTATCCACGTTATACTGCATCTGCCATGCTTCTGCCCAATCACCCAACCTGTCCAAATCATCCTGTAGTTTCTCGGCATCCTCCTCACAGCACACACGCCCACCCAGCTTTGTGACATCTGCAAATTTGGAGATATTATATCTAGTTCCCTTGTCTAGATCATTAATATATATTGTGAATAGCTGGGGTCCAAGGACCGATCCCTGTGGTACCCCACTAGTCACTGCCTGCCATTCAGAAAAAGACCCATTTATTCCAACTCTTTGCTTTCTATCTGCCAACCAGTTCTCTATCCAAGTCAATACCTTGCCCCCAATCCCATGTGCCTTAACTTTACATGCTAATCTCTTATGTGGGACCTTATTGAAAGCCTTCTGAAAGTCCAAATACACCACATCCACTGGTTCTCCCTTATCTATTTTACGAGTTACATCCTCAAAAAGTTCCAGTAGATTAATTTACCTTTTGTAAATCCATGTTGACTTTGTCTGATCCTGTCACTGTTTTCCAAGTGCTCTGCTATTACATCCTTTATAATGGACTCTAGCATTTTCCCCACTACTGATGTCAGGCTTACCGGTCTGTAATTCCCTGTTTTCTCTCTACCACCTTTTTTGAATAGTGGGGTAACATTAGCTACCCTCCAATCCATGGGTACTGTTCCAGATTCCATCGAATGTTGGAAGATGATCAGCAATGCATCTACTATTTCTAGGGCCACTACCTTAAGTACCCTAGGATGTAGATTATCAGGCCCTGGGGATTTATTGGCCTTCAATCCCATCAATTTCCCTAACACCATTTCCCTACAAATACTGATTTCTTTCAGTTCCTCCCTTTCATCAGACCCTATGTTCCCCGACATTTCTGGAAGGTTATTTGTGTCCTCCTTTGTGAAGACAGAACCAAAATATGTATTTAATTGGTCAGCCATTTCTTGTTCCCCATTATAAATTCCCCTGATTCTGACTGCAAGGGAACTACGCTTGACTTCACCAATCTTTTTCTCTTCACATATCTATAAAAGCTTTTACAGTCAGTTTTTATGTTCCCTGCAAGCTTATTCTCATATTTTATTTTCCCTTTCTTAATTAATCCCATTGTCCTCCTTTGTTGAATCCTAAACTGCTCCCAATCCTCTGGATTACTGCTTTTTCTGGCCAATTTATATGTCCTCTCCTTGGATCTTATGCTATCCCTAATTTCCCTCATTAGCCACAGTTGAGTCACCTTTTTTGTTTTATTTTTATGTCAAACTGGGATGAACAAATTCTGTAGTTCATCCATGCGGTCTTTGAATGTTTGCCATTGCCTATCCACCATTAACCCTTTGAGTGACATTCCCCAATCAATCCTACCCAATTCGCGCCTCAGACCATCGTAGTTTCCTTTATTTAAATTCAGGACCCTGGTCTCTGAGTCAACTACTTCATTCTCCATCTTAATGAAGAATTCGATCATATTATGATCACTCCGACACAAGGGGCCTTGTACAACAAGATTGCTAATTAATCCTTTTTCGTTACATAATACCCAGTCTAAGATGGCGTGATCTCTGGTTGGTTCCTCGTCATATTGGTCCAGGAAACCATCCCGTAAACACTCCAGGAATTCCTCCTCCACAGTATTGTTACTAATTTGGTTAGCCCAATCTATATGTAGATTAAAGTCACCCATGATGACTGCTGTGCCCTTTTTGCACGCTTCTCTAATTTCCCTTTTAATGCCATCCCCAAGCTCCGCATTACTGTTTGGAGGTCTATATACCACGCCCACTAATGTTTTCTGCCCCTTGGTATTTCTCAGTTCTACCCATACAGATTCCACATCATCAGAGCTAATATCCTTCCTTACAATTGTGTTAATCCCTTCGTTAACCAGTAATGCTACCCCACCTCCCTTTCCTTTTTGCCTATCTTTCCTGAATATTGAATACCCCTGGATGTTGAGTTCCCAGCCTTCACCACCCTGGAGCCATGTTTCCATAATCCCAATCAAATCATATTCGTTTACCTCTATTTGCGCAGCTAATTCATCCACCTTATTACGAATGCTCCTCGCATTAAGACACAAAGCCTTCAGGCTTGTTTTTTTAACGCTCTTAGACCTATTAGAATTATTATTTACTGTGGCCATGTTTGATTTAAACCGTTGATTTCTCTGACTGCCACTTTTGTTTTTCTCCTTCCTATCTTTTGCTTTTATCCTTGTTTCCCTTTCCTCTGTCCCCCTGCTCAGGTTCCCAACCCCCTGCCATTTTAGTTTAAACCCTCCCGCAGAGCACTAGCAAACGCTCCCCCTAGGACATCGGTCCCGGCCCTGCTCAGGTGCAAACTGTCCGGTTTGAACTGGTCCCACCTCCCCCAGAACTGGTTCCAATGTCCCAGGAATTTGAATCCCTCCCCCTGGCACCATTGCTCTAGCCACGTATTTAGCAAGCAGTTTACAAATTGGCATTCTCTGTACCCACCCTCCCATTTTGTTTTGGAGATATGCTGTAAACTCATGATCACCTCGTTGCATTTATGTTACAGAAAGATGCACCAAGTAGGTAAGAGACAGCAACAAGCTAAAATGAAAGGGCTTATGCAAATACAAAGAATAGTGGCAATCCAGCTGACTGGGAGAGCTTTTAAAAGCAACAGAGGGACACAAAGAAAGTAATGAGAGGAGTAAAAAACAAGGGAATGTGAAAAAAACTAGAAGCTGGTGTACGGGTAAAAAAGTATTCAAAAAGGCTAATGGAATATTGAGGGTTGGAATACAAATACAGATGCTTCAGTTGTGTAAAGTCTTGGTCAGATCCCCTCTGGTGTATTGCGTTCAGTTCTGGGCACCACACCTCAAGAAAGATATATTGGCCTTGGAGCGAGTACAACGCAAAAATCTGGAACTCTTTCGCTCCCACCGCAACCACCCCCCCCCCCGCGACCAAAAGGCTATCAAGGGATATGGATCAAAGCCGGGTAAATGGAGTTGAGGTACAAATAAGCCATGATCTAATTGAATGGCTTGAGAGGCTGAATGACCTGTTCCTAAGTGTGCAATTCCCTGGGCTTCTTATGCTTTGGGTTGTGCGAAGTTTAGCCAGCAGCTAACGAGTGCACGTGCATTCTTGTTGGAAAGGTGTGGCTTGTGACCTTATTTCTGGCTGCCAGTCCTTCCCCACCTACCGCCAAAGAAATGCCAGCCAGAATGACCAGAGACAGTGTTTACATTGGTACTTCAGCAACACATAGAAACATAGAAGATAGGAGCAGGAGTAGGCCATTCGGCCCCTCAAGCCTGTTCCGCCATTTAATGAGATCCTGGCTGATCATCCAAATTCAGTACCCTGTCCCTGCCTTCTCCCCATATCACTTGATCCCTTTAACCTTAAGAAATATATCCAACTCTTTCTTGAATATATTTAATGAATTGGCCTCAACGGCCTTCTGTGGTAGAAATTTCCACAGGTTCACCACTCTCTGGGTGAAGAAATTCCTCCTCATCTCAGTCCTAAATGGCTTACCCCTTATCCTTAGACTGTGACCCCTGAATCTGGACTCTTCCGCCATCAGGAACATCCTTCCTGCATCTAGTCTGTCTAGTCCTGTTAGAATTTTGTAAGTTTCAATGAGATCCCCTCTCATTCTTCTAAACTCTAGCGAATACAAGCCCAAACGACCCAATCTCTCCTCATACGTCATTCCTGCCTTCAGATAGCACCAGTGGAAACCAGTTCAATAGATGGGTCTCGGGGCTCTGCTTCTCTTGCAACGTGTTGGGGTTGCCAGTGGCAACTGTATTTTAAATATGAATTTTCGGTCATATCTCATTTAGCATGCAAACATTTATTAGGTGAATCCAACATTTGGGTTTGTCTATTCCTGAACTCAACCAGTTTATCCGAGTCAGGTTTTACAAGGTGAGGGCAAACAGCATCTTTTCCCTGCACCTGCTTGTAGTTGGTTTATCATCTTGTACAATGATCCCCCTCCCCTCCTCACTGTGGTTGTTGTAAGGGATTAAGCTGGCATAATTCTAACAAAATAAAAAATTGGAACAAATTGCAAGGCTGCCTGTGAAGGTGGTCTTGAATTTCACTGCCTTGATTTGATTTCATCCTGATTTTTGAAGAAAAGTCTCTTCAGCTTATCATTACTGTGTTGCTTCTCCTCACTGCTGTGAATCATTGTCTTCCTTCTCCCTCTCCGCCACCATCATCCCACCTCTCCCCCCAGCCTGCTGCTGCTAGTTCATAAAAAGCTGCCAAAAGGGTGTTTTTAAACAAAATTAAATACATTTCCGAAATGATCTGGGGTTCTGCAGGGCAATCATCTGCAGCAGCCCCATATTGCAGGCAAAGTGGAGTAAAGCCAAAAATTCTCTTCCTCTTCCCCCACCCTTAAAAAACAGTTGCTGTTTAGGTACTAAGTGTGCTGTTTACATATAATAGACAGTTTCTGAATTTAAACTGAAGTATCTAAAGAATAAAGGAGCAAATGGAGCTGTTGAACACAAAGCCCCACAATTGAGCATGGAAAATGGGAAATTTTCAGTGAGATTGAGAGAATAGGGCAATTCATTAATATTCCTGGGACATGTAATTTATAGAATATGTCCCATTCTATCTCATGGATGCCAGTAAGTTGCTTTAATCATGATGTACCAGAATATCTGAGCTATTTCTGCTGTCTGTGGTAAATGATAATACTTCCATCTACTGGAATGACAGGTTTGGCAGGCTGTAACTAGTGGGGCACCGCAAGGATCAGTGCTTGGGCCTCAGCTATTCACAATCTACATCAATGATTTGGATGAGGGGACCAAATGTAATATATCCAAGTTTGCTGAGGTGGGAATGTAAGTTGTGAGGAGGATGCAAGGAGGCTTCAAGGGGATATAGACAGGCTAAGTGAGCGGGCAAGAACATGGCAAATGGAATATAATGTGGAGAAATGTGAAGTTATCCACTTTGGTGGGAAAAATAGAAAAGTATTTTTTAAATGGTGAGAGACTGGGAAATGTTGGTGTTCAGAGGGACCTGGATGCCCTTGTACACGAATCACTGAAAGTTAAGATGCAGGTACAGCAAGCAATTAGGAAAGCAAATGGTATGTTGGCCTTTATTACAAGAGGATTTGAGTATAAGAGTAAAGACGTCTTACTGCAATTATATAGGGCCCTGGTGAGACCACACCTGGAGTATTGTGTACAGTTTTGTTCTCCTTACCTAAGGAAGGATATACTAACCATAGAGGGAGTGCAACAAAGGTTCACCAGACTGATTCCTGGGATGGGGGATTGTCCTATGAGGAGAGATTGAGTAAACCTGGCCTATATTCTCTAGAGTTTAGAAGAATGAGAGGTGATCTCATTGAAACATACAAAATTCTTACAGGGCTTCACAGGGTAGATGAAGGGAGGATGTTTCCCCTGGCTGCGGAGTCTAGAACCAGGGGTCACAGTCTCAGAATAAGGGGTCGGCCATTTAGGACTGAGATGAAGAGAAATTTCTCCACTCAGAGGGTGGTGAATCTTTGGAATTCTCTACCCCAGAGGGCTATGGAGGCTCAGTCGTTGAGTATATTCAAGACAGAGAGAGATAGATTTTTGAATATTAAGGGAATCAAGGGATATGGTGATAGTTCAGGAAAGTGGAGATGAGTTGGAAGATCAGCCACGATCTTATTGAATGGCGGAGCAGGCTCGAAGGGCCGTATGGCCTACTCTTATGTTTGTATGTTCTTAAATGTTGACTGAGCCTCAGGTGAAAATGTAACACCTTTTCAGAAATGCTTTAAGCATGTGTTCAGTTCATGTTTTGTTTCTGATTTGTTGATCAGCGAGATGATGTAGTGAGACAGTATTTTGGTGCACAAGGTGATAAGATGTTGATTGAAGCCACACCTTTGGCCAGTTAAACAATGCTGACATACACCTGTTGGGAAGTCATCCACTGCCGCCTCAGTCATCAAATAATGTGCGGTATGAGGCGATCCAAAAAGGAAGAGATAAAAATTAAAATGAGGAGAAGGTGCAAAGTTTTTGCTTAAATCTCAAATATTCTTACGAGCTGTACAGTGGCATGGAATGTAAGAGAACAATGGATGCATAAAGCCCGAGATGTTAGACAGCTGAAAACCATGTTGCTCATCATCAGCATAAGCTTGTCCTGTACTCAATCTGGCTTCTCCTCTGAGATTGGCATTCAATGTGTTAAGTTTACAGCCGACATATTCTTTTTATCTCCAGAAGCTAAAACCAAATCATAAAATAGCCACTGCACAGAACAAGTACCTCACATGACACCAAAATATATATACAACACTTTCAAATGTTATGAAACCCAATATCACCAATTCCAGATCTCAGTTAGCTCATCAGGGCCACGTCAAGTGGGGATTAGGTGCTTTCTCAGGGAAAAGCAGAGCGAATGAGTCACTCTGGATCACTTATGCCCATCTCCTCACTGCTGGTTATACAGCAGCAAAATAGAGATGGAAAATATCCACAAATTGAGGTTATAAAGCAGCATTTGTCTGAAACAGATTTTCATTGGGTATCTGTACTTTCTAGATAATTTAAATATATTCTGAAATGAAGCCCGAGATGTTAGACAGTAAAAACCATTTTCACCATCAGCATAAGCTTGTCCCAAACTCAAACAGGCTTCTCCTCCGAGATTAGCATTCAATGTGTTAAGCTTACAGCCGACATACTCTTTCATCTCCAGAAGCTAAAACCAAATCATAAAATAGCCACTGCTCAGAAATAAGTCCCATTAATTCATCATTTTGACAAAGTTTGTCCCTACATGGGCTGATGAGAATTTAGGCTTAACATAAATCTTACCTCCCCAATAGTCTAGTGAATAAAGCACCAGCCAGTGTAACACTAACTCATATAGACCAGAGGGTTTCAAATTAGATTTCTGGCCTGCACTAGTGTAGCTGATCCCAGCCATGGCAGCAATTTGTCTTAGTGGCCGTGTGACTAGGAAGAGAAAAATAATCAGCCAGGGCTCCTGCTCCTGATTGTTATCTGGTGAATCTTGTTGGAAGTGTGCACATTTGACTTCATCATACTTACAAAGGACTTTTGCCTCTTGCTTAGAATTGTGAAACATCGCCTGAGGATCAAGTAAGGCAACAGCGAAGATAGATAAATAAGTGATATTGTTTCCAACACAAGTGCAGTAATGTTCCACATCTACAAGTAGACTTGAGTCATAAAATCATAGGATTATGCCACAGTTGTCCAGCAACACTGAAACTCAAGTGGTTTAATAAAGCCTTCCAGATCTAAGGCTATTGATTGAATCTCTTGCCACATAGCTATGAAAGAAATACATCAAGACAATTAATACGCTTGTGTGTGCTCCAAAGAGGCTGGGTACTGACATTGACATGAGAATGAAAAATGAAAGGTCAAAATTGTACCATTTTTAGGGATCATTTTCCAAATGCAGAATGGATATCCGGGAGTAATTACAATACTGTAGTCTCATTGAGCAGTTTAGATAACATCACAAATAATGAGAATAAAGCTTAAGTGATTTAAAACCATAATTGAACCCAAGTTACAGATAAATGGCACTTTGCTTTGTTTGGGGTCTTACATTCCCATTGCATTTTACGCAGATGACAATTTAATTGTACAAGTTTATTGAGCATTAAGTTACAGTTGATTACTGTGTTTGCTATGCAAGGCTCAGCTGGCAAAGCCCATGCTCAGCAGAGGTAGGCAGACCAGAAGGCAGCAGGTCTGGTTCCTGGCCTGTGTTCAGTCAGCTGCATTGGCTGGGATTGCTATTGGACCATGGTACCCTTGGGCTAGGAAAGGGAACATTAGCCAGGGTTCTCATTTCACATTGCTATTCGATGACTGGGTGATGGAAGGTCCATGTATAGGAAACTCTCGTTTAAACAGCACCTAAATATCCAGAATTCTCTATTAACTGGCAAAATTCATACTCTGAAAACACCTCAATAACCGGAAATGTTGCCGAGTCCGAGTCTCCTGCAGTGGCCAAGTTAGTCAGTGTGGGTAGTTCTCCAAACTGCCAGTACTCGGCTTCTTGGCACTGTCAGAAGTCCGAACACCTCAATAACAGGAGTCTGACTCTTTGTTTGTTAAAAATAGCCTCGGTAGGTAACCCTCTCCGTCATCTGGGATTTTTTATCAACCGGCATCACGCCGGTCCCATCGGTGCCGGATACCAGAGAGGTTATGGGAGCAAAGGATCACACCGATGTGATGCTCCCTATTGTTGAATAGTCCACCACATCATCTAGGCTTACATATGAAGAATGGCTCCTTCCATGAGGGACACGGGGTGATGGTGAGGTACATGAGGGTGACTGTACCCCCCAAGAAGAATAGATGCCTTCAGAAAAAGGAAGAAAAGCAAGAAAATTGGTGAAAATAAGTGCATTTATTTCGAAAATGGGAAAAGGCTTACTATACCTTTAAATCTATCTTTTACAGAAGGAGTTGCTATCACATTGCACCAAGTAATCAACAATCCAGAAGTATAATAATAGGAAGGTAATATTTAAGTCTCGTCGTGGTAACCTTTCCAACAGATCACAAAAGCTGCCCTGATGATGTACCATCTCTCCCTCCCTTCAAATGAAATGCGAAACCACACATTGATCACGAATGTTATGAAATTAAAACTGTACACATTCAGGCTTTCCTTGGGACTCAAAGGAGATAGGAAAAGATACATAGAAATAGATCGAACACGAATTTGGCCTTCATCAACTCCACTGGAATGTGGGAGGCAGGAAAACCGTGTTGCGACGTCGGAACTGGCCGGAAGCACTGGGCCGCCTCCCGGTGGGCTTCCCGCTGATTGGCTGTGGACCACGGCTGTGTAGGGGACAGCAGGAATTCGCCTGGTACCCGGAGCGGCTGGCCGTAAACCATTTCCGCGGCCGAAGCCTGCAGGTCCTCCTTTGGCACCGTGCGCAACCCCAGCATAACCCAAGGCAGCTTATCGACCCATGCCGCGTCCAGGAGGCTGGCCCTGAGCGACGCCTTCAATGAACGATGAAAATGCTCACACAGCCCATTCGCCTGTGGGTGGTAGGCCGTGGTGCGATGGAGTTTGGTGCCTAAGGCTGAGGCCACCACATTCCAAAGCTCAGATGAGAATTGTGGACCGCGGTCGGACGAAATATCCATCGGAACCCCAATGCGTGCTACCCATGACGAGATAAAGGCTCGAGCGACATCCGCAGAGGTGGTAGACGTCAGGGGAACCACCTCTGGCCATCTCGTGGTGCAATCTACCATCGTCAGAAGGTGTGTGAAACCCCACGACGGCGGGAGTGGCCCCACAAGGTCGACGTGGACATGGTCAAACCGACGTTCCGGTACCTCGAAGGTGGCCAAGGGGGCCCTGACGTGTCGTCGTACTTTGGCTCGTTGACAAACCACACGTGTTCGCCCAGTCGCGGATGTCCTTGCGCATCCCTCTCCAGATGAATTTGGATGCTAGCAACTTCTGCGATGCCCTCACACCAGGATGCGAAAGTCCGTGTATGGCGTCGAAAACTTTCCGACGCCAGGTGGACGGAACAATCGGAAGGGGGTCTCCCAAGGAGACGTCACAGAGTAAAGTGGTGCCCGCCGAATGGAATGGCACATCCTTCGGTTGAAGGCTGACGGAGTCAGAACGAAAGGCTTGAGTGTCCGGGTCGGCAGCTTGGTCGGCCGCCATTCTCGCATAATCGATCCCCAACTGCACGGCTTGGATGGTGGCGCGGGAAAGGCAACCCGCTACCACGTTGTCCTTGCCGGCCATGTGCCGGATGTCGGTGGTAAATTCAGAAATAAATGTAAGCTGTTGCTGCTGTCAAGCCGACCATGGTTCGGCAGTCTTGGCCATCGCGAATGTCAGCGGTTTGTGGTTGACAAACGCAGTGAAGTGGCGCCCTTCGAGCAGAAAACGAAAATGGCGAATGGCCAAAAACAACGCCAACAGCTCCCTGTCAAAGGTACTGTACTGGCGTTCGTGCCGTCGCAGCTGGCAGCTAAAAAACGCCAGTGGTTGCCACGTGCCGTCGACCCATTGCTCTTGGATGGCCCCTATGGCGTAGTCCGATGCGTCAGTCGTGAGAGCGATGGTGGCTCCTGGCAGGGGGTGTGCCAACATTGTCGCATTCGCAAGGGCGGTCTTCATGTCCCCGAAGTCGCGGTCCATTTCCAGCGTCCAAACTATGGGCTCCTTTCCCGGCTTCCATCTGAGGGCCTCGTAGAACGGCCGCATGAGCTGTGCAGCCGTGGGAACAAAACAATGGTAAAAATTTACCATACCCAGGAACTCCTGGAGTGCCTTCACGGACTGCGGCTGCGGGAATGCGGCGATCACCTCCACCTTAGCCCGAAGCGGCATTGCCCCCTCTGAAGTGATGCGGTGGCCTAAGAAGTCGATTTGCTGCAGGCCGAACTGGCATTTGGCCGGGTTGACAATGAGGCCGTGCTGCTGAAGGCGATGAAAGAGAATGCGCAGATGCTTGAGATGGTCCTTCTTTGTGGCGCTGGCGATCAGTATGTCATCCAGACAGACAAACAAAAATTTGAGATCCAGCAGCACCGAATCCATTAGGCATTGGAATGCATGCGCCGCGTTTTTAAGTCCGAAAGGCATGCGGAGGAACTCAAACAGGCCAAAAGGGGTGATGACCGCTGTCTTTTGGATGTCCTGGGGATGCACCGGTACCTGATGGTACCCACGGACGAGGTCGACCTTGGAGGAGATCGAATTCCCCGCCAAATGTGCGGAGAAATCCTGTATGTGCGGTATGGGTTACCGGTCGGGGGGTCGTGACATCATTGAGGCGGCGGTAGTCGCCGCAGGGCCGCCATCCACCCCCGGGCTTAGAGACGATGTGGAGAGGCGAGGACCAGGGACTGTTCGACCAGCGAATAATCCCCAATTTTTCCATGGCGGCGAACTCCGCCTTAGCAGCCGCGAGCTTGCTGGGCTCTAGCCGCCGTGCCCTGGCGTAGACGGGAGAGCCTGTCGTCGTTATATGGTGCTCCACCCTATGTTTGGCGGTCGAAGCCGAGAAGGTGGGCTTAGTCAGCTCTGGAAAATCCCCGAGGAGGCGGGAGAAAACGCCGGGGGGTGGCCGAGTGCAGGAGACCGAGTGCGGTGCGACTGTGCCGCGCACACAGGGAATACAGTTGAACGTGGCGGCGTGAACGAGCCGACAATTTTTAAAAATCAACCAACAGGCCGTTGGCGCATAAAAAGTCGGCGCCTAGGAGTGCCTGTGAAATTTTGGCGGTGATGAAGTCCCATATAAAGCGTTGGCCACTGAAGCAGACCTGGACCCACCGTGTCCTGCAAGTACGAATTGCACCCCCGTTGGCAGCTTGGAGGGGAGAACCACACCTGCCTGACCAAAGGTCGAGGACTGACGCGGGAAGGATGCTGCACTGTACCCGTGTCGCACAAAAAACGACAGCCCGAGATGGAGTCGGTTAAATAAAGTTGTTTCCTGGAATCGCCGATCGCCATCGTGGCCGCGGGGCACGCCCCGGAGTCAGTGTTCTTGACGCGCAGTTGCTTGTTCGGTGTTTTGGGCACGAAACTGCAAGGCGGACGGCAGCTTCTGGCCTTCACGCCAAACCGAGCATGGTAATAACAGAAACCGGTTGTTGGAGGCGTCGAGGCAGGGCCCTTTGGGGCGGGGCGTCTCGTGACGGCGCAGTATTGTTGTCGGACCGTGTATATTTTATCCGCCTCTTCAGCGAGCGCTATGCAATCCCCGGCGTCCGATCTGGCGAGGGCCGCCTGCACCTGTTCGGGCAGTTGACTGAGGAACAGTTCGCAGAACAGGAAACATTGCGGTTCAGACCCCAGGAGTGTGAGCACCTGGCTCATCAACTCCGAAGGTTTGGAGTCTCTTAACCCGGGCAGCGTGATTAGGCGGCGTGCGCGCTCTGCCTTCGTAAGGCTGAATACCTGCATTAGCCGTGCCTTAATGGCGACATACTTGCCGGTGGCCGGGGGGTTCTCCAGTAGGCTGATGATCCTCGATGCCATCGAGCTGTCGAGTGCGGAGACCACGTAAAGATAACGGGTCTGATCCTGCACGACGTTGCGGAGCTCGAACTGCGCCTCTGCTTGTACGAACCAGGAGGCCACCTGTTGTTCCCAAAATTGGGGGAGCTTCAAAGCCACTGCGTTGGCTTCCATCATGCCCTGCGTTCCGTTTCCGCCGCGAAGAACGTCCGCGAGGATTCGGGGTCGCCAATGTAGGAGTGCTTGAACTCCTGACGAAAGTACTGAGACTGAAACTAGCAGTTAACCAAACGTGGTTTAATGCACTAGTAAAAGTTACAAACAAAAACGCAGGAGAAACTCTATACAGGTCTGTACACCAACTGGTTCCACGAGGACTGAGGGGGAACGCCTCTCCCCTCTGACGTCATCACGTTTCCCGCGACCTGCGTGATGATGTCATCGCGCTGGATCGCCATTTTACCGAACCCGCGCTGTTTATACAGAGCAAACACTTAAAGGTAACAAGCCCCTGTTAAAGGCAATTATATACATTATTGCAAGAGTCTCTTGGTGGCTTTGCCACAATAGAATCCTTACTCAAAGATATAATAGAAAGACATCTAGAAACTGAAAGCATAATAAAGAGTAGTCAGCACAGATTTTAAAAGGAAAGCTCATGCTTGACCAACGTTATTGAATTCCTTGAAGAAGTAACAGAAAGGGTAGATAAGGGTAATGTAGTAGACGTAATATTATGGTTGGATTTTCAAAAGGTCTTCGATAAGGTACCGTATCGTACACTCATGACTAAGAGCATGTAGAGTCAGGGGACAAGTAGCAGAATGGATAGCAAGCTAGCTACAAAACAGAAAATGGAGAGTACAACAACAACTTGCATTTATATAGCGCCTTTAACTTAGTAAAACTTCCCAAGGCGCTTCACAGGAGTATTACAAGACAAAAAATTTGACACCGAGCCACATAAGGAGAAATGAGGGCAGGTGACCAAAAGCTTGGTCAAAGAGATAGGTTTTAAGGAGCATCTTAAAGGAGGAAAGAGATAGCGAGGCAGAGAGGTTTAGGCAGGGAATTCCAGAGCTTAGGGCCTAGGCAACAGAAGGCACGGCCACCAATGGTTGAGCGATTATAATCAGGGATGCTCAAGAGGGCAGAATTAGAGGAGGGCAGATATCTCGGGGTGGGGGGAGGGCTGGAGGAGGTTAGAGAGATAGGGAGGGGCGAGGCCATGGAGGGATTTGAAAACAAGGATGAGAATTTTGAAATCGAGGTGTTGCTTAACCGGGAGCCAATGTAGGTCAGTGAGCACAGGGGTGATGGGTGAACGGGACTTGGTGCGAGTTAGGACATGGGCAGCCGAGTTTTGGATCACCTCAAGTTTACGTAGGGTAGAACGTGGGAGGCCAGCCAGGAGTGCGTTGGAATAGTCAAGTCTAGAGGTAACAAAGGCATGGATGAGGGTTTCAGCAGCGGATGAGCTGAAGCAAGGGTGGAGACGGGCGATGTTATGGAGGTGGAAATAGGCATTCTTAGTTATGCTGCGGATATGTGGTCGGAAGCTCATTTCAGGGTCAAAAGAGTAGGGGTTAAAGGTAGTTACTCAGACTGGAAAAAGGTGGAAAGTGGTGTTCCACAAGGATCGGTGCTGGGATCACTGTTCACAATTTACATAAAGGATTTGGACTCGGGAATCGGAAGCAAAATTTCAGAATTTGTGGATGACACCAAATTGGGGGGGGGGGGGTGTAATTAATAGAGGATTGTGACAAAGTTCAGGAAAGCATTAAAAAACACTTGCAGAATAGGTGTGTAATTGGCATGTGAACTTCAATATAGACAAGTATGAGGTAGTACATTAAGTAGGACCAATAACGAGGCCACATACTCCTTGGAAAATGTGTCTCAATGGGATAGAGGAGCAGAGGGATCCGGGGGTACAGATAAACAAATCACTAAAAGTAGCAAAAAAAACAACAGAAAATGCTGCAAAAACTCAGCAGGCCAGGCAACATCTGTGGAGAGAAAATAGAGTCAACGTTTCGGGTGAAAACCCTTTGTCAAGACACAGTAGCGACACAGGTTAATAAGGCCATAAGAAAGCAAATAAAGCACTGGGGTTCATTTCTAGAGGGATAGAATTGAAAAGCAGAGAAGTAATGTTAAAACTTGTACAGAACCTTGGTTAGACCACACTTGGAGTGCTGTGAACAGTTCTGGTCTCCATATTATAAAAAGGATATAGAGGCACTAGAGAAGGTGTAAAAAATATTTACTAGAATGATACCAGAACTGAGATTTTTTACCTATCATGGAAAGATTGAACAAACTGGGGCTCTTTCCTCTAGAAAAGAGAAGACTGAAGGGTGACCTGATAGAGGTCTTTAAGCCTATGAAAGGGTTCGATAGGGTAGACGTAGAGATGATGTTTCCACTTGTGGGTGAGACCAGAACTAGGGGCCATAAATAAATCCAATAGGGAATTCAGGAGAAACTTCTTAATCCAGGGAGTGGTTAGAATGTGGAACTCGCTACAAGGAGTAATTGAAGTGACTCGCATAGATGCATTTAAGGGGAAGCTAGATAAACATATGAGGGGGAAAGGAATAGAAGGATATGTGGATGGGGTTAGACGAAGAAGGGTGGGAGGAGGCTCGTGTGGAGCATAAACACTGGCCTGGACCTGTTGGGCCGAATGGCCTGTTTCTGTGCTGTAAATACTATGTAATACGATGCTTGTCACAAGGCAGGAATCACATTGATCTACCTCTGTTTAAGCATATTAAAGCTGAGTTTCACTGAGAGAAAGCAGAGCGATCAAAGTTGCCAATAATTAAAGTGTATAGAGACATTAATAGGTTGGGCTGGACAGTCATTACCCTCTCCTCCTTGAGATATTATTGATGTGATTGCCTGACTTGAAAGAGAAACAAATAACATTAGAAAGAATGACAAAGTTAACCAGAAGGTTAAATGTGATGTTCCTGCAATTCCCCAAATGGTGGTTTCTGATCTCAGCTAAGGTGTCACGGGGAGATGCTAAGCAGAAAACATGCGCTTGACTACTGAAAGGGAGAGGCTGACTTTAGCAGAGGGAGGAAGGAAACAAATCAAACATAATCTTGTGCATCTCCTAGTGGCCAGTTATACAACAGCACAGACACATTGCCTGCCCAGTTAGGAAACGTGGCAGATATGGGGAGACCTTGAATACAAGAAAGCTGAACGGCCTTTTTTTTTTAGAAAAACATATAAAGAAATCTCCAGAACAAATTTAGCTCAAGAGGACTCCCTGCTGTATTAAAATAGCCATGCACTTTCTTCGGTTATGTACCCCTATCCATAAAGGTATGGCGCTGTGCAAATATGTACTATTATTATTGATATTCTTTTTAGTGGATATTATGAATCTATTTATTTATTTCAACATTGCTCTGCCCATTCCGAAGTTCCTTGTTACATCCATACTGTTCTTTCCATCTTTATTTCGGGTGGAGCAATCCAGCTCACAGGTAACTGCAGAGATATAGTCATTGCTATTTCTCAGTTGACCCTCCATGAGATTAGCTGTGGGTGCCCGAGGGGATCCCACTGCCAGCAGAATTCTCTTCCACAAGCAATCTGTCCAAGGCTGGTGAAACTCGTCCTCTTATGGAGGCCTAAATGCAAATGTTAGTCAAGTCCGAGATTCAAACTTCAGTCTCCGAATCTAGTATTACAGCCAGAGGCCAAATCAACTTAAACCTAGTAAAGTGTTTGTGTACTATTGTGGACACCCATCTCAGTTACAAAGAGTGGGATTGTTCATGTGCATATCGCCCACAATGACCAAATTGGGTTTTATAGAAGTCAACCCCTGCATCACAGAGTCATAGAAGGAGGCCATTCGGCCCATCAAGTCCGTGCCGGCTCTCTGTAGAGCAATCCAGTCAGTCCCATTCCCCCGCTCTATCCCTGTAGCCCTGCAAGTTTATGTCCCTCAAGTGCCTATCCAGTCTCCTCTTGAAAACATTGAGTGTCTCCGCTCCCACCACTTCCGTTGGCAACGAGTTCCAGGTCCTCACCATTCACTGCGTAAAAAAGTTTATCCTCACATCCCCCCTGTATCTCTTGCCCAAAACCTTAAATCTGTGTCCCCTAGTCCTTGTACCATCAACTAGTGGGAACAGCCTTTCCCCGTCTAGTCTATCCAAACCCATCAATCTTGTACACCCATATTTAAGCATTTGCAATACCATGCATAGGCACGCAATAGTTTTCTAATGCATTTGGCTTTACATGTAGCAGATTGTTAAAGCTATTTTCTTATATGCTGCAGATATTTGCTAATTAACCATTAAAATGAAAAAGGAAAAACTGCAAAGGCTAGAAATTTGAAATAAAAGAAAATGCTGGAAAGAGGCAACAGGCCAGTTAATACTGGTGGAGAAAGGCAGGTTATAGTGTTTCAGGAATGTACCCTTCATCAATCCGATTGAAGGCACACACCCAAAACATCATCTGTCTTTCCTCCACAGATACAGACTGACCTGCTGTGTGCTTCCAGTATTTTGTTTTTACTTTTGGTCATTACTGTATTTGTTTAAATGTAAGCTTTGTGTAGATTAATTCAGCGGTATATTTTTTTAAATTTCATTTATTTGATTCTGCCTCTTCAAGACACAGGTTAAAAATAAGGGAAGTCAGGTGGAACTTTCTCTTTCAGAGCAATGGAGTTGTAGAATATGTTATCAGTAAGGCAATTGAAGCAGGTAGTATAAATAGATTAAAGAGATAATTGAATAGGTTACTGGAGAGAAAAGGGATTCACATATCTGTAGAGAGCATGAATAGGTGGGGTTGCTCTATTTGAGCCTAAGGGCCTTTTCCTATTAAAAAAGCGATTTAAATTAGAATTTTGTAAAATAAATATGGTTATTTGTTCATTTCTAATCTCATCTATCAAAATTTCCCATTTTAGGCACTCATGGGGATGATCAGGCTGAATAGAATTATGCATAATAGACTAAACATGTGAAATTCAACTTGGAGTCAAGTAAATTGAAGAAAACTTTACAATATCGAAGCAGTTTCTGGCTACAAAATTGCTCACTATTCCTACACGTCCTGTAGAATTAAATATTTTCTGAGCACTTGCTCAGAGAATGCAATCAAAAGTACCACCATAAAATGAAATTGGGAAGTGTAATTACAGTTAGCTAACAATCTCAGTTGGGACAGTGGTAGGGGTGTTACAATTGGCCTCAGCGTCCAGGGTTAAGAAGGTTCACATACCCTGCCAACATTCACTGTTGAGCTACAACACAACCCACAGCTTTTACCATGTTAATCAATTTTTATACTTTCATTCATTCCAATGTGAATTACAGCTGATTTTTTTTTAAACTTCATTGATTGAAAGTTTTACATCAATGTTTTGAATTCCAAGTTGTTGCATTTCCATCTATACAATCATTGTAATTTTTTCCCACCAATTCTCTCTCCTCTTCTCCTGAAGCTATTGCCTCCTTTCTGGGATACAGTTCCACTGGTGCCAAATGCTCTCCGATACCTTATCCAAGTGGCCATTATTCACGTGTGAGCCTCGAAAGTGAATGTTAGCGGGATATTTGACCGTTAGCGACGTCAGATTGCTGCCTGATCCTGTCCTCCTGCATCCAAAAACATACACCTCCAAGCAAGGGTCAACAAAGAGCATGCAGGAGCAGGAACTCTGGCCACACTCCAGTGCATGCTTAGGGAGTACCCTCTCTCAGGTGGACGTAAAAGATCCCATGGCACTATTTCGAAGAGCAGGGGACTCCTCCCTGGCCAGTATTTATCCCTGAATCAACATCACAAAAAAAAATGATCTGGTCATTGTCACATTGCTGTTTGTGGGAGCTTGCTGTGCACAAATTGGCTGCCGCGTTTCCAACATTGCAACAGTGACTACACTTCAAAAGGTATTTCATTGGCTGTAAAGCACTTTGGGACCTCCTGAGGTTGTGAAAGGCGCTATATAAATGCAAGTCTTTTTTTAATTGTAATGCCTGCACTGCTGCACTTGCTGAGATCTGCTAACTCAACATATACTGGAGTTGGGACCTTCCTGCTATCTCACTGACCCATTAGCTGAGTCTTTATTCAGTTGACTATTGCAATCCTAAACACGACCTAACCATCTTATCCATTAACTTAAACAGACGTGCCGCTTCGCCCATTCCTCTTTCGCTCAATGCCATTTTGGATTTCCTGCTTTAACTTTGTTAAAGGGAAGCTTCAGAGATCTGGCCAAAGTCAAGAGGAGGATGCCAAATTTCCTCAAGATGGTAACAGAGGGTATAAATCATCATCTCATTCTTTCTGGAACCAATTGTGCAGAATACTTGTTATGGAACTTAAGGGTGTAATAACCAATCTGTTTGCATCACAGTAGGTTTTGGCTGCATCTGCACTCTAAATTATATGCTTTATAAATCCATTGGTTGTGTTTCCCCAACACAAGAAATTGAGGTTCATATGTTCTCCAAGTCCTCCACACAGGTGGGTTCATTCGAAGGCCACATACACTCCTATGCCTGTGTTGATTTTTGTCTGATTATGCTCCTGTGAAGCACCTTGGGATGTTTTACTATGTTAAAGGCTCTATATTAATGCAAGTTGTTGGTTGTTTTGTGCCAGATCTGTTCTAGACATGCTTTTTTTGGGACAGGGGTTTCAGCAATTAACCCCTCAATAAAGCATTTGACTTGAAGCAGTCCCAATATATTGATTTAATTAAAGCTGTTTTAAGCCAGTTAAACAACTGAATACCATTAACTGACCCAATATTATCAAGTCCATTTGATCTGAATTTTTAGAACGATTTACAGTCAATTATTCACCAACAACAATGTGCAATTATATAGCATCTTTAAGATAGAAAAATGTCCCAAGGCTCTACACAGAGGTGTAATCAGATTAAAATAGACACCAAGCCAAAGAACAAGATATTAGGAGAGGTGACTAAAAGCTTGACCAAAGAGATGGTTTTTAAGGAGGACGGGGAAGTGGAGTGGCAGAGGGGTGCAGGAAGACAGTTCCAAATCGGAGGGGCCTAGACGGCTGAAGGCACAGCCACCAATGGTGAGGCAGAGAGAAGGTGGCAGAAGAGGTCAGAGTTGGAGTTCAGGGGGGGGGGGGGGGGTTTAGGGCAGAAGGTGGTTACAGGGATAGGGAGGAGTAAGGCCATGAAGGGATTGAAACACAAAGGTGAGAATTTTAAATTAGAAGCGTTGGTGAACTAGGAGCCAATGCAGATCAGCAAGGAGAGCAGTGATGGGTGAGCAGGACTTGGTGCAGGACAGGATATGGACAGTAGAGTTTTGGATCAGCTTAAGGTTTACAGAGTGCAGAAGATGGGAGGTGGACCAGGAGAGCATTGGCATAGTAGAGTCTGAAGGAGACATACACATGGTTTCAGCAGATGGGGTGAGGCAGGGGCAGAGGTGGGTGATGTGAAGAGGTGGAAATAGGTGGTCTTTGTGATGGAGAGGATGAGGTCAAAAATTCAGCTTGGGATTTTTTATATAAAGCCAGTGACCATCCTGCATATTAGACAGTTGTAGTTGTTAGGGGCAGCCCTTTCCTCTATTCTTTTGGAAGAACACCAAGAAAAGCATCGTGGAAATATTGGATACAAAGCCCAGCACACCCCAACATTATTAGGACAATCCTGCCCTTCCAGGAGGGAATCGCTCTTATAACAATACTGTACTATAACAATACTGTACTTTTTTTTTTAAAGTACGTGGATCAGTCATAAAACTGATATTGGTTTCTGCCACATGTATCATTTCAGAGTGCTATTGGGCCTTGTCATAAACCCTTTGAATGTAATTAGCTGTACCTTACAGGGGGGGGGGGGGGAAAGAAGTATTTCTTGGAAAAGTGCTTTGATATTAGCTTCTGATCCACATTAAGATCATAGATATTTGCAATTTTACATCATCCTGTTTTTTTCTTCTAGATCAGCTCAGAAAATTCCTACAAGCCCCTACATATTTTAGTTAATTTCTCTAAACTTCAGGAAATTTGTACAAGTCCATACAAATCGACACATGTATAGATTTCTTGCCATGCAGCAGCTCCAGGCTCAAATAAATACTAGAAAGGCACCAAGAAGTAAAATGAGAGTCTTGGTTTCTTTGCCATGAACTATTGTATAGCATAGCTAAAAATGCTCTATTGAGGCTGAGAATAGCACCAGCTTCAACTATGCAGTTCAGATATAGCCTGAAGAATGTGAGGGGGAAAAAACATTCTCGAAGAACTGCAATTAACCAGTTTTTGAGGTACGATCATTTTTCCAGAAGGTCCTGGGTTCACTTCCCACTCCAGAGACTTGAGCACAATTATCTAGGCCGACACTCCAGTGCAGTACTGAGGGAGTGCTGCACTGTCGGAGATGCCGTCTTTCGGGTGAGACGTTAAACCGAGGCCCCGTCTGCGCTCTCAGGTGGACGTAAAAGATCCCATGGCACTATTTTGAAGAGCAGGGGCGTTCTCCCCGGTGTACAAGCCAAACATTTATCCCTCAATCAACATCAAAACAGATTATCTATCGGGCCATTATCACATTGCTGTTTGTGGGATCTTGCTGTGCGCAAATTGGTTGTCATGTTTCCTACATTACAACAGTGACCACACTTCAAAAAGTACTTCATTGGCTGTAAAGCACATTGGGACGTCCAGTGGTTGTGAAAGGCACTATATAAATGCAAGACTTTCTCTTATGAAAATATAAGCCTGTCCATATGCTCAGTATTTTCCTTTCATACAAAGTGCAAATCAGTTAGTTATTGTATTAATAAATCAATGCCCGAGATCCATTTTTCCTCCCATTAATATAGAACTATACTTTTTGTACAATTTATTAATAGATCAAAGGCCGATTAAACAAGTGAGCTTCTTCTAATCAGGTCACAAGTTTACCCGAGCTGACCTTTACTGAAATTTGCCCGCTCTCTATGTGAGGAAGCAACCTTGGGGAACTGAGGCACTCCATCACGGGGTGGAGGGAAGGGGGTACACAAGGGCAAAATACTATTTAATCCGATGACATGCCTCCTTGGGTCACTAAAATAGCATGAACTGCAACCACATCCTGCCTTTCCAACATGCTGCAGGAAATAGATCAGCGCCAGTCTACAAATGTCTCACGTTCTGTCTTCCTGTAATTAAAAAAATGAAACGCTCATTTTCTCATTTAGCCTTTTGTCTCCCTCCATCGATAGACTGCACCACCTCTCAGACACATGCATAGCGCTGCCACCTATGTGACATTACAACAGCAGTGGCTCCCATTGTTCCTTTTTCAAGAGATCTCTTTACTTAATAGGTAACTTATCTAAAAAAACTAGCAGAGACAGATGGATCCGGCTTAGTAGTGAGCTCTTATGGACCTTATTGAATTTTGGAAAATAAATTATGTTGAAAGTCCTTAGACTGAGTGTGGGTATACAACATTCAATTTATCATACTATAATCTAAATGGAGACCAAACCGTTCAGGTTCTATAACAGCAAAAGATTTATTTACAAAAACAGAAACTTTCCATTTATTACTCTTCAAACAATACAAAAGCTGTTTACAAGCAACAAAATGGAAGTACAGAAATAAAGGATTAACATCAAAACAATAATTAAGCAGCACTGAAATATTAATTGATCACAGTCAGACACAGCTAATAGGATAAGAGAAAAACATATACTTTTGAATAAATATTGATTGCATTCATGCTAGAAAATACATCCATAATGGCTAGTTATCAACTGTCAGAGCATCAGCTTTACTTCGCTTCATTTACTTCACTCACTCATGGATTACGGCCTGCTAAAGAAAATCTCCAGAGTTTTAGTAAGTGAACTGCAAGTCAATGTCCCCTCGAGATGGTGACAATCTAGCAGCCATTTTGTGGTTCTTTAAGATCATATCGACAGAGCCCAGAAAATGAATAGCTCTGCCTGTGTAAATTGAAACCTGCTCTGATGATGTCAAATCATTTCCCTTATATATAGTCATTTTACTCTTCCTCAAAAAAGCTCTGTTGTAACTTCTGCAATTGCTGCACGAAGAAAAAAGCAAACGCTTCTCGAGACATACTGCTTGATAAAACAGTGGAATACATTTTTGGTTGCTTATGACGCAATGGTCCTAAACAGATTATACACAGTAAATATCAAAAGTAAAAAAAAATGCACTATATGGTTTGAAAATAGCTTATTTAAAACTGTATGTGTCTATTGTGAATGAGTGTTTATTGCACTAAAATCCAGTCTGAGTAGGGGTGTTTAAGAAAGTGTTAGGTATGTGATGTCCAAGTCACGCTTTGTTAAAAGATTTTTTATTATATATATACACACACACACACACACACACACACACACAAACACCTTTTAAATGCTTACCGGCAGCTAATTTCATTTTCTTCCTGTCCACCAATCTATATTTGTGTGTTGCACTATTCTATCCAATCAGCACCTGCATCTCCAAACACAGATCCTGAAATTTACCAAAGTGATGCAGGGAAGTGTGAAATACTCTCCCACTTTTCTCCAATTTCACTGACAGTACTGCACCCCAGTTTATGCAGGACAAAATTGGTGAACACTGAACATTTCAAGTGTTGTCTTGTTGTTTCCTTTGAACGAGAGAGAGAAGGAAATGGCAGGGAATTATTCATTAATTTGCAATTATACGGTTTCAAATGCCTGTCGCGTATCTGCTGAGTTCAACAAGCATTTCTGACCGAGTTCAGGAAGTCAAAGTGCAATAGGGTGCCCATTTGGCATTGTAGCTCAGAGTTCAAAATGGCAGATCAGGCTAGGCTCATGAAATTTCAGCCATTCACAAAATATACTAGCCAGAAAGCAAACTTTAATGGGTAGAATTTGTGCTTTATCCTGGTTATTACAGTTGCTTTTGCTTTAGAAATGGTCATGATAACTGCTAGCTTCTTAGGAAAAAGAATTCCATGGGATAATCTAAGAGATAAAATGACATCATCAGCTTAGCTCTTGAGTTACCCAAACAGTGTTAAATCAGGCGGTTCTGTTAAATTATATTGGATTAGCTGGGTTTTAGAACAAAGATTAAAACTCTATAGGTTTCCTTAAAGATTACATGCATTCCAGAAAACATCAACTTCAATCATTCCATCAATACTTTGGAGTTGACTAGAATTCCCGATTGATTATATTACAGGGTTCATGTAAAGAATTTATATAAACAAAAAATTTGAAACCGTACTCATCCAAATATTATTTATATATAAAATTGTTAATGCTGGTTCAATAAATAATTCTAACCTGATCTAACAGCACCATTTAAGGGAAAATCCCCTGAAAAAGGTAGGTGAGGCCATACACAACTATGTCCCTTTTGGAGTCTGTATCCTCTCCAAACTCAAATAACCTGAAAATCTGCATGTTAAGTGTGCACGGATCCAGGATTGGCAGTGATCACAATGACCACAGTGGAGTACATACATTTCCAATATACAACTGCTATTTGAATACCAAAAAGGGATTGGACTATAACCAGGCAACAATTAAACTGTTTAAGTTTAGTAGTACTTAGTTTTTTTTAAAAACTAGAACATCACAGCATGTATATTATGGTTTTTGAGAATGGATTCACCTGGCTTGTACAAAGAAAAGTAAAAAGGATTATAGAATATTACACACCAATAATAACGTCCATATTTCCAAGGCTGAGAAAATCCATGGTCCCTCCGTTCATTCCCAAGTCTGGTGCCTGCTTATACAGGCAATCATTTGTTCAGGATGGCTAAAAGCTGTAGCACCTGAATTCATCATCACTTCATTCGGTATTCTTGTGGATTAAGAAAAGATGCAAAGAGTGGATATTTAACGGATAGCAATATAATGAAAGGTTAGCTGAACTTTTTCCAAATCCCACAGGATTTTATTACACAATAGACCAAGTACGGACAGACCCAAAAATCTGGAATGAATTCAGGACCAGTAGATTTTTCCAGCACTTACTGAGCATATGGCGCAACGTTAATGCTCCGGCTCTTCCTTGTGAAATCTCACAATGAATACTACAGCTGGCGGAAAGGTCTTTCACGTTATAAGTAAAAGTAGCTTTCTTTAAAAAAAAAACTTATGTAAAAGGAGACTGTTCCAATTAGTACCAACTCCTTTTTAAAAAAAAAAAGGTACAGTTAAGCAGTATTATTGTTCCTCTAAAAACATACATCAGAAACTTTAAGGTATCCTTTTTACAGACAGCATTGGGAATATATGCAAGTCTATCCTTAATCAAATAATTCGAGGTTACAGTTCGTTAGTTTAGCATACGGTGTACAATAAATGCACCAAAACATTTTTTTTGGGGGGGGGGGGGAAGAAAGAGAAAACCGGGTTTGCAGGGTGAGGAGAGAAGGGTCATCTTTTTCTACGCAATATAGATGTACTATGATTTTACGTGAACCGCAATGGTTATAAAGTAGATGTGAGTCATGTATTTACTTATTTTAAATACTGGTTTTATTTATTTTTGCCCCCAAACTTCTCAACTGAGTGATGTGGCATGGAATTTAACACAAGAACTTGGAAGCTTCCCTACTGATGTCAGAACAACTGGCAGTCAACCTTCTTAAAGTATCACACGCCTGCCTGCATTCCAAGCGTTTCAATCTACTGCGCTGAAAGAGAAGCTCTCCAATGACCAAAGGTCAAAAACTTTTAAAATTAATCTTTGTACAATCGGCAATTTCTGCAGACACAATTATATATATATATAAGTGCTAGACTGAGGCCACTACTAGCACAACATATAGTATGGCAATTTGAAGTATTAATTCCATAATCAATTTAATTAACTTCAGATATTATAGCATGCTCCCATCAGCAAAACTAGTGAGGCTAGCCTTAGTTACTTCTTTTGAAGAGACAGAACATGCAGGGTAGAGGGGCACAGAGGCTTTGGTTAACAGTGAAAGTTTTTACACAATTAAAAGTTGCTTGAATTGCTTTAAAACAATCTTTTCTACAACACACCACTTCTTCTGGTATTGTGAATTATATATAACTATATATAAACAAAACAATGGTTAAAAAGTAGATGCTAGTCATGTTTCCACCTAGTATTTTAAATACTGACTTGATTTTCCCCCCCCCGCCCCCAAACATTCCTCAACCGACAAATGTGGTGCGGTATTGAATTTAGTATAAATACCTGGAAGTGTGCCTATTGACAGAGTAACTAGTTGACCTCACCAAATGAAATGAAATGTTGCTCTGCAAGGTCATTAAATCGGATTTCTTCAGTATAAATTCTAGTCTCTAAATTTGAAGATTAAGGAAGCATTCCTTCTTAGCCGAGTCATTAAGCGCAAAAGTTGTAACAATAACCCCATCACGAATGGTAAATTACCATTTTTTCCAGAGGTTACTTTTTTTTTTTTTTATAAAAGAAGACACCAAAGGAGAAGAGGCAATCCTGTACCTTCACCAGGCCGGTCATCTGGGTGAAAATAATTGTTGTCCATTTGACCAACACCATTTCCCTGAAGATGCTGGAGTACATGACGAGGTCTGATCAGAGTTGGGAATATGCTAAAAGTACATTCCTAATTTTAAAGATTACAATCGTTGGACATGGGTAAATCTGATTATAAAAGAAAATCAGTAGGTTTTCTTAAATATATATTTTTTTAATTGCATCACAGTCTAAAAAGATTGTATGTAGGTCTCCTGTATGAGTGAGTGAAACGATTTTTAAAATAGAAAAGGTATATTTAATAACTTATCTCTGCTCTAATAAATATGGCCATGAAGCATTCAAACTATTCCACACAGCAGTGTGAAAGTAACACTGATCAAAGAGAAGTTGGATAAGGGGTGGACAGTTTAATAGTGCAGGCTGAAACAAGACAATCATATATTAAGGTCTTGTTTGGCATCCACGCTATCGCACCAATACCACACTCAGGCACAGGTAACAGTCTGACATGAAAAAAAATAACGGATAATTTTGGGAGAATGTTACACATGGACTGAACAGTAGAGGGTGCTCATAATATGTCAAGACACACGCCAGAGGCTGGGATCGTCAGTCTCGTGTCAATTAACATTTCACCAAGCTGCTGGTTAAAAATAAATATCAAACTCATCATAAACAGCGTAATGGAAGTTTAAAACCTGATCTCTGCCAGGATTCCAACGCTCCCCCAGTGAAGAGTTCAGTTCAAACCTCATACCACTGCACCTTTAGGGCGGGCAAAATAAAACGTCTTTAACCTTCATTGGTGAAGCACGGCCTGGAATAGCATTTCTCACTGCTGTGTGAAGCGCAAATGGATGTTTAGGCTTGCCACAGTGCCTTTTAGTTATTATGATGGTGCATTATTGTACTATCACACACATTTCTTCCCGTTACCGTAACTAATTATCCTGACCCGTCTCCGCTTGGACATGGCAATTTATTTATTTTTTGATAATTATATTATACACTGTACCTTTAACCAGGCAGCAAACACTAAATTTTCTGAAGTATTCAAATGATCAATTTTCAGGAAAAATCGATACAAGAAAAAAAAAATAGAACTTGATTGGGGAAAAATAGTAGTTTCATAACCAGAAACATTATATAAATGCTGCGCTACAAAAAAATACTAATATTGTAGCATTATTTCTAGCTTTGTGTGCTTCTGGCTTCGTTATGCCTAAGCCACTCATTCAGAAACATGAGACAATGGAAGAACATCCTGCGCTGCAGTCTCCATGTTGGTGTCTTCTGAGGGAGAAGGCTCGTCACCTTCTTTTTGTTCTATTTGTGTGTCTGTTCGGTCAGGTGACTCGACTCGACCTTTAATCTCCGATGCGCCAGGATGATTTTTCCTCAAATGTTGATTCAGAGTGCCTTGGAAGGGGAAACATTTACCGCAGATCTCACAGCGGTATGGTTTGTCATCGGTGTGCCCGCGAATGTGGTATTCGAGTTGGTCTTTCCGCGTGTACTTTTTCCCACAAAAGCGGCAGACAAAAGGAGTTATTCCCATGTGGAGCCGCATGTGTCGGTCTAGGCTCCCCTTCTGGTTGAAGGATTTTCCGCAGTAGATGCAGATTAACCTCTGATTGTATGGAAACCAGTGTTCCCTTGCGTCATGGTCACGGGGATTACTCTCAAAACCTTGCCTGTTTGGCCCACTGTCGCCATCAGAAGACTGACTAATCACATTTTGCCCTTCATTCTGTATCTGTATGTTTCGTTTCAGTCGGCCTCGACCTCTAAAATTACTAAGCATAGATCGAGAGGGACTTGAATTTGTGAGGCAACTGTAGGTAGTTGATAAGCCAGCTGACTGCGATGCTGGTTGAGATAGCGAGAAAGCTTGCTGTAACACTGGTCCGTACGAGCTGACGTTCACAGCCACCATTCTGTCCACATGATCCCCATCTACCATTTCTGTGTGATAACCATCATCACCCACTGAGGAACTATCAGAACAGCTTGGCCGATCGGATTTTTCCATTTTGACTTTGACCTCTGTAATCTGGGCGCCGATTGGATTGGTCTCCCTCACTATTAATTCTGCTTGCTCGTGATCACCTTCAATTTGGATTTCATGCTCAGAAATGCTACCACTGCTTCCGGGGTCAGAGTGCCTCTCCTCCATAGTCCGATTCTGAAAACTTCGGTTTGGTGTGGCCTCCATACGTGGTTCGTTAGCAATTGTTGTCTGCCGTACTTGGCCATAATACGGTGGAGAGATTTCCACTGGATTTAAGAAGCGGCTATTGTTCTCTCTAACTCCATTGCGATTTCCCTGATTATCTTCAGTACTGACAACCACCGAGTCAATACTCACAATACTGAATTTTGAGTGAATGCTCTCCAAGATCTGAGTGCATTTGTCAATTATGCACTGCATCTGCAGAAAGCTGGCAGCAGTAAGAAAACTAACAACATCTTTCAAGTGCAACGACAGTCTCCCAGTGTAACAAAATGAAAGTAACTGTTCAAATACATCTGGATTTTTAATAACTGATATTGATAAACCACTCATGGTGCTCAGTGCTGAATGATCACGGAAATAAGGGGAGCTGGCAGCGAGGACAGCCTTGTGGGCTCGGAATGGCTGACCCTGAATGTGAACTATAATGTCACATAACTTTCCTTGTAAGCGTAGCTCATTAAGTTGGCTCAGAACACAGTTGCTGTACTCAGGCACGTCAAACTGAATATAACCACCGTTATCCATTTCTTCGATGGTCAATGTTGAAAACCTGTGAGGGTCACAAAATGAAACAAATAAAACCACTATAATTGATCTTTACAGAAAAGGATTTCACACAAAGTCATTTATCTTGCATTGAATGGAAATCAGTTATATACACACACACAGCATGTGATTTCCCTGTATTAAATAGTCAAAAGCTCATCACAAGGTACACGGGCGATTGTGTGTGATTCATGCAAACTAATCTTTCAGCTCCATTAAGTACCACACAATTCAATCTTGTATATAATACAAAAATGACAATTTATCTGGGAATGCTGTGTATTACATGTCAGAATGTATGAAGGGGCTATCAAACAGCAAGAATGAGCTTGAAAAATACTACATGATGTGCAGCAAACTGCAGACCATTTTGGATATTGAAGTGAGGCATTCTGAATATTTACAAAGCTGTAAAATCATTTCTGTGTTATATATCACAGTACAAATTAGTTTTGGCACCGTCACACAAGTAATTCAACATGATTTTTTGGCAGGGGCTCTAGAAAGTGGGGGTATTATGCAAATTGTGGCAGTATTAGCATCAGGAATATCTTGAGTTTTTGTTCTACCACATTATTTCGCAACAGTGCAATACCACATTCTTGTGCTTTAAAAGGTGTCAGGACATACTTCAATTAAAAAAATTAAAAGCCAGGAAAAGATTTTCTTTTAAGGTAGTTGAACTGCTGGGAAAGAGAGCCTGTGGATATTATGCCTGCGCACGCCAAACGAGAGCATGTCTGAAATCAAATGATTCATTCATCTAAACATTCATATGGCATCATAAAACTCAGCTACAGCAAAGGAGTATAAATTACAAAATGAACTCTATGGCATGTTTTCTATTAGCATCACACCAGTGCGACACGAACAGCATGCCTAAAATCGAACACGAGGTACTGGGGCCTTGGGGAAATTTTCACTGCTAAGGCAGCACTATTTTAAGCCTGTGTACAGTTCAACTGTAGCAAAATATTTTACATTTTGTAACTCTTGCAAATAAAAATATTCAACTGAAATAGCTCAATTCTGAAAGTTTACTGTTGCCAAGTACATTTAGGGGTGGGAAGTACAACAGTTACATTGTGTAAAGGTGTCTGCTAACCAGAATATATCTAGAGAGAAAAAATGCTTCACTTCAGCAGCCAGGGCCCCAGTGAAATACCACCAGGCAATCTCAAATCAATTTAAAACTGCCTGGCAGCTCTTCCAAATTAAGTACAGTAATTTCAGTTTTGACCATACATATTCCCAGGGCAACAACACTGTGCTATGTAGAAAATGTTCCCAATTGAGAAGCTTTTACTCATTGCACAGTGCTTCAAGCTTGAGGTCGCTCTCAGAGAACAGTATTAATTTGTGGCACATTTTTTTAAAAACACCCTCGTCAAAAAATCAACTAGAGAAAGTGGGGCAATCACCTAAAGGTCAAGCAGACAGTTGATGTAACAGCAAACGGTCAAATGGGGGAGGGGATGGGGTCCAGATTAAGATGATACGATCACACTGTAACTGTAAACCAGAAGCAATGTTTTCCACAGTAATACTCTCCCAGACAAGCTGCAGCCACACAGGTACAGTAGTAAGAGAGTCTTTAGTGCTCTTCCTGAGGTGTAAAACATCATTTGGTCAGCATTAGGGTGAATAAATTTAAAGAAGCACGCTACTACCAGATCGCAGTGGGTAGGCAGAAGGGTTTGCGCAGGATAGATCACCAATTCTAGAAATATAATTGGGGCAGAACAAGACATATGAAGGAAGGTACAATACTTTAATCTCCAGCCTCAGTCAGAGGAAACATATTCCAAATTGTAATTTAATAACAGGGGTGTGATATTATTGGGTGTCTACTGTTTTACTGCAGTGAGAAACCAAATACTGTAGATGTAATTACATTGATCATCTCACTTCTTGACATTAAGTGAATATCACACATCAAGTCACAACTGTTTATTTTAATATAGTGTCCCCATACAACATTTTTCTTTACATCTTTGTTTTTCCTTCCATTTTAAAATGGCAAGCAGTTAATAATTGGCCACAAGTTATCTTGCCATTTTATCTGTCCGCCAGAGTAAGCAACTCCCTTCCCCTCACCCACTCCATCCCAGTTGAGATTAAAACTCAGTAAGGGGGAAACTGAACAGAACTGAAATCCACATGCAACACATTCATAGCGCAGTAGTACCAGACTCGCGTTGCTAAGCAACTTACTAAAATATTAACTTGGTTCCTTCGCCATAGCTCAGTGGGTACCTGCCCCACCTGGTATACTACGTAGCCACACAGGTCAGGAAGACCTCAGTCGATCCCCGTCTGTTCCGGGTTAGCGGATTCCAGCTGGGACACTGGTCGAGTGCGCTATAATTGGCCTCAGTGCCCTAGGGCTGGGGAGATGGAAAACAAATTCAGCCAAGGCTTTTTATTGCTGACCGCTAGCCAGTGGATCCTGGTGGAAAGCGTGTGTGGAATTTGGGTGAAGATTCAAACCGGCTTGGCTGTGATGAGACCCACAATCCAGCAGCCCATCAATACTCATTCCTCCAGCCTCACTGAGAAAGAATGGCCACTCAGATGAGGTACCAGAAGCAGTAGTCCCTGCGAAACATTAGTCAGCATCTTGCAAGAATGGAGAAAGAAAATGGGGGTTGGGGGAGGGAAGAGCTTCATTTAAAGTTGAACACTAACCAGTTTGCATTTAAATGCTTAAAGAACCATTCAGCTTTATAGTTAGATAGCAAAATACTGCAGATGTTGGAAATCCGAAATAACAACAGAAAATGCTGGAAAAACTCAGCAGGTCTTTTGTTTCTTTTATTCTTTTGTCCGATCGCAGCCCTGCCTTCGATCTAGTTTCTTTTCTTTCCAGTTTTGAAGAAGGGTCCAACCCGAAACATCAACTCAAATTTCTCTCCACGGATGTTGCCTGACCTGCTGAGTTTTTCCAGCATTTTCTGTTGTTATTTCAGCTTTATAGTTAGCTTGAAGCCAGCTGCACAATACCCGCACTTGTGGAAAGAAGTGGCATTCGTGTCATCTAGAAACACCTGGGAAGTGCTATTTTTATGTCTCAGCATCCCTGGACTATGCAGAGGAAAAAACAGCCAGCCGCATCTCACAAGAACAAGATTAGACTTTTTATTGATGCCCCCACTGTCTAATAGCATGTCAATGCTCACTTATGGAACTGTACCCGGTATCTTCAGGATGGAGGAGAAATAATAAAATTGTGTTGGAAGTAAAACAAAAAAAGCTGAAACAAAATACTGCACATAAAGAATTATTGGTGTCTCTTTTTAAAAAGACAATTCTCAATGCTTATTTTTCACCATTTCATAAATTTTCATGAAGTCTGTGTTTTATTGAGGCATTCAGCTTTTTTTTTAAGCAATAAAAATTAATAAATTTGGGCCACTTTTACAGTAAAAACGATTCTTTACAGCTGTGATACTCAATCAGCATTTTACACCACAAGATGAGGGGATTTGGTCCATTCCGTTCATACTGGCTGTGCACTTAATCCAATTCCCCTGCCCTTTCCCCATACATTTTTATTTTTCAAATATTAACACACTTCCCTTTTAAAATCTATTGTGGATTCTGCTGCACCCATTGCTTCTATTTCCGAACAACCTTGTGTAAAAGATTCTCTCTTAACCACTCCTTTTGGTGATGACAGCACTCGAGCATAACATGAGCAACTTAGTTACCGATTCATTGACCAGTGGAAGTAGTTTTATCCTATTTACTTATCAAAACCATTCACAATTTTGAGATCTCCTCTTCACCTTCTCTGCTCTAATGAAAAGAGCCCAGTTTTTCTAATATCTCCTCATATCTAAAGACTGAAGTACCCTCTCCATGGGCTTGACATCCTTCCTAAAGTAGGGCGCCTAAACTGGACGATATTCTAATTGTGGCACAAACAATTCCGTGTATAGGTTTTGCATTGGCCTCTTTGCTTTTGCACTCCTCTGCCCCATTTATAAAATGATATGCTTTGTAAAAAAGCTTCAACTGATCCTGCTACTTTTAAAGATTTGGGTATCTGAACCCCCAAGTCTCTGCTCCTCTTTACCATTTAGTGCACATATCCTCATTCTTCCTCCCAAAATTTTTCACCTCATTTCTCTGCATTAAATTTAGAAACATAGAAAAATAGGAGGCGGCCATTCGGCCCTTCGAGCCTGCTCCGCCATTCAATATGATCATGGCTGATCCTCTATCTCAATCCATATTCCCGCTCTCTCCCCATACCCCTCGACACCTTTTGCGTCTAGAAATCTATCTCCTTCTTAAATATATTCAGTGACTTGGCCTCCACAGCCTTCTGTGATAGAGAATTCCACAGGTTCACCACCCTCAGTGAAGAAATTCTCCTCATCTCAGTCCTAAATGTCCTACCCCGTATCCTGAGTGTGACCCCTCGTTCTAGACCCCCCCCCCAAGCCAGGGGAAACATCCTCCCTGCATCCAGTCTGTCTAGCCCTGTCAGAATTTTATACATTTCAATGAGATCACCTCTCATTCTTCTAAACTCTAGTGAATACAGGCCTAGTCGACCCAATCTCTCCTCATAAGACAGTCCTGCCATCCCGGGAATCAGTCTGGTGAACCTTCGCTGCACTCCCTCTATGGCAAGTATATCCTTTCTTAGGTAAGGAGACCAAAACTGTACACAGTACTCCAGGTGTGGTCTCACCAAGGCCCTGTATAACTGTAGTAAGACATCCTTGCTTCTGTACTCAAATCCTCTTGCAATGAAGGCCAACTTACCACTTGCCTTCCTAACTGCTTGCTGCACCTGCATGTTTGCATTCAGTGACTGGTGTACAAGGACACCCAGGTCCCTTTGTACATCAACTTTTCCCAATCTATTACCATTTAAATAATACTCTGCCTTGCTGTTTTTCCTACCGAAGTGGATAACTTCACATTTATCCACATTATATTGCATCTGCCATGTATTTGCCCACTCACTCAACTTGTCTAAATCGCCTTGAAGCCTCTTTGCATCCAACTCACAATCCCACCTAGTTTCGTGTCATCAGCAAACTTGGAAATATTACATTTGGTTCCCTTATCCAAATCATTGATACAGTATATATTGTGAATAGCTGGGGCCCAAGCACTGATCCCTGCAGTACCCCACTAGTCACCGCTTGCCACCCTGAAAAAGACCCATTTATTCCTAATCTCTGTTTCCTGTTTGTTAACCAATTTTCAATCCATGCCAGTACATTACCCCCAATCCCATGTGCTTTAAATTTGCACTTACCTCTTATGTGGGACTTTATCAAAGGCCTTCTGAAAATTAATCTTACATCTAATCTACTAACCAGTTTGTGTTGTTACTGAATATTACTCTTCAGTTAACCACCCTCATTTTTATTGTCTGAAAATTGTGTTAGTGTCCCCTGTATCAAATGAGTGCAATAGACTCCATACTGACTGCGTGGGCGTGGCAACATTGTTTTCATCCCTCCAGTCCAGAAGTCATCCATTAACCACTACTCTTCCTTCTCCTTCAACCAACTTTCTCTTAGCCTTGCTGCTAGATTCTCTTTCAAACCATGTTTTTACCAACAAGCCTCCTCTTATCAAATGTCTTTTGAAACATTTGCTTCATTTCCTTTATTAATGCACTCTGTCATTTCTTCAAAGAGCTCTATTAAACTGGTCGAACATAACTTCCCCTTTACTAATTCATAGTGGCTGTCCTTAATTAACCCACATGTTTCTCGATGAGTATTAATTTTATCCCACTCTTTGGCCCCATGAAGCTTAGCAAGTACTGATGTTAGGCTGAGTGCTCTGTAGTTACCTGGTTTATCCCTTTTTATTCTTTTTGAACAGAGGTGTTACATTGACAACCCTCCAGTTCTCTGGCACAACTTTCATCTTTAAGGATGATGGTCAAAGCCTCTGCTATCGCTTCCCTCAGCATTCATGCCAGTGGAGCATGGTGCCTTTTTACTTGAGTTCGACCATTTTTACTTCCTTATCTATAGTTCTCCTCTTGCACCTCATCATTCCCATTAACACACACTTGTGTGAAAACCAAGGCAAAGTACTGTTAGTACCTCCATTGCTTCGCCCTTTCCTTTTTCTTGTCTAATAAGCTCTACTCTTTCTTCAAAAACTAGTAAGTTGCTCGTGACATTTTGCCCACAGTCAATTATGAAAATAAGCTTTTAACTTGCAAGAAGGCGATGGAAGTGAAAGAAACTTCAGAAACTAACTCCATCAGAGCCCGCAACTGCACTCTGACACCTGACGTAGCAAAACGGAATGGGAAAAGTTGACATAACAATTTACAATGTTAAATGTTGGCACAAAATATACAGCCAAAAATCTTGACAGCAGGGAGCTCGCAGATTGTGGACTGGCAGTGCATGTTTTATGCAAGATTTTTCATGACATTTGTTGATCAATGTTCCCTGTAATTATTTTTTTGGGGGGGTGAGGCGGGGGCCGTGTGGCCCATTCAAAATTCCGCGCATGCGCGTTTCTTCACTTTAAAATCAGTTTCTAAAATCCTTACTGTTTCCCTTTGTTACCCACCAGTCTTCTGTCATACCTTTGCTTAACCTTTCTAATCTTTTTTTCTTTCCCCTCATTTCTATACTCTGTGATTTTCTTTTGTGTTCATAGCCCTAGAATGTCATATGCTTTTTTAAAGTATCATTTCAATTTTAATTTCTCTGCTAATCCAAGGAACTCCACAGCTTTTGCTGCACCACCTTAACTTACTACACACAGCATAGGTATGAGGAACCAGCCGACTTGCTGTTCTGCACAGGATGCTGTCAGGGCCTGGAGGAACAACCTACAACAATGTAACTGGTAACAAACACTAAGATTGTGACATTATCTCACCCATATTGCTGACCAACACTTAGCTTTTTCATTGATGTCTGTGCGATTTTATTGGTGCGAAGAAAAAACATCAACTCCAAAGTTTTCTCTCTGGTGATGTTTCATCAATTAAACCCAAAGTATATTGCGATATGTCGTCCTTAAACTAACAGATAGGAAATCTAGTGGACTGCAAGGCCGCAGATTTAAAATAATTGGCAAAAGAACTAGGGGGGGAAAGGAATTCCGCCCCCCCCCACCCAGTGTTATGATTTGGAACACACTACCTGAAAGAATGGGGGAAGCAGATTCCCATAGGAACTCTCAAAAGGCAACTGGACATCTACTTGAAGACTAATTTGCAGGGTTATTGGGGAAAAAGCTGGGGTGAGGGACTAAACTGGACAGATCCTTCAAAGAGCCAGCAGAGGCACGATGGGCCAAATGGCCTCCTTCTGTGCTGTCAGATTCTAGAACTCCGTGCTGTCTCATGGATACTTTAACTGGAACTGGTCCATTTAAGGGCCGGAATATGTTTAATTCAACTACGGTTAAAATGCATAAAGTCGTGAAATGGTGGAATTACAGCACATTTTTAAAAGTTTTTTTGTGCTTTTTTTGACTTAAATTATTATGATTTTCCCCCCCCTTTTTTGCATGAAAATATGATGGTTGCACAGTTTATATTTAAAAAGGTAACACTGTGTTTGGATGCAAAACTACATTAAATTACAATTCTTTCATCTTGACTGTATAGCCTTAAGACTACAGATTAGATCACAGACTGAATATTAACAATGCATGCTCTACATTCCACACAACCATGGGGCACTTTTCACTTAATGTACAATGCCACTATTGTAGTCATTTTTACATATCGGCTGCAAGCAAATGCTATGTTTCAATCGGAAAAAGAGGATCCTTTATCCGCGTCTTTTCCAACTGGATCTTAACCCTCTCGCACGCTGTAAAATCCTGTGCATGTAGCTGTCGCACCCTAATGTTATGCTTTATGACCTGTAAACCTGTAATGTAACTTATGCAGCAGCACAAGTAATGTCTGCAGCGCAGCATGAGATGAATGTAATCTTTACAGTCATGTGACATACACTGGTGTGACATGTACACTGCTTTCTACAATATTATTTTCAGAATACATTTTCTTGGTTGTCAAAATATACAATGAACTCAAGTCGAACCCTACTCCACATTTTTGTTGATAGAACGTGAAAAAAATGTTAAGACCTCTACCTGTTCAAACTGTACTTATTGGTGTGTGTGGGGGGGGGGGGGGGGGGGTGCGCGAGGAGAAAGGACAGAACTGGTCAAAAATATTCGATGATAAAACTAGCGTATCTGCCAACTGCCACCTATAGAACAATACAACTGCAATATATTTTCCTCTCTTCTTACCAATGTTCTCCTCTGAAATCACTGACCCCTTGCTAGCGACAGCTCGCCAGCAACAGTACCTCATGTAAATTGCCATTCTTCCTAACATGAAGCATTAGCAGACTATGTGACGAGAGGCGGAGCCCAATTATGTCCTCCTTAGTCCCAGGTGCGCACACTTTTAGCAGGGGTGTGCCAAGTATAAGGAACTTGAATCTTGACTCTTTTTCCCCTTCCTACCCCAGAACTGCTGAATTCTGCTGTAGCATCCCCGCTGCTGCCTCGACTGGGATTAATTTGTTTTTATTCATTCCTGGGATCTGGACGTCGCTGGCAAGGCCAGCATTTATTGCCCATCCCTAATTGCCCTTGCCCCCTTCTTGAACTGCTGCAGTCCGTGTGGTGAAGGTACTCCCACAGTACTGTTAGGGAGTTCCAGGATTTTGACCCAGCAACGATGAAGGAACTGCGATATACTTCCAAGTCAGGCAGGTGTGTGACTTGGGGGGGAACTTGGAGGTGATGGTGTCCCCATGCGCCTGCTGCCCTTGACCTTCTAGGTGGTAGAGGTGCTGCCGAAGAAGCCTTGGCGAGTTGCTGCAGTGCATCTTGTAGATGGTACACACTGCAGACGGTGGTGTTCCCATGCGCCTGCTGCCCTTGTCCTTCTAGCTGGTAGACTAAGTAGAGACCAGGATCGAGGCCGGAATCTTCCTGGTCTACGTGGCTTAGCTACGCAGTGGTAGTTGAGTATAACCTATTTTCCATCGCTGCACCACGCCATGGAATCTGTCTTGGCCAGGCATGCATCTGCCCAGCTACAAGTCACCAAAATACTCTCTTGTAAGTTTGGGATACTAGGGTCATTTGACCGATGCCAAAATTAAGTGTTGACTCCCAACTTTACAGAATACTTTGCTTGCAACCTGACCCTACTGACACAATCCTGAAACAGCTGCTGGTAGGTATGCAACAGGCATGACTTTCTCACTGGTTTTCCCCAATGTTTGGGAGTGCTTGGTGGCCACTTGGTCTTTCCCACCGATATGCAGGAATGAATTCACATGCCACCATTCAGTGGTGCTAGCCTGCACATTTGTAGAATTTGAATTTGCCACTCAGAAACCCTAGAAATGTAAACTATTTCAAACGACAAATACTGTTTTGGGGGATTGTATGAACTCAATTGGATTTAATTTTAGTTGACTTTCAACTCAATGAGCAGTAGTGTTGATGGGGAGCATTAGGAATTTTATAAACGAAATGCAGAGCTTAATATATTTAATCGTCCCAATGAGCAACACTGGCTGGCGGGTGGGCCAGAGAAAGATTAACAGGAAAATACTCCCACTCCCTGTAGTTGATTAGCTCATAATGTGTGGAAGTATGGAAAATAATTCAGTTCCTGGACCATACGAATGAAATAAAGTGGAACTCTACACTCCCATAAAAATTATCTTTCACGCTGGGTAATACCTCCCATATGGCAAAGCATTCTGCATTCTTACCCTGCCTGAAGTTATAGATCACTGCTACACTTTGTCAAGATGACATCACCGCACCTCCCATACAAAAAGCATGAAAAGAAAACAATATTTAAACAAACTAAAGAGTGTTTTTTTCTTCAGACAACCTAGGAACCATAACTGCATTCTTGAAGATTTTTTGCTACCCTCATGGATAAACACAGTTCTGCCGTTTAGTCCAATCTGATAAAGCTTCAGTCTTATCTGCTTGCCGTTAGATGTTAAGCTACTTTTTGTTGCTGTATTAAAAACCTCTATCTCGGAAAGAGCATAATGCAGATAAAGGGAAGTATGCATTCTTACAAAGTGGAAAATATTTCCTAACCAACTTTAAAATTAGATAACTAATTGCAAGCCAAACTAGTGCCATTTAAAACCAAGTACTGGAACATTTGAGGGAAGAGAGATCATTTCACTACAAATGATGACTAGTATATAAATATGATTCCACACATGGCAGGTTCTAGATCTTGGGCTTATTTAAGCAGAAGCACTGATGCCAGGCCAGGACGTCCCCAAAATGAGAGGGAAAAAAAGTAAACTAGTCCATGTACCATTCTGACACACTGGAGAGCAGTAGGATGTTGGTTTCTCCCCAATACTGTTCATAATTCTGATCAACTGGTAACAGAAATCTGCCCACTAGAACAAGGAGCATCAATCGGCTTGTTCTCAAAACGCATTTTTTAGTTGGACTACCAACATTCTCTGATGGAAAAATATATTTAATATAGTTTAAAACACAAGCTTTTTGCCCTCTCAACTTGTCCAGTGCCTCAGGCAATCGTAAGCAAGCAACAACAACTTGCATTTATACTGCGTATTTAATGTAGTAAAATGACCCAAGGCAATTCACAGGAGTATTAAAAGATTTTTAAAATTTGACACCGAGCCACATAAGGATAAATTAGGGCAGGTGACGAGGTAGGTTTTAAGGAGAGTCTTAAAGGAGGAGAGAGATATAGCGAGGCGGAGAGGTTTAGGCAGGGAATTCCAGAGCTTAGGGCCGAGGCAACAGAAGGCACGACCACCAAAGGTTGAGCGATTATAATCAGGGATGCTCAAGATGCCAGAATTAGAGTGCAGATGTCTCGGGGGGGGGGGGTTATGGGGTTGTAGGAGATTACAGAGTTAGGGAGGGGCGAGGCCATGGAGGGATTTGAAAACAAGGATGAGAATTTTGAAATCGAGGCGCTGCTTAACGGGAAGCCAATGTAGGTCAGCGAGCACAGGGGTGATGGGTGAACAGGACTTGGTGTGAGTTAGGACATGGGAAGCCGAGTTTTGGATGACCTCTCGTTTACGTAGGATAGAATGTGGGAGGCCAGCCAGGAGTGTGTTGGAATAGTCAAGTCTAGAGGTAACAAAGGCATGGAGGAGGGTTTCAGCAGCAGATGACGGACGATGTTATGAAGGTGGAAATAGGCGGTCTTAGTTATGCTGCGGATATGTGGGCGGAAACTAATTTCAGGGTCAAACATGACACCAAGGTTGCGAACAGTGTGGTTCAGCCTCAGACAGATGTTAGGAGAGGGATGGCAGTGACAGATTCCTACTCCTTCTAGCCCTGCACAACTGGCTGCCATGGAAGTTGAATTAGGTTGTTGGGTTGGGTTGTAAAAAATGCAGATATGCCTGTGCAAATTTACTTGCATTACTCATTTAATTTTACAAGTGAGCAGCAGTAAATGTCAACTATATTCTAATAGTCTTGACTTAAGTGTTTGCACTCTCGCCTGAGTCAAGAAGGTTGTGGGCTCAAGCCTCACTCCAGACTTGAGCACATAATCTAGAATCAGTGCAGTACCGAGGGATTGCTGCAGGCTCTTTCGGATGAGACATTAAACTAAAGTCCTGTCTTCCCTCTCAGCTGGACCTAAAAGATCCCATCGAACGATTTGAAACAGAACAAAGGATTTCTGGGTGACCTCTATAACATTTATCCCTCAAACCAAACAGATTCTCTGATCATTTCTCATTGCTGTGTGCGGGACCTTGCTGTGTGCGGGACCTTGCTGTTTGCGGGACCTTGCTGTGTGCGGGACCTTGCTGTGTGCCGGGCCTTGCTGTGTGCGGGGCCTTGCTGTGTGCGGGGCCTTGCTGTGTGCGGGGCCTTGCTGTGTGCGGGGCCTTGCTGTGTGCGGGGCCTTGCTGTGTGCGGGGCCTTGCTGTGTGCGGGGCCTTGCTGTGTGCGGGGCCTTGCTGTGTGCGGGGCCTTGCTGTGTGCGGGGCCTTGCTGTGTGCGGGACCTTGCTGTGTGCGGGACCTTGCTGTGTGCCGGACCTTGCTGTGTGCGGGGCCTTGCTGTGTGCGGGACCTTGCTGTGTGCGGGACCTTGCTGTGTGCGGGACCTTGCTGTGTGCGGGACCTTGCTGTGTGCGGGACCTTGCTGTGTGCGGGACCTTGCTGTGTGCGGGACCTTGCTGAGTTTCTCTGTGTTACAACAGTACTGTGTAGTGCTCTGGAACATCCTGAAGATGTGAAGTGAGTTATATAAATACAAGTTCTTTATCTATCTTTACAACTCCTTTTACAGTTTAAAAAAATAAAAATTGCCACTAAACTCAATGATCACATTACTACATCACAAATATCCCATAACGTTTAAAATATAAAACAGTATAATGCACCACTGGCGGGTGTTTCAAATTGTGACTCGGGCCTACGGCGCTCGACTTATGGGCCTTTCACACTTCATTGGTGTTATAATTAACCTCATCACATTGCTGCATGACAAAACTTCATTTATAACAGTTCAATCTCATTTCCAAATGCAAGATATTGAGAAAGGTCCTGTGTGATATTTTTATCCCAGCTTGTGAATCTTCCTGCAATTCACCACATAAGTCATCTCACAGTAGTGCTTTAGGTGCTATATCACACATTTGATACATTTTCAAGAGATCATACACCAAATTCAGCATTTCTTTTAAGCACTAAATCATTTAAAACGGGAATGGAAAACAAAAATACCGCATCACAAAAGCAAAAAAAACCACAACAAAGATTTACAACTTTAGATATAGTAAACGGCAACAGATGCTTCAGTGAATTTAAGCAATAATCTAACCTCAGGATTAAGACAGCGAACATAAACTATTTGAGCTGTGCTCGGGCCTTTATTAGATAATTCAGAGAGGAATCCATTATTCTCCATTTGCAAAAGAAAGATTATGTAACTCACAAGTGTCAAAATCATGTCAGTAATGGTCAGCATCAAAATCAAATTAAGATGGTATTAATACAGAACAACTTACATTTATATAGTGCCTTTAATGTAGGAAAACCTCCCAAAGTGCTTCACAGGATCGTATTCAGACAAAGATTGACAAAGCCAAAGAAGGGGATATTAGGAGGGGTCACTAAAAGCTTGCTCAGAGAGATAGGTTTTAAGGAGAGTCTTAAAGGAGGAGAAACAGAGGTGGAGGGGTTTAGGGAAGGAATTCCAGAGCTTAGGGCCTAGACAGCTGAAGGCACGGCCACCAATGGTGGGTGAATGGAGTGAGGGGTACGCAAGAGGCCAGAGTTGGAGGACTAAGGACAGGGTCACTGGCAAGGCTTGGAAGCTAAGCAGAGCCAGGCCTGGTTAGTACCTGGAGGGGTGACCATCAGGGAAGACCAGGTGCAGAAGGTCACGGAAGGAGCCCCGAGGAGGGGCGGTTGGTGAGAAGGTCACGGAAGGAGCCCCGGGAGGGGCGGCTGGTGAGCAGGCCCGGGCGTTGGGCTGAAGATTGTCGGACAGGAGGAATGGTGGAAATGGAATGGCGGCGCGCACAGACGCAGCGGCTTTGCTTCTCCCAGGATGGTGCTATTTACATTTAATGTTAATGTTATTTGTACTGGACTCATGGGAGCTTGCAAGATCACATTTCGTTGTTCATGTACTTGTGCAATGACAATAAAGTTGAATTATTATTATTACAAGAGTTCTCAGAGGGTTGGAAGGAGGTTACAGAGGCCATTGAGAGATTTGAACACAAGCATGTGATTTTTAAAATTAAGGTGTTGGTGGACTGGGTGACAATGAAGGTCAGCGAGCACAGGGGTAATAGCTGACCGGACTTAGTGCAGGTTAGGATATGGACAGCAGAGTTTTGAATGTGCTCAAGTTTATGGAAGGTGGAATATAGGAGGCCAGCCAGGATAGCATAGGATAGTTGAGTCTGGAGGCAAGACTGGAGCATGGTTGAGGAGTTCAGCAGCAAATGGGCTGATGCAGAGATGGAGACAGGCGATGTTAGAGTTGGAAGTCGGCGGTCTTTGTGATGTTGAAGATATGGGGTTGGAAGCTCAGCTTAGGGTCAAAGAGGACACCAAGGTTGCGAACAGTCTGGTTCAGCCTGAGACAGTGACCAGGAAGGGGGGTGCAATCGGCTTGTCGTCCCAATGTTTCATTGGAGGAGATTGCAGCTCATTCTGTACTGTATGTTGGTCAAGCAGGCTGATAACAGAGAACGTGGAGAGATTGAGAGGGGGTATTGGTGAGGTAGAGCTGGGTGTTGTCAGCGTACATATGGAACCTGATGTCATGGCCATGGTTGGCCATGTCAGAAACTGCAGAGATATCGAGATGGGCAAGGAGGGATAGTGCACCATGGTCACAGTCACAAAGGGTGTTATTTGTGACTTGGATTAGTTAGGCCCACTGTGGCAGGGGTGGAAGCCTAATGGGAGAAGTTCAAACATAGAGTTGCGGGAAAGGGTGGCACGGATTTGGGTGGGGGTGGAGGCAACACTACATTCAAGGACTTGAGAGAAAAGTGGTCTTGGAGAGGGGTGGTGGTTTGCAAGGACAGAGAAGAGGTTTTTTTTGAGGATGGGGGTAATAATGGTAGATTTGAAAGAGAGGAGGAGTACCTGAGGAGAGACCCATTTACAATATCATCTAGCAAGGGGGCTAGGAAGGGAAGTTGGGTGGTCAGAAGTTTAAAGGGAATAGGGTCAAGAGAGCAGGAGGTGGTTGTCATGGACAAGATGAGCTCGAGAGAGCATGAGGGGAGAAAGGAGAGAAACCAGGTTAGGGGGAACCTTGGCTTGGCAGGCATGGGGAAGGGAGGGATACGGCAGAGGCAGCTGATTGGAAGGTCACAATCTTGCTCACAAAGTCCATAAGATCTTTGCACTTGTTGGAGGTTGGGCGAGGAGGGGGGGGGCCGAGGGGAGGAAAGAAAGAAGGGTTTAAGCAGATGGTTGATAGTGGAGAAAATAAGCCGGGGGGGGGGGGGGGGGGGGAGTGGAGAGATTATCTTGGCATTCCAGAATGATCAAGTATTGAGCAGTTTTGGCAGAGGACAGCAAGGTCCAATAGAACACAATGAAGAATGCTTTAGAGCAATTAAATGCAATAATGTTTCTCCTACTTCAGCTTTTGACACTTCTACATCAGCATCCTTGCTTCTAGGTCACCTCCAACAGTTTTATTTTCACAACATTTAATTGATGGCAGAATGGTGAAAATTAGGCAGCATTTAGTAGAATGTGAACCTCAAAAGATGTTTAATAGTCACCCTCTCTTTTGTTTAAGTGAGAAACACTATTCCCCAACTCAAAAGAGCAGTTCGAAAACCGGCTCTTCAGCTTCTGCTGATCCTGCTCTTAAATTGACCACCTGGCAGTCTGCAAGATTAGCACAGCGACTTGGCCACTAATTTACGATCCCGTCTTGTGAGAACGCAGCCCCTCCACCCCCTTCCAGCTCACTTCCATCTCCCTGAAATTAGGTAAATGTGGAGATGTGAACGCCACACATGGAGAATCACAAAAATGTGCACGGGAGCACCTGTATTTTTTTTTTTTTTTTAAACATGCAGTTACAAATCTGAGTGCATATGTAACCCGTAATCTCAACATAATCATTTCCTTTCTGCATTCCCCATCTCTCCAATTTGCCCATGTTACGCGCCATGCTCACAAGTGGATGGGCAGGCAACCTGCATTTTGGCCCCATCAATGCCATATTGCAACTTAATGTCAAGAGCTGCGAGCACGTGGTGACTCATTCCAATTTATCCCCACCATAGAGAAGCACTAGCTTCCACACAGCACCTCACCGAAACAGCATCGCTAAGGTGAGGAACTCACTATCGGGGCAATTGAAAGTGTAAGCCCATAAGTTACCATTGCATACAGCAGAGCACTGCTGCTCCAGCATAGCAACATCAAAGGTGTCATTTTATTTCTATATTTCACCAGAATGTGAAAGCTATGGACAATTAGAAATACAATAGAAATGAGCAACAGAATACTGAAACTAACTTACAATTAGCAGAAAAGTAGAATGCAGGTAAACTGACAAATTAAAAAATATATATTTTTAAAAAGAATTAAAGCACTGAAGTTGGGTGGATTATAATTGCCCCTTTTTAAAGTATGTGCAATAAAAATATATTCTTAGGGCTAAACAGCTTTAACATCTGAAGTCAATCAAAATGGTGGCTCAAACAGACTACAGCTCCCAGTATTTATTATGTGCGATCATAGACATATAGTAAATCAAACAGATCAAATTTTCAACCAAATAAACCACAGACATGGCTTTTACCAGGTAAAAGATGGAGAGTTGCTACACAGTTACCACTGTAGAGCTGTTGATTTCAGAATATTGTATCACCATGCGCACAGTTTAGCTTTATCCTTTTAATTTGAATTGATACAAATCAACTGGAATCATAGTCCTAAGATCTTGAAAAAAAAATTATTATTAAAGAGCGCCTTCTGTTATTTATCATTCTATGGTATGGGGAGGGAGTGGGAGAATGGGATTTGACTAGGTGCGTAACGCAGAGAAAAATACCAGCGAGAATGTCATGGGATAATTGCTCGTTTCTATGCCGTAACATTCTATAATTCTAATCCGAATTCTGAAATCTCAACTATTTGAATAGTACAAAAACAATGTCATTGAGATCATGGGGAAATTACACGTATCTTTTGCAATCAGTAATAAAAATAATCATCAAATTTGTTGGCATGAGGTAGAGGTTTAAATGTGCATGGTAGCTGAAGGGACTTCATATGGAAACAATAAAGCCCCATCTTGCTTTGAGGTAATAATCATATTTGCACATCTGTGCTTCCACAATGAAACAATGTAATCTCCACACTGAATTTCTTAGCCTAAAAATACACGCAATGGCAAGATAGGTGTGGGACAGGATCTTGATTTTTCCGGAGCTAACTCAATGGCAACTGCCACTTGCGAATTACATCTTGATTCGGAATTTTTGATTAATGTCCTCAAATTTTTTTTTTTTTTTTTTTTGGGAAAAGGTGGGCATGAAGCCAACTAAAGAAACCCAAACATATGTTTATCCTCGCAAATACAAAAAATGTGGATGTATTTTTACCACAAAGTAATGGGGGAACGATTAATCTACTTTATCCAAGTACAAACTCTGTCCTCCGTTTGAATGAGAATGTTAATGGTCATGTGTTTCGAGTAGATTGGGATTACAAGGTCAGTCTTGCTGATATAGGAAAAGTGTTAGCAAAAAAAGGTAGTTTAAACACCGGTTTAGTCGCGGGCATCAGTTACGACATTGTTGATTTTGACCAGACGATGTACACTACACGGTCAACAGTCTTTTTCTCTCATTTCACTTTCATTCTGCACAGTATCTTCTGCAACTTTAGTCCCTTTTGTTAAACAGAATTATAAACAAGTATGTTAGCAATCGAATAGATTTTACTAATCAATTTTACCATATAGCTTGAGAATTTTCTGAAGGGCATGTCTAGGACCAAGAAAACACTTCTTGGTTGTTTATTTTCCCTGTAAATCACGGAACAATTTACTTTAAAAAAAAGTGTAACTGTTATCAACATTCCCTCATAAAGGACAAGAGCGCGTCACGAACAATCCTTTTTTGTTATTTAACTCTCAATTGTTACGTTGATTTCAATTCAAAGTTTCAATAATTAAACCTTCAATAATTCTCACCGCAAAAACAAAACCCCAAAGCCGGCCAACGGGATGAAAACAATTTTGTTTTCTTGGTCAATAAAAAACCAAAATAAGCCGCCTTTAAGTTGGATTTGACGCGGGAGGTCATTTAACTTGGCATGGGAACCACAAAAAAAAGGTCACAATTGGGACTTTTTTTTTTAAAAAGAGGCGAGCGTGAGCTTGTGGGAAAACTTGGCGATAAACACCAAGCAAATGGAGGCCGAAACTTGGTTTGCGGTGAAGCCCTGCGTTGCTGTGTGAGTGAGGAGTCCGAGCGCCGGTCAGCGCGCACACAAACTCAGCAAAGCACTTACTTGGTTCCTAACTTCACCCACAACATGGAGGCTGGGCCCTATTCTCGCTCAAAGCCGCTGCTCGCTTTATCAACCGCCGCCGCGCATTTCATACTTACGCCGCCTCGCAGTGGTGTGGGGGGTGTTTTTTTCCTCACATGTTTTTTTTTTCTCTTTTCTTTTTTTTATATATATTATTCCCCCACCCACCCCCCCACCGCACCTGGTGCTGTCGCTGCCCAGGCCTCGGATACAGTCTCTCCGACTAACCGTCCCAACCCGGAACGGAATCTGGCAAACCCCGCTCACCCTGCACTTCCGGCGCTCGGCTTCCCGAGGATGCCCGAGTGAGATCGTAGCCGGAGGCCGAAGGGAGCCCGAGTGAGATCGGAGCCGAAGGTCCGGAGCCGAGTGAGATCGGAGCTGCCGCCGGAGCCGAGTGAGATCGGAGCCGATGGCTGGGAGCCGAAGGGAACCGAGTGAGATCAGAGCCGAAGGCCGGGAGCCGAGTGAGATCGGAGCCGAGTGAGATCGGAGCCGAAGGCGCGGAGTCGAGTGAGATCGGAGCCGAAGGCGCGGAGCCGAGTGAGATCGGAGCTGAAGCCGAAAGGAGCCGAGTGAGATCAGAGCCGAAGGCCGGGAGCCGAACGAGATCAGCGCCGGAGCCGAAGGGAGTCGAGTGAGATCAGAGCCGAAGGCCGGGAGCCGAGCGAGATCGGAGACGTTGAGTTTGGAGCCTGGCACTGGCTCTAAAACAACAGCAACAACAACTTGTATTTATATGGTGTGGAGATGCCGGAGTTGGACTGGGGTGGACAAATGTAAGAAGTCACACAACACCAGGTTATAGTCCAACAGCTTTATTTGAAATCACAAGCTTTCGGAGCGCTGCTCCTTCTTCAGGTGAAGTGGAGAAATGCATAAAGACACAGCTTATATAGTCAGAGAATCATGTCAGATGTTTACAGGTAACCTTTCCAACTGCCATTTATCACACCTCGGCAGAGAGATAATCACAGCAGTCAAAGGTGTGAATGGTGTCCAAACAGGTCAGTCAGGGAAACATTACATCAAAGAACAATGAGGTGGGGTCACAAGGGGTCAAATATTGCAGATGCTGGGGTCTGTATGAAAAACAAAAAAAGACAAAAAACATTTTTTTTGGCTGGAAATCACAGCAGGTCCGGCCGCATCTGTGTAGAGAGAACAAGCCAATGTCGACTCGAGTCTGGATGACCCTGCGTCAGGTGGGGTTACATGTAGCGTGACATGAACCCAAGATCTCGGTTGAGGCTGTCCTCGTGGGTGCGGAACTTGGCTATCAGTTTCTGCTCGACGATTTTGCGTTGTCGTGTGTCTCGAAGGCCGCCTTGGAGAATGCTTACCCGAAGATCGGAGGCTGAATGTCCTTGACTGCTGAAGTGTTCCCCAACTGACCTGTTTGGACACCATTCACACCTTTGACTGCTGTGATTATCTCTCTGCCGAGGTGTGATAAATGGCAGTTGGAAAGGTTACCTGTAAACATCTGACATGACTCTCTGACTATATAAGCTGTGTCTTTATGCATTTCTCCACTTCACCTGAAGAAGGAGCAGCGCTCCGAAAGCTTGTGATTTCAAATAAAGCTGTTGGACTATAACCTGGTGTTGTGTGACTTCTTACATTTGTATTTATATAGCGCCTTTAACGTAGTAAAACGTCCCTGGTGCCAGAAGCAGCTAGCTACTTGTACAAAATAAGCAGCTAATGGGTTTCCTAGCAAGAAAATATTTAATATTTAAACTAGAAAGCTGTCATTGGCTCTATATTGTACAAAGGCCATCTCATTAACCAAATCCCGGCTGACACTCCAGTGCAGCACTGAGGGAGTGCTGCACTGTCAGAGGTGCCGCCTTTCAGATGAGACGTTAAACCCCGCCTGCTCTCTCAAGTGGATGTAAAAGATCCCGTGGCACTATTTCAAAGCAGAGCAGGGGAGTTATCCTGGTGTCCTGGCCAATATTTATCCCTCAATCAACATCACTAAAACACATTATCTGGTCATTATCACATTGCTGTTTGTGGGAGCTTGCTGTGCACAAATTGGCTGCCGTGTTTCCTACATTACATCAGTGACTACACTTCAAAAAGTACTTCATTGGCTGTAAAGTGCTTTGGGACGTCCGGTGGTCGTCAACAACAACAACTTGTATTTATATAGTGCCTTTAACGTCCCAAGGTGCTTCACAGGAGTATTATGAGACAACAAATTTGACACCAATCCACATAAGGATAAATTAGGGCAGGTGAACAAAATCATGGTCAAAGAGGTAGGTTTCAAGGAGTGTCTTAAAGGAGGAAAGAGAGGTGGAGAGGCGGCGAGGTTTAGGCAGGGAACTCCAGAGCTTAGGGCCCAGGCAACAGAAGGCACGGCCACTGAAGGTTGAGTGATTATAATCAGCGATGCTCAAGAGGGCAGAATTAGAGGAGCGCAGATATCTCAGGGGGGTTGTGGGGCTTGAGGAGATTACAGAGATAGGAAGGGGCGAGGTCATGGAGGAATTTGAAAACAAGGATGAGAATTTTGACATCGAGGCGCTGCTTAACCGGGAGCCAATGTAGGTCAGCGAGCACAGGGGTGATGGGCGAACGGGACTTGGTACGGGTTAGGACACGGGCCGAGTTTTGGATGACCTCAAGTTTACGTAGGGTGGAATGTGGGAGGCCAGCCAGGAGTGCGTTGGAATAATCAAATCTAGAGGTAACAAAGGCATGGCTGAGGGTTTCAGCAGCGGATGAGCTGAGGCAAGGGCGGAGATGGGCGATGTTATGGAGGTGGAAGTAGGCGGTCTTTGTTATGCTGCGGATATGTGGTCGGAAGCTCATATCAGGGTCAAATATGACACCGAGGTTGCGAACAGTGTGGTTCAGCCTCAGTGAAAGGCGCTATATAAATGCAAGTCTTTCTTTCTTCCAAAAAGTGCTTCAGTGAAACCCGTTTTCTTGCTGCCCAATCTCCCAGTACATGCCAATAATAAGCATTTCATGCTGACATTCAGCATTTTCTAACAAAAGTCAGCACAGCCTTCTGCCCTTCCCAGTCCCACACCTCCTGGGCCCAGTGCCCAGTGAAAAAAAAGACTTGCATTTATATAATGCCTTTCATGACCTCAGGACGTCCCAAAGCGCTGTACAGACAATGAAGTACTATTTGAAGTGCAGTCACTGTTGTAATGTAGGAAATGCGGCAGCCAATTTGCACTCAGCAAGATCCCACAAACAGCAATGTAATAGTGACCAGATAATCTTTTTTTTTTAGATGTTGATTGAGGGATATATATTGGCTAGGACACCGGGCGTAACTCCCCTACTCTTCTACGAAATAGTGTCACAGGATCTTTTGTGTTCACCTGAGAGAGCAGATGGGGCCTCGGGTTAATGTCTCATCCGAAAGATGATGTTACAGAGAGATTCTCTTCTCTTCTCTGCATGCTTCCAGCAGTCATGGCTGGAATTTCTGCTTCTGTATACTTTAGGTAGGATTGCTCCTGAGAAGCGCCTTGTTAAAGGCACTATATAAATGCAAGTTATTGTTGTTCAACCATTCATAAGGGCGGGCTGAAATAGATGGCAGTAGGTAGTGGAGGACAGTGGATGGAAAGGGGAGAGGAGAATGTAGCACAAGGGCGGGGGTGCGGGGGGAATGGTTGAGAGGGGGAGAATGGTTGAGCGTGGGAAGCAGTGAGATGTGGATAGTGAGGACAGGAGAGGACATGACTGCAGGAGAGGAGGGAATGGATGGCAATGAAAAGGTGAGTGCGAAGGGGGAAATGGATGGCAATAAAGGAAGAAGTAAGTAGATGTTAATGAAGGGGAGAGGCAAGGTGGCAGAACCTGACAGCAGAGAAGCTGGGAACAGCATTTGAGTGGAAGAGGAAGAAGAGTGTTGGTATTAACTGAGAGGGAGTGGAAGGAAAAATACTTGCAAGAACTGGGGGCAGAAGGAAGGAAAGGTCCCACCTTCAACTGGAGTGGAAGAAGAGTACCAGCTTAACTGGGTTGGAAGGGGAGATGAGTGCCAGGTTCAATTGATCAGAGTGGGAGTATGAACTGAGGGTTGGAAGAGAATAGTTGTGTTTATGCAAAAGCATAGGGAGTTGGACAAGGTGCAGTATCTGTTTGAACTGGGTCTGGCGAGATAGAGTTCCTTTTTAACTACGGTGGTGGGGTTTCAACGGGGAACAGTACCTGCTGAATTAACATGGGTAAGTGATGGTCTGGTGAAAATCCAAATACTCATTTATTTTTCCTTTTTTAGATTAAAAATCTACTAATTGTGAAGTATGAAAGTGTGTCAAGTTAACTAGAATGCATAATTTTTAATGTAAAAATTGAAATTTCCTGGGGAGCATGCCTCCTAGATATGTATCACCAATTTTGTACCTTCAAATTTTGTAGTTCGCCTTCAGGCTTTCATGCGCTTATATTTTTCCCCCTCCAAAATATGTGAAGAAATATCACGTACATCTGCCACTAAAGTTAGAAAGGCCATGCAAGAAGTCAATGGTATTTGCTTTTTGAACAAAATATGCAGGATTCTGTTCAAGTATTGCTGACGCTCTCTCAAACATCAACATAACACTTCACACACTGATGTCCTATATATAGGACAACTAGTGGTGCAATACTGGGATAATTTGAGTGGGATGCAATTAGGCAACCCTGGTTATATACTAGCTGAGCCAACATTGCTCTATTTCCCTTTGTCTGTTTGATGTTGCCATCAGCGAGTATAATCCCCAAATTGCATATGACTGTTTCAATGGAAAATATGTAGATGAAAATAAATAGTCATATTTGGCTGTTCTTGAGTTGTCAGATTTTTGGGGGCTGTATTGAATTTTTTGAAACTGTTGGCCTGATGATGCTAGTTTCCAGGGGTTGCTGTGTATGATTTCCCCCTTTTGTACTGTGGAGTGGATTAAGCTGCAAGGTAACAATTATAGCTATGCAAAATGGCAGTTAGTTCAAAATTACGATTGTGATCTTGACAGTATAGATAGGACATTCCCCTGTGTTGGAGGAATATCTGTATGGCAATTGGTGTCAAACCCATGGCAAAATGGCAGATCATAAGAACATAAGAAATAGGAGCAGGAGTAGGCCAATCGGCCCCTCGAGCCTGCTCCGCCATTTAATAAGATCATGGCTGATCCGATCCTAACCGCCAATCTACTATCACAGAACCATCTCCTGAATCTAACAGAATTAGACACATGAAATAGGAGCAGGATCAGGCTACATGGCCCCTGGGCCCGCTCCGCTACCCACAGGGCCATGTCCGATCCGAACCTAGACTCATGTCCAAATTCCTGCCCGCTCCCCGTAACCCTTAATTCCCTTTACTTCTAGGAAACTGTCTATTTCTGTTTTAAATTTATGTAATGATGTAGCTTCTACAGCTTTTTGGGGCAGCATATTCTATGGACCTACCACCCTCTGAGTGAAGTAGTTCCTCCTCATCTCAGTTTTGAAAGAGCAGCCCCTTATTCTAAGACTATGCCCCCTAGTTCTAGTTTCACCCATCATCGGGAACATCCTCCCCGCATCCACCCGATCCAATCCCTTCACAATCTTATATGTTTCAATAAGATCGCCTCTCATTCTTCTGAACTCCAATGAGTAGAGTCCCAATCTACTCAACCTCTCCTCATATGTCCATCCCCTCATCCCCGGGATTAACCGAGTGAACCTTCTTTGTACTGACTCGAGAGCAAGTATGTCTTTTCTTAAGTATGGACACCAAAACTGTATACAGTATTCCAGGTGCGGTCTCACCAATACCCTGTACAACTGAAGCAATACCTCCCTATTTTTATATTCTATCCCCCTAGCAATGAAAGCCAACATTCTATTGGCCTTCTTAATCACTTGCTGCACCTGCATATTAACCTTTTGAGTTTCGTGCACCAGGACCCCCAGATCTTTTGTGTGGCACCTTGTCAAATGCCTTTTGGAAGTCTAAATACACTACGTCCACTGGTTCCCCTTTATCCACCCTATATGTTACTTCCTCAAAGAACTCCAGCAAATTTGTCAAACATGACTTCCCCTTCATAAAACCATGCTGACTTTGTCCTATTAAATTATGATTATCCAAATGTCCTGTTACTGTCTCCTTAATAATGGACTCCAAAATTTTACCTACCACAGATGTTAGGCTAACCGGTCTATAGTTTCCAGCCTTCTGTCTACTGCCCTTTTTAAATAAGGGTGTTACATTAGCAGTTTTCCAGTCTGCCGGGACCTTTGCTGAGTCCAGGGAGTTTTGGAAAATTATTACTAATGCATCCACAATCCCTACCGCCACTTCCCTCAAGACCCTAGGATGTAAGCCATCAGGTCCAGGTGATTTATCCGCCTTGAGTCCCATTATTTTACCGAGTACCACTCTGTAATGAAATCAGTTTGTCGTGCCTGTGTTCGTTTTGCACTCATGTATATTACCCTCCCCCACACGGTGTATAGTTTCACTTCCTCTTCCCTGACTAACCTGGAAGGTTCCAGGTCTTGGCTCTTGGCTCCGCCCCTGACCTCTCTTACTTAAAGATCCCAGGATCTGTATGACTCATTCCTGTGAGCCAGTCAGTGTGTTGAGATGTTAGCTCCGATCTTAGTGATTAAAAGCCAACTTGTCAAAGTCTATAACTTCTAGTTTTGTGGTTATTGAAGGCACATCACACTCCAACCCAAGTACTGTCAATAGCAGTTTATCTTTGCTGTTTGTGACACCCAGCAGTTGGAGACACCCTGTGAAAACTCTGCTCAGGGAAGATTAGGGTACCTCTGACAGCACTGATGCAGGGTTTACTTTATAGGGCTGCGTCTGATAGCACTCTGAGGGAAGCCTACAATGTAAATGGAGTATCCATTAAGCATGTGAAAAGCCATTAGAAAGTGGGGATGAATTGAACCCAGAATAAAGTGGGATTAGCACTGAGATCAGGAATTTGCAGCTTGACAACTATTGGTAATTTGGGTCAGCAGCATGGGAATAGAATTCAACGGCATACTTATCTGATATGTGGCAGCACGATCAGAACTGCAAAAAGAAAAAAATAGACCTGTATTTATATAGCATCTATGTCTATATAGAAACATCTCAAAATGCTTTACAATGAACTATTTTGAAGTGTAGCAAACACACATCAAGTTCCCATAAACAGGAATGAGGTGACGCACAAATGAAACTGTTTTTTGGTAGTGGAGGGAGGAATGTTGACCAGGGCACGAGGAGAATTGCTCTTCTTCAAATACTATCTACTATCTGGGATCTTCAGCGTCCACCTGAATCAGACAGGCGACACCTCAGTTTAAAATGTCATCGAAAAAAGCAGCTCTCCTTCAGTGCTGTACTGGAATGTCAGCTTCGACTGTGTGCTCAGGTCCCGCAGCTGGGCTTGTCCGTGACTCAGAGGTGCAACCAATTGAATCAAGCTGACAATTACAACTGTAAAGGTTAGACCTGGGACCAGACCTGTAAATACTGGGTGAAGTATTCCATGTGACAATTACCAAAATCCAACAATTTAGCAAAAGGGACCAGCCTCCTCCCTTGTCCCACAACACACGCACCCATTTGTGAGGAGGTAATTTTGGTTGTTATTTGCACAGTCGTGCAAAGGTCAGCACATTGCAAATAGGGAAAAAGGGTTTTAAATGGCAGTTTGACTCAAATTCATTTTTTTTATAGTAAGATATAGTTTACTTTTTCACAATGTAATGGTGGCTGTCAATAAACATAAGTGAAACAAGGCAAACTGGTTTACTTACACACTTTATTTCAGGTGATTTATGCAATCAAATTGCTGTACTTTGCACGTTAAAAATAGAAAATTCAAAGTTATAACAGAAGGCTGTACTGTGAGGCATTTAAAAGATCATTTAAAGATACCATATTCTTTAATTTGTGTTTGTTTGAGATAGGATAGTTAGTATTGTAATTCTACCACTAATAATCCAAAAGATACAAATCTATTATATAAAAAAATAAGTGACTACTTCCTGATTTATCTCATCTTCTCTTTTACCCTTTAACAGAGTGGCATCCATAGAGAAATATCAGTTCTATTGTCTCAGCACCGTCACCATTTTGAGTTCAGGTGGGCTGAACTGACTGTGTTACTCTTTTTATGCAGCCTGACCCATTTCACTGCTGCATGGTGTCATGACAGATACAACTGGGTTACAATTGCATCTCTTGCTCCAGCAACTCTAGAAGCAGAGAGGAAGCCTCGTTACAAAATGTAAGTTTCACTTGCTCTCTGTTGTCCATGTAAAAAAAATCCACTGAAGTTAAAGAATTTGAGATTTTCACGACAATTCTTCATTAATAGTGTCAAACAGAAACTCAGATCAGACCCTATGTTGGCCAGAATCTGACTTACATTTGTTAGCATAAAGGGCTGGATTTTGATTGAGGAGGCGGGACTACAACTTTCGGGGTTGTAGTCCTGCCTCCATAGAGTTGTGGCCAACCCACGCGATTTTCACTTGATTGACCTTGTTGAGCCTGCCCAGCGGGCTCAGCAGGCCAATTCAGGGCCACCCGGCAACAGGTGATGTCACAGATTGACATTTCATCTGTCAAAAGCTTTTGACAGATGAAATATCAGCGTTTGACAGCTGTTTGAAGCTGTCAAACACTGACAATCTATACTCCAAGTTGATCTCAGGCTGATTTAGAAATCTCTCTAGAACAGAAAGCTGAATGCTGCAACTTTTGACAGCTCGCGGCCATTCTGCTTTCTGAGAGATGAGGGACTCCCGAGACCTGAAGGAAGGAAGGCTGTAAAGGTAAGTAAAAGTAAAACTTCTTTAAACACATTACACACACCAAACACACTTACCTCTGAACTCATGCACCCATCACTCACCTGAACACCGGACATCTCGAACCCTCCAAGCCCTTCAGCCCGACGGTCCGCCTCGCTAACTTGGCGTGGTTTGGAGCCGTTGAGAATCCCACATTTCAGCAATAAAAATAGGGATTAGGCTAAAAACTGCCTGTTATCTACCTGTTAACAGGTAGTTAATTGGCTCTAATCCCCTTCCTGCCTTGGGGAGGCGGGTCCCAGCACAGGTCGGGTATCCGCCTCCTTTGAAACTGGCATGGAGGCGGGTTGGGGGCGAGATGGGTTCGTGCCCCCCCCGATTTCGAGATTTTAACCCCCCACACGCCTCCAAGGCTCAATGAAAATCCTGCCCCAATGGTCTGATTTTTGCAGGTCAGATTTATGCTCGCTTAAAGAAGGGCTACCTGAGGAATAGGTTTCATGCTGTTATGGATGCAGATGAATCTGTAAACAAAAGAGGGATTTTTAAACTTATTTATTCATTCTCAGCACGTGGGTATCACTGGAAAGGCCACTGTTTATTGCTCATCTCTAGTTTCCCTCAGTTTGATACAACTGAGTGACTTTCTGGGCCACTTCAGAAGGCAACCACATAAAGGCCAGACCGGGTTAGGACAGCATGGCATTAGTGAGGCAGTTGTGTTTGTATGACAACAGACAGCTTCAAGGTCACTTTTACTGATTCCAGCTTTTTATTTCCAGCTTTAAAAAACAACGGAATTCAAATTCTCAATCTGCCATGTGGAATTTTAACTCCTAGAATTACATCGAATATATAGAAATAGACCATCTTTCCTCATCTAACTGTATCAGCATAACACTCTATTCCCTTCTCCCTCATATGCTTATTCCCCTTAAATGCATCTATACGAATTGCCTCAATTGTTCCCTGTGGTAGTGAGCTCCACATCCTCACCACTGTCTGAGTAAAGACATTTCTTCTGAATTCCCTATTTGATTTCTTGGTGACTGTCTTATATTGATGGCCTCTAGTTTTGCTCTTCCCCACAAGTGGAAACACTCTCTCTGTGTTTACTCTATCAAAACCTTTCATAATTTAAAGACCTCAATTAGGTCACCCCTCAGCCTTCTCTTTTCAATAGAAAACTGACCCAGCCTGTTCATCCTCTTCTGATGGGTATAACCTTGCAGTTCTGGTATCATCCTTATAAATCTTTCTTCCACCCTCTCCAGTGCCACTATATCCTTTTTATAATATGGAGACAAGAACTGCACACAGTACTCCAAGTGTAGTTTAACCAGGGTTCGATACAAGTTTAGCATAACTTCACTACTTTTCATTTCTATCCCTCTAGAAATAAACCCTAGTACTTGGTTTGCTCTTTTTAACGGCCTTATTAACCTGAGTCGCTACTTATATTTGTGATTTGTGTATTTGTACTCCGAAATCCCTTTGCTCCTCTACCCTATTTAGATTTTTATTTTCTAAGTAATATGCGACCTCTTTATTTTTCTTACCAAAATGTAACACTTCACATTTATCTATGTTGAAATGTATTTGCCAATGATATGCCCACTCTGCAAGTTTATTAATGTCTTCTTGTAATTTGTTGCAGTCCTCCTCAGTATTGATTATCCCCCCCACTCACGTTCTCTGGATTATTAGTCCAAACCTCTGGATTATTAGTCCAAACCTCTGGATTAATAGTCCAGTAACATAATCACGACCGTACTGTATTGAATCCCTCACATTCTACCTACTATATCTACCCATGCGGTTTCTGTCTGTTCTGAACTGCAACAGATTTTCTATAATCAAATGGGTTATGAATCCACAGTCTGCGGCCTACTACCCCCTGTCCCCCACCCCAACCACCCCAACCCCCCGCCCCCAGGATTTTGAACCAGCGACGATGAAGGAACGGCGATATACTTCCAAGTCAGGATATTGTGTTACTTGGAGGGGAACTTGGAGGTGGTGCTGTTCCAACAGGTACAGACATCTCTGCCTTCCTGCCATGAACCATATAGAGGAGGAAAGCCACACATGCAGAAACTATCCTGTCAACAGCTAAAGAAAGTGTTTGTTGGCTGTGCACTGTAGAAACTGATGCTGTGCATGCGTGGATGTCAGGTGAAGACAGGACTGGGCTCTGCTGTGGTGGCTTAAAATAGACTGCTTTGCCCTTCTGGTTTTTACTTACTTACCTGTCTGTTGTAAAGAGGACAAAACTAAACAAAGCTGCCACAGCAGTAATGCAGACCAGCAGCTGAGGAAGCCTGATGTTGGGATCTAAAGGGTGAATTACTGTGGTTTATTGTGCTGCTAGATAGTGTGCAAAAATCCAATGAGCAGCAATGTCAACTACCCCATCCTCCTCTTGCACTGATCCTCCCTTCCAGCAGACCCGCTGGAGGCCAACTTTGCCATCCTCTTTCCCCCATTCCGCTCATCCCACTCACCACTACTGTCTTGGACTCTGCCAGCAGATCAATCACCACCCTTCTCCACATAGCTCTCCCAAATGTCCGTTCACTCATGAACAAGGCCCTTGCCATCCACGACCATATTGAATCTTTACAGTCACAGAGCTGAAATGGCCTTAAACAAAGTAACAAATTACATCCTCTGTGCCTGTGATCATGGTGCATTATCCTTCCCTGTTCTCCTTGACCTCTCTACAGCCGTTGACATGGTCGACCACATCATCCTCCTTCAATGACCCTCCTCCATTGTCCAACTCCGTGGGATTGCCCTTACTTGGTTCCACTCTTACCTAATATTAGCCCTAGCATCTCCAGTGATGGCTTCGCTTCCTGCTCCTACACAGTTACCCACAGAGCCCACAAGGATCTATCCATTACCCCCCTCCTTTTCCTCATCTACATTCTGCCCCTGAGCGACATCATTGTCCACCTGGGGCCAGTTCTGGAGTGTGGAGTGTCAGTTCTGTTATTGGAGTGTGACAGTCTTTGTCACTGGAGTAGTTGAGGCGGAGACCATGAGATCTTTCAACGAAAATTGGATAAATATTTCAAGCAGAGGAAGATACAGCATATGGGGAGACAGTGGGGTAATGGGATTAGTTTTGCATTGTTTTAGCAAAAGCCCCACAGACGCAATGGGCTGAAAGATCTTTTATGCTGTAAACTTGTATAGTTATAGAATCATAGAATCTTGCAGCACAGAAGGTGGCCATTCGGCCCATTGTGCCTGTGCCGGCTCTTTGAAAGAGCGATCCGATTAGTCCCAATCCCCTGCTCTTTCCCCATAACCCTGCAAATTTCTTCCCTTCAAGTATTTATCCAATTCCTTTTTGAAAGTTATTATTGAAGCTGTTTTCACCACCCTTTCAGGCATTGTATTCCAGATCATAATAACTCGTTGCATAATTTTTTTTTTGCCTCATCTCTGGTTACCGATCCTTCTGCCAGTTCTATCAAAAAAGAAAACAGTTTAATAAGATCCCCAAATTGTACCAGAGTTATTAAAAATATTAATATATTTTGAGCACAGGGAGATTTCAAGGAAGCAGATAAGTTCATTTTGTGGTTTAAAATCGTTGCACAAGCTGCACACAGTTACCCTATGTGCTGTGTTGCATCTTTCTTGTAGAGGTGCTGCAGTAAAGGAGGAAAGAAATCCATCAAGCAAATACAAATGATTAACATACGGTTCAGACTGGTTTAGCTGTCCAATGACAAATTACATAAGTCAATGTGGAATTCTCTACCACAGAAGGCTGTGGAGGCCAAGTCACTGAATATATTTAAGAAGGGGATAGATAGGTTTCTGGACACAAAAGGCATCAAGGGGTATGGAGAGAGAGCGGGAATATGTTATTGAGATAGAGGATCAGCCATGATCATACTGAATGGTGGAGCAGGCTCGAAGGGCCGAATGGCCTACTCCTGCTCCTATTTTTCTATGTTTCTATGTTTCAATGATTCTAGTACTTCCTGCCACGGGGGTGGGGACATTGGGGGCCTCGGGGGGGTGGGGCAGAGAGAGCTCGGAGGCCTCTGGGGGTGAGGTCAGAGGCTGGGGGAGAGATTGGGGGGAGGTCGGAAGGGTGGCAACGGAGGCTATCCGATCGCGTGGGGTTGGCGAGGCAGGTAGCTGGATCTTACCTCCTGGATCCAGCAGTCCTTGCTTTTCTTTAGCTGCCGGGTTTCCTGAGACTTGGGAAACCCGGCCACCCACGGTTAAATTTTAAATGGAGCATCAAAATGAGGCAGGCAGCCTTATTATAATATAATATTTGAAATGCCAGCCCACCTCCTGCGAGTGGGTTGGCCGCCTGTCCCCCTTCCCACCTTTGCTAAAGCTGGAAGTGGGTGGGTTGGGGTCTGAATTCAGATTTTTAATACTTTAACCTCCCAGCCGACCCAAACCCAGCCATTTTTTGGGGTTAAAATTCCTCCCTATTAGTAGGCATTCTCACATACGATGTGGTAGGGTTGCCAACTCTAGTTAGAGGCATTCCTTGAGGTTTGAGGTTTGAGGTTTAAATTTAACAAGTGTGAAGAGCTCATGGACTTCTTTGTCTCTAAGATTGAGACCATCCGTTCAGCTGCCTCTGCCACTTACCTTCCTTCCCCTAGTCCACCGTGCGAAACTTCCTCTAAGGTTCCCCCCTGCCCTAGCCCTAACTCACATCTTTCTCCAGTTTCTCTCAGATCTCCCCTCATGACCTCTCCATGCTCATCTTAACCATGAGACCCACTTCCTACTCCCTCAACCCTATTCCCACCAAACTGCTGACCACCCAACTTCCTTTTCTGGCTCCCATGTTAGCTAACATTGTTAATGGTTCTCTCTCCTTTGGTACTGTACCCCTCTGTCTCAAATCTGCCATCAACACCCCTCTCCTCAAAGAACCAACCCTTAACCCCTCCGCCCTTGCAAACTACCGCCCTATCTCCAACCTCCCTTTCCTCTCCAAAGTCCTTGAACATGTTGTCGCCTCCCAAATCCATGCCCATCTTAGTCGCAATTCCAAGTTTGAATCCCTCCAATCAGGTTTCTGCCCTTGCCACTGTACCGAAACGGCTCTCATCAAAGTCACAAATGACATTCTTTGTGACCTCGTCCTTCTTGACTTGCCTGCAGCATTTGACATGGTTGACTACTCCATCCTTCTCCAAAGCCTCTCCACCGTTGTCCAGCTGGGTGGGACTGCACTCGCCTGGTTCCATTCTTATCTATCTAATCATAGACAGAGGATCATCTGCAACGGCTTCTCTTCCCACTCCTGCATAGTTACTTCTGGTGTCCCCCAAGGATCTATCCTTGGCACCCTCCTATTTCTCATCTACATGTTGCCCTTTGGCGACATCATCCGAAAACACAGCATCAGTTTCCACATGTACGTTGACGACACCCAGCTCTACCTCACTACCTCTTCTCTAAATTGTCAGACTGCTTGTCTGACATCCAGTTCTGGATAAGCAGACATTTTCTCCAATTAAATATTGGGAAAACCGAAGCCATTGTTTTTGGTCCCCGAAACAAACTCCGTTCCCTAGCCACTGACTCTATCCCTCTCCCTAACATCTGTCTGAGGCTGAATCACACGGTTCGCAACCTTGGTGTCATATTTGACCCTGAAATGAGCTTTCGACCACATATCCACAGCATAACTAAGACTGCCTATTTCCACCTCCGTAACATCGCCTGTCTCCGCCCTTGCCTCAGCTCATCCGCTGCTGAAACCCTCATCCATGCCTTTGTTACCTCTAGACTTGACTATTCCAACGCACTCCTGGCTGGCTTCCCACATTCGACCCTATGTAAACTTGAGCTCATCCAAAATTCGGCTGCCCGTGTCCTAACTCGCAACAAGTCCCATTTGCCCATCACCTCTGTGCTCGCTGACCTACATTGGCTCACCATTAAGCAACGTCTCGATTTTAAAATTCTCATCCTTGTTTTCAAATCCCTCCATGGCCTCACCCCTCCCTATCTCTGTAATCTCCTTCAGCCCTACAACCCCCCCCGAGATATCTGCGCTCCTCTAATTCTGGCATCTTGAGCATCCCTGATTATAATCGCTCAACCTTTGGTGGCCATGCCATCTGTTGTCTAGGCTCTAAGCTCTGGAATTCCCTCCCTAAACCTCTCCGCCTTGCTACCTCTCTTTCCTCCTTTAAGAGGCTCCTTAAAACCTACCTCTTTGACCAAGCTTTTGGTCCCCTGCCCTAATTTCTCCTTATGTGGCTCAGTGTCAATTTTTTTTGTCTCTTAATACTCCTGTGAAGCACCTTGGGACGTTAAAGGCACTATATAAATACAAGTTGTTGTTGATCACATGACATTCTGACCACATGACTGAACAAATGAGCTCCAATCATGTGACATTTGATCACATGACATTTGTTCACATGACTTCTACAAATGTTATTGCATTTACCTTCTACAAGGTTGGGTTCCCTGCAGTTGAGTATGTTTGCTTGTGTGCGACAAGTTCTAAGAATCAGGAGGCCACCTATGAGGAGGGGAATCCCAGGATCCCTCACCCCACCATTTCAGAGACCACCCCAATGCTGAGAATCCCTGGTTTCAGAGCCCTTATGAATGCTGAAACATGCAATTCCCGACTCTCCAACCTCTTGGAGGTCGCGGTTCTCTGCGGGTGACGTCACCATGCTGGAGGCTTCTCCAACAGGAGCCGGTGACATCAGAAAGACGACACTCTTTAATATTTACATAAATGGATTGGCAAAACTACTTGAACAATCTACAGCACCCGGCCTCACCCTATATGAATCCAAGGTTAAATTCCTCCTCTATGCAGACGACCTGGTTCTGCTGTCACCTACTAAAGAGGGGCTACAGCAAAACCTGGACGTGCTGGAGTCGTACTGCCAGACTTGGGCCCTGACAATAAATCCCCAAAAAACCAAAGCCCTTGTGTTCCAGCAAAGATCCAAACATCAGGGACCCAAAATAAATTTCACAGTAGGAACAACCAAAATTGAACAAACCACTAACTACACATACTTGGGCTTAAAAATCAGTTCTACGGGAAACTTCAAACTGGCTGTGAATGAACTGAAAGAGAAAGCAAGAAGGGCTTTCTATGCCATCAAAAAATCAATCCAAATAGAAATCCCAATTAGCATTTGGCTCAAAATTTTCAAATCAGTAATTGAACCAATTGCACTCTATGGCAGTGAGGTATGGGGACCGCTAACTCAACAAGAATTTGCAAAATGGGACAAACACCCAATTGAGATCCTACATGCAGAATTCTGTAAAAGTATCCTCCGGACTCAAAGGAAAACAGTAAACAATGCATGCAGGGTGGAACTAGGCCAATATCCATTAATAATCACTATCCAAAAAAGAGCCACCAAATTTTGGAATCACCTACAAATGAGCAATCCCCAATGCTATCACTACGACGCCCTGAAATGCCAAGAGCTGACCATAAAGAAGAATACCCTCAGTCAACTAGTCCTGGGACTCAGTGAAGTAACTACTAACAATACTAACAATAACCAGCCCCAGGACAGTAACAGGGTAACACAAAGAATTCGACCCAACACAATCGTCGCTAAGCAAAAGGAAAAATATCTGACATATTGGGCAGAAACAACAAAAACCCAAAGCAAACTCAATTGCTACTTGGCCCTAAACAGACAATACAACATAGCTGATTACCTGACCATGGTAAAGGATAACAAACTGAGAAGAACCTTGACAAGGTACAGACTTAGCGAACATAGCCTAGCGATCGAAAAAGGCAGACACAGGCAGACCAGGCTGCCAAGAGAGGACAGGATATGCTCTCACTGCAGTCAGGGAGTGGTGGAGACAGAGATGCACTTCCTCACAGCTTGTGGAAAATATCAGGGCATCAGGGAGAATTTCTACCAAAAATTCTCACAAATATGCCCTGATTTCAGAAATCTGAATGACAACCAAAAACTCCCATTCCTACTGGGAGAGGAGAGAAGCTGTATAACACTGGCGGCACACTATGTTACAGCTTGCCATGAACAGAGGGACAACCAGTAAACTAAGAAAAGAATATATATAAACAATGCGAATGTATATTTATACACTCAGGGATATACCTGTTTATACACTGTATGAATAGAACTGCGTTTATGTGCTAAACCATAAATGTATTTTGATGCTTTGGCAACATAAGATGTAACTTATCATGCCAATAAAGCAATTTGAATTGTGGGTGGGCGGTGCACTGCAGCGGGAAATTTAAAATCGCCGAATCTCCTGGGCTGCTGGAGGCAGCGCTCGGGGGAGGAACCCCCGATTCCAGGAGACTCCCGGTCAATCCGGGAGGATTGGGAACCCTAGATGGTGGGATTGTCCATGTTCCCGCATAAACATCATGGAGTTGTCTGGTAGGAATCCTCTCTTGGCAGGTTGGTAAGTTGTTTAATTGGCAGCTCTACTGGCCAACCCCAGACACGGAAGAGGTCAGGGGACAAACTTTAGGTTCAGAGGGACACAAAAGGTCAAAGACCCACATGATTTTCTAAAATTGCACTTATCATGAAGGAACCTTGCATTTACATTAAAATGTGTTTAAACAAATCTTTTAGGTGTTAGATTTATTGCTAAATGAATAAAAAACTTATTCTAACTTTGATGAAGCTTTAATCCAGAAACTTCATAAGGATTAACATACTGAGCAAGTCTCACTATCTTTGTTTGAGTTAATATAATTCCCTGTTCAAAACATTTAAAAGATCAGTTGATTCTTCCTTACTTTTGCAAATCAACTCATTAACATCTGATCATCCCTTCTCATTACTGATTATATCCTTATCTCAACACAATAGCAGATCCCCATGGCATTGCTAATGGTAAATCAGAAGATACGCTATTTCATTACGACAATTATGTTATATCCTGTTTATCTGACCTGTCCCTTTATGGTCATAAAATCTAACAGGACCAGAACAGAAATCTGATCCATTGATCTCTCTGGGTTAAATGCTATAAATAGCTACATCCTGAGGTCAATTAGAGGAGAGTTTTTGTTTCTCAGGAAAGTTTTATGTTATTTAAAAAAAAAAATTCTTCAGAGATACTTGGAATTCTCAGACAGGTATTTTTTTTTAACCAGAGGCAACTTTTGGACATTTTGAACTGTTTCTTCAGGATCTGGGCAGGTTGTGAACTGAGGGTGTGAACTCCACACTGCCAGTGCTGGCCAGTAATGGGAGTGCGGCAAGGACTGGGGAGATGGGACAGGACAAGAACAGTGGTTCTTGGACTGGCCCGAGGGTCCAATGTGAAACAAGAAGAACAAAAATGGAAAGAAAACTTAAAATGCAAAATAATAGTAATAGTGAAAAGTAAAAATAAGTTAAATATTTCTGAATCCATAATCTGTGTTTTTTTCCCATAAGCAGTCAGTTTGGCACACAACAATAATAATAATTCCCTTTTGACTTGGAGATTCCCTAATCTCTGATGAGACACACATTCATCACATTTTGTTCACAATACATTTTGATTAAGTGTCAGCTGTGGCTCAGTGGGCAGCACTCTCGCCTCTGTGTCAGAAGGTTGTGGGTTTAAGTACCACTCCAGAGACTTGAGCACAAACATCTAGGCTGACTCTCCAGTGCTGAGGGAGTGCTGCATGGTCAGAGGTGCCGTCTGATGTGCCTCAATAAATCCGAGACTCGATGTTAGCGAAACAAAACAAGGCTTTTATTGACTTAGAAGGTAACACACAGAGGAGAATGTACCTTCCATCCAGAGGTCTGCCGTACTGGATGTGCTGCAGGCTGGGCCAGCTTACATAAGAGCCAGGTATGGGCGGAGCCCTACACACAGTACAATACAATGGAAATGAAACTGAAACCAACCACAGTCACAGGCAGAGAAATACTGATGAGTGATGAATGGAATATTTCATCACATTCACCCCTTCTATAGATTTAGTCTGTTCGGGGGTTTGATAGTCCTCTGCGACCGACGTGGCTGTTGTGGTGCCGCGGGTGTCGGCTGGGTGTCCCCGGTGGCCTCCTGGGTCTCTGCCGGGGGTGCCGCCAGGGTTGTTGAAGGGGTAGTTGGTGGGGGTACCGTTGGTCGATGTTCTTCCGGGGGTGATGAAAGAGTAGTGGGTGGGTAAGAGTTGCTGTGGTCGTTGTTGCTGCTGTTGTCGTGGTTGTCGTCGTTACCAGCTGGGGCGACGTCTTTTATGGACACGGTGTCCTCCCTTCCGTCGGCGTGCCGGACATATGCGTATTGGGGGTTGGCGTGGAGTAGGTGCACTGACTCCACGAGAGGGTCCGTCTTGTGGCCCCTCACATGCCTTCGCACGAATACCGGACCTGGGGTGGAGAGCCATGACGGCATGGATACGCCTGAGGTGGATTTCCGGGGAAAGACAAACATTCGCTCGTGAGGCGTGGCATTAGTGGCAGTACACAATAGCGACCGTATCGAATGGAGCACATCTGGGAGGACTTCCTGCCAGCGGGAGATAGGGAAGCCTTTGGTCCTTAGAGCTAGAGTGACTGCTTTCCATACTGTCCCGTTCTCTCGCTCCACTTGACCGTTACCCCGGGGGTTGTAGCTGGTGGTACGGCTCGTGGCGATCCCCCTGGACAGCATGTACTGGCGTAGCTCTTCACTCATGAAGGACACCCCCCTATCCGTATGGATGTAGCTCGGCATACCGAACAGGCAGAACAGGCTGTTGAGGCATTTAATGACCGTGGCGCTGGTCATGTCTGGGCAGGGGAAGGCGAATGGGAAACGAGAGTATTCGTCCACAATGTTCAGGAAGTAAACATTGCGGTCGACGGACGGGAGGGGGCCCTTGAAATCTAAGCTGAGCCGCTCAAAGGGCCGTGTAGCTTTGATTAAGTGGGCTCTATCTGGGCGGTAGAACCGAGGCTTGCCCTCAGCGCAAGTGCGACAGTTCCTGGTCAGGGACCGAACTTCCTCAATCGAGTAGGGTAAGTTGCGGGACTTTATGAAGTGGAACAGCCGCGTGACCCCTGGGTGGCAGAAGTCATTGTGGAGGGTCTGTAGCCGATCCCCGGTGGTGCTGGCACACATCCCTCATGAGAGGGCGTCGGGGGATTCGTTAAGGGCCCCTGGCCGGTAAATGATGTCATAATCGAAGGTGGAGAGCTCGATCCGCCACCTAAGAATCTTATCATTTTTAATCTTCCCCCTCTGTTTATTATTGAACATAAACGCTACCGACCGCTGGTCAGTAAGTAGGGTGAAGCGTTTGCCGGCTAGGTAGTGGCGCCAGTGGCGCACTGCCTCCACGATGGCTTGGGCCTCCTTTTCTACGGAGGAGTGTCTGATCTCGGGCCCTTGGAGGGTCCTCGAGAAGAAAGCTATGGGCCGCCCCGCCTGGTTGAGGGTGGCCGCCAAGGCAAAGTCAGACGCATCACTTTCCACTTGAAAGGGAGTGTTCTCGTCCACTGCCTGTAGCGTGGCCCGCTCAATATCCTGCTTAATACTTTTGAAGGCGGCACGGGCCTCAGCAGAGAGCGGAAAAAAGGATGCTTTCAAGAGGGGGCGGGCTTTGTCGGAGTAGCGGTCCTCTGGTCTGATAGGGAGCTGGTGGTACGCTGACTTGAGGTCAATGGTGGAGAACACCCGGTATTGGGCGATTTGGTTCACCATTTCTGATATGCGGGGTAGCGGGTAGGCGTCTAGTTGGGTGTACCTGTTGATCGTTTGGCTATAGTCGATCACCATCCGTTTCTTCTCGCTACCCCTTACCACCACCACTTGGGCGCGCCACGGGCTATTGCTGCGTTCAATAATGCGCTCTTTCAGGAGCCTGTCTACCTCGGTCGCGATAAACCGCCTGTCCTCCCAGCTGTACCTCCTGCATTTGGTCGCTATTGGCCGGCAGTTAGGGGTAAGGTTCACGAATAGCGAAGGCGGCTTTACCTTCAGGGTAGCCAGACCGCACACTGTGAGGGGCGGCTGGGACCCACCGTAATTGAGCGTGATGCTTTGGTGGTAGCACTGGAAATCCAGGCCCAAGATCACGCTCGCACATAGATTCTTCATGATTAATACTTTAAAATTGTTGTATACAGTTCCGTTAACGGACAATTGTACCGTGCAGTAACCCATAATGGTCGATGTCTGGGTTTTATCAGCCATAGAGATGGTACCCCGAGTAGGGACCACCTTTAGGGAGAGTTGTTGTACCAGTTCAGGGTGGATAAAACTCTCCGTGCTTCCACTGTCAATTAAACATTTAACCCTGCACCCGTTTACCTCGATGTCCACCATTGATTTGGATAGCGGGTGCGGCCTGGTCTGGTCCACTGTGACCGATGCCACTGTAGGGCCCTGATCGAGACAAGATGGCGTCCACGCTGTCTGCTCACAAGATGGCGGACCCCACGAGGTCGGGCAAGATGGCGTCCAAGATGGCCGCTCCCACGGCGCACACGCGGCGGTGGCGGGTTTTCCGGCGGGGTTCCCTCTGCACACCTTCCCGAAGTGCCCCTTCTTACCGCACTTAAAGCAGGTGGTGCCTTTCGCCGGGCACAGGTTTCTGGTGTGCTTCGGCTGCCCGCAGAAGTAGCAGTTGGGTCCCCGACGCGTCGCGGCTGTCGTAGGGCTTCTGGGGGGAGAGCGGGGCCCCGACGGTGTCAGGCTGCCGGGCGGGGAAGATGCCTTCCAAGATGGCGGTGCCCTTGGTGCGCACGTGGCGGCGTGGACGGCGCGGGCTGAAGAGCAGGCGTCCGAGTTTCTCTGGGCCACATCCAGGGATCGTGCTGTGTCCGCAGCCTGTTTCAGGTCCAATCCCGTTTTTTCCAGCAGTCTCTGCCGGATGTAAGTGGAGCTGAGGCCTGTGATAAAGGCATCGCGAACAAGCTCGTCAGTGTACACTGCGGCTTTTACATCTTGGCACTTGCAGTCTTTGCCAAGCGTTTTCAGGGTGCCTAGGAACTCCTCCACCGATTCCCCAGGTCGCTGTGCGCGAGTAGCGAGCAGATGCCTAGCATACACCTCATTCGTAGGCTGCTGGTAATGCGCCTTTAAGATGTCGCAGGCGGCCGGGTACGTGTCGGCGTCTTGGATGAGGGGGTAAACCCGGTGGCTTACCCAATTCCGCAGAATTCCGAGTTTCATACTCGCAGCGTCCGTAGCGTCTTTGACGGCTGCGGAATTGTCCAGGAAGAATTCCATACACATAAACCAGTGTCCGAAGCGTGCCGATGCGTCCGAAGCATGCTGGTCCAAATCCAAACGTTCGGGTTTCAAGAGTTGATCCATTGTGTTGAAAATTAAGTCAATAAAATTGATGTGCCTCAATAAATCCGAGACTCGATGTTAGCGAAACAAAACAAGGCTTTTATTGACTTAGAAGGTAACACACAGAGGAGAATGTATCTTCCATCCAGAGGTCTGCCGTACTGGATGTGCTGCAGGCTGGGCCAGCTTACATAGGAGCCAGGTATGGGCGGAGCCCTACACACAGTACAATACAATGGAAATGAAACTGAAACCAACCACAGTCACAGGCAGAGAAATACTGATGAGTGATGAATGGAATATTTCATCATACCGTCTTTCAGATGAGACGTTAAACCAAGTCTCAGGTGGACGTAAAAGATCCCATGGCACTATTGTGAAGAAGAGCAGGGGAGTTCTCCATGTGTCCTGGCCAATATTTATCCCTCAATCAACAAAAAAAATGATCTGGTCATTATCACATTGTTCTTTGTGGGAGCTTGCTGTGCGCAAATTGGCTGCCGTGTTTCCTGCATTACAACAGTGACTCCACTTCCAAAAGTAGTGGAGTTGGTTGTAAAGCGCTTTGGGACCACCAGTGGTCGCAAGCCTTTCTTTAGTGTGGATAGTTTAAAAATAAATATTTTGATAGTTAACATTTCCGTTTGCCACCGGTTACAAACCAGTCTGAAGAAAAAATACAATTAGTTGAGGTGAAATTCTAACGCAGTTTGCTGGTTGGTTTAAACGTGTTTCGGGGGGGGGGGGGGCACGTGTGTTACGTGTGTTTGGGTTCGTGTGCTGGTTGCCTGGTAACAGTGTAACAATCCTCAGCAGAAGGAGTCCAAGGCAGAGCTGGCGAGAACTTCTGAACAAGGGACAAAGAACAGGATGGCGCGTCCAGCAGAGAGGGAGCCAAAGGACATGGTGCATCAACTCGCAATTGACCGTGAAACCATCAGGAAAGAACTCCGCACTCAGAAACTCGACACACACTTCAACATCAACCCCAGCACGAAATGTAAGTGGCCAGTCCTCAACTTTAATTGTTGATCACGAATAAACTGCGCGCCGAGTGGTTCGCAGCCTCTCGGATAGGAAGCGTTCGTCAATTCTGAATTCTGTGGATCAATTCACAGATTCCAGCAACATCTCATAATTGGGATTCAAATGAAAAGCAACGACTACAGGGGGGACCCTCCCCCACCCCGCGCAAATGCAGGAAATCTTAAACTAGAAAATGCTGAAAATATACAACAGTCTCTGTCAGCATCTGTGGAGAGAACAAACATGGCAAGGTTTTGGGCCTTTTATTCAGCATTGGGGAAAAAAACGAAAGATAACCAAGCATTTTAGTTGAATCAAAAAGGAGAGGGGAAAGGAATAGGCAGGTCCCCCAAGCAGACAGAGGAAGCTGATCAGCCGAGTAACCTGCTTGAAACAGGAGATTGCTAGATGATGTAAAAGGTCTTCTTATTCAGACAATAGAGAAGCAACAGAATTCTATATTGGACCGGAATTTGCGGTGGTAATGAAGTTCACCGTTATTACCCCTTTGAAACTGACCGCAACTTCAGGATGTAGCGCCTGCGCATCTAAACGCGGAAATCCTGAAGTTGCGGTCAGTCATTCACTGCTCCGACACTGGCTGCGCTGTGGCCCCCACCATAGCCGGCAATCAGTGACACTGACGAACTTGGGCTTTTCCGTGGTAATATCGCTGTTAAATACCCCATTAAATGTTAGGCCCTGTGGGATTAGGTGCAACTGGGGTTTTAACAGTGTATTGACTGTTAAGCAAACATTATGGCCCTGAAAAACTAATTTTTATATTTATGGAGTGTCAAATTTCTCCATTAAGAAACTTAAGCTTTAAAAAAAAGTTTGTGCATGATATTTCAGGTTGTACCTTATCCCCAAGTGAGAGCCCCAATCTTGGTTTTGCTTTTAAACATTTTTAAAAAGTCAGGATAAAAGCAGGTTCTCATTTCCTGCTTCCCTGGCTGTGAGAATTCTGCAATGTGATTGGCTGCTTAGACAGCTTGTTGACATCACAGCAGACCGCGCTCGGGGATCCCCATTACACTACACTGAAATCACGCGTCAAAAAAAAGGCAAACTTCTCGCCACAGAAATCGCAAGAACTTTGTGGGCAGCTTTCTTCGGGGCTAATGGCGAACGCCTTTGCTTCGCCGCCGACCGCAAATTCTGGGCCAGTAAGGAAATAAAAGACATTAATTTTTTTTTATATAAGTGTAACTAGCTATGGCAAGGAAAGGCTCAGCAGTAATGCAAAATGGGAGAAATTAAAAAAAAATTCTGCCGATCAGGTCTGAAATTGAACCAGAAATTGAAATGATCAGTTACACATGTCAATCATGCTAGATGGCGGCTTTGTGGGTATAAACGCACTCCCCTACCCACTGCATCAAGTTCCTGGTGCAATTGCACTGCTGTCTGCATTCCATAATCAGATACGGTTTCCAGAGTTCTTCCGTAATGGGGGGAGGGGGGTGGGGAATGGAGCATAGTGTGGGGATTTCCCACTGTGGAGCTGAACCTGATAGGTGCATAGACTTCACCAAATAATTTAATTTCCCTAAAGGTTCAGCTGGTTAAGTCGGTGAGCAACACAGCAATACGGACCAAAGCGTCATTTCAGTCCCTGGTTTGAGCTGCGTTAGCTGACCTCAGCTAGGGCAGTGGTGAGGTTCTGCAACTGACCTCAGTGCTCCTGGGCGATGGAACAGAAAATTGCCCAAGCTTGCCAAACTTGTGCATTATTCAGCAACCCCCAGATATGTGTGGGGTGTGTGTGTGTGGTGTGTGTTTGTCTGTGCAGGATTGGGTTCAGCTAAAATGGCACTTGCGATTGAATCACTTGCCAATCCTTATCACTTAGGTTCATACTAGAAGAATGGCACCTTGAGTTAGGTTCATTGCCATCAGTAGCTGACTAGTTAAAATTGATTCTTTAACATTGTATCTTGGTCAGCAGGTACCATTTTATTAATACATTTTAAAATACTTCAAATCAATCAATAAACATTAAAATCCAGTAATTTTTTTATTCATTCACGGGATGTGGACGTCACTGGCAAGGCCAGTATTTATTGCCCATTATCAATACCCCTTGAGAAGGTGGTGGTGAGCCGCCGCCTTGAATCGCTGCAGGCCGTGCGGTGAAGGTACTCCCACAATGCTGTTAGGGAAGGAGTTCCAGGATTTTGACCCAGCGACAATAAAGGAACGTGTAATCCTGCAACAATTATTGGCTAGGGGGCAATAATTATTGTCTTTAGATGTATTTTCACATTGGCTGCATAGAAGACAACTTTGGGCTGGCCTTGCTCCCAGAGAAACAACATGTTTGTGGTGCTCAGCTTTCCCAGTTTTTCTCCAGTGAGAGTGAATAACTATGAGAAGAAGATGACGCCCTGTGCTATGGTCAATCCCTCTGTGTCTGTAAGTTGATTCAATGACTGTTACCTTATTTTGAATGGTCTTATTGTGATAATCATTTCAGCCTTTTCCAGAAATCATTGGCACAATTTGCAAAGGGTTTAAAGAAAAATATCCTGGGCAGACATCATTACTCGGAGCAGTGGTCACAATGCAGAATGGCCTGCAGCACGATAAAAAATGTCAAGGCAACAGCTGGCATACACCTATATTTTAGGAGATTTATACTAATAACCCAAAGTTTCAGGTCAAAGTGCCAAAAATATGATGCAGCAAACTGTTGAAGAAAAAAAATCTCAGACAGCATAATAGTGAAATTAGGGGGGAAAATAATTGACGATGTCTTTCCTTTCATTACTGCTACAAGGAAGGAACACTTCAGAGTATCTTAAAAGGACAGGCAATCTGATTATTAGGGTGGGACAAGCTCTTTTACCAATGATGCTTGGAGTATAAAGGTTTGTTTTGTTGGGTAGGGAATATTAGATCACATTTAACTCTAAATAACATCAATCAATAAAGTCTATTTTTTGTAAAAATGTGTATCCTGGCTAAATGTGTATCCTGTATTTATTTTCTCAACAGTTCATTGTATAACTGGAAAACCTAACGTCCGGGACATAGACATGGAAGGGGAAGAGGACCGTATGTACCCATTATTTATTTTGCATAACAATTAATATAGATTTTCCCATGCTACGCAGAAGTGATTTTGTACTATTAATTCTGAAGATGGTTTCTACATTTTTTTTTTTTTAAAAGAGAATTTAGCAAAAATACTCGGGCGCAAGTTTTTGGAACCAAGGATGAAATACTCATTCCCGCAAACTGAAGCTCAGGAGATTGGCTGGATGACCGCTCCACTGGTAAGGACCCGAAAGCCCCTAGAAAACAAAATACAAAAAGGGGAAGATTGAGTGTTAGCAGATTGAGATTGAAAAGTTCTCCAATAATGGGGGTTTGAAATTTATGACGGGGCATTTTCAGACGAGGTCAAAGGAGCAGAGACATGCAAGACCTCTAGCTTGAGTATAACCGAGTATCTTGCAACTGATTTGCGAATTGCAAATCGGTTCTTAACACAATCTGTTATTTTGTACTCCAGCTATGTTGTGAGTTTTTCATTGTATGGCCACTAGTTTTGGCAAGGACCGTTTAAGATGCAAGATGCAAGGACAGATTGAAAATTACATCACCAGTTCGGGCAGACAGAAATTTGGAATGGAACTAACGCAAAATAAAAACCTGTTATAGCACCTCGCTGCAGTGTTCCCACTGAGAAATAGGAGGGTAGGAAAAATGCATCAAAGGAGAACATTTTTGCCTTTGTTTTTTGTATGAGAAGAAAGTACTGATAAAACCTACTAGCAAGCCTAATGTAGTCATTTCAAATCTCCTTCCTAAATTGCTGAAATTAAAAAGAAATCTAAAAATTCACAAATTAATGACCTCATTGCAAACATTCATCAACATCTGTTACAAAAAACACTAGCCCAAGGTATAGTTCTTGTGACCTGAAGGAAGTTCCTAGCAGTGATTGTTTGCATTTCTGAAATCCACATCAGGTCACAATCTATACATCAATTCAATTTTTATTTGTCACATATGCAGCAGACGTGTGTACTGCACAATGAAATGTTGATTTTTACGAGTCCTCCCAACATTGGAATAAATATGGCATAACAATGATAAAATACTAATAGAAATACAGTAATAATAAATAAAACAACAGTAATAAATAATAATAAATTATACGTTCATGAGTCTTATGGCCTGGGGGTAGAAGCGGTTTCGAAACCTGCTGGTACGAGACCGTATGCTTCGGTATCTCTTACCGGACGGGAGCAGGGCGAAGAGGTTGTGGCTGGGGTGGCTCGCGTCTTTAATGATTCTCAGGGCCTTCCCCCGGCACCTCTCGGGGTAGATATCCTGGACAGCAGGTAGTTTAATTCCTGGTCATCCACCAGGTGTTCTGTTCTGAGCAAGATGCTAAAGGTATAACTCCAGGAAATAATTTATTCAAACAGCTATTTTCTGTAGTAAACATTAATCTGTTGACTAATTTCACTTAAAGACAGCTTCACACACCAGAAAAATATCATTTTTACACCTGGTAAACATAATTCAGGTTAACATTTATTGCATTTTCCACCTCTCTCTAGTTACCCCAGTCTCCATATTAATGACATGCGAATTGCTCATCGGCACTTGCTAATTATATCCTATTCTGGCTGCTAAGGAGACCGGCTTGGCTTTCTGTCCTGTGGGAAGGTGCTCAGTATCGCCCCAGTAGCATGGCTGAGATTGAGTTGGTGCTGTACCAATGTCTCTTCATCTCTTCAAATGTGTTGAGATACAAATAGTACAAATTGACCAAGTTGGCTTTAGCTCCTGATCTATGTTGAACATTTTTCATCACCCGAGTTCTGAATAGCAGGATTCAGGCATTTTGTTTTGGTACAGCTAACATCTGTAAACCATGACTATTTCTAAAGTACATTAAAGACCTTAGTTCAAAAGCTCAATACAAACTTGTCAAATTTGCAATGATACTAAATTAGGAGTGGAAGTTGAATCGGAGGAGCAATTCACAAACTAAATATGAGTTAGACAAAATATGTAAATAGCAATGGCCAGAAAAATGACATTATATTTAATACAGTGTAAAATACTGCACATAGGGAGAAAAAATATAAAATCTAAATGCTTCATGAATGGTGGCAAAATAGCAAAACATGAATTTGAAAGCGATCCAGGGTTTTTGTAGTAGGACACAGTTGCCAGACTGGGCCTGCGGCAGGTGATGAGAGAACCAACACGTGACCTCATCCTCACCAATCTACCTGTCGCAGATGCATCTGTCCATGACAGTATTGGTAGGAGTGACCACCACACAGTCCTTGTGGAGACGAAATTCTGTCTTCACACTGAAGACACCCTTCACAGTGTTGTGTGGCATGACCACTGTGCTAAATGGAATAGATTCAGAACAGATCTAGCAGCTCAAAACTGGGCATCCATGAGGTGCTGTGGGCCATCATCAGCAGCAGAATTGTATTCCACCACAATCTGTAACCTCATGGCCCAGCATATCCCTCACTCTACCATTACCATCAAGCCAGGTGACCAACCCTGGTTCAATAAGGTGTTTAGAAGAGCATGCCAGGAGCAGCACCAGGCGTCCCTAAAAATGAGGTGCCAACCTGGGGAAGCTGCAACACAGAGTCCTACATGCATGCTAAACAACGGAAGCAGCATGCTATAGACAGAACTAAGCAATCCTACAACCAACGGATCAGATCAAAGCTCTGCAGTTCTGCCACATCCAGTCGTGAATGGTGGTGGACAATTAAACAACTGATGGAAGGAGGAGGCTCCATGAACATCCCTATCTTCAATGATGTCGGAGCCCAGCACGTGAGTATAAAAGACAAGGCTGAAACATTTGCAACCATCTTCAGCCAGAAGTCCCAAGTGGATGATCGATCCTGGCCTACTCCGGAGGTTCCCACCATCACATATACCAGTCTTCAGCCAATTCGATTCACTCCACATGATATCAAGGAACAGCTGAGCGCATTGGATATAGCAAAGGCTATGGGCCCCGACAGCATCCCAGCTCTAGTGCTGAAGAGGGTTGCTCCAGAACTAACTGCGTCTCTAGCTAAAATGTTCCAGTACAGCTATAATACTGACATCTACCTGACAAAGTGGAAAATTGCTCAGGTATGTCCTGTCCACAAAAAGCAGGTAGATTCCAATCCAGCCAATTACCGCCCCATCAGCCTACTCTCAATCATCAGCAAAGTGATGGAAGGTGTCGTCAACAGTGCTATCAAGCTGCACTGATTCACCAATAACCTGCTCATCGATGCACAGTTTGAGTTCCGCCAGGACCACTCGGCTCCAGACCTCATTACAGCCTTGGTGCAAACATGGACAAAGGAGCTGAATTCCAGAGGTGAGGTAAAAGTGACTGCCCTTGACATCAAGGTAGCATTTGACCGAGTGTGGCATCAAGGAGCTCTAGTAAAATTGAAGTCGATGGGGATCAGAGGGAAAATGCTCCACTGGCTGGAGTCATACCTAGTACAAAGGAAGATGGTTGTGATTGTTAGAGGCCAATCATCTCAGCCCCAGGACATCACTGCTGGAGTTCCTCAGGGCAGTGTCCTAGGCCAAATCATCTTCAGCGGCTTCATCAATGACCTTTCCTCCATCATAAGGTCAGAATTGGGGATGTTCGCTGATGATTGCAGTGTTCAGTTCCATTCACAATTCCTCACATAATAAAGCAGTACGGGCCCACATGCAGCAAGACCTGGACAACGTCCAGGTTTGGGTTGATAAGTGGCAAGTAACATTCGTGCCACACAAGTGCCAGGCAATGACCATCTCCAACAAGCAAGAGTCTGCCCACCTCCCCTTGACATTACCATTGTCGAATCCCCCACAATCAACATCCTGGGGGTCACCATTGACCAGAAACTTAACTGGACCAGCCATATAAATACTGTGGCTACAAGAGCAGGTCAGAGGCTGGGTATTCTGCAGCGAGTGACTCACCTCCTGACTCCCCAAAGCCTTTCCACCACCTACAAGGCACAAGACAGAAGTGTGATGGAATACTCTCCACTTGCCTGGATGAGTGTGGCTTCAAGAACACTCAAGAAGCTCGACATCATCCAGGACAAAGCAGTCCGCTTGATCGGCACCCCATTCACCACTTTAAAGATTCACTCCCTCCACCACCGGCGTACCGTGGCTGCAGTGTGTATCATCCACAAGATGCACTGCAGCAACTCGCCAAGACTTCTTCGGCAGCACCTCCCAAACTTGCGACCTCTACCACTGAAAGGACAAGGGTGGCAGGCGCATGGGAACACCATCACCTCCAAGTTCCCCTCCAAGTCACACACCAACCTGACTTGAAAATATATAGTCATTCCTTCATCTTCGCTGGGAACTCCCTAACAGCACAGTGGGAGTACCTTCACCACACGGACTGCAGCAGTTCAAGAAGGCGGCTCACCACCATCTTCTCAAGGGCAACTAGGGATGGGCAATAAATGCTGGCCTTGCTGGCGACACCCACAACCCATGAATTAATAAATGAAAAAAAAGTCAAGATACTTAGTCACAATCAAAAACAAACAGAATGCTCTGTATGCATGAAAGAGCCACAAAATGGAGTCCAAGCGCCTAGGTCTGAGTTAGGTGGAAATACTGTGTTGTGTATGTACCTTTAAGAGAGAACTGACTTTATACTGTAGTACCGGCAGTGACCACACCTGTATATAAAGCCATAGCAGGCTTCTGTACTTTCAGTTTAAGCTTACCCTCTGTTCAGTAAATACCTGTTATTATTGTTCTCCTGCAGTCCGTGTATTATTGATACGCGGACACTACACTGGCGACGAGCAGGTTCGAACTCACCTGCAGTACTGCATCACCTCACGGGGCTCTTTCCCTGAAAAGAAGCTTCTTGGAGGTCGAGGTCAGAGCAACGGGCGTCGGCCGCGGGCAACCACCCAGGGATCCATCGGAGTTCGGAGAATTGCAGGGGAGGCTGTGGAGAGCTGGGCTTGGCTCTCCAGTCAAGGTGTTCCAGTAAATCGTGCTGGTAGCAGGTAGTGCGCTGACCCTTCCAGACTGCGGCGGGCTCGAGCTCGATCGAGTGGCTCTGCAAAGGGGCCATGCAGCGTCGTCGGGAGGAAAAGAGAGAGAGGGTGGAGCGCACAGGGCGCGGTCGGTGCTCAAGAACCGGGCAGCGTAGAGAAAATAAAACGAGGGGAAGGAAAAGTGAGACGCGCCGAAGCCGTGGGTCGCCGCCATTACCCTGTAGAACGCTAGGAGCAGCGTGGCAGCAAGGGGAAGAAGGAAAAGCGCGGGAGGCGCCATTTTATTCCATTGGGGAAGAAGGAAAAGCGCGGGAGGCGCCATTTTAACACATTGGGGAAGAAGAAAAAGCACGGGAGGCGCCATTTTAAACCACCCAAGATGCCGAAGAGTGGCAGTATCCCTGCTTTCGCCAACGAGGTAGAAGACTGGACCACGTATGTGGAAAGAATTGAAGTGTACTGCAAGGCAAATGAGGTGGCCGATGGAAAGAAGGCGTCAGTATTATTAAATTTGATGGGCGCAAGAACGTACGGCCTATTGCGGAATTTAATTACCCCAGCTAAACCAATGGAGAAAAGTTTTGAAGAGATTGTTAATATCTTACAGGAACACCTAAACCCTACACCGCTGCAGATAGCAGAAAGATTCAAGTTCCATAAAAGAAACCAGCACAAAGATGAGAGCAATGCTGACTATCTTACGGAACTACGCAAGTTATCGAAGCACTGCCAGTTCGGAGCAGGACTGGCAGACACCTTAAGGGATAAGTTTGTCTGCGGGCTCCAGAGTGAAGGAACCCAGAAACGACTACTTTCGGAAAAGGACCTGAAGCTAGAACAGGCTTTCAGCGTGGCAGTATCCTACGAAGCAGCAGCACGGGGAGCTGCGGAAATACAACAGAAACCACAACAATACAGCGCTAACGAAATGGCGTATGGAGCAGAAAAGTGCTATCGCTGCGGCAGAACAACCCATGATCAGAAGGACTGCTGGTTTAAGGACAAAGTATGCAGGCAATGTGGGAAAATGGGACACATAGCAAGAGTCTGCAGGTCGGGAAAGAAAACCAACACTAAAAGAACTACTAAGGAAAAGTACAAGAAAGTAAAAAAAATGACAGACAGTAGTTCAGAAGGTCAGGAGAGTGATAATGACTCCGGGAGCAGGAGACTAAGTTGTCTAAAGTTACACAACGTGATCGCAAAGGAGGATCACCGAACCATTTGGGTCACCCTCATGATAGCAGGGTCCCCAGTAAAGATGGAATTGGACACAGGATCAGCCCTAACTGTCATGAATCGACGAGACTATGAGCGGCTATTCTCACACATACCCTTGAAGGACACGTCCATTGTATTGAAGACATACACGGGGCAAAAGGTCTACCCCAGAGGAAAAATAAGGGTGCCAGTTAAATACAACGGCAAGGAAACGCAGAAACTGTATCTATATATACTACAAGATGGAGGACCACCATTATTGGGACGTGAATGGATCCGAAAAATACAATTGGATTGGCATTCCATTCAGGCGCTAACTGTGACTGACAAAAAGGATGACGACGTCACACCTGGATGACTGTCAAAAATTCTAACTGACGCGAAAGAGGTGTTCCAACAAGGACTTGGGACTCAAAGGAGTAACGGCAATGATAAAAATCGAAGATAACGCAAACCCAAAATTTTTTACGGCCAGACCGGTACCGTACGCGATCCGCCCAGCCGTTGGAGCAGAGCTGGAGAGTCTGTAGCATTCGGGGGTGCTGTCCAAGGTGGACTGGAGCGAGTGGGCCACACCCATCATTCCTGTAATGAAGAAATCATTGAGCAGCACGCCTGGGGAGCTGAAGAAGGTTCGCATCTGTGGGGACTTCAAGGTAACTGAACCCAGTCCTGCACACAGTACAATATCCACTTCCACGGATAGAAGATATTTTTGCCTCACTATCTGGAGGGAAACGCTTTACGAAGATTGATCTGGCCCAAGCGTATCTACAAATGGAGGTGGAAGAAGCATCTAGGAAATACCTCACGATAAACACTCACAAAGGTCTTTACCAGTACAACCGACTGGTATTCGGGGTAGCATCAGCCCCGGCTATTTGGCAGAGGGCGATGGAACAAGTCCTGCAAGGGATCCCGGGGACCCAGTGTTATTTGGACGACATCCTGGTTATGGGCGAAAATGACAGTGAACACCTTGCCAACCTGGAGCAGGTGCTCACTAGATTACAAGAATATGGGCTACGAGCCAACCGCCCCAAATGCGAGTTCTTCAGGAGACAAATCTCGTATTGTGGCCACCTGATTGACGAGGAAGGGTTGCATAAGTCCCCAGACAAGATTGAGGCAGTAGTCAAGGCTCCAGCACCGGAAAATGTGTCGCAACTGAGGTCGTTCCTCGGGTTGGTGAACTACTACCAGAAGTTCTTGCCGAATTTATCTACAATTTTGCACCCACTGAACGCCCTGCTGCAAACTGGAGTAACATGGAAATGGAGTGATGAGTGTAAGCGTGCCTTTCAGAAATGTAAATGCCTAATCACTTCAAAAGAAGTATTGGCCCACTACAATCCAACACTACCGATTCGGTTGGCATGTGATGCGTCTCCCTACGGCATTGGAGCGGTGCTGTCACACAAATTCCTTGACGGTTCAGAGAGGCCAATAGCCTTTGCATCGCGCTCATTAACCTCAGCCAAGCGTAACTACGCCCAGATTGACAGGGAGGCCCTCAGCCTGGTGTGGGGGGTGAAGAAGTTCAATCACTATCTGCACGGGCAGAAATTCACCCTACTGACTGATCATCAGCCCCTGGTCTCCATTTTTAACCCAAAGAAGGGCGTTCCGGTGATGACGGTGCAACAGCTGCAAAGATGGTCACTTTTTCTAGGGGCACATCAGTACGACATAGAGTACAAGGGTACGAAACAGCATGGAAACGCTGATGGGCTGTCGTGCCTACCATTGCCTACGGTGGAGGAAGCACCTGCAGTGGACCCTGTTGAGATATTCCATTCGACCATAGTCGAACGTCTACCTGTTACAAACTCAAGTATAGAGAAGGAAACCCGAAATGACCCGACACACTCTCGGGTCTATGATTTGACGGTGAAGGGATGGCCAGCACATGGCGACTCACTGTTGCCAGCATTCTCGCCAAGGAGAGAACAGCTGTCAGTATGCCGGGGGACCTTGATGTGTGGATCCCGAGTGGTAATTCCACCCAAGCTGAGAGAAAGAGTGCTCAATGAGCTTCATGAGGGTCATCTGGGAGGGGTAAAAATGAAGAGCCTAGCCAGGGCGTTTGTGTGGTGGCCGGGAATTGATAAAGAAATCGAGGATATGACCAAGAGATGCACAGGATGCCAGAAGGTCCAAAACGCTCCACCACAGGCCCCGCTACACCCATAGGAGTGGCCCTCATCTCCATGGCAATGGGTACACATTGATTTTGCTGGTCCATTTATGGACTCAATGTTTCTAATCGCCGTGGATGCCCATTCGAAATGGTCAGAGGTCATCAAAATGTCCTCCACCACCACGGAGAAAACTATTGCAGTCCTACGGACCATCTTCGCCAGGAATGGCTTGCCAGAACAGATTTGCTCTGACAATGGGCCACAGTTTGTGTCCGAGGATTTCCGGAGGTTTCTGAGGAATAATGGGGTGAAACATTACACATCTGCCCCATATCATCCAGCCACAAATGGATTGGCTGAGAGGTTTGTTCAGACCTTTAAAAAGGCAATAAAGTAAAGGCGATGTATAATGACGACATACCACTACAACACAAGGTGGATAATTTCTTGTTTGCTTACCGGAATGCGACACATGCAGTCACCAACCAAGCTCCAGCCATAATGTTCTTCAACCGAAGGCTAAGATGTCGCCTGGATTTGCTCAAACCAAACATAAGACGAGATGTTGAGGATAAGCAATTCCAGCACATCAATGAGAAGCCAACCAGGAGCTTCAAGATAGGGCAACCAGTCTTGGCCCGCGACTACCGAACAGAAAAATGGCAGCCAGGAACGATATGCACACAGCAGGGACCACTAATGTACACAGTGGACGTTGGAGAGAGCATCATGAGACGCCATGCTGACCAGATTCTAGAGTCACAGGAACAAGCCAAACCCATACCACGAGCATGTGCACCTGGTAATGAACCCGAAGTACAGATTGCGTCTACCTCAGAATCAGTGGTATTGGAAGCTGACGAACCAACCAATGACAATGAGCCAGAATCGACTCCGCCGCAAGAACAGGATACTCGAGAAAGGCGCTATCCAGTCAGGATCAGGAAGCCTCCTCAAAGACTGAACTTATAAATGATTATTTCAGTTGATGTATATAGTACAGAGAAAACTGTAATTGTAATTAGTTATTATTTAATTGTTAAATGAATGTTATGTACTGTTTATCTAAAAGGGGAGGAATTGTTGTGTATGTACCTTTAAGAGAGAACTGACTTTATACTGTAGTACCGGCAGTGACCACACCTGTCTATAAAGCCATAGCAGGCTTCTGTACTTTCAGTTTAAGCTTACCCTCTGTTCAGTAAATACCTGTTATTATTGTTCTCCTGCAGTCCGTGTATTATTGATACGCGGACACTACATACTGGAGAAACTTGGGGTTTTCATCCTTGAAAGAAGACTTAGAGATATTCAAGATACAGGTAGACTATCCTTTATCCGAAAACCTCGGGACCAGCCGAGTTTCGGATAAAGGAGAATTTCGGATTTCGGAAGGTGGGTCGGCGGGGGTCCGCGGGGGGGTCGGCAGGGGGTCGTGCGCATGACTTACGCTGATGCTCAGCGTAAGTCAGTCGGGGTCGGCGGGGGTCGGGGCCGGCGGGGTACGCGGGGGGGGGTGGGGGTCGGCGGTTGTCGGGGCCGGCGGTTGTCGGGGCCGGCGGGGTCCGCGGGGGGGTCGGCGGTTGTCGGGGCCGGCGGGGTCCACGGGGGGGGTCGGCGGGGTCGGCGGTTGTCGGGGCCGGCGGGGGGTCGTGCGCACGACTTACCCTTTATCCGAACTTCCAAAACTGGAACCCTCTAAAAACCGAAGGTTTTTTCGTTCGTACGCACGACTTACGCTGAACGAAAAAACCTTCGGTTTTTAGAGGGTTTCGGTTTTCGGAAGTCCGGATAAAGGGTAGTCTACCTGTAGTATAAAAAAGGGAAATCCAGAACATTACTTCAAATTAAACTTCTGCAGTCAGACAAGAGGAAACAGGTTCAAACTAGTAAAAGGCACAGAGTGATCAACACCTGGAATGGATTACCAGGTAAGGTACTGAAGGCAAAAGCTTTGGGATAATTTAACAGTTGGATACTGTGTTGCATGACAGATGCGTGGGGGGTGGCGGGGGGCGGAGGCGGTTGTTGTGGGATATTTCTTGAATGGTATTCCTCATTATTTCTCTGGTGAAGTCAGTGGGATATTATGTGTTTCAGTCAATACAAAGACTTTTATATTACTTTAATATTAAAATGGGGCTGCAATTGTACATTCAGGTGTTTGTTCTTGGAACATTGTTGCCTATAATTGGGCAACCGCTAGAAGATGCAAGTTATTTAGATATCCAGTATAATCAGTTAACATGTCAATTTCTCCCATAGATAATTTCAGATCTGAGTGATCGGAGACTGAATTTTCATCACCATAGTAATGAAATTACGAAATTCATGGCACATTCCTCTCGCCAAAAAGAACAAAATCTGGAAAAATGATACTAGCTTACCTACTAAAACAATGGTGATTACAGGACATGGGAAGCCATGTGCATAGAAATAGTGTGCAAGATAGATGTAACCTTACATATTTGTGAAGAATAAAGTGCCTAACTGGGGAAAAAAGTTTGTTTTATTGACAGTGTGCAAGTTGCCATGGCTACGGTTGAGTGAATGTAACCCTTGATGGAATGTGGTAGTTTAGTTTGTATGAAACAAATATAGCATTGAGTTTTATGGTAATGCTCCTTAAGAACATAATACAAATACAGAAAACATTTCTTAACATGTATAGATAGAATGGGTTTTGAGATGCTTATTAAAGCTCTTCAAACCTGGGTGCCTCACTTAACGTTCAAATTTAAATGCTTATTACAAGCTGCAAAAAGTGGTGTCTTGATAGGGTTGCAGTCCATGGAGCATTGAAGCTGGGGGAACCTCACATCATTTGATTGTCAGCCTCCGCTCCAACCCTATAATTACACCTATCTCTCTGGTGTTTCAGTGTCATCCCAGGCAGGAAAGTGTAATTCAGTGTGACAAATTTACATAGGCAGTTTCCATTATAAATGTGGACATAGAAATTTATAATGGAAAGTTAAAAATAAGGATAGAATATACGAATTTAAAATGGAGACTGAATTATGCCTGCACATTCTGATCTAATTATCCCCCCCGCTTCAAATCCCACTTCACCTCAAGATCACGCTTAGTCTGTATCCTCCATGTGCAATGCTTAAGGAGATCGACCTAGTAGTATATTTAAATCGGAATGTGTTTGGTGCAGTCGATTGGAGGATAAATGTTGATGGGTTTTTGCAGTATTTACCATTCCCTGTCACACTTCTAGGTGGCCCCTTGATATGGTTCCCCATTACAAAGTGAGCAGCTGTAAGCGATCACGGGTCCCCTATCACGCAGGTAGGTCCAGGTGAGTCAGTGGAGCCTCTACATTGCTCAGCACAGCTGCTTCTACCATATTCAAGTATTTTTCTTTGTTGAGAGCTATTCAGTCCGACTTCAGGTTGTTATCAAAATCAATTTCTCATATCATTTATAACCTCTTCATATTCTCTCTCCAGCAACATCCTCACCCGCACACCACAACCCCCACCCCACCCCACTCCACTCCGGCCTTAGGCTACGTCACTGTTCCCGCTGCACCTGCCAGTGCTACCCTTGGTGCCCCGGCTCCTGGCCTGACTCGTGTTCTGGCTTGTTGCCAAATGAATCACAGCAACGTGGCGCCGCATCGCTCTTCACAGCCCGGTGGAGGACCAACTCCACCTCCATCCACCCGCCTCGAAATACTCCGAGCCACCCCACTGGCCCTTACTACCCCCAGCTCCTTGCGGGCTGCTGCTTGTGGTTTGCTGCCAATCCGCAGTGGGAGCTTCATTCCCGCTTAGGCCTCCATGGCCTACAGATCCGGTACTCTGCTTTAAAAGTTACTGGTCTTCACAGGGACCACCAGGGTTACCAACTCTCCAGGAATGTGCTGGAGTCTCCAGGAGTTGAAAGATTAATCACCTGGACGCTACTGGGAGAATAATTATAGGGGCATTAAGAAAGATTTTTATCCCCCCCCTTTGAACAGTTTTATTAGTTATAAAATATTGGAGATGGAAAAACTACTGTTCGATTGGAGAGCTCTCTCATCACACCACTGGTGGGGGATACTGACTTCCAGAATCAACCATGAACATCGAACACGAGAAAAACCGTGCTGGCATAAATATTAAACTTTCAACCATTTCTTTACATCTCACTCTTTGAAAATAATCCCAACCTTATACTTCAGTGGGGCTTTTTTGATCTGACCCAGTCTTGTAGTCAGAAAGCCTCATCTTGTGGGAGTGCCCACACATTGGCAGTTATATACTTTCAAGTTCAGGACAAAGATTTACACTGTGGGCTTCAGATTACAGTTGCGCACCCAATTTAAGCAGAGAAAGTTTACATGACTTTAAATGGAGTTGCCTTTAAATTTATTTGGCTTAACTATAAACCCCAGCTACACTTGGTCAGACTGTTTCTCCATGTGGTTGGTAGGCGTATTCATCCTTAATATCTAGTTTTATTAGTGGGATGTACAGCTTATGACCTTCGATACAAAGTCCTAAAGAACATGCTCGAGTAGGTAATCTTCAATTGATGCCTCCATGGCTTTACACTCCAGTATCTTGTATTGACAGGATATCCATTACCACATCCATCTCTCCTACATACATCCCATCTCAACTATTGAAATAATTTACTGGAATCATTGCTTAAAACTGTTTTCCATAACGGAGCAATTTTAGTATTTGCAGATCTTCTTGCCAATAAATGAGTACCTTCCATCCTTTTGGTAGTTCAGAGTTAATATTACATAGATCAAAAACCCTTATACATAGGCGTCACAAAGAAACCTTGAAGCTCTTACTTGCTTCTACACAAAAAGTTACTGAGGCCACAATTGTTTCAAGCACCTATATTTTATTAATGTACATAGTTACTGGCAACTGTTTCACACTTAAGACAGTGTAAGAAGTTTGGTCTTTTGTATGCATCAGTACAAAAGATCTGAATGAACAAACTGGGAAAATGTTAAATATTAAACCTGGGCTCCATTACGTCCTCTTATTTTATTAGTGTAGAATTCTCTTGTAGAACAGATACATCTTACAGCATGACATTAAAACAATGAATATGAAATGCATTCCTTTAGCATTTTGTGGAAAATAGACAGAATGTGTGCCTGTGTTTGCAGAGTTTTATTCTTTAATATCAGATTTTTATACTTATGACACTAAGTGAGCAGCAAAATAACTACACTGATCGCTTTAAAATAATAAAATCCAACACGTTCAGTTTTTCCCAGTCATATTTTGGTACAGCCAGCCCAAGGATAGTAGATGATGGTCTCCATTCTTTAAAGTGAAAAATAAAATCCTATTCCACTCAGAGCTGTGTAGTGGAGCTCAGTTAAACGCTGTGAGAAACTCACTGTTTTTACTACCATAGCACATAGTTTCATTGCTCAAACTGCAGCAAAAATGCAGCAGTGTATTGTAGTAAGAGTGGAGAGCAGAACAAGCTTCTCCATCTACATAGCATCAATTCCAAGTTCATTATCCAAATAACCAATAGGAAAGCCTTTTACTGCAGAGTGAATTCAAATATGGAGCTTTGCTGCATTTACACTGGGCTTAAGGAAATTAGCCTTCCTCCCTGCAACTTCACTAGATTACAAGTAGATTTATTTCTGGCACTCTTATTCCTTAGTCACAAAGTGCATGAATTGAAAGAACAAGCAGCCTTGATATTTGGAACTTATTATTACAAATTCAAGCTGTACATTCACTCCCTCCACCACCGGCGCACCATGGCTGCAGTGTATACCATCTACAAGATGCACTGCAGCAACTCGCCAAGGCTTCTTCGGCAGCACCTCCCAAACCCACAACCTCTACCGCCTAGGACAAGGGCAGCAGGCGCATGGGAACACCATCACCTCCAAGCTCCCCTCCAAGTCACACACCATCCTGACGTGGACATTAATCGCTGCTCCTTCATCGTCGCTGGGTCAAAGTCCTGGAACTCCCTCCCTAACGGCACTGTGGGAGTACCTTCACCACACGGACTGCAGCGGTTCAAGGCGGCGGCTCACCACCTTCTCAAGGGCAACTACAGATAGGCAATAAATGCTGGGCATGCTAGCAGCACCCACATCCCAAGTATTAATCTTTAAAAAGTGTCAGTGGTAGCTACATCCCTCAAACTGTCTGGAGCAAGGATATGTCAACTTGTAGTCAACTGGCATGCTTTGGGCAGAGCCCAGCACAAATGTACGTAGGCCCCACGTAAGCTTCCCTGCAATACAAAATAGCAGACTTTGCAAAATAACTCACTGAAACGTTAACTTGTGTCAGACTCTATTTACTTACACTTCACACAGACCAGTCTGCAGCGTGGTGAAAGGCGTCAAGATTCTGTCATCTCAACCCAGAGATATTTCACTGCCTTGGAACACACGCTACTCTTTAATATATGCACATTTTGCATTAATTGCTGTCATTTATTGTTCTGTAATTTCTTTGCTGCCGAGGGTGTTGTAACAAGCGGCTCCCTCAATCAACTTCACCGATAAACAGAAGTGGTAATGTGCCACTTGATTTAGTCAACAGTAACATCAGGATTTATTTTGCTGCACACGACCGTGGACTTCCACAGCTCGGATATGGACAGAAACATGTAGCCCATCAGTGGGCAACACATTTCATATGAAAGTAACAATCCAAACAGTGATACGATGTGAGAAAAGAACTTTTGGAGACATGTTCAACTGCGTCTGCATCACGGAGTTACTGGACAAATGTTCTACAGTAAGATGGACAGAAAGCGTGCAGACTAGTTTCAGGATTTTAATTAAAAAAGCAACTATTGCTATTGTATACATTTAACATTTGTGTACGCTCTCACCACACGCAGAAACAAAAGAAAATCAATTTTAAGGGCATCTTGTGACATGAAAGAAGTCCTTTTGTTTTGGGGAAAAATGGAAGAAACCAGCAACCAAATGATCTGAGTCAGCTTATATTTATTTGACTATATATAGTTATACAAACAGTCACAGTTTTCTTCTATGAGAAGAAGTTAATACTCACAGCACTGGCAATTGAAATAAACAAGCCATATACTGTATACTTATTATTAGAATGGAAAGCAAAGTTTAAACCACAAAGAGAAAAAATAGATTCACAGAATAGCTGACATTACCGTGGTTAGTTTCAGTGTAAATTCACATTGACAGCACTTTTTAAATAACATTGGACAAAACATGAACACTTGCGATTTAACAGTTAATAAACAACTTTGATAACAATTGTTCAGAAAGATAGTGATCATTTATATTCAAAAACCTAACCCACATAGGTTAAACTAACATAGAAAATCATGTAGTGACCCACTTGATTTTTAAACCGGAGTAGAACACAATATCAATTTGATATGTCTTTTTGAAAACTTTCTGATACACGCTGGGGCTTGGAGAACTGCAACATCCTAAAAAATTGCAATCGCTGCTACACCATTTGCTAGAAAGGTCAAATGACAAGATGTCTTTTGTGCCAAAATTTCCTAAATACAGATCTTCTTATTTACATGTTTCGCAATTAGCTTAAAGTTATACAACTGGAAATCTCATTGTTAAACATATTTTGAGTTTTTGTTTTCTAAAGGAAGGAGTTCATTAGCTGAGGACTTTGGGCTACGTGACTTAATGAACTTTGCAACTGAAAATAAAAAAAATTAAAATATTAAATGAATCCTTAGCTTCTATAATACGTACCAAATTAGTAGTGTCATTACTGATTTACAGTTAAGAAAACTACCAAGAAAACAAATTAGCTTGAAGGCCAATTATATAAACATTACTAAATAACAACATGGTGGTACAGAAAGCAAAACAATACTGATTTCCTTGTTCATTGTACTGATAACATTTGCAAAAATCACATCCTTGTTACTTGACCTTTAAAGTCAAAATAAAAATCCTATTTATTTCTTCAAGTTCAGGCTGTGTGTATTTACATTTTGTAACAGCTAATCAAAATAAAGAACCAGGAGCGAGAACAAAAGGTGAAATAGAAGCCTAATTTACTATCTTGTATTCAGTCGCTACTGCTTTGTGATATATCTTCACACATAGCACAGTACTCAGGCAACAAACACACAACAGTATGTTCCGAGCTTATTTCTCTATACAGTACCTTGATCAGGCATCATGGTTTATTCCCTTAGTCATAATGACCCAAGCCCAGCACCAGAGATGTGCATGATACTGTGCGTGGATATCTGAACTTACGACATTCAAAGCTTAGCTGTGTTGACACATAAATATCAATACTTTAACACAAATGGAAACCTGACAAACTAGTGATGTGCATTAGAGAGGAACTCATTAAATTCGCTGGAATTCCACTTGGCATCAAAAAATCTACAGTAAATACCATTTCACAAAACCTAAGGTTGTTGTAGTAGCACTTTAAACTTTTACATTTGATATTTGGTAGCATTACAATTTAACACATAGTTTTATATAGAGTAGCCTTTACATAGACAGGATATCTGCTGGAAACTCACTCTGTGGAGTTATACTGAATATTTATCACAGAAAAGGTCACATTTTTGAAGTTATAGTAACACGAGAATGCCTCTCAAAGATGAGTATGTTAATTATTGCAACCACTACTGTAATTCACTGATTAAATTCTTCAAAGTATGTTTTTATACATTCCTCCAATATAAATTCTTTTGTTAGTATCCAGTCAATTGAGCCTCTAAAAACAGTAACTGTTTCAATGAGTCAGTTTTATTATATATAAAAGTCTAAAATCAATTTATATTAATCTACAATATAATAAACTATCGATTTCAAAATCTGATAAACTAAAACTCTGTAATCTAATCATAAAATAATCAGTGCACATTTACTTACCACATGTTTAATTTTACATTATTTTACTTATTTCAAATAAGGATGAAAATGGTTAATAACGGGAAATGATAGAACAGTTATGGTTTTAAAATACTGATTTTAAGGTTTGCTAAAAAAGTTTTATTTGAAATGTAGTCATTCATATTATTCCATGTCACTTCCAAATCAGTTTCTTCCAATATTATGTGTCACACTACACTCACAGGTATTGTTCCATTAATATATCCCTTGTGATAACATCAATGGCACTTGACATGTGTAGAATGCCAGTATTGAACTGTAAGATACTGTGATCAGTGACAGCAACAAAAATTGTTTCAAGGGAAGGTGCAGGTGTGTCTCGGAGAGGAGGGGGAACCTAGCTGCATCCCTACTCGTATGAAAAAACCGTCAAAATATGGTGAAATTACAGAGTGTAAATTGAATGAGGACTATATCTTAAATAAAACAATTTGACAAAATGAGCTTTGTGCAATCAGGCGCAGGATACCATAATGAAGGGCAGGATGTTCATTTCCAAACAGGCAGTTCAGTTACACATAATACATGCACACAGAAGTTTTTTTCCCACATTCATTCACAGGATGTGGGCATCGCTGGCAAGGCCAGCGTTTGGTGCCCATCCCTAACTGCCCTGGAGAAGGGGGTGATGATCCGCCATCTTAACAACTGAGCGGCTTGCTCGGCCATTTCAGAGGGCAGTTAAGAGTCAACCACATTGCTGTGGGTCTGGAGTCACATGTAGGCCAGACCGGGTAAGGACGGCAGATTTCCTTCCCTAAAGGACATTAGTGAACCAGATGGGTTTTTACGACAATCGGGTAGTTACATGGTCACTGATACCAGCGTTTTATTCCAGATTTGTATTTAATTAACAGATTTTAAATTCCCCAGCTGCGAGGTGAGATTTGAACTCACGTCTCAGATCATTAGTCCAGACCAAGTTTCAACACTGAAGCAGACTATTTGGAGCATTGTACAGGTGCTAGTTTCCACAGCAGACATAATCCCACTTCCCTGCTCTTGCCTGTACTTACTGCTGTTTAGGCTGTGGAGACAGCATATTCCAGAACAGGAGTGACTGAGGTCCCTTGTCAAAACACATTTACATAATGTCATGTACATATTTTCTACTAACAGTGAAACCTAAGTAAAAACAGTCTGCTAGAAATTTACAGTTAACAACAGAGTGAGTGAGTGTGAAAACAAGTTTGAATTGGTCTAGTGGAAACATGTTTAGGATTGGGGAAGGGATTGAGTCTCATCATTTTAAACATCATTTAGCTGTACACCACTGACTCCAAAAATCCAGTATCTGTTAAGAGACTGCATATTTTTAAAATGGCACTTTATAAATCACGACTAGAATCACTGTTCACAAATGGATTATTGAAATAGATAAATCAACTATATTTTACAAATAAGCAGTCGATTTTTGCTCTGCAAATAGCCTGGGGGTTTATTTTATTTTTTAAATAGTACAGGGGTATAAATGTCTTGGGCGTTTCTTTCTCTGGGTTCTGTTTTTAGGAGTGATGTCATGCGTGCGATTCTTACACTGGACTACAGTGGAGAGGGAGTCAAATCAGCTCAAATAAAGTTGGCAGGCCTGCAGCTCATTATGGTGCACCCCCTTTGCTTTAACCAGTCACTGGAAAGGACATACAATGGAAGTAGCACAGACTAAACAACATTTCAGTCTCTAATTGTCAAGGCATAAACAGATCCCTACTCCCTCCCTCCAGTTCCTACCAACCAAAATGAGCAGGCTTCAAATGTGCTTGACATTTTGCTAAATCCTGCTGGTACTGGAAATGACATGAATGGCACACTCCAGTCATTCGCATCACTAATCCTTGATCTGCTGCCTATGCATGTACTTACAGGCGACGTCCACGTCCACGTCCCGTGAACGAATTAAAAAAAAAATCAGAACATTTAAAAGTATCAATATTCTGAGGCTGAATGGCAGCCCTTAAAATCAATACTATGGAGTAGATTTACAACTTGCTGCCCAGGCATAAACCTGGCACTGGAGATCGGCTACCCGATCAATGCAAGTGAAAGTTGGGTGCTTTCTACAATGGGCGGCCAATCCGCAACACCAGTTTTATGGCCAGGTGACAAGTTTAAAATCTACTCCATCTATCTACTTCACCATCAAGTTCACCATTAAGCTTATGAAGTTAAATGAGATTCGCAAAGGATGATTTAAAAAAAAAAAAAAAAAATCAGCTTAGAGTCTGATATGGGCAGGAACCAATTAATGGTGTGCATACTCCTTCCCTCTTCAGACACACTCCACTTAACCAAGCCCAGAGAACGCCGGCCAAAGTTAGAGACCTTCACATGCACTTGGCACTGGTAAACTTGCTGCTGCTTGTCCAACTAGAGCGATGTTAACCAGCTCCCAGTGACACACCTACCCTCCACATCCTATCAATGAACCAGTCTGGCTTGTCCATCATCAAACGCATCCTGACCTTCCGAGCTCAGGCATCACATTACCACTTGGTTTTAAATTCCCGCCGACAGGCGTGTGATTTGGGAGCTAAATTGAACCCAGTGACTCTGTTTACAAGGGATGAAAGGATATGAATTCAATACACAAGTGGCAGCCTTTTATAGGTGCCACTTGCAAACATTCTAACTTTTTGAAGTAATGTAAAGTTGTAGCACTGAAAGTAATCTTCATGTGCTGCAATTTGCATTCCTCAAATCACTTTCGAGTCAAGGTGGGTTATAGCGAAACTATTGCTACAGCGCTTGGAAATCAGCAATTCAACTGTTTGCAGTAGTTTTAAAAAGTTGCAGCTTAAAATTGAAAAGTATTTCATTTCCAGACTCCCTTTAGTCCTATTTCCTAACTACAGTAATGCAAAACTGGAATGGATGTGTAGTAGACATCACTGGCCATTTTCAGGAAGACAATTAACTTCAGATAGTTTACTACGCATCATTTACAAACGATTAAATATTTATTGATGGGACCAACAAGTGTTTCATCTAATGCTGCACTTTTGGCTTTGAAGCTGCTGAAAAGAAGCCTTCCGTCCTATTCGTTTTTTCCCTATCCCTTTCCCTCCCAAAGGCGTGGTCTTATTATTGTGTCATGGTTTTAAGTGCGTAGGTCTGTTATGAATAAGGTTTTATTAAAGGGAATCTTTTACACCTCAGGTTGAATAGCTGATTATTTAAACCATCAATAAGACTGACTGATAACTCACTCATCATTCATCAACTGTGCTCAACATTTACCGTGTCTAAGACACATATTAACTTCAAATATATACATATACAGTATGTAAATAATATAATTTTGAACAAATCAGCCGACTACCTTAGTTATTCCCAACTTGCTGCCCATTTAGTCATTCAACTGAGACAAGTTTGTAGGATGCATCGCAAAGTTACCAAGAAGCGTCAAATATTCCAATGTTGAACATTTTCCTGAACTGTTGTTCTCATTGTCCAACATTCCAAACGGAAAGTCTGGCTGAAAGATTTCAGAAGTTTGAATGACTGTTGTCATTTGCATTTCTGTATCTTTTGCAAACGGACCTGTAGCCTAGAGAGACAAATCACACTCGGAACCAATTAACACCAGGGGTCTGACTCAGTTGCTAATCCTCAAGACCCAAATAGAATCTTTTTGAGAATCAGGCTCCAGAAGACAGCAATTTAATTGGAATTGCCGTTAAAATGCCCTTTTCAGCCTGCGAGTACAAAATGACGGTAGATGGTTTTTCACTTTTGGTTTCTGGTTTTCATGCAAGTGATTACAAGTAAAGTCAGTTTAAACTGCTACCTCAATCCTCTCTGTTATACAGAATTGTCTTTGTGAGTTGAATAGCATTAACGCACAACACTCCCAGTCTAAACTCAACATACAATATTCGTGTGCAAATGGGGCTTACAACACATTAGCAAAACACTGTTCTAAGTCTATTCTTGGTTTTGTTTTTCCTTCTTTCCGCTCATTTCAATATATATATATATATATGTAAGGCTCATCTCTTCATTTCAGTTCACTAAGAGTCACACAATTGTGCAATATTTAAGTGTAACACTATTGGAAAATGGTTTTGGTTAAATAAGTGTTGTCATGGCACCAACACATTTCTAACAGACTCCTAGGCTGTCACCACCGAGACCGTTGACTTTCTACTGCGAATGGGAACACCACTGAACGAGTCAAAAGCACTTAAAACATCTTTACTACATCAAGTACCATATCTCATTTCACTGAGCCAGGTGGCCCGTAAGTTCTGTCAGCGGATATCAGGAACCTGATACAGCTTAGTGCATGACGTCACATGACGATGGAAACTGTCTCGCCACATGAATTTCTTACCGCAGATGTGGCACTCATATGGTTTAATCCCAGTGTGGATCTTCATATGGCCGACAAGATGGTGCTTCATTTTAAATTTCTTACCACAAACACCACAGCCGTAAGGCCGAAGACCAAGGTGCATGCTCATATGTCGGTCTCGCTGACTCTTGTGAGTAAAATTTTTGCCACACTGGCAAGGGTAAAGTTTGTAAACAACAGCTGTGAAGCCAGAGCGAGAGGTCTTTTCGCCGAGACCCGTTCCTAGTTCAGCTTCGACGCCATACCCTGGCAACCGATTCACCTGCATTTCAGCTGCTGTTAAAGGGTCCTGGCGGTGCCCACTGACATTTATATCTCCCCGGTCAACTGAAAATCCATCCAGTGACGAACCATAGTAATCAACCTGCTCATCGTAAGAACGATTCTCATGCCGTTCCTCAAACACCTCCTGCATTTTGGCAGCAACTATATTAAAGCTGTCATCAATGCTAGAAGATTGTATTACTGGCTCGGCCGGAGTAATATTTTCTGATTCAGAGACATGCTGCTCTTCAGCAGCAGGGCGAGTCATTCCATCGCCATAATCCTGTTCAAATTTTTCCTGTTTCACATACACCCACCGTTTGTGAGGCATTATACTAGGTTGACTATAGATTGGCCTGGCGTATGCGTACTCTGCACTATCACTTGCTCCTTCCTCACCATCCTGGCTATTCATTTCTGCACTTAAATGGTCGTGCTCCCCAGAAGAATTGCTAGGAAGGTTGTCATGATCGATTAATTGGGGCGGTGACAGGTCGTCCTCTTTGAGACTCTCTTCGCCATTTTCATCAGGCTTTGAATCTTCATTCACACTTCTATGAAGCTCGGGCTGCCCCACAGCTCCAAGTTCTGAAGGCTCTCCTGAACCATTAAAATTGCTGCTGCTGGGTGACTGATGATCATTCAAATGATAAGCCTTCGGATAATGAACAACCGGGCACACCTTTAAAAGTTCTGTACACTTATCTACAACATGCCACATTTGAAGAAAGCTCGCTACTGTTAAGTAACTGACAATGTCAGTGGCTGGCAGTATAAGTTTCCCTGTGTAGCAAGACAGCAAAACATTTTCAAATGCCTTTGGGTTCATCACATCCGGTAGAAGGATTCGATTACTGTTCTTCAGTAGTACCTGGTCACAAAAATAAGGTGAACTGGCAGCTAGGACAGCCCTGTGGGCCCTGAATAAATGGCCCTGAACTTGAATAGCAATGTCACATAGCTGTCCCTCTTGACGTTGTTGGTTTAACTTCTGTAATAGAGTATTTGTAAAATTCGGGAACTCCACACGAAAAAAATTAGTTGCAAGCTCCATCGTGGACGAAAGCATGTACTGTTCAAAACAGAAGACAATGGATATGTTAAACATGAGTTTGGAAAATGCTAATGTAATGCACTGTTGATAATCAAAAGGTCATTCTGAAAAATTTATTTCTCTCAACCTTAAAAACTAGTTGTTGAAATATACTATTTTCTCTCAAGCAAAACAGACATATTGCAGTTCAGAAATAAAGCCTTATATCTTTACAAGCGCAGAGCAAATCCTACAGCCTGGAATTCAAATCTTTCCTCGGAGCTTTAAAGTCTGTATTTGTGCTGACATTGCAAACATTTTGTGGTGATCGAGGTGATAGGTGAAGGGAAAAAAACAGGACTCAATGAAGGGAGAAAAAAAAGCAGAAATAAATTATATAAAGCATTGAAAATACCAAAACACCCATAATTATAATTCACTTTTAGAAATAAGGACAACAGTAATCAACAATTAGGGAAACTTCACAAATGGAAAGATTTATGATCTGTCCGCATAAAGATCGTAAAATCCTACACAAGTGTAAACCACATTCCCGAGCACCAGCACCTTACAAAGGCCTCTCCGCCTGTTGATACTGTGACTATTTACACCAAGTTCGGAGGTAAAAAGTGAGATGAATACTAAAACTAGATCAGATGATCGCTGAAACAATAATTTCCATTTGTTCCAGTTATTGGTGTAACTAAGTGTTGTTTTTAGTTTTAAATCCGAATGGCTCACATTTAAAAAGTGGGAACACTGAATATCATAGAGATTCCCACTGGAACAATGAACTTCAAAGCAGATATATTTATTTGTCAACAGCAATCATTTTATACCAAATCAACCACCAATGTGGTGAACCATTGAGTTAAACACACTAATGCTCATCTAATTAAGCTTTAATTAAGGATCTCACTCTTACTTCTTCCACCCGACCCAAAGTTGCAGCATGCACATGAGTACTACTTTCCATTTCAAAACGCTTTCTCCAATTATTTTTTTAAACGCAGATTTTACCCTCACATTTCTTATGCATTTTCTTGGACAGCATGGCTCCATCGTCCAATGAAAATGCTGGCATAGGTCCAATCCTACCCAAGTCAAAAAACTGTTCAATCATTTGTCTGCAGTTACTTTCCACTCAGGGTCATTTCTACAAATTATTCAAATTTCTACATAAAATCATTATACTTGCTCTCCCGCGGACTATTGGGCATACATGCCAGGACAGAAACATTCCCTGTGGGGGAAAAAGTCTGATTGTACTGCTTAATCTGGAATTACATAGAATTACATGGGATATGGGGCACAGAAACAGGCCATTCGGCCCAACCAGTCCATGCCGGCGTTTATGCTCCACTCGAGCCTCCTCCCGTCTTTCCTCATCTAAATCTATCAGCATAACCCTCTATTCCCTTCTCCCTCATATGCTTATCTAGCTTCCCCTTAAATGCCTCTATACTATTTGCCTCAACTACTCCCTGTGGGAGCGAGTTCCACATTCTCACCACTCTTTGGGTAAAGAAGTTTCTTCTGAATTCCCTATTGGATGTCTTGGTGACGGTCTTATATTGATGACCTCTAGTTATGCTCTTACCCACAAGTGGGAACACTCTCTAAGTATGTACTCTATCGAAACCTTTCATAATTTTAAAGACCTCTATTAGGTCACCCCTCAGCCTTCTTTTTTCAAGCAAAAAGAGACCCAGCCTGTTCATCCATTCCTGATTAGGTATACCCTTGCAGTTCTGGTATCATCCTTGTAAATCTTCTCTGCACCCTCTCCAGTGCCTCTATAACCTTTTTATAATATGGCGACCAGAATTGTATGCAGTACTCCAAGTGTGGTCTAACCAAGGTTCGATACAAGTTTAGCATAACTTCCCTACTTTTCAATTCTATCCCTCTGAAATTAACCCTAGTGCCTGGCTTGCTTTTTTTTTAAAAATGGCCTTGTTAACCTGTGTCGCTACTTTTAGTGATTTGTGTATTTGTACTCCGCGATCCCTTTGCTCCTCTACCCCACCCAGACTCGCATCCTTCAAGTAATAAGTGACCTCCCTATTCTTCCTACCAAAATGTAATTCTGCAAGTTTATTAAGGTCTTCCTGTAATTTGTTGCAGTCCTCCTCAGTATTGATTATCCCCCCCCAATTTGGCGTCATCCGCAAATTTAGCGATTGTGTTTTTGATTCCAAAGTCTAAATCGTTAATATAAATTGTGAACAACAGTGGTCCCAGCACTAATCCTTGTGGAACACAACTACCCGCCTTCTGCCACTGTGAATAGCCACCCTTAACCCCTACTCTCTGCTTTCTGTCTTGAAGCCAGCTAGTTATCCATTCTGCTACTTGTCCCCTGACTCTGCATTCTCTGACCTTATTCATTAGTCTATTATGTGATACCTTATTGAAGGCCTTTTAAAATCTAGATAAATTACATCTACTGCATTACCCTTGTCTACTCTCTCTGTTACCTCTTCAAAAAATGTAATGAGGTTGGTCAACCAAGACTTTCCCTTTTGAAATCCATGAACACTGAAACATTGGTTTACATTTTGAGGTGAAATAATGCATTGATTTTGAAGATACCTTACATTTCAACTCTACATAGAGTTTTCACTATCCAGATGTTCACTTAACATGTACATTAATGTCAAGAGTTGTAGTTTAGTTGCAGTTTTTGATTAGCTGGTTGACAGTCTCAATATAACTGTCATTTAATACAAAGTAGATGTTTCTGTTTTGGTATTCACAACATTTTTATTTTTCCAATTTTAAAATGCTACAGATGGAAATTCCCATTTATGGAATTGATCCACGCTGAACATGTTTAATACGAATTCAGCTTTCCTAGTCCTTGGTCTTAACCATTCAGTAATATTGAAAGGGTGCCCATTTGTAAATCAATCAATCTAAAATTCCCTATACTGGAGGAGTACTCTGCTGCACTTCTAGACAGAATACAAGAAAAATCCGAGTGTCTGATAACCAATCAGTCTCTTATGACTAGCCTCTATCGCTGTCAGGATCTTTCTATTTTATTAATACTAGGAGGGCCAGTGCTCCTCTGAACTTTCCTCTGGTTTCTTTTAAGCTCGAATTAAGCTGTCCTACATGCTCACCCTCGGTCCTACATCCGCATTGTATTTAATCAGGAATCACTGCAGAGGACCCTTTGCATAGTATTCTGCTCAAGCTCATTCTTTTCCAAGGCCCCAAATAGAACTCTTTACTTCTCTCAGTCGTCCCATTCTATTCACAATCTTCAAGCTTGGTGTAACCCAACGATTAATTCGTAGTCCTGTCAATTCAACTTTATTAGTGCCTACACTGTGGGCTTTGTCGCTCCACCTTTGTCTCTGAGTAATAACACATTCCTTCGGAATAGCTCTAACACGAATAATCTGATCTGATCTTTTAATCAGAAAATCATCATTTATCATTTTAATTTGACCAATTTCCCCATGTCCAACAAAAGGCAATTCTTGTGAATTCCTATTACCTACAAACATGGATAAGGGCACTGTAAACTATTACATGTCAGAAGTGATAATGCCAAATAATGCTTTATTGTTGAAGAGTAAAAGCATGCTGTAGCTTTAAATAGCAATTCAATCCAAATAACTTCTCAGGCTTGAAATGGCACAAGGCAAGTTGTTTTGTTAAGCTGAGTAACAGTGCTGATACAGGAAACTGCATGTCGCTCACCAAATGTTAAAAATACTATACACCGTTCTCAATGTGCTCTCGATGTTCATCAAACTGTACTTCGAGTTTTTGCATTGTGATGAACAATGGACGCAGTACATTTCTACCCTAATGTATGACAGAACATAAGTAGTAAGAGCTGGAGTAGGCCATATGGCCCCTCGAACCTGCTCCGTCATTCAATAAGATCATGGCTGATCATCGACCTCAACTCCACTTTCCCACTGATCTCCATATCCCTTGATTCCCCTAGAGTCCAAAATCTATTGATCTCAGCCTTGAATATACTCAAAGACTCAGCATCCACAGCCCTCTGGGGCAGAGAATTCCAAAGATTCACAACCCTCCGAGTGAAGAAATTTCTCATCTCAGTCTTAAATGGCCGACCCCTTATCCTGAGACTATGCCCCCTAGTTCTAGACACTCCAGCCAGGGGAAACAACCTCTCAGCATCTACCCTGTCAATCTCCTTCAGAATCTTGTATGTTTCAATGAGATCATCTCTCATTCTTCTAAACTCCAGAGAGTATAGGCCCATTCTACACAATCTCTCATCATAGGACAGCCCTCTCATCCCAAGAATCAGTCTGGTGAACCTTTGTTGCACCCCCTCCAAGGTAAGTACATCCTTCCTTAGATAAGGAGACCAAAACTGTGCACAGTACTCCAGGCGTGGTCTCACCAAGGCCCTGTACAATTGTAGCAAGACTTCCTTACTCTTATACTCCAACCCCCTTGCAATAAAGGCCAACATGCCATTTGCCTTTCTTATTGCTTGTTGTACCTGCAAGCTAGCTTTCTGTGTTTCTTGCACGAGGACACACAAATCTCTCCGAACACCAACATTTGAAAGTTTCTCACCATTTAAAAAATATTCTGCTTTTCTATTCTTCCTGCCAAAGCGAATAACCTCACATTTCCCCACATTATACTCCATCTGCCACCTTACTGCCCACTCACTTAGTCTATCTATATCCCTTTGCAGACTCTGTGTTCTCCTCACAGCTTACTGTCCCACCTAGCTTTGTATCATCAGCAAACTTGGATACATTACACTCGGTCCCTTCATCTAGGTCATTAATATAGATTGTAAATACCTGAGGCCCCAGCACTGATCCTTGCGGCACCCCACGAGTTACAGCCTGCCAACCTGATAAAGACCCGTTTATCCCTACTCTCTGTTTTCTGTCCTTTAACCAATCCTTTATCCATGCGACTATATTACCCCCAACCCCATGAGCCCTAATCTTGTGTAATAACCTTTTATGTGGCACCTTATCGAATGCCTTTTGGAAATCCAAATATACGACATCCACAGGTTCCCCTTTACCCTGCTAGTTACATCCTCAAAAAACTCTAATAAATTTGTCAAACACGATTTCCCTTTCATAAAACCATGCTGACTGCCTAATCATGTTATGATTTTCTAAGTGCCCTGATACCACTTCCTTAACAATGGATTCCAGCATTTTCCCAACAACTGATGTCAGGCTAACTGGCCTGTAGTTCCCTGTTTTTTCTCTCCCTCCTTTCTTGAATAGCAGTGTTACATTTGTGACCTTCCAATCCACTGGGACCATTCCAGAATCTAGGGAAGTTTGGAAAATGAAAACCAATGCATTCACTATCTCTTCAGCCACCTCTTTTAGAACCCTAGGATGTAGGCCGTCAGGTCCAGGGGATTTGTCGGCTTTTAGTCCCATTAGTTTCTCGAGTACTTTTTCTCTACTTATATTAATGACGTTAAGTTCCGCACCCTCATTAGACCCTTGGTTCCCCACCATTTCTGGTATGCTTTTTGTGTCTTCTACTGTGAAGACAGATACAAAATATTTGTTTAACATTTCTGCCATTTCCTTATTCCCCATAATAATTTCTCCTGTCTCAAACTCTAAGGGACCAACGTTTACTTTTGCTACTCTGTTCCTGAAGATTCTGAACACACCATGATGCCTTGTTAGGTACTGCACCATCTACAATCATTCCAGGGCAAGGAATTTTTCCACACAAATGCACTGCTTTTGTAAACTTTTTCTCTACATCAGCTAAGAAGTACTGAATGCAAAAATGATTCAACTACCTGCATATTGATTTTCAACATTAAACCTGGACAATTTCAGCCAACCACATACAGGAAACTTTCGATTAACCGGCCCCTAAATAACCGGAAATGTCGGTTAACCGGCAAAATTCAGGAGTCGGTTTCAGCTAACTTTTATAACTTGCACAGCAACAAATTGAGGAAGGCAAGGGTTTGGCTGCAGCTGTTGCTAAGCTACAGAGATTCTTGCAACTTGTGGAGCTGTTTAAGCAACAGGGTTTGTTGCTTCATACGGAGCTCTAAGGTCCGTATCTTTCACTATAGCGTTCGGTTATCCGGAATTGTTGCGGAACCGGCACCACGTCGGTCCCGGCCGTGCCGGATACCAGAAAGTTTCCTGTATTACAAACTTAAATTTTATGAAATTGGCATTCACGCAATTTACCTTGATACATAATGGGCAAGTATCTATCAAATTAGAACTGGAATATAATTCAATTGTTCATGATATGAAGATTGTTTTGCCTACTGATCATAACTATGATCAAATGTTTCCTTATGTCAACAATATTGAGCTAAAATAGTGAGGCAATCTGCTGCTTTATAAATCATTGGTGCAACCGCATTTAGAATACGGTGTACAGTTCTGGTTGCCATAGTATAAAAAGGATATTACAGCTATTGAAAGGAGACAGAAGAGAGCAACCAAAATGATTGAGGAGATGGAGGGATTGGATTATGGGGCGCGATAATGGCCCAGAATTTGCGGTTGCAGTGACAGCAAAACTGTCAGCGTTCGCCGTCATTACAACTGTGAAACCGACAACTACGAAACCGACAACTACTTCTGGAAAACGCACATGCGCAGTTAAACGCTAAACTGTTAGTCATTCCCTGCTCCTCCACAAGGTGCGCTGTTGAACTCCCCACAGCCGGCAATCAATTGAAAACACTGAACTGACGAAAACGTCCCCTTTTACGCTGGACTATCGCTCTTAAAAAACCCCAAAAAAGTTAAGCCTTGTTGAATGAGGTGCAACTGGGTTTCTAATGGCGTACTGAGTCATAATTACTGCTGAACAACCATTCTGGCCCTGAAAAACTAATTTTATAGTTGTGCAATGTCAATTTTTTCCATGGTTTTATAAAATAATTTTTTTAAAGTTTGTTTTTGATATTTCAGCTTCTACCTTAATCCCATGTATATGTCACAATCTTTATTTCGCTCTCTAAAAAATGTTTAAAAAGTGCGAAAAATCAGTGCATTTTACTTCCTGATTTGCTGTCTGTGAGAATTCTTCAATGTGATTAGCTGCTTAACCAGCTTGATGACATGACTGTTGTTGGATGCTGGAGATCCCCTAGACTTGGCATCAGATGCAAATTAACGTTGGGAAGAGGTGAAATCGACACCACAGAGATCGCTAGATCATTGTGGGCAGCTTTCTTCAAGGTCAGCGGGGAGCTGACGGCAAAATTGGGACCTATGTAGATTGGGCATGTTTTCACTGGAATAAAGAAGGTTGAGAGGTGATAGAACTGTTGTTTTTAGGATTCTAAGAGGACTAGATAATGTAGACCATGACAAGCTATTTCACCTTGTCCAGAACAGTAGAACCAGAGGGCATGGCCTGCGTTTGAAGGGGGAGGGGTAAATTCAAAACTAATCAGTGGAAACAATATTTCAGTGAGCGAGTGGTCAATCTATGGAACAGGCTCTCTAGTAGAAGTAATTAGTATTAATTCTTTCAAACACAAATTCAATAGATTTCTTTCAGAAAATAACATTTTGGGATACAGTATATGAGTAATTTGAGATAGGGCATGTGGTAAGTGTAGCATGCTTGGGAGAAAAAAGGTGACTTTGGACCTATGGTTCCCAAAGCTCCCCACCACTGCGGTTTTTGTTGTGTCATCTCTGGGTTTGTTGTAGACTAATTGATAGAGATTGATTGCTATGATTAGTCAACAACTCCATTATCGTTGTATCATCTGACTACCAGGATAGTAGAAGACGAACTAGATGGCTCTTGGTCTTTTTTCGTCTAGCAATTCCTAGGTTCCTATTCTTAGTTGCCCTCAGAAGGTGGTGTTAGGCCCTCTTCTTAATAATGAACATGACTATTTTAGGAACAGGGATTTACCATGCCAGTTAAGCAGCACGTCAATATGGTTTAAAAAAAACATATACACAGGCTTTACAGTTAAGTTGCCCTTCGATCCAATTCACTTTTCAGTAATTAATTTTCAATTGTTACTATTAAAAACACAACTTTCTAAATCTCTGACTATAGAGCTAAATGGAGTTTAAACTTAAAACATTTAGTTAAAACAGAAGCCGACAAAAATTGTTAGGCAGAGGTACTTGGGAGAATGCAATTAAAGTTCTAAAATTAACACTCTGCGTCAGGATTTTACAGCACAGTGATAGTCAGCCCGAGCCTTGCTCTTGATTCCAAATGATTCAGTATCAACAATCAGAATACAACGACATCACAATTTCAACTATATCTCCCTTCACTGTTAATTTATGCAACATAAAATGGGTAAAGTTTTTCTGTGTGCTAAGTGTAGCGAAATTGTAAATTTGTTCTTTATAAATGGAAATCATTCCCTAAAGTGTTTGAAATCAAATCTACAAATCGGTGGGTCTCAAGGCTGCTGTTGTATCACTGAAATGTAAAGTGATGAAGGTAATGACAAAGCAAAATATGTGTCATGAAACAATATTGAGACATATTAAATAAAAGTTAATATTGCTGCAGATGAAGGAATAATTGAGAGTAAATTAGTGGAACATTTAGTGTTCTATATATGTAATATACAATATTACCAAATAACTTCTTAAAAACACACACCCACAAAAGAAGATATTTTACAATTAAAATGTAATACATCCTCCTGAAATATGTAATAGAGAACTGTGACATTTAGCTATTTGGGAGGTGACTTACCAGGTATTTAATGAAATTTTCATTGCAAAACCTCCATATTCAAGATGAAAATGAATTTGTTAAATATAAGACAAGGTGATATTCTTAAATTTTCTAAACTAGGCAGTGTTAAGTTTTTGAAAAGAACTTATTTCTAAAATTCAAAACTTTAGCTACAAAAATCAAAACATACATAAGCCTTCTAACCTTTTGAATAATCATTTTAAGTTAGCAAATTTGCAGAATGGAAATTTCTTTGTGGGTTTATGTTTATGATTTGAAGATAACCAAATTAGATTAGGAGTCAAATTACTATACGGTGCATTATGATTTATTTTTCAAGAAATGAATTTGGATGAATACAGACTGTTTTTAAAATAAAGTATACCTTGAATGAATCAAACATTATATTGACTTATTGGGCAGAGTGTAACAGTGATTGCTACTTTCTGGCTTATTGTGGCACGTCCTTGCAGTTTTACTCACTGTGAAATTAAGCCTGGTGCAGGAGAGCCCGCCCACCGACCCTAACCGGCACCTGATTCGCCAGCCGCCCGCCAATCAACTCAACCCCGCCCCACCGTCGGCAACAGAGCCCGGGCCCGCTTGGCCGAGACATCTGTCAATCATGAGAGCCCGCCTATCAGAGGAGCGCGCCCGCTGAGACGTCAACAATTTTTTTCCCCTCTTGTGTGTGCGAGGCCTTCGCAACCTCACGTCAACCGGCCGAGGCAGGACAGGACAAAGCGGGCCTGGGAAAAAAAAAGAACGCCGGAGTCAACAAACTGCAGAGTTGGCGCCGGTCGGCGGCTACGCCGCAAGCGTTGTTGTTGTTGCCGTCGTCGGCGGCTCTGTCCGGGTAGAAAGTTACCGGGCGCCGTCGCTGTCCCACCCACGCCCGCCGTCACGTACCTGTAGTCCCTTCACCTGAGAGCTCGCATCGTCAGGTCCCCGACAACCGCGGCGACGTCACCCACCCACGTGACTGCAGCGGCACGCATGCTGTGTAAACAAACGAGTGCGGGCGGCGCGCACGCGCAGTCCTCCCCCAGCAGCAGCAGCACAAGCTCGTGTGAAAGAAAGACTTTCATTTATGTAGCGCCTTTCACCACCGCATCGCCAGACGTCTCAAAGCGCTTTGCAGCCAATGAAGTACTTTTTTTGGAATGTAGTCACTGCTGTAAATGTGGTGCATGTGTTACACAGGACATACAGCACAGAAACAGGCCATTCGGCCCAACCAGTCTTATCAGGCGTTTATGCTCCACACCAGCCTCCTCCTGTCTTTCCTCATCTAACCCCATCAACATAACTCTCTATTCCCTTCTCCCTCATATGCTTATCTAATCGCCCCTTAAATGCATCTATACTATTCGCTTCAACCACTCCCTGTAGTAGTGAGTTCCACATTCTCGCCACTCTCTGGGTAAAGAAGTTTCTTATGAATTCTCTATTTGATTTTTTGGTGACTATCTTATATTGATGGCCTCTCGTTATGCTCTTCCCCACAAGTGGAAACTCTCTGGGTGCGAAATTCGGTTACGCCCCGTTCAGGAAGTACTGCCCCGGCCACTAAATTCAGCTCACCGCCCCGCAATCTTGGGCGCTCCATTTCCTGGTGGGGCGGTAACCGAGGTGATGTCGGGGCGCGATCGGCAGTGCTTGGCAGAGGCTCCATGGAACGCTGCCGCATTTCAACGCCCCTCCCCTTCAGTTAAAGGGCAGGGCTGCTGCACACTCTGCAGGACCTCCGATGGCCCACACTAAGCCACCAGGGTGGCGTGGTACCATGGCAGCAGCCCCGGCGCCGAGACAGCGGTGCCGGACTGCGCGATGGCAGGCAGGACCACACCACAGAACTGGAGGTTGGACAAAAAAAGAAAATGGCGTCACGTGTCTCGACCGCACCTCCCCTTTAAATGCCGATCGCGAGCGGAGGTCGGCCCGGCTCGCGATCCGCGAGGCTGGTGCTGACACTGCCCACGGCAGCCTCGTGGGGCACAGTTGAATTTCTGCCGCGGCGGCCTGGTGCTATCGGGTAGCGCCTCATGAACGCCCCACCAAATTTCTCAGCAGGCGCTTTTCTCGCCCCCCCCGGGCCCCCGGAGGTGTTAACAGCAGGCGCAAAGGAGCTGAATTTCTAGCCCTCTGCATCCACTCTATCAAAACCTTTCATAATTTTAAAGACCTCTATTAGGTCACCCCTCAGCCTTCTCTTTTCAAGAGAAAAGAGACCCAGCCTGTTCATCCTTTCCTGATATGTATACCCTTGCATTTCTGGTACTCATGTAAATCTTCTCTGCACCCTCTCCAGTGCCTCTATGTCCTTTTTATAATATTGCCCTGCAAACCTCTTAAAGTAATATCAGCTGGGCACACATACACACAGAAAGTAACATTTGTCACAGAAAGTTATATTTATCATGAAAAAAGCATTGACATACTGCACAACAATGTGGGAGTTGACAGATCTGTCACTTGTTACATGCATTAGTAACAACAACTTTATTTATACAGCGCCTTTAACATAGTAAAATGTCCCAAGGCGCTTCCCAGGAGTGTTATAAGACAAAAATTTGACAACAACAACTTGCATTTATATAGCTCATTTAATGTAGAAAAAACATCTGAAGATGCTTCTCAGAGGCGTAATCAGTCAAAAATGGACAGCGAGACAAAGGAGGAGCTATTAGGAAAGGTGACTAAAAGTTTGGTCAAAGAGGTGGTTTTAAGGAAGATCCCAAAGGAGGAAAGGAAGGTGAGATGTTTAGTGAGGGCATTAGGGTTGACATTGACAACCTTCCCTGATTGTCCCAGGAGTCTCCAGAAAGTAAATTTTCCTGGATGCTTCTACAAGCAACCCTGGAGATTAACATAACTATTGATATCATGGGGGGGGGGGGGTTGATTTTGAGGTCTCCTGCTTGGCAGAGAAAGGGTGGTAACGCTCCAAAAACGGTGAGGTGTGACTTACCATCCTGTTCCCGCCAACAGTGTGGCCAGTGCTATCTTCCCAAGTGTCCACCGCTGGGCGGTCGGAGCATCTGCCGGAGTCGGGCAGCAGTCCTTTTAATATGGCATCGTGCTCCTATGACGTACATGGGACCCTGATTCCATTTTACATAGAATTTACAGCACAGATGCAGGCCATTCGGCCCAACGGGTCTGTGCCAGTGTTTATGCTCCACGTGAGCCTCCTCCCACCCTACTTCATCTAACTCGATCAGCATATCCTGCTATTCCTTTCCCCCTCACACTAGCTTCCCCTTAAATGCATCAAATGCAGTTTAGGACCCAGCTGGGTGGAGTATGCACCATGCACGCTCCGCACAGTTTCAGCTGGCAGTCCAGCCGAAGAGGAGGCCAGAAGGTATTTATTTTTGTGGGGCTGGGAGCGCCCCTTTGAACTCGATCAAAACAACTTCCGTTACATTTTGTTATAATTTTAGGGAAATTGTATGAGCAAGTGTAGCTAAACAGACTGCAAATTATTTTCAAGAGACATTGTTACTTGTTAAAATATTTAGCAAGATACTTAGGAGGATTTAAAATCCTGTCTGCTGCTATTCATGTTAAAAATTGTGAAAAGTACTTGCAAAATGGATGCACTTTGTTAGCTACAGCACATATTTAACCCAACTTAGAGAAATATTTGGAACTGGCTATTTGAGAACTTAGCAGGTCCCTAAACTCAGCTGTAGGGCTTTTGAATTTATATATTTTCAAAGGGCAAGAATATAGAAATAAGATATTTCTTTGCTTATCATCACTCTTGCTGATTTATTTAGTTTTAGTCTCCTCTGTGTCACATAGCATTCCCTATCTGTGTTCAGGCCTCTTCCAATGCTATTCTGGCCTGGGAAATAAAACTGAGCACCCAATGGTGCGCAGAACCATTATTAAAACGTTGACTGTCCCTCCATCATAAGGTCAGAAGGGGGGATGTTTGCTGATGATTGCACAGTGTTCAGTTCCATTCGCAATCTGGACGATATTCAGGCTTGGGCTGAGAAGTGGCAGGTAACATTAGCGCCACTCACGTGCCTGGCAATGACTATCTCCACCAAGCGAGAATCTAACCACCGCCCCTTGACATTCAACGGCATTACCATCACCGAATCCCCCAACATCAACATCCTAGGGGTCATCATTAACCCGAAACTTAAATGGACCAACACCCACATAAATACTATGGCTACAAGAGCAGGTCAGAGGCTGGGTATTCTGCAACGAGTGTCTCGCCTCCTGACTCCCCAAAGCCTTTCCACCATCTACAAGGCACAAGTCAGGAGAGTGATGGAATACTCTCCATTTGCCTGGATGAGTGCAGCTCCAACAACACTCAAAAAGCTCGACACCATCTAGGACAAAGCAGCCCACTTGATTAGCACCCCATCCACCACCTTAAACATTCACTCCCTCCACCACTGGCACACCGTGGCTGCAGCGTGTACCATCTACAAGATGCACTGCAACAACTCGCCAAGGCCTCTAGTTATGCTCTTCCCCACAAGTGGAAATTCTCTGGGTGCGAAATGCGGTTATGCCCCGTTCAGGGGCAGTAACCGAGTTAAGGCCGGACATTTAGCACCCGGCGAGGAAGAACCGCCCCGGCCACTAAATTCGGCTCACCGCCCCGCACAGGACGTGGAGTGCAATCTTGGGCGCTCCACTTCCTGGTGGGGCAGTAACCAAGGCGATGTCGGGGCGCGATCGGCAGCGCTCAGCAGAGGCCCCGTGGAACGTTGCCGCGTTTCAATGCCTCTCCCCTTCAGTTAAAGGAGAGGGCTGCTGCACACTCTGCAGGACCTCCGATGGCCCACACTAAGCCACCAGGCGGCTTCGTTGAGCTTAACTGCCATCTGAAATGGCCTAGCAAGCCACTCAGTTGTAACAAACCGCTACGAAAAACAATGGCCCGGATTTTACGGGGTCAATGACAGCGTATGCACACGGTGTCATAAGTGCCCCCCAAATTCCAGGTTTCCATGTGCGATGAGCATGCGCAAAAACACGGAACTTGCGATCTGTCAAATTTCATAAGGCCTTTTACCAGCGTGAGGGTTTAAATAAATGTTAAAATAAAACTTTTAAAATCATTTAAACATTCCCTTACACTTGAATAAACAAAACTGCCAGGTTTTGCTTATTTCTGTTAAGGGTTACTCTTTTGTGAAAATCAATTTTTTTCTTATTTGTGAAAAAAGAATTCAATTCACTCCAGTGAGTTTTCAGTCTGTATCAAAGATTTTCTTCACTCTTCCAAAAGTTTGGCTTTACAGGTAAGTATAATCCAAGTGCCCAGTGACGTTCCATCCAGTTTTGTTGCTTTAGGGAAAAGCCAAGTAAGCAGCTTGGTGATAGTTTTGTAAAGGTAAACTAAGGATATAAACTGATGTATTCTATTGTTGAACTGTTAAATAAATTAAAAGAATATACTCTGAGGTAAGAGTCCCAAAATAGTGTTACTTTTGAGTACCTGTTCAAAACATATTGGGCTGGATTTTGTCAGCCCCGAGGAGGTGGGTATGGAGGCGGGACTGCCGGTAAAGTTGCAGAATTTGGGGGTGGGTGGCAAACCCGCCGCCATCCTGCCTTCGTGCCCTCTTGCCAGGAGGTGGGAAGCTGTCCTGCCCCCTCGAGGCGGGAAAGGGATTAAATCCTATTAACTGCCTGTTAACAGGTAATTAACTGGCAGAAAATAGGATTAGCCCCATTTTTCCATCCAAAGTGCGGGCTTCCCGGCCTCGGGGAACCCCGCCAGGGTGTAGGAGACAAGTAGGAGGGGTCTGAAAGCGAGATGTAGAGGTGAGTGATGGGTGCAAGTGTGGAGTGGTAAGTATGTAAGGTGAGTGTAAAGTGTTAGAAAATGTTCACTTACCTTTGTTTCTGCCTACAGCCTTCAGCCACTGTGGAGCCGGAGTCCCGACATCTCCATTGTAGATTTCACAGACTGGCTGTTGGATCCTCCAAACCAACAGCCAGGTGATTTCTGCAAAGTTGAAAGGTTTGATGAGTCCTGAACACAAGGCCTCATCAAACTACACAGAATGTCAGTGTTTGACAGCTTCACAGAGGTGTCAAACGATGACATTTCTTCTTTCAAAAAATCTTGACAGATGGCACGTCATACGCTGACGTGCTCTGTCAGTGACTTCCCCCTAATTGGCCTGCTGAGCCCGCTGGGCGGGCTTAACAAGGTCAATCAGGGGAAAATCCCGCTGGTTGGCCAGAAGCTGATGGAGGTGGGATTGAAAGCCGGCAAGCAGCAGTCCTGCTTCCAAAAGCTTCCCATTGACAAAATCCAGCCAAGTTTGAAAAGGAAAATAATTTTTTTTTTAAATCAGGTTAAAGTAATTTTTCTCTTTGCAAGATGCAGTGGATGGCTGTCTTCTGATTGGAGCCTTTATCATCCCTCATTCTCTGAGACTGATTACTCAAACGTGGTTTGGACCTTCAACCTAAGTTTGCAGGAAGATGGTTTCTTAGGGGGGAATTTTGCCAGCCCTGGGGAGGCGGGACTGCCGGAAAAATGGCAGAAACTGGGAGCGGGTACCCATCCCGCCCCCAACCCGCCTCCATGCCATCTTCCCGGGAGGCGGGCCCCCGACTCGCGCAGGGACCCGTCTCCTCGAGGCAGGAAGGGGATTACAGTCAATTAAGGTAGTTAACAGGCAGTTAAGAGGCTTTTCCCCATTTTACCTCTGCAAGTGCAGGCTTCCCGACTGCTGCGAACCTCGCCAGGGTCAGCGAGGCGAGCAGTGGGTCTGTGGGGGTGAGAGGGGTCGAAAAGTACGCTGTGGAGGTGAGTGATGGGTGCAAGTGTGGAGAGGTAAGCGTGAGAGGTGAGTGTAAAGTGTTAGAAAAAGTTTACTTACCTTTGCTTCTTCCTGCAGGCTTCAACCCTTGGGGATCCGGAGGTGCCTCATCTCAACGGCAGAGATGACAGAATGGCTGCTGCATTCGCCGATGCAACAGCCATCTGATTTCTGTAAAGGAAAGAGGTTTGGTGCATCTTCAGTACAAGGGCTCACCTTAGAACAGAGATTCTCAGTGTTTGACAGCTTCTCAAAGCTGTCAAATGCTGACAATTCACCTGTCAAAATTTTTTGACAGATGAAACGTCATACGTTGACATCCTCTGTCACCGGCTTTCCCTTAATTGGCCGGCTAAGCCCGCAGGGTGGGCTTAACAAGGTCAATCAAGGGAAAACAGCGTGGGTTGGCCAGACGTCGTTGGGGGCGGGACTGAAACCCAACGCGCCCCCATTGAGAAAATCCAGCCCTAACTGTTTTCAGTGGGACATGCTGGGAACTGAGGCGTAGCACCATAGTGTCACATTTCAGCAACCAGTGTCGGAATTGGTGTGAAGATGGCAACTCTGCCTAGCAGACCAGTCATTGTCAGATCAAATACAAAAATATCATTTCAAATTACATTAAAAAAAAATTAAATATCGTTTGAAGACTCATGGATAAGACTGTTGTAGGAACCTTCTTCAGAATATTCCTTTACCAAGAGTGTCCTATTTAGAAAGAGTGATTACTAATGGCAATGACCCTATCTAATGCAGTAGTGCTCAGATTTTGCTGGAGTCTTTTTTAGTAACACTGCGTTTCAACAAACATTCCTAAGTTTCCTGCTGCACCTTTTTCTTCAAACTCCTGGTTGTAGAGCAGTGAGACAGAGCGTAACAGGATGATACAGTATAATAGTATTGTTGCATTCTGCAGAGTTTCTTCCTATAATGATTCACACAGACTGAGCTCCTTGTCTTCACTGTCTATGGGGGGTGCCAAGCAGGAAATAGGTTTCACATTAACAGAAAGGGAAAATCAGCAGCTAAATCCCTGCAGAAGGGAACACATTTGGGCACCTCCTGGCAATCAGCAGCAGTGTGGCATTGAAAGGAGCAGGACACACTTGACTGGGGAATGACATATGACATGGGGGGCTTAAATGAAGGGAGAAAAGTAATTGAAATGAGGAGTTATTTTAAACAAAAGTGAATGAATATAGTAAGAAATGCACCTCATCTTTCGATTAGGCCCTCTGGACTCAAGATAGAGTTCAACAATTTCAGATCATAACCTCGGCCCCTATCACATATATATATTTTCTTCTTTTTTTATCCACAATTTTTGTTTGGCCCTTTTTATTTCTTCTTCTTCCCTCCCACGTGGCAGCTGTCCTTCATTCTGCCAGCACAATTCACACCCCATCTAGAGCCATCCTTTGTTCCTTAATCTGTACCGTTACCACCTCCTCTCACCTTGAATATCTCTTAATGTCTCTTAATCTCTCCTGCTTTCTATCCTATTCACTGACCTTCCCTTTTGTTCTTTCATCCCCTCCTCCTTTTCCCAGCCCCTAAACTTGCTTTCCATTTCCTGCTTTTTTCCAGTTCTGACGAAAGGTCATCGACCTGAAACGTTAACTCTGTTTCTCTCTCCACCGATGCTGCCTGGCCTGCTGAGCTTTTCCTGTGTTTTCTGTTGTTATTTCGGATTTCCAGCATCCGCAGTATTTTGCTATCGTAGTAAGAAATGGACCCCTGTTATTGAAAACTGCAAGAGTGGCTTTTACTGCATTGGTTTAACATCAGGGGACGCGTTGGGCATGGTAAAAGAAAAATGCATGACTAAACTATAAAAGCAAAAATATATTATTTTTAATTTTGAATTGCACAGAAACCCAGTTTTAAACAGTTTTCGATTAAACATGTTACTCGGAGTTTGATCTGACTCAGCATTTACCTGTATACCCATTCCTGCTTTATGCAGGGCTGGTTAAAAGCAGCTTCTTTGTTTGTCCCAGTCTACTTCACATTTCTATTCAGGATTTCTATTCACCATCAATCGCTCACCCTATATTGCAGAAATTATCATATTTGGTTCATATCCAGGAAAATTTGCATCATGGTGCTGGCTGACACATTCAAGAGTTTTGAAAGCTGGCCATTTTATTCCTTCATCGTTTGCAAAATCCAAAGCTGCTGAAGCTGTGTGAGCCAGAAAAGGTCATGTACAGCAGGCAGAGTGAGTCAATTTGTTGAAGCACTTTCCCTTTGAAGAAGAGATTTGGATTGAAAAGCTTTTTGATGCCTTCAGTATAGATGTAGCAGGTTTTCAGTAGATGTTGTATTAGGTGTCTCTCAAGACATGTGTGGTATAAGAGGAAATGCAGCAGTACGGATAGAAAGTTGGTTGATGGACAGGTAAGAGTTAGGGTAAATGGGTGCGGTTCGGACTGGAGAAGGATTGGAGGTGGTGTACCCAAGGGGTCAGTGCTGGGTCCACTTTTGTTCTTGGCATTATACAGACAATTTTTAGACTTGGGGATAGGGAACACATTCTCAAAATTTGATGACAACACAAACAGTGAAGAGGACTGTAAAAGACTTCAGCAACACATAGACAGGTTAGCAGAATGGCTAGATGCAATTTAAATGTGGATAAATGTGAGGTAATGCATTTTAGGAAGAAAAACAAGGAATGGGAATATACACTCAGTGTAAAGTTGCTGAAGAGTGTAGATAAGCAGAGAGACCCAGGGGTTTAAATAGATAATGCCCTGAAAGCATGAATGCAGATAGATAAAGCATTAAACTTTGGGTTTTATAAACAGGGGCACAAAGTACAAGATTAAAAAAGTAATAATAAATTTGTACAAAACATTGGTTAGGCCACAGTTAGAGTACTATGTGCAGATTTGGGCCCCACATTGTAGAAAGGACATTAAAGCCATAGAAAGCGTACAGTGCAGATTCACCAGGATTATGCCTGGAATGGGAAACTGTAGTTATGAGGGGAGACTATTTCCACTGGGTCAGAGATGGCTCAGAGGAGAATTAATAGTGTTTTGCTTTAAAATTAGGAAGGGTTTTGATAGAGTGAATAGGGAATGGGAAATCAGTGACAAAGGGTCATCAATTTAAAATTGTCACTAAGAGAGTGAGGAGAGAGGTTAGGAGAAATGTCTTTTTGCAGAGGGTTATTGGATCTGGGAATGCTTTCCCACAGGGGGTGTTTGAGGCAAAAACATTGCATCTTTTAAGGGAAAATGGGATAAATAATTGAAGCAGAGAAAGATGCAGGGATGTGGGAGAAAGCAGGACAGTTGGATAAGTTTTGGATTGCTGCAACAAAATGATGGCACTGACATGATGGGCAAAATGACCTCCTTTTGTGATGCAAACATCGATGGTTCCAGGCATTAAAGTCAGCAAGTCCTTTAGGTGACCAGTTTTTGTATCATTATGAGGTAATTCCAAAGACTTTAGCTTAAGGTTTGATGGTTTTCCAGTTAAAAAGTGAACTGCAGTAGCAAATAAGCAAAGACCAGTCAAGCTATTGTCTTCTAGACCATGAGTACGAAGCAGAAACAACAGTAACCTCCCCTGTGAAACATCTGCTGATACATCAAATGGACTGTGTAACAATCAATTCAAAACAACTTGCCTGGAAACAATTGCAAATTACATTTTCAGAAAGGGAAAGGAGATGACTATATTTAAGACTATATCAAGGAGGTTGTAGAGAAGAACCGGATGTCAAACTGTGTGAAATCAAAGTCAATCCATCTGATAACATAACATTTTGATAGATGAATGATTGATCAATTAGGAAGAGTGATTATCATGGAATCCATAGTGGTGCTGCAATAGCAGACTCTTGTCTTCAAGATGTTGAACAGTAATTTCATTCACAAGCTTCATGCCCAGGAGGAATATTACATTGATGGATCGATAGTTGTATGGAAGGGTTGGGTCTCCCTATTTATATAAAACAATGATTGTTTTCACAGTAGGTTTCCATTGTGAGAGGAGGAATACTCTTTCTACGTTAGTAAAAATGATCATTATAAACTGCTTCTGATGAAGCAAAAATGTATCATATTAGACCTGGACTGCTGGCTGAGGCATTGCCAGGATTTCAGGAAAACACACTTTAAATGAACTGGTTGAATAACTCAATCCATTTGATGTCCTTCTCATTTCTCAAGTTCTGTTCAGATACCCTGAAAACTTCTCTTAAGTCTATTTTTAAACAAAGAAGAGTATTATTCACAATGTTAATTATGTGTGTGTTGGAATGGGGAGGGGGCCGGCTCCATTTAATATTGCCTGGGTTGGGGGGGAGGGGGTGGGTAAAATTGGCAAGAATATTTCCTGCACATTTGCATTTACACCTAAAAGGTGAGTGACATGAATCAGTCATTCATGAAAGAAAGACTTATGAAATAATACTGAGCGGCCTATGGGTGGCGCTGTCCAGGGAGAGTATAAATACTCGGGCACGGGCCCAGCTTGCGCAGGACATTCTTAACAGGAACTAGCGAAGGACACAATTAGACCTCCATGTTGTAAAACAGTTGATTAAAGCTTTGTTTAACGCTTAGATCAAGTGCCTAGTAGTTTTCTTACGTCAGTGAGGTTACAAAAAACCAGGAGGAAATAAGATTTTAAAAAATGGTACTGATGGGATAATGAAGTAAAAGTACAGCGAATAACTCAAAGTTACAGCACTGTCAATAATTATTTGCAGTTCCTCCCTTTTTAAAGAGAGTGTATAATTTTGTACTGTGGTCTGACAGATTAATCCTTCATACCCTACATTAATAACCCCAAATTTACAATGGTAGGATGACAATGGTACCAAACCATTGTCACCAATGATATACTCTGGTCATAGAACAATACTGGGATAGCCTAAGAAACCAGTATTAAAATAAAGACAAACATTCCTTTTCATAAAAACACTGTTCATTTACCAGACACATTTGGCACAAAACACGCGATGTAAAACTGGAGTTTGTAACCCGTTTAGTAATAGAGATATAGAAAAATCATTGGCCTGTCAGTGGTTATAATCACAAATGTTAAAGGAAGTTTGTTCATAAAATGTTTTCTACAGCTTCTTTCCTTTGTGTATTCATATTTATTGATATTAACACTATAGTGTCCCACAAATAAATCATTACTTCCTCCTTCTCCCTCCGACCCATACACAAACATAAAGTACAGAAACATAATTGAAATGTGATTAATTTAGAAATGTTACTTTTTTGGAGCAAGTGGCAACAATATAAATAAAAACAGAAAATGCTGGAAACACTCAGCAGGTCAGGCAGCATTTGCAGAGAGAGAAACAGAGTTGACGTTTCAGGTCGATGACCCTTCGTCGGAACTTACAAACAGCATAGATCTGAAGTCAATGGTACAAGCTAGCAACATGCAGCTGAAGATCAGCAACCCAAAGGAGTAATTTATCTAACTGCTTCCAGTTCTGATGAAGGGTCATCGACCTGAAACATTAACTCTGTTCCTCTCTCCACAGATACTGCCTGACCTGCTGAGTATTTCCAGCATTTTCTGTTTTTATTTAACATTTCAGGTCAATGACCTTTCATCAGACCTGGAAGAAGTTAGATAAATTACTCCTTTGGGTTGCTGATCTTCAGCTGCATGTTGCTAGTTTGTACCATTGACTTCAGATCGATGCCATTTCTAAGTAAAAAGCACTGTTTACATTCTTGATCCCTGAAATAGATTCCAGTAATACTTTTTGTTGAGAACTGTGCTTTTTATTTTTTATAATTTTCTTTACCCCTCCACCCCAGTCTTCCCAATGCACTATGCCTTCTCCAGTTGAGAAAGCAATTGGGAGACCTGCTCTCAAGCCTCTTCTGATGCTGCTCTCATTAGCTGCTAGGAGATGCAAAGGAATGGCCAATGGTAGTTATTTTTGTCCCTGTTCTTGTGGAGAGATTCATCCTTGGTGATCTCTGCTTGGTGTCTCCTAAGGCTAACAGAGAATGTGAACTCACCTCGTGAGGAATTATAGATATGAAGTTGTGGCTTGTTACTCCAGGAACAGTGCCGAGCTTTGGGTACCATGGTGTCACCTTTTTAAAATTATAATTAATATTTTCCCCCACCAAGGTTCTTGCATCACATGTATTCCTCCATCACCAACAGGTCTGGTAGGTGACCTACTCCCAGGTGCAATCTTAAACTCGTTGATCGGGATATTCAAAAGTAACACAGCTAAGTTTTCCTACATTTCTTCTCCCTCCCCACCGCCCTGGGACAGCTTGAATGAACAAAATAATGTTCAACTGGACTGCATCTGGGGCTGCTTGTTAAATGTATTGCATTTGGCTGCCCAAGTAGGTAAAGAAGGTTTGTCATTCAGTAATACAGGTTCCAGGTTTGATTCTTGGTCTGAATGTGATTTTAGCTGAGGTGCCACAACTGGCTGCAGTGATGCTGTGCTATGGAGGGGAAAATCATCCACCTTTCATGGCTCAAGCAGTGAGCCCCAGTGAGTGATGGGTCTGGACATCAGGCGAAGATGCAATTGGCTTGACAAGTGGGCTGGAATGGAAAAGTGTGAAGGAGATGCTTCAGTTTTGCAGGTCAGTTTGGGGCACCAAATTAAATTATGTGAACAGATTACATAAACTTGCTTTGAATTACCTTGAATTTAGAAGTTTGAGGGATGCTCTAATCGAGGAGTTTAAAATGCTAAAGGGAATTGATTGGGTAGATACAGAGAAACTTTCACTGGTGGGGGAAATCCATGACAAAGGGGGATAATCTTAAAATTAGAGCTAGGCCAGTTAGGAGTGAAATACTGAAGCATTTTTTCACATAAAGGGGAGTGGAAATCTGGAACTGTCTCCCCTAAAAGGCTGTGGATGCTGGGTCAATTGACCTTTTCAGGATTGTGGTCGATATATTTTTGTTTGGTAAGGGTATCAAGGGATATGGAGAAATGCAGGGTAAATGGAGTTGAGGTACAGATCAGCCATGATCTAACAGAATTGCTGAACAGGTTTGAAGGACTGTCAACACACTGTCTAAGTATGAAGAACAACCATGTGGAGGAGGAGGTACCAGAAGATGCCTGGTGTTATGAGTTGGGTTTTCTTCATTTTGTTTTTGTCTACACATGTTTGGCTTCTGTATTTCAGACTACATTCGCAGGGGAGCTCTATGTCCCAGGGAGGGTGTTTTCACTCGCCTCAACATCAAGGTAAATTCATACTGTGCCCAGGGAACGAACAGAGAACCCCCTTCAATTTGTTTCGGCTACTGGTTCCATCGCGTGACCTGCCTTGTTTTCAGAATGACACTACACTGGACTTTGACATTAACTGCCAAACAAGTTAATGAAACGCTCATAGAAAAAGCGAACAGCAAGAAACAAAGAAATAACTTGCACCTATAAAGTGTCTTTTACAACCTCAGCATGTCCCAAAGTGCATTGCAGCCAATGAAGTACTTTTGAAGCATAGTCACTGTTGTAATGTAAGGAAGCACGGCAGCAATTTACAATAACATATTTTCTAAATAACAATAATTTATTGGCTGTGAAGGACTTTTGTTATGTCCTGAGAATGTGAAATGTACTATATAAATACAATTTCTTTCCTTGTGGTCGTTATTAATCTTAGCTAATTCCTCAAGAATTAGAAAAAATAGGTAGTTTGCAACTATGATATAAGCAATATTCTTTCATAGTGATTACTTTCTTTTTCTCACCATTTATAGAAGCTATTTTTCTTCAAAAGTTTCAGTCAGACTCTGATCTGAACAAGACAGGTTGGTAAACACATTCCAGAAAAATGACTGGGGCCAGCAGATTTAAATGACTGTCTGCAATCAAACATATCTGCACAAACCCCACAAGGTGTTTGCACTCGATCTGAATATCTTAGGTCCTCCCTTGGACAGCAGCAGACAAACCGACTAAAATCTGTGACAATTGCACTAAATTAAGGTGGGGGGGGATGCTTTTTGTGTGTGAAGTGGGTTATTAACCCTTTATGTGCCATGTTAACTCTTAGACAGAAATGCTTTACTTTTTGCTACACCTGGCACCCAGGGGAAATGTACACCAGCAGGCGTCAATACTTTTAAAAGAGGAGGAAAGGTGAAAATTGGCAAAATAAATCTCATTGTGGGGCCATTGCTGTTTTAATTATATAATTACTGGCAGTGATTGTATGCACACAGATTTATATGGAACAATGCCTATAAACTAATAAATATCTATTTTGTCAATAATTGCCGATGCAAATGGCTGATTTCCATTTTCTATTATGGCTAATAGGATAGGTCTTCTGATCTCTCAGCCCAGTATTTTCTACTACATGTCCTGCTTAAAAAAATATTAGAATAAATTCTTCTTTGTTCTTATGTGGAGTCCCTTAAGAAGAAAGTGCCTGCAGGTGTGAACATTGCAATGGCTGAATATCAAGTTACAGCAGCACAGAGACTCCTTGATCAGCAATCAGCACATGGCTGCTAATCAGGGCAACTTTATTGCATTGAAAATCATGTCAACCAATGATGCTCAAGGTGCCTTCAAGAAGGACCTCTGGGGCTTCATTATCACTTCACAATGCAGGAGAAGTAGATTAACTCTCATATTGCAGCTCAGTGAACCTTATCATCCAGAGCAATCATTAATTTGATAGGTGCTAATGACTGGCACACTTCCCATCAGTATTTTATGGGTCATAATTATGTATTTAAAGCAATACTCCCAAGCTAAGTCCTTGCAGTTGTCTGATGCTTGATTATTTGAACCTATCCTCAATTTAAAGAAAAAGAAAAAGTTTTTAAAAAGGACTTTACCACCCAGTGGATGGTGTCCTGACTCAGTCATCACCCTTGTGCTGCTGTTGAAGCTCAGTGTTTAAATTATACACTTTAGCACTCCCTCTCAGCCCCCAGCACTCCACTGAAAGCAATGAGTAGTGTGAGGGAGCTGGGAGCTGAGTCTGAGTTCTGCATCATCACTTTTCAGTGGCTCAGCTTTGAACATAAGAACGTAAGCGATAGGAGCAGGAGTAGGCCATACGGCCCCTCGAACCTGCTCCGCCATTCAATAAGATCATGGCTGATCTTCAACCTCAACTCCCCTTTCCCGCCCTATCCCCATATCCCTTGATACCCTTAGTGTCCAGAAATCTATTGAACTCTGTCTCAAATATACTCAACGACTGAGCATCCACAGCCCTCTGGGGTAGAGAATTCCAAAGAGTCACAACCATCTGAGTGAAGAAATTTCTCCTCATCTCAGTCCTAAATGGCCGACCCCTTATCATGAGACTATGACCTCCAGTTCTAGACTCTTCCAGCCAGAGGAAACAGCCTCTCAGCATCTACCCTGTCAAGCCCTCTAAGAATGTTATACATTTCAATGAGAATTTTATATGTTTGGTGGTGGTGTTAGTGGGGAGGTATGGCATAAAATACACCCAGTCTTTTCTCCCCAATTAAATGAGGACAATACCATGGAGGGAAGTATTTTTTAATATAAAATGCTTCCCTCACTGGACAGGACCAAATAGCCTAATTTTCTGTATTGATTTCTTTCCCTGTAATCCTCGTGGAGAACCATTATCAAGGATTGTCTGTTGCTGGTCTGTTGTTGTAGTAGCACAAATTAGGCAGCCAGTAATGGAGAACAGGCAGGAGTTCCACCTTGAGGGAACGCTGTCAACTTTACCCTGTGGCATAATTTCAGGGAATGGGGACCAGTGACATAGGATGTGCCCACCTCAAACAGGAAGGTGCTTCATGTAAGTATTCATGTGGGAAGGGAATGATCTGCACATCTTTTCTGACATTCAGGTATGTAGGATGTTGTTACTAAAGGTCACTGGATGAAAAAGATAATCTTTATTATTTCAGTCACCTATTAATCATTTTTGCTTAATTTTTTTTCTGCTCATTCTCACAGCCTTTGTGATAATTGTTCAGCTTTCTTTTGATCCTGGTTTCGTTACAGGCACAAGTGGTTTTCCAATGGGAATTCTCCTATCTGAGTGTTTGGAAGAAGAGGAGGAGGACCTGCAAGTCAGGCTGTAGAAAAGCTACTCTATGCTTATCCACCAGGACACTAACGCCCGCGTCTACAGACAGAGATGGCCAGACCTTGCTTTGGCAGTTAATTAGTGTATGCAGAGGAACCTCTTCTCAAAGGAAGCTGGGATAGCACACCCAATGGCATCACTAAGCTATGTGAACACCTGATGAACTGTAATGTTAGATGCTCCCTCAGATTCACCCTGATGACACTGTGCCACATTTTCGGTGGCACTCACACCTACCTGCCAATGACTGTGGGAACAGCTCTCACAGGCTCTGGGCCACTAGAGAGCCAGCTGCAGAGAAAAAGAAAAAGAAAGACTTGCATTTATGTGGCGCCTATCATGGCCTCAGACATCCCAAAGCGCCTTACAGCCAATGTAATGTAGGAGCACGGCAGCCAATTTTGCAGACAGCAATGAGAAAATGTCCAGATAATTTGTTTTTTAGGTGTTGGTTGAGGGATAAATGTTAGAACTCCCCTGCTCTTTGAAATAGTGCCATGGGCTTTTTTATTTCAACCTGAGAGAGTAGACAGGGCCTCCAACAGTGCAGCACTCCCTCAGTACTGTACTGGCGTGCCAGCCTGGATTATGTGCTTAAGTCACTGGAGTGCGACATGAACCCACAATCTTATGACTCAGAGGCGAGAGTGCTACTACTGAGCCAAGGCTGACACCTGACGAGCTGTGCCATCTGCTGCAACTACTATAGGAACATAGGAACAGGAGTAGGCCATTTAGCCCCTCGAGCCTGTTCTGCCATTCAGTGAGATCAATGCTCTTCTGCGACCTAACTCCATATACCCACCTTTGGCCCATATCCCTTAATACATTTGGTGAACAAAAAGCTATCAATCTCTGATTTAAAATTAACAATTGATCTCGCATCAATTGCCATTTGCGAAAGAGAGTTCCAAACTTCTACCACCCTTTGTGTGTAGAAGTGTTTCCTAATTTCACTCCTGAAGGTCTGGCTCTAATTTTTAGACGATGCCCCCTAGTCCTAGACTCCCCAACCAGCAGAAATAGTTTCTTTCTATCTACCCTATCTGTTCCCCTTAATATCCTGAAAACTTCGATCAGATCACCCTTTAACCTTCTAAATTCTAGGGAATACAACCCTAATTTGTGTAATCTCTCCTCGTAACTTAACCCTACGCTGCACTCCCTCTAAGGCCAATATATCCTTCCTAAGGTGTGGTGCCCAGAACTGCTCACAGTACTCCAGGTGTGGTCTAACCAGCATTTTGTATAGCTGCAGCATAACTTCTACCCTCTTGTACTCTAGTCCTCTAGATATAAAGACCAGCATTTAATTAGCCTTTTTGATTATTTTCTGTACCTGTTCATGACATTTTAATGATCTATGTACCTTAACCCCCAGATCTCTTTGGACATCCACTGTTTTTTAGCTTTTTACCATTTAGAAAGTACCCTGTTCTATCCTTTTTAGGTCCAAAGTGGATGACCTCACATTTGCTTACATTAAAATCCATTTGCCAGAGTTTTGCCCATTCACTTAATCTATCAATATCCCTTTGTAATTTTATGCTTTCATCTACAATGCCACCTATCTTTGTGTCATTGGCAAATTTGGATATATAGCTTTCTATGCCATCATCTAAGTCGTTAATAAATACTGTGAATAGTTGAGACCCCAACACAGATCCCTGCGGGACACCACTAGTCACAGCCTGCCAATTTGAGTACTTACCCATTATCCCTACTCTCTGTCTCCTACCGCTCAGCCAATTTCCTTACCAGGTCAATAATTTTCCCTCAATTCCGTGGGCTTTCACTATGCAGCATTGGGCTGACACCTCCAATGACAGTAATGGTTAAACCTTGTCAACTTCTCCTTGCAGAAATGCTGAAATGCTGATCTCTGGGTATGGTGCTCTGGAGTGGCACAGAGGCAACCACCTCAAGCAGCAGCACCTTCACTTCAGCAGCCATCAAACAGGAGGTTGGGTGCTGGGCTGCTCCGTTACTTTTATGCAACTATGTGCTTGCACCAGGGGTTTCCTTTCCCTTAATATTTACCTATCACCTCTACTCCCCTTTCGTCCCTTGTAAAGGCTGCTGATGGATGGAGATGCATTCTGAACCTTTCCAAAGACTTTGAGAATTCTTGACCCCTTATTCTGATATTCCACATTAATTGTCCTCTTCCCTTTACATTTCACTTACACACAGTTGTCTGCTCCCGTTACTACTCTGTTCTCTGCGCCCAGCCAAATCTGCAGCTCAGGCTATGCAAATGAGTTGACCATGAAAAATTGGGTGCTGATATAACACTTCAATTTGAGCTTGTCTAAAACCATTTGGTTTTATCGATATATAATTTGGTTTTAGACCATAAGGCATTTGGGACAAAACGATATCAATAATGGAAACTCTAGACAATTGGCTTGGTGCGTGCCTCACACCAGAGAGCCAAATAAGGATTGTCCCCAAAAGTTTATCTGTAAAATACCGCTATCGTGTGGATGATTTCTTTGTAGGGACGTCAGTTTATAGGCGACTTTCCACTGATCCTAGAATCTAGGATTCTAGTTTTCCAGTTTTAATATGGACACAGCCAGAGATTCAGTGGGTAGCACTCTCGCCTCTGAGTCAGAAGATTGTGGGTTCAAGACCCACTCACTTGAGCACAAAAATCTAGGTTGACTCTCCAGTGCAGTGCAGTAGCTCAGTACTAGAAACATAGAAACATAGAAGATAGGAGCAGGAGTAGGCCATTCAGCCCCTCGAGGCCGTTCTGCCATTTAATGAGATCATGGCTGATCATCCAAATTCAGTACCCTGTCCCTGCTTTCTCCCCATATCCCTTGATCCCTTTAGCCTCAAGAAATATATCCAACTCCTTCTTGAATATATTTAATGAATTGGCCTCAACTGCCCTGTGTGGCAGAGAATTCCACAGGTTCACCACTCTCTGGGTGAAGAAATTCCTACTCATCTCAATCCTAAATGGCTTACCCCTTATCTTTAGACTGTGACCCCTGGTTCTGGACTCCCCCGCCATCGGGAACATCCTTCCTGCATCTAGTCTGTCTAGTCCTGTTAGAATTTTATAAGTTTCAATGAAATCCCCTCTCATTCTTCTAAACTCTAGCGAATATAAGCCTAATCGACCCAATCTCTCCTCATACGTCATTCCTGCCATCCCAGGAATCAGTCTGGTGAATCTTCGCTGCACTCTCTCCATGGCAAGAATATCCTTCCTCAGATAAGGCGACCAAAACTGCACACAATACTCAAGGTGTGGTCTCACCAAGGCCCTGTACAACTGCAGCAAGACAACCTTGCTCCTGTACTCAAATCCTCTCATTACGAAGGCCAACATACCATTTGCCTTCTTAACCGCCTGCTGCACCTGCATGCTTACCTTCAGCGATTGGTGCACAAGGACACCCAGGTCTCGTTGCACTTCCCCTTTTCCCAATCTATTGCCGCTCAGATAATAATCTGTCTACTGAGGGAGTGCTGCACTGTCGGAGGTGCCATCTTTCAGATTAGACGTTTAACCGAGGCCCTGTCTGTTCTCTCAAGTGGACGTAAAACTCCCATGACACTATTTCGTAGCAGATGTCTGGTGGTCGTGAAAGGCGCTGCATAAATGCAAGTTTTCCCTTCTTTCTTACTGTTTGAAGCTGATAAACTTGCTATTTATTATATTGGCTTCTACATTGTACTTTTTTAAAGAGAAAAAATATTGCCCCTACCCCAGGACCATAGGGGCCAATTGCAGCTGGTCTACGACTGCCCAGCTGAGGCCAGTTTACCTACTACAGACTGGGAATCAAATCTGCGTCTGGTCTCTATATCTCAATGACACACTGGGGTAACTACCTCTGATTGCTAGCATATCTATATTTGGTTAAGCAGTTTGTAAAAGAGGCATGTTTTTGGAGGGATTCTGTTTGCATTAGGCTACAACAACTCTACATATTTGAATTTAAGAATACTGTGTATATTATTTTCTCAAAAATAATATTTCCCTCACTGGTTCTGAGCCCGTGCCCGTGCGATCACAGCAGACACTCATTGCTTTCAACTGAAAAATGATCTTATTTTCACAAGTGAGTGTTGGTAAACTAGAATACCAACCCCATCAGCAGAACGAAAAAGTATTTCACGAGCACATATTTAGTATGCTGTTCGACACGCTCATGGTGTTTTCAGTTTTGAAAGATTATTTATGAAGCTAGAGAAAGCTAGAGAAAACATGTAAAGTGTCAGGTGATATCACTGGGCCTCTGCGCTGGTGACTGAATGTGAAGGTTGTAAGTGTAGTCTGTTGACAGAATTTCCGAAGTAAAAGTTAGATGTTGAAGCTTGTGCTGTTGCATGATGTGACCAGAACTGCGCATTGTATGTCCCATCAACATCTGCGAAACAATTTGTCCACCTCCCCACAAGACACCAGTCCACTTCCACAACTCTGCATTTACAATGGACAACAATAGCATAAGGTTAATTAAAATAAACTCCCTTGCTTTAAATGGGTCACTCATAGAGCCTCTTCTAGAGGTCGCTTCCCTCTAGGTTCCGCACACACAGTAGCAGCACCTTTAAGCCATATAGTCAATTCAACAACTTAGAGCATGGATCCAGATCTGAGAAACAAATAGATTTTTAAAAAATAACAACGTGAATGACAGAATACATCGTAACAACCAGCTGTGAAACATGATTTTCCTTTCATGCCCTGTGAATTTAATCATAACTCACAAGCAGCAGTCAGTCTCACTTGTGGCAGTAAAAATCATATTTCATGGCTGTAGGTGTTGCATCATTCACATTTTTTGTCAAGGATGGTACTAGCAGCCGTATCAAACGTTAATGAAAATTTACAACATGGGTATCATGTTGCTTGTCAGGCATAATTTCTAATGATGTAAATACAGACAACACCAGAATGGATTGACAATCTTCCAGATCGCACCTTTTGTTATTTACCTTTACATCTTGATGGACAAGGCCCTTGCCATCCGTGAGCTTTGACAGAAACCTGGCTGAGGGGTGATGACACCTTCCCCCTTTAAGAAGCTTTCCCGCCTGGCTGTACCCTCCATCACTTGCCCTGCCCAAACTGCTGTGGTGGCAGTGTAGCCTTTATCACCAAATCACACCTTGGACTGTCCCCGCTACTCCTCTGGCACCTTCTCCTCCTTTGAGCATCTCCCCTTGTTCCGTCCCTCCCACCTCTCATTTAAAATCCTTGTTCTCTACTGCCCACCCAAGTACCGCGGCAAGTTTCTCACCGAGATATCTTCACTGCTTTCCTCCCTCAACTCTGCACTGAGTGACTTGGTGATTTCAACCTCCATCTCAACTCATCATGCTCTCTCTCCTCTGTGTTCACTGCCCTCCTACCCTCCCTAAATCTCTCCCTCCCTATAAACTCCCCAACCCATATTCATGGCCACCTCCTCGACCTCGCCACCACACGTGGCCTCGCTACTCCCATCATGTCAATCACAGATAAGGGCATCACTGATCACTTCCTTGTATCGCTCTCCACCCACGTCCCTCTTCCCCCTCCCAACTCCACTTCCTTCTGTGTCCGCCCCTGAAAAGAACTCTCCCCATGTCACCTACCACTGCACTTTCAAATTCCCGACTTTCTAGCCTTTGGCCCTCCATTCACCATGACATTTCTGATGCCCTAGTCCCCATTAAAAACATTAATCTCTTTCACCTTGGTCATTCTCCCTGGTATGGCCCTCATCTCCGCTCCCTTAAGTCCAAGGGATGCAGACTTGAACGTCTATGGTGGACAACTGGTTTAACCATTCATTGCCTTATCTGGCTGGAGAACATAAAGCACAATCGGGTCCTGCACTCCTCTGCCAAAACGGCTCACTATTCCAGGATCATCCTGAAATGCAAAGATAACCCCTGGTTTCTTGTCACTACAAACTGTCTTAGAAACATAGAATACAGGAGCAGGAGTAGGCCATTCGGCCCCTCGAGCCTGCTCCGCCATTCAATGCGATCATGGCTGATCATCCAAATTCAGTACCCTGTCCCTGCTTTCTCCCCATATCCCTTGATCCCTTTAGCCTTAAGAAATATATCTAACTCCTTCTTGAATATATTTAATGAATTGGCCTCCACTGCCTGTTATTCATAAATAAATAGACGTTTTTATTATGAACAGCTAGCTTGAGCTAGTCATTTATTCAGCCATGTGGACCAGTGTACAGGCATCCATCTTGACTACTGCCTTGTGGGTAGCCCCCTACTAAACACAGCTCCACCTAGTGTACCATTCTAGAATGACATGTTACTGATCATTACATCCCCCTTCCTTAGAGGTTAAACAAAATCAATATCAATCAATCATAACGACATAAACATCTTCACAACAGTCAACACATTTTCAAAGCTTTACTTTATGAACTCTAAGCTTTTCATTCTTTTATTATAGTTTTCTTTGTGCTCAAAGATTAAGTCTATCAGGCTTTTTTACTTCACGTGTGGATCTTCTCAGCACAGGTAAGTCTGATGTGTTTTCATGAGAGCCTGTATGTGTGTTTGTGTTAGATTGTTCTGGTGGTGAGTGACAAGATTCAGTTGCGGCATTGTCATCGATTTGCTCTTGAATAGTTTCTTGTGTTTTCAGGAGGGAACGGCGGTTCCTCCTGAGAATCTGCCCTTCTTCAGTTCTAACAGTGTATGACCTTGGTCCTACTTCCTCAAGAACTGTAGCTTTCCTGTTCCATGCATCTGGATCCTCAATCCTGACAACATCATCCCTTGTCAATGGTTTCAGAGTTTTGGATGACTTGTCATAGTGTGATTTCTGTTTCAGCTTTAACAGTTGAAGTCTCTGTCTCACTTCCTTATTCTGCTTTTCTTTTGCACAGCAGGGTAGCGTGGTGCGCAACTTGCAACCCATTAGGAGTTCAGCAGGTGAAGAACCACAGTCTAAAAGGGAGGCTCGGTAGCTCAGCAGGGCGAGATAAGGATCAGACTTGCTTTCTGTTGCTTTCTTCAGCAGCTGTTTGAGAACTTGAACTCCTTTCTCTGCCTTACCATTCGACTGAGCATACAGAGGACTGGATGTGATGTGCTGAAAGTCATAATGTGCTGCAAACTGTTGCCACTCCTTACAGTTGAAGCACGGACCATTGTCGCTAACGGCAATCCTGGGAATTCCATGTCTGGCGAAGATAGATTTAACATGCATTATGACACTGCTTGCTGATGTGCTTGAGAGCAGCGCCATCTCAGGATAGTTAGAATAGTAGTCAATCACTAATAGATAGTCTTTACCATTCAAATGAAAAAGTTCCATAGCAACCTTTTGCCATGGTGCTGTTGGTAAGTCAGCTACTATCATTGGTTTCTTTGCTTGTTTGTTTTGGTGTTTCTGACATGTCTCACATTTGCCTATCATGTTCTCAATGTCCTTACTTATGCCAGGCCAATAAACAGTGTCTCTTGCTCTCCTTTTGCATTTTTCAATTCCGAGGTGTCTCTCATGAATCCTTTTGAGCATGTCTCGACGTAGAGCCTGTGGAATGACTATTCTGTTCTGTTTTAGTAATAGTCCACTTGCAACCAGTGGGCAGTGGTCTGTCTCAACTGTGAAGGTGGGAAGTCCATACATGTAGCCATGGAACTTTTCTAGTCCAACTACCAAGCCTAGACATTCCTTTTCAATCTGGGCATATCGACACTCAGAATCAGTCATAGACCTGGAGGCATAGGCAACAGGCTTCCAATCTTCACCCTCTGCTTGAAGCAAGACCGCGCCTAGGCCATCTTTTGATGCATCCGTTGACACTTTGATACACTTTGTTGGGTCAAAGAAGGTGAGTACATAGAAACATAGAAACATAGAAGATAGGAGCAGGAGTAGGCCATTTGGCCCTTCGAGCCTGCTCCGCCATTCAATGAGATCATGGCTGATCATCCAAATTCAGTACCCTGTCCCTGCCTTCTCCCCATATCCATTGATCCCTTTAGCCTTAAGAAGTATATCCAACTCTTTTTTGAATATATTTAATGAACTGGCCTCCACCGCCCTCTGTGGCAGAGAATTCCACAGGTTCACCACTCTCTGGGTGAAGAAATTCCTCCTCATTTCAGTCCTAAATGGCTTACCCCTTATCCTTAGACTATGACCCCTGGTTCTGGACTCCCCAGCCATCATAAACATCCTTCCTGCATCTAGTCTGTCCAGGCCTGACAGAATTTTATAGGTTTCGATGAGATCCCCTCTCAATCTTCTAAACTCCAGTGAGTATAAGCCCAATCGACACAATCTCTCCTCATACGTCATTCCTGCCATCCCAGGTATCAGCCTGGTGAATCTTTGCTGCACTCCTTCCATGGCAAGAACATCCTTCCTCAGGTAAGGCGACCAAAACTGCACACAGTACTCAAGGTGCGGTCTCACCAAGGCCCTGTACAACTGTAGCAAGACATCCTTGTTCCTGCACTCGAACCCTCTTGCTACGAAGGCCAACATACCATTTGCCTTCTGTTTAACCGCCTGCTGCATCTGCATGCTTACCTTCAGCGACTGGTGCACAAGAACACCCAGGTCTCTTTGCACTTCCCCTTCTCCCAATCTATTGCCATTCAAATAATAATCTGCCTTCCTGTTTTTGCCACCAAAGTGGATAACCTCACATTTATCCACATTATAGTGCATTTGCCATGTTTCTGCACTGTTGTGAGGTTCATCCACTCTTGTTCATGTCTTTCTGCCCATGCAAACTCATTTGTTTTATGTAGCAGGTCTCACAGACAGGCTGTCTTGGCTGACAAGTTAGGAATGAACTTTCCAATGAAGTTTATCATCCCCATGATGCGTAGCACTCCTTTTTTGTCAGTGGGTCGGGGCATGTTGAGTATGGCGTTTACTTTTTCGATATCTGGCTCTATTCCTTTGCCAGATTGATTATCTCCTAGGAAAGTGACTTCCTGGATGCCAAACTGACACTTGGCTTTGTTGAGCTTCAGTCCATTCCGGCGTATGCTCTGTAGCACTTTAGTCAGTCTCTCATTGTGTTCTTTCAGTGTGGAGCCCCAGGTGATGATGTCATCAACATAGACCCGAACTCCTTCCAGACCTTCAATTATGTGTTCCATCGCTCTATGAAAGATTTCAGATGCAGATATTAACCCGAAAGGCATTCTGAGGAAACAATACCTGCCAAATGGTGTGTTGAAGGTACAGTATTTGGTGCTCTCTTCATCCAGTTTTAGTTGCCAGCACAGTCACTCATTACAGTCGCATTATTATTCATTTCACTGAAAGTCTTTGCGTGCTGTTGAGCTAGCTCACTGGCATGGCATATTTTCACAGCATCCTCCAATGTTAGTTCGGTTTCTCTCAACAAACGTTCCCTGACTTTTTTTATCATGAATACCAAACACAATCTGGGCACAAATCATGGATGATTTCAGTTCAGAGAAATTACATGTCTGTGCTTTCAGTTTCAGATTGGTCACAAAGCTATCAAAAGTCTCATTTTGCTGCTGTGTCCGTGAACGCAACACGTACCTCTCATAGGTCTCGTTCTTTTTGGGAGAACAATGTGTATCAAACTTCTTTAGCACATCGTCCATTTTTTCTCTGTCCTCCTCTTGATCAAATACAAACGTATTAAATACCTCTATCGTCTGTGGGCCTGCAACCGTGAGCAGTAATGCTATTTTCCTTGCGTCTGGCTTCGTACCGAACCCGATGGCAGCAATGTAGAGTTCGAATTGTTGTTTGAAAGTCCGCCAATTGCTGTCGACATTCCCCGTGAGTTTCAAACCCTCCCGTGTATTCAAATTCTCCATGTCACGTTTCACAATATTCAGCAGATGTTACCAATCCTGGTACCATGTTATGTTCATAAATATGTAGACGTTTTCATTATGAACAGCTAGCTTGAGCTAGTCATTTAGTCAGCCATGTGGACTAGTGTACAGGCATCAATCTTGACTACTGCCTTTTGGGTAGCCCCCTACTAAACATACAGCTCCACCTAGTGTACCATTCTAGAATGACATGTTACTGATCATTACACTGCCTTCTGTGGTAGAGAATTCCACAGGTTCACCACTCTCTGTCCTAAATGGCTTACCCCTTATCCTTAGAGTGTGACCCCTGGTTCTGGACTCCCCAGCCATCGGGAACATCCTTCCAGCATCTAGTCTGTCTAGTCCTGTTAGAATTTTATAAGTTTTAATGAGATCCCCTCTCATTCTTCTAAACTCTAGCGAATATAAGCCTAATCGACCCAATCTCTCTTCATACGTCATTCCTGCCATCCCAGGTATCAGTCTGGTGAATCTTCGCTGCACTCCCTCCATGGCAAGAACATCCTTCCTCAGATAAGGCGACCAAAACTGCACACAGTTTCTCTCCTATCTCCCATCATGCCCTCTCCAAGCTCATCTTGTCCATGAGACCCACCTCATCCTCCCTCAACTCTGTTCCCACCAAACTGCTGATCACCCAGCTTCCCTTCCTGGCCCCCATGTTAGCTGATATTGTTCCCTCTCCTCAGGTACTGTCCCCCTCCCCTTCACCCCAATGTCCTTGCAAACTACTGCTCCATCTCCAACTTCGCTTTCCTCTCCAAGGTCCTTGAACATGTTATCGCTTCTCAAATCTGTGCCCAGCTTTCTCGGAACTACATGTTTGAATCCCCCAATCAGACCCTGACCCTGCCTCAAACACCTATTACTAAAACCCTCATCCAAGCCTTTGTTACCTCTAGACCTGACTATTCTAATGCACTCCTGGCCAGCCTCCCATCTCCCACACTACATAAACTTGAGCTCATCCAGAACTCTGCTGCCATATCCTAACTCACACCAAGTCCCGTTCACCCATCACCCCTGTGCTTGCTACATTGGCTCCCGGTCCGGCAACACCTCAATTTTAAAATTCTCATCCTTGTTTTCAAATCCCTCTATGGCCTCGCCTCTCCTTATCTCTGTAGCCTCCTCCAGCCCTACAACCGTCTGAGATCTCTGCTTTCCTCCAATGCTGGCCTCACGCACACATCTCCAATTTCTTCAGCTGCCTGGGCCTTAATTGTGGAATTCACATAGAACACTTGCTGGTCTCTCCTTTACATTGGTGCTTTTATATGGTAGAAAAATTTGCAAATCTTTTGCATCATATTGTCAGGACCAAGTGCAGTTACACATTTGCATCTACTAAGGCGCAGGATACAAGCACAACAATGGCCTGGATTTTATGGTAAAAGTAACGGTGAGGCTATCAGCGCTCACCGTTATTAAAGAATAAATCGGACAGCAACTTCCAGCGACCGCACATGCACAGTTAAATGCATGGAGTCGAACTCCAAACCATCATCAACACCTTCACCGAAGCATACGAAAGCATGGGCCTTACTCTAAACATCCGTAAGACAAAGGTCCTCTACCAACCTGCCCCCACCACACAGTACTGCCCCCCGATTTTCAAAATCCACGACAAGGCCTTGGACAACGTGGGCCACTTTCCATACCTCGGGAGCCTACTGCCAACAAGGGCAGATGTCGATGATGAAGTCCAACACTGCCTTCAGTGTGCCAGTGCAGCCTTCGGTCGCCCAAGGAAGAGAGTGTTTGAAGACCAGGACCTCAAACCTGGCACTAAGCTCATGGTCTACAGAGCAGCAGTGATACCCGCCCTGCTGTATGCCTCAGAGACATGGACCATGTACAGCAGGCACCTCAAAGCACTGGAGAGGTACCACCAACGCTGTCTCCACAAGATCCTGCAAATCCATTGGCAGGAAAGGCGCACCAACGTCAGTGTTCTTGCTCAGGCCAACATCCCGAGTATCGAAGCTTTGACCACGCTCGATCAGCTCCGATGGATGGGTCACATTGTCCGCATGCCCGATACGAGACACAGTAAATAATAATTCTAAAAGATCTAAGAGTGTTAAAAAAACAAGCCTGAAGGCTTTGTGTCTTAATGCAAGGAGCATTCGTAATAAGGTGGATGAATTAGCTGCGCAAATAGAGGTAATCGAATATGATATGATTGGGATTACGGAAACATGGATCCAGTGTGGCCAAGGCTGGGAACTCAACATCCAGGGGTATTCAATATTCAGGAAAGATAGGCAGAAAGGAAAAGGAGGTGGGGTAGCATTGCTGGTTAAAGAGGGGATTAACACAATTGAAAGGAAGGATATTAGCTCTGATGATGTGGAATCTGTATGGGTAGAACTGAGAAATACCAAGGGGCAGAAAATGTTAGTGAGAGTGGTATATAGACCTCCAAACAGTAATGCTGAGGTCAGGGATGGCATTAAACAGGAAATTAGAGAAGCGTGCAATAAGGGCACAGCAGTTATCATGGGTGACTTTAATCTACATATAGATTGGGCTAACCAAATTAGTAACAATACTGTGGAGGAGGAATTCCTGGAGTGTATACAGGATGGTTTCCTGGACCAATATGTCAAGGAACCAACTAGAGATCAGGCCATCTTAGACTGGGTATTATGTAATGAGAAAGGATTAATTAGCAATCTTGTTGTGCGAGGCCCCTTGGGTCAGAGCGATCATAATATGATAGAATTCTTCATTAAGATGGAGAGTGAAATAGCTGACTCAGAGACTAGGGTCCTGAATTTAAATAAAGGAGACTACAATGGTATGAGGTGCGAGTTGGGTAGGATTGATTGGGGAATGTCACTCAAAGGGTTGACGGTGGATGGGCAATGGTAAACATTCAAAGATCGCATGGATGAACTACAGAATTTGTTCATCCCAGTTTGGCATAAAAATAAAACAAAAAAGGTGACTCAACCGTGGCTAACAAGGGAAATTAGGGATAGCATAAGATCCAAGGAGAGGACATATAAATTGGCCAGAAAAAGCAGTAAACCTGAGGATTGGGAGCTGTTTAGGATCCAACAAAGGAGGACAAAGGGATTAATTAAGAGGGGGAAAATAGAGTATGAGAGTAAGCTTTCAGGGAACATAAAAACTGACTGTAAAAGCTTTTATAGATGTGTGAAGAGAAAAAGTTTGGTGAAGTCAAGCGTAGGTCCCTTGCAGTCAGAATCAGGGGAATTTATAATGGGGGACAAAGAAATGGCAGACCAATTAAATACATACTTTGGTTCTGTCTTCACAATGGAGGACACAAATAACCTCCCAAAGATGTCGGGGAACATAGGGTCTAATGAAAGGGAGGAACTGATAGAAATCAGTATTTGTAGGGAACTGGTGTTAGGGAAATTGATGGGATTGAGGGCTGATAAATCCCTAGGGCCTGATAATCTACATCCTAGGGTACTTAAGGAAGTGGCCCTAGAAATAGTAGAGGCATTGCGGGTAATCTTCCAAAATTCGATAGACTCTGGAACAGTGCCCATGGATTGGTGGGTAGCTAATATTACCCCACTGTTCAAAAAGGGTGGTAGAGAGAAAACGGGGAATTACAGACCGGTAAGCCAGACATCGGTAGTGGGGAAAATGCTAGAGTCCATTATAAAGGATGTAATAGCAGAGCACTTGGAAAAAAGTGACCGGATCGGACAAAGTCAACATGGCTTTACAAAAGGTTAATCGTGCTTGACTAATCTACTGGAATTCTTTGAGGATGTAAATGGTAAAATAGATAAGGGAGAACCAGTGGATGTGGTGTATTGGGGGCAAGGTATTGACTTGGATAGAGAACTGGTTGGCAGACAGAAAGCAAAGAGTTGGAATAAACAGGTCTTTTTCCGAGTGGCAGGCAGTGACTAGTGGGGTACCGCAGGGATCGGTCCTTGGACCCCAGCTATTCACAATATATATTAATGATCTTGACGAGGGAACTAGATGTAATGGCCTAGAAATTCGGTATGGCCCCGCCAGGTCTTTTGTGCCCGAAATTTTGCGCTCGCCAGGATTCCCGTAGCGCCCGCCTAAAATTCAGTTGCGACGGGCCAAGACGGCGGCAGGCGCTATTGCAGGGTTTGGCCGCCTCGCTAGGGGCGATGAATGTCACTTTCAGGCGTCCAGCTGCTGCTGCGGCACCCGATGCGGTGCGGCAGGCTGGGGTACTGCAGGCCTCCTCCTTCTCTTAAGGAGAAGCTGCCTGCAGCCGTCAGATCGCCGGTGGATTCCCCCGGCAAATGAGCCCGGCACCACGGAGAAGTGCCGGGCTCGCGGGACTCAGACATCAATGCCGCGGGGGGGTGGTGCAGGAGTCCGGGGAGGGAGGTGCGGGCAGGCGGCCGCCGGGAAAGCGGCCGGCCGCCGCTCCACCTTTATGCGCCGGCCTTTCGGAGCTGCAAGACCCCGTTTCACAAACGCTGTTTGCGGCTGCCACGGGCGAGGCGGCCGCAACTGAATTTGGCCATCGGGCTGGAATAGCATTGCAACCGGGGCGCTGCGCACACCGATGACGTCATCGGTGCCGGCGCGGCGCTACCGGCTAACGCCGATGTTAGGGTCCATCTGAATTTTGGGCGATAAAAAACTTCAGGCGCAAACCACTTTATAGCCAATAAGTGGGCGCAAACGCAACTGAATTTCTAGGCCAATATCTCCAAGTTTGCAGACGACACAAAGCTGGGTGGGCGTGTGTGCTGTGAGGAGGATGCCGAGAAACTCCAGTATTATTTGGACAGGTTGGGTGATTGGGCAGAAGCATGACAGATGCAATATAACGTGGAGAAATGCGAGGTTATCCACATTGGTGTCAAAAACAGGAAGGCAGATTATTATCTAAATGGCAATAGATTGGGAGAAGGGGAAGTGCAACGAGACCTGGGCATCCTTGTGCACCAGTCGCTGAAAGTAAGCATGCAGGTGCAGCAGGCGGTTAAGAAGGCAAATGGTATGTTGGCCTTCGTAGCGAGAGGGTTTGAGTATAGGAACAAGGATGTCTTGCTGCAGTTGTACAGGGCCTTGGTGAGGCCACATCTTGAGTATTGTGTGCAGTTTTGGTCGCCTTATCTGAGGAAGGATATTCTTGCCATGGAAGGAGTGCAGCGAAGATTCACCAGGCTGATACCTGGGATGGCAGGAATGACGTATGAGGAGAGATTGGGTTGATTGGGCTTGTACTCGCTGGAGTTTAGAAGAATGAGAGGGGATCTCATCGAAACTTATAAAATTCTAACAGGACTAGACAGACTAGATGCTGGAAGGTTGTTTCCGATGGTCGGGGAGTCCAGAACCAGGGGTCACAGTCTAAGGATAAGGGGTAAGCCATTTAGGACAGAGATGAGGAGGAATTTCTTCACCCAGAGAGTGGTGAACCTATGGAATTCTCTGCCAAAGAAGGCAGTAGAGGCCAATTCATTAAATTTATTCAAGAAGGAGTTGGATATATTTCTTAAGGCTAAAGGGATCAAGGGATATGGAGAGAAGGCAGGGACAGGGTACTGAATTTGAATGATCAGCCATGATCTCATTGAATGGCGGAGCAGGCTCGAGGGGCCGAATGGCCTACTCCTGCTCCTATCTTCTATGTTTCAATGTTTCTATGTTTCCCAAAACAAGCGCTCTACTCGGAGCTTCGGCACGGCAGGAGAGCCCCAGGTGGGCAGAGGAAACACTTCAAGGACACCCTCAAAGCCTCCTTGGCACAAAGTGAAGGAGAAGCATCCGGGAAGGTGCCGAACACCTCGAGTCTCTTCGCCGGGAGCAAGCGGAAGCCAAGCGCAGGCAGCGCAAGGAGCGCACGTCAACCCAAGCACCCCACCCACCCGCCCCTTCAAGCACCGTCTGCCCCACCTGTGACAGAGATTGTAGGTTCCGCATTGGACTCATCAGTCACCTGCGAACTCATTTTTAATGTGGAAGCAAGTCATCCTCGGTTCCGAGGGACTGTCTAAGAAGAAGAGAAGATGCGCAGTTAAATGTGAAAATCAGGAAGTTGCTGTCCCAGTTACCCTGCTCCTCCAGAAGCTGTGCTATAACAGTATCTTGCTGAGAGACTTGGCATTGAAACACATGGACGGGCGTGGAGTTGCTGTACTGACGGGATAGATAACCACTAAACATGCCAGAGAAAGCTAGGGCTGGTCCATTCCAGTGTAAGTATATTTTTAATGGCATGATAAATCTTAATTACTGCCAAACAACCTCCCTGGCACTGAAAATTAACTTTTACAAGTGTGGAGTCTCATTCCTTCAGATTTTAATTATTGTTGGAGATTTTTAAAAATTAAAAAATTTAAATACATTTTGTTAAAAACTTTTACTTTCTGTCCTTTTTATCTCACTCTCTTAATCCCATCTTTCTTTCCCTCTCTTTATTTCACTTTCTGTATATGATTTGACATTAACTATGCGCTAACTTACATTTGCTAGTTCAGATTCTGTGTGCCTCAGTAAGGATTCTTCAATCTGATTGGTTAAGGAGATACACAGTTGCTTGCTCTGTGCACACAGGTCCCAGAACCCCTGTAGAGGGTGCAGCGCCGAAATGGCTTTCTAATCACAGCAAGTTCCAGTGCAAAACCCCATAGAAAGCCTGCGAGCAAGTGTAAGTGTAATGAACGGCTGGTGCCATTCGTTCACCGCTGAGAGCAAAATCCGGGCCAATATGTTTCTTCCAACCTAACATAAACACACAGCCATAGGGTGTTCGAACACAGACTGTCACCTACAATTTCCCACATCAACACCTGATCTCAGCCAAAATTACCTGAGAGAGATGGTAAGTGGAGGCAAGATACTTTGCCAAAGGGAAGGAGGCAGAACAAAAAGGAATCAGAAATGTTTCTGTAACCCTGAATGCAGTCATACTTACAGCTATAGTATTCAACTAGGTTGACCGCTTTCCACAAATAAACCTCCATGGTTCCAGCCATAAAGGAACCTTCGTACTCCATGGAGTACATGATTGCCTATACTTCTTCCTGCAGCCAGGGAATCTGTTCCATGTATGCACTAATCTGTAGGACAAAAAAAAACATAAGAACACAAGAAATAGGAGCAGGAGTAGGCCATTCGGCCCCCTCGAGCCTGCTCCGCCATTCAATAAGATCATGGCTGATCTTCTACCTCAACTCCACTTTCCTGCACTATCCTTATATCCCTTGATTCCACTTAATATTCAAAAATCTATCGATCGCTGTCTTGAATACACTCAATGACTGAGCCTCCACAGCCCTCTAGGGTAGAGAATTCCAAAGATTCACCACCCTCTGAGTGAAGAAATTTATTCTCATCTCAGTCCTAAATGGCTGACCCCTTATTCTGAGATTGTGACCCCTGGTTCTAGACTCCCCAGCCAGGGGAAACATCCTCACTAAGCCCTGTAAGAATTTTGTATGTTTCAATGAGATCACCTCTCATTCTTCTAAACTCTAGAGAATATAGGCCTAGTCTACTTCTAACCTCTAATCTTGCTTGTGAATTTTAAGCATACACCCTCCAATTCTGCAAAGGAAGGGGAGGAGACTTGTCCTTGATGGATCCTTTGGTGTAAAAACACAAAATTATCATGTCTGTTACACTCAGTCATTAGATGAAGAAGTTTTGATCATGTTTGATATTTGTAATACCAATTGTTCAACAGAACGACAGCTCTGTGTATTTGGAGTTTGAAGGGAGGGTTAGGATGTTATGAGTGATGGACAAGATTCAGCATTAGGTTGGAATATACTATACTCTGCTCCAACTAATACTCCAATTGTATTAAGAGCATGCGACAGACGATGTTTGCTGCAATTGACACCAAATTTCTGTTATAAATACAGTGGTGCTACTGTCAAAGGCGATGTGCACTACCAAAGTAGATAGTTTGCAGCCATACCTCTGACAGCAGCACTATACCATGGAGGCTGAGGTGTCCATAATATAGGCCTGCTGTGGGCTTAGCAACTGAGGTGCTCCAGGTCACAGGGAGAGAGGTTTCATTGCTGTTGGCCTATATGGACCTGCCAAGCCATTGGGTAAGGCATCAAAGCAAAAGGAAATAGTCACAAACAGTAACTTTACAACACTGCACATGTAATTTCAAAATAACAACAGAAAATGCTGGAAAAACTCAGCAGGTCAGGCAACATCCGTGGACAGAAATTTGAGTTGACGTTTCGGGTCGAACCCTTCTTCAAAACTGGACAGAAAAGATAGATCGGAGGCAGGGCTGCGATTGGACAAAAGAATAAAAGAAACAAAAGAAGTAAAAAAGAGACAATAAAAGGTGTTGGAAGCTAGACGAGATGGTAATAGGCTGAGATTGGGTGTAAAGTGTACTGGCAGGGCAAGGGATAGCTGCCAGGTGTGAGAGCGAAACAAAAGGAAAGGGCGTGGGGAAAGGAGTGGAAAAATTACAAGAAAAAATGAAATAGGGGCCGAGGTTATGATCTGAAATTGTTGAACTCGATATTGAGTCCGGAAATCTGCAGAGTGCCTAATCGGAAGATGAAGTGCTGTTCCTCGAGTTTACGTTGAGCTTCCATGGAACAATACAAGAGGCCAAGGACGGTGAGGTCCGAGTGGGAATGGAGCGTTGAATTAAAATGACAGGCAACCGGAAGCTCGGGGTCACCCTTACGGACTGAACGGAGGTGTTCCGCAAAGCGGTCACCCAATCTGCGTTTGGTCTCCCCAATGTAGAGGAGACCGCATCGTGAGCAGCGAATACAGTATACTAGATTGCGAGAAGTACAAGTAAATTGCTGTTTCACCTGGAAGGGGTGTTTGGGGCCCTGGACAGTGGGAAGGGGGGAGGTATAGGGGCAGGTGTTACATCTCCTCCGCTTGCACGGGAAGGTGCCAGGCGAAGGGGAAGGGCTGTTTGGGGTGATAGAGGAGTGGACTAGGGTGTCTCGGAGGGAGTGGTCCCTGCGGAATGCTGAAAGGGGAGGGGAGGGGAAGATACGTTTGGTGGTGGGATCACTTTGGAGGTAGCGGAAATGCCGGAGGATGATCCGTTGAATGTGGAGGCTGGTGGGGTGAAAGGTGAGGACAAGGGGAACCCTATCGTGGTTCCGGGAGGGAGGGGCAGGGGTGAGGGCAGAAGTGCGGGAGATAGAACTGACACGGTCGAGGGCAGTGTCAATCTCCCTCCACATTCAACGGATCATCCTCCGGCATTTCCGCTACCTCCAAAGTGATCCCACCACCAAACGTATCTTCCCCTCCCCTCCCCTTTCAGCATTCCGCAGGGACCGCTCCCTCCGAGACACCCTAGTCCACTCCTCTATCACCCCAAACAGCCCTTCCCCTTCGCCTGGCACCTTCCCGTGCAAGCGGAGGAGATGTAACACCTGCCCCTATACCTCCCCCCTTCCCACTGTCCAGGGCCCCAAACACCCCTTCCAGGTGAAACAGCGATTTGCTTGTACTTCTCGCAATCTAGTATACTGTATTCGCTGCTCACGATGCGGTCTCCTCTACATTGGGGCGACCAAACGCAGATTGGGTGACTGCTTTGCGGAACACCTCCATTCAGTCCGTAAGGGTGACCCCGAGCTTCCGGTCGCCTGTCATTTTAATTCAACGCTCCATTCCCACTCAGACCTCACCGTCTGCGGCCTCTTGTATTGTTCCACAGAAGCTCAACGTAAACTCGAGGAACAGCACCTCATCTTCCGATTAGGCACTCTGCAGCCTTCCGGACTCAATATCGAGTTCAACAATTTCAGATCATAACCTCGGCCCCTATTTCATTTTTTCTTGTAATTTTTCCACTCCTTTCCCCCCCCCCTTTCCTTTTGTTTCGCTCTCACACCTGGCAGCTATCCCTTGCCCTGCCAGTACACTTTACACCCAATCTCAGCCTATTACCATCTCGTCTAGCTTCCAACACCTTTTATTGTCTCCTTTTTACTTCTTTTGTTTCTTTTATTCTTTTGTCCGATCGCAGCCCTGCCTCCGATCTATCTTTTCTGTTCAGTTTTGAAGAAGGGTTCGACCCGAAACGTCAACTCAAATTTCTGTCCACGGATGTTGCCTGACCTGCTGAGTTTTTCCAGCATTTTCTGTTGTTATTTCGGATTTCCAACATCCGCAGTATTTTGCTATCGTACATGTAATTTCAAGTTGTTCTGAAACTGATCTGCAACCTAAATGAGTTGGCTTCAACAGTAGTGGGCGGGCACCTGAGAACCACTTCAGTAAATAGTTTCTCAATATGAATCATCTATAAAATTAGTTACTTCTCTTTAATTTTCCTTTATTTTCCTAAGCGGTTGATAGTCCTACAGCCAATGACACGAAAGACAATCAGGTTAGTACCCTGGTTTAGAGCACCGTATCTTGGGATGTGAATCTGTGATTGGGTTATTAGTTATTCTCTTGTAGACACAGGGAAAAACTCTATCAGGTGTTTACACAGTCTTCCCCTCCCCTCCCCTCTCCTTTTAGCATTCTGAAGGGACCATTCCCTCCACTCTTCAACCACCCCCAACACCTCCTCCCCCTTCCCACGGCACCTTCCCATGCAAGCGCAGGAGATGCAACACCTGCCCTTTCACCTCCTCCTTTTCCACCGTCCAGGGCCCCAAATACTCCTTCCAGGTGAGTCAGTGATTTACTTGTACTTCTTGCAATTTGGTATACTGTATTCGCTGCTCACGATCCGGTCTCCTCTACACTTCTGTTCAGTCCGCAAGTGTGACTCGGAGCTTCTGGTCACTTGTCATTTTAATTCTCCGCTCCACTCTCACTCTGACCTCTTTGTCCTTGGCCTCCTACACTGTTCTAATGAAGCTCAACGGAAGCTCGAGGAACAGCACCTCATCTTTTGATCGGGCACTTTACAGCCTTCCGGACTCAACAATTTCAGATCTTAACCACCGCTCCCATTTTTTCGGACAGCAGCTGTTGGTAATGATTCTGCTGTTGCCATTTACACCTCCTCTAGACCAGGGGTTCTCTACCGTTTTGCTTCTGAGGACCCCCCCCCCTTATAAAAATTCCATAGACCCCCTGTAACACAACACAAGTATTTTTTCTGCATAAAATTAGTTATACAATTAAACATATATTTATTATTATTTTACTTACTTAATTATCATGAAGTTGAGGCTGTCACTGAGGTTGATAGAGTTCTGCTTTGAACTGTCATTGGGGTTAGTGGACTGTCACTGAGGCTGGTAAAGTGTCACTGGAGCTGATAGAGTGCTGATTCGAGACCAATGATGTTGAGGGCTGCACTAGCTCTCGCTTCTCCTCTTTTGAATGAGCCGAGCGGAGCGCGCCCGTTGAGACAGGATGCCATCTCCTGGACAACACGGCAGACCGAGGACATGAGCCTCTTGGGCCAAGCAGCGGTTTCTGGTTCCTCACGTCCTGCGCGTTCCCGGGGCCTGAAGTGATACAGTGCTGCCATTGATCGGTGACTCGGGGATGGAAGGTCAGACTCTGTGCCCTGGATACTGTAACCTTCGGGGATCGGCATTAAATCGACTTTAAATTGTCTGTGCGTTGGATACAGGGAGCCACTGGCGGACCCCTAGGGGGCAGTGGACCCCTGGTTGAGAACCCCTGCTCTAGACCCATCTTTTATTTCTTTATTTGTCCCATTACCATCTCCTTTCACCTTGCACCATCATCCCTTTTGTCTTTTAATATCTCCTGCCTTCCACCCTATCACAGACCTTCCCTTTTGTTCTTTCCTCCCCTCCCTGAACTTTCCCTGTCCCTGCATTTGCTTAAAACCTGTTACTTTTTCCAGTTCTGAGGAAAGGTCATCGACCTGAAACGTTAACTCTGTTTCTGTCTCCACAGACGCTGCCTGACCCGCTGAGCATTTCCAGCATTTTCTCTTTTTATATCGAAGGTTGGAGTTTTGACAGAGAAATAAGATTTCCAGCCTAAGTATTTCAGTTAAAATGTTTGGGTGGCTGTGACTGTTGGTCCTTAGTGGCGTCAGTAACATGTCAAATTTGAAGATTAATTCGTCTCAATCTCTTGCCTTTGCATGTATTAGTTTGTTTTCCAGGTCTCACTGAATATAATTATCGCTCATTCACAATTTATTCCCAAAAAAATGCAGTATGTAATTGATGGTACGAACATACATAATATAATAAAGGAATGATGAAAGGACTTTTAAACAAGCCTTTCATGATAATTAGACATCACCATTTGAATAATGCAGATCAGATGGTGGAGGAGTTGCCTGGTATTTCTAACCTGCAGCCAGCAGATGGCGGTGAATGCTCGGCCTTGAAACGCCCAGTGTAAGCTGTGCAATTTTGTCTTGCACCAGAGGGGGTCTCTCTTCACGCTGGGCTTTTCCGCAAAGAAAACAACATTTTAAGATAACTTTCAACTTGGTTTGCACATGAAAGGGCATTGCTCCAGTTATATTGACTGAGGTGCACATTTTTTGTATCCGCTGATGCTAAATAAATGTACAATTTAGCAAAAAATAAGACTTTGGTATAAGACCAACTGGATTATATAACCGATTTTTCAATTTTACACTATCTAAAATTATGGGATTGGGGGCGGGGGGGAGAAATTCTCAGGTGGCTGGCGGTACCACCAGTTTCTTAATGGTTGAAAAGAACAGGTTGTCCCCGCGGCTCTTTACAGTTATTCAAAATCTCACTGGCACCTGAATCAGACTGCATCTGTCGCCCCTCAGCCTTCAAATAGCAATTCTCGTGGCTTTACAACTGGGGCTCCCTCACCACCTAACTTTTAAACGTGCGATTGAGACCGCACCAGAAAAACTGGGATAAAAAGGAACCATCTGATTTAGGGACTTGTCTTTTGGGTTAAAGCAGGGAGTTTCTTCTTTGTAATGACACATGTCAACAAACTGCAATGTTCTGATGTTGCCTTTATATTGTGATATATATAGATAATAATTGTTCCATTCTTGTAGTTCCGGATTCACTGGCATTTATATTTATGTAAAGTGATGCCTTCAAACATAGCAGTGTTAATAGTGAAATGTAAAATCAAGCTGCTGTAAGACATTGTATGTACCCACACCTCTGATGTAGCAGATAGTCCTGACAGTTAAACTATTGGTATCCAAGTGATATTGTCAGAGCAAAGCTCACGTGGTTTGTGATTTTATCTATTCACCATTGCCTGGAATTTCTGCAGGGGCTTTCCCAATCTCCTGGAATAACTTCAGCGGGTGATTGACGGAAATCCCGAACAAGAAGAGCCATCGGTTCTCCAGGATTGCCACCAAACTCCCCCTGAAGTTCTGGCGGGACATTGGAAGCATCCCCATGGAAATTCTATCCTCATGATCCCTGTTAATGCTTTTATTAGCACGTGTGTTGCCCTTTGTTAATTTACATGTACTGTACAGTTATTAGAATTTTTTGCAATTTTCTCCGGGTGCTGGTGTTGAAATATTTGAGCAGTAAGCTTGAGCTAAGTTCCCCCTGCACTGCCCCACAATGTGCCTGAATATCGACCTCAGAAGAACACCTCCTACTGCACCGGCGTAACGTTCTCTTCACCCAGATCACCATTCCTATCGCCTTTGCCGAGCGAAGCTGCTCATTTTGGGCACTATTATGAACGAGTTGAGACTGTATTTCACTGCCGATCTTTACAGTCAGCAAAGAGGACATCTTTTGGATTCAAGTTTGGGTTAGATTCAAATCCAGGTCCCAGAGGGAAAAGAGGCAGTGTGCTTGAACCCCCACCATGTTCGTAAAACAATCCTGTTTTCAAAAATGAAGTTTAAACTGATCCCCTGCCTGACCGGAAAGAGTTGTGCTCCAACTGTTCCACGATTATTGTGACACAAGAAGATGTCACTTACTGGGACTGCAACTTATATTGTAAATGCAACTTGACAGTCATGCAACTAGTAGACATTACAATGCTATTGCTTTGGGTGCATTGTATATGTGGACAGTATTATGAATTTCTTTCCTTATTTCCATCCTCCCCTGCCCCCCACCTTCCCCTCTTTTACTGTCACTTTAAACCACATGCTTTTCCATTTCCAGCTATTTATGAATGTCCTTCATCAGCGATTAGTATGCCATCGCTGCCTGGTCTGGATGGAATGGGCTTGATAAGTCTATTCCCACATTGCTTTACATGTGTTCATATATTAGCCCAGGTCCCAACAACAACGCCTTGCATTTATTTACTGCCTTTTGACGTAATAAAACTCACTACACACTTGGTTTGAGCATAAAGCAAGGCTTTAATCAACTTATTTCAGAACATGGAGGTCTAGTTGTATCCACTAGCTCCTTGTCTTTACAAAATGTCCCTGGCAAGCTGGGGCCAACGCCCGAGTATTTATACTCCTTGGACAGCGCCACCAGCTGGCCATCCAGTGTTATTTCATAGGTAGTTTCTCGATGATGAGATTTATGACACCTTTAACATAGTAAAACACCCCAGGGTGCCGGTTTTGATCCCTGATCTGTGCTGAGTTAACTGCCCTCAGCCTGGGCAGTGGCTGGGTGGGTGCTATTATTGGCTTCAACACCTCTGGGTTATAGAGGTGAAAATTGGCCAAGATTCTTGCTCTTGATCACTAGTCAGTGACTCCTGCTGAAAGTATGTGCGTGCGAGTGTGCATATGTGTGTATGTACACGTCTGTGTGTGTGTACACATGTGTGTGTACATATATGTGTGTGTATGTACATGTGTGTACATGTGTGTATGTACACATGTGTGGGTATATGTGTGTATGTAAACGTGTATGTGTGTACATGTGTGTGTACATATGTGTGTGTGTACATGTGTGTATGTACACATCTGTGTGTACATGTGTGTATGTACACACGTGTACATGTGTGTACGTGTGTGTACATGTGTGTGTACGTGTGTGTGTACACGTGTGTGTGTACATGTGTGTGTGTGCACATATGTGTGTGTGTACAAGTGTGTGTGTACAAGTGTGTACATATGTGTGTGTACGTGTGTGTACATGTGTGTGTGTACATGTGTGTATGTGTGTACATATGTGTGTGTGTCTACGTGTGTATACATATGTGTGTGTGTATGTGTGTGTACATGTGTGTGTGTGTGTGTGGACATTGGGTGAGAACAGGACTGGACTTGGCTGTGATGTTCCCTCTTGTCCAAAGGCCTGCTGACACTCACTGCAATGAAATCATTTATTAGTTAACATCTCATTTTTCCATATCGGCAAATAAATTGAGGACATGAAACAGGGAAATGTGAGAAAAACATTCACTGGTGAGGGTAATTTCATAACCTACAAGTCGTAAAGGCACCATTCATCAGAGAAAGGAAGCATTGGCACTTGCAATATAAATGCAGTTAGAGGTACAATATTGATTTCCTGGATTTTTCTGCAGATTCTGGCTGAAAATTTATGTTTCGTCCTAATTCTTTTTATATCTAAGATTGTGGATCGAAACCATTATTAAAATTCATTTTGCTGCTGCACTGTGCTTTGAAAATTTCATGTCAGAAGAACAAAACTGTTGTGCCAAATTCAAAGTGATGAATGAAAGCTGACAGTAATCATTCGGTATCACTCAAAGTGGCACGTGGGCTTTCTTTTGATATTTTTCATTACCCAGCAGGTTAGGGACTTTGTATATTCAGATGCGTTTTAAATTGGAAAGTAAAAATGCAATCCCCTTGATACACTTCGTGTTTTGGAGATGGAAGAATAACTTCAATGTTGTCAAAAATTACTTGGGTGGCCCAGTAGTGCAGCGCCAAAGTACTCCGCACACGGGACTGCAGGTTTGAGCCCTGACCCATTTGCGAGCTTGCGAGATGCGTTTTTGTCGGGCCACTGCTCTGTTATTGGGAAGGACTTCCAGGAAGCACGGCTCCCCAAACGCCTCGATTTTAAAATCCTCATCCCCGTGTTCTAATCCCACCGTGGCCTCGCCCCTCCCTATCTCTGTAACCTCCTCCAGCCCTGCAACCCTCCGAGAACTCTGCGTTCCTCCGATTCTGGCCTCCTGTCCATCCCCTGCCTCCTTCGCCCCACCATTGGTGGCCGTGCCTTCAGCCTTCTAGACTCTGAGCTCTGGTATTCCCTCCCTAAACCTCCCCGACTCGCCACCTCTGTCCTTCTTTAAGATCCTCCTTAAAACCTACATCTTTGACCAAGCTTCTGGTCACCTGGCCTAATATCTCCTTCTTTGGCTCGGGCTCAATTTTTTTGTCCGGTTACGCTCCCCCGAAGCGCCTCGGGAGGTTTTACTACATTAAAGGCGCTATATAAATGCAAGTTGTTGTTGTTGTTGTTGAAAAAGGGGTAGGGAATAAGATGAAAAACAAAAGCTTAATTCAAATAATTAGCCATTCATTCTTTAGCTATTATATTTTTCAGTCTTGTTCTTGTAGCTTCCAAAGCAACTCACAAGCAACGATAAAGATATTAAAAGCGAAACAGCAGCTTAATGCACTGCCAAGTCCGACAACAGCACTTGGAGCCACGTTCTGTGCCGGCGATAATTTCAAAGCAGGCGGGTAATGAAGAAAGGGCAGAAGCGCTTTGTCATTGCACATGTTACTGGCAGGTCACGATGTTAAACAACTTCTATCCAAGGCAGTCATTTCACTTAAAAAGGCGGGGGCATAGTGATTAGAACTGGTTTTCTTGACCTCAGAGGGATGATCAAGGTAATGATAAAATTTCAAACAATTTTTCTAATCAAAGGGTTTCCTGTTTTAGTTCTAATCTTTTCTGAAAGTAGCCTTTGTTACCTGTTGTCCTGTTCACTTGACCAAAAATTCCTTCCAACTGAGCTAATGGGGCCACTTAGGGAAGGGTCGAGATGTGCAGGGGGGGAATTTGTTGACTATGTTTGGTTGGCAGGGTACAGAATGTTTTCCACCATTCAATTCCATTTCACCTGGTTATTATCTGATGTCAGTCTATTATATCAGCACGTTAACAATATATGTATATTTGTTAAAATGTCCTTAACGGCAACCTAATACAAACTGTGCTTCTTAACCAGCCATTTTGTCAAAATTTAATTGCCAGGGTGGTTGAAGAAGCTGAAATATACACCACTGCAGTTCGTCACTGTTCACTATGAAGAAGAAAAGTGTTTCTAGCTTCCCTCCTTTAAGGTGCAGTTACACTGCCACTTTTACATCAGTGTGCACCCAAAACTGCCTTGCGTTGATGGAGAAAGTGGAAGTATAATTCCACCTGAGGTCCAAGTACACAAAAGCCAGGTAGTGGGAGACCCCCTCCGAGAGGGATCCTCACTGGTTTGAGTTCACAGTGACTGCAGTATAGCTCCGGTCTGGTGTGCAGCCACATTTTCAAAGTGCCGACACAGCCCATCGCACTACCTGGGGACTCTTCAAACTTTGTTTTCACTCTTTTTGCATGTCATTTAAATGGTTTCTCAAGCCTGCTCAAGATTAAAAGTTGGCAGCAGAAAGAATGCAGCTCTTCAATGTGCTGAAGTGCTGCACTTGGTGCTGATCAGACTGATGTCGGTCAGCAATCTATTGGCAGATACCAGTCTCTGTCAGCTGTGGCTCAGTGGGTAGCACCCTCGCCTCTGAGTCATGAAGGTTGCGGGTTCATAGTCGCACTCCAGAGACTTGAGCACAAAAATCTAGGCTGAGACTCCCAATGCAGTGCTGAGGGAGTGCTGCACTGTCAGAGGTGCTGTCTTTCAGATGAGACATTAAACCGAGGCCCCGTCTGCTCTCTCAGGTGAACATAATAGATTCCAAGGCACTATTTCGAAGAAGAGCTGTGGAGTTATCCCCGGTGTCCTGGCCAATATTTATCCCCTCAACCAACATAGCAAAAACAGATGATCTGGTCATCATCACATTGCTGTTTGTGGGAGCTTGCTGTGAGCAAAATGGCTGCCGTGTTTCCTACATTATAACAGTGGCTACACTCCAAAAAGAACTTCATTGGCTGTAAAACGCTTTGAGACGTCTGGCGGTCGTGAAAGGTGCTCGATAAATGCAAGTCTTTTTCTCGCATCAATAACTGCAGTCTTTATCTTGATCCCTCAAAATACATCACAGCAAGCAATCTTGTCAGCACAAGATAAATTATATTGTGTTCTACCAACATCTTTCATAATTCAAGAAAATCACATTCATCCAAATGAGGTCATTTATCATTATCTGTATTCCAATCATATGGACTCATCGACCGTAGACAAATATACAAGTAAGATTCTCCATTACATGTTGGCAAGCTCTTGGACCCATCCATAATCTACAGAAATACTTGGCCCATAATTTGCCCCTGCATATTATTCATGTTTTTTGCCAAGTGAGTGTTTGCCACTATTTGACTGGGAGAGGACATCACAGTCAAGTCCTGATTCTGTTCCATCCAATGACCATACGTAGTCCTTCCAGTAGGAGACACTGGTTACTGACCAGGAATGGGAAACCTTGCCGATTATTCCACTCTTAGTCCACAGGCGATGAGGCTAGTTGTTGTGCACTGATCACCATCCTGGCTAAGATCAGCTAATCCAGTACAGACCAGGGATAGAGCGTAGACTGTTTAGCTCAGTTCTCACATGATGGCATGCTTACCAAGTGAGCTGTGAGGGAAGATTGACACGTATCTGCTCCATCACCAAGGCCGCTTACCTCCACCTCCGTAACATTACCCGTCTCCGTCACTGCCTCATTCCTCAACTGCTGCTGAAACATTCATCCATGCCTTTGTTACCTCTAGACTTAACTATTCCAGTGCTCTTCAGGCTGACCTCCCATCTTCCACCCTCCATAAACTTGTGCTCATCCAAAACTCTGCTGCCCGTATCCTAACTCGCAGCAAGTCCCGTTCACCCCATCACTCCTGTGCTCACTGGCCTATATTGGCTCTCGGTTTGGCAACACCTCAATATTAAAATTCTCAAATAACAACAGAAAATGCTGGAAAAACTCAGCAGGCCAGGCAACATCCGTGGAGAGAGAAATAGAGTCAACGTTTCAGGTTGAAACCCTTCATCAAGACTGAAAAAGCACAGGAAATGAAACAGATTTAAAGGCCAGTTTGGGGGCTGGGAAATGGGGATGAGAGAACAAAAGAGAAGTGAAGAGACATTAAGAGGTATTCAAAACCAGACGAGATGGTGATCGGACTAGTGGAGAGACAAAAGACGGCTCTAGATTAGGTGTGAAATGCGCTGGCAGAATGAGAGACAGCTGCCATGTGGGAGAGAAAGAAAGGGGGAAGGGCACAAAACAAAGGTGTGGATAAAAAATATACATAAAAATGTGATAGGGGCTGAGGTTATGATCTGAAATTGTTGAACTCGATATTGAGTCCGGAAGGCTGTAAAGTGCCTAATCGGAAGATGAGGTGCTGTTCCTCGAGCTTATGCTGAGCTTCCGTGGAACAATACAAGAGCCCGAGTACGGTGAGGTCTGAGTGGGAATGGGGCGGTGAATTAAAATGACAGGCGACCGGAAGCTCGGGGTCACCCTTACAGACTGAACGGAGGTGTTTCTCATCCTTGTTTTCAAATCCCTCCAAGGCCTCACCCCTCCCTATCTCTGTAACCTCCTCCAGCCCTACAACTCTCCGAGATCTCTGCGTTCCTCCAATTCTGGCATCTTGCGCACCCCTGATTTTAATCACTCCACCATTGGCGGCTGTGCCTTCAGCTGTCTAGGCCCGAGGCTCTCGAATTCCCTCCTGAAGCCTCTCCATCTCTCCAGCTCTCTCTCCTTCTTTAAGCCACTCCTTAAAACCTACCTCACCCATCGTAATATCCCCCTTATGTGGCTCGATGTCAAATTTCGTTTGATTACGCTCCTGAAAAGTGCCTTGGGGTGTTTTACTATGTTAAGGTGCTATATAAATGCAAGTTGTTGTTGTTGTATATGTTTAGCATTTTCAATTTAAGATTATTGTTAGGGCTGTACAAAACAGTGGTGGCTAAAGATGAAGTAAATATATTAATTATTTTACACACCTGGGTTAATTCTGAGATCACGCACTCTGAGCCATGCTCATAAGGAGCACGGGCCTGACAACTGAGACTCCGGTCTCTGAGCACTGCTCCCTTTAAGTGCAGTTTCTCTCCCGGAATTGTGGAATTAACTGACCAGTGTCCGGCCAAGAAGGTGGGAGAGGACTCCCCCAGGACCATCGATGCTGCTGCTCTTGAGCTGGCTATTCCGCGGTGCCCACAAGCAAGCATTAACTTGCTGCCTGATTTTCCTTCCCTCCCTGTGGTGAAGGACTTCACCTTCTCTTGCGTTCTAGGCTGTGATTGGCAACTCATAGTGCAGGGACTCACAGGAATGACCCAATACTTTGAGATGTGGTGCATCAGGGCATGAGCTTTACAAATAGCACTTCCGATTAGGCACTTTGCAGCCTTCCGGACTCAATATCGAGTTCAACAATTTCAGATCATAACCTCGGCCCCCATTACATTTTTACATATATTTTTTATCCACACCTATGTTTTGGCTCTTCCCCCTTTTTTCTCTCTCCCACATGGCAGCTGTCTCTCATTCTGCCAGCGCATTTCACATCTAATCTAGAGCCGCCTTTTGTCTCTCCACTAGTCCTATCACCATCTCGTCTTGTTTTGAATACCTCTTAATGTCTCTTCACTTCTCTTTTGTTCTCTCCCAGCCCCCAAACTGGCCTTTTAATCTGTTTCATTTCCTGTGCTTTTTCAGTCCTGACGAAGGGTTTCGACCTGAAACGTTGACTCTATTTCTCTCTCCATGGATGTTGCCTGGCCTGCTGAGTTTTTCCAGCATTTCCTGTTGTTATTACCAATAGTACTGCCTGGAATATTTGTATTTTTTTAAATTAAGAAGAATCTCCTGTGTCACGTAGAGGCAAATGGAAACACAATTTAACTGAAAACTTTAAAGTGCATTCAAAGAAGTTGGAAACTTGAACATTCTGCAAGGCTGATTCAGTTCTTACAAATTAAACCACATTCGATTTCCTTGGAACAGAGGAGGCTGAGGGGAGACCTTATTGAGGTGTATAAAATTATGAGGGGCCTAGATAAAGTGGATAGAAAAGACCTATTTCCCTTAGCAGAGAGGTCAAAAACCAGGGGGCACAGATTTAAAGTAATTGGTGGAAGGTTTAGAGGGGATTTGAGGGGAAATTTCTTCACCCAGAGGGTTGTGGGGGTCTGGAACTCACTGCCTGAAAGGGTGGTAGAGGCAGGAACCCTAACCACATTTAAAAAGTACTTGGATGTGCACTTGGGATGCTGTAACCTGCAGGGCTACGGACCAAGAGCTGGGAAGTGGGATTAGGCTGGATAGCTCTTTGTTGGCCGGCGCGGACACGATGGGCTGAAATGGCCTCCTTCCATGCTGTAACTTTCTATTATAATGTTTTTGGATGTTAAAGAAAGCAATTTTTTTTTCTGGATTGCATCAGGAAGAGGTAGAGGAAGCACAGTTTAAAAATAGCACTCGACAAAACTGGAAGAATCTCTGGGATGTTAATTTGATTTTGATCTCGCAGCCAAGATAAGCTGCACCCTGCCTTCAGTACAGCTCTCTTCTCTTTCCTTTTCATTGAACACGAATAACTATTTGAAGTTTGCCATTTTTTTCAGCCTGGTTTCTGTAAGTGTTGCAATATTATTTTATTCTGATATACATGTGTCACCTGAACCCCCTCCCCTCCCCCCCCCCCCACCCGCCCTTCTCTTCCTCCATCGGGATGTAGGAACCTCTTCCCTGTGTAGCCTTCTGCTGCCAGGAAGGTGAAAAAGTTTGGCTGTTGGACTTAGCATAGCCACGAGAACTGCCATTCTGATATAACCCAGAGGCTGCTTAATCTATGTGCCAGCTCAGCCAAGCACTGCCAAATGCCACCTTACTAAGAGAAATTGGGGGAGAAATTCATTTGGGGCACTAACTTTTAAAAGATGAAAAGATTAGCGCCAGGCGCTAAAGTATTGGACCACTTTAGGATTCAAGTGGAGTCCATTTTTTTCGCTCAGACTATTGGGTCACTCACATTCTGCTCAATTAAAATCTTATTGGGTTGTTTGGTTGGAGTACGGGGACACTTGTCCAATCTTGTCATTCCACCCTCTATGAACTCCTGATCTTGATCAGGCCATCAGGTCAGGGAGTGGCTCAAGGACCTTAGGCCTTGCGTAGAATCATAGAATCGTACTGCACAGACGGAGGCCATTTGGCCCATCGTGCCTGTGCCAGCTCTTTGAAACAGCAATCCAATTATCCCCACTCCCCTGCTCTTTCCCCACAGCCCTGCAAAATTTTTCCCCTTCAAGTATTTATCCAATTCCCTTTTGAAAGAACATAAGAACATAAGAAATAGGAGCAGGAATAGGCCAATCGGCCCTTCGAGCCTGCTCCACCATTCAATAAGATCATGGCTGATCTGATCCTAACCGCCAATCCACTATGACAGGACTATCTCCTGAATCTAACAGAATTAGACACACGAAATAGGAGCAGGATCAGGCTACACGGCCCCTGGGCCCGCTCCGCTACCCACAGGGCCATGACCGATCCGAACCTAGACTCATGTCCAAATTCCTGCCCGCTCCCCGTAACCCTTAATTCCCTTTTCTTCTAGGAAACTGTCTATTTCTGTTTTAAATTTATGTAATGATGTAGCTTCGACAGCTTTTTGGGGCAGCATATTCCATGGACCTACCACCCTCTGAGTGAAGTAGTTCCTCCTCATCTCAGTTTTGAAAGAGCAGCCCCTTATTCTAAGACTATGCCCCCTAGTTCTAGTTTCACCCATCATCGGGAACATCCTCCCCGCATCCACCTGATCCAACCCCTTCACAATCGTATATGTTTCAATAAGATCGCCTCTCATTCTTCTGAACTCCAATGAGTAGAGTCCTAATCTACTCAACCTCTCCTCATATGTCCATCCCCTCATCCCCGGGATTAACCGAGTGAACCTTCTTTGTACTGACTCGAGAGCAAGTATGTCTTTTCTTAAGTATGGACACCAAAACTGTATGCAGTATTCCAGGTGCGGTCTCACCAATACCTTGTATAACTGAAGCAATACCTCCCTATTTTTATATTCTATCCCCCTAGCAATGAAAGCCAACATTCCTTTGGCCTTCTTAATCACTTGCTGCACCTGCATACTAACCTTTTGAGTTTCGTGCACCAGGACCCCCAGATCCCTTTGTACTTCAGTACTTTCCAGTTTCTTGCCATTAAGATAATAACTTGCTCTACGATTTTTCCTGCCAAAGTGCATAACCTCACACTTTCCAGTATTGTATTCCATCTGCCAAATCTCTGCCCACTTACTTAGCCTGTCTATGTCCCCTTGCAGGTTTTTTATGTCCTCCTCACTCACTACTTTCCCTCCCATCTTAGTATCATCTGCAAACTTTGATATGTTACACTCGGTCCCCTCCTCCAAATCGTTAACATAGATTGTAAAGAGTTGGGGACCCAGCACTGACCCCTGCGGAACACCACTAGTTACTGATTGCCAGTCTGAGAATGAACCATTTATCCCAACTCTCTGCCTTCTGTTAGATAGCCAATCCTCTATTGTTGATTCTGCTTCAACCACATGTAAGTGCATTCCAGATCATAACAACTTGCTCCTTTTCTTAGAGACTGAAAAGTGGAGAGTTGGCCATTCATGCACTCTCATACACTTGCTTGTGCTTTGTTATGGGATGGTATTGATGGAGGCCTAGGGAAAGGTGTGTTTTCTGCTGCCTTGTAAAGGGAATGGTGTGTGCGCTGCGGGATCGAAGGGTTCAGTTATCCTAACTTTTTGTATTGGTGTGATTCGCTTCACCGTGACGTAGAAGTGAAGCCCTAACTCCAGATCCCCACTGAGAAGGCCATTTCATACCATTGGGTTTAACACTGCATGGAGTATCACTCTAGTATGGCGGCAAAGGGTGCTGCTGGCATCCCTAGTACTTCCTGGTCCATTTTTAACCTTAACCTGAATATCTTGTAATGCTTCAAGAGTGTGAACACTCTCACATGCGCTCTTGGAGCTCCGGGTCTGCGTACAATTCCTTTGCCTCTCTTCAATGGGGTAAAAACCCAGCAGATCTGAGTTCGACCTCAAGGTAAGGCCCCCGACTAGAATTACATCCCAAGTGCGGCCCATGATTTATGCAATTTATGGCCTTTGTTTTTATTTTGTTTTGGAAACTATCCCACCAGTTGGTTGCACTCGGTCTATAACATTCTCTCGTATAGTGTTCCTTCAAATAATACATAGGAACTGGCTAACACAGCTTGGGCAGAAATCAACAAAATAGGACCAACTTTCAACTAAAAATGATTCATGCATTGCCAATTATATTAAACAGAGAGTGCGCCGTCACCACAGAGGTTGCACATTAAAGAATTTGTATATACAGGAGTACAGAAGCTAAGGGCACATTTTTTTGAACCCTGCAAGCAGAGAAAAACGTATTTCTCTATCATACTTTTCACTACAGGATATTTTTCCTAACCTTATTTTCCTAAGTATTTCTGAGACCGTCTGCACTACAGTAATTACATTTGTAATCTTTAATTTCTCTTGATCCACTAGAGTTAGTATTATGATGTGGCTTACAAGGATATGCATATTATTTACTGTTATTGGATTACAATAATGACCAGTGAAGTTCATTAATATTGCCTTTGTTATCTCACGGGCAAGAATTTCAATTGTCTTTCGGATTCAGCTCCAAACGTTGGAATAATCACAAAGTCAGATCCACCATTCCATTATAATAATGAGCATTTGCGTTCCATCCCCCCCCCGCCCCAAATCACTGGGGGATATTGACTCCTGCACTTCAGTACGGGGTACAAATTCTGATGTGCCGACTCCTGGCACATGCCCGGGGGGAGGGGGGGGTGCAGACCTAGAAATTGTGTGCTTCCAACGGATTAAGTTTAAAGTGTAACATCCGCATCGACACCTGGGAATCCCTGGCCCAAGGCCGCACAAAGTGGAGGAGAAGCATCTGGGAAGGCGCCGAACACCTCGAGTCTCTTCGTCAGGAGCAAGCGGAAGCCAAGCGCAGGCAGCGCAAGGAGCACACGTCAACCCAAGCACCCCACCCACCCACCCCTTCAACCACCGTCTGCCCCATCTGTGACAGAGACTGTAGGCCCTGCATTGGACTCATCAGTCACTGGAGAACTCATTTTTAATGTGGAAGCAAGTCATCCTCGGTGCCGAGGGACTGCCTAAGAAGAAGAAGAAGAAGAAGAATGGGTGAAATATCATGGGCAATTTCCTGACACGCACCAGGAGCCAGTGCAGTGGGACTTTTGCCCTCGTATCTCTCGAGACGCCTATCGCACATTCACCCTTACACCAGCAGTATCGGAGACTGACACTGTTCCCCCAACGCCACTCAGCCCATCAACAGCGTACATGCCCCACTAGTAGATAGACCGCCAAGAATCAGAAAACCCCCTCCTTCGGCTACCAAATAATTACATTTAAAACGTATTTTAATAATGAAAATGCCGGCTTTAATGATTCAACTAGATGATAGCCGCACGACCACCTGCAATTATTTAATTTTGGAATAAGAGGCTGCTCTGGATGTTCCTTATTGGTCTTCACTAGTTATGGTTAATCCTTTGAATGTTCAGTGCTCAAAGCTTTTTTTTTGCTACTATTAAAATAGGTAGCATTGTGGTTATGTTACTGGACTAATGATCTGTGAGATATGAGTTCAAATCCCACCACAGCAGCTGTGGAATTTAAATTCAGTTAATTAAATAAATCTGGAGTTAAAAAGCTAGGACAGGTAGAATGTCCCACCTCGAGGACCGAGGCCGAGCTGGTTTTTCCGGACTTCGGAATGTGTTTCTGATGTCCGGAAACACCCGAAGGCAGGTTGCGATATTTTCGGACATCAGAAACACGTGCTGACTCAGGAAATGCCTGGGCCCAGGTTCCGTTTTTTTGGTAAGCCTCCCTCAGGGTGTCCGGATTCCGGAACATTTTACGGATTCCGGACCCCTGCCATCAATCGTCCTGGAGTCTGGATTCCGGAACATCCCGGATTCCGGAACTCCGGATTTGGGACGCTCAACCTGTATCAGTAATGGTGGCCGTGAAACTACCGGATGGTCGTAAAAACCCATCTGGCTCACTAATGTCCTTTAGAGAAGGAAATCTACCGTCCTTACCCTGTCTGGCCTATATGTGACTCCAGACCCACAGTAATGTGGTTGACTTTTAACTGCGCCTCTGAAATGGCCTAGCAAGCCACTCAGTGGTACCAAACCGCTACAAAGAACAAGGCCACCACCTTCTCAAGAGCAATTAGGGATGGGCAATAAAATGCTGGCCTTGGTAGTGGTGCCTACATCCCAGGAACGAATAAAAAAAATTCTGGCGTTCATATAAAAATGCTTTAGAGAAAGAATTCAGAGTAATATAGAGTAGCATTCAGTAATAGTGGCGAATTTAGGCATTTTTTTCTGTTGTATTATTTGGAAAAAAATATTTAATCTCATCAGAAACTTACTTTGGTGTAAAAATACTGGAGTCAAAATCTGACTTACATAACCAGTTTTTTCAAGTAATGCTATGTGTAAACTGGGAAATGTATGTCAAGGCTAAAATGAAATGGCATGTTTACAGAGGTATTTTAAAAGGACAGGCAATCAAAAATGAGCTAATCTGGGTATTGGATGTAAATGAGATCGAGATAATTTGTGTTACTTCAAGTTGAACTATAAATATAAATGTGGGGTTTGGTTTGTTTAAAATGCCCATTACCATGGCCTGTCTGTGCTGGAACTGACAGCAGGATCCACTGAAATCACATTAATAAGATGCTCTGACTTTTAATATAGTGCTGCGTAATTGCTGAAACGTGTGAAACTTCAATGCTACAATGTTATTTTGCTGGGTTCCATAAATAAATATGACCAGTAATTTCACAATTATCCCCCCCGCTTTGACTGTATTTATTCATAATAGTGCGCCTTATGTATTGCAGTGAGATCAAAGTGAAAGAGACATGAAAGTATCGCGTGAGTGTGCATTTAACAGTGGCAGGAAATGACTAACATTTAACCCGCTCAATGCTACATTTTCCTGGCACTCAGAAAATCCAAACCCGTTTTCATTGCCGTAAGGAACCTGATGGGAAGTTTAGGCTATTAGACCAGATGGACTGTAGTCTTCTCCTGCCCATAAAACCTTAGCTGTAATAAAAAATTATTCCGGATATAGAGCAAGGTACTGCTTGTAGTAATAGTTGAAATTTCATTTGGAGATGGATCTCAATGATTTTATATTGGCACTTATAATTTCAGATTTCTCCCAACGTATTCTTGTGTAGGTTTTAGTTCCCCGTCACAGCAGGACCTTGAGGTGACTGATCCATTATTGCCCGTCAGGTTTCTTGTTTCTAAAACGTACGTGTGGTGTATATGAACAATGGATTGCACCCTGCCTAAATATTTAATGAAGGAAACTAAATCATATTCAGATTTAAGAAAAGATGCGGCCCAACACTCGGGCAGCAACAACACAAGGTCACGAGTCTGAACTCCAGGGTTACCCAAAAGTTGTGGGCACCAGCTGTAGTTTCATTACTTACAGGTCAGGTCAAACATCACCTCGGGGTATGGGGGAGGAGGTGCGGTGGGGGGGGGGGGCGGTGGGCGCAGTGGGGGAGAAGAGGATGAAAATCCGCATGCTCATCTCAGTCCATTGCAGTTGTGATACCCCTGTCGTCATGGGGAACGCAGTGGCCCAGATTGCTCGGTGCTCATGGGTTGAACCAGGGTGAGGCATCGAGACCTTTTCAATATGGGGAAAATGCGGGAAATGAAAAATTCAACAGAGAACGCAAGATGCTTCTTTTTTAAACAGGGCTACTGTTTTTCAAGTGAAGTAAATATCACAACTTGAATTTCTTTTGATACAGTAATGTTGAAATCTAATAAAATGTATCTTCACAAAAGTATCTGTGATATAAATCTATTATTTTGAATTAAATTGAAACACAGCTTACCTTTTGTTGTTTTTGAATTTTGACAAAGAAACCAGAATTTATTTTTATTCGTTCCTGGGATGTAGGCATCACTGCCAAGGCCAGCATTTTATTGCCCATTAACAGGCGTAAAACGGGCGCCTAAGTCTCCAATATGGCGGTCAGCGTGCGCACACGCATTCCGCGCTGGAATTGTGGTGCCCGTCATATTGATAAAAGGCCCTGCGTAGACGTCCAAGGCCTGGGCCTGAAGTAGGAGTCAGGCCTTTTACATGTGCAAATAATAGGCCTAGCTCCTGTTTAAGGCCTACTTTGCAAAATGAGTTTGTGGCTGACGTGCGGCGTACATGCTGCGGTCAGTGTTTTCAGGTGCTTGACAGCCAAACCAACGGCCCTTAAAGGGACCGCTGGTGGCTGTCTCCGGAAAGGTACTATTTAAAATTTTTTTTACCTGTGAAGCCAGGAAAAGCAGGAGTTCTCTTCCCGGCTCCACATTCAATTCGTAGGCTGCCGCCGGCCACCACTCGCGGCCCTCCTGATTACGTCACCACCCCCCCCCCACCCCTTACGGCCTGGGTCTGAGTTGGCTCATCTCGGTGTCTCCCAGGACCTGCGAGCTGACTCTGGGGACGCGGCAGATGGCTGCAGCTCGCCGATAATAAACAAACGGGGTCCCGCGGACCAATTTCTCACGGTCCTGGCCAGCGACCTCATCAGCACGGGGATCAGGCCCCGATGGGGATGTGCTCCCATTTCTAGGCCCTGAAATTTTCCTCTGGGTGAAAGCAGTTGTGCTGCTAATTTCTGGTCCTCCATTGCATTTTTTTTTTCAGCTGGGATTTTATTTGCCATCACGCATCTCCTCATGGATTGTAAATGGAAATTAAAGGTTTAAGGATTGGAAATCTTTAAAACCTTTTACCTACTATGGCAACATGCATGAAAGAAGAGGCCATATGGGAGAAAGGAATAGAAGGATATGGTGATTGGGTGAAATGAAGTAAGATAGGTGGAGACTCGTGTGCAGCTTAAACATCAGCATAGGTTGGGCCAAATGGCCTCTTTCTGTGCTGTAAATTCTAGGTAAAACCAAAAAATAGAGAAGAATTTGGACAAGCTGCATCATTACAGCAGTACTGTATTTGGTTTATGCTAAAATCCTGACCAGCGAATAGGACCCCTGAAGATAAAGCTCTTCAGTTACGAAATTGCTTTATTCTAATCCTAACAAAGAATCATTAAGGCTTATGATTTTGTAGCGTTCTCTCATCTCTGCTCTGTCTTCCCAGATTTAAAAGTTTCTGGATTCACTCTGTAACCACCGCTAATAATACACCCCGATCCTGAACTATGTCGCACTTGTACACTAATGTGCACAGATATGCAAACAGACAGTGCACCTCCAAATACTGTGGCAACATGAAACTGCACCAGCACATCAATCAGTGTACAGTACTGGGAAAGAAAGAAAATTGTCAGCTGATAAGAGAGAACGCATCCAAATGCTGCTCACTGCAAGTATTGTTGTGAGGCTCGATGAAATCTATATAATTTGATATAATATGCCGATTTGCCTTGTGAATATCTGATTGTGTGAAATGGATCGCAAGCCAGCAATTGGGTGAAAGAATACCCTGATTTCAAGGTCTTTTGACCTGGTTGTACACAATTATGAATGTAAGAACAGGACTAGGCCAGTCAGCACCTTGAGCCTTTTTAAAGAAATGTCTCTTAAATTTGTTTTGTTAAAATTCAGGAAAGACTTATCTCTGAGAACCATATGTTCCTAATGATCGTACATTGTTCTTCTCCCTCCCAAACAATAGGGTGTTATTCAGTACAAGAATTACGTTCCACTGTGTGGTAATACTCAGTAAATGAAGCTACCATTAGTTTGTTAATGAAGAACTCCCTTTTTGGTATAGGTAAGTCAGCACAGTTACTTCTCTCACTTTTTGTGATGCATATCCTTTATGTTCTATAATATCTAATCATTTTCATTTCACAAAAGCATGCATATACTGTATTTTAATGCAATGGATTTGACCACTTGACACTTTTACACAAGAAAATCTGTTGTGATACCCCACAGAATCTTTACCACACTTACAAACTAGAAATATGATTCAGGCCAAACTTCAAACTGGCAATTTTCATTGCATGTTATCTTAGAAAATGTTTCTAACAATAGCTCCTTTTGTTTAATTTTAATTTGATAAAAAATATTGTGCCAAATCCCTTGAGCTAAACTGTAATAATGTTCCATGAATGTGCGACCCCGTTCCCCAAAAATTCAGAATTGTTTATGTGTTGTTTGCCAACCAACAGACCGAATATAACTGCTGCACGGGAACATTTATGGTCCATCCAAATGGCTGGCTTTATTGTGCTTATAAAATATACATTGCGATTTATTGAATTGCCTTGTGTTGAGATCTGCTGGAATTTTATTGCCTTTACTCTGATCAAGAAGACTGAGCTAGCACTTGTAGAATTTGATAAGGTGTAAGATAGCACAATAAATATAATTTGATTTGATTAGGATCGACCAGGAGAAAACCTGTAGAAAACAAATAATACAGCAAGAGCAATAGCAGGAGATGGGGGAAAGCATCATTTTACTGTCCTGAAGTATTCTGCAACTAACAATAATGTATGTACTGGCCAGAATATTTCATTCAAATGCCTGTCCTATTCCACTGTGAAGTGCCTCACCATTTTTTTGGAAAATGCCTTTATTAAAGACCAGAGAGATAATACAGCATCATTGAAGTTTGCTGTACTGAATGTGTTCTTTTGATAACTTCTTTCTATTGCAGGTGTGTTGCGGAACTTGTCAGCGCTCAGGTCTCATCATTATTGGAATGAAGTAATTGTTGACCTTTTGCAGGTGTGTGCATACAGTGTGTCTGTCTGAAGGTTATCAGGTTTCACCTTCTGAGAAGCAGGTTGACAATACACAAGTACGCAGTTACACACTGATGGGCCGAGACAGACTGTTACAGTTCACTGAAGTACAACATCTGTGCTGTAAACTGTTGATACATGTTTTTGTTAAAGACAAAGATGAGATTGAAAACAGCAGTAATCTCAAATAAAGATCTAACATGTATTCTCTTTTATTTTCAAGATGTCTTCCTATGCCATAGATTTAGCTTTGAGTCAGCACTTTAACAGCAGGTGTTGTGTGTGTGCTTCTTCAAGAATATGTATTTAAATGCCAAAGTTATTCTCATGAGACTTTCTCCTTCTCTGTATAAATACCCCACTTTAAGCCAATGCAGTTTCTTCTATCATATAGTAGCAGTTTGTTGTATTACTTTATGACCAGTATTACTGAATATTTCTTTAAAACAGTGCAGGATTGTAGAAAGAGAGTTTATAAGTATAAATTACTCAAGAGTAAATTCAAGTCAGATACCAGAAGAACTTCTTCAGACACCAAAATAACTTTGTCATTTAAATACACATTCTTGAAGAAGCGCACACACAACGCCTGCTGTTAAAGTGCTGACTCAAGGCTAAATCTATGGCATAGGAAGATGTCTTGAAAATAAAAGAGAATACATGTTAGATCTGTATTTGAGATTACTGCTGTTTTCAATCTCATCTTTGTCTTTAACAAAAACACGTATCAACAGTTTACAAAGTGCGATAAATGTTTGGAATAATCTGGCAGGTGGAATAGTAGAGTCACAAGGGTAAATTCACCGACGCCGTGCTTGCATTGGGGAGCCGTGCTCAACGGGAGTGCAGATCAGGCAGGGCTAAAGTGCTGTTGCGACGATTCTTCAGCTCCCACCCCCTTTGATGACTACTACCTACTGGGAGCACAGGATTAGTGAATTTGCCCTGAAGTCTTTAGAGGCACTCAAAACACTGTTGGTTGCTAGGGGAGACAGAATACTAGAGGGATGAGCTTGCATGGGCAAAGTTGTTATTAGGTTCAGTCACTGGGAAGAATCCATGACAACTCCCCATTAGTACAAATGCCTGCATAAAAATTTTTTGAAGCTCACTTTTAGACTTTTTGTTGTTTTTCTACTAATTAATGACTTGGGGTGAAGTGACAGGCTTGTTATAACCAAGAAGGAGATCATTATGAATATTCAGAGTGACTTCAAAATTAGATGGGTTCTTTGATACATTACATACAAGACAACTTCATTTCTGGTCAAATGTTCTAGATTGAGACCAGTGAAGCCGAAAACCTCAGGGAACTGAACCTCGTATATTGGACTCTTTGATTTCCTTTGGCCAATCCAAGTCCACTCTTCGAGTATCTTTGGGGCTCTGATCGGCATTCAGGATCTTTCTCAAAAGCAGGCAGTTCCTGCACCAGTCACGCAGTTAAGGAGCTGTTAAAGTTCAGAAGAAGGTGGTAAATCAAAAAGGCACATCATAGCCCAAGTCATCGTAATGGACTTCAATGCCAGTGTTGCAGAAAGACTTCAAGGTCTTCGCCAAAGGGGTAATGGGTGAAGGTCTCTTGGACCCAGTCTCCATGAAAAGATGTGAGAGTGGATGAATTGTATCAGTTTCCATTCAGTGGTCTAACCCCTACCAAGTCTCAGAGCCTCAGTACGAATGCCTCTGTTTCAAGGTTGGCTATTCATCATGATAATAAATAAATCTGGGGCACTTGTCCAACTTACCAGATAACCCGCTTACTACCAATAAGCAACCTGGCTGGGACTGCAGGTTTTCTCATTTCTGCTCCAAGAACGGTCGTACTGACTGTTCTGGAGCAGAAACAAGAAAAACTGCAGTCCCACGTACTTATTTAGTACCAGTGTTGAGGTTTTGACCCCAAAGAAGTTGGTGTCAGCAGGAGAGGTTTAAGCTACATCAAGTTTTTCCCTTGGCACACATGTCTGGGTCTAGATATTTTATTTTTTGATATTGAAGTTTGTGTCCTTCATGTAAACCTTCTTATTAATTTAGATTTGTACACACAAAATATCACAATATTCACAGTGGATTTAATTTGTTGTTGTGGAACAGAAAACTGTTCCTGCAAAATACAAATAAATCTGCGGGATTGCTCATTTTATGCTCTCATGGTTTATGAAAGGAATGCAGCAGCTCACTATACAATAAAACAGCAACATTCAATGGACATTGTACTGCAGAAACCCTCGAGAAATTGATTTAGAGCTTTGACATAGTACTTTAGAAGTAGAACCTAGTATCATTTTATATTAGTGTTCTTTCATTTCTTCCTTTCTGGCAAACATTCCTTCATATCTCCTATTTCCTTCCTTTTTATATATATAGCAGCTCTTTTCTGCTAAACTGTACAACTTTTGTTTAATTATTTCTGTTCCTATACAGTATCCAAGGGCTATGACCATAATTTGGGTTTTAAAGAGTAGGGGCTAGATTTTCAGTATAGACAGTTTTGGGGCGCTAACCTTAGCGCCCGCCCGAAGTTAGCGCCCGCCCCAAAGTAGCGCCCCGTTGCCGGAAATTCAGTGGCTTCGCCCTAAGAGATTGGTGGAGCGCTAAAAGAGGCGTTCCACTCCTATCTTTAGGCGCTAAGCCGGCGGTCCAGAGGGATAGCGCCCAGGCGGGGCGCAGCGCGGGTGCGGTCATTTTTGGACTGACAGCAGACCCCGTGACGCCGACCAGCTCTTAAAGGGGGAAGGGACGAATTGGTCTGCTGCCACGCCCTGCACACTGCAGCCTTGCAAAGAGGCCTCAACACTGCTGCTCAGCCCCAGGGAGTCATGGCAACGCCAGAGAAGGCCCGTCAGCGTGCCCTGCGCTTCTCAGAGGGTGATCTGGACATAATGGTCACAGCTCTGGAGGTGAGGCGCAAGATCTTGTTCTCAGAGAGTGGGAGGAATCCAACCCACCACGACTACCCCAAAGCCTGGAAGCAGATCGCCCAGAGGGTGACGTTCACCGGCGATGCCCCCAGAACCCACAAACAATGTCGTAAAAAATACAACGATCTGACCAGGATTGTGAAGGTGAGTAGCCTTTCCAGTCTCCTCCTCATTCTTGCATGTACACCTGACATGATGGGCAAAGGGAGCTGAAAGTCCTATTGGCCAGCCCTCAGCCAGCAGCATTGGGACAGTCATGAGCATCACATGGCCATTCGGCACTCTAAACTTTGTCCAAGCTATTCCACCATGGGAGGCAGTGCACACTACATCAGGGCTTCACTCTGTCCACGCTATTCCACCATGGGAGGCAGTGCACACTACATCAGGGCTTCACTCTGTCCACGCTATTCCACCATGGGAGGCAGTGCACACTACATCAGGGCTTCACTGCGCACTTACAGCCCGTCCTTTCTCTTGCAGGCTAAAGTAGCGTTTAATCGCCAGGCGCGTGCCAGGGGTGGCCGCGCCAAGCTGCAGAAGCTCACTCGGCTGGAGGAGCGCGTGTGTGTGCTCATGGGAGCCCGTGTGATTGTCCCCACAGCGTGCGGAGTATCCGACCCTCCACTGCCCGGCAATGGTAAGGACCTCGCCTTTTGGCCCTCTCGCGTCGCACTGGCCCATCCGAGCTACCTCCTTTGCCACTGTCCCACCAATGCGCTGAATGCCACCAGTCCTAACTCCCTCGCTGACGCCGTCTCCTCACTCTGAAGCTACTCTTGTGCATTCCTGCTTTCAGCTGGTGACGACCAGGACCCTGAAGCAGCCAGTGACAGCACCTCCAACCAGGAGGAGGAGGAGGAGCAAGCCGGACCATCGGGGGAACAGTCACGTCCCGCAGGAGAGGAGGAAATGCTTGACACCTCCTCACTGGACGAGTGCCTGGAGGAACTGTCGCAGGGCAATGCAGCTTCTGGGACCAGTGGCGTCCAGCCACCCAGGAGCCGTGCGCGTGGCCCGCGGCCTTCCCCCCAAAGGGGGGAAGGATCAGAGGGGAGTGCTGCTGTTCGGCACACTCGCCGCCACCAACGCGGCAAGGGTCCCCTAGTTCGGCCCCCTCCTCCCCAGCGGGAGAGTCGCGACTCCAGTCCGGACACCTTCACCTCGGAGGAGGTGCGGAAGCTGGATAAGATGGCCGAGGATTCGGACCGGCGCCACACGGAGCTCATGAGCGTGGTGGGGCGCATGCCTGAGGCCATCGAGTCGCTGGCGACCAGTGTGCGCGAGTTCGGGGCAGCAACTGCCGCGAGTGGCCGCATGCTGACTGATGCCGTCAAGACCCTGGCGGCTGTGATGCGCGCGCACAGCAGGACCACAGGGGCACTCACTGCTGCCACACGCGCTGTCTCAGGCAGGCATCGCCAGGGCAGTCGCCGCGCTGGACCATCCCAGCAAGCCGCCCCTCGGCTGATTGTTGCGGATCCTGCAGTGCGGGCCCGGCCGAGTGCCACCGCGCCACAGCACCAGCCAGCGCATCCCAGACGCCAGCTGGCCCACATTGCGCCATCCGTCGCCGCCATTCCCCCACTGGGGCGTCAAGGGCAAGCGGCTGCAGCTGATGGTGGCCAGGCTCAGGTGCGCCACTCAGCAGACGGCCCCTCGAGGCCCAAACGCCGTGTAGGCCGCCCCCCAGCGGCATCTGGCGGAAGGGCATCTGAGCCTCAGGCGCCTTCCCCCAGCCTCGCAGCAGCCACTGGGCAGAGCTTGCGAAGGAGCAGCAGGCCGGGCAGGGGAGGCAAAAGGCTGGGCAAGGTCTCGCCCTCGCGGGCCACTCAGTAGAGGGTGTGGCCAGCTTTCCTTTTATATGGCCGTGGCCATCTTTATTTTGCCCATGGTTGTGTTGTTGGAGGGCTTATTTTTTGCGTTAGGCCGACGTTGAGACCCGGTTTGAAGAAAGGTGGAGTGACTCCTCCCCAGTTTGTGGGAGTGAGTCGTTTGTTGGGCTTTTTGTGGGGCCCGTTTATTGTTTTTGGGGATTCATGTGGGAAGGGCTTTTCATTTTTGTGTAATAAAAAATTATCTTTATTCATGCAGTCTCCATGGTTGTTCTTCTTAGTGTTTGTTGGCTTCGCCGGCTGAGGGCTTGCGGAGCGGCTGCATTCATCTTCCCTCATGGCCCCTGGCCATTCCCTGACAGGGGGCTTAGAAGTACCGTGTAATAAGGTGGCGTCGTGCGGCCCTTGGCCCTGGTCGCTCCCTCCTGGGAACGTACTCCTGCTCCTCCTCCTCCTCCTCCTCATGCTCCTCCTGCTCCTCCTCCTGAGGTGCTGGTCCAACGTCAGGTGGCAGTGCCTGAGTCCTGCGGATAGCCAGGTTGTGTAGCATGCAGCAAACCACCACAAATTGGGAGACCCGGTCCGGCGAATACTGGAGAGCTCCTCCGGAGCGATCAAGGCAGCGGAACCGCTGCTTGAGGACCCCAATAGTTAGCTCGATGATGTTGCGGGTGGTTTGATGGCTCTCGTTGTAGGCCTCTTCAGCAGCGGTCCTGGGCGCGCGGAGCGGGGTCATGAGCCAGGTGCACAAAGGATAGCCTTTGTCCCCGAGTAGCCATCCTCTTGGGGGAGGCTGTGCCTGGAACATGTCATGCACAGTACTCTGCCGCAGGATAAAGGCATCGTGGCTGCTGCCTGGGAAGCTGGCATTGACTGCCATGATGCGCTGCTTGTGGTCACAGACCAGCTGCACATTCAGAGTATGGTAGCCCTTCCTGTTGCGATACTGCTCGCCATGCTCCAGAGGGGCCTGCAAAGCCACATGCGTACAGTCAATGGCGCCCTGCACCAAGGGGAATTCCCCGAGTCTGGAAAATCCCAATGCGCGCTGATGCTGGCTCTCCAGGGCCATGGGGAAGGAGATGAATTGGCTTCTCCTTCTGAACAGTGCTTCGGTCACCTGGCGGATGCAGCGATGCGCGCCGTACTGGGAGATATTTGCTATGTCCCCAGCAGCGTATTGGAAGGAGCCGGTGGCATAGAAGTTCAATGCCACCGTCACCTTCACTTCCACCGACAGAGACGTCCTGCACCTGAGCTTTGGCCGCAGATCTCGGCGAAGCAGGTGGCAGATCTCTGCAATCACCTCCTTTCGGAATCGGAGCCTTTTAACACATCGCGCGGCACTCATGTTTAGGCAGGAGCGCTGCTGGCGGTATAGCCTGACTGGGTAAGGCCTACGTGGCCGACGCCTGTAGCTCCCTCTGCCTCTAGCCAGGGCTGCCCCTCTCACAATGCGTCTGCGAGCCCTACGGACATGGAGCTGCAGCTCCGCGTTGGCACCCCATCAAATCCTGGCAAACACTCAAATTTCCAAAAGGCCACTTGCAGCGCTCTGGCCTGAGTCCAAAAATACCTGGCTATTGCTGCTTGAAACCAGTTAGCTATCCTCCTTGTTGTGTCTCCAGAAATGCGTTGCACAAGAGTGTTTTCTGAAAAAAGGCTGGCCTTTATACTGGAGAGTACGTCTCCTTTAATTTGCGCCCCCCGGGGCCCGCGCAGGTTGTGTTGCGTTCCTTTTTCCAAACACTCCGGCCGCCAGCCGCACAATGGGGCGGTCCGACTGAAGTTTGGAATCGGGGCGCACAAAGGGCATTGCACGAGGATGTGACGTCATTTTCTGCGCGCGCATCCGGCCGGGCGCTAAACTTTGCGCCGGCGCTAACGGGCAACTTAATTTGGGGCGGGGCGCAAACTGCGCTGCGCCCGGGCGCTACACGCATAGCGCCCGAAAATCACTTCTCTTAAGGCGCTAACTGCTGGCGCAAGCGACTGAAAATCTAGCCCTAGGTATTGAACAACATGCTCACCCTATTCTGGATTTGTTGATAGTATATACTATTAAAATGAAGGTAAAGCAGTTTGACAAGCCATATTAACATCCAATGAAGATTACATACTGCTGGAAAAAACTTTCAAAAGTGCACATTGAGCAGGTAAGGGCTCAGCTACAGAGTACGTAAAAATAATATGTATTCCAAATCTAGATTAACCAAAATTGATTGTATGAAAATTGGAATGCTTGGTCTTTATAGATTTCAATAAAAAATATTGGATCTCATCTATTAGTAACTAAACCAACTGTCCCCTTCCAGTGACAGAGCCAAAGCTCTGCTCATTTCACATTTTTCAATACTGATTTGATAACCAAGTCTGCATTGTAGAGTTTGATGTTTGTGTCTGCTCTGCCATTGATTTCAATGAGAAAGCTAATTTAAGAAAGTGCTTAGCTCTGGGATTTTCTGACAGAAAACGATTAATAAAAAAATTGATGAAATTAAATTATTAGATACAGTTGAATTGTGAAACTGATTTCTCTGTCAAAAATTGGAAATGGATGTTGCTGAAATAAAGCCTAATTATGTTTGCTAAAGTATGAGACAGAAGTAAACATCCCCACTTATTTGGAATTTGATGGGGCTGGATTCAGAGCATATTCCCAGCCCTGCAAAGTCATTCAGCGTTCCATGGCTGTTGTAAAAATTCGATTTTATTTTACAGTAATTATTTCAGTAAATGTGTATCAAAGTGCATATACATAAACCGATGAATTGAATAGTTTTTATTAGTCAAATACTAAAAACTAATGCTGGAAATTTACATTTTACTTAAGATGATGTCCAATGGCTTTGCCCACCTGGGTTCCATTATCAGGATTCTGGGTACACACTTCTCATGAAATGAATGGGGAGCATGTGCGTAATTTCTTGTTTTGTGCTCCCAGTGGGAGAGGATCTATGCTGGAGTGACAAAATCATAAAATTGCCACTCTAATGGCAAAACTTTTAATATCTTATAAGTCAATGTTAAAATGGCCAATGAACATATTATACCATTCCCCTTACTTTGTTTTATTCCTATTTTTCTTCAATTCCACGACCTTTAGCTGAAAAAAATAAGTGATGTAGCCAGGAAGCCAGTGCTGGAGCTAATCAGCAGCTTTATTTCTGCTCTGCCCTCAACTGTCTCTGCTTTTGTGAACATGGTGTTGTGAGGTCCGATCTGAAGTCGATCTGCATTTCTCCTTCAATTCTATTGAACCTATGTTAATTAGCACACTGCTGATTAAATAATGTCGAGTCTCCACCAGACCATTTCCTGAACCTGTACAAGTCTGTAGGGTTATTTTTCCGAATGTTCAGACTCACGTACATCTGGAGGTATGTTTAAAGTATGTCACGTGGGTCAGTGAAAGGTTACAGTAACAAAAGTTTTCAGGGCCTTTGATATTCTCCTGAGTCCTAACTCACCCGAGCCCCAGGGAATGTCACCAAATTATCCTAAGTACCAAACAGCACATTGTTCCCAGCAGGTGCACAACTGTACTGGCAACCCCAACGTGACAATGCATACTTTTGGTAAGTACTGAACACTACAGTAACTTAAAATGCATCCAGCTGCTTTTTGACTGAAGGAAAGTTTAAAAAAATATATTGAGCTATTATATAGATAATAATTAATGATATTGTGATGATTTGAAATTGGTAGAATAAGGATGAAACATTTGCTGCATATTTTGTGACTGCTGGATTTATTTCCAATAAATCCAGATTCTGCATTTCTCCTTCAATTCTATTGAGCCTATGTTAATTAGCACACTGCTGATTAAATAATGTCGAGTCTCCACCAGACCATTTCCTGAACCTGTACAAGTCTGTAGGGTTATTTTTCCGAATGTTCAGTCTATGTATGTGGCTTAAGTTTTGAACATCATTTAAAAAAAATTAAAATGTCAATATTTTTCTCATCAGAAAAATAAATTACCAGATCTAATTGGGATTTCTTGTGGAATACCACTTTGTGTTTTAAAAGTCTGACCATCATTAAAAGATACCCAATAGACAAGTAATGGAGTGGGACCACATAGAGTCTATGTTGCGGCTGCAGTGGTTTTCTTATCCACGGGGTGTGGTATTTTTTTTGAAATTTATAGAGATACTAGTTCTATTCCAAAGAGAGTCCAGTGAAGCAGCGGGATTTTCACAAGGTCAAGTCCTGAGCTCAGTTGTTGGTGGGCTGTGTGAAATCTGCTGTTCTGCAAATAGCTTAGATGCTATCAAAAGGAAACTAGACGAGGACATGTGAGAAAAGGGAATAGAAAGATATGCTGAAAGGCTGAGATGAGGTAGATGGAATGGGAGGAGACGCGTGTGGAGTAAAAACACCAGCACAAACCAGTTGGGCCGAATGGCCTGTTTCTGTGCTGTATATTCTATGTAATTGCTGCAGTGAAAGGCTAAGAATTTGAAGGATGATTAGACATTACGGGGGAAATTTTGCCGGCGCTCAGGGGGCGGGTTTGGAGGCAGGACTGCTGGCAAAATTGCAAAGATTAATAGCGGGTCCCGAACCCGCTGCCAACCCACCTCCATACAATCTTCCCAAGTGTCGGGTCCCCGAATTGCACAGGGACCCGACACCTAGTGGCGGGAAGAGGATTATAGGCACTTAACTGCCTGTTAACAGATAGTTAAGAGGTTTTTTTCAATTTTGCCAGGTCGACTGCAGGCTTCCCGACATCCAGACACCACGCCAGGTAAGTGTGGCATATTGTGAGTCTGCTGTAATGTTTCTTCATTGATGACACCTGCAGAAGTGGTGTGAAGGATCCAATGGTGCACTGGTGAGTTTCAGAGGTAAGGAAATGCTGGGAAAATCATTTTTAATGTATTTAGACTTTTCCGTAGGTAATAAGGTTTTAAGTGTTTGTGTAGTCCCACCTCAATGGGAGAACCTCTCTCACCAGTGACAGATCGCTTCTGTAACCTCACCTGCAGCTGCCATCTATTCTAGCCTAAGGAGGGAGTCACTGGAGAGCCTGGGTGCAAGGGCTCACCTTTGTACAGTGATTGTCAGTGTTTGCAGCACCTCAATGCTGTCAAACAGTGAAAAATCATTTGTCAAACAAAAAGAAAACCATCAGATGACGTGTCATCAAATTACGTCATCTGACGCTGGCTTTCTCTTAATTGGCCGGCAAGCGCACAGGGCGGGCTTAACAAGGCTAATTGACGCAAAATAGCGTCTAGGCATCGGGCGTCGTTGGGGGCAGGATCGGAACCCGCAAGTCAGCTGACCCGCTCCCACTTGCATCGAAAGGTAAGATCGCGGCCAGGATGTGATTGGGTTTTCACACTATCATCAATAACAACTTGCATTTATAAAGCTCCTTTAATGTAGAAAAATATTCCAGAGGTGTAATCGGGCAAAAATGGATGCTTCATCAAAGGCATGGCTTTTAACCAATCACAATTTTCTTTTATTGCATAGAGGAGAGGTATCAGAGTGACCAACACAGCACCCGGAATACTCTGGCTCTGAATATGAGAAAATCTTGGCTGAGATGATACTTAGTTGAAGTACAAACAGAAAATGCTGGAAATGCTCAGCAGGTCAGGCAGCATCTGGGGAGAGAGAAGCAGAGTTAACATTTCAGGTCGATGACCCTTCATCAGAGAGTTGAAGTTCTCATTCAACTCACCATCCAAATCTGCAGCCATCTCTTGACCTTTCCATCTTGCAAGGCCTCACCATTCCTGCGGTGTCAATCATTGACAAAGCCAACACTGATTATAATCTTCTCTCTCTCTCCACTCCATCCACATCTCGCTGCCCATCTTTTCACACACTGACTTCACACTCCACCTTGGAAAAAAAACTTCCTTCCAGTTCCCTCACCAGTAGACTCACTGGGCTAGATTTTCAGTTGATAGCGCCAGCAGTTAGCGCCTTAAGAGAAGTGATTTTCGGGCGCTATGCGTGTAGCGCCCGTGCGCAGCGCAGTTTGCGCCCCGCCCCAAATTAAGTTGCCCGTTAGCGCCAGCGCAAAGTTTAGCGCCCGCCCGGATGCGCACGCAGAAAATGACGTCACATCCTCGTGCAACGCCCTTTGTGCGCCCCGATTCCAAACTTCAGTCGGACCGCCCCATTGTGCGGCTGGCGGCCGGAGCGTTTGGAAAAAGGAACGCAACACAACCAGCGCGGGCCCCGGGGGGCGCAAATTAAAGGGGACGTGCTCTCCAGTATAAAGGCCAGCCTTTTTTCAGAAAACACTCTTGTGCAACGCATTTCTGGAGACACAACAAGGAGGATAGCTAACTGGTTTCAAGCAGCAAGAGCTCAGGTATTTTTGGACTCAGGCCAGAGCGCTGCAAGTGGCCTTTTGGAAATTTGAGTGTTTGCCAGGATTTGATGGGGGTTGCATGCGGTGCCAACGCGGAGCTGCAGCTCCATGTCCGTAGGGCTCGCAGACGCATTGTGAGAGGGGCAGCCCTGGCTAGAGGCAGAGGGGGCTATAGGCGTCGGCCACGTAGGCCTTACCCAGTCAGGCTATACCGCCAGCAGCGCTCCTACCTAAACACGAGTGCCGCGCGATGTGTTAAAAGGCTCCGATTCCGAAAGGAGGTGATTGCAGAGATCTGCCACCTGCTTCGCCGAGATCTGCGGCCAAAGCTCAGGTGCAGGACGTCTCTGTCGGTGGAAGTGAAGGTGACGGTGGCATTGAACTTCTATGCCACCGGCTCCTTCCAATACGCTGCTGGGGACATAGCAAACATCTCCCAGTACGGCGCGCATCGCTGCATCCGCCAGGTGACCGAAGCACTGTTCAGAAGGAGAAGCCAATTCATCTCCTTCCCCATGGCCCTGGAGAGCCAGCATCAGCGCGCATTGGGATTTTCCAGACTCGGGGAATTCCCCTTGGTGCAGGGCGCCATTGACTGTACGCATGTGGCTTTGCGGGCCCCTCTGGAGCATGGCGAGCAGTATCGCAACAGGAAGGGCTACCATTCTCTGAATGTGCAGCTGGTCTGTGACCACAAGCAGCGCATCATGGCAGTCAATGCCAGCTTCCCAGGCAGCAGCCACGATGCCTTTATCCTGCGGCAGAGTACTGCGCATGACATGTTCCAGGCACAGCCTCCCCCAAGAGGATGGCTACTCGGGGACAAAGGCTATCCTTTGTGCACCTGGCTCATGACCCCGCTCCACGCGCCCAGGACCGCTGCTGAAGAGGCCTACAACGAGAGCCATCAAACCACCCGCAACATCATCGAGCTAACTATTGGGGTCCTCAAGCAGCGGTTCCGCTGCCTTGATCGCTCCGGAGGAGCTCTCCAGTATTCGCCGGACCGGGTCTCTCAATTTGTGGTGGTTTGCTGCATGCTACACAACCTGGCTATCTGCAGGACTCAGGCACTGCCACCTGACGTTGGACCAGCACCTCAGGAGGAGGAGCAGGAGGAGCATGAGGAGGAGGAGGAGGAGGAGCAGGAGTACGTTCCCAGGAGGGAGCGACCAGGGCTAGGGGCCGCACGACGCCACCTTATTACACGGTACTTCTAAGCCCCCTGTCAGGGAATGGCCAGGGGCCATGAGGGAAGATGAATGCAGCCGCTCCGCAACCCCTCAGCCGGCGAAGCCAACAAACACTAAGAAGAACAACCATGGAGACTGCATGAATAAAGATAATTTTTTATTACACAAAAATGAAAAGCCCTTCCCACATGAATCCCCAAAAACAATAAACGGGCCCCACAAAAAGCCCAACAAACGACTCACTCCCACAAACTGGGGAGGAGTCACTCCACCTTTCTTCAAACCGGGCCTCAACGTCGGCCTAACGCAAAAAATAAGCCCTCCAACAACACAACCATGGGCAAAATAAAGATGGCCACGGCCATATAAAAGGAAAGCTGGCCACACCCTCTACTGAGTGGCCCGCGAGGGCGAGACCTTGCCCAGCCTTTTGCCTCCCCTGCCCGGCCTGCTGCTCCTTCGCAAGCTCTGCCCAGTGGCTGCTGCGAGGCTGGGGGAAGGTGCCTGAGGCTCAGATGCCCTTCCGCCAGATGCCGCTGGGGGGCGGCCTACACGGCGTTTGGGCCTCGAGGGGCCGTCTGCTGAGTGGCGCACCTGAGCCTGGCCACCATCAGCTGCAGCCGCTTGCCCTTGACGCCCCAGTGGGGGAATGGCGGCGACGGATGGCGCAATGTGGGCCAGCTGGCGTCTGGGATGCGCTGGCTGGTGCTGTGGCGCGGTGGCACTCGGCCGGGCCCGCACTGCAGGATCCGCAACAATCAGCCGAGGGGCGGCTTGCTGGGATGGTCCAGCGCGGCGGCTGCCCTGGCGATGCCTGCCTGAGACAGCGCGTGTGGCAGCAGTGAGTGCCCCTGTTGTCCTGGTGTGCGCGCGCATCACATCCGCCAGGGTCTTGACGGCATCAGTCAGCATGCGGCCACTCGCGGCAGTTGCTGCCCCGAACTCGCGCACACTGGTCGCCAGCGACTCGATGGCCTCAGGCATGCGCCCCACCACGCTCATGAGCTCCGTGTGGTGCCGGTCCGAATCCTCGGCCATCTTATCCAGCTTCCGCACCTCCTCCGAGGTGAAGGTGTCCGGACTGGAGTCGCGACTCTCCCGCTGGGGAGGAGGGGGCCGAACTAAGGGACCCTTGCCACGTTGGTGGCGGCGAGTGTGCCGATCAGCAGCACTCCCCTCTGATCCTTCCCCCCTTTGGGGGGAAGGCCGCGGGCCACGCGCACGGCTCCTGGGTGGCTGGACGCCACTGGTCCCAGAAGCTGCATTGCCCTGCGACAGTTCCTCCAGGCACTCGTCCAGTGAGGAGGTGTCAAGCATTTCCTCCTCTCCTGCGGGACGTGACTGTTCCCCCGATGGTCCGGCTTGCTCCTCCTCCTCCTCCTGCTCGGAGGTGCTGTCACTGGCAGCTTCAGGGTCCTGGTCGTCACCAGCTGAAAGCAGGAATGCACAAGAGTAGCTTCAGAGTGAGGAGGCGGCATCAGCGAGGGAGTTAGGACTGGTGGCATTCAGCGCATTGGTGGGACAGTGGCAAAGGAGGTAGCTCGGATGGGCCAGTGCGACGCGAGAGGGCCAAAAGGCGAGGTCCTTACCATTGCCGGGCAGTGGAGGGTCGGATACTCCGCACGCTGTGGGGACGATCACACGGGCTCCCATGAGCACACACACGCGCTCCTCCAGCCGAGTGAGCTTCTGCAGCTTGGCGCGGCCACCCCTGGCACGGGCCTGGCGATTAAAGGCTACTTTAGCCTGCAAGAGAAAGGACGGGCTGTAAGTGCGCAGTGTAGCCCTGATGTAGTGTGCACTGCCTCCCATGGTGGAATAGCTTGGCCAGAGTGAAGCCCTGATGTAGTGTGCACTGCCTCCCATGGTGGAATAGCTTGGCCAGAGTGAAGCCCTGATGTAGTGTGCACTGCCTCCCATGGTGGAATAGCTTGGCCAGAGTGAAGCCCTGATGTAGTGTGCACAGCCTCCCATGGTGGAATAGCTTGGCCAAAGTGTAGAGTGCCGAATGGCCATTTGATGCTCATGACTGTCCCAATGCTGCTGGCTGAGGGCTGGCCAATAGGACTTTCAGCTCCCTTTGCCCATCATGTCAGGTGTACATGCAAGAATGAGGAGGAGACTGGAAAGGCTACTCACCTTGACAATCCTGGTCAGGTCGTTGTATTTTTTACGACATTGTTTGTGGGTCCTGGGGGCATCGCCGGTGAACGTCACCCTCTGGGTGATCTGCTTCCAGGCTTTGGTGTAGTCGTGGTGGGTTGGATTCCTCCCACTCTCTGGGAACAAGATCTTGCGCCTCACCTCCAGAGCTGTGACCATTATGTCCAGATCACCCTCTGAGAAGCGCAGGGCACGCTGACGGGCCTTCTCTGGCGTTGCCATGACTCCCTGGGGCTGAGCAGCAGTGTTGAGGCCTCTTTGCAAGGCTGCAGTGTGCAGGGCGTGGCAGCAGACCAATTCGTCCCTTCCCCCTTTAAGAGCTGGTCGGCGCCACGGGGTCTGCTGTCAGTCCAAAAATGACCGCACCCGCGCTGCGCCCCGCCTGGGTGCTATCCCTCTGGACCGCCGGCTTAGCGCCTAAAGATAGTAGTGGAACGCCTCTTTTAGCGCTCCACCAACCTCTTAGGGCGAAGCCACTGAATTCCTGGCAACGGGGCGCTACTTTGGGGCGGGCGCTAACTTCGCCGGGCGCTAAGGTTAGCGCCCCAAAACTGCCTATACTGAAAATCTAGCCCACTGACTCTCAATTAGCTCTCCTCCGGCTGTACACCTGTCACAACATTACTGTGTTGACTTTCTCAACAGCTCATCTAGCTCTGTCTTTGACATCGTTATTCCCTCCAAGTCACTCAAGGTCTTTCACTCCCTATTGTTCCCCCAGTACAGTTCATACCTCCATGCCCTTAAAACCTGATATTGACTGGCTTGGCAATCTGGCTTGATTAACTCGATTAACTCAAAAATCAAGCATCTTTTTTTGTGACCAAATCCTCCTTGTACCCCTGGATCATTTTTGAGGGTGATGACAATATTTTTTCAATGATCAGTCACCTTCTCATGATCCCTTTCCCTGCTGCCTCCATCCTCACCTCCAACTCCAACTAATGGAAGCTGAGGTACTTCTTTGTCTTAAAGATCAAGACCATTTGTATGATCATCTCAGCCAGCTACTTCTCATCCTTCCCCCATCCAATCCAGCTTCCTGCCATCCCAGCCCTGATCCTGTAGCACACTGCAATTTCTCTTCCATTTCCTCATGCCCTATCTCCTCTGTGAGACCCATTGCCTATTTTCTTCAACTGCCACCCTACCCCCCACCCCCCGCCCCTGTCCAATTCCTAAACATTCAACTATCTCTCTTTGGCCAATGCTCCCCAACATCGTAAATAACATCCTTTTCTCAGACACTGTTCCCCTTTCCTTCAAAACTGTTGGGGGTGAATTTCTGTGGGGGTTTTCCTGATTGTTCGCTTCAGTGGAACAGCTGTGGAAACCTTACCGTTTATGCCATTTTCTGGGGTTTCCATGGCTCTTACGCTGAAATTGCAGCTAATGAGCGGGAGAGCCCCTGCGGCAATTCATCTCTTTACTGTCCCCTCTTCAAAAACCCACCCTTAAGCCCGCCATGCATTTCAAATTCATTCATTCCTTTTATGGTTGCTGCACTTCTAAAGTCTATAATATTAACCACGTGATGTGCATATTCTCATCATGTGAAGATGCGAGAAGACTTTGCTGTCCCGGCGAGGCACTCCATTTGGTAGAAACCAAGCAACCAACTGGGCATCGAATTTTGAAACGTGGCCGGAATTTTTCAGGGTGGTAGCGGGCGCGATCAGTGGTGGGTCGGGTGGGAAAGATGTCGGGTACCCGCTGTCATCCCGCCCCCAGGCGCGTCTGTCACCGCGGAGCCGACCCAACCGGCAGCGGCGAGCGACATAATTGAAATGATTATCAGGTAGTTTACAGGCACTTAAGAGCCTTTTTCCACTTACTTTTTTAATTTCCTTGCATGGCCACGGGATTCAAGCAGCTCGGGAACCACATCTGTCAACCTGAGGCGGAGTTCATTGGCCATTGCTCCAGCTGATTAGTTGACTGCATCTAATGTACAGTAAAAGCTCCCACCTGACAGCTGATCACTTTCCTTGGGCAGAAGCTGTTGCTCAGTCCATTTCCAGCACAGATTCTGCAGGCTGCAAGTGTTTCCAGCAAAGTCTCCATCCAGTGTCACCTCATTGGAAGAACTCTCTCACCATTGACAGAATGTTTGTCATCTGTACTTCACCTGCCATCTATTCCATCAGCCTGGGTGCCCTTTATACTGTCTCACCTTGGTCCTCAGAATCGGACCACGATCAGCCCCAACACCAGCAGCACCAGGCACACCAGCAGCACCAACAGCAACACCAACCTTCTCCGCAATCACCTGATGCTGCACAGGACAGAGAGCATCAGCACCCGAGCACATTGCTGCCAGGGATGGCCTCATCATGGCCAGATTTACTTCACTTGACGCTATACACCTGGCTGCCACATGATACGCCAGGTTGGCACCACCCCACACCAACACCATAAAGTATCCCTACAATGCCCAAGCCATTTGTTTCACACTCATCACCATTGCGGGGGGTACTGTTATGTCTCACCATTCACTGCAACTCACTAAACCACTTCCAAAGGTGTACACAAATCTGTCCAAGACCAAAAAGTGTTGAAAATAAACATTTTTATGTTTGACACCACATTAACAGAAACTTTACATGAACATTGGGTAAAACACCCAAGTGTCTACCCTTGTGTGTTTTGTTAGTTGGTATGATTGCACTAGGATGAGGGTGAGTGTGAGGGATGGCTAGTGAGATGGGGATATGAAAATGTAGATAGAGAGAGAGGGATGGGTGGAGGTGCAAGTTATGTTGGTGTGAGTAAGGATGTGCAGGAGTAGGGTAGGGAAGGCAGGATGATGGGGATGTGAAGAGAGGCACAGCAGGATGAAGCTGAGTGTGGCTTTGTACTAACGTTTCCTGATCTAATGAGATCATTAAAATGTTAGTGGCACTGCACCCAGGTGCTCCTGACCACATCCCTGTTTGTGACCTCCTCTGCAATCTGCAACCAGGCTGTCTCGGTCTCCTGTGGAGGTCTCGTCCACTCATCGGAAGGGAAGAGGACATCCCTGTGTGCTCTGATTCCCTCCATAAGCATATGGAGGGAGTCATCGGAGAACCTGGGTGCAGCCCTCTGCCTCTGTGCTGTCATTGTCGGTGTTTGCAGCACTCCAATGCTATAGTGCACTGACAGCACTATGTTAGATTAAACTTCAAATGTAACATGGCCATGGTCCCATTAACGATCCTGGCTGAAAACGTGTCATGAATGACGTCACCAGACCCGCGCCATCTAATTGGGCTGGGTAACGTGCTGGGTGGGTTTAACAGGCCCCATTAAGTTAAGTTAATTTTCAACAGTGGGATGGAGCCAGCAGCGGGGTCACGACCCCCCACAGACACCGCCCGCACCAGACCCGCCCAGGCAGGCAAAATTCCGGCCTTAGTTTGCACTCTTTTTTCTCTCTTTCTCTCTCTCCCATTTGCTGTGCTAATTTCCTTTGTTCAAAGCCCCAGAAGATGCGCTGAAGCTGTACAATCCCCGGTCATGTCACACCTAGAGTACTGCTGTGGTTGCCATGATAAAGGGGGCCATCCAGGCCCGACAGGCAGTGTAGAAGAGAACAAGGCTGATCCTTCGGAAGGGTAGAAATTCTTCTTGGGAGGTAACCGGTAGCACAAAACGGGCGATAGTGATTCAGCAGCCTGTTTTACACTCCGCCCAATTTTCCTTTCGATTGAAGTCAACAGAGAAGAACATTGGGTGGAGTGTAAAATGGGCTGCCGGTTGACTATTGCCCATTTTGCGCTATTGCCAAGATGAATTTCTAACCCATGATGTCAGATGGTAGGGCTATGGGGAATTACTTGATACCTGGCCTCTTGAATGTTGTAAATAGATTTAACAGAGGAGACCTTATAGATGTATATAAGACAGGTGGGCAGAGGAAACGCTTCAAGGACACCCTCAAAGCCTCCTTGAAAAAGTGTAACATCGCCATCGACTCCTGGGAATCCCTGGCCCAAGACCGCACAAAGTGGAGGAGAAGCATTCGGGAAGGCACCGAACACCTCGAGTCTCTTCGCTGGGAGCAAGCGGAAACCAAGCGCAAACAGCGCAAGGAGCGCATGTTAACCCAAGCACCCCACCCACCTGCCCCTTCAACCACCATCTGCTCCACCTGTGACAGAGACTGTAGGTCCCGCATTGGACTCATCAGTCACCTGTGAACGAATTTTTTAATGTGGAAGCAAGTCATCCTCGGTTCCGAGGGACTGCCTAAGAGAAGATATAAGACACTTAATGAGATGGAGAAATACATTTCAGATACACCAGTGCAACAGGACAAAAGGCACAGCTTCAGGGTTGTGAGATTCAAAATTGGGACAAGTGTCAGGAAGTATTCTTTTATGGAGCATATGATCAACAGCTGGAATGAGCTTCCAGGCAGGACACCAAATTCACTCAAAAAAAACAACTGGATACTGCAATGGGGAGAAAGTAAGATTGATATTCTGGAAGGTTGAGATAAAATGGGCTGAAGGGTCTTCTTCGTCTGAACCTATCTTGCGAGCTTTCTCTGTCCCTGTTGCTCTTTTAATCAGTTCACGTATAAAAAAGTGTGTGTACTGGTATCAAATGTAGCTGAACACATGTAGATGTGTGAAGCAATGGCTCTGATTTTGCGGCCAGCGGCAAAGGAATGGTGCTCACCGCTGACCTAGAAGAAAGCTGCCCACAAAATTTTATTGGGTTCTAGAGTGCAGGCTTCCTCTATTCCAATGTCACTTTGAACTTGGTGCCTTCAGCCAATCAGATTGAAAAATTTTCACAGATGGCAAAGCAGGAAGTAAAAAGCAGGGAATATAAATCACATTTAAATCATTGTACGGAAAGCAAAATAAAGATTGGAACACACACATGGGATTAATGAAGAAACATAAATATCAGAACAGAAACTTTAAAAAAAAATTATTTAAAAAAAATCTGCAATTTTGAAATGTTCTTCTGAGGGAATGAGATTCCACACTTGTAAAATTAGTTTATCAAGGCCATAGAGGTTATTCAACAGTAAATATAATTTAGTACAGTGTTAAAAACTCAGTTACCCCTGATTGAACAAGGCTTAACTTTTTAATTTGTTTTTACAGTGAGAATAATGGGTAAATAGTTTAAGATCACGACAAATCAGTGATTTCTAATTGATTCCATCTGCGAAGATTGCAACAGTGCACCCTATGGAGGAGCAGGGTATCACTGACAGCAACTTCTGGATTTCCGCATTTACCTGCGCATGTGTGGATGCTAGAAGTTGCTGTCAGTTTTACACAATAATGACGGCAAATGCTGACAGCCTCATTGTTATTACTACCGCAAATTCTGGGCCATTGTATTTGCCCGACACAAGCTAATTTTTAATTTAAGCATTGCTCTACCATTGTACACACAGTAGAGCCGCAGTACTATATTGGATTCCAATTCTTGTGTCTTAACCAGCTGCGATTATTATACTCAACCATGGGCAATACTCTTTCCAAACTGAGTTGTAAGAAAGGGGTCCAATTGTGCCCTGAGTAAGTTTGGAGGTAAGCTCAGGCCTCATGCCATTGCAAAGTTTCATCCCCTTATTGAGCCTTGAGCTTATCATTTATATTAGCGTTCCACTGTGTTTGGAGGGGCCATCCTTTGGACGATGCCTTGTCTGTCAGCTCTGGTGGTTCAGGTGACTGTTAAAGATCCTGCAGCAGAATTTAAAGAATAGCAAAGACTTCTCCCTGAGTCCTTGTCAACATTCCACCCTCAACCAATACCGCCAATAAAACCCCAAATTAACAGGTCATTCACCTCTTGGGTGTTTGTGGGATGTTGCCAATGTAGAATGGGTGCTAGGTTGCTCGCATAATAATTGTCACCGCCCCTTAGAGCGGTTATACGCAACGTGCTTTGAGACACGTTGATGTGATACGGCACTATCTAAGTGCAACCATTATTTATTTTATCATAAAGTTTGCTGTTACTTCATGTCGATTATAACATCATCATACTTTTATGCGAGAGCTGTTTTTGGTTATTCCCAGGATTGACACTAAACAAAATAAAAAATTTCCCTATATGATAACAGCACTTGTGTCATGTCCTAAATGGGACACCATGGGGTTTTAAGCCAGGCTCAGCTCCTGGCAAAGCCAGCTTGCCATCGGGAAACATCACTCCACCAGCTGCTGCAAGGATGTAGTGCAAACTATTGGCAGTGAACTTTCACAAGAATTCCAACACTTTTTTCTAAACACAGGCATGATCGGTGATGTAATGATCTCATCTTATAAGCAACTGAAATATTGCACCGTCCTCAGTTATAAAGCTGATAATGAGACATCAGTCTTTTTACCAGGATGACCAGCGCCCCTTTAAGTTAGCTGGATAGGGAAAATTCCTCCATTACCATGGACAGCTGCAACTGCAAAGTACCCATAAACTAGAAAACATCAAGGTCCACTCTGAGCTGGAAATAACACTGTTACCTCTTGATTGATTCAATACCTAATATATGAAGAATTTCTTTAATAATAAAACATATAGGGCTAGAAATTCGACTCCTTTGCGCCTGCCTTTAGTGCCTCTGGGGGGCGCTAACGGGGTGCAAAGGGCTTATCGCCCGGGGGGGGGGGGGACGTGCCTCCCGAGAAATTCAGCGGGGCACTGCTGAGACGCTACCCGATAGCGCTGCGCCCCTGCCGGTAGTGCCCCAGACCACTGCGCCACTGGCGATGATGTCATCACCGTGCGCTGCGACACCTTACCGCCCTGCGACAGAAATTCGGCTGCGCCCTGTGAGGCTGCCGCGGGTGGTGTCAGTGCCAGCCTCGCGGGTCGTGAGCCGGGCCGACCTCTGCTCGTGGGGCGGTAATTAAAGGGGAGGTGCGGCCGCAACCCACGCCGCCCTTTTCTTTTTTTTGGCCGACCTCTAGGTCGGCAGTCCGTGGTGGGCTGCGGCGTGGTCCTGGCCGCCATCGCGCGGCCTGACAACACGTCTCGGTGCTGGGCTGCTGCCACGGCACCACGCCGCCCTGGTGGCCTAGTGTGGGCCGTCGGAGGCCCTGCAGAGTGTGCAGCGGCCTTTAACTGAAGGGGAGGGGTGTTGAAACGCGGCAGCCTCCGCCGAGCGCTGCCGATCACGCCCCGACACCGCCTCAGTTACCGCCCCACCAGGAAGTGGAGCGCCCGAGATTGCGCTCCACTTTTGGTGCGGGGTGGTGAGCCGAATTTAGCGGCCGGGGCGGTACTTCCGCACCGGGTGCTAAATGTCCGGCCTTAACTCAGTTACCGTCCCATATGCGGCGTAACCAAATTTGGCGCCCATAAGCTTCCAGCACAAATCATTTCGGATTCCATGGAACAATCCATTGAGATTATAAGGAGACTCACTTACAAAAGTTATATTGGTATTCAAACCTAATCCTTGAGAGACTGTAAATGATAATATGGAGCACACTGAAAAAGTTAATTGCATAATGCAACATCACATTTCCAATAAACATTTAAGGCTGCTATAATTTTCCTTCTGCTGTTTACTTCACACAATGGGCTCCTTTGCAGGTTCCAGAAGAGGTTTGTTTTCGGATTGCAATAAAATATAATTGCTCGAACAAGAGCAGGTTTTTTTTCCCACCGGGCCTCACTTCATTGGACCTACTGAAAATGTGCCAGACCTTTCACCTGCCGTGTTAATGTGAACCGTTTTACTGAGGAGCCCTCGGCAATGTCCTCAGATAAGGAAAGGACTTTCCAGTCCCCAGCGCCACCATGCTCCAATCAGAAAATTAATCAGAAGCAACCGCCCACGCACACTCAAATGAATATCTCCTTAGCGGATAGCTTTAATCGTATCACACTCCTCAACTATGCTGCCGATTCTCATTCGTACTCACGGCCTAATTTTGTTAATTAAAGTTGAGGTCAGCCTGTAACTTGCCCCCAAAACTTTAAACTAACAAAACAAGTTTCTAAACAAGATGGATATGGTCCTGATTCTTAAAAGTTCATAATTCTTCCAGAACTTGTGGCAATGAGATTTTACAAGTTTGCTGTTGTTAAAGGACTTGCAGTAAGTTCGTGATATTTTAAAGGCAAATGGATCCACTGTACGGTAAAGTTAGCCAACCTGAAGTCACAGTGGTTGGTGTGGAATATCAAAAAATGCTTCTCTGAGAAAATAATAGCCCATTTCAAAAATGGTGCTATTGATACTTAAAATGTTTTTTTCCTGTACCCTAAACAGACCAATCACCCCCAAGCGATATTAGGGGTGGAATTGGTTTTGGGTGATAGTACAAAACAGGCGATAGCGAATTGGCAGCCCGTTTTACACCCCGCCCGATTTTCTTTTCCATGGATCATGTGCTAGAAAGCGCACAGGGTCAGGGCCACAGTTGTAAAGGTGTTGGAGCCAAGAGCAGAGCCATCTGAGGACCCATTCATATTCTACAGGCTTGTAGGGGTTCACCCAGCACCAGCCTTTTTCCAATCGGTTATGTCTACTTTACACCTATTTACTGGGCTTAACCAATTGGCAAAGCTAAACTATTGTGTCAAGCTAGCAGGAGAAAAGTAATAAATATCATTAGTATATTGTGGAACCTTGTGCCTGAATGAGAGGAGCCATATTTTGTCTGGTAATTGGTCCAAGGAAGGCCAAAAACAGAAGCAGAGAGCAAAGAGGCAAATCGTATTCTAAATACAAATGAATGATTTCTCCAGTAAGGTAGTAACAACTGAGAACTGGGCGCAGAGAATATTCCCCATGCTTTACAGTTGGCAGGACACCCTGGCAGCTCGGAGAATGGCTTCGGAAAGAATACACAAAGAGGTCAAAAGCCCTTCAAAGAATGTGTGTCTGTCAAGTCTAATGTTTAAAATATATTAAAATAGCGAGGTAAAACATACACAGACCTGCCAGCACTTCAGGCAGTTATTGTTCCTGGTGCGGTCCTTTGAAAATGGTTGCGCATTAAAATGAAGAAGTAGGTGGTTGTGCTCAGAATATCTAAATACTAACATGGCCTTGCGGACGTATCTTGCACTCTGAGAATATCGCAGGTAATTTATAGAAGAAGAAGGAGGCTTGCATTGATATAGTGCCTTTCACGACCACCGGGCGTCTCAAAGCGCTTTACAGCCAATGAAGTACTTTTGAAGTGGAGTCACTGTTGTAATGTGGGAAATGCGGCAGCCAATTTGCGCACAGCAAGCTCCCACCAACAACAATGTGAAAATGCCCAGATAATCTGTTTTTGTTATGTTGATTGAGGGATAAACATTGGCCAGGATACCGGGAATAACTCCCCCGCTCTTCTTCGAAATAGTTGCCATGGGATCTTTAACATCCACCTGAGAGAGCAGACGGGGCCTCGGTTTAACGTCTCATCTGAAAGACGGCACCTCTGGCAGTGCAGCACTCTCTCAGCACTGCACTTTATGCTGAAACATTGGGGGAATTATTGGGAACACGGATGTAATGATCAGTAACATGTCATTCTAGAATGGTACACTAGGTGGAGCTGTATGTTTAGTAGGGGGCTACCCACAAGGCAGTAGTCAAGATGGATGCCTGTACACTAGTCCACATGGCTGAATAAATGACTAGCTCAAGCTAGCTGTTCATAATGAAAATGTCTATTTATTTATGAACATAACATGGTACCAGGAGTGGGGTAATATCTGCTGAATATTGTGAAACGCGACATGGAGAATTTGAAGCCACCGGAGGGTTTGAAACTCACGGGGAATGTCGACTGCAATTGGCGGGCTTTCAAACAACAATTCGAACTCTATATTGCTGCCATCGGGTTCGGTACGATGCCAGACGCAAGGAAAATAACATTACTGCTCATGGTTGCAGGCCCGCAGGCGATAGAGTTATTTAATACATTTGTATTTGATCAAGAGGAGGACAGAGAAAAAATGGACGATGTGCTAAAGAAGTTTGATACACATTGTTCTCCCAAAAAGAATGAGACCTATGAGAGGTACGTGTTCCGTTCACGGACACAGCAGCAAAATGAGACTTTTGATAGCTTTGTGACCGATCTGAAACTGAAAGCACAGCCATGTAATTTCTCTGAACTGAAATCACCCATGATTCATGACCAGATTGTGTTTGGTATTCATGATAAAAAGGTCAGGGAACGTTTGTTGAGAGAAACCGAAATAACATTGGAGAAAGCTGTGAAAATATGCCATGCCAGTGAGCTAGCTCAACAGCACGCAAAGACTTTCAGTGAAATTAATAATAAAGCGACTGTAGTAAGTGATAGCGCTGCTGTCGGTGCTGTGTCCTACAAGGGGAAGAAACATGGGCAGAACAGAAATGCAAAGCAATCGGAGGATGGAACTTTTAATTGTAAATGCTGTGGTTACCAGCACCAGTCAAGACAATGCCCAGCGTTTGGGAAAATGTGCACAAAATGTAATGGAAAGAATCACTTTGCCAAACAATGCTTTTCAAAAGTAAAAACAAAGAAAGGGCAACAAGTCAATGTGATTGAGGACACTGATTTAAGTGAGACATTTTTTGTAGGAATGGTGTCATGTGACAATATCGAAAAGGATACAGAAAATGTGCAGCCCTCAGGAATGGACAATGCTGAACATAAAGTTAATGCAGTAAAAGAGGACAAATGGATGATGCCACTGCAGGTAAATGGAGCATTAGTTGCATTGAAACTAGACACTGGGGCAAAAGCAAACTTAATCAGTATGAGTGACATTAAAACTATGAAAGAATAGCCCAAAATACAGAAAAAGTCAGTACTACTGAAGAACTATAATGGACAGAAAATAGATAGCTTAGGTGTATGCACACTCAAAGTGACAGTCAAAGACAAAGTGCATCATCTCATGTTTTCTGTTGTGGCTGAAGGACTTGATTCACTACTAGGTGACAAAGCTTGTGAGGACTTAGAACTGGTCAAGAGAGTCTACCGTATAAACTGTGCCATAAGCAGACCAGATGACTCAGTGGATTCTGTAGTGAGTAATTTCCAGGATGTGTTCAAAGGATTTGGAGTTCTACCATTCACTTACAAGATCCAGCTAAAGGAGGATGCTCAGCCAGTGGTACATGCTCCACAGAGAGTTCCAGCACCCCTGCATGACCGGCTCAAGAAAGAACTGGACAGAATGACGACATTAGAAGTCATCAGGAAAGTCGAATAGTCAACAGACTGGGTTAACTCCATGGTATGTGTAAAGAAAAAGAACACTGATCTAAGAGTATGCATGGATCCAAAGGACTTAAATGCAAACATAAAACGTGAACACTACCAGATTCCCAAGCGAGAAAAAATCACCAGTGAAATGTCAGGTGCCAGATACTTCACAAAGCTCGATGCCTCACAAGGATTTTGGCAACTAAAACTGGATGAAGAGAGCACCAAATACTGTACCTTCAACACACCATTTGGCAAGTATTGTTTCCTCAGAATGCCTTTCGGGATAATATCTGCATCTGAAATCTTTCATAGAGCGATGGAACACATAATTGAATGTCTGGAAGGAGTTCGAGTCTATGTTGATGACATCATCATCTGGGGCTCCACACTGAAAGAACACAATGAGAGACTGACTAAAGTGCTACAGAGCATACGCCGGAATGGACTGAAGCTCAACAAAGCCAAGTGTCAGTTTGGCGTCCAGGAAGTCACTTTCCTAGGAGATAATCTATCTGGTAAAGGAATAGAGCCAGATATGGAAAAACTAAACGCCATACTCAACATGCCCCGACCCACTGACAAAAAAGGAGTGCTATGCATCATGGGGATGATAAACTTCATTGGAAAGTTCATTCCTAACTTGTCAGCCAAGACAGCCTGTCTGCAAGACCTGCTACATAAAACAAATGAGTTCGCATGGACAGAAAGACATGAACAAGAGGGGATGAACCTCAAAACAGTGCTGACAACCACACCTGTACTCACCTTCTTTGACCCAACAAAGAGAATCAAAGTGTCAACGGATGTATCAAAAGATGGCCTAGGCGCGGTCTTGCTACAAGCAGAGGGTGAAGATTGGAAGCCTGTTGCCTATGCCTCCAGGTCTATGACTTATTCTGAGTGTCGATACGCCCAGATTGAAAAGGAATGTGTAGGCTTGGTAGTTGGACTAGAAAAGTTCCATGGCTACATATATGGACTTCCCACCTTCACAGTTGAGACAGACCACAGCCCACTGGTTGCCATCATAAAAAAAAATCTGAATGAGATGTCTCCAAGGATTCAATGACTCATGATGAAGCTGCAAAGATATGACTTTGAACTGATCTACACACCAGGCAAACACATAGTGTTAGCAGATGCACTATCCCGAGCACCCAGAATGAGTCATGTGAGCTCTACTGAGGAAGACGTGGATGTTCATGTGAGTATGGTCACTGCTGCGCTGCCTGTGTCAGACACAAAATCAAAGCAAATAGCAGAAGAAACAGTAAAAGATATAGTATTACAAACAGTAATAGAGAGCATTCATCATGGTTGGGCAAAAGGTTCCTGTCCAAAATACTATCACATCAGGTCAGAGTTAACTGTCGCAAGTGGACTATTACTAAAACAGAACAGAATAGTCATTCCACAGGCTCTACGTCAAGACATGTTCAAAAGGATTCATGAGGGACACCTTGGAATTGAAAAATGCAAAAGGAGAGCAAGAGACACTGTTTATTGGTCTGGCATAAATAAGGACATTGAGAACATGATAGGCATATGTGAGACATGTCAGAAACACCAAAACAAACAAGCAAAGGAACCAATGATAGTAGCTGACTTACCAACAGCACCATGGCAAAAGGTTGGTATGGACCTCCTTCATTTGAATGGTAAAGACTATCTATTAGTGATTGACTACTTTTCTAACTATCCTGAGATGGCGCTGCTCTCAAGCACATCAGCAAGCAGTGTCATAATGCATGTTAAATCCATCTTCGCCAGACATGGAATTCCCAGGATTGCCGTTAGCGACAATGGTCCGTGCTTCAACTGTAAGGAGTGGCAACAGTTTGCAGCACATTATGACTTTCAACACATCACATCCAGTCCTCTGTATGCTCAGTCGAATGGTAAGGCAGAGAAAGGTGTTCAAGTTTTCAAACAGCTACTGAAGAAAGCAACAGAAAGCAAGTCTGATCCTTATCTCGCCCTGCTGAGCTACCGAGCCTCCCCTTTAGACTGTGGTTCTTCACCTGCTGAACTCCTAATGGGTCGCAAGTTGCGCACCCTGCTGTGCAAAAGAAAAGCAGAGTAAGGAACTGAGACAGAGACTTCAACTGTTAAAGCTGAAACAGAAATCACACTATGACAAGTCATCCAAAACTCTGAAACCATTGACAAGGGATGATGTTGTCAGGATTGAGGATCCAGATGCATGGAACAGGAAAGCTACAGTTCTTGAGGAAGTAGGACCAAGGTCATACACTGTTAGAACTGAGGAAGGACAGATTCTCAGGAGGAACCGCCGTTCCCTCCTGAAAACACAAGAAACTATCCAAGAGCAAATCGATGACAATGCCACAACTGAATCTTGTCACTCACCACCAGAACAATCTAACACAAACACACATACAGGCTCTCATGAAAACACATCAGACTTACCTGTGCTGAGAAGATCCACACGTGAAGTAAAAAAGCCTGATAGACTTCATCTTTGAGTACAAAGAAAACTATAATAAAAGAATGAAAAGCTTAGAGTTCATAAAGTAAAGCTTTGAAAATGTGTTGACTGTTGTGAAGATGTTTATGTCGTTATGATTGATTGATATTGATTTTGTTTAACCTCTAAGGAAGGGGGATGTAATGATCAGTAACATGTCATTCTAGAATGGTACACTAGGTGGAGCTGTATGTTTAGTAGGGGGCTACCCACAAGGCAGTAGTCAAGATGGATGCCTGTACACTAGTCCACATGGCTGAATAAATGACTAGCTCAAGCTAGCTGTTCATAATGAAAACGTCTATTTATTTATGAACATAATGGTCCCAATCAACTGTTCTCTGTAAGTATTCATTCAAACTGTGCTTCAGCATCATTTTTCCTAGCTTTTGTCAACACTTTTCATGTTTAGCCACATTTTTTAAATTCCTAGTTCCATTAGAGATCCCATTAAGTGGGCAATGATTAATTTGAATATTTCTGATTAAGCCCCTATGTGGTCTACCATTATACAGAAGGCTGAAATTTCTCTTCCTTTTAAATAACATGCTAATAAGCATTGCACGCAAGAAGGAAGACCCCTTTACAGGGTGAATCTCAGAGTTGCAGAATGATTTGCAGTTTGAAGATACGGCTGAAGTGACTTCACTAAGAGGCATTACAGAAGCTTGATAGAAAAAAAAGACAGTAATTCATTGTTCAATTAGACTATCAAATCAAACAGTGGAAACACAGCTAACTAGTTATTCCACTCGATTCATATTAATAAACTGAAGTGCATAAATTCAACTTGTTATTTGGGAAACTGGTATTTGCCTATAGAAGGTGGAGAGGATGGAGGCAAGGCTGGTGATGTATCAAAGTTGGAAGGGGGAAGTCTCTAACACAATGCCTGGAAAAGGAAAAGCTGCTGCTGGGTATATCTGTAGGAATGCAAAAAGACATCAGTAATTAAATCGTGGATTTATGAAGGACTTTAGGTGGTTAATCTACCTCTGTAGAGTAGGGATTGCTGCAATTTTGAGAATGACAAACAGTCTTTCCAAGCAAGGATGTACTTAAGATGAGGGCCATCACACTGTATTGGCTCACCCATGAAGTTTTCCTCAATGGTGTCTGAGTCTTGCTTCCCTCAACTAATATCTTCCTCCCCCCACCAGGTGCAAAATGATTCCGGCTGTGGATACGGACATCTACTCTTCTTTTGGAGCAATCAAACGCAGTGATTTGTTGCAGTTTCTGGGGCTCTTAATGCTGTACTTTCATCATCACGGTCATGGTGATGTTTAGTCATTCTACAGCGGTTTTAACAGAGCACAGATAGCATCTACTATAGGAGCAGACTGAGTTCATGAAAGGACAGAGGCCTCCAGATTTAAAAAAAAGACTAATACAATAGCAAAATACTGTGGATGCTGGAAATCCGAAATAACAACAGAAAACGCTGGAAAAACTCAGCAGGCCAGGCAACATCCGTGGAGAGAGAAATAGAGTCAACGTTTCAGGTCGAAGACCCTTCGTCAGAACTGACTAAGGTCTTTGACCTGAAACGTTGACTCTATTTCTCTCTCCATGGACGTTGCCTGGCCTGCTGAGTTTTTCCAGCGTTTTCTGTTGTTATTAAAAAAAAGACTGTTGGCTTTGTACAATTCAATACACAATAACCACACCTTATTTCTTCCTAACGGTTTGCATATTAGTACAGTAACAGTTTGTTCAGTATATTATCTGTGCCCGTTACCTGCCACAGATTTCTCAGGGCGAAGCCTTGAGGGAGATATTGCTTCAAAACTCCATTTGCCTTTTGTATCTCTCGTTCCTGGTGAATAAAACTACACAAACGGCCGCAAATTTCCCAGATCGCAATTATGCAGGAATGACGCTAAAACGGTTAAACTTCTGATCTTGCCGACGAGAACTTGTGGCAAAAATTTCCTGTGGAGCTCATTTGCCTAACGCTGGAACCTAAAAACAGGCGTAAATGTGATGTCGCCAACAGGGGTGATGGCGAGTGGGCTGCTGTCTTCTGCCCGGGCGCCTCACTCTCAGGGCCTCTCGCCTCTGCTGCTTCTCTTCCATTATTATGCAGAACAGGCGTATGCCCATTGGCATGGCCATTCCAGCTGTTTCGTGCCTCTGAGCACGTGGAGGGTGGGGGGGAATGGCAGGGGTTCGAGAAATTTTGGGTGCACTGGGACTGATCGCACTTTGGCTAAGTAACAGTGCAAGTCTCAGTAAGAGCAAGTCAAAATGATCACAAAAAAAAAAATAGCTGTCGTAATTCAGAAATCTCAGTAACGCTGATATTAGGTGACTTTGACCCAAGGGAGAAGATCTATGCATTATCTGTGTAAATCCAGGAAACTAGCGTGAGCTGGCCTTTTGTATGGGGGCGGAACTCTATAACTGAGCATCAGAGGGTTTTGGCGAATGTATCTCGGAAGCAGTTCAAACAATTGAGGAAATTTGTGGTAGCGATGTTTGGGTATAAAACCGGCATAAATCAGTCAAGCTGTAATTACGCCGAAATCATCCTGACTCGGATATTAATCGCTGTTCCTTCATCGTCGCTGGGTCAAAATCCTGGCACTCCCTCCCTAACAGCACTGTGGGAGTACCTTCACCACATGGACTGCAGCGGTTCAAGAAGACGGCTCACCACCACCTTCTCAAGGCAATAAATGGTGGTCTTGCCAGTGACACCCACATCTTGAGAATAAATTTAAATAACTTTTCAGAAAATTCCGGGCCAACATTTTTGTTTCATGGTATTGCCTTCATTCCTCCACTTAGAGTATTGCTGTACTGCATATTTTAGACCAAAATTTGGAGGTTCTCAATTATTTGCCACTTTCCACCTCGTCTTTTTTTAAGGTGGATAAAGGAGATTCCACTGAAACCCAGACCGTAATCACTCATTGGAAAATGGCCATGATTACAAATAACTGAGCCTGTGGGTTGGTGCGTGGAGGTGTTTATTAGGGGAGGCAAGCATTTTATAGTTCAATCAAGGTGCTTGAAACTGCCTGTTGATGTCTCTGCTGTTGTATCATACTGACAGAAACCGGATTTTTATTTCCGCGATAGAAATGTGGAAGTCGCTTGCCAGGCAGTTAAATGTGGCAAAAAAACTTCATAAGAGCATTTAGGACAGAGATGAGGAGGAACTTCTTCACCCAGAGAGTGGTGAACCTGTGGAATTCTCTACCACAGAAGGCAGTGGAGGCCAATTCATTAAATATATTCAAGAAGGAGTTGGATATATTTCTTAAGGCTAAAGGGATCAAGGGTTATGGGGAGAAAGCAGGGACAGGGTACTGAGTTTGGATGATCAGCCATGATCTCATTGAATGGCGGAGCAGGCTCGAGGGGCCGAATGGCCTACTCCTGCTCCTATCTTCTATGTTTCTATGTTTCTATGTAAGACAATCAAGACTAAAATCTGGTGCGTACGTGGACCTTCACACCGGTGTTTGTGACCTTGAAATCTGGGAGTATGATCAAGAGACCATATTTTCACTTCATGTGAAAGATGGAAATAGAACGTACGAGCTGTACCAAAGATTCACCATTTGATCCAAGATAACAGCATGCAGTAGCGTGAAAAATGAGGAGAATATGCAGGAGGTCATTCTAGCTTTTATCGATTTCTATTGTTTAACCTCTTGTACGCAAAGTTAAACAATGTGCTTTATAGATGGAATAAATCAGCATGTTGCTCTATTTTTGCGTGGTCCGTGCATTGCCACCTGTGTATCCTTTTAATGTCGTGTCATACATTAGTCACATGACCAGTGTGCTCTGGAGTCATCGCAGGCCTCGGTGGGAACATAAAAACAACACAGCACGTTAAATTATCGCTGCTACAGATGCTCGTTGAGTATCATACTATTACAAAAATGAATATATGGGAAATAACAACATGCTGCCTTTTCGGGCACGGTTTTCCCAAGGTGATTTCACGACATGATGCATGTTTCTGCCATCATTGGAGCCCTTACTATTACCTCACAATTATCTCAATTGCCAGCTAATGTGCGGGGCTGTGGGGAAAGTGCAGGGGAGTGGGACTAATTGGATAGCTCTTACATTAGGGCCAGAACAGACAGGATGCAGCGAGCGGCCTCCTTCTGTGCTCTATGATTCTACCCACATCACCTTTTAGATAGATTTCTAGACGCAAAAGGCATCAAGGGGTATGGGGAGAAAGCGGGAATATGGTATTTAGATAAAGGATCAGCCATGATCATACTGAATGGCGGAGCAGGCTCGAGGGGCCGAATGGCCGACTCCTGCTCCTATTTTTCTATATTTCTATGTTTAGAAGAGAGCAGAATTAAGTCATTTTGCCACAAAGCTGGGAGATGTGATAAATTAAGACCTCGCTCATGAGCACAGGGGATGGAACAGGAACAGGCAACGTTCCAGAAAACACTTCTGGAAAAAAAAGTCATATAAAACACAAGGAATTTTGTAGCAAAGTTTAAAAATGATTCCAAGTTACGGTGAAACGAAGTTGCAAAAATCCACCGCAATCAACGTGAATAAAGTGTAAATTGTGCAGAGACTAACAACATCTCAGCTCTTGAAAATTGACCCCAAAATGTTTGAAGCCGTCACTCATTGGCCTTTTATCACATTTAAGTTTTCTGTGAGCAAGCATTGCTTCGTGGAATGCAGTAATATGCCTCCTGAAACTGTGCCCGATTCTCCTCAAAGGCCTTTGAGTCTGGTAATCACTGCCGTGTAATTTTAGAAAAAGTATTTTATTGGCTATGGTTACCATAAGTCTGCATTTATTAACATAATAATGGAGCTTGGATGTTGCGGTGTGGGGGTGGGGGGTGGGGGTGGGGGTTGGGGGTTGGGGGGGAGGAGGGGAAGAAAGAGGCATTTCTAAGGTGCATTGATATTTGAAAGTAAGAAAATATTTCATGGCTTTTGAATAGAACATTTTTTCTCTGACCTTTTGATGGGAGCTTGCAGATACATCCAGCTAAGGTTGTTCAAACTGCACCTGTCTGATGGCTAAAGGTGCAGCGATTGAAAAATAAAAGAGCAGAGTTGGGACTTTTTTTGGCACCAGGTGAAGTGAAACAAAGAGATTTAAGAAAAAAAAAACCCATGCTGTCGCTTAATTTAAATGAATGCTGTGCTCAGTGAAGCAGAGATCAAAATAAACCGAGCACTGTTAGTTTGAGAGCTTCACCTGGGGCAGTGATATTGATAAGTCTGTCATCCCTTCTAATATTGGAGAAGTAATGACAGCTGATGATTAGGCCACTCCTGAGCTATTAAGTACGTTTCTTGTCCGCACACAAGAGCTTCTTAATCAAGTGGAAACAAAGGCTTGCCTTCAGTGCGATTATGCCAGAAATGGTGGGTCTGAAGCTTTCGAACCTGAAAGACACAACTGTTACGCTTTCAGGATCCTCTAAAGTTGATGTGGAGATAGATGTCAAAGGTCGCCCCCACGGTGTTATCTGAAATGAGTGAGCTATGACTGACTGTGGCGTTGACAGAAGCACGCAGTGAAATTACAGAAAATTGGGTGTTTTGTCAACATTTCATCAGCAGATTTACAGAAAACTGACTCGAGTTGCAGACAGTTAAATGCTTCAGTCAGGCAGAATTGACTGACAAAAAAGCTCTTATTCCTCTATGTTAAGAGTGATATTTTATATCATTTCTTTCAATGATGGTTAAGTGTCTGGACAGCCATCTTAACACGATATATCTCTGGAATATGATCAGCGCGGTTTGACAGATAAAAACTTTTCGTAGAATGAAAAAAATTTAAACCAAACATTTTATACATAACATCAAATTATCTGATACAATCCCTTTCCACCTATTATGCCCCCCATCAGTATTTTCCTTTGCTTTTTCCCAAATCTTGGTTGTTCTCCAGGTTAGAAGGGTGAAACACTCCTGTCCACGGGCACCATCGACAACACCCATTGGTTGACATCCGAGGATATGTGGTTGAGTGGCACGGAAAGGGAACATACACCCCCATCCCAGTAGTTAAATAGTTTTCCCCCTCACAGATGCCTTAGCTGAGAGAAGTGCAAATAACTCGCTGAGAAGGCTTGACTGTAAACACCAGTCAAGAGCGTGAGTCATAGAATGATACAGCATAGAAACATAGAAGATAGGAGCAGGAGTAGGCCATTCGGCCCTTCGAGCCTGCTCCGCCATTCAACGAGATCATGGCTGATCATCCAAACCCTAGCACCCGGCCCCTACACCGACAGCCATCCCACCCAAGCCCTATCCCCGTAACCCCACGTATTTAATCCCCCCTAACACTAAGGGTCAACTTTTTTATCATGGCCAATCAACCTAACCCGCACATCTTTGGACTGTGGGAGGAAACCGGAGCACCCGGAGGAAACCCACGCAAACACGGGGAGAATGTGCAAACTCCACACAGACAGTCACCGAGGCCGGATTTGAACCCGGGTCCCTGGCGCTGTGAGGCAACAGTGCTAACCACTATGCCACCGTGCTGCCCATCGTGCCTGTGCTGGCTCTTTGAAAGAGCCATCAAATCAGTCCCACTCCCCTGCACTTTCCCCATAGCCCGGCAGATTTTTTCCCCTCATGTGTCCTTGCGCACATTATGACATTTTAACATTGTAGCTATCAGATTACACCTAGGTAGAGAGGTACAATCCTGGATTTAAAGCTAAACTACTCTTTATTTTTACTCCTTTAGATATGTTTCTAAGATTAAATTTATGCCAAAATAGAAAAGAGCTCAATTTTGAACTTGAAAGGCTAACTGACATATTCTTTCTTTAATAGTAACATATCACTTGATGTTGCAGTATTCTGTTTTCAAATGGCCATAAATATATGATAGTCACTAATAAATCCCATAAGGAATTCAGGAGAAATGTATTTACTCATGGAGTGGTGAGAATCTGGATTGAGGCGAATGGCATAGATGCATTTAAGGGGAAGCTAGATAAGTACATGAGAGAGAAAGGAATAGAAGGATATGTCGATAGAATGAGATGAACTAAATAGAGTGGGAGAAGGCTTGTGTGAAGCATAAACACCTGCATAGGTTGGGCCAATTGGCCTGTTTCTGTGCTGTAGATATTATGTAGGTCTCCGTGATCTCTGCGCTCCTCCAATTCTGGCCTATTGTGCTTCCCCGATTTTCTTTACTCTACCATTGGCGGCCGTGTCTTCAGCTGCCTGGGCCCTAAGCTCTGAAATTCCCTCCCTAACCTTCTCCGTCTCTCTTTCCTCCTATAAGCCATCCTTAACACTTACCTCTTTGTGGATGTAGGATGCTTAATCAGTGGATCAAACATACTCCAGCAGTTCTCAGAGAGCAATTCATAGACTAATCTTATTGTGTAGGAAAGTGATTGATATAAAGCATATAGGTCGCCAATGATTGTGAGTTATGGTAGTTGTTTACTGGGTCTTAAGAACCCATAACTCACGAGCACAGCTGTCATGAGTGAGTTATGCTGGCCTTTTAGACAATTGAAAGAATGCTCAGAAATCAGGGCCACTTGTACATGGTGAGATAGAGTCTTCTGCATTGTTATTTATATATTCTCATCCCCACCTTATTTCGTAAGTTATTTATCATGCTACAGCTCGCCGACCCTGACCGAGGCAAGGACTGCGTGGGTAACCGAGTGCTGGAGGTTGACGATTTCACGCTTCCATTCAGGAGGTTTCTTACATCCCTTTGGAACTTCAGACTTAGTCGTTCTCTATTTCTAGCACCTGCCAAGGCGCCAACGTACTCTCCCAGACAGGATAAGTAGCATCTTACTGCGGAAATTGGTACGCGAATGTCAACAGTCGTGCAAAAGGCCAAGGTGCTGGTAATGGTTCTGCTGTTGCCTCTAGGCCCATCTTTTGTTTCTTTACTTGTCCCATTACCACCCCCTTTTGCCTTGCATCATCATCCTTTTTGTCATTTAATCACTCCTGCTTTCCACCCTATCATCGACCTTCCCTTTTGTTACAGAAGCAAATTACTGTGGATGCTGGAAATCTGAAATAAAAACAGAAAATGCTGGAAATGCTCAGCAGGTCAGGCAGCGTCTGTGGAGAGGGAAACGGAGTTAACGTTTCAGGTTGGTGACCCTTCGTCAGAACTTCCCTCTTGTTCTTGCCTCCCCTCCCCCACCCTCTCCCTGCCCCTGCACTTGCTTAAAACCTGTTAAATCTCTAACTTCTTCCGGTTCTGACGAAAGGTCATCGACCTGAAACGTTAATTCTGTTTCTCTCTCTCCACGTGCTGAGTATTTCCAGCATTTTCTGTTTGTATTAATAAAAAGATAACCGGGCCCATTACGTTGGGATAGCATTATATTAACGAGGAATGCTGCCACACAATCCTCATTTCTTTCTGAGCTAAACAACAAACAGATTTTTTGAATAGTCTTACTGTTTCAGGAGGACAGCTGCCTTTATATTAAAAACGCGGTTGTATACTTAACCAGCTGATGCACATCACAATCCAGCACAGCTCCCGTCTCGGAGGAGATTTCCAAATTCATGGAGACCCCGTCCAAGTACAAAATGTGGGAATAACTTCCCAAAATTGCCAGCTCCCAGTTGGATTATGACCATGGTTGGCACTCTCTTAAAATGGCATTCACACAATCTCAGTGGATCATATATTTGGTAAAGCAGTCCCCTGTGAAGATAAAGAAAATGAGCAAAAAATAGGTTGGGGAGGGAGCGAGCTGGAATATAAAACCTGAGCACGTTAGCTTTAGCCTAACCCAGTGTCCAGTTAGGCGTGACTCAGCACTGAAACTGAGGACATGAAAGAGCCCGTGGACTAATTTGACTTGACAAATGAGAGAAACAAGGTAGGTATGTGTGTGAGAGGGGAAGAGAAAAAGACAGACAGAAAGAGAAAGGCAGATTGACAGGCAAGACATACAGACAATGACAGAGACAGAGAGGGAGCGACAGAGAAAGAGACAGAGACAGACAGAGAGAGCAGAAAAGAGCAGATAGCATATGGCCCCGATATTTCCAAGGAGACGCTGTAAAAATGGCTGCAGGCGCGTTCCCCAATTTTTAAAATTTTTAACACCCCTTCTCCTGCCTGTCATGAGGGGGGTTTAATATCAAGGCCTATAACTTTGGATTAATACTTCCTTTATACCAGCAGGCAATACCTTCTGTGAGAAATTACTAAGAAAAGCTGGAAAACAGTCTCATTAGAGCTCTGGATCTCCCTATATTCTTTACAATCCCCAGGGTAAAGCACTCATCAAACACTACATCATAAATCCTCCTTTCCTCCAAAACAAATAGCAAACACCTCCTCACTCATGAGCAAAGAAATACATGAAAAATACAGGAGGCAAAAATGAATACTAAAGAAAAAGAAAAAGACTTGCATTTATATAGCACCTTTCATGACCACCGGAAGTCTCAAAGCACTTTACAGCCAATTAAGTACTTTTTTGAAGTGTAGTCACTGTTGTAATGTGGGAAACACTGCAGCCAATTTGTGCACAGCAAGCTCCCACAAACAGCAATGTGATAATGACCAGATAATCTGTTTTTTGGTTGAGGGATAAATATTGGCCAGGACACCGGGGATAACTCCCCTGCTCTTCTTCGAAATAGTGCCATGGGATCTTTTACGTCCACCTGAGAGAACAGACAGGGCCTCGGTTTAGCATCACATCATGAAAGATGGCACCTCCGACAGTGCAGCACTCCACTGGAATGTCGGCCTAGATTTATGCGATCAACTCCCTGGAATGGGACTTGAACCCACAACCTTCTAACTCAGAGGCGAGTGTGCTATGCACTGAGCACGGCTGACACATGGGGACCATCTAATCGTGAGCTGGGAGCAGCACTGGAAGACTTGCTCTCACCTTATACATACTCCTAACAGAAGTCAAGCTGTTCACCAGAGTTACATGAATTAGCTTGGTCAGTAACTTCCAAAAGGAATCCAACAATGTTTCAAATGGTTGTAAATGTCACATTTCATAGAAAAGTCTTGGCAAGTTCACCACTAACAAACACAGGAAATTATCTCTATAAAACTTTTGATACGGATAAAGTATTGGAGCACAATGAAACACAATATTATGTGTTATACGATCCAACACATTGTGTTGTTTTATCATCAATAACTACTTCAAAAGATTAGACCAGCAGGAATTTCAATTTCGGTATTAAACCTTTTCTTTCAAATGTGGTAAGAATTTTCTGGTTGGTCTGAATGAAATTTGTAGCAACTTAATATCGAGTTGCACTAGCAAACAAATCTTTGGCTTTTCCAATCAGTTTTTCAATCAATAAGTAGCAGAGTCAGGATAATTTTTATTTGTACATTACACCCATTTGCCTTTACTTGGTTGAAAAATTTTAAAAGATACAAACGGTTCATTCATACGAACAATCCGATGAGAGTATTTTACGCCCCGAAAACTACATTCACGCACAGAAATGATCCTGGAACTCTGGGAAATGTCAGGAAAAGTATATAAAGTTTTAGTGCGCAAAGTCAACATTCGTTCTGATTGAATAACAAAATACCGCGGACGCTGGAAATCTGAAATAACAACAGGAAATGCTGGAAACACTCAGCAGGTCGGGCAGCATCCGTGGAGAGAGAAAAACAGAGTTAACGTTTCAGGTCTGTGACCTTTCATCAGAACTGTCAGAACGAAGGGTCACAGACCTGAAACGTTAACTCTGTTTTTTCTCTCCCCACGGATGCTGCCTGACCTGCTGAGTGTTTCCAGCATTTTCTGTTGTTACTTCATTCTTTCTTATTGGCTGGAGTGCAAGATACATAGCACTTTACATGGTACACATTCCACGCGTTAAGCAGACTGCTGATATACATTTACAGTACTGGGCCACTTCTGTGTAATACTTCAGGCCTAAGCTCTGGGCCTGTTTACACTCTGCTGGACCTCTGAAGTAAAGAGAGAAATGAGTCTCAAACCACCTCATTTTCATCCTTCTATTCCCTAAGCCAAGTCTTTTAGAACGGAAAGACCACATCCTTACTAAAGACACAGGAGCCTAGAAATTCATTAAGGCGCTGCCAGCTTTGCAGCCAGTTACCGCCTAAAGAGGGCTTCTGCGCCAAAAATGAGTTTGCGCTGATATTCAGCGCAGCAGTATTAGCGGCGGTAGCCGTTAGCGCTGCGCCAGCACCGATGACGTCATCGGTGTGCGCAGTGCCCCGGTTCCGCCCCGAAACCGGCCCGATCCCCATATTTAGTAGCGGCCGCCTCCTCCGAAGAGGCCGCAAACAGCGACCAGAAAACGGGGCCGTGCTGTAGCCTTAGTGGGGCGCTTTAAAGGGGAAGGTGCGGCCGGCTGCTTTTTTGGCGGCCGCCTGCCCGCACCTCCTTCCCTGGCCTCCTCCACCACCCCCCCCGCGGCATTGCCGGCTGCTTTCCGCGAACCTGGCACTTCTCCGTGGTGCCGGGCTCATTTGCCGGCACTCTCCAGCGGCGATCTCCCCGTTGCAGGCAGCTCCCCCTTAAGAGAAGGAGGAAGCCTGCAGTACCGCAGCCTGCCGCTCCGCAGCGGCTGGCGCAGCGGCGCCAAGAGCGCTGATATTCAGTGTCAGCACCCCAAGCGGAGGCGGGCACACCCTGGTATAGCGCCCGGTTCCGAATTGGGGCGCAAACACTGAATATCTGACGATCGCTAATGGCTCCCCGCCCAGCGCTAACTTTTGGGCGCGAGCGAGCTGGCCGCCCCAAAGTGAATTTCTAGGCCAGGGAGTTCAAGTGATCTCAGTTCCCAAGTGTCAACATCTACTCTACACTTTCCCCCCCCCAAATCGTCATAAACCTTTTTTTTATTAATTCTCCGGATGTGGGCATCACTGGCAAGGCCAGCATTTATTGCCCATTCTTAGTTGCCCTGAGAAGGTGGCGGTGAACCTTCTTCTTGAACCACTGCAGTCCATGTAGTATTCTTTGTAGCGGTTTGATACAACAGGGTGGCTTGTTAGGCCATTTCAGAGGGCAGTTAAGTCAACCACATTGGTGTGGGAATGTGGAACTGGATTCATGCATCACTGCTTCATACAAGGATAGCAAGTTTATTTCCCTAAAGTCCATCAATGAACCAGCTTTTCCATCTGCCAGCTTCAGGATCACTTTTACTGATACCAGCTTTTTACTTCCAGATTTTTACCTTCTGTAAACTTCAGCTCATCCAAAATCCTGCTGCCCATATCTAGCCCGTACCCATCACTGACCTATATTGGCTCCCAGCCCCCCAACTTTAAAACTCGCTGCCTCGTGTTTAAAGCCTTTCATGGCCTCACCCCTTCCCATCTCTGTAACCTCCCTCAGCCCTACAGCTCCCACTCCCAAACTCTCTGTTCCTCTGACTCTGGCCTCTTGTGCATCCTCCTTTCTCTTCGCCCCCACCACGGGCCCCACAATCTGGAATTCCCTTCCAAAACGATTCTGCCTCTCCTGCCTCAAGACGCTCCGTTAAAAAAACAAGCAAGCTTTTGGTCATCTTTCCTAAAATCTCCTGCTTATGCTCAGAGTCTTTTTTCCCCTTTTATATAAATCTGTGGAGTGCCTTGGGACGTTTTTCTACATTAAAGCTATATAAATGCAAGTTGTTGTTGGATTGTACCTCCTCTGCTTTTCCAAGATTGAAAGTTGCACTAAGGATTGGTATTTCTTTCAAAAAAGTATCCAGTTAACAGCAATTAGCTGACCAATATTATTCCAATTCTGAAAATTGGTTACGTGTTAACTTACTTTTTTTCTTTCAGATGTTGTTTGCATTTTAGGTGTTTATATTTATTATTAATAAACATGAATAAGGTAGAAATTTCTTATGTTACTTTTATACATTACCAACTAACTGAAATGATATCCTTTGATATATTGCTTCCTAATTTAGACTTTCAAACCACTGGGTTATCATTCCTAAGTAAACAAAAATAATCTGGTGTACCTCACCGTGCTAGAGGGCTACCCATCCCGGCTGATAAGACAAGGCTGACAAATACAGGTCGTGTATCACAGCAGCTATTATGTGTACCACAAGTGCTGAACTAGCACCAGCAACAAGGTGGAGTACAACTGGAGGCCTGCTTTGAGGTCATTGAAGTACTGACTCAAAGGCCCTGACCTCGCTCTTTGATGTGACACACTTTTATCCTGCTGATGTGTCCTCCGCCATCAGTCACTAGCCATGTGCTTCTTGGTAATTTTGTGCTGGCCTTTTGTATGTAATCTGATAGTATGTGTAGCATACTTATAACAAGTACTGAATAACACAGTAACACTGGGAGTAATTGGTCTAGTAGATTGTGCATTGATAAGTATATAAAACCTAGCTCAGTGCTTCAGCAACCTCAGAAAAAAAACCAAAATCTATCCCGTTTACAGCAAATATCTGTTTCCTCTCTGATCACTGTTGGATCCATATTGGACAGCCTGCAAGATTATACTGTACATTTAGCTTATGGTGCATGAGTCAGTACAGCATTCTTTTGTATGTGATAACCAGCTGTCCACTTTATCATGATAGCAAAATACTGCGGATGCTGGAAATCCGAAATAACAACAGAAAATGCTGGAAAAACTCAGCAGGCCAGGCAACATCCGTGGAGAGAGAAATAGAGTCAACGTTTCAGGTCAAAACCCTTCGTCAGGACTGAAAAAACACAGGAAATGAAACAGATTAAAAGGCCAAAATAACAACAGAAAATGCTGGAAAAGCTCAGCAGGCCAGGCAACATCCGTGGAGAGAATTTACAGTCGGCGTTTCGGGTCTAACCATTTTTCAAAACTGGAAGGGAAATGAAATAGATCGAAAGGCAGGACTGGGGGGGAACAATTTCAGATCATAACCTCGGCCCCTATTACATTTTTACTTATATTTTTTATCCATCCCTTGGTTTCGGTTTTTCCCTCCCCCCCTTCCCTTTTTTTTTTCTCTCTCCCACATGGCAGCTGTCTCTCATTCTGCCAGACCATTTCACACCTAATCTGAGCCGTCTTTTGTCTCCACTAGTCCCCTATCACCATCTCGTCTCATTTTGAATACCTCTTAATGTCTCTCCACTTCTTTTGTTCCCTCCCAGTCCTGCCTTTCGATCTATTTCATTTCCCTTCCAGTTTTGAAAAAGGGTTTCGACCCGAAGCGTCGACTCTAATTTCTCTCCACGGATGTTGCCTGGTCTGCTGAGTTTTTCCAGCATTTTCTGTTGTTATTTTGGATTTCCAGCATCTGCAGTATTTTGCTATCAGATTAAAAGGCCAGTTTGGGGGCTGGGACATGGGGATGAGAGAACAAAAGAGAAGTGAAGAGACATTAAGAGGTATTCAAAACGAGACGAGATGGTGATAGGACTAGTAAAGAGACAAAAGGTGGCTCTAGATTAGGTGTGAAATGCGCTGGCAGAATGAGAGACAGCTGCCATGTAGGAGAGAAAAAAGGGGGAAGGGCCAAAACAAAGGTGTGGATAAAAAATATATGTAAAAATGTAATGGGGCCGAGGTTATGATCTGAAATTGTTGAACTCGATATTGAGTCTGGAAGACTGTAAAGTGCCTAATCGGAAGATGAGGTGCTGTTCCTCGAGCTTATGCTGGGTTTCCGTGGAACAATGCAAGAGCTCGAGGACGGTGAGGTCTGAGTGGGAATGGGGCGGTGAATTAAAATGACAGGCGACCGGAAGCTCGGGGTCCCCCTTACGGACTGAACGGAGGTGTTCCGCAAAGCAGTCACCCAATCTGCGTTTGGTCTCCCCAATGTAGAGGGGACCACATCGTGAGCAGCGAATACAGTATACTAGATTGCAAGAAGTACAAGTAAATTTATCATATTGTATGTAGAGCTCCACCCCTGATAAAACACACACTGAACTGCAAAAACACAGAGTGCAAAAATGCAACTCAATAAATGAATATTGACAATATACTGCACTAAAATAATGAAAATTCATTAGTATTTAAATAAAACTTAAAACAAAATGTAAATTTGACTTTAATTTACAGCGCTATAACTTTTTACATTCTCAGAGAGCCTGTTATTCTGGCTGCTATAAGTATTTTCCCAGATTTTGCTCTCAGTGACGCTCGCGGTTCACCTCGCCGACAGCTGCCCACAGACTTTTTGCGGGTTTGTCAGCAGGGATTTCCTCTAATCCGGCATCTGATCCAGCGTGCTCCCTCTGCAGCGGATCTGTGGTGCCTGTGAGCAGGACAAGCAACAGTGAGGCTCTTCAACCAATCAGAATGAAGTATCATCACTGAGACACACAGGCCCCGATTTTCGGCTTGTGTGGGGAATGGTCGGGTTTCCCCGAATGTGGGATTTCTGACACACATAAAAAAGTGTCAGCCAGCTCCACGCAATTTTCCCTCAAGTGGCCAATTAATTCCCAGCATGTGGGAAGCCTTGCTAATTGTCCAATTCGAGTCAGAAATCCCCACAGTATGATGTCATCATTTGTGGTGCTTTCAAGGCCCATAGCAAGCACTGCATCCTCTGAAGGCTTCCAAACGAACCATACAGGATGGCAGAGGAGCCTGCAGCAGCTGTGGCCAGTGCCAGACCCTGAGCTGCCTCCAAATTCGATGAGGCTTCACTGCAGGCATTATTGGATGGGGTTAGGGCCCACAGGGAGGTCCTCTTCCCTAGGTCAGGGAGGAAGAGGCCTCCCACTGAGACCAATGCTGCATGGATGCAGGTGTCAGCAGATGCCAACTCGCTGGGAGTCACCAGAAGAACCTTGGCATTACATCTCTAACTCCTTCCTTTACTCCCCCACAGTACCATCCAGAGCCCCCATCCTCACTGTGGAGGAGGAAGAGGCTGTGCAGCCAGACTCCTCAGAGGAAGCTCCAACCGCTGAGGGCGCAGCGTCAACAGAAGTAAGCGCACCCAGCACCAGCGCAGACACTCACACCTCGAGGGGATCTTCGGGACATAGAGTACTGTTGTCACCTGGTGTTTCACAGCTCACAAGTGAGCCTCAGCCGATTCTGGAGACAGGGGCAGCAGTGGAGAGTCCTCGTCGGAGGGCGCAGGACTTTGCCAGCTCAGCTCAGCTGCGCTGCATGTCGACCCTCTGCCTTTGGGTCCATCTGCAAGAGAAGAGGTGATGGATCTCCATGCACAGATGCAGGAGTCTCTGGCAGGTTTTGTCTCCAGGGTCGCTGCGAGTGAGGAGCGAATGGAGGAATCCATAGCGACCATGAGCAGAGCCTTTGTGGAGTCATTGGCGCATGAACGCATCACCATGGAAAGGTTGGCAACCTCCATGCAGGAGATAACTCGCCAGGGTACGGAAAACATGGTGAGTGCTCATAAGAGAATGACATCTCTTGAGGAGTGATGGCCATCTGTTAAACAGAGAAACCAGATCTTCATGGAAGTCTTTCTGAGTAGGACTGCCAGTGCAGAAACGGGTCCCACTGGCCCCCTAAAGCGCAGCAAGGTGCTCTCAAGCCACTTCCAAGCGCTGGCCCCTTCTGGCCTGTGCAGCTTCAGGTGAGTGAGCAGCAGCCTGGTGCTCCTGGTGCTCATCCTGCTGTTCCTGGTTCTGCTGCTGCCGCCTCTGCTGTTGGAGATCCTCTAATGCCAGGAAGGGAAGGTACCAAAGGCCTCCCATGCTTCTGGCAGATGCCTCCGTTGAGGGGGCGCTGAGTTAGGGTGGTGAGAGGGGCTTCCCAGGAGCTCACACTGGAGAAGTGTGTGAGGCTCCAACTTTCTACAGCTGCTCCTAAGGCTTCAAAAAGTTCCCCCAAGCCTTGATCAACAAGGTCCTGCAGCCTGCAAATGCTGCCTATTTAAATCTCTTCAGCCCTCAGCGACCTGCTGCTGCAAGCAAGCAAGCCAGCTGTTTTCACACCAGCTCTCATCAGCGGGGTTCCCTGCAGGCATGTTTCATGTGGGGAAAGCCCCAAAGTCGCAACGGCACCGGAAAATCTTCCTTAACAAGGTGATCATTGGTGATTAGTGCTCCGACGAGCAGTCCCGCCAGCGGCAGCCGGGACTGAAGCGGGGTGCGTGGAAATGGCGGTCCAAAAGTCGGACGGGGCGGGGAGTCAGGCGGGGGGGTCCCGACCCGCTTTTTCGCCGATTTTCGGCCCCCGGCCACATGAAAAGCTGCCCGACGGCGGCCAGAAAATCAGGGCCACAGAGTCCAAACCAGGAAGTATAAAGTAGGAAATATAAATTAGATTGAAATGATGTACAGAAAGCAAAATAAAGATTGAGAAATATGGATGGTATTAATGGAGAGAGATAAAAGAGATAGACTGAAAAAGTTAAAAAAAAAGTATTTAAATAAAAAAAAATCTCCACCACTAATTTTCTTCTGAGGGAATGAGACTCCACAGTTATAAAATTAACTTTTCTGGGCCAGGGAGGTTGTACAACAGTAATTATCACTTATCACGCTGTTAAAAGTTCACTTACTCCAGAATGCCCCAGCCCTAAATTTTTCAACCATTTTTAGTGGGGAACTAGTGGGCAAGTACAGCAAGTTCACGCCGTTGCAGTCGTTTCAATGCCGTGTCTATTGGCGCGGACTGCAACAGCGCACCCTGTGGAGGAGCGGGGTATCTCTGGCAGCAACTTCTGTATTTCCGTGTTTAACTGCACGTGTGCGTGCTCCAGAAGTTGCCTCAATTATAAAGGTTAGCACTGACAGCCTCACTGTTATTCTCATCGCAAATTCCGGGCCATTGCAACCACAAATTGCTATTTCTATGCAAGCCATTAAGTGTCAGTCTGGTAGCAGATTGATATGTTCTGCGGCTTTACACAGAGAGAGCTTACAGTACATCATGTAAATGCACAGCTCTCATACATTTTTAAAATGTACTTTCTCATCATTAGCAGTGTTCTCGCCATCAGGTGTTTACATCTGAATATTCATAGGTTCAACAAAACATATTATCCTATTAGAACATAAGACATAAGAAATAGGAGCAGGAGTAGGCCAATCGGCCCCTCGAGCCTGCTCCACCATTCAATAAGATCATGGCTGATCTGATCCTAACCTCAAATCTTCTATCACTCTGCATCCACCCGAACCCATGTGATCTCCCGGGAGAGGCGAAAAACCAGATGAAGACCCAATGGCCAATTTGGGAGAAAAAAATCTGGGAAATTCCTCTCCGACCCATCTAGGCGATCGAAATTCTTCCAGGAGATCACTGTCCCTATATTTTCTACAGTACTTACCTTCTGTAAAGGCGATCTCCACCCCAGCCAGGAACAGGAATAAAACCATCTCCTGAAATCTAACACAGAATTAGAACACAGTAGGAGCAGAACCAGGCTACACGGCCCCTGGGCCCACTCCACTACCCACAGGGCCATGACCATTCCGAACCTAGACTCATGTCCAATTTCCTGCCCGCTCCCCGTAACCCTTAATTCCCTTTACTTCTAGGAAACTATCTATTTCTGTTTTAAATTTATTTAATGATGTAGCTTCCACAGCCTTCTGGGGCAGCAAATTCCATAAACCCACCACCCTCTGAGTGAAGAAGTTTCTCCTCATCTCAGTTTTGAAAGAGCAGCCCCTTATTTTAAGATTATGCGCCCTAGTTCTAGTTTCATCCTTCATTGGGAACATCCTCACCGCATCCACCCGATCAAGCCCCTTCACAATCTTATATGTTTCAATAAGATCGCCTCTCATTCTTCTGAACTCCAATGAGTAGAGTCCCAATCTACTCAACCTCTCCTCATATGACCACCCCCTCATCCCCGGGATTAACAGAGTGAACCTTCTTTGTACTGACTCGAGAGCAAGTATGTCTTTTCTTAAGTATGGACACCAAAACCGTATGCAGTATTCCAGGTGCGGTCTCACCAATACCTTGTACTACTGCAGCAATACCTCCCTGTTTTTATATTCCATCCCCCTAGCAATAAAAGCCAACATTCCATTGGCCTTCTTGATCACTTGCTGCACCTGCATACTAACTTTTTGAGTTTCGTGCACCAGGACCCCCAGATCCCTTTGTACTACAGTACTTTCCAGTTTCTTGCCATTAAGATAATAACTTGCTCTATGATTTTTCCTGCCAAAGTGCATAACCTCACACTTTCCAGTATTGTATTCCATCTGCCAAATCTCTGCCCACTTACTTAGCCTGTCTATGTCCCTTTGCAGGTTTTTTATGTCCTCCTCACTCACTACTTTCCGTCCCATCTTTGTATCATCTGCAAACTTTGATATGTTACACTCGGTCCCCTCCTCCAAATCGTTAATATAGATTGTAAAGAGTTGGGGACCCAGCACTGACCCCTGCGGAACACCACTAGTTACTGGTTGCCAATCTGAGAGTTTATTCAGGCTCAATAAACTCTTTGCGGAACACCTAGGGGTAAACGAACAGGAGATACACACAAGTAGCACTCAGTAACAAAAACGACCTTCCACTTTGTACTTTCCACCACCCACCACGCCCACCCCTTTTTCCAGGCTCTGTACTTGCATATCAACTGTTACATCTCTAACTTCTCCCAGTTCTGATGAAGGGTCATCGACCTGAAACGTTAACTCTGTTTCTCTCTCCACAGATGCTGCCTGGCCGGTTGAGTATTTCCAGCATTTTCTGGTTGTATATCAAAAATGTTTGCTAGCTCTCTGTGGTTAGTGGTTTGAAATGTTCAGTAGATGGTGTTTGTTAATCAGCCCATCACTGTAACAATATTGCATAATGGATGAAAGGGATCAAAACAGGTGTCATGAAATAGAGTCCATTATAAAAGATGTAATAGCAGAGCACTTGGAAAACAGTGATAGGATCGGACAAAGTCAACATGGATTTACAAAAGGTAAATCATGCTTGACTAATCTACTGGAATTCTTTGAGGATGTAACTAGTAGAATAGATAAGGGAGAACCAGTGGATGTGGTGTATTTGGACGTTCAGAAGGCTTTCGATAAGGACCCGCATAAGAGACTAGCGTGCAAAGTTAAAGCACATGGGATTGGGGGTAAGGTACTGACTTGGATAGAAAACTGGTTGGTAGACAGGAAGAAAAGAGTTGGAATAAACAGGTCTTTTTCCGAGTGGAAGGCAGTGACTAGTGGGGTACTGCAGGGATCGGTGCTAGGACCCCAGCTATTCACAATATATATTAATGATCTAGACGAGGGAACTAGATGTAATATCTCCAAGTTTGCAGATGACACAAAGCTGGGTGGGCGTGTGTGCGGTGAGGAGGATGCAGAGAAACTCCAGTACGATTTGGACAGGTTGGGTGATTGGGCAGATGCATGGCAGATGCAGTATAATATGGATAAATGCGAGGTTATCCACTTTGGTGGCAAAAACAGGAAGGCAGATTATTATCTGAACGGCAATAGATTGGGAAAAGGGGAAGTGCAACGAGACCTGGGTGTCCTTGTACACCAATCGCTGAAGGTAAGCATGCAGGTGCAGCAGGCGGTTAAGAAGGCAAATGGTATGCTGGCCTTCATAGCGAGAGGTTTCGAGTACAGGAGCAAGGATGTCTTGCTGCAGTTGTACAGGGTCTTGGTGAGACCACACCTTGAGTATTGTGTGCAGTTTTGGTCGCCTTATCTGAGGAAGGATGTTCTTGCCATGGAGGGAGTGCAGCAAAGATTCACCAGTCTGATACCTGGGATGGCAGGAATGACGTATGAAGAGAGATTGGATCGATTAGGCTTATAATCACTAGAGTTTAGAAGAATGAGAGGAGGTTTCATTGAAACTTATTAAATTCTAACAGGACTAGGCAGACTAGATGCAGGAAGGATGTTCCCGATGGTCGGGGAGTCCAGAACCAGGGGTCACAGTCTAAAGATAAGGGGTAAGCCATTCAGGACTGAGATGAGGAGGAATTTCTTCACCGAGAGAGTGGTGAACCTGTGGAATTCTCTACCACAGAAGGCAGTTGAGGCCAATTCATTAAATATATTCAAGAAGGAGTTAGATATATTTCTTAAGGCTAAGGGGATCAAGGGATATGGGGAGAAAGCAGGGACAGGGTACTGAATTTGGATGATCAGCCATGATCTCATTAAATGGCGGAGCAGGCTCGAGGGGCCGAAAGGCCTAATCCTGCTCCTATCTTCTATGTTTCTATGTTTCCAACTGACTGACTGAAGTGACCTGAGCATTGACTCAAAGCAATTACTTTACGAAGTTGAAATTTGTATGGCAAAAGTGATTGTTCATAGAATGTTGTGTTGCTGTATCCACTTTCATTTCACCATTTAACTAATTGAGGGTTGCTCAAATACAAAAGTAAAAAAAAAAGCCTTTTTCTCACTGCTCGTCAACCTCTCTGTCTTTCTGTTTGTCTTTCACTTTCTCTCTCTCATTGTGCTCCTTTACATCTTTTTGTATCTGGCAATTTTTTCATAATCTTTCTTCTTTCTTCAAAGGCAGATGTTAAATGACCTTTCTGTGACCCTGTTACAGTTGCTACGACAATAGTTTTATAATACAAAAGGTATTTTTGATAAATATGCACAGATACCCACAGATATTATTTTAATTGTTCCCATTCCTGGATATTTTCTTACCAGTCAAACTCAAGTTTGTTATCGACATCGGGAAAGATTTATTTTTGTCGGGAAGAAATGTCCTCGGTCATGGGCCCAAGGCCTGTTCGAGTTTTGAGTGAGATAAGATGGCCTGAACCCCCATCATCTCCTCCTTCTCTCAACACCTGTCCCAGTACTGACTGTTGCCCACTCGCTAACTGCTTACTTTAAAAAAAATTATATCTTCTACTTGCCGTTTTATATCAAAATATTTAAACCATTTCAAGTGGCCAAAACCATTAAGTATAACTTCTCACTTCCTCTCCTGGTAAACTACATTTTTAAATTTGATCTTCGGATGTGGGCGGCATTGGCAAGGCCACATTTATTTAAGAGTTTACCTTTACTGCTAATATCTCCTTACATAGCATGACTAGGGGTGGGGGTAACACACCAATCAGACTCCTCATCGTGTACCCTGGAAACTATGAGCTTGCATGTGCTTTGCATGGATTTCTCTGATCAGCTGGAAGCACTGTACATTACTGCATTGCAACAATGACTACACTTCAAAAAACTTTTTTTCTCTCCCACATGGCAGCTGTCTCTCATTCTGCCAGCGCACTTCACACATCATCTAGAGCCATCTTTTGTCTCTTTACCTGCCCTATTACCATCTCGTCTCGTCTTGAATGTCTTTTAATGTCTCTTCACCTCTCAGACCTTCCCTTTTGTTCTTTCATCCCCTCCCCCATTTCCCAGCCCCCAAACTGGCCTTTTAATCTGTTTCATTTCCTGCTTTTTTCTCAGTTCTGAAGAAGGGTTTCGACCTGAAACGTTAACTCTGTTTCTCTCTCCATGGATGTTGCCTGGCCTGCTGAGTTTTTCCAGCGTTTTCTGTTGTTATTTCAAAAAATACTGCATTGACTGTGAAGCACTTTGAGACATCCTGAGGTCCTGAAAGACACTATAGAAATGCAAATCTTTCTTTTCACTCCAGCAAGACAAAGATAAATTCCAAACCAACAAACTGGCTTATTTTACATGAAATATGTGACTGAACAGTTCTTAAGTGAAAAACAATCTATCTCATACCACTTCTTGTAACATGGAAAATAACAAAATATGTCGCTTTGCCCCTGTGAATGGGCTAATCTCAATTTACTAGTCAGTACTGCTGACTGACTGGCACTCCCGTAAGAGAGAGAGCTCTGCCCCTTTGACTGTTTCCAACTTAAACTTGTTTAGACTGTATTTTTTTTTCACAGCCAGAGAGGAAGCCAAAAAAACTTGACCCTTGACTTTCCCGATCTCTCTCTGTCAAGGATTGACTCAACATGCTGCTGATAAAAGCTACCACCAGCCCCCCACTCCCTTTCTGAGAGTATTGTCTAAAACACATTGCCTAGCCAGCTGGGACTCCTGGTGATCTCATTAAATGAAAGCCATGCTAACCTTAAGGTGAAAATGTCTAAAATGTACGAATGACCTCCATTGTCTCAAACTGATATGGTATGTGTTGGCTGCTTCATCTGGCTCTAGCTAGTGGATCTAATACACACCCTTGCAGAGTGGTGAAAGAGCAGTGATGTGTGTTAAAAGATACAAGACCTGCAGTGTATTCTAGTGCCCAGAAAACATACACTGCACATTGGCCACATGCTGTCAAATATGATGCAGGTTGACACCGAGTGTTTATACAAGGTTTCTGAGCAGTAAAGACGCATCAATGTGGGAAACAAATCAGGCATGTAAGTACACTGAGTATCAGTCTGCGCAGTTTCAACAGGCAATGTTACTGAGATGTTTTCCTCTTGTGGGCTGAATTTAACTTAATATAAATTAACCCTAAAACTCTTCGAGGCCAAATAGGTAAATATCTTGAAACGTAATAGGGTGCCTAAGTAAAGTAGCATGTATTTGGAAAAGGTCCTACAACATCATTTCTCTCAGTAAGTTTTCCCCCTCATGAACTCTACTTACGTTGCTTTACAACAAACAGACTTCATTTTTGTTTGACTAAATCTTTATCTGTAATTAAACTTCAATGAAATGGGCACGTTTTGGTAAGACTGAAGTCGCAAGCCTGGCATTGGAGTTTACAGCAGAGAATCTGCTGTTGGATATTCAACAGTGTTAGTGCACAGCAAATGGTGCAAGGCCAGACAGGAAACATAAATGTTGTGGATTGGTGGTAGTCGCCAATCAAAAGCAAGAAATAGATTGTTGATGGTATTTTTTGATGGGATTTATATTGTAGCACATCCAAATCGGTGCTGGCATTGAACCTGTCTCTGGAAGCGTCTTCTCGTACTGGTAAGAGACTTGCAATTTGCAAGTTGCATCATCAAATCTACATTGAACTGAGGTACCTGCCAGATTCATTCTTGCACGAGAGATAATAGAGAATAGATAATAGAGAACTTTGGACTTAGCCCAGCAACAAGCATCTGTGACCACATTTCCAGTGTCCCCTTCTGGCGTTCCAGTTCTGCTTTAAAAGGAACCAGCTCCAAATGTCTAAACCCGTGTGTTTCTTGTGTTTTGAGGAAATTCCATCTCTACTTAGCTCCAGACTCAGCTAACACAAAAATATCTGTCTGTCTGCTGGAAGACTCTTTGCTCGACTTTATCAGACAGTGTCTGAAAGTAGGATTTAAAGGTGCAACCTGAGAGGAGAACGGCAATGGACGGATCCTCTCCCAGCCGCCTATACCCCTCGCCACACACACACACACACACACTGCCCAACTATTAAGGATACACTAATACAAAAAGAAAATACTGCAGATGCTGGAAATCTGAAATAAAAACAGAAAATGCTGGAGACACGCAGCAGGTCAGGCAGCGTCTGTGAAGAGAGAAACAGAGTTAATGGCGCAGAAATTTGGGTCAGGGGCTTCCTGCGGGTGCAAGCCTCCGACCTGCACTTACCTTGCGCGCCAGCCATTGAGCTGTGGGCCCGCGTGGGATTCCGATCCTGGGCCTCCTTCAACTGCCGGCACGCAGTGCTTGCAGATCCCAGGGGCGCAGTTAGTTCGATGCGTCCCCTGGGATCACGTGGGCCATGGAGAGCCAATGGTAGCAGGGAATGCTTCATTCATAAGTTTGACAGGAAGAGCTGTCAAACCTATAAATACTATAAGCCCCAAAACATCACTAAAACTTCAAATACATTTTTTTTTAAATCACATTTTAAAAATAACTATAAATTACATGAAATAACTATTTTAAACAATAATTTAAATTTTTGAAAAAATTAATTACATTTTCTAATGGGGCTAAAAATCAACTTACCTTTCTTTAAAGTATTCAAAAATAATAAACCTGTGGAAAAAATGTTTTAATTTTAATTAATTCACCACTTACCTTGTTAAAAGCAGACCTTGCGCCTGCTTTTTAAAAGTGTAACTGCTGGAGACTTACCCTCCCGGAGAAAGCTGCAAAAAAATGTAAGTTCAATGTGCACGCGCTGCCTCTCTGGCACACGCGTTCGACCACTGAACCCCTTCTTTCAGGGGAATGGAAGTGCCGGTTTCCCGCGCATGTGCAGTGCATGCACGAAACCGACACTTTCATTGGGCCTATGCGTGAGTACCCTGTGTGTACTCACACGTTGGGACCCGAATTTCTGGGCCATTGTTTCAGGTCGATGACCTTTCTGACGAAAGGTCATCGACCTGAAACGTTAACTCTGTTTCTCTCTTCACAGATGCTGCCTGACCTGCTGCGTGTTGCCAGCATTTTCTGTTTTTATTAAGAATACACCCTCGTTTAGCACTGGACATTTTCATATGAGAGAAAAAAAACACTTGAAGACAGTACTCTGAACTCAAAGTGAATCAATGAACTAAAACATGAGAGGTGTGCAGCAATGCCCATTAAGATAAAAAGCGGATATAAAAAGTATGTTTTGCTGTTCTTGAAACAACCCTTTCATTTTGCAATTATAATTCAAAACTACACCTTGCAAACGGATAAACATAGAAGGTAAACATTGAGATTTAAGTCAGTCAATTGCGTTGAGTTATCTCAGGATTTCCGATGAGAGTTATTAGAAAAGCTGCCCGATTGTTTTTGTGTGGGAAATGGAAGCACTTTGTGATCTCACTGACCATTGGCGAGTAATATTGTTTGATTTGGAAACCATTGACACACCCGATGCAAATCAATCCTCCTAAAAAGTCAGATTTTTAGTACCGGTCTTATATATTTCTTCAAAAAAATGACAAAGAGTGATTAGCTGTGAGCTTCCTATCACGTATATAAAGAAAAAAGAAAGATGTGCATTTATATAGCGCCTTTCACATCTACCAGATGTCTCAAAGCGCTTTACAGCCAATGAAGTACTTTTTGAAGTGGAGTCACTGTTGTAATGTGGGAAACGCAGCAGCCAATTTGTGCACAGCAAGGTCCCACAAACAGCAATGTGTTAATAACCAGATAATCTGTTTTTAGTGATGTTGATTGAGGGATAAATATTGGCCAGGACACCGGGGATAACTCCCCCTGCTCTTCTTCGAAATAGTGCCATAGTGGGATCTTTTACGTCCACCTGAGAGGGCAGACGGGGCCTCGGTTTAATGTCTCACCCGAAAGACGGCAGCTCCGACTGTGCAGCAATTGTTAAATCTATTAACTTCTATATAGAAAACATAAAACAGAATACAAAAAAAGGAAGCAGTCGTGGGAGGAATGAAACACTTGCCTATTTTTGCCAACGAAAGAATATTCTTTATTATTTATATTCTGTAGTTTTCGACAGATTATAAATAAAAGTATCTTTAAAATCTTTCATTCAGGCCTAAACTGAGAGAACAGATACAATTTCCCTGATTAGATCTTGTAATGCGGTAACATGAAATTATACCTAAAATTGTCATGATATAAATAAGTAGCCCATGATCTCTTATGAATGCCTCCAGTATGTGGCTCAGACAGGACTGTGTGCGTTTGCTGGCAACTCTATCTGGTTTGTTTCTAATGGATTTTCTGGAATTTTCTGTCTCAGATGTACACAACATTCCACCCCGGGCTACAATATCCAACCTCCAAAGGTCAACTATAAAACAAGTACATTCGCAGGTGCACAACAGGATGTTAGCTGGATGCTGCGCACTCTGTAAATTCTAAGTGCTGCAATGTGGCCGCTAATTAAAGTTTATGAATGGCTGGAGTGAACCTTATTTTGATCCACCGCGTGGTGATATTACATCTTTTAAATCTTCCATTTCAAACAAAATTTTTTAAAAAATTGAAGGAGAGATTATGAATTATTTGCTCGGTTGATTTTTCCCAGGACATTTTTTTCCTCCCCGATATGACTTCCACTTGTGTTACAGATTTGCTTTGTGTGATTTTTTTGCGTTCCTGTGAGCTATTTTTCACACCAGACATTTGTGAGGTTGCTCTTTCTATTCTGGGATGGGGAGGCGATGTTGGGAGTGGATGTGACCAATGGCCCCTAAAATGGCAGCCTCTCACAAGCTTTACGCACAGTGGCACTGCAAGAAAAAACCTTTGAACAATGCAAACTAATTCTTAAGGAAGTTACCGGGGATTTTTTTTTTACTTCATTGAGGAAAACTCCTTGCTGGTCTTGCTGAAAGTTTCTAGTCTAGGGTGGGGAATACAATGGGTAATTTCTGACTTTGTGCGCACATGACATGTTCCTTGCCCACCTGCAGAAGATATTGGAAATTTGGGGGGCGTGTGCGTGACTTTCCAACAAATTGATGGCCAGAATATTACGTGGTGGGTGCACCTGTATATCCGACGTACTCTGCTGGTGGAGACGAGACCCTATGCACAAAGTTGGAAAATGACCCCAACATACTAAAAAAAATATGGGGGAAAAATTCAGTTGGTTGCGCCTCCCATTAGCGCCTTAAGAGGGCGCTAACGGGACGCAACACAACTAGTGCCCGGGCGCGGCACTGCCCACGCCTCCCGCAAAATTCAGCGGGAGGTTAGTGGTGGCGCTAACCAGTAGCGCCCTGCGGTGCTGCGCCACTGGCGATGACATCATTGGTGTGCGCAGCGCCCCGCTTACGCCCTGGCCACGATCTTCGGGAGCGCCCCCCTGACTTACCGCCGGACGCTATGTCTGACGGGGTCAGGGGGGCGTACCTGCGGCCGGGGAGGTGCAATTTAAAGGTGAGGTGCAGGGCGGCCATTTTTGTTGCTGGCCGCCTGCCAGCACCTGCCTGCGCTCCCGTCTCAGACCTCCTGAAACGCTCCCCCCCCCCCCGCGGAGTGCTGGCTGCGCTCCAAGAGCACGGCACTTCTCTTGAGTGCCAGGCTCTTTTGCCTGCACTCCCGATCCCCGGGGGCCCAGCTGGGCCCTAGGTCGCGCTGCACAAGGCCCCTCCCCTTTAAGAAGGGGAGGAAGGCCTGCAATACCGCGGCGCGACGTACCACAGCGTGTGGCGCTGCGGCACATAACGCTGTAATATTGACTCACAGCGCCCCAAGAGGGATACGGGGCGCTTCCAGTAGCGCCCCACTTCCCTTTTGGGGCACAACCACTCAATTTCCGGCGCGGGGAGGCTAATTTTTCCGGGGCGCTACTTTTAGCGCCCCAGCGAAGTTAGTGCCCCATTTGGGGCGCTACTCAATTTTTAGCCCTATGTATTTCAGGTCAACAAGATGCGACCTTTGCATCCTACCAACTATCGCTTTGCTTCTGGTGCGTTATATAATATCGCTCAGAACTGCACCTTCCTGTGTGGCGGGGATCAGGATCAAAGGATTTCAAACTAGGGATCTATACCAACCTGATTGATGCGTGACACTGCACCAACCTATCTGGTAGGCTCGCATCCTGATGGTGTTCATCAGACGATGCACTGAAGTCACATTTGTACAGTTTGTCTTTGGCCTCCCAATTCTGGGAAATTTAGATGGCATCACATGGTTGAGTAACAATGCTGAAAATGACCAATTTAATGGTATTTTATGGAGCACAGTGCTGTAACATTTCGAGCGTTTTCAAAACTTACCGTTGCTACTTTGCATTCTGCTTGATCTCCGTTTGCCGTGCACCGTCGCAGAAGAACAACACCGGTTAATTCCGGTTAGGACTTTTCCAAAGCCATTCTATCAGTGAATGCCAATAGGTGAAAGAACGTCACATGGGGTGGGCGTCGCTTGGATTTGCTCCGTCTGAGGATGTGCGTGACCTCTGCTTGAAATCTTCCCCAATGGTATAATGAAGACCATACGACTCATCAAATGGAAACTCCCTGCTACAGCAATCCCCATCTGACCACTGCATAGAACAGCACACTAGAGCTGCAGCATCCTGTGCTGTCTAGGTAGACCACCATATCGTTTTTGAATTCTTGTTTAAAGTTCAATTATCCCTTTAACCTTTTAACAGCTGCTGAATAAGGAAATCTGGAACATAATAAAAACACACTAGGGGTAAAATGAAAATGGGGAGATGGGGAGAGAGGTATGACGGGCGGATTATCCGATGTTGCCCATTTTACACCAACACCCAAAGGCAAAATTACCCCCGCCGACTTTTTGGGAATTTCAGCAATGATTTCAACTTGATTTTTTTTTAAGCATTTATTCCACTAACTGCAACACCTTATTTTTTTTTAAGTCTCTCAGCTCGTAGATCAGCACGCAACTAGCTCACTGGGTTTGGCTCGTTTTAAATTTGTGCAGCTGACCTGAAATTAATCACTCTTGCTGACTTCCACATGCCCATATGGTGAGCAGAGCTTGCTGCGTACATGTGTCGAGCTCCACTTTGTCCGGCCAAAGAACAAGGCAGAGCCGCTCTCTGAGTCAGACAATTAAGTGCCCACTTGTGCCTGATTGCAGGCAGTTTTCGTCTCCGTGGAGCCGCAGCTACGAGGAACCAGCCCGAAACGTTTGAAACTTATTCCGCAAAATGACCCCCCCAACAGCTGGCAAAGATCATCACCTCATCAGTCTGGGCAGGATTTGAATCCAGGTCCCAGAGAGGAAAAGACCTCCTCCGCTTCTTTCCGCCGCCCCTGCTATCTTGACCGCTGTACTGTTTTCGTGTGCTTTGGTCAGCTATTTCCTGTAACCCAGACTTTGCAAAGCCTGCCCGAAAAAAAAACTACCGCAACTAAGGAATCGCAGTGACAAAGTAGAATTAAATGCTCGTGCTTTTCAGAAGATTTTTGTTTTTAATGCCAGAGACACTCAGCATGTCAGCCCAGCATCTGTGGACAGAACACACTGTGGTAAACCACTGTTATACCTGCCTGTGTGGGTGTTTGTATTCCACTGTGTACATGTCTGTACATGCCTCGGCTGACTCCTCCCACGAGTCCAGGTATAAAGGTGACTGCTCCACAGTCCCTCTGTATTCTGGACTGGTCGACCACTCGAGGCACACCTTCATTCTCTTGTTAATAAAAGCCTGTTAGTTACTCGCTTAACCTCAGTCTTTTGAGTAATTGATAGCGCATCAATTTTATTAACAAGATTTTTTTATAATGGAGAAGATCCTCACACCAGCATGCCTGGACTTAGACCATCGGGAGGCGGACGCATCCACCAAGTTTGCTCACTGGCTTAGGTGCTTTGAAAGATTCCTGATCGCCTCCGCTGCAACGGTCAAATCGGATGAGGACAAACTGGGTGTCCTGACCTCCAAAGTGAACCACCGAGCGTACTCGGTCATCCAGGACGCGACCTCGTACACGGCTGCTCTCAAGCTCCTCAAGGACCAGTACACGCGCCCAGTGAACGAGGTGTACGCCAGGCACCTCCTGGGGAGTCGTAAACAACAACCTGGAGAATCGACCGAGGAATACCTTCAGGCACTGTCTGTGCTTAGCCGGGCCTGTGGTTGTAAGGATGTAAAGGCCGCCGTGTACACAGAGGAACTTATCCGGGATGCTTTTGTAGCGGGCCACAGGTCCAATTACACCCGACAGCAACTGTTGGAGCAGAGTGACCTCGACCTCAACAAGGCCTCTGAACTCGCACTATCATTGGACGCAGCCTACCGGGGCATGGATGCCTACTCCTCTGCACCGTGGACGCCGTGGGGAACGACAGCCTGGGACACGGTAGGACCGTCTCATAGTGCCGTGCCACCCCAGCCACATCCCAGCAATGGCCCAACTACCGCAACAGTGTCCCAAGGTCAGAAATGCTACTTCTGTGGCCAGGCCAAACACCCCAGAGCGCGCTGCCCGGCGAAAAATGCGATCTGCTCGGGCTGCGGGAAGAAGGGACACTACGCCAGCGTCTGCAGGGCCAAAGCCACCCCGAATCCCAGCAGCGCCGCGTGTGGGCCGTGCGGGCCGCCATCTTGGGCCTCCCCAGCCATGTGCGAACCACCGGAACAGCAGCCATTTTGGACGCCTCCAGCCACATGGGGATCATGGACGCCGCCATCTTGGACGCCAGCCGGGACGCAGCAGGCCCCCAACACCGCCTCATCTGATACCCGCAGCGACACACCGACCCCTACGCTGGCCTCCGTTACGCTGGACCAAGCGAGACCGCACCAACTGGCCCGGTCCACAATGGACATTAAGGTAAATGGTCACGAAACAACCTGCCTTTTTGACTCTGGGAGCACGGAGAGCTTCATCCACCCCGACACGGTGCAGCGTTGCTCTCTCCCAGTCCTGCCTGCGCACCAGCGGATTTCTATGGCCTCCGAGTCCCAGTCGGCGGACATTGGCGGCTACTGCGTGGTGACACTCTTAGTAGACGGGACTGTGTACGATAATTTTAAACTTCTGGTCCTGCCCCACCTCTGCGCTGCCGTTCTACTGGGGTTAGATTTTCAGTGCCACCTTAAAAGTGTTACGATGGCGTATGGTGGACCCCTCCCCCCACTCACAGTCCGCAGCCAGCAGCTTCCAAACTGCCCGCCGCGCACCAGGTGCAACCTCTCCACACTCAGAGTCACCCCCCCCCCACTGTTTGCTAACCTCACCCCCGACTGTAAGCCCATCGCCACAAAGAGCAGGCGATACAGTGCCGGGTACAGGGTTTTCATTAAAACCGAAGTGGAGCGGCTCCTGAAGGAGGGGATTATTGAGGGCAGCACCAGCCCCTGGCGAGCCCAGGTTGTGGTCGTTAAGACCGGCGAGAAGCAGCACCTGGTCATCGACTACAGCCAGACAATAAATCGCTACACCCTGCTGGACGCTTACCCACTCCCCCGCATAGCTGATATGGTCAACCAGATCGCGCAGTACTGCGTCTTCTCGACCATTGACCTGAAATCAGCGTACCACCAGCTCCCTATCCGCCCTGAGGACTGCCAGTATACTGCCTTTGAGGCAAACGGCCGCCTCTATCACTTCCTTAGGGTTCCCTTTGGCATCACCAACGGGGTCTCCGTCTTCCAAAGGGAGATGGACCGGATGGTCGATCAAAATACATTGCAGGCCACTTTCCCATATCTGGACAATGTGACCATCTGCGGCCATGACTTGCAGGACCATGACGCAAACCTCGAAAAATTCCTCTGCACCGCCCAACTCCTGAACCTGACGTATAACAAGGAGAAGTGCATATTCCGCACAACCCGCCTCGCCATCCTTGGCTGTGTTGTGGAACACGGAGTCATCGGTCCCGACCCCGACCGGATGTGTCCCCTTATGGAACTCCCACTGCCCCACTGCCTCAAGGCCCTGAAGAGGTGCCTAGGGTTTTTTCTCCTATTACGCCCCCTACTATGCGGACAAGGCCCGTCCGCTGATCAAGTCCACCTCTTTTCCCTTGACGGCAGAGGCCCGCTTAGCCTTCCGCCGTATCAAGGAAGACATTGCCAAAGCCACCATGCACGCAGTGGACGAATCCATCCCCTTCCAGGTGGAAAGCGACGCGTCTGACTTTGCCCTGGCCGCTACCCTTAATCAGGCGGGGAGACCCGTGGCCTTCTTTTCACGAACCCTCCAAGGCCCGGAGACCAGACACTCCGCTGTTGAGAAGGAGGCCCAGGCTATTGTGGAGGCTGTGTGTCATTGGAGGCACTACCTGGCCGGAAAACGATTTACCCTGCTCACTGACCAGCGTTCAGTTGCTTTTATGTTTAACAACAAGCAGAGGGGCAAAATCAAAAACGACAAGATCTTGAGGTGGAGAATCGAACTTTCCACCTACAATTACGAGATCTTGTACCGGCCCGGGAAGCTCAATGAACCCCCGGATGCTCTATCGCATGGCACCTGCGCCAGCGCGCAGATCGATAGACTGCGGGCCCTCCACAATGACCTCTGCCACCCGGGGGTCACCAGGTTCTTCCACTTCATCAAGGCCCGCAACCTGCCTTACTCCATTGAGGAGGTCAGGACAGTGACCAGGAACTGCCAAGTCTGCGCTGAGTGCAAACCGCACTTTTATAGACCAGACAGGGCTCACCTGATAAAAGCCACTCGCCCCTTCGAGCGCCTGAGCGTTGATTTTAAAGGGCCTCTCCCCTCCTCTGACTGCAATGTGTACTTCCTCAACATTATTGATGAGTACTCCCATTTCCCGTTCGCCATCCCCTGCCCGGACATGACCAGTGCCACGGTCATTAAATGTCTGAACGACCTCTTCACCCTGTTCGGTTTCCCCAGCTATATCCATAGCGACCGGGGCTCATCGTTTATGAGCGACGAACTCCGCCAGTACCTGCTCGCTAGGGGTATTGCCACAAGCAGGACCACCAGTTACAACCCCCGGGGGAACGGACAGGTGGAAAGAGAGAATGCGACAGTTTGGAAGGCCACCCTGCTAGCCTTAAAGCCAATGTCTTGTTAATAAAAGCCTGTTAGTTACTCGCTTAACCTCAGTCTTTTGAGTAAATGATAGCGCATCACACACAAGTTAACATTTCATCAGAACTGGAGGACATTATGGATGAAGGACATTTACAACAGGAACAGAAAACAAAGGAAGGGGGGAAAAAACGCAGAGTTTTTTAGTTCCCGCAGGCTCCTGAGCCACTGGAGTCTGCTTGACTTTGTCAGTTTCTCATGCTTCCATTTCTACCTGCCTTATCTCCACCGCCACCCCCTCAGCTGTTCACATGCCCTCTTTGTCTCGCCAATGTCTTCAATTTCTCTCATTGTGTCTCTTGTTGAGCCGACATCCAGTCCTGGATGAGATTGAACATTGGGAAGACCAAAGCCATTGTCTTCGGCCCCCCGCCACAAGCTCTGTTTTCTCGCCAACGAGTCCAATCGCCTCCCTGACCACTGCATCAGGTTAAACCAGACCATTCGCAACCTTGGTGTCCGATTTGACCTTGAGCCAAATTTCCAACTCCCTATCCACTCCATCACAAAGGTCTCCTACTTAAATGTAGTAAAAGGTAATCAGACAAGAAAATTGACACCACGCACAAAAAGAAAATAGTAGGAGGGGCGACTAAAAGCTTGATCAAACCTGTAGGTTTTAAGGAGGGTCTTAAGGGAGAAGAGATATGTGGAGAGATTTCGGAAGGGAGTTCAAGAGCTTTGGGCCCAGACAGCTGAAGGCACGGCCACCACTCGTGGGGAAAAGGGGGTGGCAGATGCACGAGACCAGAGTTGGAGGAACGCAGAGTTTTTTTGAAGGGTGTAGTAGGTTACAGAGACAGGGAGGGGGGAGGCCATGGAGGGATTTGAAAACAAGGATGAGCATTTTAAAATCGAGGCGTTGCTTAACGGGGAGCCAATGTAGGTCAGCGAGCACAGGGACGATGGGTGAACGGGACTCGGTGCGAGTTAGGATGCGGTCAGCAGAATTTTGGATGAGCTCAGGTTTGTGGAGGGTGGAAGATGAATCCCTGAAGAAATTCCTGAGGCAATAACACTTTGAGAGTCACCTGGGGAATCAGTTGCGCGAGGCTGGTGCCCGGTTTACAATCTGTGCCCGCTGACAACGAGGGCAGGGCCTCGCAACATTGGGACTGTTATTTCATTAATAGTGGACTGTCGGTAGATCTTTAGCTTTTAAAACCCTCCAATGTTTTCACACATACTACACTTCAATCTCTAATTTCCTGAGTCAGGAATGGCTGTGCGATACATGCAATAAATTCCCTCAAGCTACTTATTTTGACAATGCAGTAAAAATTATGACACCTTTTGTACTTTCAGTTGTAACTTGAAGTTTGTTCTGGACCAGGGGATTATCATTCAGAAGGACGTGGTTATAGTCAGCAGTAAGCTTTGCACATTTGGCAGGGAGTCCCAGTGGTGCAGGCTGTTGCCATTATTGTATTGTGCTTGGAATAGTAGGGAAATTAGTTTATGCCCCATAATTGACCCAAGTGTTCAGCTCTCAGCCTTGGCCAGATCATCCAGTACAATTCTGGTCTCCTTACCTAAGGAAGGATATATTTGCCATAGAGGGAGTGCAACGAAGGTTCACGAGATTGATTCCTGGGATGGCAGGACTGTCGTATGAGAAGAGATTGAGTAAACTAGGCCTGTATTCTCTTGAATTCAGAAGAAAGAGAGGGGATCTCTTTGAAGCATACAAAATTATTACAGGGCTTGATAGGGTAGATGCTGGGAGAATGTTTCCCTTGGCTGAGGAGTCTAGAACCAGGGGCCACAGCCTCAGGATAAAGGGCAGGCCATTCAGGACTGAGATGAGAAGAAATTTCTTCACACAGAGGGTGATGAATCTTTGGAATTCTCTACCCCAGAGGGCTGTGGAGGCTCAGTCATTGGGTATATTCAAAACAGAAGTCGATAGATTTCTGACTAGTAAGGGCATCAAGGGATATGGCGATAGGGCCGGTGAATGGAGTTGAGGCAGAAGATCAGCCATGATCTCATTGAATGGCGGAGCAGGCTCGAAGGGCCGAATGGCCGACTCCTGCTCCTATTTCTTATGTTCTTATGTCCTTATCCATTGGAGACACCAAGGGAGCAGGAAACTGTCGGTTTCGGCTAGATTCCCGCCTGCCCATGACAGAATCAGGCCTTGGTGCTTTTAACAGGCCGCTGGCCGACTTCCCGCTTGGAATGGGTGGGAGGCGGCTTCCGACCTGTGGAAACTCGAGCGGCCCACAGCCACCCACCGACACTCGGGCAGAGGTTCTGGGGAGGGGATCTCACCATAAGGAAGGTGGCAGTCTGGGCCACAGGGGGCCTAAACTTTCTGTCTGGGCCTCGCAGGAGTAATCTTTCTGGAGGAGGAACAAATAAAGGAATAAAAAAAGGTAAAAATTGAAACAGGCCTGTTAAACAACTAATGACAGCACTTGCTACCACATAGTTGTGGATGTAGTTATCTCCCTCTGATTCCAAATATTAATGTTTCGAGCAAAATCCATTTTATACAATTAATCTTGGCAACCTGCTTTACATTAAAACTAATTATGACGCAGAGACGAAGAAAAGGTACATGATGGGCTTGGGTGACTATGTTTTACTGGGAAATAGCCACAGAATGAAGTTGGGTCAAACCGCTTAAGAGGTGATTCTAGTGTAAATCTTGATTCTCGAAGGGGTTTATCTGGGTAAGCCCCCCTGCTTTCCACTGTCATCTTATTATAAAGCATGCGGCGCTTCCACTTAACAAATTCTGGTGAGTCTTTTTAGGAAATATGTATATTGTTTCCTCTGGTAGGAGTGTCCTTGAGAAGCTGAATGGTCCACAGCACAGTGCAAGCATTGCTATCGTGATGCTTTGGAACTACAATGCTCCTGCATAGCAGAGCACCAGCCAACGAGCGTGTGTCTTTAGTTCCAATGGAAGGGATCGGAGTTGAGATCCACAGTTGCTGGTCTCTCAGGCCACCGTTTCTATGACTAAAGAAGAATACCAGGGAGATGTTAAAAATAAGGACCATCAAGAATGTACTTAAATGCCACCTCACAGTTAGTTTGACAGAAGGGAATAGGGGAAACTGTGTGAAAGTCAGTTCACGCACACGACAGTCGCACATGAAGTTCCCGTCCTGGAGCAAGGAAAGGATCTGGAATGCACTGCCTGAAAGGGTGGTGGAGACAGACTCAATCGTGGCTTTCAAAAGGGAGTTGGATAAGAACCTGAAAGAAAAAAACGGGCAGGGCTATGGGGAAAGGGCGGGGGAGGGGGACTAGGGGAAAGGGCGGGGGAGGGGAAAGGGCGGGGGAGTGAGACTAGGGGAAAGGGCGGGGGAGGGGGACTAGGGGAAAGGGCGGGGGAGGGGGACTAGCTGAGGTGCTCTTGTAGAGAGCTGGCACGGGCTCGATGGGCCGAATGGCCTTCTTCCATGCTGTAACCATTCTATGATTCAATGAAATAGTGCTGGCAAAACAAACCCTATTGGCAATTAGTGGTTGACGAATCCAGGTGTGTCATACCGTACGATACACTTGCACTTATTTTCTTTTGTAATGCTATATTTACAAATTAAATTACATAAATAACATATTCAATCAATAGAGGTAGACCAATCCATAACTGCTATGCTTTAACAAGCAGTGCCCAATACTTCAAACAGATCGGTGAAACCGTTTCAGCCATTCTATTTAACTGCAGACCCCGGGTTAAACAGAAACCCTGGTTCGACATACTGTCGATTCTAAAGCAGCACAGGCTCACAAGTCACCGCAAGTGTACTGTTGGGAGCTAAAGGAGCCAAACTGTTTAAAGCCAGTTTTGCTCGGGGGAGTTTATTTCAGCAAGGTGTCTGTGGACTTATGCAGCCGATACCCGACGTTCACCCCTGGTTCCTACCAGTCACAGAGACGCAAATACACAAAACGCACATTCCTGATATTGATCTTCTCTGCAGAATTGCAACACCTTGACAATAGCGCTCGCAGAATCTTTAAAAAAACACATGGATCGCCTCAACTCCTACAACAACAACAACAACCTGTATTTATACAGCGCCTTTAACATAGTAAAACGTCCCAAGGCGCTTCACAGGAGTATTATAAGACAAAAAGTTTGACACCGGGCCACATAAGGAGAAATTAGGGCAGGTGACCAAAAGTTTGGGCAAAGAGATAGGTTTTAAGGAGCGTCTTAAAGGAGCAAAGAGAGGTAGAGAGGTGGAGCGGTTTAGGCAGGGAATTCCAGAGCTTAGGGCCGAGGCAACAGAAGGCACGGCCACCAATGGTTGAGCGATTATAATCAGGGATGCGCAAGAGGGCAGAATTAGAGGAGCGCAGATATCTCAGGGGGTTGTGGGGCTGGAGGAGATTACAGAGATAGGGAGGGGCGAGGCCATGGAGGGATTTGAAAACAAGGATGAGAATTTTAAAATCATGGCGTTGCTTAACCGGGAGCCAATGTAGGTCAGCGAGCACAGGGGTGATGGGTGAACAGGCCTTGGTGCAAGTTAGGACACGGGCAGACAAGTTTTGGATCACTTCAAGTTTACGTAGGGTAGAATGTGGGAGGCTAGCCATGAGTGCGTTGGAATAGTCAAGTCTAGAGGTAACAAAGGCATGGATGAGGGTTTCAGCAGCGGATGAGCTGAAGCAAGGGCGGAGACGGACGATGTTACGGAGGTGGAAGTAGGCGGTCTTAGTTATGCCACGGATATGTGGTCGGAAGCTCATTTTAGGGTCAAATATGACAGCAAGATTGTGAACAGTGTGGTTCAGCCTCAGACAGATGTTAGGGCGAGGGATGGAGTCAGTGGCTAGGGAATGGAGTTTGTGGCGGGGACCGAAGACAATGGCTTCGGTTTTCCCAATATTTAATTGGAGAAAATTTCTGCTCATCCAGAACTGGATGTCGGACAAGCAGTCTGACAATTTAGAGACCGTGGAGGGATTGAGAGAAGTGGTGGTGAGGTAGAGCTGGGTGTCATCAGTGTACATGTGGAAACTGACGCTGTGTTTTCGGATGATGTCGCCAAGGGGCAGCATGTAGATGAGAAATAGGAAGGGGCCAAGGATAGATCCTTGGGGGACACCATAGGTAACGATGCGGGAGTGGGAAGAGAAGCCATTGCTGGTGATTCTCTGGCTACGATTATATAGATAAGAACTGAACCAGCTGAGTGCAGTCCCACCCAGCTGGACGACGGTGGAGAGGCGTTGGAGAAGGGTGAAGTGGTCAACCATGTCAAAGGCTGCAGACAAGTCAAGAAGGACAAGGAGGGATAATTTACCTTTGTCACAGTCACAAAGGATGTCATTTGTGACTTTGATGAAATTACAGGTAGCAGGGAGGATATTTTACAAGTAACCACACGGCAGCAGAGCTCCAAATATAGATCTTGGAGGAAAGATTCATCCCCTTAGCGCCTCCCAGTAGATGGCGCTAATGGGGAGATAGAGCAAGATCAACGGGGCGAGGCGAATCCAGTGCCGTACACCAAATCCGCCCCCCTCCCCCGTAACACCGCTGGTAAGCGGTATCACCGGGAACGTCACTGTGACATTAGTGAGTGTGCAATGCTCACTGACAGCCCGATTTGCTAAATTGATTGTTGCCACCTACCTCAGCACCTGGAGTAAACACCAACAGGGAGAGATGGCATGCAGCACCAGAAAGCTGGCTCCAGTGACATTATTTAAAGGGATCATCAGTAATCACTCGCAGCTTAGTGCAGTTTCAGTGGATTCTTGTCAGTTTCACCCACTGCAACAGTTTCATTCAGTAATTTGAAGGTTCTTTTGTATCAGGAGTCTTCTGGCAACTAAAAAGTAGCTACATTTATTCTTCCCGCCCTCCAGGATCTACGGTGGAGGGAGCGTAGGAAGTGAGAAATATGGGAACATGTGTGCATAGAGATGAGGAGGGTCATCAGGGCTATCACCAGGGAGGCCTTACCCTCCGAGGGTATTCCCAGAGCACTTCTCCTACCTTCAATTAAGTGAGGAGCAGTGTATTAGATCACTCTGCCTCACCAAGGAGGTGGTCACAGAAATCTGCCACCTCCTCCAAACAGACCTCCAGCCTCACATCAGGATGACTTAAAGCCCACATCCCCTTTGCTCACCACATTCCCATCATTCCATCCCTCTCGCAGGCTGCAAAGCTGAAATGACAGACACCACAAAAGAATGGTAAGTGAATATTTATCAAAAATCAGTGAACATATATTTACACCAAAAATATTAACTATTCATCCTTGTGCAATCCCTTAATACCTGTTGTTACTGTGCCTTTGCCTACTCGCGAGCTCCGATGAAGTGTTGGCAGCACGGCTGGTGGAAGGCTGCTGTGTGTCCATGTGGGAGACTTCAGATGGCCTTGCAGGACGCCCTTGACTAGCTCTGGACCTGGAAGGCCCGGCAGTAGACTGCACCACCTCAGCAAGGGCGCAGCAGTCTGGGCTGGCTGGATGACAGGCAGCGACAAGGGCAATGGCGGAGTGGGAAGAGGAATGCTGCCATCTTGAGAGAGGACAGCAGGTTCCTGCTCCACTGACCCAATGCCACTCCCCCAGGGTAGCACCTCAGCATCACTAGTAATCTGTAGGAGCACAGATTGCTGGCCTACTGCGACACCGTGAAAGCCCTGGTCGATGGTGGTAGATCCAGCCATGATGGCAGCAGTCAGAGCTTGCGTGGCATCAAGCTGAGACTGCATGAGAGCAGTCTGAGATTGGATGCCACCAAGCCTGGACTGCATTACAGCACTAAGACGTTGCATTGCTTCCACCTCTGCTGCAATGGAAGCTGCCAGATCGCCCATCACACGCAGCATCCAGTCTGTGTCGCCACAGTCTCTCTGGGAGTCTACCATCCTTTGCAGACTGGAAATGATGGGCTCCATGGTGTGCGCAGAGCTCTGTGCAATGTTGGAGGCGGACTCCTCCACGCTCCTTACCATTGCCAAGAGGCTCTCAGGCACCCTTGCCATTGTACCTATCATTTCCGTGTGCATGCCCATCGCCCTTCTTCTACACATCTCCCCATCAAGGTCCTCACCTGAGTTCTATGCAGCAGAACTCTCGCACGAACTCGCCCTCCAGGGAACTGGCCCCCAAGCTACCCTTTCCCCATGGTCTTGCTACAGCCCACTTGTCCCCGGTGCCTCATCCTGTGCAGGTCCTGCTACTATACTAGCCTCTAAAGAACACGTAGTGCCAGTATCTGAGCTGGTGTCAGCGGGTGAGAGGTGTAATGACGCAGTGTCTTCTTCGTCCTTTTCTTCTTCTGCCTCGCTCTCTACCATGCCCTCAGGGACAGGCTGCTCAGGTGCTTGCTGATTATCTGAAAGCATAAGAGGCACAAGAGTTGGGTTAAGGTGAGGGGAGGGGACAGGAAGGGAGAAATGCATGCATCATGATTAGCTGGAAAGTGCGAAACACTTGTGGGGTGATGGGGAAGTGGGATGTGAGAAGATTGAGTAGGGATGAACATACCGTAGTTGTCCCTAAGGGGGGCAATGTCGCTGGTGGTCACCTGGTGCCCAATGATCTGCAGCACACGATTCTCCAGCGTAGACTGTGGTTGGGTGTCGGCATGTCCCCCACCTGCTTCCTCCAGTTGTGAGCCACCTTGGCCTGCAAGTGAAAGGAAAGTGTGTGAGTGAGTGTGGAGCAATGTGTTTGGGTGATGTGCCTGCCATAGTTGAATAGCTGTCATTGTGTGCAAGGTGTGAGATGTGGGTGTGAGTGTTGATAGGTAGAGATTGTTGGTGGGTGAGTGCTGGGGGTGTGGGGCTTTGGGCAGTGTGTGAAGACTGTGGTTCAGATGGTGGTATGTAGCATTTGTTGAAGCATTCACTTACCCTGATCACCCGAGTGAGGTCGTTAAATTTCTTCCCGCACTGTGTGTGGATCCTGGGGACCACAGTGCTGCCCAAGACATGGTGCAGAAGACTTGTGGCGAGGGTCTCGTGCCACTTGTAGGAGAGCACCGCCCTCTGTCTCTGCACAGTGAAAACCAATGCCTCCAATGCTCCATCGGAGAATCTGCAGGCTCTCTCCCTGGGGCATGGATCTGCTGTGAGCGCATCTGCTTCTGCTTCTGCTTGCTAAGGCAGCTGCACAGCCAACAATGCTGAGAATGAGGTGCTGCAGCATCAATGAACCTCCCCTTTAAGTAGTGAAAAAAGCCTCTGGCAATCATGACTTGCATTTAGACTGCATCTGATATTGGTCCACCCTTTAATTCTAATGCCACTGAGCTTGGGGTTAAGACTTGATTTAGGACTTCAATCATTTTATTGAGCAGTGAGCATGAATTTTGTGTGCAGTCTAAAGCATTTGCGCCTGGCGCTAATTCTTCAACTTTTCTACTGACTCTGCCCATTCCTTGGCTATAATGAATTTCTAGCCCCTTGAATCTAAGAGACAAGTGGGCTGCATTCATTGTAAAAAAAATTCCATTAAACAGTCTGAATACAATTTAATGATGGATTAACTTTGGGATTTAAAACATCTCAAACTTAATCTAAACAAATGAAATTGTAACGCGTGAGTTATAACAGGTATTGCACTAATGCTGAAATATACTAGAACGACAAATCCTAAACTCCAGTTTATTGAGCAAGATCTCATTTTGGATTTAACCTGTTCACCACCACAAAGTTATATTTAAGGAGGATGCGAGATACTGTAATCTGTATTGTTTGTAAAATCAGTGGCACTGTCTTGAATCTCTTTGAATTCAAGAAATACAAAACTGATTGAACTTCAACAGCAAAACTGGAAAATTGTCGGCCGTAAACAGGGGAGAAGCCAGAATTTCAACAACAAACTCCCGAAATCTAGATGCGGTGTGAGCCTTGCCTCTTGTGCCCTCTCCTCACTTTGTTTTGGTTGGTCAGTGTTATAAAGGGGTCCAGATGCCGCCCTTTTTTTTTACAGCTCTGATGAAATATTAACCAAACCTTTCTCCTTTCAGATGCGGACGGCGCTGTTGTATGTTTTCAGTACTTTCTGGTTTTATTCCAGATTTCCATAATTTGCATTTTTTTTTTCCCCTGGTACATTGCTGAGCACTTCGGATAACCAACTGCCAGACAGAAGAGTTGGGAACTGTTTGTTATTGCACTGTACACTGCTGTAGAAAAATTGCTTTCCATGCACAGAAAGAGATTCAAAACAAATGCAGCATCGCCGTCCAGTGGATTACTCCACAGCATCTGTGTCTAATACAATGTTACACACCTGCCATCGCTTTGAGGGTCAATTTAGGCTGCAACCATTTTGAAAACGAGTTAAATGCCCACCTGTGGCAGATTTGGGCAGGAGATCTTTCTGATGCTAATCTGGAGTTTGCTGATAAACTGCCAGAAGTGTTTTGCTTGGCTTCGAGGCCAGCATGTGCTCTATAAATAGCATCTCGAAAGGAGTTACTAATCTTTATGGAATAAACTGACAATTCAGATGGGGCACGGAGCCTCAGTTGAAACATTTAGAAAAATGAACAGGTTGTGCATTCAGCAGGGAGCAGAGGGACAAAGGCTAGGCATCAAATCAGGAAGGGCCTCTAAGTGGGTGGGTTGAATGGCCCAACTTTATTGCTAACCTCTTACCTGACTTCTTAGTGTCACGAGTAAAAGGAGAGACACACAAAACTAAATATGCTGCAAACGTTTATGAAGGAACCATGATCCTGTTCACATCTATCACAATGACCAGGCATCAAAGCTTACCTTCACCCCTTTGATTATGCAGACATCTATTTTTTGTATACAGGCCAAGTACTTTATAACTTAAGTACCCTATAACTATGCCTTAAAAGTAGATAAATGTTGAGCACAAAACACCTGGGCATCCAAGAATATCAAAAGAAGTCAAAAGGCCTAGAATTACACAGAATGTACAGCACAGAAACAGGCCATTCACCCCAACTGGTCCATGCTGGTGTTTATGCTCCATCTGAGCCTCCTCCCACCTCTCTTCATCTAACCCCAACAGCATAACCGTCTATTCCTGTCTCCCTCGTGTGTTTATCTAGCTGTGTTGAAAGTTTTCTTTATGGAAAGTAGACTGCTATCCACGCATGTCCCGAAATCCTACCTGCCCAGCTCTGTCCCAACAACAGTGAACCTCCATTTTATTGCCAATTGCCAGGAGATTGTTTTGGTTGGTTGCAGCTGATGTTTTTATACCTTGACTCAGAAGATCTGGGTACAGCTTTGAAAAAAAAAAATGAGTTTGACTACCAATCATAGTTAGTGGGTGAAATGTTAATTTGACCCCGGAGGTAGATGCTCTAAGCAGGAGTGACAGAAGAGTCTGGAGGAATCATCTCCCCCAGGGCACCTGGAGGTAACAACAGAGCACTTAAGGGCTCCGCTGGCACGCTGCTCTATCCATCCTAATTTGTGAGTTGCCGCTGAACATATTGTTCAGAATTAAGGCTTCTCTGCCAACACTGAGACCTATTCATCTACTGTGCTAAAGAAGCAGAAATGATGAGTGAAGCTCCACATAAATCTGACTGTGCTGTTTTTAACTCATCAATCCTTCTTCGCATTTTGGACGAGTGGGAAGAATACATAGGGCAAATGGTTTGTTGTGGGGCGATGAGCTCTACCTGAGTATGGCAGAAAGAGGTCGCATTTATGTAGCAGTTCAGCACATCTTCAGAACGTTCCGAAGCCCTTCACAGCCAATTAATTACTTTTGCATAGATATTAGGTAAACATAGCAGCCAATGGGTGCCAGGCAAGGTCCCGCCAACAACAAATCAGATGAATGACTAGTTAATCTGTTTTGGGTGGTTTTAGTTGAAGGAGGAATGTTACCATAACACAGAGAGAACTCCCAGCTATTTTTTGAATAGGGCCACGGGATCCTTTATGTCCACCCGTTTAACTCTCTCAGTACTGTATCATAATGTCAGCGCAACGGATATGGGTACTGCAAATTTACATGGAAATCCTATGGGCAATCCAAATTCTAGGGTCTGAGCAGATTCAAGTGACAACAAATCATTTGGCCCAACATGACTTAAGGTGACATCAAGTAGTTAGGCACAATACAGGAACAACCATCTATTATTGCTTTCCTTTAATAATATGCAATGGTTATAGAATATCCTGACAATCAACTGCAGATTTTTTTTTTAAATAAGTTTGCATAAATGAGGCTATGGTTGAGAATTGTCCACAGTGAACACCATTGGGGAGAAAGATCCCACTGACAGTTGACATCTCCACTGGCAGTTTGTTGGGGCGTAAGACAGAAAAGTCCTCCACGTGAAATTTAGATAAATAGAGTAAATAATCAATAACAGACAGAGATTCAGATAGAGGAATGTTGTTTCAAGCTTCAGATGCTAGTCACAAAGCATTAAAGCTTGACTTGTAAGCTTTATAATGTAATTTAAAGCCCTTAATTAGATCGGTGCATTGGAATGATTGCCGGGTATCCATTACTTGCTATATTGACACGAGGTAGCAAATGGCCACCCTTATTAACAGAATAACAAGGCTAATGACTGGCTTGGACTCCACGCTCATCGTCTTGAGAAGCATGTTAACAACATCATACCAACTGTGTGAGAACATGTAAAAGTATAACCGCGGTGTCAAATGCTCATTAAAGTGTTGCTACATATTTGCTCAAAAGCACCGTTAAGAAAACCATCAGCCGAGGAGTTCACTGGGCCGTTTACTCAGTATGTCCTCTTGCTCAGCTTCACTACTCTCTGCATCTTTACTTACATCGACAAAAAATAAAATAAATGCTGAACTTCTGAAGGAAATGTATTTAATTCGCTAAACTCTCATCGCAGAAAATGAGACCCGAGTTTCCTCGGAGAAAAAAAAAACTTATTAAAATTTCCAGGGAGCATTTTTTTTTCTGGGAAGTTTCTTCGTCACCTCTTTAAATTTTAAAGCCTTTTTTTTTGTCTGCAGCATGCAGCAGGGTTCTCCTGAGGAATCTGCTGAAGCACTCTGGGTCAGAATGGACTATAAATTTGAAACATTTCATTACGAACATTGAATGTTTAGGATCCAGGCATACGGACTGCTTAACCCTTTGTGCTCTGATTATTTGTAGCCAAGTTTACAGAACATAAATTTTAAGGCTGTAAATCTATCAGCATGAATAATGCACAAAGAGTGATTATTATGAAGTATAATAATTGACCGTCGAGAGTCTCACAGTACTGCTTGGTTAAATATACAGCAAAAAAAAATGCGGGGGAGAAATCGTTGGAGTAGTTTAAACAACAAATAATCCAAGTTCCTTTCACATATGACCAATCTTTGGAAAATAAATTTAAAGATACTCCACTGCCATATTTCATAAGATGAAAGTATGACATGCAGTAGAAAAGACTGCTATATAACTGATTCAGGAAAATAATAACACAAGAAAATCAACAGGGGTTCATTCCATTTAGAGTATTTGATTTTCTGCACCGATTGTGAAGGAGCTGGAGCTGGTACTGCGGATTCTATTTTTAATATGTATAATGGGAGGGGATTTTAAAAAAGCTAGTGTGCAAAGAATTAAAACACATGTTGTGTCAATGTGAAGCAGTTGCAGGTTCATATTAATGCAAAATGTATGGTGCAAGGCAGATGTGAAGCCCCCAGACAGACGGTGCTTTCCAATTCAGCAAGCAGTGCGACACCACCTTGCAGTGGTCCTCTCGGACGGCAGCAGCTCCGAACCATCTGCTGTATTACGGTGGGAAGCTAGATAAGTACTTGAGGGAGAAAGTAATAGAAGGTTGTGCTAATAGGGTTAGGCGAAATAAGGTGGGAGGAGGCTGGTGTGGAGTATAAACACCCGCACGGACCAGTTGAGCCAAATGGCCTGTTTCTGTGCTGTAAATTCATGAATCATAGAATGGTTACAGCACTGAAGGAGGCCATTCGGCCTGTCGAGCCTGTGCCGGCTCTCTGCAAGAGCACTTCAGCTAGTCCCACTCCCCCGCCCTTTCCCCATAGCCCTGCAAATTTTTTCCTTCAGGTACTTGTCCAATTCCCTCTTGAAAGCCACGATTGAGTCTGCCTCCACCACCCTTTCAGGCAGCGTATTCCAGATCCTAACCACTCGCTGCGTAAAAATGTTTTTCCTCATGTCGCCTTTGGTTCTTTTGCCAATCACCTTAAACCTGTGTCCTCTGGTTCTCAACCCTTCCGCCAATGGGAACAGTTTCTCTCTATCTACTCTGTCCAGACCCTTCATGATTGTGAACACTTCTATCAAATCCCCTCTCAATCGTCTCTGCTCTAAGGAGAACAACCCCAGCTTCTCCAGTCTATCAACGTAACTGAAGTCCCTCATCCCTGGAATCATTCTCGTAAATCTTTTCTGCACCCTCTCTAAGGCCTTCACATCCTTCCTAAAGTGTGCCCAGAATTGGACACAATACTCCAGTTGAGGCCGAACCAGTATTTTATACAGGTTCATTATAACTTCCTTGCTTTTGTACTCTATGGGGGCGATTTTGCCAATGGGAAACTTTTGGAGGTGTGACTGCTGCTTGGCGGGTTGATGTTCCTCCTCCAACAACATCTGGCCAACCCACAATATTTTCCCTTGATTGACCTTGTTAAGCCCGCCCAGCAGGCTTAGCAGGCCAATTAAGGGAAAGCCGATTGCAGAGAACGTCAACTTATGACGTTTCATCTGTCAAAAGTGACATTCTCTGTAGTTTGATGAGGTCTTGAATTCAAGACCTCTTCAAACTTCTTTCTTTTACAAAAATTAGATGGTTGTTGCATCTGAGAATGCAACGGCCGCCTGTCATTCCCAATGCGGAGGTGCAAGGCTCTCCGCATACACACCGACTGAAGCCTGCAGGAAGAAACAAAGGTAAGTACACTTTTACTAACACTTTGCACTTACCTCAGATACTCACCTCTACACTCTTGTGCCCATCACTTACCTTCACAGCACACTTTTGCACCCCCTCGACCCCCGCAGACCCAGTACTTGCCTCGCTGAGTTGGCGGGTTTTGGAGCTGCCGGGAAGCCCGCACTTGTGAGGGCAAAAAGGGGATAATCCTATTTTCTGCCTGTTAACTACCTGTTAACAGGCAGTTAATAGGCTTTAATCCCTTCCCGTCTCCAAGGAAACGGGACCCGGCGCGGGACGGCAACCCGCCTCTTGGGAAGATGGCACGGAGGCGGGTTGGAGGCGGGTTGGGCACCCGTCCCCAAATTCTGCCATTTTCCCAGCAGTCCCACCTCCCCAGGGTTGGCAAAATCGCCCCCATAGCCTCTATTTATGAAGCCCAGGATCCCATAAGCTTTTTTAACTGCTTTCTCAACCTGCCCTGCCACCTTCAACGATTTGTGCACATATACCCCCATGCATATGTAATCATGCATATGTACAAACAATGCACACAGAAATATATATATATCTAAACACCCACTCACACCTTTAAAAAAATAATTGGGAACACAAGGGTATGCAACTACAATTTAATTTCTTTGTGTGCTTGTTATGTGGAAATTAGCAGAAGCCTTGGAGTATGTTGCAAGGCTTATTATACTCAAGAGAGTTTGTGAAGATCCTCTAAATCCTCATGATTGTGTTATACCTATGAATATATTCCCAGCTGCTGTTTCTACTGTATAATACACATATTCTTCCATTAATGAGCTTGTCTTTGAGAGTTTTGGCAGTAGAATTTCTACTGTTTATTACTGCTGACAGTTTCCCCCCTTTTGACATGAACTGCCAGCATTGTGGCTGCTGAGTTTTGCAGTGTTGCTTTGTAGTAGACAGGCGATGTTTCACTGAAAATTATGGCCTAGAAATCCGGGTGGTTTGCGGCAAACGTTACCGCCATGAAATGATGATAAAATGGCGGCCGGTGCTCTTGCGCCAGCTGGTGGCGGGTCCCGCGGCGGCCGCCATTTTCGGCAGGTCGGCGGCGCTGCCGTTGCCAGCCAGCAGCGAGAGTATTTCAATGAGCTGGAACCTGATGTCAATCGACATGCAACGCCGGGGTTAACGCCAGCTCGTCCATTTTGGAGTTCTCTGCTCGCATCGCCGCCCGCACTAAATCACGCCAGTGAGTGCTGCCGCTGAAAGGGGCTTCAGCAGCGTTAACGGCCATGAGGATTCTGACAGGACCTAGGATGATAGACGCTGACAAGTGGAAAACACCTCAGGTAGATGCCGGAACTTCAAACGCCTCCTTTGCCAAGGTTCTTCTTTTAGAATTTCAATTTTTGCCCCTCAGTGGCGAGGGCGGGGTGGGAGGAGGGGGGTTTCATTTTGTGGCAGCTTTCCGGGAGGCCTACAGTGTTTGTGGGTCAGAAAATCAATGGGTGAGCGCCATTGCAACGATTGAAGATCATCTCTGATCAGATCTCTTTGATCTTTATGGTAGCGTCACCAAAACGTCATCCCCTGGCAAATCTGAACTCAACTGTTTAAGGAATTACAAATAATTTATTCAAAATTTATTAACCAATTATTTATCAAATAATTATTTTGTGTCGAGTATGCAAGACCCACTAAAAGCTGCCACGATGACGACACATTTAAACACGTTCACGAATAACCATTGGGGAAAGATTAGTGTTACAGAGAACGCAGATGCATTCTTATCATAAACTATTAAAAAATCGACAAAACATCGGGTGGCAGCTACCATTTCTGGAGCAAATACGACAACTGTTTGGGTCACTCCTTTCTTCCCCATTGGCTCGTTGTCCCTTCCTTTCTTCTCAACAGAAGGCAGAAGGATCATCAGCTACAACTATGGCACATCAAGCGGGAGACAGAGACAACCTTTGGTCTCCGTCTGAGATTAGCGCTGAAAGGAGCGGCTCCACTAGAAAATCACCGCCACGCCGATGTTAATGAGCAGGCAGCACCAAAATACCGGAACTGCCAGCGCTCTCTCGGCCTGTGGCCATTATCCTTGGATGCCGCTGTTACCGGCAGGTTTCCAGCATTCTCCAATTTCTAGGCCTGTTGGTCTTGTTTTGTTGACAGGTTTTAGAAACCCTTCAATCGGTGAAGGAATTTGTTTTGGACAGAATCGATCAAATGTGGTATAGTTTTCACAAAATTTATCTCTTGGCTCGTTGTCCCTTCCTTTCTTCTCAACCAAGGCAGAAGGATCATCAGTTACAACTATGGCAGTTTATCTGACAACAACTTGCATTTATATAGCGCCTTTAACGTAGTAAAACATCCCAAGGTGTTTCACAGCAGCGTTACCAAACAGACTTTGACACCGAGCCAGGTAAGGAGATGTTAGGACAGGTGGTCAGAGAAGTAGGTTTTAAGGAGCGACTTGAAGGGGGAGAGAGAAAGGTAGACGGCGGAAATGTTTAGGGAGGGAATTCCAGAGCTTAGGGCCTAGAAAGCTGAAGGCTCAGCTGCCAGTGGTGGAGCGATGAAAATCGGGGATGCGCAAAAGGCCAGAATTGGAGGAGCGCAGAGATCTCGGCGGGTTGTAGGACTGGAGGAGATTACAGAGAGATAGTGAGGGGCGAGGCTATGGAAGGGTTTGAAAACAGAGGTCAGCAAAATATCAACTAACAGGTAGAAATGGCTGCAAATCCTAAAGTATTTAGGCGAAAGGGTTTGAGTACAGGAGCAAGGATGTCTTGTTGCAGTTGTACAGGGCCTTGGTGAGGCCACACCTTGAGTATTGTGTGCAGTTTTGGTCACCTTATCTGAGGAAGGATGTTCTTGCCATGGAGAGAGTGCAGCGAAGATTCACCAGACTGATACCTGGGATGGCAGGAATAACGTATGAGGAGAGATTGGGTCGATTAGGCTTATATTTGCTAGAGTTTAGAAGAATGAGAGGGGATCTCATTGAAACTTATAACATTCTAACAGGACTAGACAGACTAGATGCAGAAAGGATGTTCCCAATGGCGGGGGAGTCCAGAACCAGGGGTCACAGTCTAAAGATAAGGGGTAAGCCATTTAGAACTGAGATGAGGAGGAATTTCTTCACCCAGAGAGTGGTGAACCTGTGGAATTCTCTACCACAGAAGGCAGTTGAGGCCAATTCATTAAATATATTCAAGAAGGAGTTAGATATATTTCTTAAGGCTAAAGGGATCAAGGGATATGGGGAGAAAGCAGGGACAGGGTACTGAATTTGGATGATCAGCCATGATCTCATTAAATGGCAGAACAGGCTCGAGGGGCCGAATGGCCTACTCCTGCTCCTATCTTCAATGTTTCTATGTAACTTCTTCTCTCAGAGGGTCATAAATTTGTGGAATTCTCTGCCCCAGAAAGCTGTGGAGGCTGGTTCATTAAATACATTTAAAGTGGAGATAGACAAACTTTTGAAAGGTAAGGGAGTGAAGGGTTATGGGGAGTGGGCTGGGAAGTGGCTTTGAGCCCAAGATCAGCCATGATCTTATTGAATGGCGGAGCAGGCTCGAGGGGCCAAGTGGCCTATTCCTGCTCCTATTTCTTATGTTCTTATTCTGACAGACAGTCTTGGCCTTAGCATGGTGCGATGAATACTCTTTGACTGATCCAAATGCGCTGTACCTGTAGCCTCTCATTAGCTGTGCAGGCAACAGTTGTGCTAAACTCCCTGGTGAAACTGCAGTGACATGATGCATGGCACGCATCGTACATCATCTACCTGAACGACAATGGATACAATTTTGTAAGATTACATTATTCCCACTGTGAATTGCAAAAAATGAAGCAACAGCAAAAGTGGGGAAGATTAAATTGATAATTAACGACAGCCAATTATTCGTTTAGTAAGTGTACTTTTAATAAATATATTTTTGCACTGGCGATATACTCTTGACATTTTTGTAAGCTGACACTTCATATAAATAGAAAGAGAAATATCTAATAACACATATATTACATACCCATTTCACTGACAGCACTCCTCATGGCTCACGTCCCAAAGCATGAATCATACACTGACAGAACCTTGAACTAGCCTAAAAGAAAATCATCACCAGGAATGCAACGAGGCACGCGGGGGACACAGGCCTGGTGAGAGAATCAATAAATCATTTGACTTCCATTTCGTCACGTACCTGTAGGATCAATTTTAGAGCTGTGTCCATGGTAACAATGCTTTGGAGATATATGGTCTGCCTTTACATCGGTAAGGCGGTGGTTATTTTACTAATGGCTGAAATGTGCCCAGAGCTGACTAAACACTCTGTGGTCCACATCCCTTTTTCAGCCCAACATATTTTTTTTTTGGGTGGAACTCCTTGTAGACAATCAGGTGACGTGCACTATATTCAACACATCATTAACCCAAGGCACAATGGGCAGCGCTACAAGAGCAGATTGCAGAATGGGCAAAAGAAAAAAAAGTGGGGAAAAAACACAAGATAATTGAAGACGAAAACTAACTTTATATGTAACGGTTTATACTTTATTCTCTCCCCATCTGTAAAGCCGATGCCTTATATTTCCCCCTATCCAAAAAGATAGGGAGTGCCTTGGCCTCAAGCCTTCTCAGCGAATGTCCGGAAACAGCAGCTGCTGGGAGGTGTACAATTCGACTGGTACTCATGGTCACAATGGGGCGGGAAGGAGCAAAGCCAATTTGGCTTTTGTTTGCAACTGTACACTGGGAATAAACAAAACGCACTTTTCATAAATGCTGCAAGTGCAGATTTTGACAAATATAAATGCTGGCAGGCTACACCGTCGAATTTTCAGAGGTGAACAATGCTAGCTGCTGGCAGCATGCCTACCTCCCGTCCCCACCATAAGTCGTTTTTACAGGACTTACAGTGAACCATGCTCCACTTCTCATTATTCTAAATTTTCCTTTAAACTGTTAACGTGCCAACATGCTGTGCACATCTGCTACGTATCGGCCCGTGCGCCAATATTGATTTTTCTGTTTTTTTTTTACTTTTGCACTGATTAAAAGAGCATGGCTGCGATTTTGCCAGTGGAGGCGGGGTCGCGGCAGGAGAGGTGGGTGGGGGGTCCCGCTCCCCGCTCCCGGCTCCAGCCTGCTCTCTCCAAGTAATTTTACGTAGACTGGGCTTGTTAAGCCCGCCCTTGCGCGTTTCCCGGCCAATAAAAAGGAAGCGGGCCTGATGACGTCATTTGATGATGCGTCATCAGCCCGTTTCCTTAAAGGGGCCACGGCCACTCTGATTTTGACAGTTGTGCTCTCACTGTTCTGCAGCATTGCGGTGCTGCCAACACTGACAAGCACTGCACGAAGGTGGACGGCTGCACCCAGGCTCTCCCATTACTCCCTCCATATGCTTAGCAATGGGGAGACATAGAGAACCCGACCTACTTACCTGACGTGATCCCTGAGCGGTGGGAACCTCGTAAAAAAAAAAGTGATAAAATAGAAATAGGTTGGCAAAATAGTGGTTAACAAGCATTTAACTATCTTAAATGTCTACCCCATCACTTGGTGTCTTTGGACACGTTGGAAACTTACATGGAAGCGGGTTCCCAACCCGCTGTCAATCATTTCGATTTTGACAGCGGACCCGCCTCCAAACCCGCACTCTGAGCGCCGGCAAAATTCAGCCTCATGATTTAGTGAAATCCCAGCTAAAATCTCCTGGTGAGGATTGGGAGCGAGCAGGCTGACAATGGTCAAGTATTATCTCTTCCTGTAGTTCCCTCCACTGTATAAAATGAGCCAGTTTGACTGCCAGGGGTTGAGTCCTGGTTTCCTGCCGTGGGTCTGATTGTAAGCCAGGTAAATGTCCTCTCTCACCGGGGAAGCACGGTAGCTCTCCTTGGAGCCTTCATTGCTCTTCCCCTCCCCCTCACATATGGTCCTGGCCAACATCAGGAAGCACAATGCTTCAGTCTTACATTGGCTGTGGATATAGCTGGTTCATACATTCTTTTGTTCATGTTTCTATTAGGGAAGAGACAACCTTATAAACATTATACTTCAGTTCACATTCATGATCCTTGCGGGGGCAATTCATTTTCCATGGAGACATTTGAAGAATTTTATGATTATTCTTCAGAATTAACTTTTATCAAAGTGAAGGATGTCATTCCTTGGGAAGAAACACTCTCATTTTACCTAATGTAAGCATCAAGCACCCCCTCAAGACAGGTATATCATGGGACTCCTGCAGTATAAAGTTCTCTCTTCCTCACCATATCTTAAGCCCCATCCTCAGAACGGTACCATCTTGTACACCAGTGTAACATTTACATTTCCCAACCAGTTTATAAATTCTCTGAACTGAGACTGCTAAATTAACACCAAAATGCAGATACTTTTGTGTGTGGCCTAATGCCTGCTATGAACTGAGATGATACTGCCCAAAATTATTTCACATAGTAATTTTAGAGATTGCAAAGAGCATGAAAAGTCAGAAACAGGACAACTTGACATGATTCTAATTTAGTTAAGATATAGGAGCAGGAGTAGGCCATATGACCCCTCAAGTCTGCTCTGCCATTCAATAAGATCATGACTGATCTTTACCTCAACTTCCCTTTCCTGCCTTATCCCCATATCCCTTAGTACCCCTAGTGTCCAAAAATCTATCGATCTCAGTCTTGAATATACCCAACGACTGAGCATCCACAGGCCTCTGCGGTAGAGAATTCCAAAGATTCACAATCCTCTGAGTAAAGAAATTTCACCTCATCTCAACTCAGTCTTAAATGGCCGACCCCTTATCCTGAGACGATGACCCCTAGTTTGAGACTCTCCAGCGAGGGGAAACAGCCTCTCAGCATCTACCCTGTCAAGCCCTCTAAGAATTTTACACATTTCAATGAGATCACCTCTCATTCTTCTAAACTCCAGAGAGTATAGGCCCATTCTACTCAATCTCTCCTCGTCAGTCTGGGCTGGATTTGAATCCTAGTCATGGAGAGGAAAGGACGGGGAACATCATCTGACCTTATCCAATTTGTTTACACAAGTGCTTACATGTTAGTGAATTTTCTTCGTGGTACTTGGGACTTCAGTGAGAGAAAGGTACCGGAGTTTCTAACCCTACAAGAAAGTGAAGCAGTTAAGAATGTGGTAGGAGTTTGAGAGCAGTTACAGAGCTCACAGGAGCTGAAACATTAGGGATTACTTTCTGGAACATGTCCTATTTTTTAAAAAAAATTGATGGAAACTTGAACTCAGACTTTGCAGCCTGGGAGAAAGTTTGAAGCACGTGTTGATGATGAGTAAACTCTTCATGTCAAGTTTCAAGGATATAATTTAAAAAAGTGAAATAAAGAGAATTTCCATTCTACACTTGAAGTATTGTATTGGATGAGTAAGTGTTTCAGAGACTCATCGAACAGAAGTGGGAGTTTATTTTGCTTTAGATTTAATCCTCCCAAAGATAGAAAGTTAAGTGGCTGTGTTTTTAAAAAAAAATTTGGAATATACTTAAGCAAATAAAACATATAGTTAGAAAGACCACTTCTCGTTGTGTTAATGGGGAAAGAGAGAGAGAAAGAAAGAAAGAAAGAGAGAAAGAAAGAGAGAGAAAGAAAGAAAGAGAAAGAAAGAGAGAGAGAGAGAAAGAGAAAGAAAGAAAGAGAGGGAGAAAGAAAGAAAGAAAGAAAGATTTGCATTTATAGTGCCTTGCACAACCTCAGGAGCTCCCAAAGTGCTGTTGTAATGTAAGAAATGGCGGCAGCCAATTTGGTCAAAGAGGTAAGTTTTAAGGAGTGTCTTAAAGGAGGAGAGAGAGGTAAAGAAGCATAGAGGCTCAGGGTGGGAATTCCAGAGCTTAGGGCCTAGGCAGCTGAAGGCACGGCACTAATGGTGGAGTGATTCAAATTGGGGATGCGCAAGAGGCCAGAATTGGAGGAGTGCAGAGATCTTGAAGGGTTGTAGGCTGGAAGATGTTACAGAGCTAGAAAGGGGCGAGGCCATGGAGGGATCTGAAAACAAGGATGAGAATTTTAAAGTCGAGGAACTGCCGGACCGGGAGCCAGTGTACGTCAGCGAGCACAGGGGGTGATTGGTGGACGGGACTTGGTGCGAGTTAGGATACGCACAGTAATGTGATAATGACTAGATGTTGTAATGATGTTGGTTTAAGGGATAAATATTGGCCAGGACATTGGGGGAGAACTCCCCAGCTCTCCTTTGAAATAGTGCCATGGGATTTTTACATCTGCCAGAGGGGGCAGATGGAGCTTCGATGAAATTAACGTAGAGCATTTTATGTATCAGTCATCACAATTATACTGCCAAATTATAGGGCAATAGCAAAATACTGCGGATGCTGGAAATCTGAAGCAACAACAGAAAATGAGTGTTTCCAGCATTTTCTGTTGTTGTGCCAAATTATAGGAAACTGGCTTTGAATTGTTGTGGTCTGGATTCAGTCTCTCTGCATTAAATTTCTTCTGAAGTTTCCCCATGCGCACACCTTTCCAAGCTGAGAACTGCTCCCTGGTTTCTGCCGATAGTTTAGAGCATTAGGAGGTAGGAGAGAACGATCCAGGGTGGTTGGCCTTCCAATTTTTCCTCCCACCCTGATGGCTGTGCCTAATGTCCATTTGACATTGGAACAGCTAAGAATGGATAGTCAACACCTAACGCATCATGGGCACTACTTTCTGCTACTCTGTTGCGCAGCATATTTGGACCACCCTTGCAGTCAATAGTCTCCAACAGGATTTGGCTGACTGCTTCATTCTTTACCCGCAGCTCTTGGTACCATGAACATTTGCTGTGGTAAAGGAAGTTAGACTGTAGAAGGATTTCATATTGTTCTCTGATTTTCTGCAATCGATGTCAATCCTGTCACGATACACTGCAGTATAATTATCCTCAGTCCTGTTGGAGATTATTCACTCAAACATTATGTTGGAACCAGAGCGCGGACAGAACAGGATATGGGATTTACAGAGACAGCGGAAGAGAAAAGAAAAATCCATCTGAATTACACAGTAGGTGGGGGAAGAGGAATGTATCAATAATGGCGATAAATTCAAATAATCTCTCAGCTGTAGACAGCCACCATTTACATCAAAAAAATAGATTGTGCCCACCGGAGAGACAGGCAAAGCAGGAAATCAAACCCAACAGCTAAATATAGACCTGCTGCTTAAGTGCAAGGCTCAAGTTCTGGCCTACCGAGGACCAGATCACAGGAATATCTCATAGAAGGCAAGTAGTCGGATAAAAAAAAACATTGCCATGGTTCGCACACAAAGAATGGGTGATGTAAGACTGGTGACATCAGAACCTCATCAACAGGAGTCACTGTCTTGTGAGGAAAGGAGAAAAGGGGAGAAAATTCAATTGTGAAAACACTAATTACAGGGTCGGTTCTCTGCCACCTTGCCCCAGATACCCAGTTCTTGCCCACAATGCAAGTAAGAACGGCTTTACATGGTAAACAATATTACTGCTTAGTGGCCACTGGAAAATCCAGTCCTCTGTTATTTTACTGTGTTGTGGATAAAAGCAGCCATTCCTTCCATTGCTCCTATTGGCTAAATGAAACTCAGATTCATAATAAGCGGGTAGGAATTTTACTGTAAGTGATTGGTGAGTTGGGACACCGGCCATTGTTCTACTGTAAACAGAATGCCCTGACATCGGAGTTCATTATAAGTAAGTGCTGCTGCTTATAAGATAGGCCGTGCGAAGTCGTAAGACAATTTTAGAAAATAATTATAATACAATATTTTATATTCTGTAAGTGAGCTTTCGATCTGTGACACCGCATACAAGATAATTCTCAAATTTAAAAATGCTGTGGTTCAGTGGGTAGCAGTCTCGCCTCTGAGTCAGAAGGTTGTGGGTTCAAGTCCCACTCCAGACACTTGAGCACAAAAATCTAGGCTGACACTCCCAGTGCAGTGCTGAGGGAGTGCTGCACTGTCGGAGGTTCCGTCTTTTGGATGAGACGTTAAACTGAGGCCCTGTCTGCTCTCTCAGGTGGACGTAAGTGATCCCATGGCACTATTTTGAAGAAGAGCAGGGGAGTTATCCCCGGTGTCCTGGCCAATATTTATCCCTCAATCAACATCATAAAAACAGATTATCTGGTCAGTATCACATTGCTGTTTGTGGGAGCTTGCTGTGCGCAATTGGCTGCCACGTTTCCTATATTACAACAGTGACTCCACTTCAAAAAGTACTTCATTGGCTGTAAAGCGCTTTAGGATGTCCTGAGGTCATGAAAGATGCTATATAAATGCAAGTCTTTCTTTTTCAGATTGGGCAGGCCCACTAATTTAATGGAGATTTACTAATTAAAAGTGTCAAATAGTACAATCCATATACAGGAACTGAAAATCATTCAGTTTTCATTAATGTAGCTCATTTGCAGACTATTGACTGATAATAGCAAGATACCTTTACATAAAGGCATAAATTTCTAATGAGAAAGACGAACAAGGTATCTCTGATCTAAACATTTTGCTACTTCCATAGAAGTTGAATCTGACATTTTTTTTACCCTGATCTGATTTACTTTTATTTGGAAGAATTTATTTCTGATTTTGAGCCTTTCCCTTTAAAATGAACAAACTTGCATTTATATAGCACCTTTCATGATCTCAGGACATCCCAAAATGTTTCACAGCCAATGAAGTACTTTTTTGAACTGTAGTCACTGCAGTGATGTAGGAAAATGTGACTGCCAATTTATGCACAGCAAGGTCCCATAAACAACAATGAGATAAACAGCCAGATAACCTGAGCAAGAATTCCTTGCTCCTTTTTATTGCCATGATATCTTTTACGTGCACCTGAGAGGACAGACAGGACAAACAAACACGTGAAAATGACAGGCAGGAAAAGACCAGCTGGTCCATCAAGCCTGCCCCACACTCAGGATGCCTGGAGCATCCTGACTAGACATTTACTCAGTACTGTACTGAAGTATCAGCCTAGATTATGTGCTCAAGTCTCAGGACTGGGGCCTTAGCACGTGGCCCTCTGACTCAGACAAGTACCACTGAGGCAAGGCTGAAATCTTGAGATTAAAAATAAAATAAATGTTTTTGTCAGACGTTTCAGAATTCATTAAATAAGGGCTTTCAATATATTTTAATAAATTGTGCACCGTGAACACCAGTTATATTGCGGAAATTATTTTGATCAAAAGCATCCATTAAGGAGAATGCCCCGATTAAGTCCTGCTTTAGGCACAGTAGAAGCACTGATCTGATCCCTATACTGGAGGCTAACATGCTGCAGATTGTCTTTGTGGCTAAAGGCCCCACTGTTACTAGTGTGGCCACCAGTGCACAACAGTAAATCCTCTCACAGTGGCAAGAATCCAGCTACACTGTTTCTCAGGTCCATTAAACCATCGTCATAATCAAGTGTAAGCACAGAACTAATAATTCTAGTGCATTGGACTTTCAGCTGGTGTATGTTACGTGAACATGTTTCCAGTTATTCACAGCACCCTTTCACATTCTCATAACTTATGTCACTACTGGTACATTAAGACAAGCTGCTCCGTACAGTTTAAAAGGCACCACCTTGTGGCAGCAGGCTGTTGTAACTTTGTTCTTCTTTCTCTTTTACACATAAATATTAAAGAAAACAAAAGCCTTTGTCTAGCAGGAAGCTGCACGGGCAGATGGTTTACCGAGTCTCGGATTGAAATAAGGCATTTCAGTCACCAGCTTCAAATGGTGAATTACGGGCACCAGGCTCATTTGAAGGGGAATATTTCCTTTATCTGAAAGAAGCAACTTGCTTTTACACAATGCCTCATCAGCGTCTCGCGGAAATATCCCAAAGTGCTTCGCACACAATTACTTTCCAGTGCTTAATGCCGCAGTCATTTTGCGCACCCCAAGTCCCACAAACAACAGGGAGAAGAATAACCAGCTAATCTGTTTTATTCACCTGGGATGGCAGGAATGACGTAGGAGGAGAGATTGGGTCGATTGGGCTTATATTCGCTGGAGTTTAGAAGAATGAGAGGGGATCTCATTGAAACTTATAAAATTCTAACAGGACTATGTAATGATCAGTGACCTGTCATTCTGGAATGGTACACTAGGTGGTGCTGTATGTATATAAGAGTGGGCTACCCACGATGCACTAGGCTACCCACAAGGCAGCAGTCAAGATGGAGGCCTCTACAGATACTGTGCCTAGTCCACATGTGCTCAATAAAGTGTCTAGCAAAAGCTAGCTGTTCTTAATAAAAACGACTAGTTATTAATGAACATAACATGGTTCCAGGATTGGTAAGATCTGCTGAATATTGTGCAATGCGACATGGAGAATTTGAAGCCACCAGAGCGTTTGAAACTCACAGGAAATGTCGACTACAATTGGCAGAATTTTAAACAACAATTTGAACTCTACATTGCTGCCATCGGGTACGGTACGAAGCCAGACGCAAGGAAAATAGCGTTGCTGCTCACGGTTGCAGGCCCACAGGTGATAGAGGTATTTAATACATTTGTATTTAATCCAGAGGAGAACAGAGAAAAATTAGACGATGTGCTAAAGAAGTTTGATACACATTGTTCTCTCAAAAAGAATGAAACCTATGAGAGGTACATCTTCCGTTCTCGGACACAGCAGCAAAATGAGACTTTTGATAGCTTTTTGACTGATCTGAAACTGAAAGCACAGACATGTAATTTCTCTGAGCTGAAAGCATCCATGATTCGTGACCAGATTGTGTTTGGTATTCATGATAAAAAAGTCAGGGAACGTCTGTTGAGAGAAACCGAACTAACATTGGAAATTGCTGTGAAAATATGCCAAGCTAGCGAGCTAGCTCGAAAGCACACAAAGACTTTCAGTGAAATCAATAATGATGCGATTAAAATGAGTGATAATGCTGCTGTCGGTGCTGTGTCCTACAAGGGGAAGAAACATGGGCAGAACAGAAGTGAAAAGCAATCGGAGGAAGGAATTTTTTATTGTAAATGCTGTGGTTACAAACACCAGTTAAAACAATGTCCAGCATTTGGAAAAATGTGCACAAAATGTCATGGAAAGAATCACTTTGACAAACAATGCTTTTCAAAAGTAAAAACTAAGAAAGGGCAACGAGTTAATGTAATTGAGGACACTGATTTAAGTGAGATATGTTTTGTAGGAATGGTGTCATGTGACAATATCAAAAAGGATACAGAAAATGTGCAGCCCTCAGGAATTAACAATGCTGAACATAAAGTTAATGCAGTAAAAGAGGACAAATGGATGATCCCACTGCAGGTAAATGGAGCATTAGTTACATTGAAACTAGACACTGGGGCAAAAGCAAACTTAATCAGTATGAGTGACATTAACAATATGAAAGAAAAGCCCAAAATACAGAAAAAGTCAGTACTACTGAAGGACTATAATGGACAGAAAATAGATAGCTTAGGTGTATGCAGACTTAAAGTGACAGTCAAAGACAACGTGCATCATCTCATGTTTTCTGTTGTGGCTGAAGGACTTGATTCACTACTGGGTGACAAAGCTTGTGAGGACTTAGAACTGGTCAAGAGAGTCTACATTATAAACTGTGCCATAAGCAGACCAGATGACTCGGTGGATTCTGTAGTGAATAATTTCCAGGATGTGTTCAAAGGATTTGGAGTTCTACCATTCACTTACAAGATCCAGCTAAAGGAGAATGCTCAGCCAGTGGTACATGCTCCACGAAGAGTTCCAGCACCCCTGCGTGACCGGCTCAAGAATGAACTGGACAGAATGACCACACTAGGAGTCATCAGGAAAGTCAAAGAGCCAACAGGCTGGGTTAACTCCATGGTATGTGTAAAGAAAAAGAACAATGATCTAAGAGTATGCATGGATCCAAAGGACTTAAATGCAAACATAAAACGTGAACACTACCAGATTCCCAAGCGAGAAGAAATCACCAGTGAAATGTCAGGTGCCAGATACTTTACAAAGCTCGATGCCTCACAAGGATTTTGGCAACTAAAACTGGATGAAGAGAGCACCAAATACTGTACCTTCAACACACCATTTGGCAGGTATTGTTTCCTCAGAATGTCTTTTGGGATAATATCTGCATCTGAAATCTTTCATAGAGCGATGGAACACATAATTGAAGGTCTGGAAGGAGTTCGGGTCTATGTTGATGACATCATCATCTGGGGCTCCACACTGAAAGAACACAATGAGAGACTGACTAAAGTGCTACAGAGCATACGCCGGAATGGACTGAAGCTCAACAAAGCCAAGTGTCAGTTTGGCATCCAGGAAGTCACTTTCCTAGGAGATAATCTATCTGGTAAAGGAATAGTGCCAGATATGGAAAAAGTAAACGCCATACTCAAAATGCCCCGACCCACTGACAAAAAAGGAGTGCTATGCATCATGGGGATGATAAACTTCATTGGAAAGTTCATTCCTAACTTGTCAGCCAAGGCAGCCTGTCTGCGAGACCTGCTACGTAAAACAAATGAGTTCGCATGGACAGGAAGACATGAACAAGAGTGGATAAACCTCAAAACAGTGCTGACAACCACACCTGTACTCACCTTCTTTGACCCAACAAAAAGAATCAAAGTGTCAATGGATGCATCAAAAGATGCCCTAGGCGCGGTCTTGCTACAAGCAGAGGGTGAAGATTGGAAGCCTGTTGCCTATGCCTCCAGGTCTATGACTGATACTGAGTGTCGATACGCCCAGATTGAAAAGGAATGTCTAGGCTTGGTAGTTGGACTAGAAAAGTTTCATGGCTACCTATATGGACTTCCCACCTTCACAGTTGAGACAGCCCACAGCCCACTGGTTGCCATCGTAAAAAAGAACCTGAATGAGATGTCTCCAAGGATTCAACGACTCATGATGAAGCTGCAAAGATATGACTTTGAACTGATCTACACACCAGGCAAATACATAGTGTTAGCAGATGCACTATCCTGAGCACCCACAATGAGTCATGTGAGCTCTACTGAAGAAGATGTGGATGTTCATGTGAGTATGGTCACTGCTGCGCTGCCCGTGTCAGACACAAAATCAAATCAAATAGCAGAAGAAACAGTAAAAGATACAGTATTACAAACAGTAATAGAGAACATTCATCATGGTTGGCCAAAAGGTTCCTGTCCAAAATATTTTCACATAAGGTCAGAATTGAGTGTTGCAAGTGGACTATTACTAAAACAGAACAGAATAGTCATTCCACAGGCTCTACGTCAAGACATGCTCAAAAGGATTCATGAGGGACACCTCGGAATTGAAAAATGCAAAAGGAGAGCAAGAGACATTGTTTATTGGCCTGGCATAAATAAGGACATTGAGAACATGATAGGCAAATGTGAGACATGTCAGAAACACCAAAACAAACAAGCAAAGGAACCAATGATAGTAGCTGACATACCAACAGCACCATGGCAAAATGTTGGTATGGACCTTTTTCATTTAAATGGTAAATACTATCTAATAGTGATTGACTACTATTCTAACTACCCTGAGATGGTGCTGCTCTCAAGCACCACAGCAAGAAGTGTCATAATGCATGTGAAATCCATCTTCACCAGACATGGAATTCCCAGGATTGCCGTTAGCGACAATGGTCCGTGCTTCAACTGTAAGGAGTGGCAACAGTTTGCAGCACATTATGACTTTCAGCACATCACATCCAGTCCTTTGTATGCTCAGTCGAATGGTAAGGCAGAAAAAGGTGTTCAAGTTCTCAAGCAGCTGCTGAAGAAAGCGACAGACAGCAAGTCTGATCCTTATCTCGCCCTGCTGAGCTATCGAGCCTCACCTTTAGACTCTGGTTCTTCACCTGCTGAACTCCTAATGGGTCGCAAGTTGCATACCACACTACCCTGCTGTGCAAAAGAAAAGCAGAGTAAGGAACTGAGACAGAGACTTCAACTGTTAAAGCTGAAACAGAAATCATACTATGACAAGTCATCCAAAACTCTGAAACCATTGACAAGGGATGATGTTGTCAGGATTGAGGATCAAGATGCATGGAACAGGAAAGCTACAGTTCTTGAGGAAGTAGGACCAAGGTCATACACTGTTAGAACTGAGGAAGGACAGATTCTCAGGAGGAACCGCCGTTCCCTCCTAAAAACACAAGAGACTATTGAAGAGCAAATCGATGACAATGCCGCAACTGAATCTTGTCACTCACCACCAGAACAATCTAACACAAATACACATAAAGGTTCTCATGAAAACACATCAGACTTACCTGTGCTGAGAAGATCCACACATGAAGTAAACAAGCCTGATAGACTTAATCTTTGAGTACAAAGAAAACTACATTGAAAATGTATTGACTGTTGAAGATGTTTATGTTGTTATTGATTAATACTGATTTTGTTTAACCTCAAAGAAAGGGGGATGTAATGATCAGTAACCTGTCATTCTGGAATGGTACACTAGGTGATGCTGTATGTATATAAGAGTGGGCTACCCATGATGCATTAGGCTACCCACAAGGCAGCAGTCAAGATGGAGGCCTTTACAGATACTGTGCCTAGTCCACATGTGCTCAATAAAGTGTCTAGCAAAAGCTAGCTGTTCTTAATAAAAACGACTAGTTATTAATGAACATAACAGAATAGACAGACTAGATGCAGGAAGGATGTTCCTGATGGCGGGGGAGTCCAGAACCAGGGGTCACAGTCTAAGGATAAGGGGTAAGTCATTTAGGACTGAGATGAGGAGGAATTTCTTCACCCAGAGAGTGGTGAACCTGTGGAATTCTCTACCACAGAAGGCAGTTGAGGCCAATTCATTAAATATATTCAGGAAGGAGTTAGATATATTTCTTAAGGCTAAAGGGATCAAGGGATATGGAGAGAAAGCAGGAACAGGGTACTGAATTTGGATGATCAGCCATGATCTCATTAAATGGCAGAGCAGGCTCGAGGGGTCGAATGGCCTACTCCTGCTCCTATCCTATCTTCTATGTTGCTTTAGGAAGGATTATTGGCCAAGACACCAGGACACCCTGCCTTCTTCTTCGAAAAGTATCATGGGATCTTTAACGTCCCCTTGAACCACTCGAGCAGACAGTTGGGACCTATAACAAATAGGAGTATGGTGTGGAGATGCCAGAGTTGGACTGGGGTGGACAAATGTAAGAAGTCACACAACACCAGGTTATAGTCCAACAGCTTTATTTGAAATCACAAGCTTTCGGAGCGCTGCTCCTTCTTCAGGTGAAGTGGAGAAATGCATAAAGACACAGCTTATATAGTCAGAGAATCACGTTAGATGTTTACAGGTAACCTTTCCAACTGCCATTTATCACACTCTCTGCCGAGGTGTGATAAATGGCAGTTGGAAAGGTTACCTGTAAACATCTGACATGATTCTCTGACTATATAAGCTGTGTCTTTATGCATTTCTCCACTTCACCTGAAGAAGGAGCAGCGCTCCGAAAGCTTGTGATTTCAAATAAAGCTGTTGGACTATAACCTGGTGTTGTGTGACTTCTTAAATAGGAGTATAACAACTATAAATACAATAACAAAACATTCTTTCAGTATATCTGGAGCAAGAGAAGGATACAAAGGGATGTTGGCACTGCAGAATCATTATTTTGTGAGTGTTCCTACATTTGAACGAGGAGGGGAGGATGAGGTGCCTGAGTTCAAAGAGAAGTATTGGGAGAGTTCAGGCTAGAACCCCTCAGCATAAGGGAAGCCATAAAGGAACGGTTCAGCAAGTTGAAGGTGAGCAAGGCCCTGCCAATTTCCACCCAGGGTGGCTAAGAAGATGCAAATCCCCTCACTGATACCTTTGAAAGCTCATCATAATTAGATAATATTCCATTGGATTGGAAACGAGCAAATATGACTCCCACTTTTAGCAAAAGGGATGAATTCTCAAACTACAAATCTTTAAACCATATCTCGATTGTAGGGAAAATGTTCGGGACTTTGATGAAGCATCATCTGGAAGGACCAGGTCTGATTGGAGAGAGCCAGCATGGGTTCAGAAGGGCAAGTTGAGTCTGACCAATTTACTGGAGCTTTTTGAGGAGGTTACTGATCTGGTGGACATGGGTGAGGCATTGGATGTTTTCTATCTGGATTTAAGAAAGGCGTTTGACACTGCCCCACAAACAGACTGATTCACAAGGATGAATGCTCATGAGGCGATGACAGAGTATTTGGCTGGATTGAGGCATGGTTGAAGACCTAGTCCTTCCAGATGATGCTTCATCAAAGTCCCAAACATTTTCCCTACAATCGAGATATGGTTTAAAGGTTTGTAGTTTGAGAATTCATCCCTTTTGCTAAAAGTGGGAGTCATATTTGCTCGTTTCCAATCCAATGGAATATTATCTAATTATGATGAATACAAAAGATGGTGGTGTATGGGGCGGTGTCAACATGGAGATCGGTTAGCAGTGGAGCCCTGCAGGGGTTGGTGTTGGGGCCACTGTTGTTCATAATTTTTGACTTGAAGAGCAGAGTATTATCCAAGGTGTCTAATTTTCAGGTGACACCAAATTGGCTGCAGAGGCCAATGATGCTAACCAAAGCGTGATAATCTAAAGGGATCTGGACAGTCTGGATCAATTGGCAGAGACATGGCAGATGGAGTTCAACACAGATAAACTTAAAGTCATGAGATTAGGTGGAAGGGGTGCAAATGGATTGCACGCTAAATGACAAAGAGGTTGAGGTAGCAGCAAGAAAAAGGTTTTGGTGGATAGGTTGATACAATTGTTGACTCAACGTTCACAGGCAGCAACAACAACAACTTGCATTAATATAGCGCCTTTAATGTAATTTTAAAAATCCCAAGGCTCTTCACAGGAGCGTTATCAGACAAAATTTGACACCGAGCCGCATAAAGAGATATTAGGACAGGTGAGCAAACTTGGTCAAAGAATTGGGTTTTAAGGAGCAGTGAAGAAAGCAAATAAAATGTTGGGATGTATAGCTAAGTGTGTGACATAAGTTTAAGCAGGTGATATTGAAGCTGTATCCGGCTCTGGTGAGTCAACATCTGGAGTACCGTGTTCAGCTTTTGGTCTCCATATTACGGGAAGGAGTCCAGAGGTGGCTGATTCCTAAACTTACAGCGATGAGTTGTAAGGAAAGAATATCTATCCTTGGACTTTCTGGAGATAAGGAGGGACGACTCCATTGAGGTCTTTAAGATTTTCATGGTTATGAAGAACTTAGATTGAGGAAACTTCTTCAGTTGGGCACACGATTCGAGGAAGATGGGACACAGTTTAAAGTTAAGGGTGTCAAAGGAAAAGAGGAAATTTAGGCAACACTTTTAAGTAAGAGGGTGATAGAATTATGCAACGGATTACAAGGTGGAATGGAAAGACATAGCAGGTTTTAAAAAGAACTGGGTGAATTCCTATTAGGACAGGAGATTACAGGGCTATTACTTCCAGAAGCATGGCAAGGAAACTAAAGGGAGGTTTGGAAGGGCAGTGTAAATGGACCAATAGTCTCCTCTTGCCCAGAACATTACTGTGGCATTATGTAAATAACTTGTTCGCATCTGCAAAATACATTTCTCTTAGCATTCTAAAATCATAGATCGGGTCTTTCTCAATCTTCTTTTCTTGAATACAAACAATTTTATTTCTGTTATTTCCTCATCACAAGTCACTGAATCATCCTTGCTACTCTTCTCTGAACCCTCATATCAGAACCTGGAAATGACCGACAGTGATATTACTGGCTGGGTGTTCACTGTGCTCCTATTAAATTCTTCTCTCCGCTATTTTCATAGAGGCATTATTAACCTGCCGTTAAATAGTAGAGAGAGAAATTGGATACAAGCATTTTTATGTTTTTGTATAATAACATCAACTGTTATTTCTAACTCCAAATGTCGCTTTGAAGGTTGTGTAGCCAAAACTGAACACAGTTCTCCAAATGTGACATCGTCACCAACCTATATAAAGTTAGAACAACTTGCAAGTAAATATCCTTATGATATATCTCATAAGCTTCATCTACAACAGCTTTGTGTTGACTGGGAATAAATGGTCAATAATCAAACCCAAATTCTATCTCTATTTTCCACCTTTGCTAATGGACTTCCATTCACTCTTTTTCTTTTTCTTTTTTACACGCTTCAGGTTCCAATATGCATATCTTACATATTTAGGATATACTTGCCATAGAGGGAGTGCAGCGAAGGTTCACCAGACTGATTCCTGGGAGGGCAGGACTGTCATATGAGGAGAGATTGGGTCGACTAGGCCTGTATTCACTAGAGTTTAGAAGAATGCGAGGAGATCTCACTGAAACGTATAAAATTCTGACAGGGCTAGACAGACTGGACGCAGGGAGGATGTTTCCCCTGGCTGGGGGGGTCTAGAACGAGGGGTCACAGTCACAGGATACAGGGTAGGACATTTAAGACTGAGATGAGGAGAAATTTCTTCACTCAGAGGGTGGTGGACCTGTGGAATTCTCTACCACAGAAGGCTGTGGAGGCCAAGACACTGAATATATTTAAGAAGGAGATAGATAGATTTCTAGTCACAAAAGGCATCAAGGGGTATGGGGAGAGAGTGGGAATATGGTATTGAGATAGAGGATCAGCCATGATCTCATTGAATGGCGGAGCAGGCTCGAAGGGCCGAATGGCCTACTCCTGCTCCTATTTTTCTATATTTCTATGTTTCCATATTAGAATTCATCTGTCATTCCTTAGCCGATCTACTTAACTGGTCAAAATCCCTTTGAATATAATTAATTTCTCATTACTCATTCCACATAATTTGGTGCCATTTGCAAATCTGGCAATATCTGAAGAAGTCTCCCTTTCTCTCTCTATATTTTATATATATACAGATATATGGGAGACATACAACGGTGGAATGCAGCAAGTCACTCAGTAAATGAGGGCTCGCTGTCAATCTGCCACACATGACCATGAGCTGTAATGACCTATTTTGAATTGAAGTTTTAGCACGTTGGCAATTTATCAAAGACTGAGTAAGAGATTTCATTAAAACTCAAGCACTTTCTTATTTTAGGAATATAATTAGCCATTAGTCACAGTGCTGTCAAGAAAGCATAAAACATGCACAACACAGTGACAAAAAACAAACACCAAATTGTTTTCTCCTCTCCCACCCACTTCTTGAAATGTTTATAAGGAGGGATTTACACTGAAGGTGATGATGGGAGATTATAATAATTGTCTTTTGATTAACGGTTTCCTTATTTACATCTGTGGGCACGTCATAAAAGTGATCTTTGATTCCTGCTACAATGCCTGGTTTACACAAAGTAATTATTAAAAACACAGCTAAATGCAATTCTTTGAAATCACAGAACAAACAAACATCATTCATTTAAATGTTAAAAAAAATAGCTTGGTAGTTTGAGACTTGCTCCTCACACATGTGGCAATGGGGTTTTCCCTTCTCAATTGTCAGATATCCATACACTTATCCCATTCTTAAGTCACTGGATAGGTATTTGGACCAGAACATATTCCAGAGTCAATATCTGGCAAACAGATGGGAGACACTCAAGAACCATCCAATACACCTCACACGGTCGCCCACAAACCACAAGGGGATTCTTTCACAGCAGGAAATATTGAGCACACTTTGTAACTTTCCTTGTCTGAGATGGCCTTCACCTCATCTTGACCTGGTTTCTCACTCCTCCTAATCCAGTATATCTTGATGTACTTGTGAATCTCCGGTGGTGTTGCACATGGTCAACTGGTCTCTCTGTTACTTGCATCTGCTGTCTTCATGTTTCTATTCCTCACTGTTTCTCTTCTCTGCTTCTGTCTGTCGCTTTCTCTTTGACTTCTATCTCCCAACTGTTCTTTGTGCTTCTCTCCCTGGAGACCAGTACTCTATGTACAGTTCTGGCATTCCGTTAGATTTACATAAGAACATAAGAACATAAGAAATAGGAGCAGGAGTAGGCCAATCGGCCCCTCGAGCCTGCTCCGCCATTTAATAAGATCATGGCTGATCTGATCCTAACCGCCAAATCTACTATCACAGAACCATCTCCTGAATCTAACAGAATTAGACACACGAAATAGGAGCACGATCAGACTACACGGCCCCTGGGCCCACTCCGCTACCCACAGGGCCATGTCCGATCCGAACCTAGACTCATGTCCAAATTCCTGCCCGCTCCCCGTAACCCTTAATTCCCTTTACTTCTAGGAAACCGTCTATTTCTGTTTTAAATTTATGTAATGATGTAGCTTCTACAGCTTTTTGGGGCAGCATATTCCATGGACCTACCACCCTCTGAGTGAAGTAGTTCCTCCTCATCTCAGTTTTGAAAGAGCAGCCCCTTATTCTAAGACTATGCCCCCTAGTTCTAGTTTCACCCATCATCGGGAACATCCTCCCCGCATCCACCCGATCCAACCCCTTCACAATCTTATATGTTTCAATAAGATCGCCTCTCATTCTTCTGAACTCCAATGAGTAGAGTCCCAATCTACTCAACCTCTCCTCATATGTCCATCCCCTCATCCCCGGGATTAACCGAGTGAACCTTCTTTGTACTGACTTGAGAGCAAGTATTTCTAATTGTTTTGCCACATTGTTTCCGGGTCCCATTTGAGGACTCCCTTTGCCAATTCAATTCCATTCATTTTATAAATTCAATTCCATATATTTGTAATGTACTTTTTTTGACTAATGCAGAAGACCGTCCATTTATTCCATGTAATTTTCAAGCTATGATCCAGGGTCACTCACTGCCCTTGGAAGAATCTGTTATTCATCCCCTTCCCTAGCACTATAACCTTGAGCGTTCCCTTGGAATGGTCAGTGAAATTGGAGGAAAGGCTCACATTTTTATTTAGATTATTCTGATTAAATTACTATCCTGGTTTTCTACACTAACACACTGTGGGTTATGTCCAGTAGTGGTTACAACATTTAATGTATGGGGACCTGTTGCAGATAGTGACACAGTCCCAGGACCCCCGGCAAATACTGACACATTCAGGGACCCCCCAGCAAAAATTGACATTCCGAGGGATTCCCTGTCCTAACTTCCAAATAACAGCGTCAGCTATTGTACTTCATTGGTTGCAACGGCTTTGGGACATCCTGAGATCTTGAAAGGCACGATACAAATGCAAGTTCCTTCTTCATAGAAACATAGAAGATAGGAGCAGGAGTAGGCCATTCAGCCCCTCGAGCCTGCTCCGCCATTCAATGAGATCATGGCTGATCATCCAAACTCAGTACCCTGTCCCTGCTTTCTCCCCATATCCATTGATCCCTTTAGCCTTAAGAAATATATCTAACTCCTTCTTGAATATATTTAATGAATTGGCCTCAACTGCCTTCTGTGGTAGAGAATTCCACAGGTTCACCACTTTCTGGGTGAAGAAATTCCTCCTCATCTCTGTCCTAAATGGCTTACCCCTTATCTTTAGACTGTGACCCCTGATTCTTTTTGCTTATGGGGAGGCATTGAAGATCGCAGACTAGCCAGTCCATATATCCATCGAACCATAGGAGGCCGTCATTTGGCCCTTCATGTCTGTGCTGGTTCTTTGTAAGAACAATCCCAGTTTTCCATTTAGAAATGCAATGGCCTCTGCCTCAACTGCTCTCTGTGGGAAAGAATTCTATGCTCAAACAACTCTGCATAAAGAAACTTCCCCAAATCTCTTTTCAAGTGACTATTTTAAATTGATGACCCCTCATCACCGACTCCTCGACCACAGGAAATAGTCTTTCCGCACTCACCTTATCAAACCCTACATGACTTTAAAAATCTCTAGTAAATCTCTTCCTAGCTTTCTCTGCTGCCATGAAAAATAGTCACAGTATCTCAAGGCTCTCCTTTTAACTATAGTTTCTCGTCTCTGGCATCATCCCGTTGACGTTATGCTGCATGCTCTCTATGGGTTTAGTGTGTTTTGTGTAATGTGGTGCACCAAACTGCACAGTGTACTCGAACTGTGGCCTAACCATTGCCTTGTTCACAAGGTTGATTCCGGAGATGAAAGGGTTGTCTTATGAAGAAAGGTTGAGCAGGTTGGGCCTATACTCATTGGAGTTTAGAAGAATGAGAGGGGATCTTATTGAAACATATAAGATTCTGAAGGGGCTTGACAGGGTAGATGCAGAGAGGATATTTCCCCTCGTGGGGGAATCTAGAACTAGGGGGCATAATTTCAGAATAAGGGGGCACCCATTTAAAACTGAAATGAGGAGGAATTTCTTCTCTCAGAGGGTCGTAAATCTTTAGAATTCTCTTCCCCAGAGAGCTGTGGAGGCTGGGTCATTGAATATATTTAAGGTGGAGATAGACAGATTTTTGAATGGAAAGGGCGTCAAGGGTTATGGGGAGCGAGCAGGGAAGTGGAGTTGAGGCCAAGATCAGATCAGCCATGATCTTATTGAATGGCGGAGCAGGCTCGAGGGGCCAAATAACCTACTCCTGCTCCTATGTCTTATGTTCTTATGTTGTATAAATTTGTTGTGGTAAACCACTTTTATTGTTCACTATCATTACACTATGGTTATCACTGTTTATATCGTTACACTATGGTTATCACTGTTTACACTGTTGTGTCACTACACAAGGTCACCTCTTGTCACGCTGTTATACCTGGGCTGACCACAGCTGACTCCGCCCATGGCTCCGCCTGCTTGCCCAGGTATAAAGGTGGTCGACTGGCTGGTATTCCTCCTTGTTGGACCCGATCACCCACGAGGGTGGGCTCTGTTATTTAGCCAATAAAAACCTATAGTTACTATCTTAACTCGTCGCTTTTCATTGGATGAATTGATAGGTATATCAATTTTATTGGCTAAATTTTGAAATGAGTGGATCGGAGCAGCAAAACGACCAGCCAAACGGCCAGCTACAACAGCCACAGCAGCCGGCCTGGCTGCGAGCCCTCCGACCGCCGTACCTGGATCTAAACCCACAGGCAGCGAACTCAGCCCTCGACTTCAAACACTGGCTGAGCTGTTTCGAATCCTACCTGGGAGAATCCGGCGTGCCTCCGGGATCCAAACTAAGAGTTCTGACCGCCCAAGTGAGCCCTAAAGTATTTGCATTCATCCAGGACCTTACTACATACGAGGACGCCCTCAACCTGCTGAAAGAGCAGTACCGGAGCCCGGTAAACTCTATGTATGCCAGACATCTCCTAAGATCCCGCTCGCAACAGCCAGGAGAGTCTGTAGATGAATTTTTACGGGCGCTACAAACACTCGGCAGGGACTGTGACTTTAAAGCTGTAACGGCTGCAGAAAATACTGAAGGGAATATCCGTGATGCCTTCGTGAAAGGCCTTCGGTCCGACTACTCACGGCAAAGACTGCTCGAATCAAAGGACCTCGACCTGAATACAACTGCAGCCCTCGCTCGCTCTCTGGAAGTGGCCCATCGGGACCTCGAGGCGTACTCCAGGTACTGTGCTGCGCGACCCTGGGCCTCCGGCCCGACCCCGGCCGCAATACCCCTCGCACCGCCGCCTCTGGGACCTACCTCAGCGTCGGCGTCCCAGAACCGATCGGTACCGCCACCCCCGGTACCGGCTGCAACATCGGAGCCCCGCGATCGGGCCGCCGGCTGCTTCTTCTGTGGCCAGGCGAAACACCCGAGGACGCGCTGCCCTGCAAGAAACGCGACTTGCTCCGATTGCCACAAGAAAGGTCACTTCGCGAAGGCCTGCAGGGGGAGAGCCACAGACGCCAGCAGTGCCTCATGCGAGTTGTGGGGGCGGTCATCTTTCATCAAGGCCACAGATGCCAGTATCCCCTCGTGTGAGTCGTGGGGCGGCCATCTTTGATCAAGGCCACCGACGCCAGCAATGCCTTATGTGAATTGTGGGGGCGGCCATCTTCTCCGCCATTTTATTCAACGTCGTGGGCGCCGCCATTTTGCCCACCACACTCAACCGCCACCTTGTCTCCAGACCCAACCACCGCCTCACCCGCAGACTACAGCAGCTCGCTCAGCCATACACTAGCCTCCGTCACACTGGACCAAGCTCGCCCGCATCACCTGTCCAAGCCCATGATGGACATCAAAGTAAACGGCCACGCCATGACCTGCCTGTTCGACAGCGGAAGCACGGAGAGTTTCATCCATCCAGACACGGTGAGCCACTACTCCCTCACTGTCCGGCCAACGCGCAACCGGATCTCGATGGCGTCGAGGTCCCATTCTACAGACATCAGCGGCTACTGTGCTGTGACCCTGTCGGTTAGGGGCATGGAGTATAAAAATGTTAAACTCCTCGTCCTGCCCCAGCTCTGCGCTGCCGTCCTACTAGGGCTGGACTTCCAATCCCACCTTCAAAGTGTCACTTTGGCATACGGTGGACCCCTCCCTCCACTCACAGTCGACAACCAGCAGCCTTTAAACCGCCCACCGCGTACCACCTGCGGCCTATCCACCCTCAAGGTCCCGCCCCCCTCCCTGTTTGCTAACCTCACCCGCGACTGTAAACCCGTCGCCACCAAGAGCAGGCGGTACAGCGCCGGGGACAGAGCTTTTATTAGCTCTGAGGTGCAGCGTCTCCTGAAGGAGGGCATCATCGAGAGGAGCAACAGCCCCTGGCGTGCCCAGGTCGTAGTCGTTAAGACCGGCAATAAAAACCGCCTGGTCATCGACTACAGCCAAACCATAAACCGGTACACCCAGCTGGGCGCATACCCCCTTCCCCGCATATCTGATATGGCCAATCAGATTGCACAGTACTGGGTATTCTCCACCATCGACCTTAAGTCGGCCTATCACCAACTCCCTATCCGCCCAGAGGACCGCCAGTATACCGCCTTCGAGGCGAATGGCCGCCTCTACCACTTCCTTAGGGTTCCCTTCGGCGTCACCAACGGGGTTTCGGTCTTCCAAAGGGAGATGGACCGGATGGTTGACCAGAACGGGCTGCAGGCCACGTTCCCTTATCTAGATAATGTCACCATCTGCGGCCGCGACCGGCAGGACCACGATGTTAATCTGGAGAAATTCCTCCGTACGGCCGAACGGCTGAACCTCACTTACAATAAGGAGAAATGCGTGTTTAACACCTCGCGTCTCGCCATCCTCGGCTGCGTAGTAGAGAACGGAGTCATCGGCCCCGACCCCGAAAGAATGCGCCCCCTCATGGAGCTTCCCCTCCCCCACTGTCCAAAGGCGCTGAAGAGATCCCTGGGGCTATTCGCCTACTATGCCCAATGGGTGCCGAATTATGCGGACAAAGCCAGACCCCTCATGAAGTCAACCTCCTTCCCCCTGACGGCAGAAGCGTGCGCAGCCTTCTCCCTCATAAAGGGAGACATTGCTAAGGCCACAATGCACGCGGTGGATGAGTCCATCCCTTTCCAAGTGGAGAGTGATGCATCCGACTTCGCCCTAGCAGCAACCCTTAACCAGGCGGGGAGACCTGTGGCCTTCTTCTCAAGGACCCTCCAGGGCCCTGAGATCCGACACTCTCCGGTCGAGAAGGAGGCCCAGGCGATCGTGGAGGCAGTAAGACGCTGGAGGCATTACCTGGCAGGCAAACGATTTACCCTCCTCACCGACCAGCGTTCGGTCGCTTTTATGTTTAATAACAAGCTGAGGGGCAAAATCAAGAACGACAAGATCTTGAGGTGGAGAATCGAGCTCTCCACCTATGATTATGATATCTTGTACCGGCCGGGTAAACTGAACGAACCCCCAGATGCTCTATCACGAAGTACATGCGCCAATGCGCAAATTGATAGACTGCAGACCCTCCACAACGACCTCTGCCACCCCGGGGTCACCAGACTTTACCACTTCATTAAGGCCCGCAACCTGCCCTACTCCATCGAGGAGGTCAGGACCATGACCAGGAACTGCCAAACCTGTGCCGAATGCAAACCGCATTTCTTTAGGCCGGACAGAGCAAGCCTGATCAAGGCCACCCGCCCCTTCGAGCGCTTGAGCATCGATTTTAAGGGGCCCCTCCCGTCCTCTGACCGTAATGTGTACTTCCTCAACATCATTGATGAGTACTCCCGTTTCCCCTTTGCCTTCCCCTGCCCAGACATGACCAGTACCACGGTCATCAAATGCCTGAACAACCTCTTCGCCTTGTTCGGGTTCCCGAACTATATACATAGCGACCGGGGCTCATCCTTCATGAGCGAGGAACTTCGCCAGTTCCTACTAGCGAGAGGCATTGCTGCAAGCAGGACCACCAGCTACAACCTCCGAGGGAACGGCCAGGTGGAAAGAGAGAACGCGACTGTCTGGAAGGCCGTTCTCTTAGCCTTAAAGTCTAAGGGCCTGCCAACCTCTCGCTGGCAGGAAGTCCTCCCGGCAGCGCTGCATTCCATCCGGTCACTGCTTTGCACGGCCATTAACGCCACCCCCCATGAACGAATGTTTGTCTTCCCCAGGAAGTCGACTACGGGAACCTCGCTACCAACATGGCTGACTTCTCCGGGGCCCGTCTTGCTGCGAAAGCACGTGAGGGCCCATAAAACGGACCCCCTGGTCGAGAGGGTGGACCTCCTGCACGCCAACCCCCAGTACGCCTATGTGGCATACCCAGACGGGCGGGAGGACACAGTCTCCTTACGAGACCTTGCACCCTCGGGCACCCCTGAGACACCACCGTTACCCCCCACTCCCCCAAATCCAGCCCAGGTAGGCAGCATGCCGGAACCCCATGAGCCTTCGCCGACCACGCAGACACCAGCATTAACATCGGATACTGCATCACCGCCGCCGCTGCTGCGCCGATCAGAAAGACTTACGAGGCCTCCGGACAGACTAACATACCCGAACTGGTAGTACACTTCACCCCGCCGGACTCAAATCTAAACAAGTGGTGAATGTGGTAAACCACTTTTATCGTTCACTATTGTTACACTATGGTTATCACTGTTTATATCGTTACACTATGGTTATCACTGTTTACACTGTTGTGTCACTACACAAGGTCACCTCTTGTCACGCTGTTATACCTGGGCTGACCACAGCTGACTCCGCCCATGGCTCCGCCTGCTTGCCCAGGTATAAAGGTGGTCGACTGGCTGGTATTCCTCCTTGTTGGACCCGATCACCCACGAGGGTGGGCTCTGTTATTTAGCCAATAAAAACCTATAGTTACTATCTTAACTCGTCGCTTTTCATTGGATGAATTGATAGGTATATCATTTGTCATAACCTTTTTGCTCTTGTACCTAATGCTCCTACTACAAAATCCTACTGCCCTTTTTATGGCTTTATCTATCCTTTGGAGTAGTTGAATTTATAAAAGATAAAAATACTTACCGTGGGGAATCAGATATTAAATGCACTGCTTGGTGTGGTAGTGAGTGACACAGAATAAGATGATCCCAGGTTTGATACCAGTGAGCGCTGACTTAGCCCAGATAGTGGAAAGAGAATTAAATTGCCGCAGTATCCCAGGGCTCATGGGATGGTGGTGTAGGTTTGCCAGTGTTCTTGCTTATGATCATGATCTAGTGACTCCATTGCAAAGAATGTATGTCAACTCTCACTCTCTAGATGAAGAATCATCACTTGAGTGAGGATCAAAGGGCCGGAAATTCCCATTCAACCGGGCCCCAGTATGAGTCAGTACCTCGACAAGAGGAAGAAGGTAAAAGAGTCTAACATCTATCTAGCGTCATCTGTTTACTTTCAAGTTCCTCGGACCCAGGACTTTGTACATGCATACCGATGTCCGCCAGTATTGTCTTGTCTGCATTTACACTGCAGCCCATATACTGTCATGGCAGGTGCAGAATCACCTCTTCCAAATGGCCTCACCAGTCTCATCCCAGATATCAACAGCCTTCTATTGCACATTTCACAAAAGGCATAGAGCAGTGCTGATGCCAAGTGTACAGTCTAACAACAGGCTTTTAAAAAAAGAGGCAAGAATGTTTGAGGTGGCAAAGGCAAGCCTGCATGTAGTCAGCCCGTGGGCGAGCTGCACTGCTCTGGCTGCTGCTCATCGCTCAGACTGTGTGGAAACAGGGACACAGTTGAGGCCTGGGCTGAAGGAGATGAGTGGGACGGCAAGGGGGGGGAAAGAGTGAAAAGCATATGGTAGGAGCCAAAACTAGCAAGCCTCCCCGCACCCCCCACTCCTTGGTGGGGGATTAAAATAACACATCTGTCATATTTTCCATGTATTGCCACCTTTATAACGTTTGGTCAAGCGTTGACACAGCAGCAGATTTGTACGCTGCGCTGCGAAAGGACTTGAAGCAAAACAAAAACCCACGCTGCTCTTTGCGTTGTCTGCAAACGCGAGCCTGTTACTTCCCATTGTGACAGATGATGTTTTCACTGATACTCCTGGGTACATTCATTGCACGCCCATTACATTATTGTCATTTCAATGCTCGTGAATTGCACTATTAATAAATTTTTTAAAAGGTGAAATAATTCCTCCTTCGCTTTATGATTGGTTTATCTACCCAGATATAATGCAGGGGAAAGTGTTGCATCGCTGCTCAAAGTTTCATTTGGCATTATATTAAGACTCGGAAACGGTCCACAAAAAGAATGCATGGAAAGCTGCACTCATTTACACTATTGGGGTTTAACATGCAGGATGCACCGCTTGCTGCTGTATAAATAATTGTCAGGGTACAGTTTCCGAATGCGTCACACACAATGCTCAAATGAGCAGAGATTCCCGGGATGCACGCTCTCACTCTGTTCCTATGGCAACGCGCCTTTAATTCAAATACCTGAGGATTAAAAAAAAAAAGTTGAATTGAATTGACATTAAATAAATTGTAGCGGCTCCTCGTTGCGAGCACATTCTCTGTTTTCTTCATGTGTCAGCGCCACTCAGACAGCACCCCCACCAGTTCCAAAACTCGGAGGTGGTCCCAGAAAGGCACTGACCACAGAGCTAAGTGCCTACACAAGGGTGATCGTAATAAGCACAAGAGACACTTGTAGAGTGAGTTAAAGGGAGAAACAGGGTTGGGAAGTTCAACTTGTCAGCTCGCTAGAGCCAAACCACTTCCAGCTTTAATGAGCTGCAAAAACCAAACTCATCAACGCCTGTTCTCCAGTGCTTTCTCTTTTAGCTCAGGTAGTACCTCTTGCAGCACTTCCCGACCCCCCATTCCCTCTGTATCAGAAATATTAATAGTTTCTTCTTAAAATGCATTTTCTCTGGTTAATGTAACAGGTTTTGATGAATGAAGTGTTAACTTGAGTGAGTGCTTTGCTGTGAAGGAGGGTAATTAGCAAGTGGTACTTTTTAGAATCAATTTACAACACTGGGCTCGAATCCTGCCCACCCAGCAGGAATGGGGTGGGCGGTTAAAATGGTGGCCGCGCGCTTCCTCCTTTGTTCCCAAAGGGCTCCTGCCCGTTGCCATTTTAACACCGTCAGGAGCGTCCGCCGCAGGCAGGCAGGCAGGTGCCTTATTAATATTTAAATGTTGGGGTCCTATGATGCAATTAGGACCCCGACAGAAATTCTGTATCGCCCGTGTCACGCACGTGTCCTGAAATCTGGCGGCAAACAGGAGCTGGGTCAGAAGAGCATTTAATTTTCTTTTATGGTTTTTTTGTGGGCCAGGAAGGAACAGGAGAGCTCCTCCGAGGCCCACAAGGAAACCTTGGGCCTCCCCCGACCTAGGCTTCCCTCCCCCATCCGCAAACACGATCGGCTCCCCTCACATTTACCTTAGTGTTGGGCACCGTTCCTTCGGGACACTGGTGGTGTCCTCCTGCCACCCGAAATCCCGCTCCCACCCACCAAAAGGCAATGAAATAAATGACCAGATCATCTGTTCCAGTGATGTTGCTTGAGGTTTAAGTTTTTGCCAGGGCGCCGGGGAGAACTCCCCTGCTCTTCTTTCGAATAGTGGCCGTGGGGTTCTCTTGCGTCCACCTCGGAGGGCAGACGGGGTCTCGGTTTAACGTCTCATCCGAAGGACGGCACCTCCGACAGTGCAGCACTCCCTCAGCACTGCACTGGGAGAGTCAGCCTGGATTACATGCTCAGGTCTCTGGGAGCGGGACTGTGAACCCACAACTTTCTGACTCAGAGGCGAGAGCGCTACCAACTGAGCCACGGCTGACACCTTCATATAAAATATGTGGTCAGCATGATGATGGCATTATACAATACAAGAGGAATTCAAAGCATAATCTACAATTATGCCAAGGTGTTTGAATGTCAACAACACGTTTCATATAGCCAAGGCATAGAATATAAGAGCAGGGAGGTTATGATGGAACTGTACAAAACGCTAGTTAGGCCACAGCTGGAATACTGTGTGCAGTTCTGGTCGCCACACAACAGAAAGGATGTGATTGCATTGGAGAGGGTGCAGAGGAGATTCATCAGGATGTTACCTGGGCTGGAGCGCTTCAGCTATGAAGAGAGACTGGACAGACCGGGGTTGTTTTCCTTAGAGCAGAGAAGGCTGAGGGGGGACCTGATTGAGGTGTACAAAATTATGAGGGGCATAGATAGGGTAGATAGAAAGGAACTTTTCCCCTTAGTGGAGGGGTCAATAACCAGGGGGCATAGTTTCAGTTGCATTGCCCCAAGAAGGATGCGGGGCACCTCGAGTAGCGCCGCGCTTCCATCTGGGGCGCTGAAACTGAATTTCCGGCGGGCGTTCGCGACTCCTTCCGGGGCGGTACTTCCGGCGCCCTGGCGAGACTGACGCCTCTAGGCCTGTGACTCTGTGACTATTTGAAAACTACCAGATACGACCTGGCACCATTGGTGAAAGTGACAACTCATCATATCAGTTTCCAAAGGCTGAATATAACTAAACTGTACAATCAGTCATATGGGAATGAATTTAATTTTTTTTGTATATTAAACTCGTTTGTATGAGGATTTATTTTTTTGCCTGCACTGTTGGATCTATAAATTAACGGAGGTGATGAACTGTATTCATTCCATAGCAAAATGTAAATCTTAAATATATGAAAACCAGCTAGTGCAACGCTGAGTGACAAAAACATTCAGGTGTTTAAATGACTGAAAACCTGAAGATGCAACAAATCCAGCAACATCAGAAATATTTTGGCGTCCACAACGAAATCCACCAATGGGGGGACTTTCCACCAATGGGTGGGACTTTCCACCAATGGGGGGACTTGACTTTTCCACCAATGGGTGGGACTTTTCCACCAATAGGGGGACTTTCCACCAATGGGGGGACTTTTCCACCAATGGGTGGGACTTTCCACCAATGGGGGGACTTTTCCACCAATGGGTGGGACTTTCCACCAATGGGTGGGACTTTTCCACCAATGGGTGGGACTTTTCCATCAATGGGGGGACTTTTCCACCAATGGGTGGGACTTTTCACCAATGGGGGGACTTTTCCACCAATGGGTGGGACTTTTCCACCAATGGGTGGGACTTTCCACCAATGGGGGGACTTTTCCACCAATGGGTGGGACTTTCCACCAATGGATGGGACTTTTCCACCAATGGGGGGACTTTTCCACCAATGGGTGGGACTTTTCCACCAATGGGTGGGACTTTTCCATCAATGGGGGGACTTTTCCACCAATGGGTGGGACTTTTCACCAATGGGTGGGACTTTTCCACCAATGGGTGGGACTTTTCACCAATGGGTGGGACTGTTCCACCAATGGGGGGACTTTTCCACCAATGGGAGGACTTTTCCACCAATGGGGGGACTTTTCCACCAATGGGTGGGACTTTTCACCAATGGGAGGACTTTTCCACCAATGGGTGGGACTTTTCACCAATGGGAGGACTTTTCCACCAATGGGGGGACTTTTCCACCAATGGGTGGACTTTTCACCAATGGGTGGGACTTTTCCACCAATGGGGGGACTTTTCACCAATGGGTGGGACTTTTTCACCAATGGGGGGACTTTTTCACCAATGGGAAGACTTTTCCACCAATGGGTGGGACTTTTCACCAATGGATGGGACTTTTCCACCAATGGGTGCGAGTTTTTCACCAATGGGAGGACTTTTCCACCAATGGGTGGGACTTTTTCACCAATGGGGGGACTTTTTCACCAATGGGTGGGACTTTTCACCAATGGGTGGGACTTTTCACCAATGGGTGGGACTTTCCACCAATGGGTGGGACTTTTCACCAATGGGTGGGACTTTTCACCAATGGGTGGGACTTTCCACCAATGGGTGGGACTTTTCACCAATGGATGGGACTTTCCACCAATGGGTGGGACTTTTTCACCAATGGGTGGGACTTTTCACCAATGGGTGGGACTTTCCACCAATGGGTGGGACTTTTCACCAATGGATGGGACTTTTCACCAATGGGTGGGACTTTTCACCAATGGGTGGGACTTTCCACCAATGGGTGGGACTTTCCACCAATGGGTGGGACTTTTCACCAATGGATGGGACTTTCCACCAATGGGTGGGACTTTTCCACCAATGGGTGGGACTTTTCACCAATGGGGGGACTTTGCCACCAATGGGTGGGACTTTTCCACCAATGGGTGCGACGTTTCCACCAATGGATGGGACTTTCCACCAATGGGTGGGACTTTTCACCAATGGGTGGGACTTTTCACCAATGGGTGGGACTTTTCACCAATGGATGGGACTTTCCACCAATGGGTGGGACTTTTCCACCAATGGGTGGGACTTTCCACCAATGGATGGGACTTTTCCACCAATGGGTGGGACTTTTCCACCAATGGGTGCGACTTTCCACCAATGCCATCATTGCACTGTATTTTAGAGGAAATGCACCATCTATTTAGCTGGACCAAATATACAACTACCAGGATGGAACCAGTGCTGAAATAGTTGTGACAAACTATAGGCTCCAGTTACAGCAATTTCCAATGGATTGCCTTTTTAAAAGGGCTGAATCATTGCAGATACACAGGGGATGCGTTAACACTTTAATATTTTCTATTTATCCCCCTCAACATCATGGCCTGGAGTTGCCTCTACGTTCATGTCCAGATGCACCCGGGATCTGGGCACATACCAATTACGTGGCTTAAAAGATCGTGGGACTCTGGGCGCAGGTGAGCTCCCCGCATAACTGCAACACACTAAGGGCCGGAATTTGCGGTCGGAGGCGTACCTCCGGGTCCTGGGCCTGTGGGCGAATGCCTGCGTAAAGGCCAACGGATCCCAGGGGCGCAGGCGGATCAGAAGCGTCCCTGGGATCACATGGGCCAGGTCCTCCTATCAGAAAGGAAGCGGGTGATTTTGCCAATGGGGGCGCGTTGGAGGCGGGTCTGCTGCTTGTCGGGTTTTAGTCCCGCCTCCATCGACTTCTGGCCAACCCACGCTATTTTCCCTTGATTGACCTTGTTAAGCCCGCCCAGCGGGTTTATCAGGCCAATTAGGGGGAAGCTGGTTACAGAGAACGTCAGCGTATGACAATGCATCTTTCAAAAATTTTTGATAGATGAACTGTCATTGTTTGACAGCTCTGTGAAGCTGTCAAACACTGACATTCTCTGTTGTTTGATGAGTCCTAGTATTCAAGACTCATCAAACCTCTTTTGTGAGCAGAAATTAGATGAATGTTGCATCGGAGAATACAGCAGCCATCTGTCATCTCTGCCGGTCAGATGCGAGACTCTCCACATCCCCAACTGTTGAAGCCTGCAGGAAGAAACAAAGGTAAGTAAACATTTTCGATCACTTTCCACTCACCTCACATATTCACCTCTCCACACTTGCACCCATCACTTACCTTCACAGCACACTTTTGGACCACTCCGACCCCCGCAGACCCACTACTCGCCTCGGTAACCGGCAGTTAAGTGACAGTAATCCCCTTCCCGCCTCCAGGAGACGGGACCCGGAGCAGGTCGGCTACCCGCCTCATGGCAAGATGGCACGGAGGCGGGTTGGGGGCTGGATGGGCACCCGCCCCCAGATTCTGCCATTTTCCCAGCAGTCCCGCCTCCAAATCCGCCTCCCCGGGGCTGGCAAGATCGTGCCCGAAGATTCCATTGCTGTCATTTCCAAACGGAATCCCCAATAACAAGCAATGGAATCTCCAAATAATTAAAGAATTTACACAATTCTAACAAAAATAAATGTTCCCATTTTCACATTTTAAAAGTTCCTTTAATGAAGCATTTACAACAAAGATGTAAACATTTTGAAAAATAATTTTAAATATTTTAATCCAGGCCAAAATTTACATAAACTAATTTTGAATGTTTGTGGATCATTTTTTACTGAAACATTTTTAATTTAACATTTATATTAACATGTACGCTGGTGAAAGCAGGCCCTATGCCTGCTTTTACCAGGCGCAAGGGTTTCGTGGGCATTTGCTGGGCAGTAGTTGGGCAAATAGCACCAGCGAAAGTGAATTTACTTTCAGTTCGGAGGATCTGTCAAGGCGAACCTTGACAGAGCGCAAGAGCCAGGCTTTCGCGCATGCGCAGCGCACGTAGAAACCCGGAACTTGCAGGGCCTTTTGCAAGGCTTACATCGACCCAGCAAAATCTGGGCCTAAGTGTCCTCTATCATTTACGGTAATCCATCAAACCCTCTGTCCGATCGCATCTCCGCCCATAAAACTGGCCACTCCCCCGACTCTCAAATGCGAGTATCCTCCAATTGCCAATTGTTCAGGGTCTCTCAACATTGCAATCGGATTTTCAGCTGGAAACAAAGTCAGTTTTCTGGTCTTTTAATTGCAATTTTTTGAATGTTTTTAAAAGATTTATCCTCACTGAGACCTGCTCCATATTTTCTGTTTCTTTTAATGTATTTTTATGGCAGAAGTATGAGTCACATTAAAAATTGAACAGCTTCCCCGACTGCAGGCTCTTAAACATGCTGTGCCTGATGTCCATGAATGATGGTTGAATGTTGAAACTTAAATTTTAAAACTCAAAGAAGAAATATAGTGCTGTGGGTTCGGAGTTTCCTTGGGCCCCAAATGTTTACGCTGATTTATGGCCATTTTAAGTTCAGGCGTATTCAGAGGAGACTGGGAGGATACATGGGCGTAACTTGACGTCGGCAAAATGGCCGTGAAATTGGGCGCAATTTCAGATCTAACTTCAGGGTTGTGCCCAAGGAGGAAGCCCACGCCCATGTCTCAGGGTCAATGTCAGTGTTATTTTGAGCCTGTCAGTATGACCTCAAAGCAAAAGTTTCTTAAAAGATCCCAATCCATAATTTCCTAACATTAGAATCATAGAATGGTTACAGCATGGAAGGAGGCTATTCGACTCATCGAGCTTATACTGGCTCTCTGTAACAGCACCTCAGCTAGTCCCACTCCCCACCCTTTCCCCGTAGCCCTGAATTTTTTTTCTTTCGGGTACTTATCCAATTCCCTTTTGAAAGCTGCGATTGAGTCTGCCTCCCCCACCCTTTCAGGCAGTGCATTCCAGATCCTAACCGAACCACTTGCTGCGTAAAAAAGTTTTTTCTTACGTACGTATAACTGAAGTCCCTCATCCCTGGAATCATTCTCGTAAATCTTTTCTGCAACCTCTCTAAGGCCTTCACATCCTTCCTAAAGTGCGGTGCCCAGAATTGGACACAATACTCCAGTTGAGGCTGAACCAGTATTTTATAAAAGTTCATCATAATTTCCACACTTATGTACTCTACACCTCTATTCATGAAGGCCAGGATCCCGTAAGCTTTTTCAACTGACTGCAATTGGCAGATCCAACAATATTCGACTGGACAGCTAAATCAGGGAGCTTGAAAAAATATTTTGTGGTATGTTAAAGCAAAATGAGGGAGTAAATCTTTTATGCTTTTGGCTTTTTTGTCCCTAAGCCCAGCGGGCTTAGCAAGCCAATTAAGGGAAAGCCGGTTGCAGAGAACGTCAACGTATGATGTTTCATCTGTCAAAAATTTTTGACAGATGAATTATCATCGTTTGACAGCTGTGGTGAAGCTGTCAAACACTGACATACTCTGTAGTTTGATGAGGTCTTGAATTCAAGACCTCATCAAACTTCCTTCTTTTACAGAAATTAGATGGTTGTTACATCTGAGAATGCAACGGCCATCTCTCATCTGCAACACGGAGGTCCGAGACTCTCCGCCTACAAACCGACTGAAGCCTGTAGGAAGAAACAAAGGTAAGTACACTTTTAAAAACACTTTGCACTTACCTCAGATACTCACCTCTACACTCTTGCACCCATCACTTACCTTCACACCACACCTTTGCACCCCACCCCCCCGACCCCCGCAGACCCAGTACTCGCCTCGCCTCGCTGGCGGGTTTTGGAGCCTTCGGGAAGCCCGCACTTGCGAGGGAAAAAAGGGGATAATCCTATTTTCTGCCTGTTAACTACCTGTTAACAGGCAGTTAATAGGCTTTAATCCCTTCCCGCCTCCAAGGAGACGGGACCCGGCACGGGACGGCTACCCGCCTCCCGGGAAGATGGCATGGTGGCGGGTTGGGCACCCACCCCCAAATTCTGACATTTTCCCAGCAGTCCCGCCTCCATACCCGCCTTCCCAGGGCTGGCAAAATCGCCCCCCTTACAGTGTACAGGGAAAACGCGCCCCTCCCCCGTCACTGCGGGCTCCAGTCAGTCCTCACTCAGTGAGGTGCGCACTACAACTCAAGAGAAGAAGGCCGCACATGGAATGGCGGCGTTTTTCAGCTAAAGCTGTGCATAATAAATGTAAACATTTTAGTTACTATTTATTTATTAAAATGTTTAACACTTCTTTCGGCTGCATTTCGGGGTATTTTTTGGCAGCTCCCAGGAACATTTTAGTAAACAAAAATTCCAAAACAGAGTCTCCCCTCCGCCGCCACCCCCGCCCCCCCCACCGATCACTACTGTACAAATATCTCGTGACGCTTCTGATAGTGCAAGAGTCGGTTCTAGAACCGGCAAAAATAAAAGTTCCAGCGTAAAGCAGGCTTCAGAGTTGGGTTACGGTAACTCTGCAAACCGATCCCCTAACAGCTAGGCCAGTCCTAGCTTGTCACACAGAACTTAAAAGAAATGAGCCTCAGAAATATATTGTTTTGATTCCATAAATTATATTTCAGACAACCTACAGATTTTGAAAGTGGAAAGGACTGTGAGCCTTGAAAGGGTTCGTTAATACAATTTTCAAAGAAGCTATTCATGATCTCACTTCATTACGAATTATTTATTTACTTTGAAAATCACCATTTATTTTCAAGGGAAAATAAGGAGAGCGGATATTAGGGATTGGAAACAATCGGGTCGATTTTAACCCTCCGCACCCGATGAGAAGAGCCGCGTGCGAGGGGGTTAAGATACCGGTAAGCGTGGCACTCACCTTTTGCCCACGCTGCGCTCGCAGCCATTTTAAAGGCGCGTTTGGGGCCGCCTTGGAGGTCCTCGCCCCAGGCAGGGGCCTCATTGAAATGCAAAAGTTAGGGTCCGATGATGCCATTCAGACCCCGACGAGACTTTAACGAGCCATCGCGTGTTCGGAGTTAGGTGCCAGTCTCGCCAGCAAGAGCAGGCCCAGAAGAGGGGCTGAGAAGGTACGTTAATTTAATTTTACAAGCTTTCCTTGTGAGCTGGAGTGCTCCTCCAGGCCCCAACAAGGCAAACATGGGCCTCTCCTAGCCCGGGCTTCCCATACATAAGAACATAAGAAATAGGAGCAGGAGTAGGCCATTCGGCCCCTCAAGCCTGCTCCACCATTCAATAAGATCATGGCTGATCTGATCTTGGCCTCAACTCCACTTTCCTGCCCGCTCCCCATAACCCTTGATTCCCGATTTTCAAAAATCTGTCTATCTCCACCTTGAATATATTCACTGACTCAGCCTCCACAGCTCTCTGGGGTAGAGAATTCCAAAGATTCATGAATCTCTGAGAGAAGAAATTCCTCATCTCCATTTTAAATGGGCGACTCCTTATTCTGAAACTATACCCAGCACCACCCGCCCCCCCCCACCACACCCTGTCTGTGATCGTGTCCAGCTTCCCCCCCAATGCACTTACCTGACTGCCTGGGACCATTTCCGTGGGTTCCCGATGGCGGACTCCTGCTGTGCTTTCCCCGCTCCTGCCCATCGGCCTGCCTAGCTTGGGCAGGAGTCAGGCCTGGAGTATGGCAAAGAGGCCCGGGAGTTAAAATGGCCCAGGCCTCACACTGGTGAGCCTGCTGCTCGCCCCACCAGCTGCAGGCTGACCTCTCGACCCGAGTTAAAATCGGGGCTAATATATTGTGCGCCGACTAGTGTCTCAGCTAGTCTGACTTTTGCCTCTGTACGTCGGGACTTATATAACCAAAGCAATTTAAATTGGAGTGAAAACCACTTCCCTTTGGGGTTTAATGGGAAGGACTTTAAACTTTACAGGGGAGCAGGCAGGGAAGTGGAGTTGAGGCCAAGATCAGATCAGCCATGATCTTATTGAATGGCGGAGCAGACTCAAGGGGCCAAATGACCTACTCCTGCTCCTACATCTCATGTTCTTTTATACTACAGGTTCACCGTGACATGAATCAGTCATTCATGAAAGAAAGACTTATGAAATAATACTGTGCGGCCTACAGGTGGCGCTGTCCAGGGAGAGTATAAATACTCAGGCACAGGCCCAGCTTGCGCAGGACATTCTTAACAGAAACTAGTGAAGAACACAACTAGACCTCCATGTTGTAAAACAGTTGATTAAAGCTTTGTTTAACGCTTAGACCAAGTGCCTAGTAGTTTTCTTATGTCACACCATATCCACTTTATAGATGCAGAGGCAATACTGCTCAACACATAATCTTGTCATTTCCCCTTAGCATGTGCAGCTTGAAGGTACTTGAATGATGTTGCCATAAGGAAGCACATACCAACAACGATTGCGGAAAGCAACTGTATGGCATATGGTAATTTATTTCTAAAATGCCATTTAAAAAAAATCAAAAACAAAATTAATACGAGCTGTGGTGCGAAAGTAACAATAGAAAGTATTCTTAAACTAATCCCATATCATCGGAATGAAGAAACATCACCCTGAAGAAACCAGGCCAAAATGTACCAGTAGAAGGTGAGGCACTCCAAGATTCCAGGACTTTGCAAGAGCTGATGCTTAATAATTGATGACAATTTCTCAAGTTATTTGAGGGAACTGCGCTCAATAAAATATGCATTTTAAGTGGTGGAACTCCAGTAATAGTTCATCACTATAATACTGAACACAGAATAAAGATTATTGAGAGGGTGCCAGTGGCAAAGTAACTAAAGGTAAATCCTGCACAGCTTCTGTTGACATATCAGGAGGACGACAGCACCAAGTGAGCATGCGATAGATAGGAAGCATCAAGATTTGCCAAGAAGCAGTTGGAAGTGAAGCGGTGAAGACATGAGGTGGTGTATCAGTACAGTGGTGCGTGGAGGACACCCAAACCCTTCTTTCAGCAGGGCGGTTTATTTTCCTGGGGATTACCTGAAAAAGCCTATAGACGCTGGTAACCCTGCCAACTTGTGGAATGCAAGGCAAACCCCAAGCACGAAACGTCAAAGAGTCCGCATGCATACTGTGCCTAACTTCAACAACAACAACAACAATAACTTGTACTTATACAGCGCCTTTAATATAGTAAAACATCCCAAGGCGCTGCACAGGAGTATTAGAAGACAAAACATTTGACACCGAGCCACATAAGGAGCGATTAGGGCAGGTGACCAAAAGCTTGGTCACAGAGGTAGGTTTTAAGGAGCGCCTTAAAGGAGGAAAGAGGTAGCGAGGCGGAGACGTTTAGGTAGGGAATTCAGAGCTTAGGGGCCTAGGCAGCTGAAGGCACGGCCACCAATGGTTGCGCGATTATAATCAGGGATGCTCAAGACTTCAGTTTCCCGACAGCTGCTGTCACTCAGCAAAGCAGGAACAAGGCCGAATACACTGGACAGCTGTTTATAGCTGGTGACCATACATCAGGGTACGGGCATTTAAAATCCACCTTCATCTTCAAAACTTCATCGGTAATTTGTGAGTGAAAAGAAATACTTTATCAATGAATTTTTTTTTATTCGTCCATGGAATGTGGGCATCGCTGGCAAGGCTAGCATTAATTGCCCATCCCTAGTTGCCCTTGAGAAGGTGGTGGTGAGCCACCTTCTTGAACCGCTGCAGTCCGTGTGGTGAAGGTGCTCCCACAGTGCTGTTAGGGAGGGAGTTCCAGGATTTTGACCCAGTGACAATGAAGGATCGGCGATATATTTCTAAGACAGGATGGTGTGTGACTTGGAGGGGAACTTGGAGGTGGTGGTATTCCCATGCGCCTGCTGCCCTTGTCCTTCTAGGTGGTAGAGGTCGCGGGTTTGGGAGGTGCTGCCGAAGAAGCCTTGGCGAGTTGCTGCAGTGCATCTTGTAGATGGTATACACTGCAGCCACGGTATGCCGGTGGTGGAGGGAGTGAATGTTTAAGGTGGTGAATGAGGTGCCAATCATGCGGGCTGCATTGTCTTGGATGGTGTCGAGCTTCTTGAGTGTTGTTGGAGCTGCACTCATCCAGGCAAGTGGAGAGTATTCCATCACACTCCTTACTTGTGCCTTGTAGATGGTGGGAAGGCTTTGAGAAGTCAGGAGGTGAGACACTCGCTGCAGAATACCCAGCCTCTGACCTGCTCTTGTTGCCACAGTATTTATAGAAACATAGAAACATAGAAGATAGGAGCAGGAGTAAGCCATTCGGCCCCTCGAGCCTGCTCCGCCATTCAATGAGATCATGGCTGATCATCCAAGTTCAGTACCCTGTCCCTGCCTTCTCCCCATATCCCTTGATCCCTTTAGCCCTAAGAAATATATCTAACTCCTTTTTGAATATATTTAATGAATTGGCCTCAACTGCCTTCTGTGGTAGAGAATTCCACAGGTTCACCACTCTCTGGGTGAAGAAATTCCTCCTCATCTCTGTCCTAAATGGCTTACCCCTTATCCTTAGACTGTGACCCCTGGTTCTGGACTCCCCTGCCATCGGGAACAGCCTTCCTGCATCTAGTCTGTCTAGTCCTGTTAGAATTTTATAAGTTTCAATGAGATCCCCTCTCATTCTTCTAAACTCCAGTGAGTATAAGCCCAATCGACCCAATCTCTCCTCATACGACATTCCTGCCATCCCAGGTATCAGTCTGGTGAATTTTCGCTGCACTCCCTCCATGGCAAGAACATCCTTCCTCAGATAAGGCGAACAAAACTGCACACAATACTCAAGATGTGGCCTCACCAATGTTATGTTCATTAATAACTAGACATTCTTATTATGAACAGTTAGCTTCTAGCTAGTCATTTATTCAGTACACGTTCTCTAGGTACAGCATCTGTAGAGATTCAGCATGTGTACTTCTGTGTGCAGGCAGCTATCTTGACTACTGCCTTGTGGGTAGCCTAGTGCATCGTGGGTAGTGTAGTCTTAAACACATACAACTAAATATACAGCTCTATACAGCTCTATGGCTCCATCTAGTGTACCACTCTAGAATGACATGTTATTGATCATTACATCCCCCTTTCTTTGAGGTTAACAAAATCAATATCAATCAACTTTCAAAAAAAACGATAAAGATGACATCAGTAACACTTTTGTTAGTGCTCTATAAACATAAACATTTTCACAACAGTCAATACATTTTCAAAGCTTTACTTTATACTCAAAGATTAAGTCTATCAAGCTTTTTTACTTCACGTGTGGATCTTCTCAGCACGGGTAAGTCTGATGTGTTTTCATGAGAGCCTGTATGTGTATTTGTGTTAGATTGTTCTGGTGGTGAGTGACAAGATTCAGTTGCGGCATTGTCATCGATTTGCTCTTGGATAGTTTCTTGTGTTTTTAGGAGGGAACGGCGGTTCCTCCTGAGAATCTGTCCTTCCTCAGTTCTAACAGTGTATGACCTTGGTCGTAATTCCTCAAGAACTGTAGCTTTCCTGTTCCATGCATCTGGATCCTCAATCCTGACAACATCATCCCTTGTCAATGGTTTTAGAGTTTTGGATGACTTGTCATTGTATGATTTCTGTTTCAGCTTTAACAGTTGAAGTCTCTGTCTTAGTTCCTTACTTTGCTTTTCATTTGCACAGCAGGGCAGCGTGGTGCACAACTTGCAACCCATTAGTAGTTCAGCAGGTGAAGAACCAGAGTCTAAAGGTGAGGCTCGGTAGCTCAGCAGGACGAGATAAGGATCAGACTTGCTTTCTGTCGCTTTCTTCAGTAGCTGCTTGAGAACTTGAACACCTTTCTCTGCCTTACCATTTGACTAAGCATACAGAGGACTGGATGTGATGTGCTGAAAGTCATACTGTGCTGCAAACTGTTGCCACTCCTTACAGTTGAAGCACGGACCATTGTCGCTAATGGCAATCCTGGGAATTCCATGTCTGGCGAAGATGGATTTCACATGCATTATGACACTGCTTGCTGTGGTGCTTGAGAGCAGCGCCATCTCAGGATAGTTAGAATAGTAGTCAATCACTATTAGATATTCTTTACCATTTAAATGAAAAAGGTCCATACCAACCTTTTGCCATGGTGCTGTTGGTATGTCAGCTACTATCATTGGTTCCTTTGCTTGTTTGTTTTGGTGTTTCTGACATGCCTCACATTTGCCTATCATGTTCTCAATGTCCTTATTTATGCCAGGCCAATAATCAGTGTCTCTTGCTCTCCTTTTGCATTTTTCAATTCCAAGGTGTCCCTCATGAATCCTTTTGAGCATGTCTTGACGTAGAGCCTGTGGAATGACTATTCTGTTCTGTTTTAGTAATAGTCCACTTACGACACTCAATTCTGACCTTATGTGAAAATATTTTGGACAGGCACCTTTTGGCCAACCATGATGAATGTTCTCTATTACTGTTTGTAACACTGTATCTTTTACTGTTTCTTCTGCTATTTGCTTTGATTTTGTGTCTGCCACGGGCAGCGCAGCAGTGACCATACTCACATGAACATCCACGTCTTCTTCAGTAGAGCTCACATGACTCATTGTGGGTGCTCGGGATAGTGCATCTGCTAACACTATGTATTTGCCTGGTGTGTAGATCAGTTCAAAGTCATATCTTTGCAGCTTCATCATGAGTCATTGAATCCTTGGAGACATCTCATTCAGATTTTTTTTAATGATGGCAACCAGTGGGCAGTGGTCTGTCTCAACTGTGAAGGTGGGAAGTCCATATATGTAGCCATGAAACTTTTCTAATCCAACTACCAAGCCTAGACATTCCTTTTCAATCTGGGCGTATCGACACTCAGTATCAGTCATAGACCTGGAGGCATAGGCAACAGGCTTCCAATCTTCACCCTCTGCTTGTAGCAAGACCGCCTAGGCCATCCTTTGATGCATCCGTTGACACTTTGATTCTCTTTGTTGGGTCAAAGAAAGTGAGTACAGGTGTGGTTGTCAGCACTGTTTTGAGATTAATCCACTCTTGTTCATGTCTTTCTGTCCATGCAAACTCATTTGTTTTATGTAGCAGGTCTCGCAGACAGGTTGTCTTGGCTGACAAGTTAGGAATGAACTTTCCAATGAAGTTTATCATCCCCATGATGCGTAGCACTCCTTTTTTGTCAGTGGGTCAGGGCATGTTGAGTATGGCGTTTACTTTTTCCATATCTGGCTCTATTCCTTTACCAGATAGATTATCTCCTAGGAAAGTGACTTCCTGGACGCCAAACTGACACTTGGCTTTGTTGAGCTTCAGTCCATTCCGGTGTATGCTCTGTAGCACTTTAGTCAGTCTCTCATTGTGTTCTTTCAGTCTGGAGCCCCAGATGATGATGTCATCAACATAGACACGAACTCCTTCCAGACCTTCAATTATGTGTTCCATCGCTCTATGAAAGATTTCAGATGCAGATATTATCCCGAAAGGCATTCTGAGGAAACAATACCTGCCAAATGGTGTGTTGAAGGTACAGTATTTGGTGCTCTCTTCATCCAGTTTTAGTTGCCAAAATCCTTGTGAGGCATCGAGCTTTGTAAAGTATCTGGCACCTGACATTTCACTGGTGATTTCTTCTCGCTTGGGAATCTGGTAGTGTTCACGTTTTATGTTTGCATTTAAGTCCTTTGGATCCATGCATATTCTTCGATCATTGTTCTTTTTCTTTACACATACCATGGAGTTAACCCAGTCTGTTGGCTCTTCAACTTTCCTGATGACTCCTAGTGTGGTCATTCTGTCCAGTTCATTCTTGAGCTGGTCACGCAGGGGTGCTGGAACTCTTCATGGAGCATGTACCACTGGCTGAGCATCCTCCTTTAGCTGGATCTTGTAAGTGAATGGTAGAACTCCAAATCCTTTGAACACATCCTGGAAATTATTTACTACAGAATCCACCGAGTCATCTGGTCTGCTTATGGCACAGTTTATACAGTAGGCTCTCTTGACCAGTTCTAAGTTTTCACAATCTTTGTCACCTAGTAGTGAATCAAGTCCTTCAGCCACAACAGAAAACATGAGATGATGCACTTTGTCTTTGACTGTCACTATAAGTCTGCATACACCTAAGCTATCTATTTTCTGTCCATTATAGTTCTTCAGTAGTACTGACTTTTTTTGTATTTTGGGCTTTTCTTTCGTATTTTTAATGTCACTCATACTGCTTAAGTTTGCTTTTGCCCCAGTGTCTAGTTTCAATGTAACTAATGCTCCATTTACCTGCAGTGGGATCATCCATTTGTCCCCTTTTACGGCATTGACGTTATGTTCAGCATTGTCCATATCTGAGGGCTGCACATTTTCTGTATCATTTTTGACATTGTCATGACACCATTCGTACAAAAAATGTCTCACTTAAATCAGTGTCCTCAATCACATTGAGTTGGACTTGTTGCCCTTTCATTGTTTTTACTTTTGAAAAGCATTGTTTGGCAAAGTGATTCTTTCCATGTGCACATTTTTCCAAACGCTGGGCATTGTCTTAACTGGTGTTTGTAACCATAGCGTTTACAATTAAAAATTCCTTCCTCCGATTGCTTTTCATTTCTGTTCTGCCCATGTTTTTTCCCTTTGCAGGACACAGCACCGACAGCAGCACTTACTACAATCGCATCATTATTGATTTCACTGAAAGTCTTCGCATGCTTTTGAGCTAGCTCGCTGGCTTGGCATATTTGTCACAGCATTTTCCAATGTTAGTTCGGTTTCTCTCAACAGACGTTCCCTGACCTTTTTATCATGAATACCAAACACAATTTGGGCACGAATCATGGATGCTTTCAGCTCAGAGAAATTACATGTCTGTGCTTTCAGTTTCAGATCGGTCACAAAGCTATCAAAAGTCTCATTTTGCCGCTGTGTCCTTGAACGGAACACATATCTTTCATAGGTCTCATTCTTTTTGGGAGAACAATGTGTATCAAATTTCTTTAGCACATCGTCTAAATTTTCTCTGTTCTCCTCTGGATTAAATACAAATGTATTAAATACCTCTATCACCTGTGGGCCTGCAACCGTAAGCAGCAATGCTACTTTCCTTGCATCTGGCTTCATACCAAACTCGATGGCAGCAATGTAGAGTTCGAATTGTTGTTTGAAAGTCCGCCAATTGTAGTCGACATTTCCCGTGAGATTCAAAAACTCCGATGGCTTCAAATTCTCCATGTCGCGTTTCACACTTTTGAGCAGATCTTCACCAATCCTGGTACCATGTTATGTTCATTAATAACTAAACATTCTTATTATGAACAGCTAGCTTCTAGCTAGTCATTTATTCAGTACACGTTCTCTAGGTACAGCATCTGTAGAGATTCAGCATGTGTACTTCTGTGTGCAGGCAGCCATCTTGACTACTGCCTTGTCGGTAGCCTAGTGCATCGTGGGTAGTGTAGTCTTAAACACATACAACTAAATATACAGCTCTATACAGCTCTACGGCTCCATCTAGTGTACCACTCTAGAATGACATGTTATTGATCATTACAACCAAGGCCCTGTACAACTGCAGCAAGACATCCTTGTTCCTGTACTCGAACCCTCTCGCTACGAAGGCCAACATACCATTTGCCTTCTTAACCGCCTGCTGCACCTGCATGCTTACCTTCAGCGACTGGTGCACAAGGACACCCAGGTTTCGTTGCACTTCCCCTTCTCCCAATCTATTGCCATTCAGATAATAATCTGCTTTCCTGTTTTTGCCACCAAAGTGGATAACCTCGCATTTATCCACATTATACTGCATCTGCCATGCATCTGCCCAATCACCCAACCTGTCCAAATCATACTGGAGTTTCTCGGCATCCTCCTCACAGCACACACGCCCACGCAGCTTTGCGTCGTCTACAAACTTGGAGATATTACATCTAGTTCCCTCATCTAGATTATTAATATATATTGTAAATAGCTGGGGTCCTAGGACCGATCCCTGCGGTACCCCACTAGTCACTGCCTGCCACTTGGAAAAAGACCCGTTAATTCCTACTCTCTGCTTTCTGTCCACCAACCAGTTCTCTATCCAAGTCAATACCTTGCCCCCAATCCCATGTGCCTTAACTTTACACACTAATCTCTTATGCGGGACCTTATCGAAAGCCTTTTGAAAGTCCAAATACACCACATCCACTGGTTCTCCCTTATCTATTCTACCAGTTACATCCTCAAAAAATTCCAATAGATTAGTCAAGCACAATTTACCTTTTGTAAATCCATGTTGACTTTGTCCGATCCTGTCACTGTTTTCCAAGTTCTCTGCTATTACATCTTTTATAATGGACCCTAGCATTTTCCCCACTACTGATGTCAGGCTTACCGGTCTATAATTCCCCGTTTTCTCTCTACCACCTTTTTGAATAGTGGGGTTACATTAGCTACCCTCCAATCCATGGGAACTGTTCCAGAGTCTATAGAATTTTGGAAGATGACCAGCAATGCATCTACTATTTCTAGGGCCACTTCCTTAAGTACCCTAGGATGTAGATTATCAGGCCCTGGGGATTTATCGGCCTTCAATCCCGTCAATTTCCCTAACACCATTTCCCTACAATACTGATTTCTTTCAATTCCTCCCTCTCATTAGACCTTATGTTGCCCGACATCTCTGGGAGGTTATCTGTGTCCTCCTTTGTGAAGATAGAAACAAAGTATGTATTTAATTGGTCGCCATTTCTTTGTTCCCCATTATAAATTCCCCTGATTCTGACTGCAAGGGACCTACGCTTGACTTCACCAATCTTTTTCTCTTCACTCTGCAATGGTTTTTACTCTGTTTAAGAAACGTTTAAGGAACTAAAGCAGGCATTGAAAAAACAAACTAAAAATAGGAAAAAATGCTGGAAATTCACAATAGCATCCGAAAAGAGAAAGGGCAGGTTGGAGTTTCAAGAGAAGCCCTTAGTCTCCGCCTGAAACGTTAACTCATTGCCTTTCCCCGTTCGGGGTGCTGAAGTCCTGCTGTGTCTTTCTAGCATCCTGCTTTTATTTCAGATTTCCAGTATTCTTTTAATCAGCACTGAAATATTATTTACTCCATCCATCCTCGATTTAAAGCTCATTACCAAAAAGGAAAGATATAGGAGAAGACTTTCAACTTGGGCGGGAAGCGGGCATGGTAGCAGCAATGCGCCCGCGGCGCCCAGCCCAGCGTGGTAGTCGGGAGGCCCGCACCACTTTCAGGTTTGGGTCTCGTTTTCGTTTTGTCGGTGAGCTGCAGGCTCCCTGCTGCAGCTCACCAGTTTCCTGAGGAGGAAAAACAGAATAGTTAAGTGTTCATCAGTTTACCGTGTGAGCGCCGCGTTTGGAGAGGGCAGACACTGCATTCATATGGAGCTCTCCATTCTGTCAATTGTCAGCCATGGACACTTGCCTCTGAGTCATGAAGGTTGTGGGTTCAAGTCCCCCTCCAGGGGCTTGAGCACAAAAAGCTAAGCTGAGACTCCCAGTGCAGTGCTGAGGGAGTGCGGCACAGTCAGAGGTGCCGTCTTTTGGATGAGACGTTAAACCGTGGATCTCTCTGCTCTCTCAGGTGGATGTGAAATATCCCACGGGCACTATTTTGAGGAAGAGCAGGGGAGTTCTCCCCGTGTCCTGGGCCAATGTTTATCCCTCAACCAACATCACTAAAACAGATGATCTGGTCATTAGCACTTTGCTGTTTTTGGGAGCTTGCTGTGCGCAAATTGGCTGCCGTGTTTCCTACATTACAATGCCCTGCACATCCCAAAGCGCTTTATAGCCAATTAAGTACTTTTGAAGTTGTAATGTAGGAAACACAGCAGCCAATTTGCACACAGCAAGGTCCCACAAACAAGAATGTGATAGCATCCACCTGAGAGGGCACACGGTTTAATGTCTCATCCAAAAGGAAGCATCTCCAATAGTGCAGCACTCCCTCAACGCTGCACCCAAGATGATATGCTCAAAGTCTCTGGAGTGGGACTTGAACCCGCAAACTTCTAGACTCAGAGGCAAGAGTGCTACCCACTGAGCCACGACTGACATTTGAAATTAGAGTGCATTTTAGTGCTCTGCGCTGTGCCTTGAACCAAAGGCCCTCCATGGCCTCACCCCTCCCTATCTCTGTAATCTCCTTCAGCCCCACAACCCCCCGAGATATCTGCGCTCCTCTATTTCTGCCCTCTTGAGCATCCCTGATTATAATCGCTCAACCATTGGTGGCCGTGCCTTCAGCTGCCTCGGCCCTAAGCTCTGGAATTCCCTGCCTAAACCTCTCCTCCTCTCTACCTCTCTCTCCTCCTCTCTACCTCTCTCTCTTCCTTTAAGACGCTCCTTAAAAACTACGGCCTAGAAATTGGGTTCTGGTCTTGCCAGGGCTGTAGCGCCAGAAAGTTTGCGCCAGCGGTAATGTGGCAGCGCCCGACGAAAATTCGGGTGCGCCGGGCCCAGACGGCGGCGGGCGCTAAAACCCTCCTTTAGCGCCTCAAAACGGGCGTGAACTTGGGTTTCCCGGCGCTAATCCCCCGCTGCGGCACCCGATGCGGTGCGGCAGGCGGGGGAACTGCAGGCCTCCTCCTCCTGTTAAGGAGGAGCTGCCTGCAGCCGACAACTGTCCGGCGGATTGACCCGACATCTGAGCCCAGCACCTTGGGGAAGTGCCGGGCTCGCATGAGACACTGATCAGGGCCGCGGGGGGGGAATGCAGGAGTCCGGGAAGGGAGGTGCGGGCAGGCGGCCGCCGGGAACGCGGCCGGCCGCCGCTTCACCTTTATGCGCCGGCGCACACTGGGGGAAGACTCTGTTGCCAGAGTCTTAGTTGCGCCTGCCACGGACGAGGCGGGCGCAACTGAATTTCGGCTTGGGGCCGGGTTACCACGGCAACCGGGACGCTGCGCACACCGATGACGTCATCGGTGCCGGCGCAGCGCTACCGGTCTACCGCCACGGAAGGGCCCCAGGCAATTTAGGAACCGGCGCCAATTGCAGCGCTAGGCCCTCTAGCGCCGCAAAATCGGTGCTAAGGGCACTGAATTTCTAGGCCAAAATGTTGGAAGTAAACAGCAGGTTCGTCAGCATCTGAACCGAGCAAAGACTGCCGCCTTTCATTGGCTGCCTTGTCTCCTGCGTTACAACGTATTGGGCCAGTAATTCCGGTCCCAACGCGTGAGTACGGACGGGGTACTCACGCGTGGGCCCGTTGGAAGTGCCGGATTTCAGCATGCACAGCGCATGCGCGGGAAACCGGCATTTCCTCCAAGGGGTTCAGAGGTCCAACGCGTGCCTCTGCGCGCACGCGTTGAACTTCCTTCTTTTTGACAGGTTTGCCCGTGTGTAAGGGCCTGAACTTTTTAGACATATAAAAAGGAGGCGTAAGGACTTGATTCTTCAAGGTAAGCGGTCTATTATTTAAAATTATAACATTTTTTCCACAGCTTTATTGTTTTTAAGGACTTTACAGTAAGGTAAGTTTATTTTTAGACCCGATTTCTTAAAAAATTATTTTTTTCAAAAATTTGATTAATTGTTTAAAATAGTTTTTTAAAGTTATTTATAGTTTATTTAATTATTGGGATGTTTTTTAAGATTTTATTTAAAGTTAAACTAGTCTTTTGGCCGCCCGTACTTTTCATGAGTTTGACAGTTCTTACTATCAAACTCATGAATGAAGTTTCCCCTCCCCTGATTGGCTGCACAGTGCTCACCTGATCCCAGCCGGCACATCGCACTAACTACACCGCTGGATCAGGCAAGCACATCGCGCCGACATCTGAACCGGGCCAGTGACAGGAATTCCAAGCAGGCCCAGGCTTCAGATGTCGGCGCGCCAGGTGAGTGCACATCGGGGGCTTGCACGCGCGGCAAGCCCCCGATCCTAATTTCTGGGCCATTATCAGAACTGGTACAAAAATACTCTTTCAAAGAAGAAAGGGCTGAATTGTATCTACTTTAGCCAGTCAGCGTCACGTGACCATACTGGGGTAAATGTTTGTGTTTTGCGCTCCCAAGGAGGAGCTTTGTGTGCTGGGAGCACGTAACATAAATTCCGGGGCAGTTCCCTCCCTCCTCCCCCCCCACTCCCTGATTTTCTGTCCGTTAAAATGAATGACTGGAAAATCATGCGGGGCCTGTGCCCAAATTCCTGGTGTATGTTCCTGATGTGCGAAGCCCTTCACCAGGAGTGCTGAAGACGAGCCTTTATCCCGCTGCGCTTTAGTGCATTGATGAAGATTATTTTATTCAGTACAGTGACGTTGGGAATTAAGACTCAGCTAATTATAATGTGTTTTGGTGAATGTTGGTACTGGTGGGAATGGCCTTTACATGGGGCATCACAAATTACAGAGGCAGATTCCTTCCCCGGATGAAGGAAAAATGGTGCTTAGATAGAACATATAATAGGAATAATTATTGCCGGTGTAGGGGGTTTCTCTTGCCTGCTCTGGTCTCCTGCCAGGCTTCTTGCAATAATTACCCGTGAGTGGTTCGACCCACTCGCCCCTACGGTTCTAGACCTTGGACTTAGGTGCAGGGAACTGTAGTGCAGAAAAACTCAATAGACCAGGTCGAATAGCACGAAATGGATGCCTTTATTGAACAGTTTGCAGCATTATAAAATACATGTCATATGCACAGATTAAAGCAACTACAAGCATGCACACATCTATAAACTTAACTCTATAGAAATGGGGAACACACGGCACATCGTAAAAGGGGTAACACATTACAATTACCCTTAACCCCCTCCCCTAAACCTAACTAAGTTTCGATTTGAGGGACTCGGGATCATGCTCACCACTTTAAGAATTGCGAAAAAGGCTTTGCAGCCTTTCAACACAGCTTTCCGTCGTCACGTGGGTCTGGAAGCTTCTGGCGTAGCTTGTTTTCCTCTTGGTTCTCCTGCGATGAGGCAGCCGATACAGCCTTGGTGAGCGCTCGCCACAGATGGATCCGTTACCGATGTGATGTTGAAGAACTGGATGCATCCGTTACCGATGTGATGTTGAACTAGATGCACACTCCGGGACCTGAGTGTCTTCTTCTCCGGCCTGGGTCGTCGATGATCTCCCGACAAAAGTACCCGGGCCTCCCTCGTCGTTTTCCCGTCGTGGCCGGGCCTTGCCTGGCCGAACTGGCTTCCGAGCCGAATTCTTCTCGTCGTCTTCTCGTCGTGGCCGGGCCTTGCCTGGCCGAACACTGAACACGTTCCGAACCGAAGTTGTTCCGAAGGTCCGAACCGAAGTGCTTCTAGCCCCGATGGACTTTACTCAATCCACAGTTATACCCTTTTTGGAACATTCTTATCTTTGTAATAAAATTGTAATAATTTTGGTGGGCAGAACTCTCTGCAGGGGTGTTTTGTCTTCATGACGGGAGTCGGTGATAGCTTTACTGGCCTTCCTGGGCCGATAATGTCTTTGCTTTGTTACCGTAACTTGGTTTGTATATTGATCGGTCTGGAGATTGCCCTGGATGGCTGTTAAACGGCTTCTCTTTGTACAGTGTAATGGGTTAAAGCGTTCGTTCAATTGTCCGCCCATTTCTTGATGGGTCTCATCCTGCCACCCAAATCTGTCCTGTACTTATAATCTAATCAATATGTATGCTCAGTTCCATGAGTTTTGGCTTCCCGAAACTGGTTTTCGCGGGCTTTTAATGCCCTCAATCCACAAGCCTGTCTGGCTTGCAGTAACAGAAATTCAAATGGTCCCAGAAGCTGGTCACGAGGTCTGGCGGCCATTTTGTGTGCCCTTTCATCAAAGGTTTCTCTGTATAAGCTTCTTTTGGTCAATAAAGCTGTTTTATTAACTCTATTTTCCTACGTGATTATTTAATGAAAATTTCGCGAATCTTACACCGGCTAAAAAAAAATGCAGTTTACCAGCACAGAGCTCTTGTCCAGCTAGGACCACCTTACCAGGCAGTCCATTGTCTTCCAGGGTTACCTAGAGCTGAGTGGGAAGCATTCAGCCCTCGTGACCTGTTTCACCCCTTCAGATCTCATCAGTGGCCTAGGGCGGCTGGTCAATTATCAACATGCCTGGTTCAGCTCTCACTTTACCCAGTCTGCCAGAGTGGGTCAATTTAGTTCTAGTGGCCCATCACCGGACATGTCATCTTGTAGCCTCAGAGAGATGCCATTTACCTCCCCTTTCTCCCCACCCCCCTCAAGGAGGATAGCTACCAGTTGGACAACAGAAAAGCACAGTCTGCGTTCCTGCAGGTAGCACAGACTCCACGGTAAGAGCACAACTCAGTATAAAATGAGCTGTGCCATCAGCCCCCGACCAATAACATGGACATACCATCGGAAGAAATGGAGCATTTTTCCTCACTCCAGTAGCACTGAATGCACCATCTAAGAGGTAATTGAACGTCAGAGTCATCTCATCATTGATGCATCTTCTGACCCCTCTTTGACATCGCAGCACACTGCTAACGTAATGCACCATGGCAAGTAAGAGTGAGCAGACTGTGACACAATATGTGACGATAATGGCCCAGATATTCCGATTGCAGGTCTCCCGTGGGCGGAGGACTGCGATCTGGAAAAATCTGCGCCCTTACCTGAGGGCTCCCGGGACGCACACACTTCCGTTCCTGGGCCTCTCCAAACTCCAAGTGCACAGGGCCCACGTATCCCAGGGGCGCGGATAGTTTGCTGCGTCCCTGGGATCATGTGGGCCATGGGGAGCCAATCACAGAAGGGAATCTCCCTTCATACACTTGACAGGAAGACCTGTCAAATATATGAATGGAGATCACCCCCAAAACATAGTAAAACTTTAAATACATTTTTTTTTTAAATCACATTTTTAAAATGACTTGAAAAACAAAAATTTAAATTTTTGAAAAAAAAATTAACATTTTTTACAGGGCTAAAAATAAGCTTACCTTTTTAAAAGTATTTTTAAATGATAAATCAGTGAAATAAAAAAATTTTTAAAACTTTTTTTCAACTCTTATCCTAGTAAAAGCAGGTCTTACACCTGGCGCAAAAATTGTAAGTGTTTTCTGCGGGCGGAGGGTCTCCAAAAAGCGGAACTATCCGCCCGCAGAGGCCCTTCTCCAGGGCAGCCGGAGGATCTGTCAAGACCATTCTTGACAGATCGGAAATGGCGGTTTTCAGTGGCATGCCTGAAACCAGCATTTCCGATGTCCCTACGGGTGAGTACACAGAGCGTACCCACCCCTAGGGATCGGAATATCTGGCCCAATGTGCTCACTGCACAATGTGGAGCAACAACCTTTCTGCCACAGTCTGAATAAAATCAAGTTCTTCCCATCTGATGCATTGTCAGGCTTTCAAATCTACAACAGACCTAATTCCGTTATACTGGAGATACTGGCCTGGAGTTTCCTCCTTCGGCGCAGCCCGGCTGTTGCACTTTTCACCCATTTTGCTGATGTCAAGTTACACCCAAGTATCCGACCAATCTTGTTCGAATACACCCAAACTTAAAATGGGCGTAAATGGGTATAAATCAGCGTAAACAATCGGGGCCCAAGGAAACTCCGAACCAGCATTAGTATAATTCTTCTTTGAGTCTTAAAATTTAAGTTTGAACTAATTTAACCATCATTCATGGACATCAGGCACAGCATGTTTAAGAACCTGCAATCAGGGAAGCTGTTCAATTTTTAACGAGGCTTATACTTATGCCATAAAAATGCATTAAAAGAAACAGAAAATACAGAGGTCTCAGTGAGATTAAATTTCTAAAACAAATGCTGAAAAAATTGCAATTAAAGGACCAGGGAAATTACTGTTTCCAGCTGCGCCTTAAGATCTGAAACTCCAGGCCAACATCGAGACTGGCTGCAGCCACTTTACCCAATTGGAATGGTGGCAGTCATATCCAAAATTAATGATCTGCAAAGTGAAATCAAAATTGTCTAAGGTTTTGTAAAAAGATGCCATGCAAAGTGTAGAAGACACCAAAACCATATCACTAAATAGTGGATTTTCATCAACAACAACAACAATGTGTATTTATATAGTGCCTTTAATGTAGTAAAACACCCCAAGGCGCTTCACAGGAGTATTATAAGACAAAAGATTTGACACCGAGCCACATAAGATGCAATTAGGGCAGGTGACCAAAAGCTTGGTCAAAGAGGTAGGCCTAGAAATTCAGTGCCCTTAGCACCGATTTTGCGGCGCTAGAGGGCCTAGCGCTGCAATTGGCGCCGGTTCCTAAATTGCCTGGGGCCCTTCCGCGGCGGTAGACCGGTAGCGCTGCGCCGGCACCGATGACGTCATCGGTGTGCGCAGCGTCCCGGTTGCCGTGGTAACCCGGCCCCAAGCCGAAATTCAGTTGCGCCCGCCTCGCCCGTGGCAGGCGCAACTAAGACTCTGGCAACAGAGTCTTCCCCCAGTGTGCGCCGGCGCATAAAGGTGGAGCGGCGGCCGGCCGCGTTCCCGGTGGCCGCCTGCCCGCACCTCCCTTCCCGGACTCCTGCATTCCCCCCCCGCGGCCCTGATCAGTGTCTCATGCGAGCCCGGCACTTCCCCGAGGTGCCGGGCTCAGATGTCGGGTCAATCCGCCGGACAGTTGTCGGCTGCAGGCAGCTCCTCAACAGGAGGAGGAGGCCTGCAGTTCCCCCGCCTGCCGCACCGGGTGCCGCAGCGGGGGATTAGCGCCGGGAAACCCAAGTTCACGCCCGTTTTGAGGCGCTAAAGGAGGGTTTTAGCGCCCGCCGCCGTCTGGGCCTGGCGCACCCGAATTTTCGTCGGGCGCTGCCACATTACCGCTGGCGCAAACTTTCTGGCGCTGCAGCCCTGGCAAGACCAGAACCCAATTTCTAGGCCTTTATGTTTTATTTCAGAAGCTTCAGCAGTTGTGGCAGTTTCTTTTTTATCTTAGTTGCACCTTTTTTTCTTTTCATGCGTTCTGTCAGAAGGTTGGTTTCGAAACTGTCAAAACAAATCATCCACTTCTTTTAAAAAAATGATATCATAAAGAGAATATACCCTTACTCGCCACATTCGATCCACAAGAGATGGATGTGATACAGCATGGATCATTCCCACTCCATCAAATATCATACAAAATTGTGTCCTCACTTCCCTTAACAATCCTGCTGGGGCTCGGAAAAGGGGCTCTTTCAACAGTCACCAGCGCCACATCACCTCTTTCAGAATGGCTCAGTTCAGGCTCTAAAAGTCACAAACTGATCCATCAAGTCATGCAATCCAGGCGAAAAAAAAATATAGCCCAATTGAGTAGCCATTAACCTCAATGGGAATACATGGCACAGATGTGCTATAAAAGCCAAACGTTACTGAAGGGGAGCTGCACGAGTCATTACCATTAAAAATTAATAGAGCAAAAACTGCTTGTGATCACTGTCGTCATGGTGAGAAAGTTTCTCTGGAGAGAAGCTGTGCCAGCTCTGGATTGCTGAGTACTGGAGAACAAATCTCACTGCTGCTTGTTTTTATGAGATTTCAACTTGCTACATGCAATATTAACAGCTATTAACCATAAATCGCCCTTCTGCACCAGTCCATCAGTGTAAACATTCACGCCTGCCTGCTTTGTCAGCTTAATATATAAAAACAAATCTGTATACATCTCTTCCGTTTTATTTCCAGATTACAGGATATGATTTCACAGTGTCAGCTTCTAAACAATTAGAGTGCAATCCAAATATCTACAAGACCAGCTACAATGAAAATAAGCTTCAATTATAGATATTATGGCATAGTCAAAACTTTCAGAAAAAGGGGACAAATATTTGTGTTGTGACATGGCAACAAAATTAATAAAACAGAATGGTCCTTGGGATCAGTGCTTGGGCCTCAGCTATTTACAATCTATATCAATGACTTAGATGAGGGGACCGAGTATAATATATCCATGTTTGCTGATGGTGGGAAAGTAAGCTGTGAGGCGAACGCAAAGAGGCTGCAAAGGGATATAGACAGGTTCAGTGAGTGGGCAAGAACGTGGCAGGTGGAATATAATTTGGAGAAATGCGAAGTTATCCACTTTGGTAGGGAAAATAGAAATGCAGAATTTTTTTAAAGGGTGAGAGACTGGGAAATGTTGGTATTCAGAGTGACCTGGGTGCCCTTGTACATGAATCACTGAAAGTTAATGTGCAGGTACAGCAAGCAATTAGGAAAGCAAATGGTATGTTGGCCTTTATTACAAGAGGATTTGAGTATAAGAGTAAAGGGCCTAGAAATTAGGTTTGCCTCCGCCAGGGCTTTTGCGCCCGAAATTTTGCGCCCGCGATAATTGCCGCTGCGCCCGCCAAAAATTCAGCTGCCCCGCACCCAGACGGCTGCGGGCGCTAATGGAGGGTTTCAGCGCCTCGCTATGGGCGCTGAATGCAGGTTTGCAGCGCTAATCCCCCGCTGCGGCACCCGATGCGGTGCGGCAGGCTGGGGTACTGCAGGCCTCCTCCTTCTGTTAAGGAGGAGCTGCCTGCAGCCGACCGCTGACCGGTCGATTCGCCCGACAAATGAGCCCGGCACCTCGGAGAAGTGCCGGGCTCGCGGGCCACACACATCAGTGCCGCGGGGGGGTGGTGGAGGAGTCCGGGGAGGGAGGTGCGGGCAGGCGGCCGCCGGGAAAGCGGCCGGCCGCCGCTCCACCTTAATGTGCCAGCGCTACGTGCTGCAACATCCCGTTGAACAATCGTTGGTTGCGGCTGCCACGGGCGAGGCGGCCGCAACTGAATTTGGGCGTCCGGCCGCGTTACCACGGCAACCGGGACGCTGCGCACACCGATGACGTCATCGGTGCCGGCGCAGCGCTACCGGCTAACGCCGATGGTAGGGCCCAACGCAATTTCGATCGCGGCTATAATTCCGGCGCAAGGCCCTCTAACGCCTCTAATTGGGCGCTAACCCCACCGAATTTCTAGGCCAAGATGTCTTACTGCAATTATATAGGGCCCTGGTGAGACCACACCTGGAGTATTGTGTACAGTTTTGGTCTCCTTACCTAAGGAAGGATATACTTGCCCTAGAGGGAGTGCAACAAAGGTTCACCAGGGTGATTCCTAGGATGAGGGGATTGTCCTATGAGGGGAGATTGAGTAGACTAGGCCTATATTCTCTGGAGTTTAGAAGAATGAGAGGTGATCTCATTGAAACATGCAAAATTCTTAAGGGGCTTAACAGGGTAGATGCAGGGAGGATGTTTCCCCTGGCTGGGGAGTCCAGAACCAGGGGTTACAGTCTCAGAATAAGGGGTCGGCCATTTAGGACTGAGATGAGGAGACATTTTTTCACTCAGAGGGTGCTGAATCTTTGGAGTTCTCTACCCCAGAGGGCGGTGGATGCTCAGTCGTTGAGTATATTCAAGACAGAGATCAATAGATTTTTGGATACTAAGGGAATCATGGGATATGCGGGAAAGTGAAGTTGAGGTAGAAGATCAGCCATGATCTTATTGAATGGCGGAGTAGGCTCAAAGGGCTCCTACTCCTGCTCCCATTTCTTATGTTCTTATAACTTGCGCCATTGTAATGGTGCCGGTACAGCGTAGGGACCCTTGAACAGTGCAAAGGGAAGAGAAACTTATGGAGTAAGTGACTTACGCCACTCCATATTTTCCCTATGACTTTTACCCCTTTGCTCTGCTGTTACCCCTTTACCGAAAAATGTTAGAAGGTAATTATCAAAGCTCAATGGCGATTGCCATTTTCCTGCATTAAAGCCAGTTTTCACGCCTTCAGATGCCACTTAGACTGAAAAATAATGGGTGCTAGTGGCCTGATAGTGACTTGATAATGCTGAATCAGACTTTTACTTTTAAATGCCATGGCAAATAATTTTGAGCACCTACAGAATTTGTTTCCTTTCAGAGTACAAATAACAACGGCCTCTGAGCCAAAGACACAGCCAAGAAAGATCTTCCAGCAAAATAAATACCTGAAGCTCAAAGCAACGCGACTGTGTTGTTTCGGGTTAAAAAATAAAGATCCATAAAAAAACCAGAGTGTCACTTACACCAACTGACGTACGGTTATCAACCCTTCTAGAGTTCAAACTAAAATTAGCTTCAGAGAATATCCTACAATGGCTGTTCTGTATACGCTTGCCATTTTATTTTACAACTGAGATTTCAATAGACCTTACAGCTCAAATGAAATGTGCAATTACTCAATGAAAATATAACCAAAAGGATGAAATGGAGCACCAGCAAACCTCAACATTGACTTTTATATTGTTTCCTGCAATTGTCAAAAGCGAAGCAGCTTAATGAAAATTACAATTGACAAGTAGCTTATTTTTTTTTTAATGAACCTGATGGTCAATTTGTTCAACTTCCAATGTAAACCTGTAGATTGTGGTTCTGCTTCAATATAATTGTGCATATGTAGGAACTGGGGTTCCTAGCCGAAGAATTGAGATTGACTCAGAAAATCAAAAACAATGGCGTCATCACGCAGAGTACATGAAAGAAGCCCTAGTACAGTTAACAGATACATTAAAGGTGCAGCCCCCAGCTGTACTACATTGCTGTAAAAGGAATTATATACAATTGTCCGTAATCCTCTGGTGGCTCCACCACACATACATGAGTTAAAAAAATAATAAGCCTATATGAAGAAAAATGAAGATGGCATTTCTCTTCTGTAAAACTGAATCCCTTCATTGGCCACTGGCTGCGCCACTTCTGATAGAAAGAAAGCAAGACCTACATTTATATAGCGCCTTTCACAACCTCAGGTTGTCCCAAAGTGCTTTACAGCCAACGACTCTCACGAGGAACACATACAGAATAAAATTCCACAAACCTCAGTCTATAGCACCACGTTGAAAGTTAGTCTGACTACTTTTCTCCCTCATCACACGTTGAAACATTTAAAATTGATTCCTCGCTGTGGCATATTCAGATCAGTTTTCCAGTAAAATTTGCAGTCGATTCACCACTAGAGGATCGGGGCGCACAATGTGCTAACTTATAGCCTTTGTCAGCAGATCGCCGATGTGGGGAAATCTGGGCCATTATCTTGCCTGTGGGGCCGTGCCACAGTAAATTTCAAACTCAAAAAACATTGCTCAACTTTAACTATATAAAACTGTTCAAAATTTTCAGCTAGGTTGCATAATTGCATTTTGACTGTGAAAGAGTACTTGACATGAAATCTTACAATTATTTCTAAGTTTCAGTTTCTTTAACATTGCCAAACTGGATTGATTAGTATTGTGTATTCAAGCCCACCTCTCTGTCCATGCTACAGATCAGATTCGTTAAAATAAAAGCTGGATGAATACCTGGTTTCTCAATATCCAAGGATGAGATTTTTCGAGAAGAATTTCAAGACTGAGGCGGAGAAATTCTGCCCATTACACGCAATGAAACTGAACATCAGGCGCTGCGTATAACGGGTGGACATTCCGATACCACCTGTTTTTGCCCCACTGCCCCGTGAGTTTCTAGGCCTATGGGTCTAAAATTCTCAAAAATGGGAGGCTACTTGTTTTGCATAATTAATGATCTTCTAATAAAATCACAGGGTTTTTTTTATTCATTGATGGGATGTGGGTGTCGCTGGCTAGGCCTGCATTTAGTGCCCATCCCTAATTGCCCTTGAGAAGATGGTGGTGAGCCGCCTTCTTGAACCGCTGCAGTCCATATGGTGTAGGTACACCCACAATGCTGTTAGGAAGGGAGTTCCAGGATTTTGGCCCAGCGACAGTGAAGGAACGGCGATACAGGTCCAAGTCAGGATGGTGTGTGTAAAGTCCGCGCCTCAATAATACACGGACTTCGGGAGAACAGTTTAACAGGTACTTTACTGAACAAGAGGCAGCTTGAAACTGAAACTACAGAAGCCTGCTAGGGCCTTTTATACAGGGGTGGTCACTGCCGGTACTGCAGTCTAAGACCAGTTATTCCCTTAAAGGTACATACACAACAATTCCTCCCCTTTTACATAAACAGTACATAACATTCATTTAACAACTAAATAATAACTAATTACAATTACAATTTTCTCAGTAATATATACATCAACTGAAATAGTCATTTATAAGTTCAGTCTTTGAGGAGGCTTCCTGATCTGGACTGGATAGCGCCTTTCTTGAGTATCCTGTTCTGGCGGTGGAGTCAATTCTGGCTCATTGTCATTGGTTGGTTCGTCAGCTTCCAATACCCCTGCTTCTGAGGTAGACGCAATCTGTACTTCGGGCTCATTACCAGGTGTACATGCTTGTGGTACAGGTTTGGCTTGTTCCTGTGACTCTAGAATCTGGTCAGCATGGCGTCTCACGATGCTCACTCCAACGTCCACTGTGTATATTAGTGGTCCCTGCTGTGCACATATCGTTCCTGGCTGCCATTTTTCTGTTTGGTAGTCGCGGGCCAAGACTGGTTGCCCTATCTTGAAGCTCCTGGTTGGCTTCTCATTTATGTGCTGGAACTGCTTATCCTCAACATCTCGTCTTATGTTTGGTTTGAGCAAATCCATGCGACATCTTAGTCTCCGGTTGAAAAACAGTACGGCTGGAGTTTGGTTGGTTGCTGAATGTGTCGCATTCCGGTAAGCAAACAGGAAGTTATCCACCTTGTGTTGCAGTGGTATGTCGTCATTATACATTGCCTTTATGGCCTTTTTAAAGGTCTGAACAAACCTCTCAGCCAATCCATTTGTGGCTGGATGATATGGGGCAGATGTGTAATATTTCACCCCATTATTCTTCAGGAACCTCCGGAAATCCTCAGACACAAACTGTGGGCCATTGTCGGAACAGATCTGTTCTGGCAACCCATTCCTGGCGAAGATGGTCCTTAGGACTGCAATAGTTTTCTCCGTGGTGGTGGAGGACATTTTAATGACCTCTGGCCATTTCGAATGGGCGTCCACAGCGATTAGAAACACTGAGTCCATAAATGGACCAGCGAAATCAATGTGTACCCATTGCCATGGAGATGAGGGCCACTCCCATGGATGTAGCGGGGCCTGTGGTGGAGCGTTTTGGACCTTCTGGCATCCTGTGCATCTCTTGGTCATATCCTCGATTTCTTTATCGATTCCTGGCCACCACACAAACGCCCTGGCTAGGCTCTTCATTTTTACCCCTCCCAGATGACCCTCGTGAAGTTCATTGAGCACTCTATCTCTCAACTTGGGTGGAATTACCACTCGGGATCCACACATCAAGGTTCCCCGGCACACTGACAGCTGTTCCCTCCTTGGCGAGAATGCTGGCAACAGTGAGTCGCCATATGCTGGCCATCCCTTCACCGTCAAATCATAGACCCGAGAGAGTGTCGGGTCATTTCGGGTTTCCTTCTCAATACTTGCGTTTGTAACAGGCAAACATTCGACTATGGTCGCATGGAATATCTCCACAGGGTCCACTGCAGGTGCTTCTTCCGCCGTAGGCAACGGTAGGCGCGACAGCCCATCAGCGTTTCCATGTTGTTTCGTACCTTTGTACTCTATGTCATACTGATGTGCCCTTAGAAAAAGTGACCATCTTTGCAGCCGTTGCGCCGTCATCACCGGAACGCCCTTCTTTGGGTTAAAAATTGAGACCAGGGATTGATGATCAGTCAGTAGGGTGAATTTCTGCCCGTGCAGATAGTGATTGAACTTCTTCACCCCCCATACCAGGCTGAGGGCCTCCCTGTCAATCTGGGCGTAGTTACGCTTGGCTGAGGTTAGCGAGCGCGATGCAAAGGCTATTGGCCTCTCTGAACCGTCACGGGATTTGTGTGACAGCACCGCTCCAATGCCGTAAGGTGACGCATCACATGCCAACCGAATCGGTAGTGTTGGGTTGTAGTGGGACAATATTTCTTTTGAAGTGATTTGGCATTTACATTCCTGAAAGGCACGCTTACACTCATCACTCCATTTCCATGTTACACCAGTTTGAAGGAGGGCGTTCAGTGGGTGCAGAATTGGAGATAAATTCGGCAAGAACTTCTGGTAGTAGTTCACCAACCCGAGGAACGACCTCAGTTGCGACACATTTTCTGGTGCTGGAGCCTTGACTACAGCCTCAATCTTGTCTGGAGACTTATGCAACCCTTCCTCATCAATCATGTGGCCACAATACGAGATTTGTCTCCTGAAGAACTCGCATTTGGGACGGTTGGCTCGTAGCCCATATTCCTGCAATCTCGTGAGCACCTGTTCCAGGTTGGCAAGGTGTTCATTGTCATTTTCGCCCGTAACCAGAATGTCGTCCAAATAACACTGGGTCCCCGGGATCCCTTGCAGGACTTGTTCCATTGCCCTCTGCCACATAGCCGGGGCCGATGCTACCCCAAATACCAGTCGATTGTACTGGTAAAGGCCTTTGTGAGTGTTTATCGTGAGGTATTTCCTAGATGCTTCTTCCACCTCCATTTGTAGATACGCTTGAGCCAGGTCAATCTTTGTAAAACGTTTCCCTCCAGATAGTGAGGCGAAAATATCTTCTATCCGCGGAAGCGGATACTGTACTGTGTGCAGGACTGGGTTCACAGTCACCTTGAAGTCCCCACAGATGCGAACCTTCCTTGGCTCCCCAGGCGTGCTGCTCAATGCTTTCTTCATTACAGGAACGATGGGTGTGGCCCACTCGCTCCAGTCCACCTTAGACAGGACCCCCGAACGCTCCAGACTCTCCAGTTCAGCTTCCACAGCTGGGCGTATCGCGTATGGCACCGGTCTGGCCTTGAAAAATTTTGGGGTTGCGTTATCCTCAATCTTTATGGTTGCCTTTACTCCTTTTAGAGTCCCAAGTCCTTGTTGGAACACCTCTTCCGCATCAGATAGAATTTGTGACAGACGTCCAGGTGCGACGTCATCATCTTTTTTGTCAGTCACAGTTAGTGCCAGAATGGAATGCCAATCCAATTGTAGTTTTCGGATCCATTCACGTCCCAATAATGGTGGTCCTCCATCTCGTAGTATATACATGTATAGTTTCTGTGTTTCCTTTCCGTTATATTCAACTGGCACCCTTATTTTTCCTCTGGGGTAGACCTTTTGCCCCGTGTATGTCTTCAATACAATGGACGTGTCCTTTAAGGGTATGTGTGAGAATAGCCGCTCATAGTCTCGTCGATTCATGACAGTTAGGGCTGATCCTGTGTCCAATTACATCTTCACTGGGGACCCTGCTATCATGAGGGTGACCCAAATGGTTCGGTGATCTTCTTTTGCGATCACGTTGTGTAATTTTAAACAACTTAGTCGCCTGCTCCCGGAGTCCTTATCACTCTCCTGATCTTCGGAACTACTGTCAGTTTCTTTACTTTCCTGTACTGTTCCTAAGTAGTACTTGTCGTGTTGGTCTTCTTTCCCGACCTGCAGACTCTTGCTATATGTCCCATTTTCCCGCATTGCCTGCATATTTTGTCTTTAAACCAGCAGTCCTTCTGCTCATGGGTTGTTCTGCCGCAGCGATAGCACTTTTCGGCTCCATACGCCATTTCGTTAGCGCTGTATTCTTGTGGTTTCTGTTGTATTTCCGCAGCTCCCCGTGCTGCTGCTTCGTAGGATACTGCCACGCTGAAAGCCTGTTCTAGCGTCAGGTCCTTTTTTGAAAGTAATCGTTTCTGGGTTCCTTCACTCTGGAGCCCGCAGACAAACTTATCCCGTAAGGTGTCTGCCAGTCCTGCTCCGAACTGGCAGTGCTTCGATAACTTGCGTAGTTCCGTAAGATAGTCAGCATTGCTCTCATCTTTGTGCTGGTTTCTTTTATGGAACTTGAATCTTTCTGCTATCAGCAGTGGTGTAGGGCTTAGGTGTTCCTGTAAGATATGAACAATCTCCTCAAAACTTTTCTCCATTGGTTTAGCTGGGGTAATTAAATTCCGCAATAGGCCGTACGTACTCGCACCCATCAGATTTAATAATACCGACGCCCTCTTTCCATCAGCCACCTCATTTGCCTTGCAGTACACTTCAATTCTTTCCACATACATGGTCCAGTCTTCTACCTCGTTGTCGAAAGCAGTGATACTGCCACTTTTCGGCATCTTGGGCGATTTAAAATGGCGCCTCCCGCGCTTTTGCTTCTTCCCCAACGGGATAAAATGGCGCCTCCCACGCTTTTGCTTCTTCCCCTTACTGCCACGCTGCTCCTAGCGTTCTACGAGGTAATGGCGGCGACCCGCAGCTTCGGCACGTCTCGCTTTCCTTCCCCCCCGCTTGGTTTCTCTCCGCTGTCCTGTTCTCGAGCACCGACTGCACCCTGTGCGCTCCACCCTCTCTCTCTTGTTTTCTTTTCCCGGCGACGCTGCGCGGCCCGATTTGTAGAGCCGCTCGATCGAGCTTGAGCCCGCCGCAGTCCGGAAGGGTCAGCGTGCTACCTGCTACCAGCACGATTTGCTGGAACCACAGTCTCTCCCGCAATTCTCCAAACACCGATGGATCCTTTGGGCGGTTGCCCTCGGTCGATGCCCATTGCTCAGACTACGACCTTCCAGGACCTTCCTTTCAGGCGAGATCCCCGTGAGATGATGCCACACTGCAGGTGAGTTCGAACTTACTCGTCGCCACTGTAAAGTCCGCGCCTCAATAATACACGGACTTCGGGAGAACAGTTTAACAGGTACTTTACTGAACAAGAGGCAGCTTGAAACTGAAACTACAGAAGCCTGCTAGGGCCTTTTATACAGGGGTGGTCACTGCCGGTACTGCAGTCTAAGACCAGTTATTCCCTTAAAGGTACATACACAACAGTGTGTGGCTTGGAGGGGAACTTGTAGGTGGTGATGTTCCCATGCGTCTGCTGCCCTTGTCCTTCTAAGTGGTAGAGGTCGCGGGTTTGGAAGGTGCTGTTGAAGGAGCTTTGGCGAGTTGCTGCAGTGCATCTTGTAGATGGTACACACTGCAGCCACAGTGCGCCGGTGGTGGAGGGAGTGAATGTTGAAGGTGGTGGATGGAGTGCCAATCAAGCGGGCTGCTTTATCCTGAATGGTGTCGAGCTTCTTGAGTGTTGTTGGAGCTGCACTCATCCAGGCAAGTGGAGAGTATTCCATCACACTCCTGACTTGTGCCTTGTAGATGGTGGAAAGGCTTTGGGGAGTCAGGAGGTGAGACACTCGCCGCAGAATTCCCAGCCTCTGGCCTGCTCTTGTAGCCACAGTATTTATATGGCTGGTCCAGTTCAGTTTCTGATCAATGGTAATCCCCAGGATGTTGATAGTGGGGGATTCAGCGGTGGTAATGCCATTGAATGTCAAGGGGAGATGGTTAGAGTCTCGCTTGTTGGAGATGGTCATTGCCTGGCACTTGTGTGGTGCGAATGTTACTTGCCACTTGTCAGCCCAAGTCTGAATGTTGTCCAGGTCTTGCTGCATATGGACACGGACTGCGTCAGTATCTGACGAGTCTCGAATGGTGCTGAACAGTGTGCAATCATCAGCGAACATCCCCACTTCTGACCTTATGATGGAGGGAAGGTCATTGATGAAACAGCTGAAGATGGTTGGGCCTAGGACACTGCCCTGAGGAACTCCTGCAGTGATGTCATGTGATTGAGATGAATGACCTCCAACAACCACAGCCAACTTCCTTTGTGCTAGGTATGATTCCAACCAATGGAGAGTTTGCCCCTTCATTCCCATTGACTTCAGTTTTGCTAGGGCTCCTTGATGCCACACTCGATCAAATGCTGCCTTGGTGTCAAGGGCAGTCACTCTCACCTCACCTCTTGAATTCAGCTCTTTTGTCCATGTTTGGACCAAGGCTGTAATGAGGTCAGGAGCTGAGTGGCCCTGGCGGAACCCAAACTGGGCGTCAGTTAGCAGGTTATTGCTGAGTAAGTGCCGCTTGATAGCACTGTTGACGACACCTTCCATCACTTTGCTGATGATTGAGAGTAGACTGATGGGACGGTAATTGGCCGGGTCGGATTTGTCCTGCTTTTTGTAGACAGGACATACTTCGGCAATTTTCCACATTGCCGGGTAGATGCCAGTGTTGTAGCTTGGCTAGGGGCGCAGCTAGTTCTGGAGCACAAGTCTTCAGTACTATTGCTGGAATGTTGTCAGGGCCCATAGCCTTTGCAGTATCCAGTATCTTCAGCCATTTCTTGCCATCACGTGGAGTGAATTGAATGGGCTGAAGACTGGCATCTGTGATGCTGGGGACCTCAGGAGGAGGCCGAGATAGATCATCCACTCGGCACTTCTGGCTGAAGATAGTTGCAAATGCTTCAGCCTTGTCTTTTGCACTCACGTGCTGGGCTCCACCATCATTGAGGATGGGGATATTTTTGGAGCCTCCTCCTCCTGTTAACTGTTTAATTGTCCACCACCACTCACGACTGGATGTGGCAGGACTGCAGAGCTTTGATTTGATCCGATGGTTGTGAGATCGCTTAGCTCTGTCTATCGCATGTTGCTTCCGTTGTTTGGCATGCAAGTAGTCCTGTGTTGTAGCCTCACCAGGTTGACACCTCATTTTTCGGTATGCCTGGTGCTGTTCCCGGCATGCTCTCCTGCACTCTTCGTTAAACCAGGGTTGATCTCTCGGCTTGATGGTAATAGTAGAGTAAGGGATATGCCGGGCCATGCGGTTACAGATTGTGGTTGAATACAATTCTGCTGCTGCTGATGGCCCACAGCGCCTCATGGATGCCCAGTTTTGAGTTGCCAGATCTGTTCGAAATCTGTCCCATTTAGCACGGTGGTAGTGCCACACAACACGGTGGAGGGTATCCTCAACATGAAGACTGGACTTCGTCTCCACAAGGACTGTGCGGTGGTCACTTCCACCAATGCTGTCATGGACAGATGCATCTGCAACAGGTAGATTGGTGAGGACGAGATCAAGTAGGTTTTTCCCTCTTGTTGGTTCCCTCACCACCTGTCGCAGACCCAGTCTGGCAGCTATGTCCTTTAGGACTCGGCCAGCTGTGGTGCTACCTGTTGTGTATGTAATATGTGTGCTACTTTGAACCTATGGACAGGACTGCACTACTTGTTGGGCGTAGTGATACGCAGTACCACTCCTGGCCATAGGGGTATAAATAGTACTGTGGGAACTGATCCCCCTCAGTTCCCGCCTGTGGGCATGAAGTAAAGACCTACGTATAGTCCCTACCTCCAACCAGTAAAGACCTGTTTTATTGTTACTGATTAAGTCTCAGTATTAATTACTTGAACAACTCACAGATTTAACACTGGCGACGAGTCTGATTCGGACCCTGCGGCAGTCACTCCACGGCAGCTTCGTCCACAGCCAGGACGTTGCAGAGAGGTTTCCACCCTCTCCACCCCACTGGAAGACATCCTGACCTCGGAGCCTCCATCGGTGACCGTCAGCTTCTTCTCCAGCTTGGTGGTGGGTAAGCCGTTGTCTGAGCCGGGCAGCGACGCGACAGGCAGTCGACCGCGTTGGCCGCACGAACGGGGCTGGGGGAGCTGGAGGAATAGGGCGCGAGAGCCGCTTCGAGCGGGAGGCGTTTCAACAGAGCGATCGCATCTCCTGATAAGAGCCGAGAGCCGCTTCGCGATCCAGCGATCGCATCCGCTGATAAGGGCCGCACTCGGGCGATCGCGGCGAAGATAAGGGCCGCACTCGGGGGCTGAAGGGAGACGGCGTTGGGGGACGGGTGAAGACCGCCAAGCGCGGGAAAACCGCCATTTTGTGGGCGGAGGACGACGGCAAGAGCGGGAAGCCGCCATCTTGGATAGCAGTAAAAAAAAAAAAAAATCTGAGAAATTGGAAATCTACAATGCCTAAACACGGGAATATTAGCACCTTTGATAGTGACCTCGAAGATTGGGCCATATATGTTGAAAGAGTAAAAAATTATTGTAAGGCCAATAAAATTCGTGACCAAGATAAAGCTCTAACATTATTAAATTTAATGGGTGCGAAGACATACGGGCAATTGAAACACCTGTTATCACCAGATGAACCGGCGGATAAGACGTTCGATGAGATTGTTACTGTCCTGAAAGATCATCTAAACCCCACGCCGCTGATGCTAGCGGAACGATTTAAATTTTATGACAGAAGGCAGCTACAGCATGAAAGCAATACTGATTATTTGCTGGAATTGCGTAAATTAGCGAAATATTGCCAGTTTGGAACGGGACTGACAGAGGCACTTCGAGACAAATTTGTGTGTGGTTTATTTAAACAGGATACACAAAAGCGACTGCTCGAGGAGAATGAGCTGACGCTTGAGAAGGCGGTCACTATGGCAGCAGCACACGAAGCCGCAGCGAGAGGCACGGCAGTAATGCAGCTACGGTCACCGGAGCTCAGTGCACACAAATTGGGTGTGAGTTCTGGCAAATGTTATCGTTGTGGAAAGACAACGCATGATCAGAACCAGTGTTGGTTTAAAAACCAAGAATGTAGAACTTGTGGTAGGCTTGGACATATAGCTAGAGTATGCAGGTCAGGGAAGAAGACCAGCAACAAGAAGTCACCGCAAGGAAAATACGCAAAGGTACACAAGGTGACCGAACAGGAGTCCGATTCAGACGCTAGCAGTAATGAACTGGCTAGCTTAAGCTGTAATGAACTGGCTAGCTTAAGAGTACTCAACGCTGGTAAGGGTGCAGACCTCCAGACAATTTGGGTCACTCTTCAGATAGAAGGAGTCCAAGTAAAACTGGAATTGGACACTGGATCGGCATTGACGGTCATAAATAAGAAAGATTACGGAAAGTTATTCCAACATATTCCCCTACAGGATACGGGGATTATATTGAAAACATACACGGGGCAAAGAGTGTACCCCATCGGGAAAATAGAGGTTGCAGTGGTCCACAAGGGCGAAGACAGTCAAATAATGGACTTATATGTGATATCTGAAGGAGGTTCTCCACTACTAGGACGGGAGTGGATTAGGAAAATGAATATGGACTGGCATTTCCTACAAACAATAACGAGTGAGAACTCGGTGAAGATAGTCGGCCCAGACTCTGGAACGGATGATGGTAAGCCCAACTCAGGTGCAAAAGACAAAGTTTCAGCACAGAATTCCACTGAGCAACAACAACATAGTTTAACTGTGGATTCTGAGTCTGGCAAGTCTACTGATGTGCCCATTTCTGAGGGACACCGGGCTCGAACTCAACTCCATTTCAAACTACAACAGCAATTAGAACAAATGCTTCGCCGTTGTGAGCAAGAGTTGAATGCAACGAAAGAGTTCTTTGATATAGAGTTGGAGAATCTGGAAAGACAACAGAAGCAGCTGATGGAGAAAATGGAGCAGGAGCACACAAAACGTCTGATGTCAGAGGAGTTAACGGTCAGCCAACTCCTGCATATGCTGAAGGACAGGACTCTGAAATGGGAAAAACTTGAACACGAACTTCAATATTCAAACGAAAGGGGTTCGGAGCTCTCAAAGGTTATTGGAAGAGCTGAGGTGGCAACACAGACTGAGATGACTGCAACAGAGCAGCCCTTGGATGCCAAAAGTACGCTGACTCACGTCAACGTAGAACAACAGACCGCTGAAACAGCTGCTCCGGTAGAGGGATTGAATAGTCCGATCAATCAATCTCCAAAAGAAGTTGAAGTAGTAAAATCTCAAATGAGGTCATTAGTAAACGACTTGCTGAAAGCCCAGAAAAAGCTGGATGAAGAGGTACGCATGAAGAAGTCTCTTCAGGAAAGATGTCTGGACTTGGAACAAAAGCTGGCTAACGCCCAGCTGGGTATGGAGGAAATAGAAGACCCTCTCGCTGGCCTAGATCAGGACGACACCGAATATTACTATGTCCTGTCCTGCCCAACTTGTAACTTCGACTCCCACCATACAGAAATCATGGAGGAGCACCGAAAGTCTACGGAACATCGGGAGAAGGTGGCTCTACTACGGAAAAAGGAGGGAGAGAAGGAGGAACTGCGCATGCAGCTGGCAGCTGACAGTGGAGCCCAGAGAGTCTCCAAGAAGCAGAAAAGGAAAAGTCGAAACAGAAGATGACCCATCTGAACCATTATTACCTCTACCAGATCACACACGTGGTCCCTCCGAACGGAGCCAATTCAGTTCGGAAGTTCAAACTGTTAAATCCATGGAAGGACTATTGAATGAGTCACTCCAGCAACGTGAACCGACTCCACCACAGAGATTGAATCTGTGAACTGTTTTCCGCAGAGACTGAATCTGTGATCTGTTTTGACATGAAGTTATCTATGTATCTATGTTATTCTGTTATGTAAACCTGAAGTTATATATGTATATATGTTATTACGTTATGTTAAATGGGGAGATGACCGTAAAGCTAGGAAGGGAGGAATGTTGTGTATGTAATATGTGTGCTACTTTGAACCTATGGACAGGACTGCACTACTTGTTGGGCGTAGTGATACGCAGTACCACTCCTGGCCATAGGGGTATAAATAGTACTGTGGGTACTGATCCCCCTCAGTTCCCGCCTGTGGGCATGAAGTAAAGACCTACGTATAGTCCCTACCTCCAACCAGTAAAGACCTGTTTTATTGTTACTGATTAAGTCTCAGTATTAATTACTTGAACTCACAGATTTAACACTACCGAGCCACTCTTGGTGATGGACATTGAAGTCCCCCACCCAGAGGGCATTTTGTGCCCTTGCTACTCTCAGTGCTTCTTCCAATTGGTGTTCAACATGAAGGAGTACTAGATTCATCAGCTGAGGGAGGGCGGTAGGTGGTAATTAGCAGGAGGTTTCCTTGCCCATGTTTGACTTGATGCCATGAGACCTCATGGGGTCCTGAGTCAATGTTGAGGACTCCCAGGGCTACTCCCTCCCGACTGTATACCACGGTGCCACCACCTCTGGTGGGTCTGTCCTGCCGGTGCGACAGGACATACCCAGGGATGGTGATGGTGGTGTCTGGGACATTGGTTGTAAGGTATGATTTGGTAATTATGACTATGTCAGGCTGTTGCTTGACTAGTCTGTGGGACAGCTCTCCCAATTTTGGCACAAGCCCCCCAGATGTTGGTAAGGAGGACTTTGCAGGTTCGACAGGGCTGGGTTTGCTGTTGTCGTTTCTGGTGCCGAGGTCGATTTTATTCTTATTGTTTTTTGTAGTGGTTGTTTACAACTGAGTGGCTTGCTAGGCCAGTTAGAGTCAACCACATTGCTGTGGGTCTGGAGTCACATGTAGGCCAGATGATTTCCTTCCCTAAAGGACATTAGTGAACCAGATGGGTTTTTGCAACAATCGACAATAGTATCATGGTCACCATTACTAAGACTAACATTTAATTCCAGAATTAAATTGAATTGAATTTAAATTCCACCAGCTGCCGTGCTGGGATTTGAACCCATATCCTCAGAGCAATTATGGACTGAGCCTCTGGCTTACTAGTCTAGTTGACATAACCACTATGCCACCGCCTCCCTACAAAATTAAACCGTGCAATTTCTGATATAAACATTTAGGTAGCAGGTCGTTAATTACAGAGAAAAACGGATGTTGCGTTCAATTGTTAAAAATAGAATTTTGAACCTTTCCTCAGTCGCAAGTATTCTATGAATACAATTAAAATACAAAGTGTGAAGAAATACAGCTTTAAAGAGGCAACATCCATGCCCCTGATGGTGACTGCTTGTAATTCATCCTGTTAAGCTCAGAGATCACTGTTGAATGAGCTCTCCTACAATGTGGGCTCACACAAGGAACACATGGAGAATAAAATCCAACAAACCCAGTCAATAGCACCATGTTGAAAGTTAAGCTGACTACTTTCCTCCCTTACCACATGTTGAAACATTTAAAATTGACAATTTATCAAATATAATGCATTAACTCCATTTGCATGAATACATCAATGCGGGATACAAATGATTAATGAGAATGACTCTTGCTGACTAATTTGAACGACACATCAAACTATCCCATTCATCTGTCCTCTGAAGAGGAAAGGCCAATTAAATTAAACTGGGGGAAAATGAATTAAGTGCCAATTTGTGGGTAATCTCATAGTAGTATTGAATTTAAAATGTATGACTGTAAATAAATTATTTTCTCTCTCCTATTCTTCAAGCTTTCTTCCTCGCCTCCCAAATGCTTCATTCCCAGGCTGGGTGTGGGTAACTAACCATCTCCAAGGCCCTTGATAAGTCTGCTCTCGAGCTGGCTGCTCCACAGCACTTTATCCACACACTATCCCTCCTTTCCTTAGTGGAAGCCCCAACCCCATCTTCAGTACCTCCCGGGATAGATTGGCCCGACTCATGAAAAACAGCTTCCTACTGCACTGTTGTCCCATGTTTTGGAAATATTTTATTTTTGGCCATTACCAAAATGGAACGAAAGACAATTTCAAATACTTTCCAGAGTGGAGGGGCGATGAAGGAATTAGGAAGAAAGAGATTCTAGAAAAACATATATAGCATGCTGTACTGGCCCAGTTCGGAAAACAAGCAGCAGAGCAAATACCAAAACATTTATACACCTGTGGCAGTTCACACATCTTCCACATACTTAAGAACATAAGAAATAGGAGCAGGAGTAGGCCATTCAGCACTTCGAGTCTGCTCCGCCATTCAATACGATTATAGCCGATCTTCTACCTCAACTCCACTTTCCTGCCTTATCCCCGTATCCCTTGCTTCACTAAAACATACTAATGCTTTTGTGTTGTTATTGTTGTTGTATGATTACTGCTGCCAATATTCATGAAGTAGACTCTATTTCCAAGTCTAATAAATGTACCAAAATTATTATTAGTGCACAATTCCGAAACCGGTTCCTTTAATTTTATAGTATCAACATTGATACTGATATGCATGGTACTTGCATATGGTTAACTGAACAGCAGATGTCCCCATGATGGGAGTAAGCACAATGTAGCAATTACACATCTCTTGTATTACTTTTGATACTCTTTGATGGCATGTTCTAGATGATCTTGGAAATAAAAACTGTTAGTTATTGCCACAGCAATACAAGTAGTTATTCGGGTGGCAATATGGATAAAGGACAGCGCGTTTTAAAGAAGATTGAATATTGGAAATCTTTGTTATTTCAGTTGCGGTCTACCTTGTCACTGATTTTTTTTTCTCATGTCGGCATTAGTTAGAAAGGTCGGAGAGTGACGCATGGGGTCGAGCCGGGCTGAGTGTGCAGCAAGACTTAATTTTTATTTTGAGGCAAATGAACTTGCAATAGATGCCAAAAAGGGAGCAGTTTTGCTTACTCTCTGCGGACCTGCAGATATACGTTGATTAGGAATCTGATCGTTCCTGCCCAGCCTAAAGACAAAATGTATGATGAGTTGGTCAAATTGAGCCCGAAACCACTCGTCGTTGTGGGATGGTTCTGGTTTAACCTTGAACTGCTCCGCCACGCTTTCAGCTGCCTGGGCCCTAATCTCTGGAATTCCCTCCCTAAACCTCTCCGCTTCTCTACCTCTCTCTCCTCCTCAAAACCTACCTCTTTCCTGTCCTAATATCTTCTTATGTGACTCGGTGCCAAATTCTGTTTGATGACGCTCCTGTGAAGCGCTTTGGGATGTTTTACTACGTTAAAGGCGCTATATAAATGCAAGTTGTTGTTGCTAACCAGAGGAGGCAAAGGGATGATGAAAATGATTCTCTCCTTGTGGCAGAACTGAGGAGGCTGTCCAAAGCGCGTGACTTTGGTGGGTTTCTCGACGATGCAACAAGAGATCGCTTTGTCTGCGGTTTGAAGGAAACGGCGATAGAGGAAACTGTTGGTAGAAAACAGACTCGTGTCTTCTAGAGCTCTCCAAGCCGCTGGGATGGAGGCTGCTGCCAGGCACGCCAGCGAGTTACATGAAATGGGGCAATAGCCCCGGCGTGAACAGAGTTGCTCATCCATATTGGAGGTGTGGTAAAAATAATCATCAACCAGATCGATGGTTGAGTAAGAAGATTCAATGTCATAACTGCATGGAATCAGCCCATTTAGATAAGTGTTGCCGGAAGCCAGTAGGTGCTGCTAGATTGGAGGCAGGGAGAAGAAAAGATGGCCACCGAGTTAGATCATAGCTCTGTGAGGAATCAACTGAAGAAAAGACAAAAAATCCAGTGTCCATTATGTCGATTCTGATGAGCAACCTGAGGAAGAAACCGTACCACAAAGTAAGAGTGATGAAGAACAAACACATTTTCCTGCATATTCCATAACAGTAAAGGGGCAATGCAAAATTGTGGCCCGTCTCGATAGAAGGTATTAAATGTGAATTTGAATTAGACACTGGGGCTGAGGTAACTATTGTGTCATCAAAATTATATGAGGAAATATTTTGAAAAAGTGCCCTTAAAAAAAAGACATTTTATTGAAAAGTTACTTGGACACCCATTGACAGTCCTTGGGAAAATAAATGCCTTATATAAAATATGAAAATCGGATGAAACAATTATTTGTAATTAAGGACAAAGGTCCCTCATTAATCGGCCGAGATTGGGCCCTAAAGTTAAACTGGGCCAATATTATACAGATCAACACTGGATGAACTCATGGGCGAGTACAAGTCCTTAGTCAGTCTGAAACTCGGTACAGTAAGGGGCATCCAGGTACGGCTTAATGTGAAGGAGGGGGCAAAGCCAAAATGTGTTTAAACCCAGAGTGGTACCCTATGCTCTCAAAGGAAAAGCTAACAATGGAATTAGGTGGCATGGAGCACAAGGGCACTGTTGAAAAACTACAGCGACTGGGCAAGCCTGATCGTGCCTGTGGTAAAACCCAATGGTTGTATAAGTATTTGTGGTGACTCTCGAAGAGATGTGAACCCTGGTTTGGATATTTATGAATATCCTCTGGCAAGGGCTGAAGACTTGCCAATCTCTGTGGTGGCTAACAATTTTCTAAATTAGATATTTCTCAGGCTTACTGGTAATTGGAGCTTGCTGAAGAAAGTTGGAAGTTGAAAACGTATTAGAGTCATAACAGCACAGAAGGAGGCCAATTGGCCCATCGAGCCCGTGCCATCTTAAGGACCTTATCATTACAAAAGGCTGGATTTTGCTATTGCATCTACTCCGGCCATATTTCAGAAAGCCATGGAGACAATTTTAGTCGGAACTCAATGCATCTTGTATGATTTCCTGGTTACTGAAAGATCAGAGGAAGAACATTTGCAAAATCTTGAAGCAATTCAAGCGTTTACACACATATGATCTCCATTTGAAGAAGTCCGAATGCTCACTCTTATAAAACGCTGCCGAGTATTTTTCTTTCATTGTTAACAAGTTTGGTATTCAACCATGAAAGACGAAGGTTGAAGCAATGACTTCTGCACCTGCTCCAATGAATGTAGAAGATTTGCAGACATTTCTGGGTCGAGTCAACTGTTATTGGAACTTTGTTCCAAACATGTTGACTGTCACATACCTGTTGAGTAGGTTCCTTCGTAAGAAACACTCAGAGTAGTTTTGAACAGCTAACAACTTTATTAGCATATGCACCATTATTGGGACATTACGATCTTAATTTGCTGCTGATTTTATCAGTGGATGAGTCTCAAGTGGGTGCAGGAGCTGTGATTTCTCACCAATATCCTGTTGGGTCTGAACAATCACTAGTATTCGTCTCTTGTACCCTAATCTCCTCCCAGATCAATTAGTCACAGATCAAATGTAAAGGCCTTACAATCATAATTGGAGTGAAAAAATTTCACATCTACCTACTGAACGTCGTTTTGTTCTGTATACTGATCATAAAGAAAGAAAGACTTGCATTTATACAGCGCCTTTCATGACTGCAGGATGTCCCAAAATGCTTTACAATTAATGAAGTACCTTTTAAAAAAAAATGTACTCACTGTTGTAATGTAGGAAACACGGCAGTCAATTTTTACTTGGCACGCTTTCACAAACAGCAATGTGATAATGACCAGATAATCTGTTTTAGTGATGTTGATTGAGGAATAAATATTGGCCAGGACACCGGGGAGAACTATCCTTCTCTTCAATATAGAGCCATAGGGTCTTTTACAGCCACCTGAGAGGGCCTTGGTTTAATATCTCATCCGAAAGACTACACTCCCTCGGTACTGCACTAAAGTAGCAGCCTATATTTTTGTGCTCAAGTCTCTGGAGTGGGGCTTGAACCCATAATCTTCTGACTCAGAGAGCGAGAGTGCTAGCAATGGAGCCACGGTTGACACCAAAGCCTTCAGCTTTCATATTCTCTGAGAACCGAGGAATACCTATTCAAATCAAATCAAATCAAATCAACTTTTATTGTCATTGTTAGTGCACAAGTGTAGTACAACGAAATGTAGGCTTGCGGCTCCCGAGAGTGTACAATTTGGATTAGGACACTTAAACATTTCAACATACATTTGTACATATACATTAGCATAAATATGACCATAATAAAGTGCATCGGCAGATGTGCAGGCTTTAGTGTTTATTTGTGGAGTTCAGTAGGATGACAGCCCTGGGAAAGAAGCTGTTCCTAAATCTGGTCGTACGGGTGCGAATGCATCTGTAGCGTCTTCCAGATGGTAGGAGGGCGAACAGAGTGTGGCTGGGGTGGGTAGGGTCTTTGATGATGGACCGTGCCCTCCGTAGGCAGCGTTTCTGATATATATGTTCTATGGTCGGTAACTTCAATGAGAATTCAAAGGCGGGCTATTCAATTATTAGTTTAACAGAATGACATCAAGTTTAAACCTTCAAAATCGAATGCCACTGCAGATTTTTGTTCTGCCTACCTATAGCAGGCTCACGTAATGTTGAAGATTTCACCATCAAGAAATTGTTTACTGAGCAGCTGAACTCACTTCCCATCAGGGTCACTGACATACGTAATGCTACAGCACATGACCCTATACTATCCCTGATAATGGAGCTTTGCCAGCAGAACTATGCTTATACTGTAAACGTCGAGGTGAATTGTCAATCGAAGATGCGTGCTTGCTTCGCAGATGTTGCGTCGTTATTCCACCTAAATTCCAAAACCGCACGATCCAGGAACTACATGCCGGTCATCCTGGTGTTAGCAAGAATGAAAGGATGAGCTAGAATGCACCATGCGGCGGCCTTCGCTGTTCAGGAGTGTCAAGCCTGTCAGATCAACTTACTTGTAAAACCCGGCAGAAACTAATACTCAGCAAACTCGGACTCAGGATCTCTGGGCTTGGGAACCAGCCGAGAATTCTCAGCTCTGATTACTGTTGAGTGACCCGGCTGGAAAGATGTTGGGCGAGGACGGTCTCTCCGGTAGTCTGCCGACACTCGCTGTATAGGAGCTCACACGTGAAAAATGGCCAATTGAGCCAGGTGGCTAGGTGCCCGTGGAGCTGTGCACCGGGAAGAAGTGGGAAACTTGGCAGTAGATTCCACCATTTTATTGCCAATATGATTCATGGCTACTAAAAATGATTTTATCTTCTGCTGATTTAGTCAAATGAAATAGGGCTCTTTAGGGCTCTATAAAGGTTTTCCATTGGGGCATATTGTAGGCAAACTATTTCACAAAGAGTTCACACTAATAAAGTAGTGTGTAGATATACTCAGTGTGTATAAAGTTTAATGCAGTAAAACCCGGTTTAGAGATTTCCAGTGGCAGCATGTTGCTATTAAAGATCGTCCATATTACAAAAGAAAAGGTAGCAACCAATTAATTAACAAAGGAAAAGCTTTATTCAGAGAGTTGCATATTAGAGGTTTGAAGGAGGTAATTTTGAGCCAAGAGCCTTTTAGTGCACTAGACCAAGAACAGCAAATTGTGGTGACAATAGTGATTTTTTTGAAATCTATTTGTGGAATAAATGCTGCAGCCAGTTTTCATCGGTGTTTATATAATGAATGAGTTTTCTCACCGACAGTTGGCGTAGAGTTCGTCAACCCCCGAAAAGCCCTTTGATTTCTTTTTTTTTCCCATTGTAAGCTTTTAAAAGCACTCCAGCAATATCGTGCTGGAGTCGCTCGTTCTAATCTGACCCAGCTTACCGGGGAATGCAAACATCAGCTGAACCATCCTTTTGGTACGTGTATCTCGCTACGTGATTCCGTGCAGAGTTCACTGTCTGAAAGGATCACATACTGTAATGTCTGAGGGAAAACAGGGTGGGATTAAATGGAAATATGAACCATGTGCAGTTTTGCTCGAGACAGGCCCAATATCTTCCTCTTCATTGTTTAGTTAGCCTGTGTCCTGCAAGGACTGGAAGGTAAACACATGTACAAATAAGCAAAAGGTCAAAAATATTAATACCTTCCAGATTTTTTTTTTTAAACTCTATTCTTTTACCAGAACCTTTGACTTTGAAGGAGTTGAGCCATTTAATGTTAAGAAGCATTCCGCCAGATCTTTTAATACATTCAGGAAATTTAAAGTCAAGTCATTTCGAACTGGATTATTAAGATGCAGCAACAGATGTGCTTCATGGATGAGGGGCTTGGGTTGTGTATAAACAGTCGTCATTGTCACGTGATAAAGGTTTGCTGGTTAAAAATCAATTTACACCTATTACTGCGCTATTCGCATGCTAAGTGCTGGCTCTATTGTGAGATAATAAACAGCAGTCTAACACAATTAAAAAGCCATGGCACAATGGAACAGAGATTTGAGTAGTTTGTTGGATCGAACAATAGTGTCAATAAAAGGTCGGGGAGAAACTACCCTTATGTTAAAAAAAAGGGAAAATGTGGCATAAATCATGTCAGATAATATTCTCAGATACAGGATTTCTTTAAAGAAACACTGATAGGCCCTGTCCCATAGCAATTACCAATATGTGGTTTATCGAGAACACGAGCATGGAGAAACCAATAACCATGTGGATTTCAGTCATCATTTCAATGCTTAAATAACCTTTGCATTTATTTGAACGTACGGCACATTTATTCCGATTATAATGACCCTGGATGCAATGGATGCACTTCTTGGAATCTTTAGACTTAAAGCTGCATCTTTCCTAAAATGGGATTTCACTTTCATAGAATCATAGAAAGTTACAGCACGGAAGGAGGCCATTTCGGCCCATCGTGTCCGCGCCAGCCAGCAAAGAGCTATCCAGCCTAACCCCACTTCCCAGCTCTTGGTCTGTAGCCCTGCAGGTTACAGCATCCCAAGTGCACATCCAAATACTTTTTAAATGTGGTGAGGGTTTCTGCCTCTACCCCCCTTTCAGGCAGTGAGTTCCAGATCCCCACAACCCTCTGGGTGAAGACATTTCCCCTCAAATCCCCTCTAAACCTTCCACCAATTACTTTAAATCTGTGCCCCCTGGTTTTTGACCTCTCTGCTAAGGGAAATAGATCGTTTCTATTCACTTTATCTAGGCCCCTCATAATTTTATACACCTCAATAAGGTCTCCCCTCAGCCTCCTCTGTTCCAAGGAAAACAAACCCACCCTATCCAGTCTTTCCTCATATCTAAGATGTTGGGTACCGCAGGGATCGGTGCTAGGACCCCAGTTATTCACAATATATATTAATGATCTAGACAAGGGAACTAGATGTAATATCTCCAAGTTTGCAGACGACACAAAGCTGGGTGGGCATTTGTGCTGTGAGGAGGATGCAGAGTAACTCCAGTACGATTTGGACAGGTTGGGCGATTGGGCAGATGCATGGCAGATGCAGTATAATGTGGATAAATGCGAGGTTATCCACTTTGGTGGCAAAAACAGGAAGGCAGATTATTATCTGAACGGCAATAGATTGGGAAAAGGGCAAGTGCAACGAGACCTGGGTGTCCTTGTGCACCAGTCGCTGAAGGTAAGCATGCAGGTGCTGCAGGCGGTTAAGAAGGCAAATGATATGCTGGCCTTCATAGTGAGAGGATTCGAGTACAGGAGCAAGGATGTCTTGCTGCAGTTGTACAGGGCCTTGGTGAGACCACACCTTGAGTATTGTGTGCAGTTTTGGTCGCCTTATCTGAGGAAGGATGTTCTTGCCATGGCGGGAGTGCAGCGAAGATTCACCAGACTGATACCTGGGATGGCAGGAATGACGTATGAAGAGAGATTGGGTCGATTAGGCTTATATTCGCTAGCGTTTAGAAGAATGAGAGGGGATCTCATTGAAACTTATAAAATTCTAACAGGACTAGACAGACTAGATGTAGGAAGGCTGTTCCTGATGGCGGGGGAGTCCAGAACCAGGGGTCACAGTCTAAGGATAAGGGGTAAGCCATTTAGGACCGAGATGAGGAGGAATTTCTTCACCCAGAGAGTGGTGAACCTGTGGAATTCTCTACCACAGAAGACAGTTGAGGCCAATTCATTAAATATATTCAAGAAGGAGTTAGATATATTTCTTAAGGCTAAGGGGATCAAGGGATATGGGGTGAAGGCAGGGACAGGGTACTGAGTTTGGATGATCAGCCATGATCTCATTGAATGGCGGAGCAGGCTCGAGGAGCCGAATGGCCTACTCTTGCTCCTATCTTCCATGTTTCTATGTTTACAAAGCAAAACAAATGCAACGATGTTGCTCCCTTCCATTTTCCCAAAGACCACCTCTCCTCGACCTTTTATTTATACTACTGGTCTCATTGTTTGATCCAACAAGCTCCTCAACTCTCAGCTCCAGAACGACCTGTTTGGGTCTCTTTCGGCACTGGCACCTCTTCCCGTAGTCTTCACTTGGCGGAAAGCCACAACAGCTTACCCCCCATCCCCTCCGGCCACCAGTCCAGATAACCGCCGGGCCCCGATGATGGCATCAGACCTCGATCTGCATATTTAAAGAAGGACCCCACCGGCTTCAGGCGGGCGTCCTTGTTGCCTGCTCAGAAGAGCAGGTTAAAATAGAAAACAGTGGGAATGGAGTGGGATGTCGGTGGGTTAGTGGCCCACGCAGTTTTTTTTTGTGAAGGGCTGGGGTGCTGAACTACTTTGGGTTTAAAAATTTTAAGTGAAAATAGTTCAATCCTCTGCCCACTCCTACCCCCAAACAAACACCTTGATCATTAACTGCTCAGTCTAGAACAATTCTACCAGTGTTGCATATAATTATAGAAAGAATGGTCCAGAATATGGGGAAAAGCAGCTTTTTGCCACAAGTATTCCTACAGTGTATTGTGGAATGTAGGTTGCATCGTTGGAAAGTGCGATCCTGCTTAAATAAAAGCCCAGCGTTAAAATACTTTAGTGAAAAGCACAATAGAACGGTGTCAATCACTGCTGCAATCTTGTGCCACAATACAACGGGCTGAATCAACACAACCACAGTTTATGCTGGGTGATATAATTCCGCACTTCGGGAGCCGGGGACGAAGGTGATGATTTACAGAATCACAACAGTCTGCCGTTGAACAACCCTTTAAATTATTTACCGCGTTTTCAACTGATAAGCTGACCTCACTGACCTAGTCAGTGAATAGAGTGGGTTGGAATGAGGTCCGGGTCATATATTACCTTTTGGAGTTCTACAGTAGAATGCCAGCTCCCCACCGCTATGTGAAAGAAAGATAACATTTTTTTCCAGTTTGGTAAGAAAACATTAGTAGTTTAAAAAAAAATGCTTTGTATGTCCTTTATTTTCATCTATCCCCACACTATTTTAATGGCACGGAGTGGGAACGCGATAATCTGACCAAAAGCAAACACTGAATAACCTGCTGGAATTCTGGGATTCTGGATAAAACAGTGTGGTTCATATAGAGAGTGACATGAATATTGACTTCGGTACTGCTAGACTGGAGTGGTTTCCCCTGAATAAAGGACAGACTGACAAATTGCTTGATATCTAAAGGATTTCCTAATTTAAAGTTCTCCTGGGCAATCTCAGATGTTTTTCAGTGAGGGACAAGGGCATTTAATGTTACTTATACAGAAGGACGGAACACAATAGCCCTGAATATTGAATCTCTCTTCTGCCTGTTGGAATTGTTGAGGCTGATTCTTACAGGTAACACAATGACGGCTCGCCCTTAAAATTCAATTTCTAATAAAAGCCTGGCAGCTTGTAATTTTCATCACTCTTATAGCAGTCACCAGAATTTTGCACTTCTATATAATTGAAACAGGAAAATTTGCAGGGCAATGGGGAAAGGGCAGGGGAGTGGGCCTAATCAAACTGGATGGCTCTTTCAAAGAGTTGGCACAGGCACGATGGGCCGAATGGCCTCCTTCTGTGCTGTGAATGTGAATTCGAAATGCTTCCTCCTCCCACTCGCCCTCAAGAAGCAGAAACACATACAAAGAGTTGTGGGGGTGGGGGCAGCATCAGACACAATTCTAGGAGGTGGAACAGGGGCAGAAAGGGACTTAAACCTTGCCGAAAAAATCTTGGGGCACACCTCTTCAACCCTTCAGTTAATCAGTGGAGTTAATGAGTTAGGGTGCTGCAGGATTAACATTTCATTTTTACTAGGGCATTAAACACCAGGTAACACAGGATGGCTCCAATTTAACAGACTCTGTTGATATAATTACTATGTGCACATTCCCCTCACTTCCACAATTATTTTGAACATCTCAGACTTATTATCTGCATATCAATCACTGCAGGGTGCATGGGATGCCCACCCTGTCTCCTCTGAGGCAAAAAACAACATGTTGAGCACACAATCGGCGTGCTCAAGCAACGGTTCCGCTGTCTGGACCACTCAGGAGGAGCCCTGCAGTACTCACCTGAGCGAGTCTCCCTCTTCGTAGTTGTGTGCTGCATGCTGCATAACCTGGCAATTCTCAGGACCCAGCCAATGCCACCAGGCCTTGGAGCACCACCAGAGGAGGAGCAGGATGATCATCAGCAGCACCAAGGCGGGAGGGAGGCCCACAATGTTGAAACTGGAAGGGCCGTCCGTCAACGTCTGATAGCAAGCTGCTTCTAGGCCCCTGCTGAGGAAATGGCTTCTGCCATTGAGAACAAGATGAATGAAACCAACCCGCAACCCCTAAGCTGGCCAAGGCAGCAATGATTCCAAAGACCATTTTGAATACAAAAACTTATTTATTTTACAAACTCTGTGTGTGTCATTTCCTCATGACAAACTAATAGAAAGAAACACAAAAAAACAGTCATTAACATAACTGGTTCTCACAACCTGGAGATAATGTCCAAAACACTAAACATAAGTTTGACCACAAAGCTCGGCCTTTAATAAAAAATTGACCAACATTTTGTCACACCTCCTACTTTTTGCCCTTTGAGGGTGATCTCCTTCCCTTGCGCACTTCCCCCCTTCCCACCCTACTGCTCCTCTGTAATGGGACACCAGTGGCTGCAGCAAGGCTGCTGGAAGGCTGCTGATTGTCAGAACCTAAGACTGCAGATGCCCTTGAAGGACGGCCTCGACCAGCTCTGGGCCTGGAGGGCCCGGCTGCAGACAGCACCAACTCTGCATGGGCGGCAGCAGTCTGTCCTACAGGCGGTGGCAAGTGCAGTGGAGAAGTGACAGTGGTGGCAGCAGGAATGCTGTCATCTTGAGAGAGGACAGCAACTCCCTGCTCGACCGACACACTGGCACTCCCATGGGGCAGCACTTCAGCATCCGGAGCAATCTGCTGGAGCACAGATTGCTGGCCTGCTGCCCCGAAGAAATGTGTTCGAACCAGCGAGGATGGCAGCAGTCAGAGCTTGCATGGCCTCAATCTGAGTCTGCATGAGAGCAGTCTGAGATGGGGTCATGGCAGTCAGTGACTGAATTGCAGCACTAAGCATTAGCATGGCATCTGCTACAGTGAAGTGCTCCACACTCCTTGCCAGTGATTCAATGCATTCGGGCACCCTTCCCACTACACCCATGAGCTCAGTGTGCATGTCCACCACCTGGGTGCTCATTTCAGCGATGAGCCGCTCCTCCTCTGTGTCCAGTGCAGCAGGACTCGCTGGCATACTCTCCCTCCAGGGAGAAGGCCCCCGAGCTTCACCCTCATCAGACCCTTCCTCCCTGCTCCCCTCCAGGGAAGGCGTGTTCCCAGTGTGGGCATGGGCAATCTCGGGAGATGCTCCGGCTTCATCTTTCTCCTCGCCTGCAGCTTTACTCCCACTGGCAGCTTGAGGGCCCGTCTCCTCAGCTGGTGAATCACCATCTGAAAGCAGGGAGGTACAAGAGTGGCTTTAGCGTGAGGACAGGGGGGCAGTAAGGGAGGAATGAGTGCAGCGATTTAGTAAGTTGGATTGAAAGTGTCAAAGGCTGGTGTTGTGAGGGACAAGTGGAAGGAGAGAGGACAAAAAAGATGATGACCTTACCATTGCTGTCCAGAACAGGGTCGGCCTCTCCAGGGGCGACCGGACTGATCACCCGGCTTGCCACAATCCTGTGGACGCACGCCTCGATCGCTGAGGGGTTGCAGCTGAGGCCGCCCTCCACCCATCTGTTGCTGCTGTCTCCTATTATGAGATAGCTTGGCCTGCAAGAAAAAGGACAGCGTCTGAGTAAATATACAGTCATGGTCTTGCCTGATATGCCTCCCATAGGTGAATAGCCCTTACTCTATGCAGCCATGGTCTTGCCTGATGTGCCTCCCGTAGGTGAATAGCCCTTACTGTATGCAAAGTGTGGAATGTGCGTGTGTGTTTCATGAGAGGGCCATAGGTGTTGGATGAGTGTTGGGCATTGGGGTTTTAAGACCCTCTGGCCATAGAGTGAGGTTGAGATGGAGGGATGGAGAGGTATTGAAAAAAAGCCACTCACCCTGATGACCCGAATGAGGTCGTTGAACTTTTTTCTACATTGAGTATGGGTCCTGGGCACCATGCTCCTGGAGGAGACGTGCTGAGCCACCTCCCTCCACACTCTTCTGTACTCGCGCGGCAAAGGCCTCCTGCCACTCTCTGGGTACAGTATTGATCTTCTGCACTCCACCGCGCCAACCAGAGCCTCCAAGGCCCGCTCGCTGAAGCACTGTGCTTGTTCTCTCACCCTCTCCATAGTCCTTAGCTGCAAGATTTAGGCACAGGTCTCTCCAGGCCGAGATTCAAGGCTCCAATGAGCAGGGTGTGGCATGGAGGGCAAGATCGACCCTCCTCTTTAAGAACTGTCCGGTGCCAGTGTGTCTGTGTTCCATCACTAACTGACATCACCTGTGCTGCGCCCGCGCTCTGAGTTAGCGTCTCACTCCTTGGCCTTTGCGCCTTAAGACAGGTGTGTAGCGCCTGATTTAGCACTCCAATCACCTCCACGGGCGATGGAAGCCAAGTTTGCAGTCGGAGGTGATAATTAGCGCCAGGCGCTAAACTTTGCGCATGGCCAATAATGGTGCCCCAAACGGGCGATGCTGAATTTTTCCCCCTCTGGATCTTAAGTTCCGGTTAAATGAATACGGCCTTGGTCCCCCCAAGATAACCGACTCCCCGTCCTCCATTTTAAAACTGAAGGAAAGCCAGTTATTTCAAAACTGTGTGATATAAAGACTGACATTTCCCTATTGGTCACTCCAAGCTGGCTCCTCGCCTCACCCGACATCCATACATTTGCACTTTCGAGCCGGGATCACTGGATCAGGAGTGGGCAGCCTTGCTGATTTTTCCCTTTCACCCAGGGGCACTGAGGCCAATAAAAAGAAAGACTTGCATTTATATAGCGCCTTTCACGACCTCAGGACATCCCAAAGCGCTTTACAGCCAATTAAATACTTTTGAAGTGTAGTCACTGTTGCAATGTAGGAAACACAGCAGCTAATTTGCGCACAGCAAGGTCCCACAAACAGCAATGAGATAATGACCAGATATTCTGCTTTAGTGATGTCGGTTGAGGGATAAATCTTGGCCAGGACACAGTAAGTAGGGATGATTTATAGAATCTTACTGAACAATTTATCACATGATAGTAGCGCTCCAATTAATGCCACATAACAGAACTTGCTGAACAAATCTAGTCTGTTTTCAGGCCAGTAGGAGTGCCCAAACTGACCCAGGATGGCCAGCTTTCCTATTTTCCCTCCATCCCTCCTGTGGCGAATCATCTGCTCAGTATGTTCCCACAATGACACAGCTGACTGACCAAGTGGGGAAATGCTGGCATGAACTCTTGCTTTAACTCGCCATGTCACAGTGTTAGAGCGCCAACGCGTTCTGTCACCTCTTGGCGCTGTCCCTGCAGCACACCTCAGCATGTTTATCAGAACTCAAGTGTCGAAAAACCTACATACTCAACAACCAAATCTAAAAGGAGGCAGCGTTTCTACATGGAACCCAAATATTTAGATAAAACACAGAACTTATCAATTTTAAAAGGCAAAAGGAAACAGCACAATCACTAAAATAAGTACCACAATTTTGTGCTACAATGTGTCAAAAGTTGCATAAAATGAGGGTTAAAACAGCCCTGTTTAATTTGGACTGAAATCTAGTCAATATAGCGGAGTAGCCTACATTTTGTCGTCATCTATTTCTGTCAGTAATGAATCAGGTTGAAATCAGATCATTCACACATTCTGGTTGACGGGGATTATATGAGAGAAAGAAGACACTCATTCTCTAGCAGGATTTACAAAGTCATTTCAGAATGTTACACGCTGTCCTGATGTTTCCAATAGAAGGCACGAGCCACTGTTGAAAACAGCCCCAATCTATCTGCCAAAACCAGGTTATTCTGTATTCATGGGGCCTGCAGCACAACGGCTGTCCTAGAACCTGGGAGGTGAAAGATAGGATGAACTTCCTGGTGGAACCAGAAGTATTCCAGCAGTTTTCAATATGCCCATAGTGTGCGACTGCACTGATGTGTGCGGCAACAAGGTTAGAAAGCTGATGAAATAAAACGGGTCTCGAGTGATTCGAGTACTATTGCTCTCAGTAGCAGATTATTCTGGATGCGCGTGATATAATTTGCTCACTCACCATATTGCTGTTAATGACAGGTCTCTAGTAATTGCAATTAAGTCATAGCAAGTGAGTGAAATTTAAATTTATTTAAAAGGGAACAAAACTACAGGAGAAGTATTTTCTACACAAAGTGCTCCCTCCCGCTGTCTACATAAAAACATAATCAGAAAAACACCGGTGACTGTTTTCAAAAACTGTCTTAAGCTCTTGGCCTGACGGAGAACTGCCTTTCGGGACTCCTACCCCACCCCCCACCCCTCCCCACATCTACTGCTCTTGCGGCATCACTGAGGAGGAGGAAGCTTCTGGGTCCCCAGGAAAGTAAGCTGCTGGTACTAAGGGAGCATATCCAACTGATGGCATGTTTTTTAAGGGGTTATTGTTATTTTGGGATTTTTGATAGGCAAGGGCATTGAGGGTTACAGAACCAAGGCGGGTAGATGGAGTTAAGATACAGATCAGCCATGGTCTAATGGAATGGCAGAACAGGCTCGAGGGGCTGAATGGTCTCCTCCTGTCCCTATGTTGGGTGGGAAGGTCCATTTACGTTTCTCAATTTAGGGGTCATTTCGTGCAATGGGCCCAAGCCACGAGGATGTGCTTTATGACAACCAACAGACAGAAGAGATTATCCCATTGGTATAGCCTGGTCACAGAGCTGAAAAGCCAACACCCTATCTCATTATAAAAAAAATCATTCCATCATCTTTGCAAATTCCTTTGTGATTGATACCTGGGATGGCAGGAATGACGTATGAGGAGAGTTTGGGTCGATTAGGCTTATATTCGCTAGAGTTTAGAAGAATGAGAGGGGATCTCATTGAAACTTATAAAATTCCAACAGGACTAGACAGACTAGATGCAGGAAGGATGTTCCCGATGGCGGGGGAGTCCAGAACCAGGGGTCACAGTCTAAGGATAAGGGGTAAGCCATTTAGGACAGAGATGAGGAGGAATTTCTTCACCCAGAGAGTGGTGAACCTGTGGAATTCTCTACCACAGAAGGCAGTTGAGGCCAACTTATTAAATATATTCAAGAAGGAGTTGGATATATTTCTTAAGGCTAAAGGGATCAAGGGATATGGGGAGAAAGCAGGGACAGGTTACTGAGTTTGGATGATCAGCCATGATCTCATTAAATGGCGGAACAGGCTCGAGGGGCCGAATGGCCTACTCCTGCTCCTATCTTCTATGTTTCTATGCTAATGTTTAGTAAGTCTAGTATTAAAGTTGTTGGAGTGGTTCATGAACTTGCAGGCTTGCGACAAAGCTTTAATGGCACTTGGTCCCAAAAAATCCATGTTAGGGTAACATTGCTGGAGAACAAGGTGCACAGTTTACAACAAGGGAGCGCTGGTTCACTGAGCCCAAGTTAGAGGCTATTGTTGTCAGGGTGTTCAGGAGGAATGCACAGAAAGAAACACACCCTATCCAGAGGCCGTTGAGCTGCCTGGGAGGAGTTCACTGCGTGGTTAAATTTGATCTTGCGCAATTAGTAAAATTGGAAAGGTGTCAAAAAAGTAGTTTAAATTCCAGGCTTGCACAGACGTGGGAGGAGGTTCCCAAACTGCAAGAACCTTGGGGTAGAGTTTCCGCTTTAGGCGCAATTGGGAAATTTCACCCAAAATGTGCTTCAAGTTGCGTCAGTTAGGTTGCACGTCACGTTTCTGCTAAAAGTAATTTGCATAATCACAAATGTAAAATCTTCTATGAACCAGCGCAATCGGGCAGCGCAATGGAACGTAATCGTTTCTTTCCGTTAAAAACAATCCCTTGATGTATTTAAGAGTGGTAACCTGTCCATTTTTATTAATACAGCTGAAAATGGGTTTATCACCAAAAAAATAAGCATTTTTTAATAAGGGTATCCAGTCCCCCACCTGTGAGTAACCGGTTTAAAAATCACTGAAAATGACTTGAAAAAACTATACTGAAACATTTACTAGTTTTGGTGGTGCACTAGTCAATTTCCTAGTAAATTAAGATGTTTTAGTTGTGGAAAAAAAACTCTTAAAACGTGCCGACGAGTGCTTGTGCGTCCAAGAAAATTAGCACAATTCGAAGAGCCTACCCGAGCCAATGCTATCGGAAGAATCTCACAATTTTGACCTGGTGGGGGGCGTGGCCAGTTTGTGGCAGGGCCTGATCCGGGCGAATTGAATCTTGAACCCTCGTAAAAGATCGTGGAAAACACAAACGCAAGAGGTTTTCAAAACACCGTTTTAAAATTCCCCGATATTTGCGCCGGTTAGGCCGACTGTGCGGATATTACCACCATAAACTGCCAGAAAACCTACAGCCTTAAATTTTACCTACAAAATGGTTGTAGAACTATTTGCATTGGGAAGAGTTGGTAGCTACCGTGTTACTGCTCCAAACACAGCTTCTAGTGTTCACCACCCCTTTGTAGGTTCAAGTCAGATCATGTCATGTAGTATTACAGAAATTACAATTGTATGCAACCACCTCATGACGTAAGAAAACTACTCGGCACTTGGTCTAAGCGTTAAACAAAGCTTTAATCAACTGTTTTACAACATGGAGGTCTAGTTGTGTCCTTCACTAGTTCCTGTTAAGAATGTCCTGCGCAAGCTGGGTCCGTGCCAGAGTATTTATACTCTCCCTGGACTGCGCCACCCGCAGGCCGCTCAGTTGATTCATGTCACCTCATTATTATTATTATTCTTTTGGCAAAGAATCCAAAGCCAACGGTCAAGTGTATTGAGGGTTATGGAATATGCCCCATCATCAAACGCACCACGAGCACAACCACTGTGGACTGGACAAAAGTACAACCATCACTGTAGGAGCTCTTACCAATGCCCGAGGATGTGGCACACCCAGTCTAGGAAGGAGATGCAGGCCATTTGTTGGAATCAGGTGGTAGAAGGCACCTGTTGGGATAGATGACACCAACACAGGAACTACCTTTTAGAACGATTCCTGTGCCGACAGGGGAAAGCGAATTTCACAGCGAATGAGCACACACAACAACAGTTATGAGACAGAGGGGGAGGTATAAGAGGAGGGGGTGTCGCAATATTAATTAAGGAGTCAATTACTGCAGTAAGGAGGGATGATATATTAGCAGGGTCCTCCAATGAGGCCATATGGGTGGAGCTTAAAAACAAAAAGGGGGCAAGCACTTTGCTGGGAGTGTACTATAGGCCTCCAAACAGTCAGGGGGAGATAGAGGAACAGATATGTAGGCAAATCTCAGAGAAATGTGCAAATAATAGGGTAATAATAATGGGGGATTTCAACTTCCCCAATATTAACTGGGATAGTCAGAGTGTGAAAGGCTCAGAGGGTGTAGAATTCTTAAAGTGCATCCAGGAGAGCTTTTTGAGCCAGCATGTAGAAAGTCCTACAAGAGAGGGGGCGGTACTGGACCTAATTCTAGGGAATGTGGCCGGCCAAGTGGAAAAAGTGCTAGTAGGTGAGCACTTTGGTGATAGTGACCATAATATGGTAAGATTTAAGGTGGCCATGGAAAAGGACAGGGATGGGCCGGAAATAAAGGTTCTAAATTGGGGGAAGGCCGATTTTAATAGGATAAGGCAGGATCTGGCCAAAATGGACTGGGATCAGCTACTTGTAGGAAAATCCGCATCGGAGCAATGGGAGGCTTTCAGAAGGGAGATTGAGATCATACAATGGCAACATGTTCCCGTAAAGGTCAAGGGTGGTTCCAAAAACCACAGGGAACCTTGGATGTCAGGGGATATACGGGAATGGATTAGGAAAAAAAGGAGGGCTTTTGGTAGATACAAAAGGCTAAAGACGGAGGAAGCCCTAGAGGAGTACAAAAAGTGCAGGGGGATACTTAAAAAAGAAATTAGGAGATCAAGGAGGGGCCATGAAATAACACTGGCAAGCAAAATAAAGGAAAATCCGAAGATGTTTTATAAGTATATTAAGGGTAAGAGGATAACTAGGGAAAAAATAGGGCCCATTAGGGACAAAAGTGGCAATCTGTGTGTGGAGCCGGAAGATGTAGGAGGGGTTCTGAATGAATTTTTTGCGTCTGTTTTCACTATGGAGAAGGACGATGTAGACATAGAAATAGGGCGGGGGGACTGTGATATGCTCGAACATATTAACATCGAGCGGGGGGAGGTATTGGTGGTTTTAGCTGGCCTAAAAATGGATAAATCCCCAGGCCCGGATGAAATGTATCCCAGGCTGCTGTGTGAGGCAAAGGAGGAGATTGCGGGGGCTCTAACACACATATTCAGGACCTCTCTGGCCACAGGGGATGTGCCAGAGGACTGGAGAACCGCTAATGTAGTACCATTATTCAAGAAGGGTAGTAGGGAAAAACCGGGGAACTACAGGCCAGTGAGCCTAACATCAGTGGTAGGAAAATTATTGGAAAAAATCCTGAGGGACAAAATTTGTCTCCACTTGGAGAGGCAAGGATTAATCAGGGATAGTCAACATGGCTTTGTCAAGGGAAGATCATGTCTGACTAATTTGATTGAATTTTTTGAGGGGGTGACTAGGTGTGTGGATGAGGGTAACGCAGTGGATGTGGTATACATGGATTTCAGTAAGGCCTTCGATAAAGTCCCGCACAGGAGACTGGTCAAGAAGGTAAGAGCCCATGGAATCCAGGGTGCCTTGGCACATTGGATACAAAACTGGCTTAGTGGCAGAAGGCAGAGGGTGATGGTCGAAGGTTGTTTTTGTGACTGGAAGCCTGTGGCCAGTGGGGTACCACAGGGATCGGTGCTGGGTCCCTTGCTGTTTGTGGTCTACATTAATGACTTGGATATGAATGTAAAGGGTATGATCAGTAAGTTCGCGGATGATACAAAAATTGGTAGGGTGGTAAATAGCGAGGAGGGTAGCCTCAGTCTGCAGGACGATATAGATGGGTTGGTCAGATGGGCGGAACAGTGGCAAATGGAATTTAACCCGGAAAAGTGCGAGGTGATGCACTTTGGGGGGACTAACAAGGCAAAGGAATACACAATGAATGGAAAGACCCTAGGCAAGACGGAGGGTCAGAGGGATCTGGGTGTGCAAGTACACAGATCCCTGAAGGCGGCGGAACAGGTGGATAAGGTGGTAAAAAAGGCATATGGGATACTTGCCTTCATTAGCCGAGGCATTGAATATAAGAGCAAGGAGGTTATGATGGAGCTGTATAAAACACTGGTTAGGCCACAGCTGGAATATTGTGTGCAGTTCTGGTCGCCACACTACAGGAAGGATGTGATCGCGTTAGAGAGGGTGCAGAGGAGGTTCACCAGGATGTTACCAGGGCTGGAGCGCTTCAGCTATGAAGAGAGACTGGGCAGGTTGGGTTTGTTTTCCTTGGAGCTGAGGAGGCTGAGGGGGGACATGATTGAGGTGTACAAAATTATGAGGGGCATAGATAGGATGGATGCTGAGGAGCTTTTTCCCTTAGTAGAGGGGTCGATAACTAGGGGGCATAGATTCAAGGTAAAGGGCGGGAGGTTTAGAGGGGATTTGAGAAAGAACTTTTTCACCCAGAGGGTGGTTGGAGTCTGGAACTCACTGCCTGAAAGGGTTGTGGAGGCAGAAACCCTCACAACATTTAAGAAGCATTTGGATGTGCACTTGAAATGCCATAGCATACAAGGCTACGGGCCAAATGCTGGAATATGGGATTAGATTAGACAGGGCTTGATGGCCGGCGCGGACACGATGGGCCGAAGGGCCTCTATCCGTGCTGTATTACTCTATGACTCTATGACCAGATAGAGTCACTCAATTCAATCGGTACAGCTTCTCTTTGCTTAATAGTAGCAAATATTGAACATGGAATGCTTTCCCATATCAGTGAGCGGTCGTGCTTGACTGAAACAGAATAACTTCAAACTACCGTTTTGCATGCTAAACTTCAGATTCTGTCCAAATGTTGTCCTCTCAGTTTCTGTTTAAAGGCTGACTTTACTGCCTCTGCAGCAGCCCTGATCAAAGTATTGCCTGTGTCTCTGATTTTTTGGGGCCTCCTCTGCTCACAGCTAGAAGGGACCAAAGATTTCCCAACAAGATGGGTGTGAGGGTGTTTGTTGACTGCTGAGACAGGCTACTGCATTGTTTATTATATACCAACTGTGGGAAAAGAACATCAAAGCTTAGCTCATTAGCATATTAGACACCCTTCATTTCGATGCTTTATAAAAATTTGTGTAAATACACTTTGCTTTAAAAATCTAACAATTAAAACGAACTACTTTTTTTGAAATCCTTTCTGTGGACAATGGTCAAAATACTTGAAATGTGAGAGTCAAATAGTTGTCAATTCCATTAATGATCAGAGTACTGCTGATGTTGAGCATAAAATGGTCAATACCTGTAATGTAATTTCTACTTAACTTCAGAGCTACTATCGTAGAAAGAAAGAAAGACTTGACTTTATACAGCACCTTTCAGGACCTCAGGACTCCCCAAAGCACTTTACAGCCAATGAAGTACTTTGCAAGTGTAGTCACTGTTGTAATGTATGAAACACCACAGCTAATTAGCACACAGCAAGCTCCCACAAATAACAATGAGTTAAATGATCAGATAACCTGTTTTAAGTGTTGATTGAGGAGTAAATATTGGCCAGGTTTCTACCATCTACAAGGCACGAGTAAGGAATGTGATGGAATACTCTCCACTTGCCTGGATGAGTGCAGCTCCAACAACACTCAAGAAGCTCGACACCATCCAGGACAAAGCAGCCTGCTTGATTGGCATCCCATCTACCACCTTGAACATTCACTCCCTCCACCACCAGCGTACCGTGGCTGCAGTGTGTACCATCTACAAGATGCACTGCAGCAACTCGCCAAAGCTTCTTCGGCAGCACCTCCCAAACCCGCACCCTCTTCCACCAAGAAGGACAAGGGCAGCAGGCGCATGGGAACACCACCACCTCCAAGTTCCCCTCCAAGTCACACACCATCCTGACTTAGAAGTATATCGCCGATTCTTCATCGTCGCTGGGTCAAAATCCTGGAACTCCCTAATGGCACTGTGGGAGTATCTTCACCACACGGACTGTAGCGGTTCAAGAAGGTGGCTCACCACCACCTTCTCAAAGGCAATTAGGGATGGGCAATAAATGCTGGCTTCGCCAGCGACGCCCACATCCCATAAAAACAAATTTAAAAAAAGGTCCCTGAGAATAACTTCTTTGATCCTCTTTGAAATAGTGCACAGTGGTCTTTTACATCCAGCTGAGAGGCCAGACGGGGCCTCGATTTAACGTCTCATCCAAAAGACGCCACCTCTGACAGTGCAGCACTCCCTCAGCTCTCCCTCAGTACGGCAATGGAGTGTCAGCCTAGATTTTGTGCTCAAGTCCTTGAACCCACAACCTTCTGGCTCAGAAGTGAGAGTGCTACCACTGACCCATGGCTGCCTCACATATAGGCAAACGCAGCAGTCATTATGCACCAGCAATTTCCCATAGACAACAATGAGTAAGTAATCTATTTTTCAGTCCTCTGGTTCAGGGTGGAATGTTGGCCAGAACACAGAGAACGCCCTGATCTTCTTCAAATAGCATCTTGGGATCTTTAATAGCCACCTGAGTAGGTGGATGGGATCTTGGGGTGAAGCATCTCTTCTGAAGGATGCTACAGCCCCCACAGTGCGGCACCTTAGTGCACTGGAGTGTCAAACTAGATAATGAACTCAAGTTTGAACCCCACAGCCTTCTGACCACGAGGTGAAAGTGCTGTCAACTGAGCCAAGCTGACGTTAACTGGACTTTTTAACTCACCCCTCTCACAGCCCAAGTGGTAGGGGTTTAGAGGATGCACCCGTGGGTGTTAATCCATCCAAAACTATAGCAGAAGTTCCCTATATAACAATATAGACAAATTACCTCCTAGAATAAAAATTCTTGTGTACAATTTATCACGTACCAGGGAGCCGTCTTACATCAGTAGATACCTTGTCATGAACTCCATTATCAGTAGTGACTAGAGCAGGTCAAAGCCTCCAAGTGGAAAAAAAATCATGTGTTGTACAAAATGTTCAAATCATTCTGGCTACAGCAAGTTGGTTACAGCACATAAATAAAAAGTGTCCAGAAGTTGAGATAATTGAATAATGTACACAGGGATGACCAGAAAAATGAAAACTAGATAGCAGAAAGCCATGCTGGACTTTGTCAGAGTTAAAAGGCAGATTTGCCATTGGCACGATGGCCAGGAACAACTTTGCCAATATGGCCAGCAAATACCACTCTGCAGCAGCCCCAGTGAGCCAAGTTCAGGGAAATGGAACAGGAGAATAAGATCTGCTAGGTAGAAAACTATAACTCGGGCACAGAGGGACCAGTTACCGAACCTGAGTGAAGATGGGCTAGCTACAGGCCCGCAGACAGCTGGAAACTGTGAGAAAAGCTCCTCGGAATAAAGTACTGCTGTTAGTATTCTGTGTCTGGGGTCTATTCTAAGAGATCCCTAATACAACAGGAAAGCAGGTCAGGGTAAAATGAATTCAGAAACAGGCATGGGAACATAATTAACATGTTTAGTTAAAGAGGTAGACTAACATACCTCGAACAATCTTACGAAATTGAAAAACAATGAAGAGAAAGAGTTAAGCAATTCTCTTAAGCCGTACCTTTCTAACGCTCTCTCAAACTCATTGTGTTTTTCTCCCTTTCTTCTAATTACCTGCTAGCTATAAAGGCAGTCACTGGAAAGACAGCCTGGTAGCTCAGTTCCAAACGGCAGACACTGTGACTCTGCCTTCCTATGGTCTCAGATATCCCAGTGAGTCTCACCTTTATTCTGCCCATAATGCATCCCATTGTCTGCTGTTCCCCCCAAGGTCATTTTATGCATCACTCTGAGTTGACTTTTATTCTGTCAGTAATCTGATACTGAATAGAAACCAACTGCTTTGCATTGTCTCGAAAACTCATCAGACGTTTACAACAATTACTGAATTAATGTAAACTGCACCCTTGAGATTATAAAGTGCTGTTTATACTACCTATATCTATCTATATATTATTAAAAGTCTATGCCTGTGTGCGCTTCCTGTCTATAAAATCTTACTTCCTATTGTCACGTTTTTCCATTATAAATTCTTATAATGGAAACTGTCTATGTAAACTTGTTATGTTGTAAATACACCCTTCTGCCAGTGGTGGCACTGTAGTGCCTTGGTTTTGCATCTCCCAGCTCCTCAGCCTGTACTGTGGAAAAACATCTGTGCTCCAACCAAGTCTGCATCCCAAATTGTTGTAAGTTTTCTATTTAACTATAAATAATAATAGACTAAAAATAGTCTATAAAAAATGTATGACTTTAAGATGTAATACAAGCCAAATGTATGTTGAATGTTTAAATGTCTTAATCTAAATGTACACTCTCGGGAGCCGCAAGCCTACATTTCGTTGTACTGCACTTGTGCACTAACAATGACAATAAAAGTTGATTTGATTTGATTTGATTTGATATATATTTTATATTACATATCTTTCTGTAGCTTATTAAAAGTCTCCGGCGCATAACGTCACGCTCCTGAATTCGACATTGAGGCACCGATCTTGGACTCCGAAAACGTGCATCACAATTTCTACCCCATTATCTATTCATTTAAGAATCTTGAGTAATATAAGATACTGAGGGGGCTCGATAAGGTAGAGGCAGAGAAGATGTTTCCCCTCATGGGGGAATCTAGAACTAGGGGACATAGTTTCAGGATAAGGGATCGCCCATTTAAAACTGAGATGAGGAGGAATTTCTTCTCTCAGAGGGTCGTAAATCTGTGGAATTCTCTGCCCCAGAGAGCTGTGGAGGCTGGGTCATTGAATATATTTAAGGTGGAGATAGACAGATTTTTGAACAATAAGGGAGTGAAGGGTTATGGGGAGCGGGCAGGAAAATGGAGCTGAGCCCAAGATCAGATCAGCCATGATCTCATTAAATGGCGAAGCAGGCTCGAAGGGCCGAATGGCACACTCCTGCTCCTATTTCTTATGTTCTTATGTAATATCTCCCTGAGCCATCTCTTCTCCAGAGTAAACAATCCCAGGCTCTTCAATGTCTCCTCATAACTCAAATGCCAAAAGTTAAATATCAGTTTAGTTGCCTTTTTCTACGCTGCCTTGCTTTGATATCCTTGCACTATTTAGTACAACAACCAGGTGTGGCTGTGCCAGTGCCTTGCACAGATTCATCATCAGCTCCTGGGATTTGTACATCCCAAGGTCAGTTTAGCTTTCTTTGATGCTGCCTCACACTCTAGGGTCATCTTTTGTTTCTTAACTTGTCCCATTACCTCTCTTTTTGCCTTGCACCATTATCCCTTTTGTCAGCCAATCTCTCCTGCCTTCCAGCCTATCACAGACCTTCCCTTTGTTCTTCTCCTCCCTGCCCCTGCTTAAAAATCTCTCTTCTCTAACCTTTTCCAGTTCTGACGAAGGGTCCTCGGCCCATAACGTCAACTCTGTTTCTCTCTCTCCTTGATGCTGCTGAGAGTTTCCAGCATTTTCTGTTGTTATTTCACACTGTGCTGTTGGTTTCAATGAGCTCTGTACAAATAACCCCCAGTTGCTCTCCAGTTTTGTGTATTGTAACCAGACCATTTAGGTTATATGCCTAACTTATATGCCTATTTACTTGTACTTCTTGCAATTTAGTATACTGTATTCGCTGCTCACGATGCGGTCTCCTCTACATTGGGGAGACCAAACGCAGATTGGGTGACCGCTTTTCGGAACACCTCCGTTCAGTCCGTAAGGGGGACCCCGAGCTTCCGGTCTCCTGTCACTTCAATTCTCCGCTCCACTCCCACTCTGACCTCACCGTCCTCCAATGAAGCTCAACGTAAGCTTGAGGAACAGCACCTCATCTTCCGATTAGGCACTTTACTCAACATCGCGTTCAACAATTTCAGACCATAACCTCTGCCTCTTTCTTTTTTTCCATTTCTTTTCTCTCTCTCACATGGCAGCTGTCTTTCATTCTGCCATAGCCATTTTTTTTTATATTTGTTTATGGGATCAGGGCATCGCTGGCAATGCCAGCATTTATTGCCCATCCTTAGTTGCCCTTGAGAAGGTGGTGGTGAGCCGCCTTCTTGAACCACTGCAGTCCGTGTGGTGAAGGTGCTCCCACAGTGCTGTTAGGTAGGGAGTTCCAGGATTTTGACCCAGCGACGATGAAGGATCGGCGATATGCTTCTAAGTCAGGATGGTGTGTGACTTGGAGGGGAACTTGGAGGTGGTGGTGTTCCCATGCGCCTGCTGCCCTTGCCCTTCTAGGTGGAAGAGGCCGCGGGTTTGGGAGGTGCTGCCGAAGAAGCCTTGACGAGTTGTTGCAGTGCATCTTGTAGGTGGTACACACTGCAGACACGGTACGCCGGTGGTGGAGAGAGTGAATGTTTAAGGTGGTGGATGGGGTGCCAATCAACCGGGCTGCTTTGTCCTGGATGGTGTCGAGCTTCTTGAGTGTTATTGGAGCTGCACTCATCCAGGCAAGTGGAGAGTATTCCATCACACTCCTTACTACACTCTTTACACTTCATCTAGAGCCATCTTTTTTTTCTTAACTTGTCCCATTAACATCTCCTTTTGCCTTGCACCATCATCCCTTTAGTCTCTTAATCTCTCCTGCCTTCCATCCTATCACAGACCTTCCCTTTTGTTCTTTCCTCCCCTCCCCCCTTTCCCTGCCCCTACACTTGCTTAAAAACCTGTTCCATCTCCAGCTTTTTCCAGTTCTGACGAAGGGTCATCGACCTGAAACGTTAACTCTGTTTCTCTCTCCACAGATGCTGCCTGACCTGCTGAGTATTTCTAGCATTTTCTGTTGTTATTTCAGATTTCCAGCATCTGCAGTATTTTGCTTTTGTAGTTTATATGCCTATTATTAATTCTCTTGCCTAGTCTCATTATCTTGAATTTGTTCATATTAAGGGTCATTTGCCTCTCGTCAGTCCAGCTTCCCATCCTAACCAGAGCCCTTGGTTCACCTGTTCCCCATTGTTTTAGCCCCAACCTTCACATTTAGTGTTGTACGAAAGACTGGTATTAGAGATTCCTAGTAGATGAGAATCATATATGTATAAATTCAAGTGTAGCCATTGGCCAACTAATATTACCCATAATTACTCCTGAGTAACTAAAATGCTAAGGCTTGTTCAAAATATAGCTGCGAGGACAGTCGAAAGCAGTTTTGACTCCGTTCTGATAACAAACAGCCACAGGCTGTGAGTGAAGGTTAAATTGTTAAATAACATATCCTAATGCTAAGTAGAAATTAGAGTTCGCTTAACAAAACTAATTGCAAAGATATTTAAAAATGAATTAATAAATAAGGAACATAAAATGAAAGAGATCATGGAGTTAAGGTATTCATCTGGTACATTAAAGTGAGATAGTCTGGATACCTCAAGACTAGTGAGACTGTGCTGACATGTGCCCCTTGGTATAGAAAGGCCTCGTACTGCTTGTACCAGGAAAGCTAGAAATGAGAGAGATAAGGTAAATTCAAATGAGGTGAAGAAGTGTAAACAAGATAACACTGAACATGGTAAAGTTGTCAGAAAAATACTGGAAAAGGAGTGGCCAAGATGCTAACCTTAGCCCGAGTGACAATGGTATTTTGACCATTAGAACCAATTAAAAAAGGTGATTTTGTTAAAGACCATATATGGACACTGGCCAAATGAACTTTTAATAAGAAATGGGTTAAAACCTTGATACTCAAAGAACAACTTCACACAGACGTACTGCGAGAACAAAGGAACAGACTTAAGACGACCTCACCTGTGTTCGAGAGGTTCCAGGGACCAAGGGCTGTGAGCTACTCGTTAACTACTGCCTATTGTTAAATATATTACGCTGTAAGCTTAATAAATCTTGATCTATTGCTCAAACATACTGGCTGCTGCATATTTGTGTCTTGTCCAAGAACTCTGAGGGATCATTTAAGATCTTACAGTGTCATCAGCAAGCTTAGGCAGGTTCATTTCTGTCCCCAGTTCCAAAATCATTCACGAACACTGTAAGCAACAATGGCATCAGCACTGATCCCTGTCGCTCACCACTAGTAATCTCATCATGTCAAAGCAGCTCCATTCACATCCACCCTTTGATTTCTCTAGCTCCACCTCATAAATTTGCCTTTTATTTCATACCCCTGTACCTTGTGGAGTAATCACTTGTCTGGCACATCCTGCTGAAATCTAAATACACCATATCCATCCAATTCCCATTATCAGCCAGATATGTCATTTACTTGAACTACTCCAGTAAGTTTGGGAAGCGAGGCCTCCCTCCCATAAATCCATGCTGACTCCCTCTTACCACATCATATCGATCCATGTGTTTCCTTATCCCTCTTTCACGATATATTGTCCACAACAGACATTCGACACACAGAGCTGTTATTTTCCTGAGTTGCCCCTTTTAGAAGATTGGTGTATTGTTAGTTACTTTCCAATTTTCAGGTAGTTCTCCCATTTCTAATGGTTCTCTAAAAATAATGGCAAGGACATGCTTGATTTAATTCACCACTTCCTTAAGTACCCTGGGATGAATCCATCAGGACCTTGTGCCTTTAACTTCCTCATTATAAATTTAGATACGATGGCCCGGAATTTGCAGTCAGTGGCGAAGCGACGGCGACTGCCACTGACCTCGGAGAAAGCTGCCCACAAAGATCTTGCGATCTCTGCGGCGAAAAGTTTAGCTTTTGCACATTAAATTGATTGTAGCGCAGTCAAAAGTGGATCCCTAGCATAGAACAGTAGTGATATCATTGAGCAGTCTATACAGCCAATCACATTGAAGAAATCTCACAGACAGCAAACCAGGAAATAAAAAGCACTGATTATCAATTCACTTTTTAAAAATTTTGCAGAGAGTGAAATAAAGATTGGGACATACACATGGGGTTACGGTAGAAGGTGAAATATCATAAACAAATTTTAAAACATTAAAAAAAGTTATTATTTTTAAAATCTAGTAATTTTTATCATAATGGAGAAATTTGACATTCCACAAATATAAAATTAGTTTTTTGTTAAATCTGTGAGTTGTTCAAGTAATTAGTACTCAGACTTAATCAGTAACAAGAAAACAGGTCTTTACTGGTTGGAGGTAGGGACTATACGTAGGTCTTTACTTCATGCCCACAGGCGGGAACTGAGGGGAGATCAGTACCCACAGTACTATTTATACCCCTATGGCCAGGAGTGGTACTGCGTATCACTACGCCCAACAAGTAGTGCAGTCCTGTCCATAGGTTCAAAGTAGCACACATATTACATACACAACATTCCTCCCTTCCTAGCTTTACAGTCATCTCCCCATTTAACATAACGTAATAACATATATACATATATAACTTCAGGTTTACATAACAGAATAACATAGATACATAGATAACTTCATGTCAAAACAGATCACAGATTCAGTCTCTGCGGAAAACAGTTCACAGATTCAATCTCTGTGGTGGAGTCGGTTCACGTTGCTGGAGTGACTCATTCAATAGTCCTTCCATGGATTTAACAGTTTGAACTTCCGAACTGAATTGGCTCCGTTCGGAGGGACCACGTGTGTGATCTGGTAGAGGTAATAATGGTTCAGATGGGTCATCTTCTGTTTCGACTTTTCCTTTTCTGCTTCTTGGAGACTCTCTGGGCTCCACTGTCAGCTGCCAGCTGCATGCGCAGTTCCTCCTTCTCTCCCTCCTTTTTCCGTAGTAGAGCCACCTTCTCCCGATGTTCCGTAGACTTTCGGTGCTCCTCCATGATTTCTGTATGGTGGGAGTCGAAGTTACAAGTTGGGCAGGACAGGACATAGTAATATTCGGTGTCGTCCTGATCTAGGCCAGCGAGAGGGTCTTCTATTTCCTCCATACCCAGCTGGGCGTTAGCCAGCTTTTGTTCCAAGTCCAGACATCTTTCCTGAAGAGACTTCTTCATGCGTACCTCTTCATCCAGCTTTTTCTGGGCTTTCAGCAAGTCGTTTACTAATGACCTCATTTGAGATTTTACTACTTCAACTTCTTTTGGAGATTGATTGATCGGACTATTCAATCCCTCTACCGGAGCAGCTGTTTCAGCGGTCTGTTGTTCTACGTTGACGTGAGTCAGCGTACTTTTGGCATCCAAGGGCTGCTCTGTTGCAGTCATCTCAGTCTGTGTTGCCACCTCAGCTCTTCCAATAACCTTTGAGAGCTCCGAACCCCTTTCGTTTGAGTATTGAAGTTCGTGTTCAAGTTTTTCCCATTTCAGAGTCCTGTCCTTCAGCATATGCAGGAGTTGGCTGACCGTTAACTCCTCTGACATCAGACGTTTTGTGTGCTCCTGCTCCATTTTCTCCATCAGCTGCTTCTGTTGTCTTTCCAGATTCTCCAACTCTATCAAAGAACTCTTTCGTTGCATTCAACTCTTGCTCACAACGGCGAAGCATTTGTTCTAATTGCTGTTGTAGTTTGAAATGGAGTTGAGTTCGAGCCCGGTGTCCCTCAGAAATGGGCACATCAGTAGACTTGCCAGACTCAGAATCCACAGTTAAACTATGTTGTTGTTGCTCAGTGGAATTCTGTGCTGAAACTTTGTCTTTTGCACCTGAGTTGGGCTTACCATCATCCGTTCCAGAGTCTGGGCCGACTATCTTCACCGAGTTCTCACTCGTTATTGTTTGTAGGAAATGCCAGTCCATATTCATTTTCCTAATCCACTCCCATCCTAGTAGTGGAGAACCTCCTTCAGATATCACATATAAGTCCATTATTTGACTGTCTTCGCCCTTGTGGACCACTGCAACCTCTATTTTCCCGATGGGGTACACTCTTTGCCCCGTGTATGTTTTCAATATAATCCCCGTATCCTGTAGGGGAATATGTTGGAATAACTTTCCGTAATCTTTCTTATTTATGACCGTCAATGCCGATCCAGTGTCCAATTCCAGTTTTACTTGGACTCCTTCTATCTGAAGAGTGACCCAAATTGTCTGGAGGTCTGCACCCTTACCAGCGTTGAGTACTCTTAAGCTAGCCAGTTCATTACAGCTTAAGCTAGCCAGTTCATTACTGCTAGCGTCTGAATCGGACTCCTGTTCGGTCACCTTGTGTACCTTTGCGTATTTTCCTTGCGGTGACTTCTTGTTGCTGGTCTTCTTCCCTGACCTGCATACTCTAGCTATATGTCCAAGCCTACCACAAGTTCTACATTCTTGGTTTTTAAACCAACACTGGTTCTGATCATGCGTTGTCTTTCCACAACGATAACATTTGCCAGAACTCACACCCAATTTGTGTGCACTGAGCTCCGGTGACCGTAGCTGCATTACTGCCGTGCCTCTCGCTGCGGCTTCGTGTGCTGCTGCCATAGTGACCGCCTTCTCAAGCGTCAGCTCATTCTCCTCGAGCAGTCGCTTTTGTGTATCCTGTTTAAATAAACCACACACAAATTTGTCTCGAAGTGCCTCTGTCAGTCCCGTTCCAAACTGGCAATATTTCGCTAATTTACGCAATTCCAGCAAATAATCAGCATTGCTTTCATGCTGTAGCTGCCTTCTGTCGTAAAATTTAAATCGTTCCGCTAGCATCAGCGGCGTGGGGTTTAGATGATCTTTCAGGACAGTAACAATCCCATCGAACGTCTTATCCGCCGGTTCATCTGGTGATAACAGGTGTTTCAATTGCCCGTATGTCTTCGCACCCATTAAATTTAATAATGTTAGAGCTTTATCTTGGTCACGAATTTTATTGGCCTTACAATAATTTTTTACTCTTTCAACATATATGGCCCAATCTTCGAGGTCACTATCAAAGGTGCTAATATTCCCGTGTTTAGGCATTGTAGATTTGCAATTTCTCAGATTTTTTTTTTTTTTTTTTTACTTGTTATCAAAGATGGCGGCTTCCCGCTCTTGCCGTCGTCCTCCGCCCACAAAATGGCGGTTTTCCCGCGCTTGGCGGTCTTCACCCGTCCCCCAACGCCGTCTCCCTTCAGCCCCCGAGTGCGGCCCTTATCTTCGCCGCGATCGCCCGAGTGCGGCCCTTATCAGCGGATGCGATCGCTGGATCGCGAAGCGGCTCTCGGCTCTTATCAGGAGATGCGATCGCTCCGTTGAAACGCCTCCCGCTCGAAACGGCTCTCGCGCCCTATTCCTCCAGCTCCCCCAGCCCCGTTCGTGCGGCCAACGCGGTCGACTGCCTGTCGCGTCGCTGCCCGGCTCAGACAACGGCTTACCCACCACCAAGCTGGAGAAGAAGCTGACGGTCGCCGATGGAGGCTCCGAGGTCAGGATGTCTTCCAGTGGGGTGGAGAGGGTGGAAACCTCTCTGCAACGTCCTGGCTGTGGACGAAGCTGCCGTGGAGTGACTGCCGCAGGGTCCGAATCAGACTCGTCGCCAGTGTTAAATCTGTGAGTTGTTCAAGTAATTAATACTCAGACTTAATCAGTAACAAGAAAACAGGTCTTTACTGGTTGGAGGTAGGGACTATACATAGGTCTTTACTTCATGCCCACAGGCGGGAACTGAGGGGCGATCAGTACCCACAGTACTATTTATACCCCTATGGCCAGGAGTGGTACTGCGTATCACTACGCCCAACAAGTAGTGCAGTCCTGTCCATAGGTTCAAAGTAGCACACATACTACATGAACAACCGTTCTGGCCCATCAAAAATGTTGTGTATCAGTCAATACACTGTTAAAACCCCAGTTACATCTATTTCAACAGGGCTTAACTTTTTTATGGGGTGTTTAACAGTGATAGTAGATGGCAAAACCATAATTTTTCGTCAGTTCAACTGATTTCACTGAACGCTGACAGTTCGTCGTCATTATCACCGCAAAAATCCGGGCTGGTATGTGCTGCTACTTGGCGACCTATTGTATTTCTATTTTGACTGAGTGTGTGATTGAGGGTCCTCAACAACGCTCCCGCTAAGCCGCGCAGCCGTCTGGAGGTCCCACGCAGGCCGCATACCGGCTTTTCTATGGGAGATTTCACGCACGAAATTGCGAATGAGTCACACAGCCCGTTAAAAGGGACTGCGCACCCCCACAAAAAATTAGGGGGAACATTGGTCCTCAAGCCTAGCAATATGAAAGAATGCAGTACTGTCCACAGTACAGGTTTTCACCAGATGTGTTTAGGCCGAGTTGAATTCCAAATTGGCAGGGCAATAAAGGATATCTCATGTAAGCAGAGTTACAGTGCATTGAACTGCAGGTTTTTAGAAGCCAGGTCGCTCTTCTGAAGGCAATAGAACTAGGCTAACCAGAGGATGTGGTGTTTCTCCTGTCTGAAGTGTGCAAGCGTACATTCCTGTGGTCCATATTCACCACTAGCCACATTCAATAGCAAGCACATTAAACTTGTCGGCACTCATTTGCTCATTTAGCATCTTTTCAGCTCAGTCACTGAAGCATACAACTTGTTGCAAGCAATAAAGTAATTACCAATGCACAAAGATATCTTTGAAACAACTTCATTTTCCATTCAAATAAATGGAAAATGGAGCGTATTTCTGCTGCCCAATTGGCAGAGTGATATCAGAGACATATTTCACAGTTGATGACAGCTGTATTTTTTTTGGCCTGTTATGAGAGGAGTGTAGGCCAAACTAAGGCTTAATAAATATTTGAACTTTCATCGCACAGCCTATGCCATAATTTTCAATTTTATTTTCTACTTAACATATGTTGGAGTGAGGATGAGCAGAAGGGATAAGAGTGGAACTGAATCAAAAATAGATCACTTCTGAAGTGATCTGAATTGGGTCAATTGAAACCTCAAACATATAAAATTTTACCCATTTTGGTTCATTTCAGGTTGGTCAGTCCCTTCAACTAAAAACAATTCACACATGCAGAAAGATACAGGGTGCCCCTCTGAGCATTCACGTTGCACATTCCTTTTCCTGCTGCACATTTCATTGCTGTGCACCTAGTGCCAGGGGAATGAGCATCACATTTCTGGAGGTTCAGTGGTGGAGCCCGCCTCTCTACTGCTGGTTTGTTTTGGAATGTTGCTCAATTTTGAAAGGAAGAAGAAAGAATGACCTTGTATTTACACAGCACGTTTCATGTTCTCAGCACTTCACATCCGATGAAGTACTTCTGAAGTGTAGTCACGGCTGTAATGTAGGCAATTGAGGCAGCCAATTTGCACACAATAAGGTCCCACAAACAGCAAATGAGATAAATTACAAGATCATTTGTTTATGTGGTGGTTGGCCAGGCCACTGTCGGCCAGGTCACCAGGAGAATGCCCCTGCTCTTCTTCAAATTGTGCCATTGGATCCTTCATATCCACCTGAGAGGGCAGACAGGGCCTCATCCAAAAAGAAGGCACCTCTGACGTGTTAGCCTAGATTATGTTCTCAAGTCTCTGGAGTAGGGCATGAACCCATGACCTTCTGCCTCAGAGATGAGAGTGCTACCGTTGAGCCACAGCTGACAACTGAGTTCTAACTTGGTTCTGAACCACTCAATTTTCTATCATAATCAATAGTATTGGTCTGGATCTCTTGATCCCGATATGTCCCAATAGAGATTGTGAACATTTAATGTAGCATCTGCAGCTTCAAACGGGTCATGTTTGGATGGCTTTGAATTTTTGCCTCATACTGCTCTTACTAGCAGTATTAAATCGCTATGTTTATATTTTTTCCAAAAATAATATTCAGGCTTTATTAATAGGATGTCGCAATAGAGAGTGTAAACATTTCATATGCCATGTACAGCTTGGTTATGGGAAAGTAGTGGTTATGTTACAGGACTACCTGTAACAGTTCAAATGCCTGGACTAATAGTCCAGTGAACATGACTTGAAACCCCAATAAAAGTGACCATGAAGCTGTCAGATTGTTGTAAAAGCCCAACTGGTTCAATAATGCTATCCTTGCCTGGTCTGGCCTATATATGACTCCAGTCCCACACCAACATGGTTGACTCTTAACTGCCCTGTGAAGTGGCCTAGTAAGCCACTCAGTTGTAAACTACTAGAAAGGAAAACAAAAATAAAAACCAAACAACCGGACCACTTGACTGCAATCTAGGCATCGAATCAGGACATGACAAAAGTACACCCAGTCCAGTTGATCCTGCAAAGTCCTCCTCACTAACATCTGGTGACTGGTGCCAATCCCCACAGAATAGTCAAGCAACAGCCTGATATAGTCATAATTACAGAATCATATCTCCCAGACTCCTGCATGACACTAGAGGTGGGGGCCTCAACATTGACTCGAACAAGGGCATGGAAATCATAGAATCATAGAAAGTTACAGCATGAAAGGAGGCCATTTCAGCCCATCGCGTCCACGCCGGCCAGCAAAGAGCTATCCAGCCTAATCCCACTTCCCAGCTCTTGGTCCGTAGCCCTGCAGGTTACAGCATCCCAAGTGCTCATCCAAGTACTTTTTAAATGTGGTTAGGGTTTCTGCCTCTACCACCCTTTCAGGCAGTGAGTTCCAGACCCCCACAACCCTCTGGGTGAAGAAATTTCCCCTCAAATCCCCTCTAAACCTTCCACCAATTACTTTAATGGGAATGTGGAGTAATCGGATCAGCCATGATCTTATTGAATGGCGGAGCAGACTCAAAGGGCCGAGTGGCCTACTCCTGCTCCTAATTCGTATGTAAATCTGTGCCCCCTGGTTAAATCTCCTGCTGATTACCACCTACCACCCACAAGCAGCAAGACCTGGACAGCATCCAGGCCTCCGCTGATAAGTGGCAAGTAACACTTGCACCACACAAGTGCCAGGTGATTTCTAACAAAAAGAACATAGACGCTTCTCCTTAAAAGCCAATGGCATTACCATTGCTGATTCCCCCATTATCAACATCCTGGGGGTCCCAATTGACCAGAAAATTAAATGGACCAGCCACGTAAATGCTATAGCTACTAGAGCAGGTCAGAGGTTGGGTATTTTGTGATAAGTGGCTCACCTCCTGACTCCCCAAAGCTTTTCCAACACCTACAAGGCACAAAGCAGGAATGCTCTCCACTTGCTTGGATGGTGCAGCACTCAGGAAGTTCAACACCATCCAGGACAAAGCAGCCTGTTCAATCTGCACTTAATCCATTCGCTCGAACATCCATTCCCTCTGCCGCTGGTGTGCAGTGTGCACTACCTACAGGATGAACTGCAGTAAGTTGCCAAGGCTTCTTCGCCAGCACCTCCCAAACCCGCGACCTCCACTACCTGGAGCATTCTATGATTTTGCATATTCTAGTACTTGTTGTGGTGAGTCTTGTATCTCCACCTCTGTAGGAAGGAAAAATCAGATCAGCAACTGCATGGTGATTAATTGCCCCTTCCATCGCCCCAAGATATTACAAAGCTGCAAAGAGCGATTTGGGCCTTTGTTGGAGTACATTTGCACAGAGGTTCAGTTCTATGGGAGCCAGGCACTCACACCTGAACCTACAACCCGCCGGCTGGCTATTCAACCACAGGGAGCATTACGGTCCAGGTCAATCCTGTTCTCAGCCGGCGTCCCCAAGCGCTTGCTTGCCAGCAGGAGTTGCTGGATGGTGATCGGGAATGGGAGCCTCAGCTGGGTTTTCTCCTGTCCAGCCCGGGGAGCCGAGGCTGATCGCAGTATGTCAACTGGTGAGACCAGCTAACTTGGCCCAGACTGGCGCCTTGAGGTGTGAAAGACTCGATGCAATGTCCCGCTGCACCACCAGAGAGTTTTGATTCAATGGGACCTTCTTTGTTCCCAAGGCATTTGTTGCAGAAAGCCGACTGTAGCCTAACCACATCTTACGAACATACGGAAATGACGGGCAGGAAAAGACCAGCTGGTTCATCAAGATTGCCCCACACTCATGATACTTGGAGCATCCCGACTGGACAGCCCTTCTCCCCCTCAACCCCCAGCAGCCACATAATCTCCTGGAAGAGGCAAAAAAGAATGGAAAAGAAACCCAGGGCCAAAAAGGGTGGTGGGGAGTGATGGAATCTGGACCAAGTGTTCCCTGTAAAGACTTCTATATGATGCAATTTCTGCCCCAGCCAGAACCAGTCCAGCTCCCTCTTGAAGGCTTGGAGAGTCAACACATACTGCACAAGCAGGCAGTGCATTCTAAAGGTTCACTACTCTATCTAGATGCATTTAAGGGAAAGCTAGATAAACACATGAGGGAGATAGGAAAAAAGGGTGTGCTAATAGAGTTAGATGAAGAGGGGTGGGAGGAGGCTCGTGTGGAGCATAAACACCGGCATGGACTGCTTGGGCCAAATGGCCTGTTTCTGTGCTGTAGACTCTATGTAATCCATTCTTTCCGCCGCTGGTGTGCAGTGTGCACTACCTACAGGATGAACTGCAGCAAGTTGCCAAGATTTCTTCACCAGCACCTCCCAAACCTACGACCTCCACTACCTGAATGGACAAGGGCAGCAGGCGCATGAGAACAGCATCACCTCCAAGTTCCTCTCCAAGTCATATACCGTCCTGACTTGGACATATATCGTCGATCCTTCATCGTCGCTGGGTCAAAATCCTGGAACTCCCCACCTAACAGCACTGTGGGAGCACCTTCACCACACGGACTGCAGCGGTTCAAGAAGGTGGCTCACCACCACCTTCTCAAGGACAACTAGGGATCGGCCTTGCTAGCGACACCCATATCCCGAGAATGAATATTTTTTTCAATCTGCTATTTTATGTGGTGGGTATAGTGTGTGCATATGAGTAGTACTTCTTTGTTGCACTGGACGCCTGCACAGAGGGTCCACGGGGAGCATTAAGAGCTAGAGACTCTTGCTAACTATGTAAATTGAAATACTTAGAAAAGAGTGATCCAGAGCCATGCAATTCAGAGACCCACCCTCCTTATCACAAGATAGAGATGAATGAGAACGACCATTTGGTCCAGGTAAGCTCACCCATCCTGAAAAAAATATATACCCCTCATTACAGCTTCCAAACATTTCTTGAATTAATCCAAGGCTTTTACTTTTACTGTAAATAATGGATCAACGACACAGTCCCACCTTGAGGATCTCTACCACTGAACTAAATAAGCCTTTACACAAATGAGCGCATTGCTTACAGGAAGGAAGCACTATATGCAAGATTTTTAATATATTACAGATATGAACCAAATTTGCCAGACTCAATATATATAGGTTTAACAGTATACATGCAGTTTTTTTCCAGTTTATTGTAAACGGGATTGTTTCATTAAACTTACATTCCTAACATTCTTTAGTATCAGATCAACGAATAAATGTGAACAGTACTAAGAACTAACAGTTATTCGCTGCTGATAGAGGTTTCTGGGGAACAATTCAAGTTTCTGCAGACCTCTATTTAAGGTACCTTGCCTGACACTTCGAAAGATGACAGTGCTTTTTAACGTAATTATCTCTCTGAGAATAGCAGGAGCAGCGTTGCAGCCGTTCTCCATCTCTGGAAAAAAAATTACAATAAAAAAAAATCGATTTAGGCCACGACAATGATTTCAGAGGTTTTTTTTTTTAAATTCTGCAATGGTTCACAACTGGAAATTTACAGAAAATCATTTTGTAGTCGCCGCTTTATAATAAAAAATCACGGGATTGGGGGCAATATACTGGCATGGGTGGAAGATTGGCTATCTAACAGAAAACAGAGTTGAGATAAATGGTTCATTCTCGGGTTGGCAATCAGTAACTAGTGGTGTTCCGCAGGGGTCAGTGCTGGGACCCCAACTCTTTACAATCTATATTAACGATTTGGAGGAAGGGACCGAGTGCAACGTATCCAAGTTTGCCGATGATACAAAGATGGGAAGGAAAGCAGTGAGTGAGGAGGACATAAAAAACCTGCAAAAGGACATAGACAGGTTAAGTGAGTGGGCAAAAATTTGGCAGATGGAATATAATGTTGGAAAGCGTGAGGTTATGCACTTTGGCAGAAAAAATCAAAGAGCAAGTTATTATCTAAATGGAGAGAAACTGCAAAGTGCTACAGTACAAAGGGATCTGGGGGTCCTGGTGCATGAAACACAGAAGGTTAGTATGCAGGTACAGCATGTGATCAGGAAGGCCAATGGGATCTTGGCTTTTATTGCAAGGGGGATGGAGTATAAAAGCAGGGAAGCCTTGCTGCAGTTATACAGGGTACTGGTGAGGCCACACCTGGAATGCTGCGTACAGTTTTGGTTTCCATATTTAAGAAAAGATATACTTGCTCTCGAGGCAGTTCAGAGAAGGTTCACTCGGTTGATTCCGGAGATGAGGGGGTTGACTTATGAGGAAAGGTTGAGTAGGTTGGGCCTCTACTCATTGGAATTCAGAAGAATGAGAGGCGATCTTATCGAAACATATAAGATTGTGAGGGGGCTTGATTGGGTGGATGCGGTGAGGATGTTTCCATTGATGGGTGAGACTGGAACTAGGGGGCATAATCTTAGAATAAGGGGCTGCCCTTTCAAAACTGAGATGAGGAGAAACTTCTTCACTCAGAGGGTAGTAAATCTATGGAATTTGCTACCTCAGAGAGCTGTGGAAGCTGCGACATTAAATAAATTTAAAACAGAGATAGACAGTTTCCTAGCTGATAAGGGAATAAGGGGTTACGGGGAGAGGACAGGGAAGTGGACGTGAGTCTAAGTTCGGATCAGCCATGATCCTATTGAATGGCGGAGCAGGCCCGAGGGGCCGTATGGCTTACTCCTGCTCCTACTTCTTATGTTCTTATGTTAAGTGTGCCCATTTTGAAAGCTGCAAAATGTGCAATGCTGTCCCACCATTCCCGTGTGATCTGTATAGAAAACACAGCAGTCGAAAAAGCCAAAACACAACAAAATAAATTCGCAACTGAACTATAAAAATTTAAATAAAACTCTGCTTAGCAACATGTCCTTATTAAAACCAAGTCCCAATAAGTTCAAAATGTTTAACCTACACAAAACTCTATTCTCTCCTACATTGTGTTGCTAAGAGCTGTCCCAGTGGATGATGGAGTGAGTTGCAGATCATGCTGACACTAAACTCACCGCAGCAGTGGGACAGCCCAGTGAGAACAGGGGAACTACTGTTGGGTTTCTATCAGATATTGTCATATATCCCTATTGCCCTGATGTGGTGGTATTATAGGATATTGTCACACCTCCTTTACCCAATACACGGGGCTGATCAATGCTTTTCTGCGTTTGAGGTTGCAGCATATTGTTGAGGCAGTATAGAGGAAGCTAATATATTATATTAGAGGAAGCTTTACTCTGCAACTCCCTGTGCTGTACCTGACCCGAGAATGCCTGATGTTGAAAAGGCACTTGGAAAAATAATTATTTCCACTGATCCAACAGTGTGCATTACTTTGCGAAAGAGAAGTGAAGCAATAAACAGCAACTCAAAACTAAAAGGTGTCATTGTGCCACTATTTTGTGCTCATTTCCTCGCAGTCTTTTGGCGATAACCAAATAAAGCAACGAAAGAAGATCATGCTGAACGACTTTGAGGGGAGACTGAGTCTTTATTTCAATAAAGGTTGCGTAATTGCATAACATTCTCCAGCCGTGATATTTTGCAGGAGGGAGCAGAATCTGAATGCCCCCCAAAAAGGCACAGTTACAAGAGCGTTTCAGTTTGATTATTTTCTTTTACTTGGTATAAAATCTCTTAGCGAATGAAACAAAAACATTAGTTGGACAGCAAGGGAAAATGTGGGTTACCGAAAACATTATGTAAACAGGCAAGGAGAGATTAGCACAATTATGTTGCAATTTTAAAGCCCTTCAATCTGTTGACAAGAATAGTTCTCTTGTTCCTTTTATTTGGCACCGTTCATTTGCGTGACTGTGAGAGATTGTAGTTTCAGGATTTAAAGGAGCGCTGAGCCTGTTTGATGTCCACAGAGGTGTACACTAGCGTGTGCATAGTCTGTAAATTGATCCTCACACTGGCATCATCAGAGTGACTCAGAGAATCAAAAAGCTTTCGGTGTCTTCGAATGCCTTACAGCGACAAATTATGAAAGATCGCTAGAAATTGCTGTTTTCCAAACACACAATTATAATGTCATGCTGCTTGGCTCGCAATCCCATGAAACTGAGGTTACGATCACAATGTGCTGCTCAATATGTCTGTAATTATAGTCCTGATGTAACCGAGTCCCTGAGAACGTCCCAGGCAAGCCAAGCGTAAATATATCTCAAGTCGACTCTGCTGTCATATGGACCCCCCCACCCACACCCCACCCCGTAAACCTGACCAGCCAGGTTCAAACCTGTGCAGTGTCGAAAACCCAAAACAAATCCAGAAATATTCTTCAGAGATTGAATAAAACCAACCGTTCAGATTTAGAGTCCTCGCAGGAGTGGAACTTCAGACCAAACCTGATTTGAGAGGAGTTTTGGTGAGAATAGGCTGATTGAAAAACCAAAAAACAGCTTGGTGCTGAAGGTGTTAAACTCCTAGGCCCGTCTCGTCCTCTCTGCTTTGCAGGGCGCTGCTACTGTAACCCTGACAGGATAGGAGGTCTAAAGGTTAGCTTGTTCTCTGCATCGCACCTCGGGAATTTTATGTTTTCCTTGAAATCCAAACTTGGAATATTTAGCTTCAGTCGAATTAGGGCTTCCTTCTAACCCTTTAATTAAATTTGCCGGAAAGTGGCTGGCTGGACTAAATGTGCTTCATTGTTTCATTCCCCCAATGATTGCTGGTTCATGCCCCATTCCACCTCGCATCCCATTGACAGTCCATGTCCCCATCGGAGGCAGAATGCCCTGACTGACTGCTTCCCCTTTCTGCTCTCCTGGACCCCCATTGCTAGCTGATTGGGGTTAACATATGGGAGCAACTCAAACCACAAACAGTCACTGATGCCAGAAAGTGCCCCCAAATCATCAGCAACTCCTGTGGAAAACCTGACGTCTCTTGATATATATATAGAAATATATATACACACACATGAAATAGTGAGCCTATAGAACACATCTAAGCACTTCACTCAGTAGTGCAGCACCAAGGCTGTGCCACTCAGATGTCAGTCCTTCTGAATTATGACTTTCCTTGCACAATGCTACAACTAGAAGAGAATACGAATAAGTAAAGTTGAACAAATTCCGTAAGTGTTAAAATTCAGTGCAATAATACAAGAGACATGACAGGCTCATGAAGAGAGACTGGACAGGCTGGGGTTATTTTCCTTAGAGCAGAGAAGGCTGAGGGGGGACCTGATTGATGTGTACAAAATTATGAGGGGCATAGATAGGGGTAGATAGAAAGGAACTTTTCCCCTTAGTAGAGGGGTCAATAACCAGGGGGCAGGAGGTTTAGAGGGGTTTTGAGGAAAAACTTTTTCACCCAGAGGGTGGTTGGAATCTGGAATTCACTGCCTGAAAGGGTGGTAGAGGCAGGAACCCTCACAACATTCAAGAAGCATTTAGATGAGCACTTGAAACGCCATAGCATACAAGGCTATGGACCAAGTGCTGGAAAATGGGATTAGAATAAACCGGGCTTGATAGCCAGAGCGGACACGATGGGCCGAAGGGCCTCTTTCTGTGCTGTATAACTCTATGACTCTATCTATGACTCTATGACATTAAACATTACAGGAAATGTCAAGCAGACATCACTTAACAAAATGCGCCTCCTTTAATGGAACATAAACACGAACCCACTGAAAAAGCGGGTTTTTCATCCCTCTCCCGGTAACTGGGGCTTCCGACTCGCTGAGGTAAAAGTTGAACAAAGCACAATAGTGAAAATGTTTTTGAACGAAGCCGCATGTCTTGTTGACACATTGGAGTGGATATAAAAAACCACCTTTAAACTCGGCTCAAGTTACAAAAAAAACCTGCGGCAGCTTCTGAAACAAACACAGCAGGAGAACTCCGGAGTCACACTGTACCAAAACAAACCAAAATAAATATCCTCCTCCCGCCTGTCAAAGGCCTCGCACAAAATGCTTTAAGGTTTCAGGAAAAATTCAGGAGACTTAAAAGAATGGATACCTGGAGCTGGGGGCTTTAAAAAAAAAATCGGTGTGTTTGCAGGCTCGCTTGACATTTTTGTAACAAACACATCTGTTCAAATAAATTCTGTTGCACAAAACGACTGTGCATTGCACACGTTCTCTTATCTCTCCTTCACACACAGTAATATATTTACAGAGTAAATGCATTGCATGTGCTTGGAGAAAGTTTCACAAGGCTCATAACCATACATGGTTAAATTGGTGCAAACACTCCATGCATGTACAGAGCACAGTTTTGCCCAAAGTCCTATTATTTTTAGCGTCTCTTGGAACAGTTTTCAGCGGACACCACAGAGGTCACCAAGGGTCATGATTTTTGACCTCACGCTGAACCCGTGGTCCCTTTTCCTTTCCCACTGATGCTCCGGCAGGGTCACGGATCCAAAGCCTATTATTGGTGTCCGTGGCTAAAAGGCATAACCTATCAAAAACAATTTTCAAATTATCAGTGGCATGAGAATGTCTGAGTTCCGAAGCAGAAACAGAAGGATGGTAGCTGAGACTGTCTAGACTCTGTGGTATGCCAAGACAAGCTCCCCTGTAGCTGACATGCTCTGAACTCGAGGGGGTCAGAGAAGCAGGCCAAAGTTTCCCTGGAACTCCCAGGCTGAACGACAACCCTCCCAAAATGCACTCTGCCATTGCTCCAGGGGTTCTACCACAGCAGAGTAAAAGAATAAAGAACAAAGGCTTTTACTAGTCCTACAGCCGCTTGTCATATCTTTTCTTTTAACTGTTTCATTGTCTCTAGCCTCTCCTGGGCCCAAATGCCCATATGTAGATTTTTACAGCCTCTTAAATCACACACCGTTTTAATCTGCACCTTTTTTTATTATATATCTGTACGATTCGAGGGGGTACAGTTCAATACAACAGGGCTACACCAGAGTTCAATAAAGGATAGGGCGCCTGTACTCATCCTGGAGGCTGTGGTGCACACTGAAATATATCTTTACATGCGATTTGTGGCTAAACATGTTTGGCTTCCAAGTCAGAAGTTACATGTTGTAAACACAGTGATGTCATCCATAGTCACCAGACTTCTGTGCTGAGGCACGGACTGGAACTATTCCACACGCAGTAAATGGCTGACAGGGCAACTTGAGGGGATTTAATTAAAACAGAAAACGCTCAGCAGGTCAGGCAGCATGTGCGGAGAGAGAAACAGGGTTAACGTTTCAGGTCGATGACCTTTCGTCAGAACTGGAAGAGGTTAGGGATGTAACAGGTTTTTAAGCAAGTGCAGGGGCAGGGAAAGGGTGGGGGAGGGGAGGCAAGAACAAAAGGGAAGGTCTGGTGATAGGGCGGGAGGCAGGAGAGATTAAATGACAAAAGGGATGATGGCGCGAGGTCGAAGGGGGTGGTAATGGGACAAGTAAAGAAATCAAATATGGGTCTAGAGAAGCTGAAAATGACAAAAGCAGAATCATTACCAAAAGCGGCTGTCCGAAAAAATGGGAGCATAGACTCATAGAATGGTTACAGCACAGGAGGCCGCCATTCGGTCCGTTGAGCCTATGCTGTCTCTCTGCAAGAGCACTTCAGCTAGTCCCACTACCCCTGCCCTTTCCCCGTAGCCCTGCAAAAAAAATTCCTTCAGGTACTTATCTGATTCCCTTTTGAAGCCACGATTGAATGTGCCTCCACCACCCTTTCAGGCAGTGCATTCCAGATCATAAACACTTGCCCCTGTAAAAAGGTTTTTCCTCATGTTGCCTTTGGTTCTTCTGCCAATCACCTTGAATCTGTGTCCTCTGGTTCTCGACCCTTCCGCCAATGGGAACAGTTTCTATCTATCTACTCTGTCTCGAACCCTCATGATTTTGAACACCTCTTGAACACCTCTATCAAATCTCCTCTCAACCTTCTCTGCTCTGAGGAAAACAACCCCAGATTCTCCAGTCTATCCACGTAACTGAAGTCCCTCATCCCTGGAACCATTTTTGTAAATCTTTTCTGCACCCTCTCTAAGGCCTTCACATTCTTCCTAAAGTGCGGTGCCCAGAATTTGACACAATACTCTAGTTGAGGCCAAATCAGTGTTTTATAAAGGTTCATCATAACTTCCTTGCTTTTGTACTCTATGCCTCTATTTATGAAGCCCAGGATCCCGTATGCTTTTTTAACCGCTTTCTCAACCTGCCCTGCCACCTTAAACGATTTGTGCACATATACCCCCAGGTCTCTCTGTTCATGCACCCCCTTTAGAACTGTACCCTTTAGTTTATATTGCCTCTCCTCATTCTTCCTACCAAAATGTATCACTTTGCACTTTTCTGCGTTAAATTTCATCTGCCACGTGTCCGCCCATTCCACCAGTCTGTTTATGTCCTCTTGAAGTCTATCACTATCTGCCTCACTGTTCACTATACTTCCAAGTTTTGTGTCATCTGCAAATTTTGAAATTGTGCCCTGTACACCCAAGTCCAAGTCATTAATATATATCAAGAAAAGCAATGGTCCTCGTACCGACCTCTGGGGAACACCACTGTATACCTTCCTCCAGTCTGAAAAACAACCGTTCACCACTACTCTCTGGTTCCTGTCACTGAGCCAATTCCATATCCATGCTGCCACTGTCCCTTTTATTCCATGGGCTTCAACTTTGTTTGCAAGCCTATTATGTGGCACTTTACCAAATGACTTTTGGAAGTCCATGTACACCACATCAACCGTATTGTCCTCATCAACCCTCTCTGTTATCTCATCAAAAAACACAATCAAGCAGTGGATATGATCTGAAATTGTTGAACTCAATGTTGAGTCCGGAAGGCTGTAAAGTGCCTAATTGAAAGTACTGTTCCTCAGGCTTCAGTTGAGCTTCATTAGAACAGTGTAGGAGGCCGAGGTCAGAGTGGGAGTGGGGCAGAGAATTAAAATGACAAGGGACTAGAAGCTCAGGTTCATGCTTGCAGACTGAATGGAGGGATTTAATTGTTTCGCTCCCAATGGGGTAAATTTTCACTTTCACCGATTGGGTGGAGTGGTTTGCCCACCCGTTATAGAACCTGCCTGATTTTCATTTCCATCGGGTGGGCTCTATAACAGGCGGGTGATCAGCTCTGCCAGTTTACCGGCCAAGTGGTGAAGGTGAAAATTACCCCCAAGCATCTTCAACTCCCACTCAGCACCACTTTACTGTATCTCATCTCTGTACCCCGAGGGAGGGAGGGAGGAAGGGAGGAGGGGAAATTTCATTTTTTTGCTGATTGTTACATTTTTCCTTATTCATTGTTTTGTCCATTACAACAAAAGACCTTTTGTTGAGAACAGTTTAGACACTTAGGGGGAGAAATTGGGTATGTAGCGCCACCTGTTAGCGCCTAAAGGGGGCAGTCAGTGGCTGTAGCGCCACTGGCCGCGCCTCCCGTGATATTCAGCGGGGGCGCTAATGGTGGCGTTAGCCTGTTGCGCTGCGTCGCCACTGATGACGTCATCGGTGTGCGCAGCGCCCCATTAGTGCCCCGATTGCGATATTTGGTAGCGAACGCCGCTGTAGCGCCGTTCGCTACCCGCGCCCGGTTCACAGGGCCTTGCTGTGCCGGCAGTGGCGCAAGTTAAGGTGGAGGTGCGGGGTGGCCGCTTTTTCCGGCGGCCGCCTGCCAGCACCTCCGTCCCCGGCCTCCTGATCCCCCACCCTCCCCGCGGTATTGCCGGCTGTTTCCCGAGAGCCCGGCACTTCTCCTCGGTGCCGGGCTCTTTTGCTGGCACTCGCGATCGGGGATCGCGCTGTTGCAGGCCCCACCTCCTTAACAATGGGAGGAAGGCCTGCAGTACCACAGCGTGCCGTGCCGCAGCGTGTGGCGCTGCGGCACGTTGCGCTGCGATATTCAATTTCAACGCCCTAAGAGGGACGCGGAGCGCCTCGAGCCTCACCCCGTCTCCCTCTAGGGGCGCTGAAACTGAATTTCTGACGATTGGTATTACTCCGAACGCTGCGCAAAAATCAGCGCCCAGGCGAACTTGGCGCCACTTTGGCGCCTAAACCGAATTTCTAGGCCTTAAACTCCTAAAAGGAATCTGAACCTGAATCAAAGTTAAACTTTTAGACTGGTTAGGAATGGGTCGTGTGTGTCTAGAGCACCACCCAGGTGTTTCAGTCAAGTTTTGGGAAGGGCACCTTATTTGCATAATTTCCAGGGCCTTAATGAGCTTGTGACGTGCTTTGAGCGGACATAGTGCATTGGACATGCAGTAGACCTAAGGTCTCCATGTGAAGAGAAACTGTTTCCAATGGCTGAAAGGTCGATAACCAGAGGACACAGATTTAAGACGATTGGCAAAAGAACCAGAGGCGACATGAGGAAAAACCTCTTTAAACAACGACTGGTTAGGATTTGGAATTCACTGCCTGATAGGGTGGTGGATACAGATTCAAAAGGGAATTGGATAAATACATGAGGGAGAAAAAATTGCAAGGATATGGGGAAAAAGCGGGGGAGTGAGATTAACTGGATTGTTCTTTGAAAGAGCCGGCGCAGACTCGATGGGCCGAATGGCCTCCTTCTGTGCTGTACTAGTCTATGATTCTATGAATACAGGACACTTACTATTGCATTATCTACCCAATAATGAGTAGCAGTCAGATATCTGTTCTTATCCCCTTCCTCTCCTGAAGGTGTTGACTCTTACTTGGGTATATCACCACAGGTATCATTCACCCTCTAGTGCCCTTCTCAATCCCCAGGTGACCATTCTTTGAGTGTGAGCTTAAACAATGAGAGTTGAGAAGCTATTTCCCCATCTTATCATCAGTTGACTGAATTACTGTATAGCAATCAGGAGTGGGGACACTGGCTCATTTCCCCTTTCTATCCCAAGTGTACGAGGACAAAATAAGGACAAGGGGTTCCTTTTTGGTCATGTATGGATCAGTTATGTTCTGGGTTTACCAAATGTGTTACCAGAGGAACTGTGTGAGATATCATTTATATCTTGTGAGAGGACTGACCCAATTATCTATGATGGATGATGATGCAAATGCATCACAGAGGTACAACTAGGATTATACCCTATGGATCTTCACCATGTTAGGCAAGTAATTGGAGATAAATATGGGGGTAGAATTTCCACGAGGGTTCCCCAATCTCCGTAACTTCGGCGGAGGATTGGCAGAAGCCCAAGAGAAATTGCGGGAAACTACATAGATTGGGAGAATGCCTGTCGAAGTTACGAGTGATGAACTTTAAACTCGACAGACTATATTACAACCAATAGCAATGTGTTAAGTGCAGGCTGGTTCCAGTGGTGTCACCATCAACAATCTTTTCTCACAGTCCCATCTGCTCCGAGAAATGGTGTCAACTCCATAAATCACTCAAATTTAAACCACATCATTGCATGTGGCACAACTTGGTGACCTACCTTTGCCTGAGACAGAATGATACAGCACAGAAGGAGGCCTTTCGGCCCATCATGTCTGTGCCGGCTCCTTGTAGCATTTTCAAGTGTTGAGTCAAGCTGCAGCTTAGAAACATAGAAGATAGGAGCAGGAGTAGGCCATTCGGCCCCTCGAGCCTGCTCTGCCATTCAATGAGATCATGGCTGATCATCCAAATTCAGTACCCTGTCCCTGCTTTCTCCCCATATCCCTTGATCCCTTTAGCCTTAAGAAATATATCTAACTCCTTCTTGAATATATTTAATGAATTGGCCTCAACTGTCTTCTGTGGTAGAGAATTCCACAGGTTCACCACTCTCTGGGTGAAGAAATTCCTCCTCATCTCTGTTCTAAATGGCTTACCCCTTATCCTTAGACTGTGACCCCAGTTCTGGACTCCCCCGCCATCGGGAACATCCTTCCTGCATCTAGTCTGTCTAGTCCTATTAGAATTTTATAAGTTTCAATGAGATCCCCTCTCATTCTTCTAAACTCCAGCGAGTATAACCCCAATCGACGCAATCTCTCCTCATACGTCATTCCTGCCATCCCAGGTATCAGTCTGGTGAATCTTCGCTGCACTCCCTCCATGGCAAGAACATCCTTCCTCAGATAAGGCGACCAAAACTTAAATGCTGAACTTGCTGTGAGGCATTCACCATGGTGGAGACATTACAAACGGAGTTATTAAATTACATCTCGTCAGCTTGATCATTTAGTCGGAGACAGACAGAGGAAGAGTGACAATGCACCCAATTCTTGAAGTGAGAGTGAGAGTGAGGGTGTGAATGTGAGTGTGAGAATTAATAGCAAAGAATGGTCAAAATAATCCACTCTGAAAAGCAATTAATTTTACACACTACAGATCAAAATCATTTCCAAACACTGCCACCTTTTCATTAATACAATAGCAAAATACTGCGGATGCTGGAAATCTGAAATAACAACAGAAAATGCTGGAAACACTCAGCAGGCCAGGCAGCATCTGTGGAGAGAGAAACAGAGTTAACGTTTCAGGTCAATGACCCTTCGTAAGAACTGGAAAAAGTTGGAGATGTAACATATTTTAAGCAGGTGCAGAGGCAGGGAAAGGGGGGGGGGGAGGAAAGAACAAAAGGGACGGTCTGTGATAGGGTGGAAGGCAGGAGTGCTTAAATGTTGCAAATGGGGACGGCAGAATCGTCAACAGCTGCTGCCTGAAAAAATAATGGCAGAGGTTATAGTCTGAAATTGTTGAACTCAATGTTGGGCCCTGAAGGCTGTAGAGTGTGACATAAATTGTGCCATTCATGTAGAAATGACTTATGAAATATACTGGGCGGCCTGTTGATGGCGGTGTCCAGGGAGAGTATAAATACTCGGGCACGGGCCCAGCTTGCTCAGGGACATTTTGTAAACAGGAACTAGTGAAGGATAACTAGACTTCCATGTTGTGAAACAGTCGATTAAAGCCTTGTTTCATACTCTGACCAAGTGCCTAGTAGTTTTCTTACATCAATTTAATCGACTGCTTGCTGCTCCATGCTCTGAGTGGTTTTGGGAACAGATGGCTACGACTCAAATGGTAGAAGGGAAACAGAGGTAGTAATCAATCCATCATGGAGAAACTACTCCGACCTGCCCATCTTGACCTGGATCCGAATTCACCTACAATGGCTAAGGTATGGAAACACTGGTATCGTACCTTCAGCAACTTCCTCAGGGTGTGTGGTGAGAATGTTCCTGATAAGTTAGAGATACTTGCCAATTATGTATCCCCTCATGTGTTTGACTATATCAAAGACGGTGTAGACTATGACTCCGCTATCCAAATACTACAGCAACTATATGTTAAGGCCCCAAACTAAATTTTTGCTCGGCATCTACTGGCCACAACTCGACAACAACCCAGGGTATCACTTGACAAATTCCTTCAAAAGCTTTGCAGGCTCAGCAAGGATTGTAATTTCAAAGCTGTCTCTGCTGAGCAGTACCAGGAGGAGTTAATTCGCGATTCCCTTATTAACGGAATTGCGTCTCCTTTCATACGCCAGCGTCTGCTGGAGAATAAAACCCTCAAGTTACAAGCTGTCTATGACCAGGCATGTTCTCTGGACTTAGCAAAAAAAATGCAGATGCCTATCTTTTATCACGTGCACGGACTGCTGCTATCACTTTTGGTGACTCCTCCAATGGGCCTCGGGCGGAAGCCCTCACTGATGACGACTCTATCCTAGCTGATGGCAACCCTACCCCAGAAACCTACACTGATGACGACCCTGCCCTAGCGGCATCTTGGCAATCTGGAAGGAAGTGTTTCTTCTGTGGAGGTGCATTCCACTATAGGAAATTTTGCCCTGCTCGTAACGCAACCTGCAGTCATTGCAGTAAGAAAGGTCACTTTTCTAAGGTATGCCAGTCAAGAGCCCCTGTTAGTTTTGCAGCTGCTATCTATAAAACTGCTCCTCCCCCAAGAGCCACTACTAAGGTTACAGCTGCTATCTATAAAACTGCTCCTCCCCCAAGAGCCACTACTAAGGTTACAACTGCCATGGGTAAAACTACTCCTCCTCCCATCACAGCTGTTTTTCCCCAAAGTCTGTCCCATGCAGCCACGAAGGTTTCGGTAAATGGACACATTTTGAGTGCATTAATCGACTTATGTAGCTCTAACAGCTTCATCAGTGAGCAGGCTGTCAGTAAGTTGAAACTGCGTATTTACCCCTCGGACAGGGAAATTGCAATGGCTCTGACGACACTGACCACCAACTCTTCCGGCTTTTGTCTTGTCGACCTTATTCTCAATGGCCGCACTTATTCCTCCATCCGGCTTGGGGTGCTCAAAAACCTATGCAGTGATGTGCTCCTGGGACAGGATTTCCAGAAACAACACAAAAGACTCACTTTCAAGTTTGGAGGGCCAAAGCCGGAGCTTACTATTTCCAAAGTACTGTTCTGTGCGCTTTCAGCAGCTTCGCTCGACAAGCCCTCCTTGTTTGCCAATCTTTCCCCCCGATGTAAGCCCATAGTCACTAAATCATGACGTTTTAGCCAAAATGATCTATCCTTTATCGAGGCAGAGATCTCTCGCCTTCTAGCTGATGGTATCTTTGAGCCATGTTCATCTTCCTGACGGGCTCAAGTCGTCGTTGTTAAAAATTCTCTGAAGCAACACAAGAAACATCTTTGCATCGATTACTCGCAAACTATTAACCAGTATACCAACCTGGATACCTACCCACTACCACGCATCGATGACATGGTCAATAACCTTGACAACTACAAGGTATTTCCAACTTTTGACTTAAAGAGCGCATACCATCAAGTACCGTTAAAGGACTCTGACAAAAAGTATACGGCCTTTGAGGCCAATGGTCGGCTTTACCAGCTTTGTCGCCTTCCATTTGGGGTCACCAATGGGGTGGCCACCTTCCAATGGGCAATGGATAGCCTGGTCAAACAGGAGAACTTAACGGACACTTTTCCATATCTGGATAATATCACCATTGCTGGTCATGACCAGAAGGAGCATGATGCCAACCTCCAGAAATTTCTTGACGTTCTCCGTCGTCGCAACTTAACCTTAAATGAGTCCAAATCTGTGAAATCAGTACCATCAGTCAACATCCTTGGCTACTGGGTGGGCAATGGTGTCATCAAACCGGATCCGGAGCGAATTGGTCCGCTTCAGGAGCTCCCTCCTCCTACGAATCTTGGCTCTCTTCGTCGGGCCTTCGGCATGTTCGCCTATTACGCAAAGTGGATACCTTACTTTTCCGACAAGATCCAGCCCCTGCTTCACGCGAAGTCATTTTCGTTGAAGGCAACGGCTATTTCAGCTTTCGACCTTCTCAAGCAACAACTGGAAAAAGCCACACTTCGTTCCATCGATGAAAATCTCCCTTTCGTGGTCGAGTGCGATGCATCGGATGTGGCGATCTCGGCTACCTTGAATCAAGGTGATCGACCCGTTGCATTTCTGTCCAGAACTTTGCAGGGTTGCGAGCTCCATTATCCTCCTGTCAAGAAGAAGGCTACGGCTATCATCGAAGCAGTACGTAAATGGAGTCATTTTCTTGCTCGTCGCCATTTCACGTTTATAACCGATCAGCGCTCCGTGGCCTTTATGCTGGATAACCGGAAACGCACTAAGATCAAGAATAACAAAATACAGTTCTGGAGGATGGAATTGGCCGCCTTTGGCTACACCATATATTATCGACCTGGCAAAGAGAATGTGGCCCCGGATACCCTCACGCATGCATTCTGCTCTTCCATGTCAACTTCGACTCTTGCGGATCTTCATACTGACTTATGCCATCCTGGCGTTACCTATATGTCACACTTTGTGTGATCTAAAAATCTCCCATTTTCTATGGAAGACGTGAGAAGAACATGCTCCACTTGTAGAATTTGCGCGGAATTCAAACCGCAATTCTTCCATCCGTCGGTTGGCTCGCTCATACACGCTACACAGCCTATGCAGCGACTCAACATTGACTTTAAGGGGCCACTGCCTTCCTCAATGCGAAACACCTACTTGCTTACTATGGTGGACGAATATTCATGCTTTCCCTTTGCTTTCCCCTGTCCCAATATCCTTACTTCCACAGTGATCAAATGCCTCGATCAGGTCTTTTCCCTTTGCGGTACAGCCAATTTCATCCACTCTGATCGGGGTCCCTCCTTCATGTCAAGCGAACTCAAAAGTTATCTTTCCCAACAGGGAATCGCCACAAGTAGAACGACACCGTATCATCCTATTGGAAATGGACAGATTGAGAGATACAACGCTATCATTTGGAATGCTGTTCGTCGTGCACTGAGGTCACACAACCTATCAGACCAGCAGTGGGAAACTATGCTCCCTGACGCATTGCATTCCATCAAGTCTCTTCTTTCTACATCCACCAACGCTACTCCTCACGAACGATTCTTCAGGTTCCAGTGTCGCTCCACTCATAGGACATCCCTACCATCATGGTTGGCAGCTCCTGGTCCCGTGCTGCTCCGAAGTTTCGTCCGATCCTCTAAGAGTGATCCCCTTGGCGACGAAGTGGAACTGACGGATGTCAATCCCACGTATGCATATGTGCGGTACCCTGATGGCCGGGAGTCCGCAGTGTCACTTCGGGACCTGGCTCCCTGCCCATCCAGTCACACGGACCCAATCGATGGTGGGACCCGTATCAATGATGCCGATACCCTGCGCTCCTCTGAGGATGACGCCCCACCCGGGAGGTCAAGGGATCTGCCAGCTATTCCGCCGGATCAACCTGGGGAACAGAGCGCTCCCCGCGGGATGGCCACCCGAAGCCAGGACGCCGGTCAGTCACCGACTACTGGTCAGGGTGAAGCCAGCTCTGTGCCTGTGGGGGCCCGTACCCGGAGCCACGATCTCCCCAGTCCCCCTCAGGTCGATCAGGGCGACACGGACTCTGCCAGCCCGCCAGTACGAACTAAGCGACCCAGGGACCAAAACACGGTCCGAGGAGACGTGCCTTCCGGCCATCGACGGAGATCCAAATGGCTGCGTCTATTCTTAGTCCGACTAATTCGGTAGGAAGAAGCCGCCGGACTTCCAATCTTTCAGGCGGGAAGAATGACATAAATCGTGCCATTCATGTAGAAAGGACTTATGAAATATACTGGGCGGCCTGCTAGTGGCGCTGTCCAGGGAGAGTATAAATACTCGGGCATGGGCCAAGCTTGCTCAGGGACATTTTGTAAACAGGAACTAGTGAAGGATAACTAGACTTCCATGTTGTGAAAGTCGATTAAAGCCTTGTTTAATACTCTGACCAAGTGCCTAGCAGTTTTCTTACATCAGAGTGCCTAATAGAAAGATGAGGTGCTGTTCCTCGAGTGTACGTTCAGCTTCATTTGAGCAGTGCAAGAGGCTGAGGACAGAGGTTAGAGTGGCAGTGGAGCGGAGAATTAATGTGACAGGCGACCGGAAGCTCAGGGTCACCCTTATGGATTGAACGGAGGTGTTCCGCAAAGCGGTCACCCAATCTGTGTTTGGTCTCCCCAATGTAGAGGAGACCGCATTGTGAGCAGCGAATACACTATACTAAATTGCAAGAAGTACAAGTAAATTGCTGTTTCACCTGGAAGGGGTGTTTGGGGCCTTGGACAGTGGGAACGGAGGAGGTAAAAGGGCAGGTGTTGCATCTTCTGCGCTTGCACAGGAAAGTGTCGTGGGGAGGGGAGGGGCAATTGGGGGTGATAGAGGAGTGGGCCAGAGTGTTGCGGAGGGAGCGGTCCCTTTGGAATGCTGAAAGGGGAGGGGAGGGGAAGGTGCGTTTGGTGGTGGGATCACGCTGGAGGTGGCAGAAATGGCAGAGGATGATTCGTTGAATGTGGAGGCTGGTGGGGTGAAAGGTGAGGACAAGGGGAACCCTATCATGGTTCTGGGAGGGAGGGGGTGGGGTGAAAGCAGAAGTGCGGGAAATGGATCGGACAAGGTCAAGGGCCCTGTCAACCACAGTAGAGGGTAATCCTTGGTTGAGGAACAAGGAAGACATATCGGAAGCACTAGTATAGAAGGTGGCATCGTCAGAACAGATGTGGCGGAGACAGAGAAACTGGGAAAACGGAATAGAGTCCTTACAGGAAGCGGGGTGGGAGGAAGTGTAGTCCAGGTAGCTGTGGGAGTCAGTGGGCTTTCATTTGTCGTTTAAATCCTAGCTCTTCATTTTTTAGCCTCATCATTTCCTACACAAGCTCACCACACATGACTGGCAAGGAGTGCAATGCTGTAGCGATGGAGAGCAATTGTATATAAAGCCACCTGTTAAGTCTGTGTGTTCTAGTTATTGTTAATAAGAATCACTGCACACAGACCACAAGAATAAATTCAACAGGTCTTTACTAGTCGAAGGTCAGGCTGAACTGCCCAATAAATCATTACACAGCACTTATATACCGGTGTGGTCACCACCGGTATTACAGTATACAGCAGCCAAGATAAAGTAGTGCATCTCTTAAAATAGTTCTCTTAAAGGTGGAACGGTTACATACACCACAATCCTCCCTTTTTAGCTTAACAGTATATATTCCCCATTTAACATAACATAATAACATATATACACAACTTCATGTAAAAACAGTTCACAGATTCAGTCTCTGAGGAGGCCTCCTGATCCAAGACGGATAACGCCTTTCAGGGGTCTCTGGTTCTCGTTGCTGGGGTGACTCATCTAGTTGATCCCCTATGGATAGGACATCATCAGGTATATTCACTTCTGAGGTAGATGCTTCAGGTTCACTAACTTCCTCCACGGTTGTCTCTGTCGTAACCATGGGCTCGACCCTTGTTCTCGATCCCACCAGTTGGTCAGCATGACGTCGCATTACGTTTTCACCAACATCTACCGTGTACATCAGGGGTCCTTGTCTGGTCCGAATTGTTCCAGATTGCCATTTCTCGTTTTTATAGTCCCTGGCTAACACCGGTTGTCCTATTTCAAAACTCCGAGTGGGCTTGTTATTGATATGCTGGAACTGTTTGTTTTCGACTTCCCTCCGCACATTTGGTTTTAACAAGTCCAACCTGGACCGCAACCTCCTGTTATAGAACATCGTGGCAGGACTTTGGTTTGTTGTTGCATGGGTGGCGTTTCGATATGCCAGTAGGAAATTGTCCACCTTGTGTTGCAGTGGTATCTGATCTTCGCTCATGGCCTTTATTGCCTTTTTGAACGTCTGTACAAACCTCTCGGCCAGCCCATTCATAGCTGGATGATATGGGGCAGAGGTATAATGTTTCACCCCATTCTGCTTCAGGAATTTCTGGAATTCCTCTGACACGAACTGTGGTCCGTTGTCTGAACATATTTGCTCTGGCAATCCATTTCTTGCAAATATCGTTCTTAGCACCGCGATCGTCTTCTCCGAGGTAGTGGTAGTCATTTTAATCACTTCTGGCCATTTAGAATGTGCGTCCACCGCAATTAAAAACATGGAGTCCATGAATGGACCAGCAAAGTCAATATGTACACGTTGCCATGGGGTTGAAGGCCATTCCCATGGATGCAGCGGTGCAATTGGAGGTGCATTTTGGACACATAAGCCCTAGCAAGGCTTTTCATCTTGACTCCCCCCAGATGACCTTCATGTAGTTCTTTTAGAACTCTCTCTCTTAACTTAGGAGGGATAATCACCCTTGTTCCATACATCAATGTTCCCTGACAGATGGACAGCTGTTCTCGTCTTGCTGAGAATGCCGGTAACAGTGGATCACCATGGGCTGGCCATCCCTTTACTGTCAATTCATAGACCCGGGACAGTGTCGGGTCATTCCTAGTCTCCCTTTCAATATTTGCATTGGTGACAGGTAAACATTCGATGATGGTCGAGTGAAATAACTCCACCGGGTCAACCGTCGGTGCCTCCTCCTCAGTAGGTAGTGGCAGGCGCGACAGCCCATCAGCATTACCATGCTGCTTTGTACCTTTGAGTTCTATCTGATATTGATGTGCCCCTAGGAAAAGGGACCATCTCTGGAGCCTCTGTGCTGTCATCACCAAAACACCCTTTTTAGGGTTAAAAATGGATACCAACGGCTGGTGGTCTGTCAGCAGTGTAAACTTCTGGCCCTGCAGGTAATGATTAAACTTCTTTACTCCCCACACAAGGCTGAGAGCCTCCCTATCTATCTGAGCATAGTTGCGCTCAGCAGAGGTCAATGATCTGGATGCAAATGCGACTGGCCTTTCCAAGCCATTTGGCAACTTGTGTGAGAGTACTGCTCCAATACCATAAGGAGAAGCATCACAAGCTAAACGAATAGGTAGCGTTGGGTTGAAGTGAGCCAACACTTCCTGAGGTGATCAATGCCTTGCTTTTGCGAAAGGCCTTCTTACAGTCCTCGCTCCACTTCCATGGCACTTCTTTCTGCAAAAGAGCGTTCAGCGGGTGCAGCACTGTGGATAGATTTGGCAGAAACTTATGGTAATAGTTAATCAACCCTAGGAACGACCTCAACTGGGATACATTTTCCGGAGCGGGAGCCTTCACAACAGCTTCGATCTTGTCAGGTGACTTGTGCAGCCCCTCCTGGTCAATGACATGACCACAGTATGAGATCCGTTTCTGAAAGAACTCACATTTCTGGCAATTAACTCGAAGTCCATATTCCTTCAATCTGGTGAGCACCAGTTTCAAATTTGCAAGGTGTTCCTCATCGTCATCTCCTGTAATCAGGATATCGTCCAAGTAACATTGAGTGCTTGGAATTCCCTGTAATACCTGCTCCATGGCCCTCTGCCAAATTGCTGGAGCCGAAGCCACTCCAAAAACCAATCTATTATATCGATACAAGTCTCTGTGCGTGTTGATTGTGAGATACTGGCGCGACTCTTCCTCAACTTCCACCTGTAAGTACGCTTGCGCCAGGTCTATCTTGGTGAAGTGTTTCCCGCCAGACAATGAAGCAAAGATATCCTCAATCCGCGGAAGCGGATATTGCACCGTGTGAAGCACCGGATTAACCGTGATCTTGAAGTCTCCACAGATGCGGACCTTCCCCGGTTCCCCTGGCTTGTTACTCGATGAACGCTTCATGACGGGAACAATGGGCGTGGCCCACTCACTCCAGTCCACCTTAGACAGTACTCCTGAACGTTCGAGCCCTTCCAGCTCAGCTTCCACAGCAGGTCGTATCGCATAAGGTACCGGTCTGGCTTTGAAACATTTTGGGTTTGCATGTTCTGCAATCTTGATTTTTGCCGTAATTCCTCTCAGTGTTCCCAGTCCCTGTTGGAACACCTCTTTAGCCTCATCCAATATTCTGGACAATCGTTCAGGTTTGACATCTTTTTTTCCGGAATCTACCGTTATTGCTTTTAGGGAGTGCCAGTCCATATTTATTTTCCTGACCCACTCCCGTCCCAGAAGTGGTGGACCGCCCTCAGGTAGTACATATAAGTCCATTCCTTGGTGTTCTTTGCCTTTGTGTACCACCTTGACTTTTATCTTTCCGATGGGGTATACTCTTTGCCCCGTGTATGTCTGCAATACTATCTCCGTATCCCGTAGGGGAATATGTGTGAATAACCTTTTGTAATCTTGCTTATTCATGACCGTCAACGCCGATCCAGTGTCCAATTCCATCTTCACTTGGACTCCTGCTATCTGAAGTGTGACCCAGATAGTTTGTAGGTCAGCTTCCTTACTCACATTGTGAATTCTCAGACTACCCAGTTCCTTGCTGTTGGAGTCTGAATCCGAATTCTGTTCATCCGAACTCTTCTCAGCCACCTTATGTACCTTTCTGCACTTTTCCTGCGGTGACTTTTTGTTGCTGGTCTTCTTTCCTGACAGGCATACTTTAGCTATGTGACCAAGCTTGCCACATTTTCTACATTCTGATTTTTAAACCAGCATTGATTCTGATCGTGTGTTGTCTTTCCACAACGATAACATTTCGCTGTACCCAAAGCCATTTGATCTACGCTGAGTGCCGCTGCCTTCAGCTGCATTTCCGCAGTGCCTCTCGCTGCGGCTTTGTGCGATGCTGCAATAGTGACAGCCTTATCAAGTGTAAGATCATTCTCTTCAAGCAGCCGCTTTTGTGTTCCTTCTTTCGACAATCCACACACGAATTTGTCTCTCAGTGCCTCGGTCAGTCTTTCCCCAAACTGAAAGTATTTCACTAGCTTACGCAGTTCAATTAAATACTCCGCGTTGCTTTCCTCTTTCAGTTGCGTTCTCGCATAATATTTAAATCGTTCCGCTAACATCAGCGGTGTGGGGTTCAAATGATTTCTCAGGACAGCAACAATATTAGCGAAAGCCTGATCCGCCGGTTTAGCTGGTGATAGAAGATGCTTCAATAGCCCGTATGTCTTCGCACCCATTGAGTTTAGTAAGGTTAGTGCTTTATCTTCATCTGATATTTTATTTGCCTTACAATAAATCTCTATGCGTTCTACATACGTGGCCCAATCTTCAACATCGGCATGGAAATCATTGATGTTACCACGCTTAGGCATCCTCGCAATCTTCTTGAGGAACAAAAAGAAATTTTTCTTTTATTTTTTTTTTTCAAAATGGCGGTTTCCCGCGCTTGTCTTCTTCCCCCGCCTACGAAAATGGCGGCTTCCCGCGTTTGCCTTTCTCCCCCGCTGGCTGTAATGGCGATTGCCGTATTGCTGCATTCGCCCTCCCCAGCGGTTCTCAAATCGTGCCTCCCAGCCCCTCTTGCAGTCCGGTCCTTTCCCCCAGCTGCGGCTGAGTTCTCCGCGGTTTTTAAAAAAAATTATTTTTATTTTCTCCCACGCCTCGCGGCCTCAGTAGCTGCCCGGCCTTTTTCCCCGGTCGCGGTCGAGCTCTCTCTCGACGCTGTTGCGTCTCCCAGCCCGCTTGCAGCCCGGTCTTTTACACCGGCTGCGTTTGCATTCACCGCGGCTCCCATGCCTTACGCTGCCCCAGTCTCAGCGCCTCTGGCTCCGACTTCTGTCCGGCTCTTTTCCCCGGCCGTGGTCGAGTTCTCCGCCCTTATATCCTCCGTTTTTCCCTCCCCTACTTCACAGCCAACATGGCCAACTTGCTGCTCGTCGCTGATCGGCTTACCCACCACCGTGGTAGAAGGGATGATCACTGCCTGTTGCTGATGGAAGGCTTCGTGTCAGGATTCTTCCTTGCTCTTCAGACCAGAGTCTTTTCTCAGCAGGATGATGAGGGCGGATGCCTCTTCTCGACGCCTGTTAAACTGCCTTGGATATATCTCTGCTGCAGGGTAAGATCGTCATCATCGCCACTGTTAAGTCTGTGTGTTCTAGTTATTGTTAATAAGAATCACTGCACACAGACCACAAGAATAAATTCAACAGGTCTTTACTAGTCGAAGGTCAGGCTGAACTGCCCAATAAATCATTACACAGCACTTATATACCGGTGTGGTCACCACCGGTATTACAGTATACAGCAGCCAAGATAAAGTAGTGCATCTCTTAAAATAGTTCTCTTAAAGGTGGAACGGTTACATACACCACACCAAGTACTTATTAATCGGAAATACCAGGCACATTACGGTTGCTGCTATAATAGTGAGTATGAATATGTTGGATGTGACATTCCACGAATGAATCCGCAGCCCCATGATGATGAGATGGAGTAGCACTCATTAAGTAATATATTTAATACCTAATCTTTTCTGTTAGCAATTAATAGATTTTTTCAGCTGTTTTATTCAGTTAATAAAATTGGTACGAGGGGAAACCTAACTGGCAGTGGTGACTGATGCAACGTCATATGATGTGATTCCACCGTGTGATCCTTGACCTATGCAGAATATAAGCCTGTGTTGACATACTATGAATTTGTTGGTTGTTTTGCACGAATATCCCGCAGAGGGTGATGTAACAGCACTGATTGTCCTGCTTCCCCTGCAAGGATATGTGCCTCATCTTTCTTCATCTATGTAAATATCTATTATTTTAAGGATCTGCTTTCTCAATTAGTGGGTTCCAAAAGCTCGGGTTTAGCGTGTTTATCTTACAGCTGATGTTGTATTGGAAGAAAAATAAACCCTTCAGTGCTGATGATTGTAAAGCAGACCTTGTTGTGGCTGGAGCGAGCTTACAAATCAGCAAAGCTCATCAAGAAGACTGATGGTATTTACCTCCGAATGCTTATTTTGGAGGCAAATTTCCATGGTTGCTATAGTAATTTCTCATTTAGACAGTAGACTTGATTAGTTTGAAATATGGGTTACTAATAAGCTCTGCCCATTGCGCTAATCATCTAATCACACATTCAGGAACTCAGTGCTGCACTGGGGTGATAGAGAAAATTTTTTTTTTTTTACATTTACAGGATCTGATGATGAACCAATGGCTCAAAACAAGACATAGCATTCCTTGAAGAAGAAAAAAATCCCTTCAGATGAAGTAGCATTCTTTGATTAAAATGTTTGACGATAAGAGGAAAACAGTTACGATGCCATCGAGACTAAAGTAGTCTCTGCCAACTACAGTAGTTGGAATCGAATTTGCTAATTGCTGGTTTTTGCCTGTTTATTAGACTAAAAACCTAACTTTGGTTGACAAATTTTTAGGTCAGAATCAGATTTAAAAATAGGTCTAAAATAGCTGAAATGTATGAGGTCATTTGGGGCATATAGGAAGCCAAAAAAGCTGTCAGCAAATGACTGCCACAGGCAACATTTGACAGTTTACTGATTAGTTGCCACTGTTTGCACAAACAGAAGCCGCTATTATTTTAGCTGGTGTTCCCAATCAAATAGGCAATAACCAACCTCTGCCAAGACATCATTTAATCCAATGTACTAAATGTCAGGGCACAAAAGTGACAAACCCATCATCGCTAAATTAGTTGTGTCTCAATGGTTTAATTTAAACTGCCACTCAACATACTGCTACACCTGATGGCGCATTAGCGAAACAAAGACAATGGGAACTGATACAAGTTAGCATGTTATTAGGCGTTCAGAGAATTGAAGGCAGGCTCTCCGCTTAAACACACAACGCAATGATAATCATTGATAACCCAAATCATCAGACATCTTTGAAACATCCATTCAGCTCAGGCACCAACAATGAAAGGAATCTCGACCAAACAAATTATTAACTATGTATACATTAATTCATAACTAGTTAATATATGAACATATGCTTGGGGGAAAATTCCATTCACAAATCACACGAGATGGCCCTTTGGAACAGTTCCCTAAATTGAGGCGAGGGCTTCATTTTAAATGGGCAAAGGAAGAGATTAGGGCTGTTATGCTTCTTGCCTTTCAAAAAATATCTCTGTTCTCCCTGGTAGGATGCTTAAAACCCATCATTAGACTCAACCAAGGCTGATCTAATCCCATGAAATCAAGTGAATAGATATAATGGAGCATTGCCAGATTTGCTTTTCAGGGTCAAATGAGCTGTCAATACAGTCTCTGGAACAAACCTTAAATCGTTTAAGGACCGATGGAGGATTTTAGCAATTTTTAATACAGTTTTGCAATGCATCCTTGTTCCAAGCACAATCGTGACCAAAGTGGAGAATTTCGATCATCAAAACCATTCACTCTTATTGAACAGAATTCTTCATCTGAGAAGAAAAGTTCAACACAAAGATACTCATTCAAGTGTAAGAGATTCCTGACTTTTCAAATGTTAAAGTAAATATCGTTAGTGCAGTACTAAATACTGCCTGGAAACTCAGAGCACACTTCAGACATCAATCACTTCAAAAGAGGTTTCCATAAAATGTTGTCCATTGATTTTGATGAGATTGAATGAATGAATGAAGTTACAGAGCTAAATGAACTGACTGCTATTTTTCTGCAGGTCACAGAAATCCCCATCAAGGGGAAGAATTTATCGATGAACCATTTCTAGCTGAATATCAAAAACTGACTATTTACGGAATACTACGAATTTGGAAATTTTTGTTTATTCCTTTCAATTTAGTGGATTGATTTTAATAGGAAAAAATAGGGCAGTTATTTTTTTTGCTCGAGATAGTGGTTGCACTGAGTGCAACTGCGATGTGCAGTGCTCAGAAGGGTTTGAATCAGGGCTGACAAGGTGACCATATACTTTCACATGGGTGGGATAAGTAACATTTATAATAATGAGTTGCACAGTGGTCACCATTTTATGCTATAAAGATTGTCTTCCCCCAACCATCTGCTCTGAAGATTTGCACCTTCAGCCAGGCTTCTCACTTCACCACACTACAACAGAGCTAAAAAGGAGCAAAGTCCTTCATGTTGTCCTCGACAGAGAATGATAGAATCCTAGAATCATCATATGGCACAGAAGGAGGCCATTCAGCCCATCGTGCCTGTGACAGCTCTTTGAACTATTCAATTAGTTCCACTCCCCTGCTCTTTCCCCGTAGCCCTGCAAATGTTTCCTTTTCAAGTACAGGGAACTCTTTTTTATCCGGCACCGACGGGACCGGCGTGGTGCCAGTTTATCAAAAAGTCCGGATTACAGAGAGGTATAGTAAAAGATACGAGAGCTCCGAACACAGCAACAAATCCAGGCGTCCCTGTTGCATAGCAACAGGTGCAGGAACCCCGGTTACATGGCCACAGATCCAGGAACGGCCACTAATATGAAGTAAAACTTACCTGAACCTACTCCTGAATTTTGCCAGTTAACAGAGATTTCCGATTATTTAGGTGCTGGTAAATCAAGAGTTTCCTGTATATGTCCAATTCCTTGCTGAAAGTTACTATTGAATCTGCTTCCACCACCCTTTCAGGCAGTGAATTCCAGATCATAACAACTCACTGTGTTAAAAAAAATTTCCTCATCTCCCCTTTGGTTCTTTAGGCAATTACCTGGTTACCAACCTTCCTGCCCGTGGAAACAGTTTCTCCTTATTTACTCCATCAAAACCCTTCATATTATTTGTTTTGCTTTCAAAAGAAAGGTTTCATCATTTTTCCTGTTGTTTCAGTTGCCAAACGGTAGATCTGGGAATTTGTTCCGAGTTCATGTAATTCAGTTTCTGCAGCCACGCTGCTCTTCACTTCGGAATTGAAGCCATTCATCAAGTTTCCACTGATCTCCCCAACAACACAGCCCCACGCCCCCCCCCTCCCCCCACCAACCTCCTACCCCCTACCTTCCTTGCTGGTCAAGCAAGTTGTAATTGATAGCAGAAGTAACAAGTCGCACAGTGTCGAAATGTGCATCAAATTCTCAGCTTCAGTCATCATGATGAAAGGGTCAGTCACCCATCAGAAAGTACTTTGGAGTCGAACAATAAATGGGCTTGGCTCAGAAGTGGCTGCATAGCTCATGTGGAGCCAAAGCTGTTACCTACTTGGCTCCAGCCATGGTTCTATTTGCCCACCACAGGAATCCCACAATTTCTACAGCACCTCCCTTCCCCCCATACCATCCATCACTTGCACTGAATTCTCACTTGATTCCATGCAAACCAGCCCCTTTCATTTTTTTTGAGAGAGAATGAAAGATTTCCAACTTTTTTTTTTGCATCCCCTGGATACCCACCGTAGGCATCATCATCTCATACGGCTGATGTAAGGAGAGAGTTCCGAGAAATATTGGTCTCTGAATGGGGAGGAGCCCGGGGGCGTGGGGGAAGAGAGGGAACTGAAGCTGTGTTTTCTATCAATCTGTTCCGATTAACAATAAAAAAATATAGTGGTAGAGTTTCCGCTTTGGGTGCAGTTTGCGCTCAAAATTGTGCCAGTTTTGAGAAGTGTTTTTTTTCCCCTCAGGTTTCTGCTCAAACTCATTTGCATATCGCTGAATGTAAAACCTGCTGTAAACCAGCAATAACAACAACTTGTATTTATATAGTGCCTTTAACATAGTAAAACGTCCCAAGGTGCTGCACAGGAGTATTTAAAGACAAAAAAATTTGACACCGAGCCACATAAGGAGATATTAGGGCAGGTGACCAAAAGCTTGGTCAAAGAGGTAGGTTTTAAGGAGCATCTTAAAGGAGGAAAGAGAGCTTAAGGCCTAGGCAACAGAAGGCATGGCCACTAATGGTTGAGCCATTATAATCAGGGGTATTTTATAATATTTTATAATGTAATTTAAAAAAAAAATTTCCATTAAAAAATATTCCTTGGTATATTTAAGAGTGGTATACAGTTTGATTTATACAGTTGAAAATGGGCTTATCAGAAAAAATAAGCATTTTTAATCAGAGTGTCTGGTCCACCACCTGTGAGTAACCTGGTTTTAAATAACTGAAAATGACTTTAAAAAACTATACAGAACCATTTGCTAGTTATATTGGTTTCTTAGTAAATTAAAAAAAGATATTTTTAAAAAATATTTTTAAATGTGCCTATTAGTGCCCCCAAAATAGCTTAATTCTAAGAGCCTCCTCGAAGGCCCGTAAACTACCGCAAAAGATCGCGGAAGCTCGATTTGTGCTGGACGGAATGTGCGCTTGAAACTCCGCGATCTTTTACGCTGTTTTGCCCGATTTTGGGCGAATTGTGCCAGGAAAAAACCACGCAACCTAGCGGAAACGTTGGGCTATAATGTTTTCCCTTGAGAAAGTTAGTGGACAATTAGTAGAATTCATTTGTGAATGCTTTAACAAGTAGTGAGATCGTAGTAATTTACTCATAATATTTAAAGCCCTTTTCGGCGTTAAAATATTTGAATTATCCAATACTTTCAATTAAGCACTGTGAGCAGCACAACCGAGTGGGCAAGTATGCAAAATAATTTGAATTACCAGATAAATTGAATTAAGTAACTTTGAATTAAGAGCAGTGGACTGTTTTATAAAAGGCAGCGTTTTTTTGTTGTTTGTTCACTAACTGAAAAGAAAATACTTGTCGCCATCACAAAGAAAACAATTCCAGAGAGAAAGGAGGGGAGGGGGTGGGGAAAAGAGATCACTGCTGCCGACCAGTGCCGCATTAGGAAAAGAAAATCTGCGCCAGCCAAACTCATCAAACGTCCATTTTTATTGGCCCGTAATTTCCGATCGGAGGCTTCCTGCGTGCGGGGGCCTCCTGCCGGGAAAACATCTACGCCCTTACCTGAGGGCTCCCGAGGTCCAGACACTTCCGCTCCTGGGCCTCTCCACAGTCGAAATGGGCAGGGCCCACGTATCCCAGAGGCACAGGCAATTCGCAAGCGTCCCTGGGATCAGGTGGGCAATGGGGAGCCAATGGGAGAAGGGAATCTCCCTTCATACACTTGACAGATAGACCTGTCAAATATATGAATGGAGATCACCCCCAAAACACAGTAAAACATTAAATACATTTTTTAAAAAACCATCACGTTTTAAAAATGAGTTAAAATTACAATAAATTAAATATTTTAAACAAAAATAAAAAATTTTAAAAAACTAATTAAAGTTTTTTACAGGGCTAAAAATAAACTTACCTTTTTTAAAAGTATTTTCAAATTATAAATGAGTGAAAAAATTTTTTTTTTTAAACTTTTCTTCAACTCTTATGCTGGTGTAAGCAGGCCTTATGCCTGCTTTTACCAGGCGTAAGATTTCTCATGGTTTTCTGCTGGCGGAGGTTCTCCAGAAAGCGGAACTCTCCGCCCGCAGAGGCCCTTCTCCAGGGCAGGCGTTCCCTGCACACTGAGTTCACGCTCCAAGCAACTAAATCTCCGCAGCCCTCCCTCATTAATACTTAAACCAACCCGCGATATTATTATACGTTATTATTAAGCCAGCTCAGAGCGCCACAGATTTCTGCGATATTACGATATTATTATACATTAATGGTTTAACCACCACAGATCACTTCTGCGCAGCATCAGGTCGTTGGCAGCAGTCACTCTGTTTATAAAATTAAAGTGGTCGGATGATCTTTGAAAGGTAGACGTTCAATGGGGAGAGATTGTTTTGACAATGTCAGGTAATGGAAGAGCAAGAATGAAAAATCATTGCCCTGCCGACTTTGCAGGAGAGAGAAACAATGTTGGAAATGTTCCCAGAACTGGTTGTTCACTTACTAACAGATTTTTGCAAGTTATAGGTCCCTTGTCGAACACAACCAGATTTGCGCAAGCAAGAATAGAGACTCCCACTCAATGCACCATCAATTAATCTTGGGAGTCACAGAATCACAGTATCACAGAAACCCCACAGTGCAGATAAAGGCCATTTCGGCCCATCGAGCCTGCACCGACACATATCCCACCCAATCCCCGTAACCCCTACACCAACACATATCCCACCCTATCCCCGTAACCCCACGTATTTAATCCCCCTAACACTAAGGGTCAATTTATCATAGCCAATCAACCTAACCCGCACATCTTTGGACTGTGGGAGGAAACCGGAGCACCCGGAGAAAACCCACGCAAACACGGGGAGAATGTGCAAACTCCACACAGACAGTCGCCCAAGGCTGGATTCGAACCCGGGTCCTTGGCGCTGTGAGGCAACAGTGCTAACCACTATGCCACCGTGCTCCCTTCGACTGACTTCCTATCATGATGCTGTTGTACTGTCTGGAGAGCTGTTCAAAGTGTTAAGATTTCTTATCGTGTGGTTGACTGTCTTCACCTCTGGCATTATCGACTGAAGGTGAAATTCCAAGATAGTGCTTTAAAGAAATGAAGGGCATCTCTTGCTTTAAAAAGTATGAGTGCTACTTGGCTTCATCTATTCTATCCTTGATTTTCTCAGCCTAAAGCCCCGTGGGCTCCTGTTTCCAGAGTGTTAGACCGAGGAACAAGGACTGGAGGCCCATCACGCCTGCTTGATGGGCACTTCAGCTGACGTCCTGGGCAGGAACGGGAACTTAGCATTCAGGACCATGTACATGAGGCATGACGCGCCGTCCCGAGGCCTCTCGTGTCTTTTCCCAAGATGAACACCAGGTCAACGTCGATAGCAAAATACTGCGGATGCTGGAAATCCGAAATAACAACAGAAAACACTGGAAAAACTCAGCAGGCCAGGCAACATCTGTGGAGAGAGAAACAGAGTTAATGTTTCAGGTCGAAGATCCTTCATCAGAACTGAGAAAAAAGCAGGAAATGAAACAGATTAAAAAGCAAGTTTGGGGGCTGGGAAATGGGGGAGGGGATGAAAGAACAAAAGGGAAGGTCTGAGAGAGGTGAAGAGACATTAAGAGATATTCAAGGTGAGACGAGATGGTAATAGGACAGGTAAAGAGACAAAGGATGGCTCTAGATGAAGTGTGAAATGCGCTGGCAGAATGAAAGACAGCTACCATGTGGGAGAGGAAAAAAAGGAAAAGGCACAAACCAAAAGTGTGGATAAAAAATATATGACTTGGACGTCCAGGAGAACCCATGCTGGGCGTTCAGGTTAGCAAGAAGCGAGCAAGCAAGAACATTCGACGAAGCACAGAGAAAATTCATTTTGCCATTTTGAGGCCATTTATGGCCTGTTTTGCTTTTGGTTTCAAATTTAATGAAAGAAACAGAATTAATATAGTGCCTTTCATGGCCCAAGGACGTCCCCAAGGGACAATGAAGTACCTTCGGAGGATAGTTACTGTTGTAGTGTACAATACGCGACAGCCAATTTGCACACAGCAAGCTTCCACAAACAACAATGAGATAAATGATCAGATCATTTGATTTTGGTGGAGTTGGTTGAGCAACATTGGCCAGGACACCGGTGAGACTTCCCAGCTCTTCTTCGACCAGTGTCCTGGGACCTTTTACACCCACCTGAGAGGAACACATGGGGCCTCGGTTTGATGTCTCATCTGAAAGATGGCACTTCAGGAGTGCTGCACTGCTGCAGGTGCCGTCTTTTGGATGAGACGTTAAATCGAGGCCCCGTCTGCTCTCTCAGGTGGACGTAAAAGATCCCATGGCACTATTTCGAAGAAGAGCAGGGGAGTTCTCCCCAGTGTCCTGGCCAATATATATCCCTCAACCAACATAACAAAAACAGATTATCTGGTCATTATCACATTGCTGTTTGTGGGAGCTTGCTGTGCGCAAATTGGTTGCTGTGTTTCCTACAATACAACAGTGACAACACTCCAAAAGTACTTAATTGGCTGTAAAGCGCTTTGAGACGTCCGGTGGTCGTGAAAGGCGCTATATAAATGCAAGTCTTTCTTTCTTTCCCTTATTACTGCACTGAAGTGTCAACCCAGATTATGTATTCTGGAGTGGGGCTTGAACCCACGACCTTCTGATTCATGCTACCACTGAGTAAAGCCCGACATCTATGGCACATTGGGGCACAATTCAGGAGAAGCTATGATTTTACATTTTCCCCACAGCACCATTACAGCCACCCACAGGTTTCCCAATGGGGATCCCCTAATGGGAAGTGTGGGGAAGAGGAGGAGGGTCCAGAAGGGGTGGCAAGCAGATCATGATACATAGGAAGTGCCCTATGCTCACCCACCACTACCTACACAGCCATTTCTGCGTAGAGGTGACCAGACCTTGCTTTGGCAGATGATTAGTGCACTGAAACCTTCAAAGTAAGCTGTGACAGCAGGCGTGCTGGCATAGATAGGTGTGAAAGTCTGATTAACTGTTATGCTGGATAGTTCTTCAGATGCGCTCCAATCATAGCATGCCATTCTTTACGCGATGATGCATGAAAGAAGGCATGCCCAGAGTGATCAGCCAGTGAAGCCTGGTTGGTGGCACATTGGCAGGAACAACCAACTATATTTTCAGGCATTTGCGCAGCCACCTGACTATAGGAAATGGTCTTCACAGGGTGGCGATCACCATTCGGTTGGTACAGCAAGTGCCAGAACTGGTCAGCTGCACCTCAGACTTGCACACAAGCGTCCTTTACCTTCACTCTTCCCATTTGGCTTTGGCAAAGGCTGCTGATGGATTGAGATCCTTTTATGAGCCATTCTAAAGGCTTTCAAAGTTTCTGTCACACTTTGAAACTCCTCTTTAATTGTGACAATCCTTGAAATTTTGCTTCCAGCAAGATCAAAGAAAGAACTTGCTTTTCTATTGTGCTTTTCACATCCTCAGGACGTCTCAAAGCACTCGACAGCCAATGGGTTACACAAATATCCCCTGCTGCCACTAGTACCCTCCCTACACACGACACAGACTACACATGGATCTGTGAGTAAAGGTGCAAATGAACAGACATAGGAAATTTGAGTGTTATTAACACATTACCACTCAGGTGGATTTAGCACCAGTTATTAACCTCTTAGTAACAATAAAACAGGAGTAGGTCATTCAGCCACTCAAGCCTGCTAAACCATTCAATTAGATCATGGCTGACCTCTACCTCAACTCCATTTACCCGCCTTAGCTCCATATCCCTTGATATCCTTACCTAACAAATATCTTAGATATGACTTGTGGCACAAGAGGAAAATTGGAGTGACACGGAAATTTTCATATAGGCAGGTGTGATAGGCAAAGCATGCAAGTGCACTATATATATCAATTATGACTGAGGATTGCTCCCAACACTTCTTCCTCATCCTCACTGCAAGAAGGAGCTTCCATAGGTGATCTTACACTCTCTCGGATCTGAAACTTAACCCTGTGCATTTAGCATATGAGATTTAGCAAGGACACCCTCAAAGCCTCCTTGAAAAAGTGTAACATCCCCACCGACACCTGGGAATCCCTGGCGCAAGACCGCACAAAGTGGAGGAGAAGCATCTGGGAAGGCATCGAACACCTCGAGTCTCTTCGCCGGGAACAAGCGGAAGCCAAGTGCAGGCAGCGCAAGGAGCGCACGTCAACCCAAGCACCCCACCCACCCGCCCCTTCAACCACCGTCTGCCCAACCTGTGTCAGAGACTGTAGGTCCCGCATTGGACTCATCAGTCACCTGAGAACTCATTTTTAATGTGAAAGCAAGTCATCCTTGGTTCCAAGGGACTGCCTAAGAAGAAGAAGTATAGCATGCCACAGGTAAAACAAAATCCTCCTTTTTATTGTAAGCTTGCTATTGAATAGTACGTAGCATTCCCCATCACTTCATAAAACCGATAATCGCAGCCAGGCACATTTCATAACTGGCTCCACGATGAAACAGGTTTATTCAGACATAGACTTGTATATAGAAGCAAGCAGTATAGACAAAGTAGTAAACAGTCCAATGCGGTACTCGGATTCTAGAAATCTTTCACAATGAGCTAGTTAAACAAACCAGTAAGGCAGGATAATTTGAATTCTGCTTAGAAAACAAGGAATGAATTGCTGGTCAGCAGAAAGTAAGCTATCTTGTTCTTCAGCCAAAGCAAAATACAATCTGCTTAAGAAACATATAGGCTAAAGCTTAAGGAGCCTAATTTATCTTTGTGTTCCACAGCAAGACAAACTGAACTCAAGTTACAGTCAGCATTTCTGCGACATTAATGTCCAGGCTTCCACTTGGATTTAAAAGCAGTTCCTTTTTCGGTAATTCTCAGCAGCCTGTCGCGACAGGGCAAATATGATTATTTACAAAAACAGTCCAAAAAGGTAATGAGCTACAGTGTGGCGAATGCAATTGATGGGCGACTCACAGGACTAGTTAACAGTAAATGTGCTTTGACAGCGACCCTTAACAAATTTGCCAACAAAACGTTAGCATGTCAAAATGCTTCATCCCATTCGAAGAGATTCTGTGGCAGTAAACCAGAGGCCTGGTCTACGAGCAAACATGCTGACTTTCAATGAAGATATAACCACCGTTTTGAGCCAAGTGCTCACAACTAAGCAAAAGGCAGACAAACCATGGACGAAACCCCATTTTTTGTCACACTATGAAATAATGGATTACATAGAAACATAGAAGATAGGAGCAGGAGTAGGCCATTCAGCCCCTCGAGCCCACTCCGCCATTTAATGAGATCATGGCTGATCATCCAAATTCAGTACCCTGACCCTGCTTTCTCCCCATATCCCTTGATCCCTTTAGCCTTAAGAAATATATCCAACTCCTTCTTGTTATATATTTAATGAATTGGCCTCAACTGCCCTGTGTGGCAGAGAATTCCACAGGTTCACCACTCTCTGGGTGAAGAAATTCCTCCTCATCTCAGTCCTAAATGGCTTACCTCTTATCCTTAGACTGTGACCCCTGGTTCTGGACTCCCCCGCCATCGGGAACATCCTTCTTGCATCTAGTCTGTCTAGTCCTGTTAGAATTTTATAAGTTTCAATGAGATTATAACAATCATTTCAAGAACATTTATTTCTGAATTGCGTAACAGATAAGTAAAGTATTAAGACAATAGCAAAATACTGAGGATGCTGGAAATCTAAAATAAAAACTGAAAATGCTGGAAATATTTAGCAGGTCAGGCAGAAGCTGGAGAGAGAAACAGAGTTAACGGGCTGGATTTTGCCAGCCCTGGGGAGGCGGGTTTGGAGACGGGACTGCCGGGATAATGGCAGAATCTGGGGGCGGGTGTCCATCCCGCCCCCCAACCCGCCTCTGTGCCATCTTCCCAGGCGGCGGGTAGCCAACCCGCGCCGGGTCCTGTCTCCTGGAGGTGGGAAGGGGATTACAGCCACTTAACTGCCTGTTAACAGGTAGTTAACAGGCAGTTAAAAGGATTATCCCCATTTTGCCACCATAGGTGCAGGCTTCCGGACGTCGGGAAACCCCGCCAGGGTGACCGAGGCGAGCAGTGGGTCTGCGAGGGTCGGAGGGGTGCAAAAGTGCGCTGTGGAGTTGAGTGATGGGTGCAAGTGTGGAGAGGTGAATGGAAAGTGATAGAAAAAGTTTACTTACCTTTGTTTTTTCCTGCAGGCTTCAACAGTTGGGGATGCGGAGAGTCTCGCATCTCACCGGCAGAGATGACAGATGGCTGCTGTATTCTCAGATGCAACAACCATCTAATTTCTGCTCACAAAAGAGGTTTGATGGGTCTTGAATACAAGGACTCATCAAACAACAGAGAATGTCAGTGTTTGACAGCTTCACAGAGCTGTCAAATTATGACAATTCATGAAACGTCATACGCTGACGTTCTCTGTAACTGGCTTCCCCTTAATTGGCCTGCTAAGCCCGCTGGGCAGGCTTAACAAGGTCAATCAAGGGAAAATAGCGCGGGTTGGCCAGAAGTCGATGGAGGCAGGACTAAAACTCGACAAGTGGGAGTCCCACCTCCAAAAGCTCCCCATTGGCAAAATCCAGCCCAACGTTTCAGGTCGGTGGCCTGGTTCATGTTCTGACGAAGGGTCATCGACCTGAAACGTTAACTCTGTTTCTCTCTCCACAGATGCTGCCTGACCTGCTGTGTATTTCCAGCATTTTCAGTTGTTATTTAAGTAAAGTATTAAGTACAGTTTTGAAAACTGAATATGCCAGGCTACTTCATTGGAAAAGTAATTAATGTGCAGTGCGTTGTTCAATCTGCCAGTAACTGATGTCCTGTTTAATCCATGACTCGAGTAAAAGTATAAAATTAACATCAACATCGTAGTCCACAGAACGAATGGCATTTTCTGGTGTCACAGGTGCATCACATTCAGCCTGATTATTGGTAGCATCTTATATTTGCAAAACTCTAGAACAACAGAGGCAGAAACAGGTACTTTGAAGGACTTCTGTTGGCACACCAGTCTCACTCTGGGCTGTTAACTCCATCTGCAGAGCAGCGTGAAGGTGGCATGATCCTGACATTTATTAATTTCAGATGCTCGATGTACATGTCAACAGACTTTGACTTATCAGCCCTGTGATGGCAGCACACGCACAGGATCGCTAAATGGCAGAAGGAAGTGTTGTCCCAAATTTTGCCTTATGCTGAATCTAGATCCAAGTTCTAGATTCTAGGTGCTGCAAATGTTGTAGAATCATAACAACAGTTTCACCTCCTCTAACAGGCCATAGGTGAGAAGACACTTGGGCCTTGGTATCAGAGGCCCTAAATCAGCAGTCTGAATGTATCTGAATGCTAATCCCTAATGGTGATAGTAAGACCGATTTGCAACTGACTTGAGGAACAACCACTGTTGCTTCTCACGCACCACAAAAATCCCGGAAAATCTACAAGGTTGAAAATATGTCCCTATTTCTCCGCAAGAGCTACTCCTGGAATTATCAGGAGTTTCAAATGTCTTTGTAGAGCAGCAAACCTTTCGGCAAGCAGCCCTGGAGTTTAAACCCTGGGGGACCATGCAATGTAAGTGGGGTTTGACTTGACCCTGACAAATGGGTTAAATAAAGTAGATTTCCCAGGGAGCGGCGACATTACTTGCTGTGTCAGCATCTATTTTCCGTGGATTCATTTCCCATTACTCCAGGTAGTTGGGGGAAGCCCAGCTTCGGAAAATGATGGCGGTCAACAGGCCTGATGGGAAAATTTGGGAGAGCAGTTTTGTCAGGGGGAGCTTGACCTCCGAAATTTACAAATCACAGACAGAAAAAGAAATGTAACTTCTCACAGGCTTTCCTGAAGGCAACGGGGAACTCAGAGAAGAGGTGCTAGAGCGAAAAGCACCAGGAGAAGATGCTGGGGAACACAGTGCCACGGTTCTATGCCTGCTGATCTTCAGAGATAAAAAAAAATAAAGCCTGGGAAGAGCAATATCAGAGAGGTCATCAATTCACAGGATCCGTGAACTTGGTGTCGAAATTTCAATGCTAATCGCGAGCATGTGTAAGAAGAACGTGGACATGTGCTGTTTTGCTGGATTGCAGATGAATGGTCAGATTCTAACAAAAGCTCGAGCCATTCAAAACCGCGAACAGGGTCTCAGAATTAACATGAACATCATGCATCGCTTTCACAACGGCACACCTGACAACCGCTGAGGATATGACGGTATGCGTGCAATGTCCAGTCAAACATCATTGCCGCAAATTATGTTAATGCAACTTTTCAGTATTCGACATCTAACCAGCCATGGATGTGCTGCCCAGAGTGGAAGCTAAAGAAACACTTCTATTTGCACCTTTCCAAACTGAAGCAAAAACTCTCGAATGATGGCAGCTTTCATATTCTTACTGAAAAACATAACTCCTCTGGCTAGGAATATCCCCTGTGCAATTCCTCAGATTTTTCAGCATTGCAATCAGTCATATTGTTATTAAAAGACCACCAGAAATTAACATTTCAATCCAGCTGTAGGGTCATACCTGAAATATTAACTCTTTTAGATGCTTGCTGTACATTTTCCAGCATTTCCATATTTTATTTCAACATTTTTTTTTCTTAAATCCAGATCTGTTCACTGGAGTGTTTTCTATTCTTTTAAGATTCCCTGCTGGAAAAGTGTCGATTCATCCACCTCGCTGCTCGTAATTGCTTCCTATATCAGACAGTGGCCCACCGCTTTTTCTTCAGCAGATTTGTTTGTCAGTTTACAATTTCTTCGCGAGTTGTGACTTTACCTTCTCTTTAATTCTCTAAATAACAGGAGAATTCCTGTAATGTTCTGCACATGACAAAAAAACACCCACTTGAAAGACCAGTAGGGGGGCACGGGAACAACAACAACAACTTGTATTTATATAGTGCCTTTAACATAGTAAAACATCCCAAGGCGCTGCACAGGAGTATTTTAAGACAAAAAATTTGACACCGATCCACATAAGGATAAATTAGGGCAGGTGTCCAAAAGCTTGGTCAAAGAGATAGGTTTTAAGGAGTGTCTTAAAGGAGGAGAGGTAGAGAGCTTTAGGCAGGGAATTCCAGAGCTTAGGGCCTAGGCAACAGAAAAGGCTGAAAAAAGGCCAAGCGCCCAGAGGCAATTCACCTTCCAGTTCGGATCAGCATCTCCCAGTATCAGTAGCACAGCTGTATTTGCTCTTCCTCTCTTTGATCACTGCTTTCTGACTGTGTCCGATCCTTCCCAGCCTATTGGAGCTCTTTCCTGCCCACCTGATCAGCTGTACCAACAGGCTGTTTAATGAAAAAAAAACATCTTCTCCGGTTTCATTTTGAAGTAACAGTTTTTATGCAAACTGAAAAAATTGAGAGCAATAGCAAAATGCTGCGGATGCTGGAAATCTGAAATAACCACAGAAAATGCTGGAAACACTCAGCAGGTCAGACAGCATCGAGGAGTGAGAAACAGAGTCGGGGGTCCCTTCGTCAGAACTGGAAAAGGTTAGAGGAGAGAGATTTTTAAGCAGGGGCAGGGAGGAGGGGAGGAAAGAACAAAGGGAATGTCTGTGATAGGATGGAAGGCAGGAGAGATTGAATGACAAAAGGGATGATGGTGCAAGGCAAAAGGAGATGGTAATGGGACAAGTTAAGAAACAAAAGATGACTCTAGATAAGGTGTGAATGATGACGGCAGTATCATCAACAGCCACCATGTGAGAAAACAAGAGAAAAAAATATTTAAAGAAATACAGGGGCCGAGGTTATGATCTGAAATTGTTGAACTCGATGTTGAGTCCAGAAAGCTGCAAAGTGCCTATTAGAAAGATGAGGTGCTGTTCCTCGAGCTTAAGCTGAGCTTCCGTGGAACAATGCAAGAGGCCGAGGACGGTGAGGTCTGAGTGGGAGTGGTGCGAAGAATTAAAGTGACAGGTGACTGGAAGCTTAGGGTCACGCTTGCGAACTGAACGGAGGAGACTGCATCGTGAGCAGCGAATACAGTATACTAAATTGCAAGAAGTACAAGTAAATTGCTGTTTCACCTGGAAGGAGTGTTTGGGGCCCTGGACAGTGGGAAGGGAGGAGGTAAAAGGGCAGGTGTTGCATCTCCTGCGCTTGCATGGGAAGGTGCCGGGCGAAAGGGAAGGGGTGTTAGGGGTGATAGAGGAGTGGACCAGGGTGTCGCGGAGAGAGGTGTCCCTTCAGAATGCTGAAAGGGGAGGTGAGGGGAAGATGTGTTTGGTGGTGGGATCACGCTGGAGGTGGCAGAAATGGCGCAGCATGATCTGTTGAATGTGGAAGCTGATGGGGTGAAAGGTGAGGACACGGGGAATCCCACCGTGGTTCTGGGAGGGAGGGGATGGGGTGAGAGCAGAAGTGCGGGCAATGGAACAGACACGGTCAAGGGCCATGTCAACCACGGTAGAGGGGAACCCTCAGTTGAAGAAAAAGGAAGACATACCAGAAGCACTAGTATGAAAGGTGGCATTGTCAGAACAGATGCGGCAGAGACGGAGAAACTGGGAGAATGGAATAGAGTCCTTACAGGAAGCAGGGTGAGAGGAAGGGTAGTCCAGGTAGCTGTGGGAGCCAGTGGGCTTATAGTGGATGTTGGTCGATAGCCTATCCCCAGAAATGGAGACAGAGAAGTCGAGGAAGGGAAGGGAAGAGTTGGAGATGGACCATGTGAAGGTGAGGGAAGGGTAGAAATTGGAAGCAAAGTGAATGACATTTTCTAGTTCAGGGCGAGAACAGGAAACGGCACCAATACAGTCATCAATGTACCAGAAAAAGAGGTGAGGAAGGGGACCTGAGTAGGACTGGAACAAAGAATGTTCCACATATCCCATGAAAAGGCAGGCATAGCTAGAACCCATGCAGGTTCCCATAGCAACACCTTTAATTTGGAAGAAGTGAGTGGAGTCAAAGGAGAAGTTGTTCAATGCGAGAACAAATTCAGCCAGGCGGAGGAGGGTGGTAGTGGATGGGGACTGGTTGGGCCTCTGTTCAAGGAGGAAGTGGAGCGCCCTCAGGCCATCCTGGTGGGGGGTGGAGGTACAGAGGGATTGAACATCCATAGTGAAAAGGAGATAGTTGGGGCCAGGAAACTGGAAACTGTTAAAGTGGCAGAGGGTGTTGGAGGAGTCGCGAATGTAGGTGGGAAGGGACTGGACAAGGGGAGAAAAAAAAGTCGAGATAGGAAGAAATCAGTACTGTTGGGCAAGAACAGGCTGAAACAATGGGTCTACCAGGGCAGTCCTGTTTGTGGATCTTGAGAAGGAGGTAGAAGCAGGCTGTGCGGGGTTGGGGAATTATGAGGTTGGCGGCCGTGGAGGGAAGATCTCCAGAGGAGATGAGGTCAGTGACAGCCTTGGAAACGATGGCTTGATGTTCGGTAGTGGGTTCATGGTCATGGGGGAGGTGGGAGGAGGTGTCAGAGAGTTGCCGATCAGCCTCCGCATGGTAGAGGTCGGTTCGCCAAAAAACAACAGCACCACCCTTGTCAGCAGGTTTAATGACAATGTTAGGGTTGGATCGGAGAGAACGGAGTGCTGCAAGTTCAGAGGGAGGGAGGTAGGAGTGAGTGACTAGTTACATTAAATTGAGAAACGTGTTACATTTTGTGGTTTAAACCTTCCCAACGGGGACAGTGTCTTGCAAGGAGCGAGAAAGTGTAAATGGTTGGACCTTATGTCTGTACTGTTTGGTTCAACTACTTTGTTGAGAATAGGTTTGCCAACTCTGGTTGGACTTAGTCCTGGAGGATTCATCACATGCCCCACACTCTCGCCATCAGCCACCTAACAGGCCCATCATCGCGGCACACCGCATTCCCACGCCAACTGCATAGCAAAAAGACTCTGTGACCCGACTGGATGACTCTTGACTGTCAATCAAGGAGCGGTGTGAAGAGGGTGCAGAAAAGATTTACAGGAATGATTCCAGGGATGAGGGACTTCAGTTACGTGGATATAGACTAGAGAAGCTGGGGTTGATCTCCTTAGAGCAGAGAAGGTTGAGAGGAGGTTTGATAGAGGTGTTCAAAATCATGAGGGGTCTAAACAAAGTAGAGAGAGGGAAACTGTAGTGTCTGTGTGTTGATAAAGACACTGAAGACAGGAGTTGGTTCATAGGTGTTTACTAAGCAAAATCTGGGGGGGGGTTCAAACGGATATACACAATATACAGGCATCACGGCACATCTGGGGCTCTTAAAGGCACATACACTACAATTCCTCCCCTTTTAGCTAACCAGTACATCATATTTTAAGTAATTATTAATTACATGTTATAAGAATAATATACACATTGCTGTAGTTAATTAATTATAAGTCAGTCTCTCAGGAGGCTTCCTGACTCGGTCCGGATAACGCCTCGGGGGTGTAGTAGTTTCTGGTGGTGTAGTAGGTTCTTTTGGCAAGGCTGATTTGGCTTGAATGCCAGTGTCGGGTTCATCGGGTTCCAGTATCACCGGATCGGAGGTAGATATGGGTATCTCTACTTCATCGTTAGATGTATAGAGTTGTGGTGTAGGTTGTCCCTTTTCAGATGACTTTATGATTTGGTCAGCATGGCGCCTTATTATGCTTTCTCCGATGTCCACGGTATACATCAGTGGTCCTAGTCGTGTGCAGATAGTTCCAGGCTGCCATTTCTTGGTACGGTAGTCCCGGGCCAAAACTTGTTGACCTATCTGGAAGGTTCTAGTTGGCCTTTCATTCATGCCTTGAAACTGCCGGTTCTCCACGTCCCTTCTGATGTTGGGCTTGACCAAATCCAGCCGGCATCTTAGGTTTCTATTGAAGAACATCATGGCGGGAGTTTGGTTGGCAACCATATGTGTTGCATTCCTATATGCGAATAAGAAGTTATCCACCTTGTGCTGAAGTTTTATGTCTTCATTACCCATGGCCTTTATGGCCTTCTTGAAGGTCTGGACAAACCTTTCAGCCAATCCATTGGTGGCGGGATGGTATGGGGCGGACGTGTAGTGCTTAACCCCATTGTTTTTTAAGAACTTTCTGAATTCTTCGGACACAAATTGCGGTCCATTATCAGAACATATCTGTTCCGGCAGCCCATTCCTGGCAAATATGGTCCTTAATACTGTGATGGTTTTTTCCGTGGTGGTGGAGGACATCTTTATTACCTCCGGCCATTTGGAGTGTGCATCAACCGCGATTAAGAACATTGAGTCCATAAATGGACCAGCAAAGTCGATGTGCACCCTTTGCCAGGGAGATGAGGGCCACTCCCATGGATGTAGAGGGGCTTGTGGTGGAGCGTTTTGGACCTTCTGGCATCCTAGGCAGCTCTTGGTCATTTCTTTGATGTCTCCATCGATACCTGGCCACCATACAAATGCCCTAGCTAGGTTCTTCATTTTCACTCCACCCAGATGCCCCTCATGAAGCTCCTTTAGCACTTTATCCTGGAGTTTGGGTGGAATCACCACTCTGGATCCACACATCAAGGTTCCTCGGCACACTGACAGCTGTTCTCTTCGTTGCGAGAATGCTGGCAACAGTGGTTCGCCATGTGCTGGCCATCCCTTCACTGTTAAATCGTAGACCCGTGAGAGAGTCGGGTCATTTCTCGTCTCCCTTTCAATGGCAGAATTTGTTACTGGTAGACATTCCACTATGGTAGAGTGGAACATCTCTACTGGGTCTACTGTAGGTGCCTCTTCTACCATTGGCAACGGTAGGCACGATAAACCATCAGCATTCCCATGCTGTTTTGATCCTTTGTATTCTATGTTGTATTGGTGTGCCCCTAGAAAAAGGGACCACCTCTGTAGCCTTTGCGCTGTCATAATGGGAACACCCTTTTTAGGGTTGAATATGGAGATGAGGGGTTGATGGTCAGTCAACAAGGTAAATTTTTGTCCGTGTAGGTAATGGTTGAATTTCTTCATTCCCCATACCAGGCTGAGTGCTTCCCTGTCGATTTGGGCATAGTTACGCTCAGCTGAGTTTAATGAGCGTGACGCAAAAGCTATCGGCCGTTCTGAGCCATCAGAGAATTTATGGGATAATACTGCTCCTATGCCGTAAGGGGATGCATCGCACGCCAGTCTGATTGGCAGTGATGGGTTGTAATGAGCCAAAACTTCTTCGGATGTGATTAAGTCTTTGCATTTATGGAAGGCACGTTTACAGTCTTCGTTCCATTTCCAAATCACTCCTGTTTGTAGAAGTTCATTAAGAGGGTGTAGAAGAGTTGATAAGTTCGGTAAAAATTTATGATAGTAATTTATTAATCCCAAGAACGACCTTAATTGTGAAACATTTTCAGGTGCTGGGGCTTTTATGACCGCTTCAATTTTTTCAGGTGACTTATGCAACCCTTCCTTATTAATTATGTGGCCACAATATGATATCTGATTTTGGAAAAATTCGCACTTGGGGCGATTTGCTCGTAGGCCCCGTTCTTTCAGCCTAGTGAGCACCTGCTCCAAATTGGCAAGGTGCTCGTTGTCGTTTTCTCCTGTTACAAGGATGTCGTCTAGGTAGCATTGCGTCCCTGGAATCCCTTGCAGGACTTGCTCCATAGCTCTTTGCCAGATAGCTGGAGCTGATGCTACTCCAAAAACCAGTCGGTTGTACTGGTACAGGCCTTTGTGTGTGTTTATCGTGAGATACTTTTTAGAGGCCTCCTCAACTTCCATCTGTAGATATGCCTGTGCCAAGTCAATTTTGGTGAAAATATCTTCTATCCTCGGAAGAGGATACTGTACTGTGTGAAGGACCGGGTTTACAGTCACCTTGAAGTCTCCACAGATGCGAATTTTTCTCTGTTCTTCAGATTTATCATTATTCAATGATTTTTTCATGACTGGAACGATGGGTGTTGCCCACTCGCTCCAATTTGGATAATACACCTGCCTTTTCCAAATTCTCCAGCTTTGCCTCGACTGCTGGACGAATTGCGTATGGCACCGGTCTTGCCTTAAAAAATTTGGGAATTGCTGCATCTTCCACTTTTATTGAGGCGGTGATGCCTTTCAAGGTTCCTAGTTTCTCTTGAAACACTTCTTTGGTGTTGGCCAAGATGTCTTTTAGTCGTTCAGGTATGATGTCATCAGTGTTTATTTTCTTACTGGTCACCGTCAGTGCCTGAATGGAGTGCCAGTCTAAACGTATCTTTCTGATCCATTCACGTCCCAACAACGGTGGACCACCATCTTGTAGAATGTATAAATACAACTTTTGTATTTCTTTGCCGTTGTATACAACCTTTGGGGTATACTTTCTGCCCCGTATATGTTTTTAAGATAATGGATGTGTCTTTTAGAGGTATATGCGAAAATAGCCTCTCGTAATCCCGTCGATTTATTATGGTTAGAGCTGATCCTGTATCTAGTTCCATTTTAACAGGGGACCCTGCTATCATGAGGGTAACCCAAATGGTTTGATAATCATCTTTGGCAAGTACATTATGTAATTTGAGATAGCTTAGTCTCTTGTTTTCGGAGTCGCTATCACTCTTCTGGTCTTCGGAGCTACTGTCCGTCATCATTTGTACCTTCCTGTACTTTCCTTTATTGATTTTTTTTTTTCTGTCTGTGGATTTATTTTGTCCAGATCGGCATACCCGTGCAATGTGTCCAATCTTTCCGCATTGCCTGCATGCTTTGTCCTTGAACCAGCAGTCCTTCTGGTTATGGGTGGATCTGCCGCAGCGATAACATCTTTCGAAACCCTGTGTCATTTCATGGGTGCCGAAGTCCTGTGTCTGTTGTTGGATCTCTGCAGCTCCTCTTGCTGCTGCTTCGTATGATACTGAAAGCTTTCTCCAATGTTAAATCTTTTTCAGAAAGCAGCCTTTTTTGTGTTCCTTCACTTAAGAGACCGCAAACGAATTTGTCTCGAAGATAATCTGCTAGTCCTGCCCTGAATTGGCAGTACTTTGATAGCTTTCTTAATTCGGTTAGGTAATCAGCGTTACTTTCATTCTTGTGTTGATTTCTCTTGAAGAATTTGAATCGTTCCGCTATCAGCAGCGGTGTTGGGTTTAAGTGCTCCTGCAGGGTATCAACAATTTCTTTAAAATTCTTGTCCTTTGGTTTGGCTGGAGTGATTAAATTTTGTAACAGCCCGTATGCCTTTGCGCCCATTAGGTTCAGCAGTACTGAAGCTTTTTTTTCATCTTCTATTGCATTTGCAGTGCAATATACCTCTACTCTTTCCACGTATGTGGTCCAATCCTCTATTTCGCTATCAAAAGCATCAATATTGCCAGACTTAGGCATTTCAGAAAAGATATGGTGCTTCCCGCGCTTTTCTTTCTTTTCAGCAGCAAAGCTATGGCGCTTCCCACGCTTTCCCGCCGCTGCTGCCGATGACAACGCTGTTTCCCGCGGTTTCCGTTCTTTGTTTTTTGAAATTTTAAATTTTATTTGTTTACAGTTGGAGACTCGTTCCCGCCGGACTTTCTCTGCAGGTTTGAACGCTGACCTGCTTGCCGCGCCAGCCGTCCCCCGAGTGCTCCCTCCCAGTCCGTTATTGCTTGCCTCCGATTTTGCTGCCTGTCTCAGCTGTAAAGCCAGCCTGACGCCCAGGAAGGATTAGCGCAGTACCTGCCACCAGCTTGGCCAGCTGGTGAAACCACAGCTTCTCTCACTTTCTTGAGTCTTCTGGACGCCCGAGGAATCGATGTCCTTGAATTGCAGGTAAGTCTGTTTCCACTTCGTCGCCACTGTAGTGTCCGTGTGTTGATAAAGACACTGAAGACAGGAGTTGGTTCATAGGTGTTTACTAAGCAAAGTCTGGGCGGGGTTCTAACGGATATACACAATATACAGGCTTATATAGCCCGAGTGGCCACTACCGGCATCACAGCACACCTGGGGCTCTTAAAGGCACATACACTACAGAAACTGTTTCCACTGGCAGAAGGGTCGAGAACCAGAGGACACAGATTTAAGGTGATTGGCAAAAGAACCAAAGGCGACATGAGGAAAAACTTTTTTTATGCAGTGAGTGGTTAGGATCTGGAATGCACTGTCTGAAAGGGGGGCGGAGGCAAACTCAATTACAGCTTTCAAAAGGGAGTTGGATAAGTACCTGAAGGAAAAAAGTTTGCAGGGCTACAGGGAAAGGGCGGGGGAGTGGGACTGGCTGAAGTGCTCTTGCAGAGAGCCAGCATGGGCTCGACGGGCTGAATGGCCTCCTTCTGTGCTGTAACCATTCTATGATTCTAATCAAACAGCCCTTTTGTTCTATCTCCAATATTTATACAGTATAACTACTAATCAAAAGTGATCGAAGAAAATAGAAAAAAGCACACTTTCTTTTAGTGTCCCTACGGTAGTGTCCTGGAGATGGATCTTTCATTCCTGGAGACTCCAGGACAACCCTGGAGGATTGGCAACCTTAGTTGGGAATAGGGCCGCATCATTGCACTAAGTTAGTTTAAAGATGGATGTTTTTTGGTTGGATTTTTAGATACTTTGAAGGGAGAGAAAAATGCCCAACATGTTTCCAGTGAAATACACCATCATTCCACAGGCAATTTGTGACATCTGATGGCACAAATAATCACAGGGAAGCACCACAACGAGGAGCCGTCATTAATGTAAGTCACCGTTTGCAAGTTCTGGCAGCAATTCTGGCAGCAATGCTGATTGGAATGGTCACATTCTCACACAGGAAATCCAATAGCTTGGATTCAGGACAGACAGACATCGTTCAGCTCTGACCAATGTTCCAAATTCAAAAGAAAAGGTGCCGCCAACGTGAAGATGCAAAAATGGCTACTGCGACGGATGAGTGCAAGACGACCCCCACTGATGTGCACCATGTCATGTGTATGTCACAAAACCAGGTGACACGCAGATGTCACACTTCAAGTCACCAAAAAAAGTTATATTTTGCTCTGTTTTCTGTTTCTAACAAAAAAGTAGATGCAATTGCATTTATATAGCGTCTTTCATGACCACCGGATGTCTCAAAGCACCTTACAGCCAATGAAGTACTTTTGGTGTAATAGCAAAATACTGCAAATGCTGGAAATCTGAAATAACAACAGAAAATGCTGGAAATACTCAGCAGGCCAGGCAGCATCCGTGGAGAGAGAAACAGGGTTAACGTTTCAGATCTGGGACCCTTCATCAGAACTGGAAAAAGCTGGAAATGTAACAGATTTTAAGCAGGTGCAGAGACAGGGGGGGGAGGGGTTTAGGAGGGGAGGAAGGAATTGAAAGAACATGCTGTGAAAATGTAGCAAATGGGAATGGCAAAATCATACTGCATGAAAAATGGGGACAGGGATTATTATCTGAAATTGTTGAACTCCATGTTGAGTCCGGCAGGCTGTAAAGTGCCCAATCGAAAGATGAGGTGCTGTTCCTTGAGCTTACATTGAGCTTCATTAGAACAATGTATTAGGCCGAGGGCAGAGAGATCAGAGTGGGAGTGAAGTGGAGAATTAAAGTGACAGGCGACCGGAAGCTCAGGGTCACCCTTACGGACTGAACGGAGGTGTTCCGCAAAGCGGTCACCCAATCTGCGTTTGGTCTCCCCAATGTAGAGGAGACCGCATCGTGAGCAGCGAATACAGTATACTAAATTGCAAGAAGTACAAGTAAATCGCTGTTTCACCTGGAAGGGGTGTTTGGGGCCCCGGACAGTGGGAAGGGAGGAGTTAAAAGGGCATGTGTTGCATCTCCTGCGCTTGCACGGGAAGGTGCCAGGTGAAGGGGCAGGGCTGTTGGGGGTGATTGAGGAGTGGACCAGGGTGTCGCGGAGGGAGTGGTCCCTTCGGAATGCTGAAAGGGGAGGTGAGGGGAAGATGTGTTTGGTGGTGGGATCACGTTGGAGGTAGCGGAAATGGCGGAGGATGATCCGTTGAATGTGGAGGCTGGTGGGGTGAAAGGTGAGGGCAAGGGGAACCCTATCATGGTTCTGGGAGGGAGGAGAAGGGGTGAGAGCAGAAGTGCGGGAAATAGAACGGACACGGTCAAGGGCTGTGTCAACCACAGTAGAGGGGAATCCTCGGTTGAGGAAAAAGGAAGACATGTCGGAAGCACTGGTATGGAAGGTTTCTCCATCTCCGCCACGTCTGTTCTGACGATGCCACCTTCCATACCAGTGTTTCCGACATGTCTTCTGTAGTGTATGTACCTTGAAGAAGGAACTATATTCTGCAGCCCCTGTATACTGCAGTACCAGTAGTGACCACCCCTGTATATAAGCCTGTGAAGTAACTTTGTATAGTAGTTCCAGTTTTGTCTCCATTCAGTAAACACCTGGTATAACCAACTTCTGCAGTCTGTGTCTCAATTACACACGGACGTTACACTGACGACGAACAGATCCGAACTTACCTACAGTTCTGCACCACCTGACGGGGATCCATCCCTGAAGCGAAGTTGTTAGAGGTCGAGGCCAGAAGGAAGAAATCCCCCCCCCCAAAAAAACAAACAGAAGAAACGGGCGTCGACCGTGGGCAACCGCCCTCTGATTCATCGAATTCGAAGATTTGCAGGAGAAGCTGTCGAGAGCTGGGCTTGGTTATCCAGTCTATGGTGTTCCAGCTAATTGGGCTGGTGGCAGGTAGTACACTGATCCTTCCTGGGCTGCGGCGGACTAGAGCTCGATCGGGTGACTTTTCAACGGGGCCGAGCAGCGTTGTCGGGAAGAGGAGAGAGAGAGAGAGGGTGGAGCACACAGGGCGTGGCCGGTGCTACGAAGCCGGGCAGCGTACAGACCCGAGAAGAGGGAGGAAAGTGTCCCATAGGGTCTGCTCTGACGACGGGAACAGTAATTAAAATAAAAGAAATTAGAAGCGCAGAAAGCCGCAAGGAGCTGCAGTTTGCCACGGGGACCGCGGAGAGCGGCGTTGGCAGCAGCGCAGGGGGTAGTGTGCGAAGACCATAGGGCGTCGCCATCAAGGCATAAAAACGCCAGCAACAGCGCTAGCAGCAGCGGAAAAGACAGAAAGCGCAGGAGGCGCCATCTTAATCCAGCAGGGAAGAAGGCAAAGCACGGGAGGCGCCATTTTGTTCAATCGGGGAAGAAGGCAAAGCGCGGGAGGCGCCATCTTAGATCTCCAAGATGCTGAAGACTGGCAATATCACTGCCTTCGATAATGCAATAGAAGACTGGACCACGTATGTGGAAAGAGTCGAAGTATATTGCAAGGCAAATGAAGTAGCCGATGAGAAAAGGGCATCGGTACTACTAAACTTAATGGGCGCAAGAATGTACGGCCTATTGCGGAACCTGATCACTCCAGTCAAACTGATGGCGAAGAGTTTTAACGAAATTGTTGATATCCTACAGGAACACCAAAATCCTACACCGCTGCTGATAGCAGAAAGATTTAAATTCCACAAGAGAAATCAGCATAAAGATGAGAGCAATGCTGATTACTTTACGGAACTACGCAAGCTATCAAAGCACTGCCAGTTCGGAGCAGGACTGGCAGGTACCCTACGGGACAAATTTGTCTGTGGACTCCTGAGTGAAGGAACCCAGAAGAGGTTACTCTCAGAGAAAGAGCTGACGCTAGATAAGGCTTTCAGCGTGGCAGTATCGTACGAAGCAGCAGCAAGGGGAGCTGCGGAAATACAGCAAAAGCCACAGGAATACGGCACCCATGAAATGACACGGGGATTTGAAAAATGTTATCACTGCGGCAGAACAACCCATGACCAGAAGGACTGCTGGTCCAAGGACAAAACATGCAGGCAATGCGGAAAGATGGGACATATTGCACGAGTTTGCAGGTCCGGGAAGAAGACTAACGATAACAAAAAGACTACTAAGGAAAAGTACAGGAAAGTACAAAAGATGACGGACAGTAGTTCCGAAGACCAGAAAAACGATAGTGAATCCGGGAACAAGAGACTAAGCTGTCTCAAACTACACAACGTAATCACAAAAGAGGATCACCAAACCATTTGGGTCACCCTCACGATAGCAGGGTCCCAAGTCAAAATGGAATTGGATACAGGATCAGCCCTGACCATCATGAATCGACGAGACTACGAGCGGCTATTCTTACACATACCCTTGAAAGACACATCCATTGTCTTGAAGACATATACGGGGCAGAAAGTATACCCCAGAGGGAAAATAAGGGTGCCTGTCGAGTACAACGACAAGGAAATACAGAAATTGTATCTGTACATACTGCAAGATGGTGGACCACCGTTATTGGGATGTGAATGGATCAGAAAGATAAGTTTAGACTGGCACTCCATTCAGGCACTGACAGTGGCTGGTAAAAAGGATGACGACATCACACCTGGTCGATTGTCAAAAATCTTGGCTAACGCTAAAGAGGTATTTCAATAAGAACTGGGAACTCTTAAAGGTGTAACCGCCTCGATAAAAATAGAAGAGAATGCAATTCCCAAGTTTTTCAAAGCAAGACCGGTACCGTATGCAATTCGCCCAGCCGTCGAGGCAGAGCTGGAGAATCTGGAGAATGCAGGCGTGTTAACTAAGGTAGACTGGAGCGAGTGGGCGACACCCATCGTTCCTGTCATGAAGAAAACGTTAAACAATAAGTCTGAGGAGCCAAGGAAGGTTCGCATCTGTGGGGACTTCAAGGTGACTGTGAACCCAGTCCTTCACACAGTACAGTATCCTCTTCCGAGGATAAAAGATATTTTCGCCTCACTATCTGGAGGGAAACGTTTTACAAAAATTGACCTAGCGCAAGCATATTTGCAGATGGAGGTTGAAGAATCCTTTAGGAAATATCTCACGATAAACACTCACAAAGGTCTTTACCAGTATAATCGACTGGTATTCGGAGTTGCATCAGCTCCGGCTATATGGCAAAGAGCGATGGAACAAGTCCTGCAAGGGATTCCGGGGACTCAGTGTTACTTGGACGACATCCTAGTGACGGGTGAAAATGACAGTGAACACCTTGCCAACCTAGAGCAGGTGCTCACTAGACTAAGAGAACATGGGCTACGAGCCAATCGCCCCAAGTGCGAGTTTTTTAAGAAACAAATATCGTATTGTGACCACGTGATTGATGAAGAGGGGTTACATAAGTCCCCTGACAAAATTGAAGCGGTAGTTAAGGCTCCAGCGCCTGAAAATGTGTCGCAACTGAGGTCATTCCTTGGATTGGTGAATTACTACCATAAGTTTTTGCCGAATTTGTCCACAATTCTGCACCCACTGAACGCCCTGCTACAAACTGGAGTAGCATGGAAATGGAGCGATGAATGTAAGCGGGCCTTTCAGAAGGGTAAAGGCCTGATCACTTCAAGAGAAGTATTGGCTCACTACAACCCATCACTACCGATAAGACTGGCGTGTGATGCGTCTCCCTACGGCGTTGGAGCAGTACTGTCACATAAGTCCCTTGATAGTTCAGAGAGGCTGATAGCTTTTGCGTCACGCTCGTTAACTGCAGCCGAGCGTAACTACGCCCAGATTGACAGAGAGGCCCTCAGCCTGGTGTGGGGGGGGGGGGGGGGGCGGCGGGTGAAGAAGTTCAATCACTACCTGCACGGACAGAAATTTACTCTACTAACTGATCATCAACCTCTTGTCTCCATTTTCAACCTTAAGAAGGGCGTCCCGATAATGACAGCACAACGGCTACAGAGGTGGTCCCTTTTCCTAGGGGCACACCAATATGACATCGAGTACAAAGGAACTAAACAGCATGGGAATGCTGATGGATTGTCGTGCCTACCGTTGCCGATGGTGGAAGAAGCACCTGCAGTGGATCCTGTGGAGATATTCCACTCGACCATAGTCGAATGTCTACCTGTGACGAATGCAAACATAGAAAAGGAAACACGAAATGACCCGACACTCTCCAGGGTCTATGATTTAACGGTGAAGGGATGGCCAGCACATGGCGAACCACTGTTGCCAGCATTCTCGCCGAGAAGAGAACAGCTGTCAGTGTGCCGAGGAACCTTGATGTGTGGATGCAGAGTAGTAATTCCACCCAAATTGAAGGATAGAGTGCTCAATGAGCTTCATGAGGGTCATCTGGGAGGGGTAAAAATGAAGAACTTAGCCAGAGCGTTTGTGTGGTGGCCAGGAATCGATAGAGAAATCGAAGAGATGACCAAGAGCTGTACAGGATGCCAGAAGGTCCAAAACGCCCCACCACAAGCCCCTCCACATCCATGGGAGTGGCCCTCATCTCCATGGCAAAGGGTACACATTGATTTTACTGGTCCATTTATGGACTCGATGTTTTTAATTGCGGTGGATGCACATTCAAAGTGGCCAGAGGTAATAAAAATGTCCTCAACCACCACAGAAAAAACTATCAGTCTTACGAACCATATTCACCAGAAATGGGCTGCCTGAACAGATTTGCTCTGACAATGGACCACAGTTTGTGTCTGAAGAGTTCCGGAGTTTCTTAAAGAACAATGGCGTTAAGCATTACACATCCGCCCCATGTCACCAGCCACCAATGGATTGGCTGAGAGGTTCGTTCAAACATTCAAGAAGGCTATCAAGGCAATGTGTAATGAAGACATACCCCTACAACACAAGGTGGATAACTTCTTGTTTGCCTACCGGAATGCAACACATGCGGTTACCAACCAAACTCCAGCCATGATGTTCTTCAATCGAAGACTAAGATGCCGCTTGGATTTGGTTAAGCCAAACATCAGAAGAGATGTGGAGAACAGGCAGTTTCAGAATATGAATGAAAGGCCAACCAGGAGTTTTAAGATAGGTCAACCAGTTTTGGCCCGGGACTACCGGACAGAGAAATGGCAGCCAGGAACGATCTGCACACGGCAAGGACCTCTAATGTATACCATGGACATTGGAGAGAGCATTGTAAGACGCCATGCTGACCAGATTCTAGGGTCACTGGAAAACGTCAAATCAACACCACGATCCTATACACCTGGTGATGAAACCGAAGTACCAATTGCATCTACCTCAGAATCGGTGATATTGGAAGCAGATGAACCAAACAACGACGTTGATCCCGAATCAACTTTGCCAGAAGAACCTGATACCCCAAAGAGGCGTTATCCGGACAGAATCAGGAAGCCTCCTCAAAGACTGAATTTATAATTGATTAACTTCAGCTAATGTATATAGCAACTGTAATTGTAAATATGTTATTTAATTATTAATCAAATGTTATGTACTGTTTAGCTAAAAGGGGAGGAATTGTAGTGTATGTACCTTGGAAGGAACTATATTCTGCAGCCCCTGTATACTGCAGTACCAGTAGTGACCACCCCTGTATATAAGCCTGTGAAGTAACTTTGTATAGTAGTTCCAGTTTTGTCTCCATTCAGTAAACACCTCTTATAACCAACTTCTGCAGTCCGTGTCTCAATTACACACGGATGTGACATCTTCCTTTTTCCTCAACCGAGGATTCCCCTCTACTGTGGTTGACACGGCCCTTGACTGTGTCCGTTCTATTTCCCGCACTTCTGCTCTCACCCCTTCCCCTCCCTCCCAGAACCATGCTAGGGTTCCCCTTGTCCTCACCTTTCACCCCACCAGCCTCCACATTCAATGGATCATCCTCCGCCATTTCCGCCACCTCCAATGTGATCCCACCACCAAACACATCTTCCCCTCACCTCCCCTTTCAGCATTCCGAAGGGACCGCTCCCTCCGCGACACCCTGGTCCACTCCTCAATCACCCCCAACAGCCCTTCTCCTTCACCTGGCACCTTCCCGTGCAAGCGCAGGAGATGCAACACATGCCCTTTTATCTCCTCCCTTCCCACTGTCCAGGGCCCCAAACACCCCTTCCAGGTGAAACAGCGATTTACTTGTACTTCTTGCAATCTAGTATACTGTATTCGCTGCTCACGATGCGGTCTCCTCTACATTGGGGAGACCAAACGCAGATTGGGTGACCGCTTTGCGGAACACCTCCGTTCAGTCCGTAAGGGTGACCCTGAGCGTCCGGTCGCCTGTCACTTTAATTCACCGCTTCACTCCCACTCTGATCTCTCTGTCCTCGGCCTAATACATTGTTCTAATGAAGCTCAACGTAAGCTCGAGGAACAGCACCTCATCTTTCGATTGGGCACTTTACAGCCTGCCGGACTCAACGTGGAGTTCAACAATTTCAGATAATAATCTCTGCCCCCATTTTTCATGCAGTATGAATTTGCCATTCCCATTTGCTACATTTTCACAGCATGTTCTTTCAATTCCTTCCTCCCCTCCTAAACCCCCCCCCCCCCGCTGTCTCTGCACCTGCTTAAAATCTGTTACATTTCCAGCTTTTTCCAGTTCTGATGAAGGGTCCCAGACCTGAAACGTTAACCCTGTTTCTCTCTCCACGGATGCTGCCTGGCCTGCTGAGTATTTCCAGCATTTTCTGTAAGTACTTTTGGTGTGTAGTCACTGTTGTAATGTACAGCAGCAGCAAAAGGCTCAATGGAGTGATCAGGCATTCCTCACTGTAGACTTAGTTCCATGTAAAACGAGGTTAGTTTCGTGATTTATTTATATATATTTTATTACAAAGTTATCTTTTCAAAAATCCCCGTCATTGACGATCTAATTAATCACAGATATATATGAGCTACGTAGTGTTATTGCAGACTTTTCCAAAAGTATACTGGTTGTGAGGTTAACCCTAAGACTCACTGTGACAGATGGTCTACTGCCACTCCAGTGAATTTTTAGAAACAAAAAAAAGTTGGGTGTAGAACAAGCATGGAGAAGGGTGGCTGAGCAGATTTGAAGGAGCCTGCATGGGGATCTGTGTGCAATCAATGATGCCCTGGACTTGAACTTGCAATGTGTGTGAAGTCCAGAGACCTATCCTGGCGTTACCAGTTGCCCGTGGGAAAGCATGATGAACTCATTTGCTTTAGCAGACAGATGGGGCTCGAATTTCCAAGCCCCATGGAGGCGGGAGTGGTGGGAAAATTGCAGAATCGGGGGGCAAGAACCCATCCCGCCCCCAACCCGCCTCCGTGTCAATGTCCCAGGAGGCGAGTACCCGACCTGTGCTGGGAGCCGCCTCCCCGAGCCGGGAAGAGGAATAGTGCCAATTAACTGCCTGTTAACAGGTAGTTGGCAGTTTTTTGCCTAATCCCTATTTTTAGCCTTGAAGTGTGGGCTTCCCGACGGCTCCAAGCCACGCCAAGTTAGCGAGGCGGACCGTCGGGCTGAAGGGGTTGGAGGGGTCGAGATGTCCGTTGTGCAGGTGAGTGATGGGTGCATTTGTGCAGAGGTAAGTGCATGAGGTAAGTGTAAAGTGTTTTAATAAGTTTTACTTACCTTTACTTTCTCCTGCAGGCTTCCTTCCTTCAGTTCTCGGGAGTCCCTCAGCTCACCGGCACAGAAAGCAGAATGGCCGCTGAAATGTCAAAAGCTGCAGCCTCTGCTTTCTGGTCTGGAGAGATCTCTAACTGAGTCCGAGTAGAAGGACTCAAGATAGAAGACAGATCGTCAGTGTTTGACAACTTCACAGAGCTGTCAAACGCTGATTTTTCATCTGTCAAAAGCTCTTGACAGATGAAATGTCAATCACTGACGTCACCAGTAACCAGGTGTCCCTTAATTGGCCTGTTGAGCCCACTGGGCGGGATTAACAAGGTCAATCAAGGGAAAATAGCGTGGGTTGGCCACAAGTCGATGGAGGCGGGACTACAACCCAAAAAGTGGGAGTCCCGCCTCCATCACGTCCCCATTGACAAAATCCAGCCCATGGCATCAGTCACCTGCTTCATACAAGTATGAACTGCAGATTGACTGACGATGCTGATGTCCACTGTTGCGGCAGAATCGGAAGGCCGTAATAACTTGGACTGCAACGGCCAATGCAGTGCCAGCTGTGGCAGGTCTGGTTGTCGAAGGTGACATGGGTCTGTGGCAGCCCCCTTGGCGAAGTGCAGCCTTCTTATGTACTGCTCTTCTGAGAACTGCAGGCATGCCATCCTGGGCCTTTACACCCTGTTGGGAGGGTGGTGATGTCTGCCAGCTCTCCTCCTCCACATTCTCTGCGGTCTCCCTGCGGCTGCAGCTCCCGGTAATCCGTCCGCCCGTTACTGCTGCTTCTCTTCCTCGCGCCAGAATGGAATGGCAAAAAGCACCGCCATTTTCAGAAACAAGCACCCTCTTAAGCTTATTGGAGGACGACCAGCCACTGCAAAATGGCAATTCTACACCGTAAAATGATTGCGAACTAACACAAAGATGTTTGCCAAAAGCTTACAGCAATTCAAGTGAGAGCAGGGGAGTGGTCCTTTAATGTTTTGTTGCAACGTTCTGCCTGCTGCCCTATACAGGCTACGACATGTGGGTGGGGTTTATGAAATAACAGCAGCAGTACTGAATCAGACAAAAATAGCATTCGAGTCCCAAGTACAGCATAGAGCCCTCATTTTAACATATTAATTGGGCAGCGGTTTCAGGCAGCTGCACTGGCACCGGAAAAGCGCAATGCGGAGGACTCCAGTGGTTAAGTTGCCAATTTTCTTTTTATGATTTTTGTCTGCATACCACCGCGATTACAGCGAAAAAATGGCCGGTAGGCAGAAGACGATCGGTCCCCGTGTCTCGCCCAACCTGCACCCTGATGATGTCATTGGTACTCGTTTCATCTTTCTAATTTTGACTTACAATCATAAATAGATGATTTTAACTCGTAATGGGAGTCGTGTGAGTGGGGGGGCGGTGGGGGGGGGGCGAGGCATAGAGAAAACCGTTCGGCCATCTGCACGGAAGACTGATGCAGTCGAGCCCCGGGATTTTCAGGTGGCAGAAGGCTGCCACCAGGGATCTGAAGGAATGGTCCCTGGCACTCAGGTAAGTTGTTGGGCAGGGGTGGCCAGGACAGCATCGCAGTCGGGGGAGAGGGAGGAAAGCCTGGGGCAAAAAAAAAAGAAATTGAAATGAACTTACCTCCCTGGGCCTCTTCTGGCTCCATTTCCTATTCCCACCAGGGCTTGGTGGGGATTCCACCACACATTTCTTGTACAGGCCTCGGGTTAAAATTGCAGTCGGGTCCCGATGATGTCATAGCAGCACACTCTGCATATTTAAAGAAGGACCCCACTGCCCTCCATCAGATGTCCCTCTCGCCTGCTCAAAAGAACAGCTAAAGATTGCAACAATGTGATAGATTGGAAGCCAATGGGATCAGTGGGGGGCAAGTCACTGCGGCAATTTTAACTGCCTGAACACCTGGTACTGTCAAGTGGGTAAGGACAATATCCATCCTATAGAATCTTACAGAAACAGGCCATTGGCTCCATCAACACTATGCCAGTGTTTTTCTTCACACTTCATCTAATCCCGTGCTTCTGATTGATCCCCTTGCCTTTTAAATTCCTCTTTTTCAAGCAACAAAGCAATTCCATTTTAATACAATTGATGGCGCCTGCTTTAACAATGGTTTGTTACTGATAATTCCACACTGTAAACAGCCTCTGTTTAAAGACATTGAGGGCGAAATTCGGTTACGCCCTGTTTGGGGGGGGGGGGGGGGGTAACAGAATTATCGCTGGAGATTTAGCGCCTGGCACAGAAGTACCGCCCCAGCCATTAAATTCAGCTTACCGCCCCAACGAGGAAGCGGAGCGCTATCTCGGGTACTCCACTTCCTCTCGGGGCGGTGCAAAGTCCGGTAGCGCCGGAACGCTATGCGTCTGCTCCACGTAGCGCTGACGCATTTCAGCGCCCCGCGCTTTCCGTTAAAAGGGAGGGACACTGTGAGCTCCGCAGGGTCTCGATGACCCACACTAGCCCACCAGGGCGGTACAGTGCCGGGCTGTGCAATGGCGGCCATGGACCACGCCAAGGGCCGCCACGGAGGGCCGGCCGCCGAAAATAAAATGGCGGCGTGGTTCGCAGCCGCACCTCCCATTAATTAGCTCACCGCAAGCGGAGGTTGGCCCGGCTTGTAACCTGCAAGGTTGGCGCTGACACCGCCCGCGGTAGCCTCGCGGGGCACAGCCAAATTTCTGCCGCGGGGTGCTAAGGGGTCGCGGCGCACGGTGATGACGTTATCGTCGGCAGTGCAGCGGCCCAGGGTGTGACCAGCTGGGGCGTGGTGCTATTGGCTAGTGCCTCAGTAGCACCCTGCCGAATTTCTCAAAAGGCGATAAGCCCTTTGCGCCCCGTTAGCGCTCCTTGGAGGAACTAACGACAGGCGCAAAGGAGCCGAATTTCACGGCCATTGTTTCCATCTCCTCTTTAATTCCTTTCATCACTATCGTAAATGTAGTCCCTCGCATTATCATCTTACTAACCAGCAGAAACAATCGCTCACTATTTAATCTTGAAAACCTCTATCAAGTCAGTCATTAATCTTCTGAGCTCTGATGAAAAAAGCCATAATTTCTTAAGCCTCGCTTCACAACAGTAACCACCCCGCCACCCCACCCCCCATCCGTAGCAACATGATTGGTGAATTCTCTTGAGCTTTATCCCCTTTCCCCATCTCTCCTGAAGAAATTAACTCAATCTCCGCTACAGTATGAGTGAACAAAACAAAAGCATCGGGTGGGGGTGGGGGGGATTTTCCTCGGGGCCTCTCTTGCCCCGCTGTCATAACTACAGCAGAAAGCATGTTTCTGCAGAGATTCAGGCGGCGGAATGGGAGAATCTCAGAGAAATTCACCTGCGATGATTTTGTTCAGGATTCGCGGTCATAATTTTGTATTTAATAAGCAGTTCTGATGATGACCACGGTTTGTTAAGAATAGTCTGTCTGCCTTAAATTTAGTGCAGTCATTAAACAGCATCAACCAACACAACAGCAACATGCATTTATATAGCACCTTTAATGTAGAGAAATGTCCCAAAGTACATTGTTTGCTTCCTGGAGTATATTTCAGGCCCTTGGGCCAAGCAGACTTGCCAGCCTATGGCACGATAATTGCCTAAGCTTTTTTTTGGGAATGTTTAATAGAATTCTATGCAGGCATTGGCCCAAGTAACCAGGCAGCTAATTGTTCTCATGCCCGTAACCAGTATCGTACAAACAATATTTTCCAAGTGAGATCTTATTTAATTGTGCAGGCCCAGCAACATATTTTCTGTTGCTTCTTCAGCCTATAGATCAGAGTATTCCTGCGGGCAGAGATTACTAAGAATTCCAATCCAGTGTCTTGACTGCCCACTGGCAATAATATTTTGAAATGTAATCCAGGGTCTAGACAAAAGTTATTATGAACAATCACGAGACAAGTTTAAAGTTCAGAATGTAGACGGAAGAACTTGAATTTAAATAAACAAGAGTTTAAAAATACATTCATATTAATTTCCTTATTACTAATACCAGAATACGCTGTCTGTATACAGGACAAAGAAAAACACCATTGGTTCTTCACCTGGACAACTGACGTCAGGTTTGACAGAGCAAGTTTGTTCCACGTACAGATTCCTTGCCGTTCATTATTATGGCAGCACATTCCTGTCACAGGAATACTGTTCCTCTTTAAAACCAGCTCCTTCCTCCACCCCTCCCAGGCTGCAGCTCACTCAATCTACAGGTAAAATGACTTTGGATTTTTTCTCCTGTGAGTTAAGTGTGAATCATTTGTCTAAAGTGTTTTTTTCCACACAATTTGCTGCACGTACTATTTAAAAGGAAGGGATTTAAAAAGTCGGGAATCTCATGAGCAGTACCCCATTTAGAAAGCAAAAACCATTAAAAGATTCATTCATTTTGACATCCACTTTTTCCTATTCCTGCACATTGTGAATATAGTTTTGTTTGTGGGTATTTAATGCTGGCAAATGAGATTTGAGGATCAAAAATAAAGTGAAGTGCACGTTAGCACCCGTAATCCCACACATCAGAGAGTAGCCAGACTGCTGTGGGAAGGCACTGAGTTGAGATTAGACAATTCCCTCAGGGAGGCCACATCACCCCAGGGCTGCTCTGCCAAGGCCGGTGCAGAGCAGCATTGGTGGAGGCTTGCAAGCATCTAGGTCCCAGTTTCTACTCAGCCTGGAGACAGTGGGAAAGAGAGCGAGAAACGGGGGAAGGACAAGAACAGGACGTCTTACTCTCAAACAAATAATAGACAAAATGATTATGGGCAGCAGTGGTGGAACTCAGCCATGATCTCATTGAATGGCGGAGCAGGCTCACCGGGCCGAATGGCCTACTCCTGCTCCTATTTCTTATGTTCTTATGTTCTAACTAGCCTGGATGAACCAATGAGCCTGACTGTAAAGATGCTGAATTAATATCAGCAGAGATACAGGGTGCTCCAGTTGAGCCTTATTTCATACATTGGGTACAGTAACTCCTTTAAGCCAGTTCCTCGTTACACCATCGCCACTCATTATTGAAACAAAAACATTTATTGAATATGAATAAGGAAACAGACAAATAGTGCAAGTTATTTGTTAGTTGAAAAAGTGTCCTTGTAGTGGAGCCACTAAAGGACTCAGACCGTTTATATATAATTCCCTTTAACAACATGTTAGCTACAGCCTGAGTCTGTAACTTAATTTATACTGTTTACTTGTACAGAGCGTGATTGCTTTAACAGCGCGGGTAAACGCGATGACGTCACGCCGTACATCACGTGATCCCCCACTGGCGGGAAGAACGTGATGACGTCATGACGTCAACCACGGGACCAGCCAGCAGTCCTCGTGGAGCCTCCGAACTGAATAGACCTACACTCGATGTTCTCCTGCAGTTACTTGTTTAAACCTGTTAGTTTCCATTAAACTTCGTTTTGTTTAAGCACCTGAGTGGACCTCAGTCTTTGGATAGGAACTAGACATTGCTACATCCTGATATATTTCTTGTCCACACAAAATTCACCACGTTTGAAGATTTTTGGACCAATAATAATGGGAAAAGGAATTCCTGATAGGAATTTTTTTTTTAAGAGAAGCCTGTGTGCATTTGATAATTAGCAGGAGCCAAGCCAACTGACCCGAGGGCCCGTACATCATTAAATTATAATGCCGTGTTTAATCAAAAGGTGAATGTCAATCAATCAATAAATCCCATAATAGAAATGCTGCAATTCAACATTCCCAAGTAGCTGTAACCAAACCAGTAACAAAATGATTAAAGGGCGCAATCTGATTCCCATGTTGTCCTTCCTGAAATGGGATCTGTCAAGTGGCTGCCGAATCCTTCATTACTGTTTAAATCTCAAGTTGTCACAAGGGACTCTTGAACTTTCAGTAGCTCCAATCAGGACATTTGCTTTGATGGTGCTTTAATCTATTGAAATCTGTTACCAGGTACTTTTCCAAAATGGAATTATTTTCTCAAGATAACAAACCAGTCATCAACATACTTTTGGGGAGAGATTTACAAACTATCCCTATTGATCAAATTTAAAACAAACACATTGACTAAGTCATATGCTTTAAAAAAAAAGGGACTTCAATATGAACAAAAAATATGAACTCTTTAAATTCAACTTTAATTTTTGCATCATATAAAGGTAATCGTCTCCACAGAAATAGGATATAAAAGAGGTATGAGAAAGGGTACCAAGAAAGATTGTACAGAGCACAGCGCCATGCACTTTGCACACCATTTCTTCTTAGGCAGTCCCTCGGAACTGAGGATGACTTGCTTCCACATTAAAAATGAGTTCTCAGGTGACTGATCAGTCCAATGCGGGACCTACAGTCTCTGTCACAGGTGGGGCAGATGGTGGTTGAAGGGGCGGGTGGGTGGGGTGCTTGGGTTGACGTGCGCTCCTTGCGCTGCTTGCGCTTGGCTTCCGCTTGCTCCCGGCGAAGAGACTCGGGGTGTTCGGCGGCTTCCCGGATGCTTCTCTTCCACTTATACAGTATGGGCTAGATTTTCAGTTGCTTGCGCCAGCAGTTAGCGCCTTAAGAGAAGTGATTTTCGGGCGCTATTCGTGTAGCGCCCGGGCGCAGCGCAGTTTGCGCCCCGCCCCAAATTAAGTTGCCCGTTAGCGCCGGCGCAAAGTTTAGCGGCCGCCCGGATGCGCGCGCAGAAAATGACGTCACATCCTCGTGCAACGCCCTTTGGCCGCCCCGAATCCAAACTTCAGTCGGACCGCCCCATTCTGCGGCTGGCGTCCAGAGCGTTTGTAAAATGGAACGCAACACACCCTGGGGAGCGCAAATTAAAGGGCACTCCTCCTGCACTATAAACGGCAGTCTGCATGTGTTGTGTGGAAGCATCCAGTGTGTTGTTGTGAACGGTGTATTTATGTTTCCGTCCTCCTCCTCCTCCTCCTCCTCCTCCTCCTCCTCCTCGTCGTCGTCGTCGTCAAAAAACACATGCACCCTTCCCCTTTAAGAGCTCACTCGCACCAGAGTGTCTGCCGGGCGCTGCACTCTGCACCGCCGGCTTAGCGCCTAAAGATAGTAGTGGAACGCCTCTTTTAGCGCTCCACCAACCTCTTAGGGCGAAGCCACTGAATTTCCGGCAACGGGGCGCTACTTTGGGGCGGGCGCTAACTTCGGGCGGGCGCTAAGGTTAGCGCCCCAAAACTGTCTATATTGAAAATCTAGCCCTATATGTGTAGAACAGAGAAGCAACAAAATTACCTGCACACATTTACACTCCTGGCTTAAGCCAGGATTTCCCCTCTATTGGTATTTAATGCTCCAATGGAACAATTCATCATAGTTAATGAGGCTGAAATTGGTCTTAGACGGTAGCACAAAATGGGCCAATAGCGAATCGGCCGCCTGTTTTACACCACACCCAATGTTCTTTTCCATTGAAGTCACTGGGAAAGAAAATCCAACATGTGATCAAACGGGCTACCAATTCGTTAAGAGGCGGTTCACGCAACTGGCGAAGACCAATTTCATCCCCATAGTCTTTTAAATCTTAACGTGATTAAAATTACCTGAATGAGAGGGGATCTCATTGAAACTTATACGATTCTAACAGGACTAGACAGACTAGATGCAGGAAGGATGTTCCCAATGGCGGGGGAGTCCAGAACCAGGGGTCACAGTCTAAGGATAAGGGGTAAGCCATTTAGGACTGAGATGAGGAGGAATTTCTTCACCCAGAGAGTGGTGAACATGTGCAATTCTCTACCACAAAAGGCAGTTGAGGCCAATTCATTAAATATATTCAAGAAGGAGTTAAATATATTTCTTAAGGCTAAAGGGATCAAGGGATATGGGGAGAAGCAGGGACCGGGTACTGAATTTGGATGATCAGCCATGATCTCATTAAATGGCGGAGCAGGCTCGAGGGGCCGAATGGTCTACTCCTGCTCTTATCTTCTATGTTTCTATGTTTTCATTTACATTTCATAAATACGGGTTCACAGGTGGCAGTACTGTAAAGTAACTGTTCTGTGCTCAGTACAGTGTGGAGATGAGTGTTTGGATGAATCCTAACTCGAAATTCAGACCTGGCTCCAGGATCCAAACTACAGGCTCCTTGGTTTCTAACCGTGTTGCTCTAATTCTAATCTGTGCTTTACTGGTGTAAATTAAACCATGCAATACAAGGTCAGGGAGTGGCTCCATCTGCATGGAGACTCCCTTTATGTTGCCCCCAGGTGTGGGTGGATGCAGGACGGTTCTAATTTCCTCCCAATTTCGCATGAAGTAACTTCAGAAAACTGCCAGTTATCACGGGCCTGTTCAAAAGCACTGTCGCGTGCAAACTGGGGTTTCCTGCTGAACTGCCGCCAGTCAGGGTGGATGAGCGGGTGAAGTCTTAAACAATCCTTAACAACCTTAAAAACAATCCATTAAACATATCGAAATCTGTACGGTAAGGGTTAGCATTGCTAGGCTTCTACCCACCAAAATTCTCATCTCCATGTTGGCTGGCGGCCACAAATACATTAAGGTCGATTTTAAAAATCCAATGTCATTTTAGATTTCCGACCATGATACCTAGGTGGCTGGCTCTTTGAAAGAGCCGTCGTGCTTAGCCCCACATCCCCCGCTTTTTGTCCGTAACCCTGTAAGTTCCTCATCCTCCAGTACCTGTCCAACGCCCTTTTAAAATTATTTATGGAATCAGCTTCCACCACCTTTTCACGTAGAGCGTTCCAGATCCCAACAACTCTCTGAGTGAAAAAATTTCTCCTCATCTCCCCTCTCGATCTTTTGTCAATGATTTTGAATCTATGACCTCGAGTTATTGACCCACTCACCAGAGGGAATCATTTTTCTCTCTCTACTCTTATCAAAACCTCTCTTCATCTTAAAAACCTCTATTTGGTCTCCTCTTAACCTTCTCTGTTCCAAGGAAAACAGTCCTAACTTTGGGGTTTTGACAGCATTAATACTGCGAGACAAATGTTAAGGGCCTGGAAAACTAATTTTAATTTTGTGCAGTGTGAAATTTGTCCATTTTAATAAAAATTAAAATTAAGAAACTTTTCCAAAAAATTTTAATTTAATTTTTTTTTAAAGTTCGTCGATCTTTATTTTAGGTTTGCCTTTTCCCCATGAGAGAGCCCCAATCTTTCTTTTGCTCGCTCTAACATTTTTAACAAGTTAGAATTTTAAGGGCTAACTCACTTCCTTGTTTGCTGCCTGTGAGAATTCTGCATTTTGATTGGCTGCTTAGACAGCCTGTTGCCGTCACAGCAGCTTGCGCTCGGGGATCCCAGCTATACTACAATGATTTGAATTGAAGGTCGGAAAACCTGAAGTTCTCGATACAGGGATTGCGAGATTCTTGTACAGAGTGTACTTTGGGGCCTGCGGCACACACCTTCGCTTAACTGCTGACGACAAATTTTGAACCAATGTGTACTAACAGAATATTTGCAACTACATAGGGATGATATTTAGAGCTTTATATACCTATACATGAAGTAAAATTCATTCAGTGGACAATAGTGATGCTGCAGTTTCTAATACTACGATCATACTGTAGTTTAATACTATGATCACACAGTAGTTTCTAATGCTATAATTGTACCGTACGAACAGCTGCCTGGATGGTAACGCAGGGGCTAAAGGCTTGCTGGATTTGTTGTAATTGGCAAGACTTCTACTTCCGTTATACTGAAGTTTCAGTACCACATTTGCAATACTCTATGGGAGGAAGCCCTCTGCAAGTTAGAAGTCTTACACTGGATGACCATTGAGCAGAACTAACAACCATTGCCCTTCTTGACTCTCCATCTAGTTAGTGACATAAGCTGCACTCCTCAGCTTGACTCTGTTGACACCATCAATAGCAACTCTGAGCCTCATGATATCAGCGGTCACATACGTATATACGGTACGTGGCATATATGGTAGTTTAAGAATAAGGCAGATTTGTCATGCCATTTGATTCTACTATTGGGTCATCACTTACAATAGTTGCATTGTATTTACAGCACAGAAACAGGCCATTTGGCCCAACTGGTCCATGCTGGTGTTTATGCTCCACACGAGCCTCTTCCCAGCCCTATTTCATCTCACCCATCTATTCCTTTCTCCCTCATGTGTTTACCTAGCTTCCCCTTAAATGTATCTGTGCTATTCGCCTCAACCACTCCCTGTGGTAGCGAGTTGCACACTCTAACCACTCTCTGGGTAAAGACGAAAATAGAATATGAGAGTAAGCTTGCAGAGAACATAAAAACTGACTGTAAAAGCTTTTATAGATATGTGAAGAGAAAAAGATTGGTGAAGTCAAGCGTAGGTCCCTTGCAGTCAGAATCAGGGGAATTTATAATGGGGAACAAAGAAATGGCAGACCAATTAAATACATATTTTGGTTCTGTCTTCACAAAGGAGGACACAAATAACCTCCCAGAGATGTCAGGGAACATAGGGTCTGATGAAGGGGAGGAACTGAAAGAAATCAGTATTTGTAAGGAAATGGTGTTAAGGAAATTGATGGGACTGAAGGCCGATAAATCCCCAGGACCTGATAATCTACATCCTAGGGTACTTAAGGAAGTGGCCCTAGAAATAGTAAATGCATTGCTGATCATCTTCCAACATTCGATGGAATCTGGAGCAGTACCCATGGATTGGAGGGTAGCTAATGTTACCCCACTATTCAAAAAAGGTGGTAGGGAGAAAACGGGGAATTACAGACCGGTAAGCCTGACATCGGTAGTGGGGAAAATGCTACAGTCCATTATAAAAGATGTAATAGCAGAGCACTTGGAAAACAGTGACAGGATTGGACAAAGTCAACATGGATTTACAAAAGGTAAATCGTGTTTAACTAATCTACTGGAATTTTTTGAGGATGTAACTGGTAAAATAGATAAGGGAGAACCAGTGGATGTGGTATATTTGGACTTTCAGAAGGCTTTCAATAAGGTCCCACATAAGAGATTAGCGTGTAAAGTTAAGGCACATGGGATTGGGGGCAAGGTATTGACTTGGATAGAAAACTGGTTGGCAGACAGAAAGCAAAGAGTTGGAATAAACGGGTCTTTTTCCGAGTGGCAGGCAGTGACTAGTGGGGTACCGCAGGGATCAGTCCTTGGGCCCCAGCTATTCACAATATATATTAATGATCTAGACAAGGGAACTAGATGTAATATATCTCCAAATTTGCAGACGGCACAAAGCTGGGTGGGCGTGTGTGCTGTGAGGAGGATGCCGAGAAACTCCAGGATGATTTGGACAGGTTGGGTGATTGGGCAGAAGCATGTGGATAAATGTGAGGTTATCCACTTTGGTGGCAAAAACAGGAAGGCAGATTATTATCTGAATGGCAATAGATTGGGAGAAGGGGAAGTGCAACGAGACCTGGGTGTCCTTGTGCACCAGTTGCTGAAGGTAAGCATGCAGGTGCAGCAGGCGGTTAAGAAGGCAAATGGTATGTTGGCCTTCGTAGCGAGAGGGTTTGAGTACAGGAACAAGGATGTCTTGCTGCAGTTGTACAGGGCCTTGGTGAGACCACATCTTGAGTATTGTGTGCAGTTTTGGTCGCCTTATCTGGGGATGTTCTTGCCATGGAAGGAGTTCAGTGAAGATTCACCAGGCTGATACCTGGGATGGCAGGAATGACTTATGAGGAGAGATTGGGTCGATTGGGCTTGTACTCACTGGAGTTTAGAAGAATGAGAGGGGATCTCATTGAAACTTATAAAATTCTGACAGGACTGGACAGACTAGATGCAGGAAGGATGTTCCCGATGGTCGGGGAGTCCAGAACCAGGGGTCACAGTCTAAGGATAAGGGGTATGCCATTTAGGACATAAATGAGGAGGAATTTCTTCACTCAGAGAGTGGTGAACCTGTGGAATTCTCTACCACAGAAGGCAGTTGAGGCCAATTCATTAAATATATTCAAGAAGGAGTTGGATATATTTCTTAAGGCTAAAGGGATCAAGGGGTATGGGGAGAAAGCAGGGACCGGGTACTGAATTTGGATGATCAGCCATGATCACATTGAATGGCGGAGCAGGCTCGAGGGGCCGAATGACCTACTCCTGCTCCTATCTTCTATGTTTCTTCTATGTTGAATTCCCCATTGGATTTATGAGTGACTATCTTATATTTATGGCCCCTAGTTCTGGTCTCACCCCACATGTGGCAACATCTCTACGTTTATCCTATTAAACCCTTTTATGATTTTAAAGACCTCTATCAGGTCACCCCTCAGCCTTCTCTTTTCTAGAGATAAGAGCCCCAGCCCATTGAGTCTTTCCTGATAGTTATAATACTGGTAAAGTATGATGGTTTGGGGGTGGGAGGGGGGAGCGGTTAAAATGTTCCCACCACTGCTATTCCAAACACAGCAGTGGTTTTTTTTCTCAAATGTAGCAGGAACATTGAATTAGAAGCAGAGTCATAAGCAAATTCTAAACATTAAAATACTCTCTTTGCCCATAATTTTTTTTTATGCCCCTGGCACCATTCCTTGACTGACTGTCTGGGCAGGTGCCTCCACCCATCCCTGTGAAGCAGTCACAGTGTGAGATCAGTGCAGGCTAACTTGCCACCTGATCTTCTCTCAGCACTGAAGTTCCTTATATCTGCTGGACCCTAACCAGTTGAGATCAGGAGCTCGCGATGAGGCAGGTCCTGCAGTGCAATAGGACGCAAGGATGGAACCCAGCACACCAACTGGCTGGCCATCCTTCAATGTCTTCAACAGCATTTATAATGAGTAAGAAAAATAGTCGAACTGACAGCAATGAAAACGGATGTTTTTTTTTTCTATATGAAAGGAGCGGCGCTCACCCATCTACACCTACTCTCCCACCAAGCCACTGTGTTTCGAGGTCACTCAAAGATCACGCTCCACAGTCAACATGATAGCTGTCCTATTGTGTCAAACATTAAAAGGGCAATTGTTAGGGGAATTAGGTTGGGCTACAAGAAGCCGAGGCATCCTTTCAGTGATGTTGCAGTTCCCCAAACATGCCAAAGGAACCCATTTTTGTTTTAATGCAATTTTTCCTTCCAAGATTTATTGTCACTTCAAAAGGCACTACTCCCAAAATTATATTGATTTTTTTTACCCAAATTTGTCAGCATAATAATATGATTACAAAATAGAACAAATTTTCAACATTGCTTTTTAAAAAAATAAGAATTCCCCTTTCGCCATTTTTTTTATAAAGAAAGGAAGTTCGAAAATATACATAAAGGTAAACTGGATTTGGAAAGTTGTAAAACATAATACAGAGCAGGCCGTAAACTAAAGCAAGATAAAAGTCAATTTTAGTACTTTTGAAATTTTATTCATTGATGGGATGTGGGCGTCGCTGGCTGGCTACGCCTGCATTTAGTGCCCATCCCTAATTGCCCTTGAGAAGATGGTGGTGAGCCGCCTTCTTGAACCGCTGCAGTCCATATGGTGCAGGTATACCCACAATGCTGTTAGGAAGGGAGTTCCAGGATTTTGGCCCAGCGACAGTGAAGGAACGGCGATACAGGTCCAAGTCAGGATGGTGTGTGGCTTGGAGGGGAACTTGTAGGTGGTGATGTTCCCATGCATCTGCTGCCCTTGTCCTTCTAAGTGGTAGAGGTCGCGGGTTTGGAAGGTGCTGTTGAAGGAGCTTTGGCGAGTTGCTGCAGTGCATCTTGTAGATGGTACACACTGCAGCCACAGTGCGCCGGTGGTGGAGGGAGTGAATGTTGAAGGTGGTGGATGGAGTGCCAATCAAGCGGGCTGCTTTATCCTGAATGGTGTCGAGCTTCTTGAGTGTTGTTGGAGCTGCACTCATCCAGGCAAGTGGAGAGTATTCCATCACACTCCTGACTTGTGCCTTGTAGATGGTGGAAAGGCTTTGGGGAGTCAGGAGGTGAGACACTCGCCGCAGAATTCCCAGCCTCTGGCCTGCTCTTGTAGCCACAGTATTTATATGGTTGGTCCAGTTCAGTTTCTGATCAATGGTAACCCCCAGGATGTTGATAGTGATGGATTCAGCGATGGTAATGCCATTGAATGTCAAGGGGAGATGGTTAGAGTCTCGCTTGTTGGAGATGGTCATTGCCTGGCACTTGTGTGGTGCGAATTTTTCTTGCCACCCCAAGTCTGAATGTTGTCCAGGTCTTGCTGCATATGGACACGGACTGCGTCAGTATCTGACGAGTCTCGAATGGTGCTGAACAGTGTGCAATCATTAGCGAACATCCCCACTTCTGACCTTATGATGGAGGGAAGGTCATTGATGAAACAGCTGAAGATGGTTGGGCCTAGGACACTGCCCTGAGGAACTCCTGCAGTGATGTCATGTGATTGAGATGAATGACCTCCAACAACCACAGCCAACTTCCTTTGTGCTAGGTATGATTCCAACCAATGGAGAGTTTTCCCCTTGATTCCCATTGACTTCAGTTTTGCTAGGGCTCCTTGATGCCACACTTGATCAAATGCTGCCTTGATGTCAAGGGCAGTCACTCTCACCTCACCTCTTGAGTTCAGCTCTTTTGTCCATGTTTGGACCAAGGCTGTAATGAGGTCAGGAGCTGAGTGGCCCTGGCGGAACCCAAACTGGGCGTCAGTTAGCAGGTTATTGCTGAGCAAGTGCCGCTTGATAGCACTGTCGACGACACCTTCCATCACTTTGCTGATGATTGAGAGTAGACTGATGGGACGGTAATTGGCCGGGTCGGATTTATCCTGCTTTTTGTAGACAGTGCATACTTGGGCAATTTTCCACATTGCCGGGTAGATGCCAGTGTTGTAGCTGTACTGGAACAGCTTGGCTAGGGGCGCAGCTAGTTCTGGAGCACAAGTCTTCAGTACTATTGCTGGAATGTTGTCAGGGCCCATAGCCTTTGCAGTATCCAGTGTCTTCAGCCGTTTCTTGACATCACGTGGAGTGAATTGAATAGGCTGAAGACTGGCATCTGTGATGCTGGGGACCTCAGGAGGAGGCCGAGATGGATCATCCACTCGGCACTTCTGGCTGAAGATAGTTGCAAATGCTTCCGCCTTGTCTTTTGCACTCATGTGCTGGACTCCACCATCATTGAGGATGGGGATATTTTTGGAGCCTCCTCCTCCTGTTAACTGTTTAATTGTCCACCACCACTCACGACTGGATGTGGCAGGACTGCAAAGCTTTGATTTGATCCGATAGTTGTGAGATCGCTTAGCTCTGTCTATCGCATGTTGCTTCCGTTGTTTGGCATGCAAGTAGTCCTGTGTTGTAGCCTCACCAGGTTGACACCTCATTTTTCGGTATGCCTGGTGCTGTTCCCGGCATGCTCTCCTGCACTCTTCGTTAAACCAGGGTTGATCTCCCGGCTTGATGGTAATGGTAGAGTGAGGGATATGCCGGGCCATGAGGTTACAGATTGTGGTTGAATACAATTCTGCTGCTGCTGATGGCCCACAGCGCCTCATGGATGCCCAGTTTTGAGTTGCCAGATCTGTTTGAAATCTGTCCCATTTAGCACAGTGGTAGTGCCACACAACATGGTGGAGGGTATCCTCAACATGAAGACGGGACTTCGTCTCCACAAGGACTGTGCGGTGGTCACTCCCACCAATGCTGTCATGGACAGATGCATCTGCAACAGGTAGATTGGTGAGGACGAGATCAAGTAGGTTTTTCCCTCATGTTGGTTCCCTCACCACCTGTCGCAGACCCAGTCTGGCAGCTATGTCCTTTAGGACTTGCCACATGAGAAATAACTACTAGATCACTACAAGTCCTTAGAGTACATCATATTTTGTTTATATGATAATCAGCACAACCTAACCAGAATTTTCCTACCAGTGAAGTGAATGGGTCTTCAGGGCAGGGTTGCGGAATTAGACCGGTTATAACTGTTCATCCTAGGCACCTAGGCTTCTACAGTTTATCCTATCTGGAGTTAGCTTGGATGACAGACGATGGTCCATGGCTATTACAAATAGGGTAAAAATCCTGGAACAAATCAAGGCTGACACACCAGTGCAGTACTGAGGGAGTGCTGCACTGTTGGAGGTGCCGTCTTTCAGATGAGACGTTAAAGCGAGGCCCCGTCTGCTCTCTCAGGTGGCCGTAAAAGATCTCGTGGCACTATTTTGAAGAAGAGCAGGGGAGTTATCCCCGGTGTCCTGGCTAATATTTATCCCTCAATCAACATCACTAAAATAGATTATCTGCTCATTATCACATTGCTGTTTGTGGGAGCTTGCTGTGCGCAAATTGGCTGCCGCGTTTCCTACATTACAACAGTGACTACACATCAAAAAGTACTTCATTGGCTGTAAAGCGCTTTGGGACGTCTGGTGGTCGTGAAAGTTGCTATATAAATGCAAGTCTTTCTTTCTAACAGCACTGTGGGATAACCTTCACCTCATGGACTGCAGCTGTTCAAGAAGGTGGCTCACCAGCACCTTCTCATGGTCAATTAGGGGACGGGCAATAAATGCTGGCCTTGCCAATGACGCTCACATCCCATGAATGAATAATTTAAAAAAGGATCCACGTTGAATACGACCACACCAGCCAAATGCCCCGCCATCAGAATCCCTGTGGTCTCTATCAGTCACTGCCCCACTGCTTCACCAATTTGTACTTTACTGACACAAAAAATACATAAGAGCATCAATAGAATGTCTGGTGAAGTGTTTCGGCACATCCTCAGGATATCTCAAAGCCCTTCGCAACCAATGAATTGCTATTTAAGTGCAGTCACTGTTGCTATATCGGAAGTTATCGTTATGTACGGGGAAGGATTTCCCCCGTGTGTTCAGTGAAGTCATAAGCACATTCTTTATTAACTGCTAAACCTAGCACACAGGGAATTACCCCTCCTCATATGGTATAATTCGGCCTTTAAAATCTCAATATAGTTCTGTTCCATTTCGCAGCTTTAGTTAAATCCATTCATCCTGTACAATGCCATGGAGATGTAGGGATGTAAAATTCTACTTTGACGGGGAGCAAAAACAGGCAGTTAGCAGGTCGGCTGCCCGTTATACAACTTGCCCAATTCTCCTTTACACTGAAGTCAATAGAAAGGAAAATCGGGCAGGTGTACACCCCGTCCGGACAACCCGCGACTGCACGTTCTGTGCCCCTGACGAGGTTGAACTTTACCCCACCCGGGTCAACTTGTCACTCGTCAGCAAGGCTAAGACTGGAGCTGCACCAGAAGAGTTTCTTACGCTGAAGCCAAACTTCCCTGTTTTGGTCAGGGACACAACCACTGCCGAACCTGAACCCTGTAAAATAATCCGAGACACCTCGACAGAAAACCAGCAGCAAAGCGTTCACACGCTTCTGCCTTTTACGCTCTCTTCCAGACTGCTCTAACCTGGAATGTTGCACCTTATAAGCTCAAGTTCAAAAATGCACAACTGGCTATAACTTGCTTTACCAGATCATTGGATCATGCATTAGTCCATGGGAAGGCTGTGGACTTGCTTCCTGGAACTGCAGTACAAACTCTCCTGGTCTCTGCAACCATCAACCCCCATTACAGTTGCCGTTCGCTGCACCCCATTCTGTCACAAGACATTGAAACCAAACCAACCTCTATCTGGTCCTTGGCCCTGATGAGTTTCTGTGTCTCCTCAGATGTACGACCATTTTCTTGCCTAATAGGAAACCCGATGACACCAATCCAAAAACTCCACATCAAACATTCCTAATAATGGCAGCTTCGGATCCTATGATGCAGATCTTCCACCGATACCATCCAAAGAAGTGGGGATTTTATCACAAAACAACTGGACACTCCCACAGCATGTGGGCAGGTTTAAACTTCTCTACCCCCACACCCCTCGCCATAAGTCAGACTGGTTTTAAAGGCACTCTACAAAGAGCTGGATTAATTTCAGTCTTCATTGGTCCATACAATGTGACCACTGACCCAAGTCACCTTCCAAATGAATCCATCAATTATTTAATTGAATATTTTTCACCTTACAGCTAAGCAACCTGCTCTTGAAGGAATCAATAGTAATAAAAATGCCAGAATATTGGGATCAGGCATAATTATAAAGAATTTTATTGCTGTTAAAATATCCTGATGTTTTCAGTTACTGGACTGCGAATGCAAAAAAAACTTCAGTCTGATCTCTGCGATTTGGTGACAGCAGCTTCAATAAACAGCACCTCAGTGTAGAAACTCCCTCATTTCTTGTATTAAACTATATACGAAATATAAATCGACAATGGAGCAAAAGAACAGGAATTTCCATTTGAGGAGGGGCTATTTAGCGCACTGTGATATTTGAAACTGTTAGTGAATTAAAAACAAAAAGTCTTACATCAAAAGAAAATGCGTTACCAAGGTGCAATTTTAATGACATTTGGTCATTTTTAAATGAAAGCACCTACATTTGCTCTCCTTATGGTATTACAGATTACTCTTCATTTAGTCAGTTAATTCAATTTATCTGTTATTTCATTTTTCTTAAAGCACAAAGTTCCCACTTTGCGGTGTTACTCAATTCAAAATTATTGGTTAATTTATTTTATTGCAAAAAACATGACTTTCAGTTATCAGAATGGCCCTGTATTGTTTGAGAAAATATTATGTCCCATTTAATAAAGCCGAAGAACATAGTTTACAATTGTTTTTTTCCACATGAAAATGCATTGGCTTCTTCTATTTTAAATGCATGCCGAGCGGTCCCAGAACTCACAAAAAGCATTGGCTCCCAAGGACCACAAGGGGGCTACATGCACTGTGTGAAGTGGGGCAAGATCTCGGGCAGACACATGGAGAGAATCGAGGCTCAGACACATGGAGAGAATTAAAAAGGATGTACTTCTGGTTTCTAGAAAGGGACTTTCTATTCTTAGTGAACCACGCCATGCTGATTACATGAAAGTTAGAATAATGTACTCACTAATGAAGTTCGCCAGTTCTGAATCACTCATTTTTGTTACATATCTGATACCTGTACTTAAAAAGTTTTAAATATATTTTCTATAGAACTGCTTATAACATCTGGAAGAATGTTCCAAACTTTGGGGGGGGGGGGCTGTAGGAAGAGCAGGAAATATACAAGTCCACTTTACATTTAAAGTATTCCAGATAGTTGTTCTCTTAAAATATATTGGGGGAGAAATTGGGTGGAGCGGCAAACAGGGCACCAAGCTCGCCTGGGCGCCGGATTTAGCGCAGCGTTTGGAGCAGTTGTGACCGCCGGAAATTCAGCTTGAGCGCCCCAAGAGGGACACGGGGCGAGGCTCGAGGCGCTCCACGTCCATCTTAGGGCGCTGAAACTGAATATCGCAGCGCAACGTGCCGCAGCGCCACACGCTGCAGCACGGCGCGCTGCGGTACTGCAGGCCTTCCAGGGGGAGGGGCCTGCACTAGCGCGATCGGAGATCGCGAGTGCCAGCAAAAGAGCCCGGCACCGAGGAGAAGTGCCGAGCTCTCGGAAAACAGCCGGCAATGCCGTGGGGGGCGATCAGGAGGCCAGGGACGGAGGTGCTGGCAGGCGGCCGCCGGAAAAAACGGCTGCCCCGCACCTCCACCTTAATTTGCGCCACTGCCGCCACAGGAAGGCCCCATGAACCGGGCGCCATTTGCGAACGGCGCTACAGAGGTGGTCGCTGCCAAATATCGGGATCAGGGCGGTAGCGGGGCGCTGCGCACACCGATGATGTCATCGGAGGCGGCGCAGCGCAACAGGTTAACGCCGCCATTAGCGCCCCACTAAAGCTAAAGTCACTGAGTGCCCTCTTTAGGCGCTAACTGGTGGCGCAGCCCACCGGATTTCTAGGCCATTAAGTTTTCTATTCTACTTCTTTGCAAACCTCCAGTTTAAGATCTGCTTTGCAGAGCCTGAGGATGCACACTCTGTTTATGAAGTTAGGTCGTTGTGCTGCAGTGACAGGGGGGGTTCCCTGTGGAGCAGGTCTGCTACCCAGCAATATCACCAGTCTCGTTGGTCCAGATCAACCAGGAGACTTCATTTTATTTTTAAACATAAAAGACGAGGCAGAAGCACCGAGATGATATCGTGTGTGGTAAACTCAAAAGACTTGGCAGGGCTGAGGGGGAAATAAATAGGCTGTCAGTCCGGAAACACAATAAATACAGTAGTAATCATGCAGAGAAGTGGATGTGCTTTAGTGGCATCCCCCTTGACCCACATCACTAGGACGGCCACTTCGCTTCATAAATGAAATGCACATTTTACTGAACCCCACAGAGAAAGCTTTGAGCTAGCAATTTAAAGAAAAAAAAGACCAATTTAAAAATAAGAATAATTAAGGGGAAAGTAGACGGCTTATTTAGTTCAGATTGCAAAGTATTCACCTTGCAGTTATTGTACACGTCCAAATTACAAAGAGATGAAAATAAAAATCAGCACACTGAACTTTCCTGTCTGAGCCGTCTTTCGAGCCAGTTACAGAGAGGGGTCTTTAACACTGGAGAAGGATACAGGAACAGTGTCTGTTAAATCAGAGAAGTGTTCCAGAACTCTCGTTTAACCGGCACATAAAACAACTATCCGGAATTCTCTAATAACCGGCACAATTCTCACTCTGAAAACTACAGTATACAATCGTTTATAAGTTTTGTTTTACTGTTAAGTAATTAAAGAGTTATGGATTACCCTCAACTGGCATTACTGTACTTAATCAAGCATCTTCCACCATCCATTTAACACAACATTCTGTAGGTGAGTACCCAATTACTGTAAACTGCACATTTCTTGATTTTTTTATTTTTTGTTTGTTAAAAATAGCCTCGGTAGATAACCCTCTCCGTTATCCGGAATTTTTTTATCAACCGGCACCATCCCGGTCCCGTCGGTGCCGGATACCAAAGAGTTTCCTGTACTCCAACTGCAGCAGGATTTAGCACCGAGGAGCTGAAGGTCTGGGTCCGCTCTTATATTTCATTTTGCATTCGTGTAAACTACTCTAACACAAAATGTTGCAAGTTTGAAAGAAGCAACAAACAGAATGAATGTGTTGGATATTAAGTGGCAGCAAAGGTAGGGCTTGGGTCGGAATGCTGAGATGTGGAAAGACACGTGCACATAAAGATACATGCATACACATACCTGTACATGCACACACACACACACACACATGCGCACACGTAAGCACGCACGTACACACATGCAATGTGGCTGCATTATCACGAGCAAAGGAATATCATTTCAGAATGAAAACTGAAAACAATAAACCCCAGAGAGGTCCAGTTTGACCATATTAGATTTCAAAGTGCTTTATAATAAAAACAGTGGCACATATGCAAAGCAATATGTCCCACTATTCATACGTAGAGTCACTTTCTATTGCCCATTACATGTTGCCCACCAAAATAGTGGTTGCAGGTGACAGTGTCTAGTTACTGTTGCAGACCCAGAAGTTTAAACATAATTTACGTCACTTGGCACTATTGGATCACTTGTGTGGTGATTTCAGCATCCTGAAAATAATACTTAACTCTATTCTTTGTTTGAGATCTTCAACCAACTCTATTCTTTGCTTGAGATCTTGAACCAAAGGGCTGTGTACCTATTCTAGTGGCTCAGGTGGTATATATATGATACCATGGCACTACTTGGAAAAAGAAGAGAAGGGAGCTCTCCTGGTCTCACAGCCAACATTTCTCCATCAACCGACCCTACCAAGTACAGATTAACTGGTCATTCATCTCCCTGCTATTTGTGGGATCTTGCAGTGTACAAAATGGCTGCTGCATTTGCTTATATAACAGTCATTTAAAAATAATTCAATATACGCAATGAACTTTGGCGTGTTTCCGAGAGAGACGATGAGGTGTTATATAAATGAGAGGTTTTCTTTCCTTAAATGCAAAATGAGACATTATTCATTTTTATGGAGCTAACGAGCAGGTTACAAAGCCACGGGAAGGGGGGAAATTCCCTTGTTTGTAGTAAAACACTTCTTGAACTGCGCACATGAAATATTTTGAACACATTGCGTTTCAATTGAAATTGGACAGAGCAGAATTTTTAAAGAGGTCAATATACCTGAAAATATTGAACTCATTGCTCCTCTTCAGACAATCATTCTTCCACTGGTAGCAGCTTATCACAGCTCCGTTCAAAACAACAGGATTACTGGCGAGGAGATCAAGTCCCCTCTGCTTTACAACCCTTGCACATTTAAACAACTGGTACCAGTCAGATTACAGAAGTACAGGAAACTTTCTGATATCCGGCACTGACAGGACCGAGCTGGTGCCGTAACATCAAAAGTGCCGGACATACCAGAGTTAATGTTTAAACATACGAAACTGAGAAGCTCCGTGTGAATCAACAAACCCTGTTGCTTAGCAACAGCTTCAAAACAGTCGGCTGCAGCTGCAAGCGTCTGTAGCTGAAACTGTTGCTATAGCTACAGACCTTGCAGTGCTTGACTGGGAAAAAAAAAGCAATGGGAAAAAAAAGCAACGAGAACTAAAAAAAATATAGAAAACGGCTCCTGATTTTTGCCGTTAGATCAAGTATTCCGGACATATAACCTCCGGATAAACCAAAGTTTCCTGTACTTGGTTGCAAGGAGTAAAATGCATTTTGTACAAACCCTTCGATTGTCAGCCCTGCGTCATACGCAGAACTTAAGACTTTTATGAAGCTTTCAGAGGAAGATGACTTTAATGAACTTGTGCTTATTTAACCACTTAAGGTCACTGTTGGCCCACTAACGTAACCCAACCTCTTCTTTTTCATTTCAGTGTAAAAAATTCATTTAGATTTAATATGCTCATTTTATATCGACAGTGCTTAGACATTTCAAATACATTTAGTCCCTTTTAGAATCAAAAGTGGCCGCTCCATATCACTTTCTTGCTGCCCCTTCCCTCTGCTAATTTGTAGGTCTCAACTTCTCTCCTGACATGGATGCCTCACGCACCAGTGCTGGGTATCATCATAAGTTCACCAATCTTGTGACCCACATGCTACATTTTCCAGTCCAAGTTACTGGCTTTATGCTACTGACCTCTAAGGCCAAAAACAACAGATTGACCTTCAACCACCACAACCATTTTCCTTTGTGCTAGGTATGACTCCAGCCAGTGGGGAGTTCCCCCTCTGATTCCCATTGACTTCAGCTTTACTAGGGCTCCTTGATGCCACACTCGGTCAAATGCTGCCTTGATGTCAAGGGCAGTCACTCTCACCTCACCTCTGGAATTCAGCTCCTTTGTCCATGTTTGGCCCAAGGCTGTAATGAGGTCTGGAGCCGAGTGGTCTTGGCGGAACCCGAACTGGGCATCAGTGAGCAGGTTATTGGTGAGTAAGTGCCGCTTGATAGCACCATCGACGACACCTTCCATCACTTTGCTGATGATTGAGAGTAGACTGATGGGGCGGTAATTGGCCAGGTTGGATTTGTCCTGCGTTTTGTGGACAGGACATACCTGGGCAGTTTTCCACATTGTCGGACAGATGCCAGTGTTGTAGCTGTACTGGAACAGCTTGGCTAGAGGCGTGGCTAGTTCTGGAGCACAAGTCTTCAGCACGATAGCCGGGATGTTGTCAGGGCCCATAGCCTTTGTTGTATCCAGTGCGCTCAGCCTTTTCTTGATATCACGTGAGTGAATCGAATTGGCTGAAGATTGGCTTCTGTGATGGTGGGGACCTCAGGAATAGGCCGATATGGATCATCCACCCGGCACTTCTGGCTGAAGATGTTTGCAAATGTTTCAGCCTTGTCTTTTGCACTCACGTGCTGGACTCCACCATCATTGTGGATGGGAATATTCATGGAGCCTCCTCTTCCCGTTAGTTGTTTAATGGTCCACCACCATTCATGACTGGATGTGGCAGGACTGCAGAGCTTTGATCTGATCCGTTGATTGTGGGATCTCTTAGCCCTGTCTATAGCATGCTGCTTCTGCCTTTTAGCATGCATGTAGGCCTGTGTTGCAGCTTCCCCAGGTTGGCACCTCATTTTTAGGTATGCCTGGTGCTGCTCCTGGCATACTCTTCTACACTCCTTATTGAACCAGGGTTGGTCCCCCTGCCTGATGGTAATGGTAGAGTGAGGGATATGCCAGGCCATGAGGTTACAGATTGTGCTGGAATACAATTCTGCTGCTGCTGTTGGCCCACAGCGCCTCATGGATGCCCAGTTGTGAGCTGCTAGATCTGTTCTGAATCTCTCCCATTTAGCACAGTGGTAGTGCCACACAACACGATGGAGGGTGTCCTCAGTGTGAAGACGGGACTTCGTCTCCACAATGACTGTGTGGTGGTCACTGCTACCAATATTGTCATGGACAGATGCATCTGTGACAGGTAGATTGGTGAGGATGAGGTCAAGTACAGGTAGTTTTTTCCCTCATGTTGTTTCTCTCACCACCTGTTGCAGGCCCAGACTGGCAGTTATGTCCTTCAGGACTCGGTCAGCTCGGTCAGTAGTGGTGCTACCGAGCCACTCTTGGTGATTGACATGAAACTAGCTCCCCAGCTCTGGAAGATTACAGGTATGTCTGGCCTGTGTCAACCCGCAACTGGGAGGCTTTCTCTCACTGCTTCAGACCTGCACCAGCATCAGTGTAACTTTTAAAGTTTATTTTTAACCTTTTTAATGTTATCAAGAAAGCCTTGCTTTTTGAGAATGTTAAATTGTAACTGGCATTTGGACACAGGGGAGCAAGAGGGTTCAGCATGCAAGCAAATACTATTATGCAGAGCCTTGCCAGAGACTGTACAATGGGCAGCAATTTAAACCCTAGGTAGACTACAATGGGCAGAGATCTAAACCCTGGGTAGACTACACAATGGGCAGCAATTTAAACCCTGGGTAGACTGTACAATGGGCAGCAATTTAAACCCTGTGTAGACTGTACCATGGACAGAGATTTAAACCCTGGGTAGACTGTACAATGGACAGAGATTTAAACCCTGGGTAGACTGTACAATGGGCAGAGATTTAAACCCTGGGTAGACTGTACAATGGGCAGAGATGTAAACCCTGGGTAGACTGTACAATGGGCAGAGATGTAAACCCTGGGTAGACTGTACAATGGGCAGAGATGTAAACCCTGGGTAGACTGTACAATGGGCAGAGATTTAAACCCTGGGTAGACTGTACAATGGGCAGGGATTTAAACCCTGGGTAGACTGTACAATGGGCAGAGATTTAAACCCTGGGTAGACTACCATGGACAGAGATGTAAACCCTGGGTAGACTGTACAATGGGCAGAGATGTAAACCCTGGGTAGACTGTACAATGGGCAGAGATTTAAACCCTGGGTAGACTGTACAATGGGCAGAGATTTAAACCCTGGATGCGGTTGGCTCAGGTCTGCTGGCTCTTCATCATGGTAAGCAGGTGGTCCTAAACAGGCTGTAGTATAATGGTATCTGCATATTTCTTTGAGAAACAGGAACACTGGCATTTGGTTCCTTATTATTGTGCCTTGTTCTCACGAGCAGGTTTTCCAGAGAATACGTGTATATCAAAAAGCCCCATTGTACAGTCTACCCTGAGTGTAAATTGCTGCCCGTTGTACAGCCTACCCTGGGTTTAAATCTCTGTCCATTGTACAGTCTACCCAGGGTTTAAATCTCTGCCCATTGTACAGTCTACCCAGAGTTTAAATCTCTGTCCATTGTACAGTCTACCCAGGGTGTAAATCTCTGCCCATTGTAGTCTACCCAGGGTTTAAATTGTTGCCCATTGTAGTCTACCCAGGGTTTAAATCTCTGCCCATGATACAGTCTACCCAGGGTGTAACGCTCTGTCCATGGTACAGTCTACCCAGGGTGTAAAGCTCTGTCCATTGTACAGTCTACCCAGGGTTTAACTCTCTGCTCATGGTACAGTCTACCCAGGGTGTAACGCTCTGTCCGTGGTACAGTGTTACTCAGGGTGTAAAGTGCTGCTAGCTAAAACATGAAATTCCAAGGCTCTGGCTGGGAATCAGAGTGCCTTGGATAAACTCTGCAATCCTAATCGTATCCAGGCAACCAGTGTGGGTTGGCTGGTGTGCGCATACACACAGTGGACAAGGCGACAGTAAACCTCCTTTATCCCGACCTGATTAATCTGAAAACTTTGGCTAACTAAATATCATGCAGTGAGCCTTTCTTCTGTTGTTCCAATCTGCTTATTCATATTTTTAATCTTTTCAATTTCAGAAAAAAATAACTCACCATCCTGACCAGGGGCTTTGTGTTGGAAAAAAAAAGAGCTTAAAGCAGGCTTTAATTCAGCAGAGATAAGATTCACATACTTAAAATAATTTGCAAATTCAAAAAGTTTAAAATCAATGAAAGAAGGTGTTCAATATATTAGAGAATGCTGTGTTCGTGTCAAGTAACACAAGGTTTGTACTCTTAATCTGCAGTCATTTCATTTAAGTTTTATTGTGGGAGCGGATGCTTTCTCTTGGACATCACCAGTGTATGGATACAAGAGTGAGATACCTGACTGCTAAGAAGTCAGTTCATTCTAATAAGAATTACAAAGTCGGTCTGAACTGAGGTGTGCCACCTACAATGCTCCATCATTTACTGGCACTAAAGAGACAATGTAATTTCATCTTGGATTTCAGCCAGGGAATTGAACTGTCTGAAGCACCAACGTCACTCACAATTCAATTTTGCCAAATGCAGAAACAATAAGCATAACTTCTGCGGTTCCCCGAATCATGTTCTTCTGCGGTATTCAAATGAAATTCACCAATATACTGAAGCACAGCACTGCTTAAAACCAGAAACTGACAAGCTGGATGGATTCCATTGAATTTCAGGAATTTTATAATCAGTGTAAATTGCGCATGTACGTCAAGCTGTTCTGACATGCATTTTCAGCAGGGTGGCTCGGCTGCGCTTCAGGGCACACATCGAGAACTCCATTGCTTCATGCTAAATAATATTGGCCTCAAATTCTAGTAACAAGAGCCAAATCTCTAGGTAGAAAACTGATCCGTTTGTTTTGAAGCAGTTTTCCTGTGGTCGTCGTTAGTTATGAGACACGAGGAAATGCTTCTGTTACAGGGCAACATGACCTGAATGGCATCGTCACCCCTATGGTGCAGATATGAACCTGACAGAGAAACCCCAGAATATCACGTATAGCGATGCAATGTTGGATGGAAATACATGTTACTTTGGATTTGAGAAAGTGTACAATCAAAAAAGAAGCTTTCATTCAAAATACACTACATTTCCCAAAGGTGAGTTCATCTTTTAGAGTCATAGTCATAGAGTTATACAGCACAGAAAGAGGCCCTTAGGCCCATCGTGTCTGTGCCGGCCAACAAGCCCTGTCTATTCTAATCCCATTTTCCAGCGCTTGGTCTGTAGCCTTGTATGTTATGGTGTTTCATGTGCTCATCTAAATGCTTCTTGAATGTTGTGAGGGTTTCTGCCTCTACCAACCTTTCAGGCAGTGAGTTCCAGATTCCAACCACCCTTTGGGTGAAAAAGTTTTTCCTCAAATCCCCTCTAAACCTCCTGCCCCTTAACTTGAAACTATACCCCCTGGTTACTGACCCCTCTACTAAGGGAAAAGTTCCTTTCTATCTACCCTATCTATGCCCCTCATAATTTTGTACACCTCAATCAGGTCCCCCCTCAGCCTTCTCTGCTCTAAGGATAACAACCCCAGCCTGTCCAGTCTCTCTTCATAGCTGAAGCGCTCCAGCCCAGGTAACATCCTGGTGAATCTCCTCTGCACCCTCTCCAATGCAATCACATCCTTCCTATAGTGTGGCGACTAGAACTGCACACAGTATTCCAGCTGTGGCCTAACTAGCGTTTTGTACAGCTCCATCATAACCTCCCTGCTCTTATATTCTATGCCTCGGCTAATGAAGGCAAGTATCCCATATGCCTTTTTAACCACCTTATCTACCTGTTGTGCTGCCTTCAGGGATCTATGTACATGCACACCAAGGTCCCTCTGATCCTCTGTCCTTCCTCGGGTCCTACCATTCATTGTGTATTCCCTTGCCTTGTTAGTCCTCCCAAAATGCATCACCTCACACTTTTCAGGGTTAAGTTCCATTTGCCACTGTTCTGCCCATCTAAGCAACCCATCTATATCGTCCTGAAGCCTGAGGCTTCCCTCCTCACTATTTACCACTCCACCAATTTTCGTGTCATCTGCGAACTTACTGATCATACCTCCTACATTCATAGCTAAATCATTAATGTACACTACAAACAGCAAGGGGCCCAGCACCGATCCCTGTGGTACACCACTGGACACAGGCTTCCAGTCACAAAAACAACCTTCAATCATCACCTTTCCTGCCACTAAGCCAATTTTGGATCCAATGTGCCAAATTGCCCTGGATCCCATGGGCTCTTATCTTCTTGACCAGTCTCCCATGCGAGACTTTGTCAAAAGCCTTACTGAAGTCCATGTAGACTACATCAACTGCGCTACCCTCATCCATGCACCTAGTCACCCCCTCGAAAAATTCAATCAAATTGGTTAGACATGATCTCCCCCTGACAAAGCCATGCTGACTATCCTTGATTAATCCTTGCCTCTCCAGGTGGAGACTAATTCTGTCCCTCAGAATTTTTTCCAATAATTTCCCTACCACTGATGTTAGGCTCACTGGCCTGTAATTCCCTGGTTTACCCCTACTACCCTTCTTGAATAATGGTACTACGTTAACTGTCCTCCAGTCCTCTGGCACCTCCCCTGTGGCCAGAGAGGATCTGAAAATTTGTGTCAGAGCCCCTGCAATCTTCTCCCTTGCCTCACACAGCAGCCTGGGATACATCTTGTCTGGGCCTGGGGATTTATTCACTTTTAAGCCCGCTAAAACCGCTAGTACCTCCTCCCTCTCAATACTACAGTAATTTGTTTAAGTATATCACAATCCCCTGCCTGATTTCTATGCCTACATCGTCCTTCTCCATAGTGAACACAGATGCAAAATATTCATTTAAAACCTCACCTACATCTTCCAGCTCTACACACAGATTGCCACTTTGGTCCCTAATGGACCCTACTCTTTCCCTGGTTATCCTCTTGCCCTTAATATACTTATAAAACACCTTGGGATTTTCCTTTATTTTGCCCACCAGTGTTTTTTCATGCCCCCTCTTCGCATTCCTAATTTCTTTTTTAAGTACCCCCCTGCACTTGCTATACAACTCTAGGGCTTCCACTGTTTTTCGTCCTTTGTATCTGCCAAAAGCCTCCCTTTTTTTCCTAATCCATTCTTGTATATCCCTTGAGATCCAGGGTTACCTGGGTTTGTTGGTCCCACCCTTGACCTTTACGGGAACATGTTGGCATTGTACTCTCTCTATTTCCTTTCTGAAAGACTCCCACTACTCTGATGTGGATTTTCCTACAAGTAGCTGATCTCAGTCCACTTTGGCCAGATCCTGCCTTATCATATTAAAATCAGCCTTTCCCCAATTTAGAACCTTTATTTCGGGTCCATCTTTGTTCTTTTCCATGACTACCTTAAATCTCACCGAATTATGGTCACATTCACCAAAATGCTCTCCGACTGACACTTCTACCACTTGCCCAGCTACATTCCCTAGAATTAGGTCCAGTAACTCCCCCTCTCTTGTAGGACTTTCTACATGCTGGCTCAAAAAGCTCTCTTGGATGCACTTTAAGAATTCTGCACCCTCTAAGCCTTTCACACTCTGACTATCCCAGTTAATACTGGGGAAGGTGAAATCCCCGACTATTACTACCCTATTATTTCTACACTTCTGAGATTTGCCTACATATCTGTTCCTCTATCTCCCCCTGACTGTTTGGGGGCCTATAGTACACTCCTAGCAAAGTGCTTGCCCCCTTTTTGTTTTTAAGTTCTACCCATATGGCCTCATTAGAGGAACCTGCTAAGATAGCATCCCTCCTTACAGCAGTAATTGACTCCTTGATTAATATTGCAACACCCACTCCTCTTTTACACCCCCCTCTGTCTCGCCTGAAGATTCTATACCCCGGAATATTGAGCCGCCAGTCCTGCTCCTCCCTCAACCGTGTCTCTGTGATAGCAACAATATCATACTCCCATGTGTTCATCAACACCTTCAATTCATCAGCCTTACTCGCAAGACTCCTTGCATTAAAATAAATGCCATCCAGCCTTGCCATAGTCCCTTGTGCCGTTACATATTTGCTCTGCCTTCCAGGCTGACTTGTTTTCTCCTCTATATTTGACTGTGCATCACCCCCTACTATAGCTCCACTCCATATCCCATCCCCCCTGCCAAGTTAGTTTAAACCCCCACCCCCGCAACAGCACTAGCAAACCTCCCCGCAAGGATGTTGGTCCCATTCCAGTTCAGGTGCAACCCGTCCGACTTGTACAGGTCCCACCTTCCCCAGAAGTAGACCCAGTGATCCAGGAAACTAAAGCCCTCCCTCTTGCACCAACTCTTTAGCCACGCATTCATCTGCTCTATCCTCCTATTCCTATACTCATTAGCACGTGGCACCGGGAATAATCCAGAGATTACAACCTTTGAGGTCCTGCTTTTTAATCTGCTGCCTAGCTCCCTAAATTCTTGTTGCAGGACCTCATCCCTCTTTCTACCCATGACTTCACTTTCAAATGCAAAGTTTAGCGGTAAATTTCATAGCAGACATAAACTATCCCATTCAATTTATAGAGTTTGGTTTGATCTATTAGGGATCATTTGTTGCTTGTTTTGTGTTCCACAGTTCACACAGTTTTGTTGGGTTCTCTGTGGATGTACATTGAGTGGCGTTTATAGTGCATTTCCTTTCATTCAAACCAAGGCACACAGGACTGAATTTCGAGTTGTTGGGGATTTATCCTCAAAAAGCGGTCTAGAACTTCACTGGAATAAGGATTATTCATGCCATCTCAAAGTCCTTTGAAAAGGGAGGAACAGGAGGAGTATCTTGCTTGTAGACCAGGTTGAGATTGATTGGCTACTGGTTAACCCATATAACATCACAATTCAGTCAGTTAGGATATGGCCAAATTCTGTTATACTAACTGATTTCCCATGGCATTATTGATGGGTGGATCAGTGGACTAGAGCACTGTTGTGCTGTCTAGGTACTAAGGTGGAGCTGTGTTTGCATGTCCCTTTAAGGTCATTGCTCCTGTGAGGATGCAGTTTAAATAGACACATTCGAAGCTTAATTATAAGTGAATTGATGCGAGAAGTTCCTGTAGGTTGGCAGCTCCTTGTAAACCCCTGGCTCCTTTCCTTGAGGAGTGGCCAGTTACCAAGATCAGGAAATCGCCATTAAAATGAGTGGCTTTCTTTATTTTTTAATACTTTTGGCACTTTGAAATGTGATGGACAGTACTGGAGGCAAGACTTTTAAATATTAAATTTAATGCAACCGTAGTTGTACAATCTTGATTTTTCCCCAAATCAATCTATGTTATACGTCAACTGTAACTCAGAGAACAGATGGGCAGCCTGTGACTAGGACTTCCCATTAGACAGTCCAGGCTAGCGGTTAGAAAATGTGTGACAGTGAGCTGGAAATGATACAGCCTTCTCTCCCTGCCACTCCTCCGTGAAAAGACACCTGGCTGTCGCTCAGTGCCTCACCACAACCAAGCAACCAAGAGTAACAAATCATGTGCAAGGCGGACATCAAGCCCGAGTCCTCCAAAGCCATAGCAGAGAGTGTTAGCGCTCTGAAGCGTTAACACTATACTGCCCTGGTCCACAGTTATTTGCTTGGTTTATAACAACAACTTGCATTTATATAGCACCTTTAGCGTAGTAAAATGTCCCAAGGTGTTTCACAGGAGCATAAGCTAACTTTGCTTTCTGTGGTTCATTTAACCTGCCCTATACTGTTCCAACATTTGTTTCAGTGCAGTGCAACCAAATTCACTTACAATGTTGCACACAACCGAAGGAACTGATGCTGATAAACCTGGCTTTGGACAAACTCCATTCTTCTTCTTCTTAGGCAGTCCCTCGGAACCGAGGATGACTTGCTTCCACACTAAAAATGAGTTCTCAGGTGGCTGATGAGTCCAATGCGGGACCTACAGCCTCTGACACAGGTGGGGCAGACGGTGGTTGAAGGGGTGGGTGGGTGGAGTGCTTGGGTTGACATGCGCTCCTTGCGCTGCCTGCGCTTGGCTCCCGCTTGCTCCCGACGAAGAGACTAGGAGGTGTTCGGCGCCTTCCTGGATGCTTCTCCACCACTTTGTGCAGTCTTGGGCCAGGGTTTCCCAGGTGTCGGTGGGGGTGTTGCACTTTTTCAATGAAACCAATAACCCCACCAGGACCTGATGTTCTCAATAAATACATGCATATGATGAACCGAAAGATAAGCAGAAAAAATATTCAAGCTACCGATAATTTTATGTCACTTTTGATTTTTAAAACTAGTAATAGTGACAGTAACTAGCTCTTTGTTCACACAGAGAGACAGCAAATGTCTGAGGTGGGGTTGGGGGGCGGGGAGAGAAACTCGATCACCTCCTTATAAAATAAATTGGATAAGATCTGATTTTTGAAGTAGAACCAATTGGGTATTACAAAGTGCACCCAGACTTTCATCTATACGAAGAATAAGATATAAAAGGAAGCTGTTGTCATATATTCATAAGAGGCTTGAGAATGACCATTTAAAAATAAATGTAGTTTTGTAGGAATGTTTAGTTCCTATCAAAAGACTGAGGTCCACTCAGGCGATCAAACAAACGAAGTTTAATGAAAACTAACAGAGTTTAACGGATAAATACAGGAGAACATTGAATGTAGGTCTAGTCACTTCAGAGGCTCCACAAGGACTGACTAGGAGGTCCCTGGGCCGACGTCATGACGTCATCACGTTTTTCCAGCCACTGGAGGGTCACGTGATCAACATGATGACGTCATCGCGTTTGGTTGCGCTCTTAAAGGGACCGCGCTCTGTACAAGCAAACAATATAAACAAAGGTACAGATTCAGTCTGTAGCTAACAAACTGTTAAAAGGAATTATATACAATTGATCTGAGTCCCTTAGTGGCTCCGCCACATGCGCCCCCCCAGAATTGTCTTTAACAGCAAAAGTAAAACGGCGAGGAGGCCTGACAAGCCTGTCAGAGCAATTTCTGTAGCCTTGAAGCGGAAACTGATGGACGGCGGGCAAGCTGGCGGGCGGTTGCGGTTGATCTGGCACGGCAACTGTGGGCGGTCGGCCACGTTTTGGCGGTTGCGCGATTTCGACTGGGCGGTCAAGGTCCAAGTGTGCCGGCTTCAACCGGTCAACCGAAATGTGGTCTGGTTTACCTCCGATCTCCACAGAGAAACTTTTGTCCCCTGCTTCCAGTACACGGAAAGGGCCTGTGTAAGGGGGCTTGAGCGGATCCCGATGAGCGTCGTGGCAGATGAACACATATGTGGCGTTCTTGAGCTCTGCTGGGACGTGTGAGGTTTGAAAGCCGTGATGCGACGTTGGTATGGGAGCGAAAGACTTGGCTGTTTCCTGGTGGCTGATGAGTTGGTCGGATGCGGACCATGGCTCTGTTGGACTCGGGAGGAAGTCTCCCAGTACGCGGAGTGGTTGACCGTACACGAGCTCAGCTGAAGACGATTGAAGATCCTCCTTGGGTGCCGTACGCAAACCCAACATGACCCACGGTTGCTTATCTACCCAACCGGCGCCTTGGAGGCTGGCCCTCAGTGCTGCTTTTAAGGACCTGTGAAAATGCTCGCACAAGCCGTTCACCTGTGGATGATAGGCCGTGGTGCGTTGTAGCTTGGTGCCGAGGCCCCGGGCCACAGCGTTCCAGAGCTCAGATGAAAACTTCGGACCCCAGTCTGAAGAGATGTCCGCCGGAACGCCGAAATGGGCAACCCAAGTGGATATGAATGCCCTGGCGACGTCAGCTGAAGTGGTAGATGACAAAGGAACCGCCTCTGGCCATCTAGTGGTGTGGTCTACCATGGTGAGGATGTGTGTGAACCCCTGTGATGGCGGAAGCGGCCCAACCAGGTCTACGTTCACATGGTCAAACCGACGCTCCGGTACTGCAAAAGTGGCCAATGGAGCCTTGACGTGGTGTTGCACCTTTGATTTTTGACAGACAACGCAGGTATTAGCCCAGTCGCGGACATCCTTGTGCATACCTTTCCAGACAAATTTTGACGACATCAACCTTTGGGAGGCCTTCATTCCAGGATGTGAAAGCTCGTGTATGGCGTCAAAAACTGCAGCGCCAGGCGACCGGAACGATAGGGCGAGGATCTCCCATGGAGATGTCACACAGTAACGTGGTGCCTGCTGCATGGAATTTAACATCAGCCGGTTGGAGGCTAGAAATGTCGGTTCTGTAAGCCTGCACCTCAGGGCCTGATACTTGCTTGGCAGCCATGAGGGCATAGTCAATGCCCAGCTGGACCGCCTGAACGGTCGCGTGGGAGAGGCAATCTGCCACCAGGTTGTCTTTGCCAGCTACGTGTTGGATATCTGTCGTGAATTCCAATATGAACGTTGACTGGCGTTGTTGCCGGGCTGACCACGGTTCGGCGGTCTTGGCCATGGTGAAGGTTAGTGGTTTATGATCCACAAACGTGGTGAAGGGACGTCCCTCCAACAAGAACCGGAAATGGCGGATGGCCAGAAAGAGTGCCAGCAACTCCCGGTCGAAAGTGCTGTATTTTCGTTCATTGCGCCGTAGTTGACGGCTGAAAAACGCCAGCGGTTGCCACGTCCCGTTGACCCACTGTTTCTGCACAGCGCCGATGGCGTAGTCTGATGCGTCAGTGGTAAGGGCGATGGTGGCTCCTGGCAGTGGGTGCGCCAGCATGGTCGCGTTGGCCAAGGCGCTTTTTGTGTCGACGAATGCCCAGTCCATGTCAACCGTCCAGCTAATCGGATCCTTGCCGGACTTGCCCTTGAGGGCCTTGTACAGGGGCTGCATGAGCAGGGCTGCGTTTGGGATGAACCGGTGATAAAAATTCACCATCCCGAGGAACTCCTGCAGGGCCTTGACAGTCTGCGGGCGTGAGAAAGAAGTAACTGCCTCAACCTTCGTTTGTAGGGGAATTGCGCCGTCCGATGTGATGCGATGGCCTAAGAAGTCAATCTGCTGCAAGCCGAACTGGCACTTGGCCGGGTTGATGATCAAGCCGTGTTGACTGAGGCGTCTAAAGAGGGTGCGTAAATGGGAGATGTGCTCCCCTTTGTTCGGGCTGGCGATGAGGATGTCGTCGAGGTAGACGAATAGAAATTTGAGGTCCCGAAGCACGGAGTCCATCAAGCGCTGGAAAGCCTGTGCAGCATTCTTCAAGCCAAACGGCATGCGCAGAAATTCAAACAGGCCGAATGTGGTGATGACTGCAGTTTTCGGGACGTCTTGCGGGTGCACAGGGACCTGGTGGTAGCCACGGACAAGGTCGACTTTTGAAAAAATGGTATTTCCCGCCAAATGGGCCGAGAAGTCCTGAATATGAGGGATCGGGTACCGATCAGGAGTAGTGGCGTCGTTCAGGTGTCGGTAGTCGCCACAAGGCCGCCATCCGCCGCCAGGTTTCGGAACAATGTGGAGAGGTGAAGACCAGGGACTATTCGACCAGCGAATAATCCCTAGCCGCTCCATCGTGTCGAACTCCGCTTTCGCGGCCGCGAGCTTGCCAGGTTCGAGGCGCCGGGCTCGTGCATAGACTGGGGAGCCAGTAGTGGTGATGTGATGCTCGACACCATGCTTCGTGGTCGTGGAGAAGAAAGTGGGTCTGGTCAGGTCTGGGAAATCTCCGAGGAGGTGAGTGAAGTCATCCGGAGGCGGTAACGCACAGGAGACAGTGTGCGACACGGCGTTACCGTGGTGGCACGGTATGGAGTGAAAAGTGGCCGCATTGATCAACCGGCGGTGCCTAACATCCACCAGGAGGCCGTTGGCGCACAAAAAATCCGCCCCGAGGATGGCTTGAGAGACTTTGGCCGTGATGAAGTCCCAATGAAACTGCTGGCCGCCGAAACGCACCTGGACCCACCGTCTTCCGAAGGTCCGAATGGCCCCGCCATTAGCCACCTCGAGGGAGAGGCCGTGCCCCCCAGCTTGTATATTGAGGTTTGACGCGGGTAGGATGCTACACCGCGCCCCGGTGTCGCAGAGGAAATGTCGACCAGACAGGCGGTCGGTGATGAAGAGGAGTTTTCCCGAATTGCCGATGGCCATCGCAGCCACGGGGCGCTCGTTATAACCAGTCCTCTTTCGCCAGGGTTGCTGCTGAGTTTTTTCTTTGAGCGAAAAGCTGCAGGGAGGGCGGCAGCGTCTTGCTTTCGTGCCAAAACGGATGTGGTAGGAGCACAACCCCGCAGGTTGAGGGGCTGGAGCAGTGTCTGTGAGGGATGGGTGTCTCGTGGCAGCGCAGTACTGCTGCGTCACCACGAAAATCTTGGCCGCTTCGGCAGCAAGATCTGTGCAGTCTGTGACATCGGACCTGGCTAGGGCAGCCTGAACTTGCTCTGGTAGTTGGCTGAGGAATAACTCCCTGAAGAGGAAGCATTCCGGTTCGGAGCCTAAGAGCGTGAGCATTTTGCTCATGAGCTCGGACGGCTTGGAGTCCCCGAGGCTGGGCATCGCGAGCAGCCGGCGGGCGCGCTCCGACTTAGTGAGCCCGAAGACCTGTAACAATCGCGCCTTTATTGTTTCATACTTGCAATCTTCTGGTGGATTACCAAGCAGGCTAACGATCCGCGAGGCTGTGGCGCTGTCGAGGGTGGAGACCACGTAATAGTAACGGGTCTGATCCGCAACAATGTTCCTGATGGCGAACTGGGCTTCAGCCTGGATGAATCACGCGGCTGATTGTTGTTCCCAGAACTGCGATAGCTTCAAAGCAACGGCGTTCATTTCCATGTTTCGTACCTTCTGCGAAAACCGTTCGCAAAAGTCGGGGTCACCAATGTAGGAATGTTTAGTTCCTATCAAAAGACTGAGGTCCACTCAGGCAATCAAACAAACAAGGTTTAATGAAAACTAACAGAGTTTAACGGATAAATACAGGAGAACATCGAATATAGGTCTAGTCAGTTCAGAGGCTTCATGAGGACTGACTAGGAGGTCCCCGGGCCGACGTCATGACGTCATCACGTTTTTCCCGCCGCTGGAGGATCACGTGATCAACGTGATGACGTCATCGCGTTTGGTCGTGCTCTTAAAGGGACCGCGCTCTGTACAAGCAAACAATATAAACAAAGGTACAGATTCAGTCTGTAGCTAACAAACTGTTAAAAGGAATTATATACAATGATTGATCTGAGTCCCTTAGTGGCTCCGCCACAGTTTACCTAATTTTTTAAGGGTACCAGTATAAACACAAAAGGCCTTGAATGTATTCTTAAATGACACAAGCTGCCTCTTTCCAAACGCAACAACCTGATACCTTAAAAACTTCCCTTAATGGTTAGATTTAAATTTACAGGCAATTCAGTTCCAAATGCTATTACTGTACAAGAGTCATGAGGGGGCGAAATTCATTATCGCCCAGGAATGGGTGCTAACTTCGGGAAAGTTTGAGAGTTAGCACCAGACGCTAGTGAATCTCGCTGCACGCATAATTCAGTGTCATCGCTTAAAGAAAGGATGGGAGCGCTAAATCAAGCGCTAATGACCTGGCTCAGTGGTGTTACACTCAAAGCACTAAGCAATTTCAGGTGCAGTCTAATCGCTAGTCATCATTGCCACAGGCTCTTTCCAGTTCTTAAAGGGGAGGTTCAATCGTGCTGTAGAACCTCATTCTCAGCATTGCTGGTTCTGCAGCTGTCTCAGCAAGCATCAGAAGGCCAAGGAGAAGGAACCGGACCACAGAAGGAGGTGTCATTATGGCAGATCAATGACCCAGCGAGAGTGCTTGCAGATTCTGTGATCAAGCATTGGAAGCCTTGGTCCTCGCTGTGGAGAGACGGAGGGCGGTGCTGTAACCGGCAAGTGGCAGGAGGGCCTCGCCGCAAGTCTTCCGCACCATGTGGAGGGAGGTAGCCTAGCAGGTCTCGGGCAGCACTGTGGTCCCCAGGACCACACACATTGCAGGAAGGAATTTAACAACCTCACTCGGGTGGTCAGGGTGAGTGAATGCTTCAACAAATGCTACATACCACCGTCTGAACCACAGTCTGCACACACTGCCCAAAGCACCACACCCCCAGCACTCACCCATCAACAATCTTTACCTACCAACACTCACACCCACAACTCACACCTTGAACTCCATGACAGCTATTCAACTATGGCAGGCACATCACCCAAACACATTGCTCCACACTCACTCACATACTTTCCTTTCTCTTGCAGGCCAAGGTGGCTCACAACAGGAGGGAGCAGGAGCGCAAAGGCAGGGGACAAGCCGACACCCAACCACTGTCTGCGCTGGAGGAAAGAGTGCCGCAGATTATTGGGTGCCAGGTGGTGGGCGCCGTGGCCACCGGCGACGTTGACCCCCTTAGGGACAACTACAGTATGTTCGTCCCTACTCCTCCTTTTCACATCCCACTTCCCCGTCATCCCACAAGCCTTTCCCACTTTCCAGCTAATCATGATGCATGCCTTTCTCCCTTCCTGCCCCCTCCCCTCACCTTAACCCAACTCTTGTGCCTTTATGCTTTCAGATAATGAGCAAGTACCGGAGCAGTCTGTCCCTGAGGGCACCATAGGGAGTGAAGAGGATGAAGAACACACCGCGTCACTGCATGCCTTACCTGCAAGCATCGGCTCAGATACTGTCACTACGCGTTCTTTGGAGGCTAGTATTGTAGTGGGATCTGCACAGGATGACGAGTGGGCTGCAGCAAGGCCAGGGGGAAAGGGTAGCTCAGGAGTCAGCTCCCCGGAGGGTGAGATCGCGCGTGGGTTCTGCTGCACGAGACTCAGATGAGGACCTTGATGGGGAGGCGTGATAGGCATGCACACGGAGATGATGGGTGCAATGGCAAGGGTGTCCGAGAGCCTCTTGGCAATGGTAAGGAGTGTGGAGGAGTCCACCTCCAACATTGCACAGAGGTCTGCGCACACCATGGAGCCCATCATTTCCAGTCTGCAAAGGATGGTAGACTCTCTGAGAGGCCGTGGTGATCCAGACCTGATGCCGCATGTGATGGGCGATCTGGCAGCTTTCATTACAGCACAGGCCAAAGCCACACATCTTAGTGCTGTAATGCAGCCTATGCTTGGTGCCATCGATTCTCAGACTGCTCCTATGCAGTCTCAGCTTGATGCTCTGACTGCTGCCATCGTAGCTGGGTCTACCACCATCAACCGGGGCTTTCACAGTGTTGCAGCAGGCCAGCAATCTGTGTTCCAGCAGATTGGTAGTGATGCTGGAAGTGCTGCCCAGGGGGAGTGGCAGTGGATCAGTGGAGCAGGAGCTGTCCTCTCTCATGATGATAGCATTCCTGCTCCCACCACCACCACTCCGCCATTGCCCTTGTCGCTGCCCATCATCCAGCCAGCCCAGACTGCTGCCGCCCATGCTGAGGTGGTGCAGTCTACAGCCGGGCCTTCCAGGCCCAGAGCTAGTCGAGGGCGTCCTGTAAGGCCATCTGAAGTCTCCCGCATGGACACTCAGCAGCCTTCCACCAGCTGTGCTGCAGTCACTGGGCCAACACTTCATAGGAGCTCTAGAGTAGGCAAAGGCACAGTAACGAGAGGCACTAAGGGGTTGCACAAGGGTGAATAGCTAATATTTTGTTGTAAATATATGTTCACTAATTTTTGATAAATTTATTAATTGGCCTTGGATGATTTTGTGGTCTCTCATTCAGCTTTGCACTGTGATGTGGCCTGCAACAGGGCTGGAATGATGGGGATGTGGTGAACAGCGGAGATGTGGGGTTTAATTTATTGGAACCGTAGTCTGATGAGGCAGTCACGGACTGCCCTTCCAGAAGGCCGATGGAGTGGCTGCCTCCTCCCTTGCTCCTGTTCCTCATCCTCCTTGTCCTCCTCTTCTACCGCATCCTCCTCCTCCCCTCCCTCTTCCTCCTCCTGAGGTGGTCCCGCAATCCCTGGTGGCAAGGGCTGGGCCCTCATGATGGCCAAGTTGTGGAACATGCAGCACATCACAATGAAATGGGACACCCACTCCGGTGAGTACTGGAGGGCTCCTCCCGAGCGGTCAAGGCAGCGGAACCATTGCATGGGCACCCCGACGGTCTGATCGATGATGTTCCTGGTGGCAGCATGGCTCTCATTGTATGAGCGCTGAGCAGGAGTGTTGGGGCTGCAGAGGGGAGTCATGAGCCAGTTGGAGAGCAGCTAGCCCTTGTCTCCGACCAACCAGCCACAAGCTTGATGTGACGGCTGGAAGAATGCTGGCACACCGGTATGGCGCAGGATGAAGGCATTGTGGCTGCTGCCAGGATAGCGGGCATTCACATTGAGGATTCGCTATCTGTGGTCGCACACCAACTGCACATTAAGTGCTATTATGGAAGACCTCAGGATGGTTATGCGGTGCCCACAAAGCCATGTGGGTGCAGTCAATGGTGTCCTGCGCCATGGGGAATCCCGCTATCCTGGCAAAGCCACATGCACGTTCGTCCTGCTTCTCTCTGGTGATGGGGAAGGAAATGTAGTCCCTTCTACTGTAGAGAGCCTCTGTGACCTCCCAGATGCAGCGATGGATGGCGAACTGTGAGATGTTCGCTCTATCTCTTGTTGCAGACTGGAAGGAACCACTGGCGAAGAAATTGAGGGTGACGGTGACCTTGACTGCCACTGAGAGAGCCATGGTCGACCTGATCTGAGGCTCGAGGTCTGGTTGCAGAAGGTGGCAGAGTTTGGTGACCGTATCCTTGTTGAAGCAGAGCCTTCTAATATACTGCTCCTCACTTAATTGGAGGTAGGAGAAGTGCTCTCGGAATACCCTCAGAGGGTAAGGCCTCCTGTTGAGAGCCGTGATAGTCCTCCTCCTCCCTCTGGCCACATATTCCAATCTTTCTTACTACCTCCGCAGTAGATCCTGGAGGGTGAGGTCGACTGCCAGTACAGCCCCCATTAATGTAACGATGTGTAGTACTTTGAAATTTTGTCAGAATAAATGTAACAGGTTTTTAGTAGCCACAACACTCCTGATACTAAAGAACCTTTAAATGACTAAATTAAAACTCTTGCACAATCGCAAACTGACAAGGAAGCAGTGAAACAGCACTAACCTGATGGCTGCGGCTGATCTCTTTAAATAGCGCCCCTGAAGCCGCCATCCGCCTGCTTCACGCCTCCTCTCCCTGTTGCTGTCGGGCCGAGGGGGTGATAATCAATTTGGCAGATCGGGCGTGGAGTGAGCGTTGCACGCTCACTGACATCACGATTTGCCTGGCTCTAAAGCCCCAGGCGCTAACTGTTACCGGCGGCGCTAAGGGGTGACTGGATTTGGCGTGTGGCGCTGGATTTGCCTCGCTTCATTAGCGCCCCCAGCAGGCGCTAACCAACCGAATTTCTCCCGCACTGAGTTAGTGCAAGTGTTTAATAAGACTCCATCCCAAGGTAATAAAAATATAATCAGTTACTAAGTTACAAGTTGGTCTTTGTGCAGAAAGGTCACTCTTGCTGTTAAAAGTTCTGTACAACTGGCTCGAAGTGTGGTTCTACAATCATAAAGCATGTGAGAACAGCAGATTTATCACTGTGATCAGAGGGAGTAGCAGTTCCCAGCGTAACTTTATCACACTGAAATGTGAAGCAGCAATGTTATCTACAACATCAGTTATTCAAATATACTGTATTCAAATAAAAGTTATATGAGTATCCGTTTAAAAAACAATACAAGGGGACCGCTCAAGCATAGGATTGAGCTCAACGGTGTCTGAATGAAGACACTTTTACATTTAAGGAGTGCGGTCAATGGCACTCTTGTATAAAGGATGCAATGTCCAGGAGATTCAGCTTGCCGCATCTCGAGCAACTGCCTACAACTAGTCACACAGAGCCGAGCTCCCTGCCTTTTAAACTGTGGGGATCACATTCCTCTGGTTTCCAATGGGGCTTGATTGGGACGGCAGCAGGAAGCAAGGTAAATAAGGGGGCGGTGGTGCACAAAGAGTCTGGGGGGACCCCTTATGACAATTTGGAAATGCCTTTAAACATCCAGAATAAAAGCGGCAGGGTCGCCACAACACCCCGAGGCTAGATCAGCTTCTTCACCCTGCTGGGCTCAGTAACTCCTTCAAGCTAGTTGCTGGCATGATAGCGGGCTTTAATCGCCGCGACTGGATTCCACACAAGAGCACTTAACAGCCATTTTTCAGACCATTCCTCAAGTTGCTTTTCTCTTTCATAAAAAGGAACAAAGAGGCAAAAATCTTATGACAACAAATTTACAGACAATATTGAAACCCTCAGTGTCGGCTTCTGTCTCCCTCTGTTCTCAAAATAATACCCATTTCATTGGTTCACTCAGGTTGTTCCATTACTAGTTGATGGCTCACTAACAGCAGAGTCCAGCCATGGAAATGTTGCAAATTTGCATCGCTCCCATAACTTCCATAAAAGAGAGTTCTACATGTATACTTTGCAGGGGATTAATAACTTGCTCACTGACACAGTCCTCTGCCAAGAGCTCTGAACCATATGCTGTTCTGGGTAGTGAAACTTAGCTAGTACCAGGGGACCTCCACTCTTGCCTCTTCCTGTGGTGCACTCTGGGTAGAATGACGCAGCTGTGAATTCATTGCTTTTATCCACGGGTCGAACATTCCTAGGAATTTAAAGGCTCCTGTTTCAAACAACGATGGCTATTCCTTTTGTTGAAAAGCAAGCTATTACATGAAGATTCGTCTTTATAAATACAAATATTTATCTGATAGTTTAACTTTTTCTTGCTAGATATCCTTCTGTAGAGGGGACAGTCTAACTTTTCTTTGCTGAACACCATTTAATTTTTCTCTTTGGCCGAGTCCTAGCCCTGTTGGCACCTCTTCCTCAGCGCCAGTCATGAATTCAGCTTGTGTCCAAATTTGCAATCTCTGTCTGAAGTCTGCATAAGGGGCTGGGAGTTCCTCCACACCTCAACTCTGCTTCGTTCCCGTTCCCTAGCCACCTACTTCATCCCTCTCTCTAGCATCTGTCTGAAGCTGAACCAAATTGTTCGCTACCTTGGTGTCATATTTGACCCGGAAATGAGCTTCTGAACACACATCCATGCCATCACTAAGACCGCCTATTTCCACCTCCGTAACATCGCCCATCTCCGCCCCTGCCTCAGCTCATCTGCTGTTGAAACCCTCATCCATGCCTTTGTTACCTCTAGACTTGACTATTCCAACGCACTCCTGGCTGGCCTCCCATGTTCTATCCTCCGTAAACTTGAGGTCATCTAAAACTCGGCTGCCCGTGTCCTAACTCGCACCAAGTCCTGTTCACCCATCACCCCCATGCTCACTGGCCTACATTAGCTCCCGGTTAAGCAACATCTCGATTTTAAAATTCTCATCTTTTTTTTTCAAATCCCTCCATGGCCTCGCCCCTTCCTATCTCTGTAATCTCCTCCAGATCCACAACCCTCCGAGATAGCTGCGCTCCTCTAATTCTGGCCTCTTGACCAAACTCGATTTTAATCGCTCAACCATTGGCGGCCGTGTCCTCAGCTGCCAAGGCCCTAAGCTCTGGAATTGCCTCCCTAAACCTCTCCACCTCCTTTAAGACGCTCCTTAAAACCTACCTCTTTGACCAAGCTTTTGGTCATCTGCCCTAATATCTCCTTATGTGGCTTGGTGTCAAATTTTGTTTTATAATGCTCCTGTGAAACGCCTTGGGACTACGTTAAAGGCACTATATTAGTACAAGTTGTTGTTAGTTTGTCAATCACTTATTGACTTTCTTAAAGTGATACATGTCCTCAGTGCAGTCAAACATTCTAGTAATTGTTACTTAAGTCATCATTTCTGGCTAAATTGGGAATATATTGCAGGCTTCATCATTTATTTTCAGTCCTGTGTTTATCTGGAATCCCCATTTTGATGGCCTTTCCACAGTTCCTACTTAGCTATTCTAATGTAATTATGCAACTGCATTGGAAGTTCTACTGTTCTCCCTACTCTGTATAATATAAACAAGATAATTTACTGATATGGGGAGAAAAATTGAGTCGCGTCCCCTTTGGGGCACTAACTTCGCTGGAGCACTACTTTTAGCGCCCTGAAAAAATTAGCGCCCCCTGCGGCCGAAATTCACCGGTAGCGTCCCAAAAGGGAAGCGGGGTGGTACTGGAAGTGCCCCGCCTCCCTCTAGGGGCGCTGCGAGTGAATATCCATGCCCTGCGGCACGTCGCGCCGCGGTACTGCAGGCCTTCCTCCCTTTCTTAAAGGGAAGGGGTCGAGCGCAGTGTGACCCGGGGCCCAGCTGGGCCACAAGGGATCGGAGTGCCGGCAAAAGAGCCTGGCACTCAAGAGAAGGGCTGGGCTCACGATGCGCAGCCGGCACTCCGCGGGGGGGCGGGGGCGGGGGGGCTGGTCAGGAGGCCAGGGACGGCAACGACTGCAAATGGCCGCCCAGCCCCTTACCTTTAATTAGTGATGCCCTGGCCGCAGGTAGGCGCCCCCCGACCCCGTCAGGCATAATGTACGGCGGTAAGTCAGGGGGTGCTACTGAAGATCGCGGCTGGGGCGCGAGCTGGGTGCCGCACACAGCGATGATGTCATCGCCGGCGGCGCAGCACTGCGGGGTGCTAACGGTTACCGCCGCCGTTAACCTCTCGCTGAATTTCGCAGGAGACATTGGCGGCACCGCACACAGGAGGGCGTTAACAGGAGGTGCAAAGCAACCGAATTTTTAGGCCATGGTATTTCCATTCTGGAGCGTTTTCAGGCTGCTGATGTCCTGGAATGGCCCAGAATGGTCTGCTCTAAAGACCATACCATGAAGCCCATTGGGGATGAGTTCAGTTGACAGCAGTTGCTGTAACTGGTGCAGCATATCATCATAATTTTCATATGTTTTTCTTATTAGTTGTGAAGGTCAAGCCCCAATTCAGAGACCCAAGCCATAATTTAGGATCACCTTTCAGTGCAGCACTCTCTCATCGCTGCACTGGCAGAGGTGCTGGCATTTGCATGAGATGTTAAACCCTGTCTGTGCTCTCAGGTGGATGTGCAACAACTTGTATTTATATAGCGCCTTTAACATATTAAAAAGTCCCAAGGCGCTGCACAGGAGTTTTTAAGACAAAAAATTTCACACCGAGCCACGTAAGGATAAATTAGGGCAGATGACCAAAAGCTTGGTCAAAAGTGTAGGTTTTAAGGAGCGTCTTAAAAGGAGGAAAGAGAGGTAGAGAGGCGGAGAAGTTTAGGCAGAGAATTCCAGAGCTTAGGGCTGAGGCAACAGAAGGCACGGCCACCAAAGGTTGAGCGATTAAAATCAGGGATGCGCAAGAGGGGAGAATTTTCAAGAGCCCATGGCAGTACTCAAAGATGGTATGGGGAGTTCTCCAGGCATCCTGACCAGCATTTATCCCTCAACCAATACTATCAAAACAGATTATTTGGTCATTTTTCTTATGGCTGTTTGTGGGACCTTGCAGTGTGCAAATACAACAGTGACTGCACTTCAAAAGGTACTTTATTGGTTGTGAAGAACTTTGGGACGTATTGAGATCACGAATCTTCTTTCTTCCTTCTTCCTTCTTCCTTCATCCTTCATCCTTCTTCCTTCTTCCTTCATCCTTCTTCTTTTCTTCCTTCTTCCTTCATCCTTCATCCTTCTTCCTTCTTCTTTTCTTCCTTCATCTTTCTTCTTTCTTCTTTCTTCTTTCTTCCTTCATCCTTCTTCCTTCTTCCTTCTTCCTTCCTTCTTCCTTCTTCCTTCCTTCTTCCTTCATCTTTCTTTCTTCCTTCTTTCTTCTTTCTTCTTTCTTCCTTCATCCTTCATCCTTCTTTCTTCCTTCTTCCTTCTTCCTTCTTCCTTCTTTCTTTCTTCTTTCTTCCTTCTTCCTTCTTCCTTCTTCCTTCTTCCTTCATCCTTCTTCCTTCATCCTTCATTCTTCCTTCTTCCTTCTTCCTTCTTCCTTCATCCTTCATCCTTCCTTCTTCCTTCATCCTTCTTTCTTCCTTCCTTCTTCCTTCATCCTTCTTCCTTCATCCTTCTTCCTTCTTCCTTCTTCCTTCATCCTTCCTTCTTCCTTCTTCCTTCATCCTTCTTTCTTCCTTCCTTCTTCCTTCATCCTTCTTCCTTCATCCTTCTTCCTTCTTCCTTCATCCTTCATCCTTCTTCTTTCTTCCTTCTTCTTTCTTCCTTCTTCCTTCTTCCTTCATCCTTCTTCCTTCATCCTTCATTCTTCCTTCTTCCTTCTTCCTTCATCCTTCATCCTTCCTTCTTCCTTCATCCTTCTTTCTTCCTTCCTTCTTCCTTCATCCTTCTTCCTTCATCCTTCTTCCTTCTTCCTTCTTCCTTCATCCTTCATCCTTCCTTCTTCCTTCTTCCTTCATCCTTCTTTCTTCCTTCCTTCTTCCTTCTTCCTTCATCCTTCTTCCTTCTTCCTTCATCCTTCTTCCTTCATCCTTCTTCCTTCTTCCTTCATCCTTCATCCTTCCTTCTTCCTTCTTCCTTCATCCTTCTTTCTTCCTTCCTTCATCCTTCTTCCTTCATCCTTCATCCTTCTTCCTTCTTCCTTCATCCTTCAGCCTTCTTCTTTCTTCCTTCTTCTTTCTTCCTTCTTCCTTCTTCCTTCATCCTTCATCCTTCTTTCTTCCTTCTTCCTTCTTCCTTCTTCCTTCCTTCTTCCTTCTTCCTTCATCCTTCTTTCTTCCTTCCTTCTTCCTTCTTCCTTCATCCTTCTTCCTTCTTCCTTCTTCCTTCATCCTTCATCCTTCTTCTTTCTTCCTTCTTCCTTCTTCCTTCTTCCGTCTTCCTTCATCCTTCTTCCTTCTTCCTTCTTTCTTCCTTCTTCCTTCTTTCTTCTTTCTTCCTTCTTCTTTCTTCCTTCTTTCTTCCTTCTTCCTTCTTCCTTCCTCCTTCCTCCTTCTTCCTTCTTCCTTCATTCTTCCTTCTTCCTTCATCCTTCATCCTTCTTCCTTCTTCCTTCTTCCTTCTTCCTTCATCCTTCTTTCTTCCTTCATCCTTCTTCTTTCTTCCTTCTTCCTTCATCCTTCATCCTTCATCCTTCTTTCTTCCTTCTTCCTTCATCCTTCTTCCTTCTTCCTTCATCCTTCATCCTTCCTTCTTCCTTCTTCCTTCATCCTTCTTTCTTCCTTCCTTCTTCCTTCATCCTTCTTCCTTCATCCTTCTTCCTTCTTCCTTCATCCTTCAGCCTTCTTCTTTCTTCCTTCTTCTTTCTTCCTTCTTCCTTCTTCCTTCATCCTTCTTTCTTCCTTCTTCCTTCTTCCTTCTTCCTTCCTTCTTCCTTCTTCCTTCATCCTTCTTTCTTCCTTCCTTCTTCCTTCTTCCTTCATCCTTCATCCTTCTTCCTTCTTCCTTCTTCCTTCATCCTTCATCCTTCTTCTTTCTTCCTTCTTCCTTCTTCCTTCTTCCGTCTTCCTTCATCCTTCTTCCTTCTTCCTTCTTTCTTCCTTCTTCCTTCTTCTTTCTTCTTTCTTCTTCTTCTTTCTTCTTTCTTCCTTCTTCTTCTTCCTTCTTCCTTCTTCCTTCCTTCTTCCTTCTTCCTTCATTCTTCCTTCTTCCTTCATCCTTCATCCTTCTTCTTTCTTCCTTCTTTCTTCTTCCTTCATCCTTCTTCCTTCTTTCTTCCTTCTTCCTTCTTCCTTCTTCCTTCATCCTTCTTTCTTCCTTCATCCTTCTTCTTTCTTCCTTCTTCCTTCATCCTTCATCCTTCTTTCTTCCTTCTTCCTTCATCCTTCATCCTTCTTCCTTCTTCCTTCATCCTTCTTCTTTCTTCCTTCTTCCTTCATCCTTCATCCTTCTTCCTTCTTCCTTCCTTCTTCCTTCTTCCTTCATCCTTCTTCCTTCATCCTTCATCCTTCTTCCTTCCTTCTTCCTTCTTCCTTCATCCTTCTTCCTTCTTCCTTCATCCTTCATCCTTCTTCCTTCTTTCTTCCTTCTTCTTTCTTCCTTCTTCTTTCTTCCTTCTTCTTTTCTTCCTTCTTCTTTCTTCCTTCTTCTTTTCTTCCTTCTTCCTTCTTCTTTCTTGTTTCTTCCTTCTTCCTTCATTTTTCTTTTTTCTTTTTTCTTTTTTCTTTTTTCTTCTTTCTTCTTTCTTCCTTCTTCCTTCTTCCTTCATCCTTCATCCTTCCTTCTTCCTTCTTCTTTCTTCTTTCTTCTTTCTTCCTTCTTCCTTCTTCCTTCATCCTTCCTTCTTCCTTCTTCTTTCTTCTTTCTTCTTTCTTCCTTCTTCCTTCATCCTTCTTCCTTCTTTCTTCCTTCTTCTTTCTTCTTTCTTCTTTCTTCTTTCTTCCTTCATTCTTCCTTCTTCCTTCTTCCTTCCTTCTTCTTTCTTCCTTCTTCCTTCTTCTTTTCTTCCTTCTTCTTTCTTCTTTCTTCCTTCATCCTTCATCCTTCTTCCTTCCTTTTTCCTTCATCCTTCATCCTTCTTCCTTCCTTCCTTCATTTTTCTTCCTTCTTCCTTCATCCTTCATCCTTCTTTCTTCCTTCATTCTTCCTTCTTCCTTCTTCCTTCATCCTCCTACCTTCTTCCTTCTTCCTCCTTCCTTCTTCCTTCTTCCTTCTTCTTTTCTTCCTTCTTCCTTCTTCCTTCTTCCTTCATTCTTCCTTCTTCCTTCATCCTTCATCCTTCTTCCTCCTTCCTTCTTCCTTCTTCCTTCTCCTTTTCTTCTTTCTTCTTTCTTCCTTCTTCCTTCTTCCTTCATCCTTCTTCCTTCTTTCTTCCTTCATCCTTCTTCCTTCCTTCTTCTTTCTTCTTTCTTCTTTCTTCCTTCTTCCTTCTTCCTTCTTCCTTCATCCTTCTTCCTCCTTCCTTCTTCCTTCTTCTTTTCTTCCTTCTTCCTTCTTCCTTCTTCCTTCATTCTTCCTTCTTCCTTCATCCTTCATCCTTCTTCCTCCTTCCTTCTTCCTTCTTACTTCTTTCTTCTTTCTTCCTTCTTCCTTCATCCTTCTTCCTTCTTTCTTCCTTCATCCTTCTTCCTTCCTTCTTCCTTCTTCTTTCTTCCTTCTTCCTTCTTCCTTCTTCCTTCTTCTTTTCTTCCATCCTTCATCCTTCTTCCTTCATCCTTCATCCTTCATCCTTCTTTCTTCCTTCCTTCTTCCTTCTTCCTTCTTCCTTCATCCTTCTTCCTTCTTCCTTCTTTCTTCCTTCATCCTTCTTTCATCCTTCTTCCTTCTTCCTTCATCCTTCATCCTTCTTCCTTCTTCCTCCTTCCTCCTTCTTTTCTTCTTTCTTCCTTCTTCCTTCTTCCTTCATCCTTCATCCTTCTTCCTCCTTCCTCCTTCTTTTCTTCTTTCTTCCTTCTTCCTTCATCCTTCATCCTTCTTCCTTCCTTCTTCTTTTCTTCTTTCTTCCTTCTTCCTTCTTCCTTCTTCCTTCTTTCTTCCTTCTTTCTTCCTTCTTCCTTCTTCCTTCTTCCTTCATCCTTCTTCCTTCCTTCCTTCTTCCTTCTTCTTTCTTCCTTCATCCTTCTTCCTTCTTCCTTCTTTCTTCCTTCATCCTTCTTTCGTCCTTCTTCCTTCTTCCTTCATCCTTCATCCTTCTTCCTTCTTCCTCCTTCCTCCTTCTTTTCTTCTTTCTTCCTTCTTCCTTCATCCTTCATCCTTCTTCCTCCTTCCTCCTTCTTTTCTTCTTTCTTCCTTCTTCCTTCATCCTTCATCCTTCTTCCTTCCTTCTTCTTTTCTTCCTTCTTCCTTCTTCCTTCTTCCTTCTTTCTTCCTTCTTTCTTCCTTCTTCCTTCTTCCTTCCTTCTTTCTTTCTTCCTTCATCCTTCTTCCTTCTTCCTCCTTCCTTCTTCCTTTCTTCCTTTCTTCTTTTCTTCTTTCTTCCTTCTTCCTTCTTCCTCCTTCCTCCTTCCTCCTTCCTTTCTTCCTTTCTTCTTTTCTTCCTTCATCCTTCTTCCTTCTTCCTTCTTCCTCCTTCCTCCTTCCTTCTTCCTTCTTCTTTTCTTCTTTCTTCCTTCTTCCTTCATTCTTCCTTCATCCTTCATCCTTCTTCCTTCTTCCTCCTTCCTCCTTCCTTCTTCCTCCTTCCTCCTTCCTTCTTCTTTCTTCTTTTCTTCCTTCTTCCTTCATCCTTCATCCTTCTTTCTTCCTTCTTCCTTCTTCCTTCCTTCTTCCTTCCTTCTTTCTTCCTTCTTCCTTCTTCCTTCTTCCTTCCTTCTTCCTTCCTTCTTCCTTCTTCCTTCCTTCTTCCTTCATCCTTCTTCCTCCTTCCTCCTTCCTCCTTCTTTTCTTCTTTCTTCCTTCTTCCTTCTTCCTTCTTCCTTCCTTCTTCCTTCATCCTTCTTCCTTCTTCTTTTCTTCTTTCTTCCTTCTTCCTTCTTCCTTCATCCTTCTTTCTTCCTTCTTCCTTCTTCCTTCATCCTTCTTCCTCCTTCCTCCTTCTTCCTTCCTTCTTCCTTCTTCTTACTTCTTTCTTCCGCCTTCTTTCTTCTTTCTTTCTTCTTTTCTTCCTGCTTCCTTCTTCCTTCTTCTTTCTGCTTTCTTCTCAGTGCGGCATCGGCAGCGGGTGGAGGCGGAGCAATGCGGCAGAGCGACTACAAGAGGCCCCAGAGGCTCAGGTAGGCCTCAGTGCAGCATTGGCAGCGGGTGGAGGCGGAGCAGTGCGGCAGAGCGACTACAAGAGGCCCCAGAGGCTCAAGTAGGCCTCAGTGCGGCATCGGCAGCGGGTGGAGGCGGAGCAGCGCAGCAGTGCGACTACAAGAGTCCCCAGAGGCTCAGGTAGGTGTACCAATCTCCACTCTCAAGCAAGGAGAGAGGTAAAAAGTATTCAAGGTGTGATGTCACCACAAAACAGGTAGGTGATTGGTTGGAGTATTTCTCTCGTTTTAAAACTTTAAGTCTGTGGTTTATAGTTTTTAAGGTTGCTGTGGTGAACCAAGGCCTTTCTGGTGCAGAGTGACTGTTGGGAAACCATTTAACTGGTGTAACTAGAGGGATTGATTTAATTTAAATCCAATTAATTAAAGGGGATACTAGCATCTAAAATCGGGCCGAGGGTGTCCATAACTAACAATAAAAAATTTAATTAATTACATAGAATGGAGCAGGTGATGTGTTACTGTTGCGAGATGTGGGAGCCGGTGAACCCCATTGAGGCTTACGGTGATTACGTCTGTGACAAGTGTCTGCTGCTACAGGAACTCCAGCTCCGTGTTGATGAGCTGGAGTCTGAGCTTCAGACACTGCGACACATCAGGGAGGGGGAGAAGTACCTGGACTCTGTGTATCAGGAGGTGGTCACACCTATGAAGTTAAGTAATTCAGATGTAGCCCATGGTCAGGGACAGGACGGTGTGACTACGAGTGAGGCAGGTACGGGGATCCAGGAGGTAGAGCTGGAGGATCTGCAGCCCTTGCTCTTGACCAACAGGTTCGAGGTTCTTACTCCCTGTGGGGACAGGAGCAGGGATTGCAGGGAGGATGAGCAACCTGGCCACAGCACCGTGGAACGGGGGGCCATTCAAGAGGGGGGAGTAAATAGAAATGTTGTAGTGGTAGGGGATAGTATTACTGGGGGATAGATAGAGTTCTCTGCAGCCGAGAGCGAGAGTCCCGAAGGCTGTGTTGCCTACCCGGTGCCAGGGTTAAGGACATCTCCTCTGGGCTGGAAAGAAACTTGCAGTGGGAGGGGGTGGATCCAGTTGTCGTGGTCCATGTTGGTACAAACGACGTATATAGGACTAGGAAGCCGGTTCTGTTAAAGGAGTATGAGCAGCTAGGGGTCAAATTAAAAAACAGAACCTCAAGGGTAATAATCTCTGGATTATTACCTGAGCCACGAGCGAATTTGGCTAGGACAAATAAAATTAGAGAGTTAAATGCGTGGCTCAAAGACTGGTGTGGGAGAAATGGGTTTTGCTTCCTGGGACACTGGCACCAGTACTGGGGCAGGAGGGAGCTGTTCTGTTGGGACGGGCTTCACTTGGCCAGTGCTGGGACTAGAGTCCTGGCAGATCATATAACTAGGGCTGTAGAGAGGGCTTTAAACTAACTAGTGGGGGGGAGGTTCCTAGAGAGCAAATAATAAAAATGACAACAGAGAAGGTCATAGACTTAGGTAGCAGTGGGGAAATTAAAAACCAGAGCGTGTCAGGAAGGGGCAGAAGGTATGGAGTAAAAGGTAAAGTAATAAAAAGGGCAAAAGCAGGAACTAGGTGTCACAAAACATATTTGAAAGTTCTCTATCTGAATGCACGTAGCATTCGTAACAAAATAGACGAGTTAATGGCACAAATAACTACATATGGGTATGATCTTGTGGCCATTACAGAAACATGGCTGCAGGGTGACAATGCCTGGGAATTAAACATACCAGGTTATTTAACGATCAGGAAGGACAGGCAGGAAGGAAGGGGAGGTGGGGTGGCTATGTTAATAAAGGAAGGAATCACTGTAATACAGAGAAATGATATTGGGTCAAAAGATCAGGATAATGAAACAGTTTGGGTGGAGGTAAGGAATAATAAGGGGAAAAAAACACTAGTGGGTGTAGTCTATAGGCCTCCGAACAGTTGCAACTCTGTTGGACGGAGTATCAATCAGGAAATAGTTGAGGCTTGTAATAAGGGAGCATCTATAATTATGGGGGATTTTAACTATCATATTAATTGGACAAATCAAATTGGGCAGGGCTGCCTTGAGGATGAGTTCATTGAGTGTATTAGGGATGGGTTTCTTGAGCAGTATGTAACTGAACCGACCAGGGGGCAAGCAACCTTAGATCTGGTCCTGTGTAACGAGACAGGATTAATTAAAAATGTCCTAGTAAAGGATCCCCTTGGAATGAGTGACCATAACATGGTTGAATTCCATATTCAATTAGAGGGTGAGAAGGTTGGATCGCAAACAAGCGTGCTAAGCTTGAATAAAGGAGACTATGAAGGTATGAGAGCGGAATTGAGTAGAGTGGATTGGGAAAATAGATTAAAGGGTAAGACGATACATAATCAGTGGTGTACATTTAAGGAGTTATTTTACAACTTCCAAAAAATATATATTCCACTGAGAAGAAAAGGGTGTAAAAGAAAAGACAGCCATCCATGGCTAAGTAAAGAAATTAAGGATAGTATTCGACTAAAAACAAGGGCATATAAGGTAGCCAAATCTGGTGGGAGGATAGAGGATTGGGAAAACTATAAAAGACAGCAAAAAATAACAAAAAGATTGATTAAGAAAGGGAAGATAGATTATGAAAGTAAATTAGCAAAAAATATAAAAACAGATAGTAAGAGTTTTTATAGTTATATAAAAAGAAAAAGGGTGGCTAAAGTAAATGTTGGTCCCTTAGAGGATGAGACCGGGAAATTGATGGTGGGAAATATGGAGATGGCAAAAACACTGAATGAATATTTTGTATCAGTCTTTACAGTAGAAGACACTAAGAATATCCCAACACTGGACAAACAGGGGGCTATAGGGGGGGAGGAGCTAAACACGATCAAAATCACTAAGGAAGTGGTACTCGGTAAAATAATGGGACTCAAGGCGGATAAATCACGTGGACCTGATGGCTTACATCCTAGGGTCTTGAGGGAAGTGGCGGTAGGGATTGTGGATGCATTGGTAATAATTTTCCAAAACTTCCTGGACTCAGCAAAGGTCCCGGCAGACTGGAAAACTCCTAATGTAACGCCCTTATTTAAAAAGGGCAGTAGACAGAAGGCTGGAAACTATAGACCGGTTAGCCTAACATCTGTGGCAGGTAAAATATTGGAGTCCATTATTAAGGAGACAGTAACAGGACATTTGGATAATCATAATTTAATAGGACAAAGTCAGCATGGTTTTATGAAGGGGAAGTCATGTTTGACAAATTGCTGGAGTTCTTTGAGGAAGTAAAATATAGGGTGGATAAAGGGGAACCAGTGGACGTAGTGTATTTAGACTTCCAAAAGGCATTTGACAAGGTGCCACACAAAAGATTATTGCTTAAGATAAAAAATCACGGGATTGGGGGTAATATTCTGGCATGGATAGAGGATTGGCTATCTAACAGAAGGCAGAGAGTTGGGATAAATGGTTCATTCTCGGACTGGCAATCAGTAACTAGTGGTGTTCTACAGGGGTCAGTGCTGGGTCCCCAACTCTTTACAATCTATATTAACGATTTGGAGGAGGGGACCGAGTGTAACATATCAAAGTTTGCAGATGATACTAAGATGGGAGGGAAAGTCGTGAGTGAGGAGGACATAAAAAACCTGCAAGGGGGCATAGACAGGCTAAGTAAGTGGGCAGAGATTTGGCAGATGGAATACAATACTGGAAAGTGTGAGGTTATGCACTTTGGCAGGAAAAATCGTAGAGTAAGTTATTATCTTAATGGCAAGAAACTGGAAAGTACTGAAGTACAAAGGGATCTGGGGGTCCTGGTGCACGAAACTCAAAAGGTTAGTATGCAGGTGCAGCAAGTGATTAAGAAGGCCAATGGAATGTTGGCTTTCATTGCTAGGGGGATAGAATATAAAAATAGGGAGGTATTGCTTCAGTTGTACAAGGTATTGGTGAGACCGGACCTGGAATACTGCATACAATTTTGGTGTCCATACTTAAGAAAAGACATACTTGCTCTCGAGTCAGTACAAAGAAGGTTCACTCGGTTAATCCCGGGGATGAGGGGATGGACATATGAGGAGAGGTTGAGTAGATTGGGACTCTACTCATTGGAGTTCAGAAGAATGAGAGGCGATCTTATTGAAACATATAAGATTGTGAAGGGGTTGGATCGGGTGGATGCGGGGAGGATGTTCCCGATGATGGGTGAAACTAGAACTAGGGGGCATAGTCTTAGAATAAGGGGCTGCACTTTCAAAACTGAGATGAGGAGGAACTACTTCACTCAGAGGGTGGTAGGTCCATGGAATATGCTGCCCCAAAAAGCTGTCGAAGCTACATCATTACATAAATTTAAAACAGAAATAGACAGTTTCCTAGAAGTAAAGGGAATAAAGGGTTATGGGGAGCGGGCAGGAATTTGGACATGAGTCTAGGTTCGGATCGGTCATGGCCCTGTGGGTAGCGGAGCGGCCCCAGGAGCCGTGTAGCCTGATCCTGCTCCTATTTCATGTGTCTAATTCTGTTAGATTCAGGTGATGGTTCTGTGATAGTGGATTGGCGGTTAGGATCAGATCAGCCATGATCTTATTGAATGGCGGAGCAGGCTCGAGGGGTCGATTGGCCTACTCCTGCTCCTATTTCTTATGTTCTTATGTTCTTCCTCCTTCCTTCTTCTTTCTTCTTTCTTCTTTCTTCTTTCGTCCTTCTTCCTTCTTCCTTCTTCCTCCTTTCTTCCTTCTTCCTCCTTCCTCCTTTCTGCTTCCTTCTTCCTTCTTTTTTCCTCCTCCCTTCTTCCTCCTTTTTTCCTTCTTCCTTCTTCCTTCTTCCTTCTTTCTTCTTTCTTCCATCTTTCTTCCTTCTTTCTTTCTTCCTTCTTCCTTCTTCTTTCTTTCCTTCCTGCTTCTTTCTTCCTTCTTCCTTCTTCCTTCTGCTTTCTTCATTCTTCCTTCTTCCTCCTTTCTTCCTTCTTCCTTCTTCTTTCTGCTTTCTTCCTTCTTCCTTCTTCCTCCTTTCTTCCTTCTTCCTTCTTCCTTCTTCCTCCTTTCTTCCTTCTTCCTTCTTCCTTCTTCCTCCTTTCTTCCTTCTTCCTTCTTCTTTCTGCTTTATTCCTTCTTCCTTCTTCCTCCTTTCTTCCTTCTTCCTTCTTCCTCCTCCCTCCTTTCTTCTTCCTTCTTCCTTCTTCCTTCTTATTTGTTCCTGCTTCCTTCTTCTTTCGTCTTTTGTCCTTCTTCCTTCTTCTTTCTTCCTTCTTCCTCCTTTCTTCCTTATTCCTCATTCCTCTTTCTTCTTCCTTCTTCCTTCTTCTTCCTTCTTCCTCCTTTCTTCCTTCTTCCTCCTTCCTCCTTTCTTCTTCCTTCATCCTTCTTCTGTTTTCCTTCTTCCTTCTTTCTTCCTTCTTCCTTCTTCTTTTTCCTTCTTCCTTCTTCCTCCTTTCTTCCTTCCTTCTTCCTTCTTTTTTTGCCTTCTTCCTTCTTCCTTCATCTTTCTTCTTTCTTCCTTCTTTCTTCTTTCTTCCTTCTTCCTCCTTTCTTCCTTCTTCCTTCTTCCTCCTTCCTCTTTCCTCTTTCCTTCTTCCTCCTTTATTCCTCCTTCCTCCTTTCTTCCTTCTTCCTTCTTCCTCCTTCCTCTTTCCTCTTTCCTCCTTCCTCCTTTCTTCTTCCTTCTTCCTTTTTTCTTCCTTCTTCCTTCTTCCTTCCTTCTTCTTTCTTCCTTCTTTCTTCCTTCTTCCTTCTTCTTTCTTTCTTCTGCTTTTCTTCCTGCTTCTTTCTTCCTTCTTCCTTCTTCCTTCTTTCTGCTTTCTTCCTTCTTCCTCCTTCCTCCTTTCCTCCTTCTTCCTTCTTCTTTCTGCTTTCTTCCTTCCTCCTTTCTTCCTTCATCCTTCTTCCTCCTTCTTCCTTATTCCTCCTTCCTTCGTCCTTATTCCTCCTTCCTCCTTCCATCTTCCTTCATCCTCCTTCCTTCTTCCTTATTCCTCCTTTCTTCCTTCTTCCTTCTTCCTCTTTCCTTCTTCCTTCATCTTTCTTCTTTCTGCCTTCTTCCTTCTTCCTTCTTCCTCCTTCCTCCTTCCTTCTTCCTTATTCCTCCTTCCTCCTTTCTTCCTTCTTCCTCTTTCCTTCTTCCTTCTTCTTTCATCTTTCTTCCTTCTTCCTTATTCCTCCTTCCTCCTTCTTCCTCCTTCCTTCCCTTCCTCCTTCCTTCTTCCTCCTCCTTCCTTCCCTTCTTCCTTCTTCCTTCTTCCTGCATCCTTCCTTCCTTCTTCTTCCTTCCTTCTTCCTTCTTCCTTCTTCCTTCTTCCTTCCTCCTTTCTTCTTTCTGTCTTCCTTCTTCCTTCCTTCCTTCTTCCTTCTTCCTTCTTCTTTATTTCTTTCTTCTTGCTTCCTTCTTCCTTCTTCCTTCTTCCTTCCTTCTGCCTTCTTCCTTCTTCTTTCTTCCTTTTTCTTTCTTCCTTCCTCCTCCTTCCTTCCCTTCTTCCTTCTTCCTTCTTCCTGCATCCTTCCTTCCTTATTCTTCCTTCCTTCTTCCTTCTTCCTTCTTCCTTCCTCCTTTCTTCTTTCTGCCTTCCTTCTTCCTTCTTCCTTCCTTCCTTCTTCCTTCTTCCTTCTTCTTTATTTCTTTCTTCTTGCTTCCTTCTTCCTTCTTCCTTCTTCCTTTTTCCTTCCTTCTGCCTTCTTCCTTCTTCTTTCTTCCTTTTTCTTTCTTCCTTCCTCCTTCTTCCTTCTTCTTTCTTCCTTCTTCTTTCTTCCTTTTTCTTTCTTCATTCCTTCTTCCTTCTTCCTCCTTTCTTCCTCCTTCCTCTTTCCTTCCTTCTTCTTCCTTCTTCCTTCCTTCTTCCTCCTTCCTCCTTCTTCCTCCTTCCTTCCCTTCTTCCTTCTTCCTTCTTTCTCCTTCCTTCCTTCCTTCCTTCTTCTTCCTTATTCCTTCTTCCTTCCTTCTTCCTTCCTCCTTCCTCCTTCCTGCTTCCTTCTTCTTTCTGCCTTTTCCTTCTTCTTTCTTCTTTCTTCCTTCTGCTTTCTGCCTTTTTCCTTCTTCCTTCTTCCTTCCTTCTTCCTTCTTCCTTCCTTCTGCTTTCTGCCTTCTTCCTTCCTTCTTCCTGCTGCTTTCTTCCTCCTTTCTTCCTTCTTCCTTCCTTCTTCCTTCTTCCTTCTTGCTTCCTTCTTCCTTCTTCCTTCTGCTTTCTTCCTTCTTCTTTCTTCTTTCTTCCTTCTGCTTTCTTCCTTCTTCCTTTCTTCCTCCTTCCTTCTTCCTTCCTTCTTCCTTCTTCCTTCTTTCTCCCTTCTTCTTTCTTCTTTCTTCCCCGCCTCCCCCTCCCCTTCGCCTGTCCTTCTTCCTTCTTCTTTCTTCCTTCTTCTTTCATCTTTCTTCCCTGCCTCCCCCTGCACTTCGCCTCCCCTTCTTCCTTCTTCTTTCTTCCTTCTTCCCCGCCTTCCCCTCCACTTTGCCTCCCCTTCTTCCTTCTTCCTTCTTCTGTCTTCCTTCTTCCTTCTTCCCCGCCTTCCCCTCCACTTCGCCTCCCCTTCTTCCTTCTTCCTTCTTCCCTGCCTCCCCCTCCACTTCGCCTTCCCTTCTTCCTTCTTCCTTCTTTCTTCCCCGCCTCCCCCTCCACTTCGCCTCCCCTTCTTCCTTCTTCCTTCTTCCTTCTTCTGTCTTCCTTCTTCCTTCTTCTTTCTTCTTTCTTCCCTGCCTCCCCCTCCACTTCACCTCCCCTTCTTCCTTCTTCTTTCTTCCTTCTTCCTTCTTCTTTCTTCTTTCTTCCCTGCCTCCCCCTCCACTTCACCTCCCCTTCTTCCTTCTTCCTTCTTCTTTTGTCTTTCTTCCCTGCCTCCCCCTTCACTTCACCTCCCCTTCTTCCTTCTTCCTTCTTCCTTCTTCTTTCTTCTTTCTTCCCCGCCTCCCCCTCCACTTCACCTCCCCTTCTTCCTTCTTCCTTCTTCTTTCTTCCCTGCCTCCCCCTCCACTTCACCTCCCCTTCTTCCTTCTTCCTTCTTCTTTCTTCCCTACCTCCCCCTCCACTTCACCTCCCCTTCTTCCTTCTTCCTTCTGCTTTCGTCTTTCTTCCCCGCCTCCCCCTCCACTTCACCTCTCCTTCTTCCTTCTTCCTTCTTCTTTCTTCTCTGCCTCCCCCTCCACTTCGCCTCCCCTTCTTCCTTCTTCCTTATTCTTTCTTCTTTCTTCCCCGCCTCCCCCTCCACTTCGCCTCCCCTTCTTCCTTCTTCCTTCTGCTTTCTTCCTTCTTCTTTCTCCCCCTCCACTTCGCCTCCCCTTCTTCCTTCTTCCTTCTTCCTTCTGCTTTCTTCCTTCTTCTTTCTCCCCCTCCACTTCGCCTCCCCTTCTTCCTTCTTCTTTCTTCCCCGCCTCCCCCTCGCCTCCCCTTCTTCCTTCTTCCTTCTTCCTTCTGCTTTCTTCCTTCTTCTTTCTCCCCCTCCACTTCGCCTCCCCTTCTTCCTTCTTCCTTCTTCTTTCTTCCCCGCCTCCCCCTCCACTTCGCCTCCCCGTTGTTGTATGAACGCATTCAAGTATAGAACCAGGCAGACAGGCTTATAACTGCAATCTTCTCTTTATTGGTAAAATGGCCAACTGCTGCTTTCCCGGGTAATTCCCATAATGCTATGCACATTACATTACCCTATTTACTGGTGTCAAACTCGCACATTACATTACCGTATTGACTGGTGTCAAACTCGCAATCAATACACGACATCCCTTTTCCTTGGAAACAAACTTGCAGTTTACAAACAGTTGCTTACAATAACACTGCGTAACTTATTTGGTTTATAAACTTTTTACAAACTTGAGTTTTACCACACAACTAAGTAATTCCCAGGTTTAAACATTTACCATCACCCATGCAGTTCTCGCACAGTTTATGTTGTGACATAATCAGACAGTCTTTGGGGCTTTCTTTTAACCCTTTGAGGTTGGTGTCAGTGGGTATTGTTAAGTCTGTGTGTTATATTGAGAATTAATACACAGACCACAAGAGTAAACTTTAACAGGACTTTACTATTCGAAGGTCAGGGCGGAACTGCCCAATAAATCATTACACAGCACTTATATACCGGTGTGGTCACCGCCGGTATTACAGTATACAGCAGCCAAGATAAAGTAGTGCAACTCTTAAAATAGTTCTCTTAAAGGTGGAACGGTTACATACATTTGTTCTCTTAAAGGTGGAACGGTTACATACACTACAATCCTCCCTTTTTAGCTTACAATATATATATTCCCCATTAAACATAACATAACATAGATACACAACTTCATGTAAAACAGTTCACAGATTCAGTCTCTGCGGAAAACAGTTCACAGATTCAGTCTCTGCGGAAAACAGTTCACAGATTCAGTCTCTGCGGAGGCGCCTCCTGCGCTTCCTGACTCGGTCCGGATAACGCCTCGGTGGTGTAGTAGTTCTTGATGGTGTAGTAGGTTCTTGTTGCTGGGGTGACTCATCTAATAGTCCTTCACTGGACTTAACAGCTTGAACTTCCGTAGCTTCAGAACCAGCATTGCTGACTTCTAAAAGCTCGAGTACCTTGGGAAGTTTTTCTACTTCCAAACTGATTTGACTCGGTTCGGAGGGACCACGTGCGTGACCTGGTAGAGGTGATAATGGTTCAGATGGGTCATCATCTTCTGCTTCGTCTTTTCCTTTTCTGCTTCTTGGAGACTCTCTGGGCCCCACTCCCAGCTGCATGCACAGTTCCTCCTCCTCTTCCTCCAGCTGCCGTAGTAGCGCCACCATCTCCCGGTGTTTCTTAGACTTTTCGTGATTCTTCATGGTTTTTGCACTTTGGAAGATTTCCCCACAAGCTGGGCAGAACAGGTCGTGGTAATATTCGGTGTCGTCCTGAGCTAGGCCAGCGAGAGGGTCTTCTATTTCCTCCATGCCCAGCTGGACGTTAGCCAGCTTTTGTTCCAAATCCAGACATCTCTCCTGAAGAGACTTCTTCATGTGTTCAGCTTCATCCAGCTTTTTCTGGGCTTCCTGCAAGTCTTTTACTAATGACATCATTTGTGATTTCAATACTTCAACTTCATTCGGAGATTGATTGTTCGGACTATTCAATCCCTCTACTGGAGTAGCTGTTTCAGCATTCTGTTGTTCTACATTGACGTGAGTCAGCGTACTCTTGGCATCCAAGGGCTGCTCTGCTGCAATCTTCTCAGTCTGTGTTGCAACCTCAGCTATTTCAATAACTTTTGAGAGCTCCGAACCCCTTTCCTTTGAAGATTGAAGCTCGTGTTCAAGTTTTTCCCATTTCAGAGTCTTGTCCCTCAGCATATGAAGGAGTTGGCTGACTGTTAACTCTTCTGACATCAGACGTTTCCCAGTATCGTCGTCATGTGTTTTTGACGTATAGGCTGCAGGGCTGTTTGTAACCTTGCACTGGGGCTCCTTTGCTGCTTTTAATTCGCCATCATCCGCAGCCTCCACCATTCGAATTTCAACAAATGAATCATCCGGTGATGCTGCACCCAACTTCAGTAGGAGCTCGGAATTCATGGCAACCAAATCAGCCTTTTCTGCCTGCAACCTGCTAACAAGTGCCTTCAGTTGCTGAACATCTTGCTCCACCAGATTAGAGCACGCACCTTCAGAACCCGAATCAGCTTTGATTCGTTTGGCCTCCTCGCGCAGACGGTTTGTGTGTTCCTGCTCCATTTTCTCCATCAGCTGCTTCTGCTGTCTTTCCAGATTCTCCCACTCTGTGTCAAAGAACTTTTTCTTTGCATTCATCTCTTGCTCAAAACGGCGAATCATTTGTTCTAATTGCTGTTGTAGTTGGAAATGGAGTTGAGTTCGAGCCCGGTGTTGCTCAGAAATGTGCATGTCTGTAGACTGGACAGACTCAGAATTCTCTGTCAAACTATGTTGTTGTTGTTCAGTGGAATTCTGTTCTGATACTTTGTTCTCCTCTGAAGCATAAGCATTTATGCACTCCTTCATTTTTCCATCATTAGTCTGCAAGTCCTTTTTAGACTTGTCTTTTGCACATGGGCTGGTCTTACCCTCATCAGTTCCAGAGTCTGAGCTGATTGTCTTCACCGAGTTCTCACTCTTTATTACTTTTAGGGAGTGCCAGTCCATATTTATTTTCCTGATCCACTCCCGTCCCAGAAGTGGTGGACCTCCCGCAGGTAGTACATATATGTCCATTACTTGGTGTACTTTGCCCTTGTGTCTCACCTTGACTTTTATCTTTCCGATGGGGTATACTCTTTGCCCCGTGTATGTCTGCAATACTATCTTCGTATCCCGTAGGGGAATATGTGTGAATAACTTTTTGTAATCTTGTTTATTCATGACCGTCAACGCCGATCCAGTGTCCAAGTCCATCTTCACGTGGACTCCTGCTATCTGCAGTGTGACCCAGATAGTTTGTCGGTCAGCTTCCTTACTCACATTGTGAATTCTCAGACTACCCAGTTCCTTGCTGTTGGAGTCTGAATCTGAATTCTGTTCATCCGAACTCTTCTCAGCCACCTTGTGTACCTTGCTGCACTTTTCCTGCGGTGACTTTTTGTTGCTGGTCTTCTTTCCTGACCGGCATACTTTAGCTATGTGACCAAGCTTGCCACATTTTCTACATTCCTGGTTTTTAAACCAGCATTGGTTCTGATCGTGTGTTGTCTTCCCACAATGATAACATTTCGTTGTACCCGAAGCCATTTGATCCACGCTGAGTACCGCTGCCTTCAGCTGCATTTCCGCAGTGCCTCTCACTGCGGCTTCGTGTGATGCTGCAATAGTGACAGCCTTATCAAGTGTAAGATCATTCTCTTCGAGCAGTCGCTTTTGTGTTCCTTCCTTTGACAACCCACACACAAACTTGTCTCTCAGTGCCTCTGTCAGATTTTCCCCAAACTGACAGTATTTCGCTAGCCTACGCAGTTCAACCAAGTACTCCGCGTTGCTTTCCTCTTTCAGTTGCATTCTCGCATAAAATTTAAATCGTTCCGCTAACATCAGCGGTGTGGGGTTCAAATGATCCTTCAGGACAGCAACAATATTAGCGAAAGTCTGATCCGCCGGTTTAGCTGGTGATAGAAGATGCTTCAATAGCCCGTATGTCTTCGCACCCATTGAGTTTAGTAAGGTTAGTGCTTTATCATCATTTGATATTTTATTTGCCTTACAATATATCTCTATGCGTTCTACATACGTGGCCCAATCTTCCACATCGGGATCGAAATCGTTGATGTTACCACGCTTAGGCATCTTCGCAATCTTTTTGAGAAACAACGACATTTTTCTTTAACTTTTTTTTTTCAAAAATGGCGGTTTCCCGCGCTTATCTTCTTCCCCGCCTCCGAGAATGGCGGTTTCCCGCGCTTGTCTTCTTCCCCGCCTAAATGGCGGCTTCCCGCGTTTCTTCCTCGGGCGGGAGGGGTAAAGCTTTGCCCTCGGGCGACGACCGCTGGCTTTCGGGGTTCGCAGCCTGCGCGCCGGCTTCAGTTTATTCTGAAAGCGCGAGAACAGCTGATTGAGTCCCTTGTTCCCTTTTCCGACAGGGGCAACCGGGCGCTGGGGACAACCAGTTGGCAGCGGACAGTTCCAGCTCTTGGTCCTTTGCGGAAAGCTGCTGTAAGCCGCTGGGCGGAAATCTCGCTCGGTCTCCCTCGCTCGGTCCCGTTCTCCCTCGCTCGCTCGGTCTCCCTCGCTCGCACGGTCTCGTTCTCCCTCGCTCGCTCGGTCTCGTTCTCCCTCGCTCGCTCGGTCTCTTCTCTATCCCGCTCGCTCGGTCTCGCTCGCTCGCTCGGGCTCTGTCTCTCCCTCAGCGGTTTTCAATCGTGCCTCCCAGCCCCTCTTGCAGTCCGGTCCTTTCCCCCCCCCGGCTGCGGCTGAGTTCTCCGCGTTTTTTTTTTTTCCTCCCGCGCCTTACGATCCCGGTCGCTGCGCCTCGCGGCCTCGGTAGCTGCCCGGCCTTTTTCACCGGTCGCGGTCGAGCTGTCTCTCGACGCTGTTGCGTCTCCCAGCCCGCTTGTAGCCCGGTCTCTCACACCGGCTGCGTTCCTGCTTGTAGCCCGGTCTCTCACACCGGCTGCGTTTGCCTTCACCGCGGCTTCCGTGCCCTACGCTGCCCCAGTCTCAGCGCCTCTGGCCCCGACTTCTGTCCGGCTCTTTACCCCGGCCGTGGTCGAGTTCTCCGCCCTTATATCCTCTTTTTTTTTTTTTTCTCCCCTACTCACAGTCAACGTGGCCGACTTGCTTTTCGTCGCTGATCGGCTCACCCACCACCGTGATAGAAGGGACGATCACTGCCTGTTGCTGACGGAAGGCTTCGTGTCAGAATTCTTCCTTCTTCCTTTGCTCTGCAGACTCGAGTCTTCTCTCAGCAGAATGACGAGGGCGGATGCCTCTTCTCGACGCCCGTTAAGCTGCCTTGGATGTATCTCTGCCGCAGGGTAAGATCGAACTCGTCGCCACTGTTAAGTCTGTGTGTTATATTGAGAATTAATACACAGACCACAAGAGTAAACTTTAACAGGACTTTACTATTCGAAGGTCAGGGCGGAACTGCCCAATAAATCATTACACAGCACTTATATACCGGTGTGGTCACCGCCGGTATTACAGTATACAGCAGCCAAGATAAAGTAGTGCAACTCTTAAAATAGTTCTCTTAAAGGTGGAACGGTTACATACAATAGTTCTCTTAAAGGTGGAACGGTTACATACACTACAGGTATGGCCTGTTTCACAGTGGTATGTGTGTCAGGGTCTCCTATACTGTCCTCAGTCCCTTGTGTTTCCTCCTGCTCATGAAGTGTCTCCTTTGGTCCATTGGTTCTGTATTTCTTCACAAACGTAGTGTTTCTCGAGTAGCATGCGCCGTCTGGAGATTCTACTGTTACTTGACTCACTGTTTTACTCAAAACTTTGTGCGGTGTGGCATTAAAAAGAGTGGTGAACTTGTCCACTTTGTCCTGCCGTACCAGCACCGTGGTGCCAACTTCCGCCTCTGAGTGTTGTGTTCTCCGCTGTTCATCTGCGTACAGTTTGGACTTGCCTTTTTGTCCTGCATCCCGGTCACGTACTTCCATGTCTGCGCGCGACTCTGTGATGTCTGGCAGCTTTCCTCTCATTTTCCGTTTAAAGAGCAGCTCTGCCGGGCTCTTTCCTGTCGTGGCATGGTCAATGCTCCTGTACACAGTCACATATTTTCTAAGTTCACGTTTCCAATCTAGTCCTTCTGACTGAGCAATTCTGATTCTCTTCATCAGCGATGCATTCTGGCGCTCGACTTCTCCATTAGCCTGAGCCCATTTTGCTGTCGTTTTCAGTTGTTTGCTCCTGTTGTTTTCACAGTATTAATTCACATCTGATTTGGGGACCATTATCAGATTTGCAGGTAATTGGCAAGCCATGACAGCTGAAGATTGACTCTAAACTATCAATAACCTTTTCTGTTGTTGTGGAGGTCATGATGTCGTATTCATAGTAGCGACTATAATAATCAACTACCACAAGAATGGAGTGGTTGGATGGCAAGGGTCCCAGTAAGTCTACAGTTACATCCTGCCAGGGGCCCTCCGGTAATGGTGTTGGTCTCAACGGTTCAGGTGGGTCGGGTCTGGCTACTATCTGACAGCCGTGGCACGCTTTACAGTGTTTTTCAGCTGCCTTGTCCATGCCAGGCCACCAAACCTTGGTTCTGAGATGTTGCTTTGTTCCAACTATTCTCAAGTGTCCTTCATGTGCTAACACCAGGGCTCGTGCGTGTAACACTGTGGGTAGCACGATGCGTGTTCCCCGAAGAACTAGGTACCCCACTACGCACAGCTCGTTTGCAATTGCTGCATAAGCTTTACAGTTCTCAAAATGTCCATTTGTGATTGCCTTCCGTACCTCAATCAGCTCTGGGTCGGTAGCAGAGGCTTCCTCCACCACTCTAGTAGTGAGTGCTTTTGGTGTCGCACTCACAGCTACAAATCTCACGTATTCATCTGAGCCATGAGAATGTCTCTCCTGTTTTGCTGTCTCCCCCAGCAATCGTGACAGTGGGTCTGCAATGTTTTGCTTGCCTGGAATGTGTATCACCTTAAAATCGTACGGCTGTAATCTAAGTACCCATCTGTCTATACGGGCACAGGGTTTAGAGTGTGGGCCGTATATCACTTGTAATGGCTTATGGTCAGTTACCAAGTTAAATTTTCGGCCATACACATATGGATGCAGCCTCTCACAAGCCCATACAAGAGCTAAGGCCTCTCTCTCTGTTTGAGAGTATTTCCTCTCACAGTCTGTTAAACTATGACTTACATAGCATATTGGCACCTCTTGTCCCTGTTAGTCCTGAACTAATACTGCGCCTAAACCTACAGGACTGGCATCTGCTATCACCTTGGTTGGTGCGTCCTTATCAAAATATGCTAAAGTGCCGGCTCTGGCCAACTCTTCCTTGAGTGCACTGAATGACTGTCTCTGTTGTGATCCAAATTTAAATGGTGTGTCTTTTCTCGTCAGGCGTCGCAGTGGCTCTGATAGCGTTGCAAACTGTGGGATGAATCTGCTACTGTACCCAACGAGTCCCAAGAAACTCCTCAGCTCTGTAGCATTCACTGGTTCCCGAGCTTCTGCCACCGCTCGCACTCTCTCTGCTGTTGGTCCGATGCCCTTTTCAGACAACAGGATTCCCATGAAAATCAATCGGTCCATGTTGAATTGGCACTTCTCTGAGTTTAGTGTCAGTCCACTTTCCATTAGTCTGGTCATGACAGCGTGCAGGCGTCTGTCGTGCGTTTCCTGGTCGTGTGCATGCACGATAATGTCGTCTGAGATGTTTTCAACACCCTCTATTCCAGCTAAGGCATTAGCTGTCTCATGCTGATATTGCTCACTAGCTGAAGATACACCGAATATCAGCCTCTTGTACCTGTATACTCCGTTATGTACTGCAAACGTTGTGATTTCTCGTGACTCAGGGGTCAGTTCTAGCTGGTGATAACCCCATTTCAGGTCTAGCTTACTAAACACCGTCGAGCCGTTCATACCTTGGAGTATCTCATCAACGGTGGGGATTGGATATTGTTCCCTCACTATTGCCTGGTTTGCTCGCCTCATGTCTAGGCATAACCTTACATCCTTATCTGCTTTTGGTACAATAACCACAGGATTTACCCATGGGGTGGGACCAGTTACAGGTTCGATAATGTCCATGTCCCTTAATTGTTTTATTTTGGCCTCTACTGCCCCCCTTAAGTTGAATGGTATACGCCCGAGTGGCTGGGCCACAGGCTTCACTTGTGGGTCGATATACAAACTGGTCTGTTTTGTGTTCAGCCTTCCTACTCCCTGGAACGCCTTTGGATACCGCTGTTCTAGTAGCTGTCTTACATCTACCACAGCTGAGACATCTGCGCCTATTTTTAAAACTCCCAGTTTCATGGCTGTCTCCCTTCCTAGCAACGGCTCTCCATGGCCTTTAACCACAATGAACTCCGCCTGCTCAGTTCTCTTACCTATTGTAATCCCACATGTGAATACACCTTTAACTGACAGTGGTCAGCTAGAAGCATAAGAGAATAACTTTCTCTCTGTCTTAGGGACATGTGACTGACACTTAATGTGTTCTAACTGTAATCCTTCCCATGTATTCTCATCTATCACATTATTAGTTGCACCCGAATCAATTAACATTCTCAGGTTTACTCCCCCCACACAAAAGGTAAGTCTCTCTGTCACGTTATTTCCAGTAACAGCCAATGCAAAGTCACTTTGTTCCTCTACATTGTTCACACTGTGTTTCTTTGTACTCTTTGTGCGGCATACTTTGGAGAAATGATCCTTTCCCTTGCACTTATGACACGTTTGTCCTCGTGCTGGGCATTTCGGATCTCTGCCCATGTGGTCTGTGTGTCCACATCTGTAACGTTTCCTTTCATTCCTATCGCCATTTCCCTTTGGTTTCTCTTTCGAGCTTTTCGCATAATACCCTCTTTTCTGTGTAACACGACGAACAGTATCTGTCTCCGCCTTCTCTGTACATGACATGGCCGACATCTGCTCCTCGACGTTTTCACATTGTGAGGCCACTTGTAACGTGCGGGTTAGACCATACCCTTCCTCTAGCAATTTCCTCCGCACATAGGCTGATGTGCACCTACTCAGGATAGCGTCTCTTATTTGATTATCCGCATCCCCCCCAAAAGCACAGTCTTTAGCAGCCTGCCGCAAGTGAGTAGCAAACTGTTGCACAGTCTCACCTGCCTTCTGGGACAACTTATGAAAAGTCTGTCTAGCAAATGCTGCGTTGACCTGGGGCACGAAGTAGTGATTCAAAGCACTAACCACCGCCGTGTAGTCTGCTGGCTCTCCTGTGTCCGGTAGAGTCGAAAAGATATCCTGGACATCTGGTCCTGCTAGGTGTAGAAGTAGAGCTCTTCTCTGCTTTGTGACAGCTGTAGAGGTATCATCGATAATGAGTCCTTTGCCATTGGCATAAAGCTCAAAAGACGTTAACCACCTCGTCCATCTTGGACTCAACGTGGCTGGCTCAGCGAAGCATGCAAAATTTTGAATGCCGGTCTTCTCCATCCTAGCTAACTAAAACTTGGGCAACTACCTATTTAAAAAGATTCTGTCCGTTATCCTCGTCGCCAATGTTGTATGAACGCATTCAAGCATAGAACCAGGCAGACAGGCTTATAACTGCAATCTTCTCTTTATTGGTAAAATGGCCGACTGCTGCTTTCCCGGGTAATTCCAATAATGCTATGCACATTACATTACCGTATTGACTGGTGTCAAACTCGCACATTACATTACCGTATTGACTGGTGTCAAACTCGCACATTACATTACTGTATTGACTGGTGTCAAACTCGCACATTACATTACTGTATTGACTGGTGTCAAACTCGCATCAATACACGACACCCGTCTTCCTTCTTCTTTCTTCTTTCTTCCCCGCCTCCCCCTCCACTTCGCCTCCCCTTCTTCTTTCTTTCCGCCCCCCCTCCACTTCGCCTCCCTTTCTCCTTTCTTCTTTCTCCTTTCTTTCTTCCCCACCTCCCCCTCCACTTCGCCTCTTTCTTCTTTCTTCTTTCTTCCCTGCCCCGCCACCCCCTCCTCCCCGCTTGCCTCCCCCCTGCCCCCCTCCTCCCTCCTCCCCCCTCCCCCTCCCTCCCTTCCCCCCTCCCCCCTCTCCTCCCTTCCCCCCCGCCCCCCTCCTCCTCCCCCCTCCTCCCTTCTCCCCGCCCCCCTCTCTGCCCCTCCTCCTCCTCGCATGCCTGCCCTGGAGAAGGGCCTCTGCGGGCAGATAGTTCCGCTTTCTGGAGAAACATAGACATAGAAACATAGAAGATAGGAGCAGGAGTAGGCCATTCGGCCCCTCGAGCCTGCTCCGCCATTTGATGAGATCATGGCTGATCATCCAAACTCAGTACTCCGTACCTGCCTTCTCCCCATATCCCTTGATACCTTTAGCTCTAAGAAATATATCTAACTCCTTCTTGAATATATTTAAAGACTTGGCCTCAACCGCCTTCTGTGGTAGAGAATTCCACAGGTTCACCACTCTCTGGGTGAAGAAATTCTTCCTCATCTCTGTCCTAAATGGCTTACCCCTTATCCTTAGACTATGACCCCTGGTTCTGGACTCTCCGACCATCGGGAACATTCTACCTGCATCTAGTTTGTCCAGACCTGTCAGAATTTTATAAGTTTTGATGAGATCCCCTCTCATTCTTCTAAACTCCAGCGAGTATAAGCCCAATCGACCCAATCTCTCCTCATACGTCATTCCTGCCATCCCAGGGATCAGCCTTGTGAATCTTCGCTGATCTCCTTCCATGGCAAGAACATCCTTCCTCAGATAAGGCGACCAAAACTGCACACAGTACTCAAGGTGTGGTCTCACCAAGGCCCTGTACAACTGCAGCAGGACATCCTTGCTCCTGTACTCAAACCCTTTCGCTATGAAGGCCAACATACCATTTGCCTTCTTCACCGCCTGCTGCACCTGCATGCTTACCTTCAGCGACTGGTGCACAAGGACACCCAGGTCTCGTTGCACTTCCCCTTCTCCCAATTTATTGCCATTCAGATAATAGTCTGCCTTTCTGTTTTTGACACCAAAGTGGATAACCTCGCATTTATCCACATTATATTGCATCTGCCACGCTTCTGCCCAATCACCCAACCTGTCCAAATCATCCTGGAGTCTCTCGGTATCCTCCTCACAGCACACACGCCCACCCAGCTTTGTGTCATCTGCAAACTTGGAGATACTACATCCAATTCCCTCGTCTAGATCATTAATATATATTGTGAATAGCTGGGGTCCAAGGACCGATCCCTGCGGTACCCCACTAGTCACTGCCTGCCACTCAGAAAAAGACCCGTTTATTCCTACTCTCTGCTTTCCGTCCGCCAACCAGTTCTCTATCCAAGTCAATACCTTGCCCCCAATCCCATGTGCCTTAACTTTACACACTAATCTCTTATGCGGAACCTTATCGAAAGCCTTTTGAAAGTCCAAATACACCACAACTACTGGTTCTCCCTTATCTATTTTCCCAGTTACATCCTCAAAAAATTCCAGTAGATTAGTCAAGCACGATTTACCTTTTGTAAATCCATGTTGACTTTGTCCGATCCTGTCACTGTTTTCCAAGTGCTCAGCTATTACATCCTTTATAATGGACTTTAGCATTTTCCCCACTACCGATGTCAGGCTTACCGGTCTGTAATTCCCTGCTTTCTCTCTACCACCCTTTTTGAGAAAACCCTTAGAAATCTTACACCTGGTAAAAGTATAAGAGTTGGAAAAAGGTTTAAAAAAAATTTTTCACTCATTTATCATTGAAAAATACTTTAGAAAAAACGTTAATTATTTTTTTCAAAAAATTACATTTTTGTTTAAAATTTAATTTATTGTAATTTCAACTCATTATAAAAATGTGATAAAAATGTATTTAATATTTTACTGTGTTTTTGGGGTGATCTCCATTCATATATTTGACAGTAGCGGCGGCAGGCAGCGAGAGAGGCGGGACCTGTGGGAGACTCGGCGGCGGCGGCGAGCTACAAAAGGCGGCAGCGGGGCCAGGAGAGGCCTCAGAGCAGCGGCGGCAGGCAGCGAGAGAGGCGGGACCTGTGGGAGACTCGGCGGCGGCGGCGAGCTACAAAAGGCGGCAGCGGGGCCAGGAGAGGCCTCAGAGCAGCGGCGGCAGGCAGCGAGAGAGGCGGGACCTGTGGGAGACTCGGCGGCGGCGGCGAGCTACAAAAGGCGGCAGCGGGGCCAGGAGAGGCATACCAAACTCCAGTCTGTGAGCTCAGAAGTTGCAGAGAGGTAAAAAGTAATCGGGGTGTGACGTCACCAGGGAGCAGGTAAGTGATTGGTTGGTGAGTATTTCTCTCTCTTCATTACAAGCTTGAATTCTGTGGTGTTAAATTTCTAGGGTCTCTGTGTTGTAGTGAGGACAGTTGGTAAATAAAGCGCACTAGAGTATACCTGTAACTGGGGTATTGAATAAATTTTTAGATTAATTAAAGGAGTAAGTCATGGCAGGAGAGCTCAGACCCGTGTTCTGCTCCTCTTGCTCCATGTGGGAAGTCAGGGACGCTGCCAGTGTCCCTGGCGACCATGTGTGCGGGAAATGCATCCAGCTGCAGCTACTTGTAGACCGCATTGCGGCGCTCGAGCTGCGGGTGGATGAGTTTTGGAGCATGCGCGATGCTGAGACGGTCATGGATAGCACGTTTAGCGAGTTGTTCACGCCGCAGGGTAGGGCTGCACAGGCAGAAAGAAACTGGGTGACCATCAGGCGGAGCAACAGAGGCAGGCAGGAAGTGCAGGGGCCCCCTGCGGACATCCCCCTTTCAAACAGGTATACCAAGTTGGATACTGTTGAGGGGGATGACTCACCAGGGGAAGGCAGCAGCAGCCAGCTTCCTGGCACCAGGGACGCTTCTGCTGCTCAGAAAGGGAGGAAAAAGAGTGGGAGAGCAATAGTGGTAGGGGATTCTATCGTAAGGGGAACAGATAGGCGTTTCTGTGGCCGCAAACGTGACTCCAGGATGGTTTGTTGCCTCCCTGGGGCCAGGGTCATGGATGTCACTGAGCGGCTACAGGGCATTCTTAAGGGGGAGGGTGAGCAGGCAGAGGTCGTGGTCCACATTGGGACCAACGACATAGGTAGGAAGGGGGATGAGGTCCTGCATCAAGAATTTAGGGAGCTAGGTAACAGATTAAAGAGCAGGACCTCAAAGGTTGTAATCTCTGGATTACTCCCAGTGCCACGTGCTAGTGAGTATAGGAATAGGAGGATAGAGCAGATGAATGCGTGGCTAAAGAGTTGGTGTAGGGGGGAGGGTTTTACTTTCCTGGATTACTGGGCCTGCTTCTGGGAAAGGTGGGACTTGTACAAGTCGGACGGGTTGCACCTGAACCAGAGTGGGACAAATATCCTTGCGGGGAGGTTTGCTAGCACTGTTGGGGGGGGTTTAAACTAACTTGGCAGGGGGATGGGATACAGAGGGGAGCTGAAATAGGGGGTGATGTGCTGCCAATTATAGAGAAAAAAACAAGTCAGCTTGGTAGACAGGGCAAATATACAAGGGCAAGGCTGGATGGCATCTATTTTAATGCAAGGAGTCTTGCAAATAAGGTGGATGAACTGAAGGTGTTGATAAACACATGGGAGTATGATATTGTTGCTATCACGGAGACATGGTTGAGGGAGGGGCAAGACTGGCAGCTCAATATTCCGGGGTACAGAATCTTCAGGCGAGACAGAGGGGGGGGGGGTATAAGAGGAGGGGGTGTCGCAATATTAATTAAGGAGTCAATTACTGCAGTAAGGAGGGATGACATATTAGCAGGTTCCTCTAATGAGGCCATATGGGTGGAAGGGGGCAAGCACTTTGCTGGAAGTGTACTTTAGGCCTCCAAACAGTCAGGGGGAGATAGAGGAACAGATATGTAGGCAAATCTCAGAGAAATGTGCAAATAATAGGGTAATAGTAATGGGGGATTTCAACTTCCCCAATATTAACTGGGATAGTCAGAGTGTGAAAGGCACAGAGGGTGTAGAATTCTTAAAGTGCATCCAGGAGAGCTTTTTGAGCCAGCATGTAGAAGGTCCTACAAGAGAGGGGGCGGTACTGGACCTAATTCTAGGGAATGTGGCCGGCCAAGTGGAAGAAGTGCTAGTAGGTGAGCACTTTGGTGACAGTGACCATAATATGGTGAGATTTAAGGTGGTCATGGAAAAGGACAGGGATTGGCCGGAAATAAAGGTTCTAAATTGGGGGAAGGCCGATTTTAATAGGATAAGGCAGGATCTGGCCAAAATGGACTGGGATCAGCTACTTGTAGGAAAATCCGCATCGGAGCAATGGGAGGCTTTCAGAAGGGAGATTGAGATCATACAATGGCAACATGTTCCCGTAAAGGTCAAGGGTGGTTCCAAAAACCACAGGGAACCTTGGATGTCAGGGGATATACGAGAATGGATTAGAAAAAAAAGGATGGCTTTTGGCAGATACAAAAGGCTAAAGATGGAGGAAACCCTAGAGGAGTACAAAAAGTGCAGGGGGATACTTAAAAAAGAAATTAGGAGATCAAGGAGGGGCCATGAAATAACACTGGCGAGCAAAATAAAGGAAAATCCTAAGATGTTTTATAAGTATATTAAGGGTAAGAGGATAACTAGGGAAAAAATAGGGCCCATTAGGGACAAAAGTGGAAATCTGTGTGTGGAGCCGGAAGATGTAGGAGGGGTTCTAAATGAATTTTTTGCATCTGTTTTCACTATAGAGAGGGACGATGTAGACATAGAAATAGGGCGGGGGGACTGTGATATGCTCGAACATATTAACATCGAGAGGGAGGAGGTATTGGCGGTTTTAGCAGGCCTAAAAATGGATAAATCCCCAGGCCCGGACGAAATGTATCCCAGGCTGCTGTGTGAGGCAAAGGAAGAGATTGCGGGGGCTCTAACACACATATTCAGAACCTCTCTGGCCACAGGGGATGTGCCAGAGGACTGGCGAACCGCTAATGTAGTTCCATTATTCAAGAAGGGGAGTAGGGAAAAACCGGGGAACTACAGGCCAGTGAGCCTAACATCAGTGGTGGGAAAATTATTGGGAAAAATTCTGAGGGACAAAATTAGTCTCCACTTGGAGAGGCAAGGATTAATCAGGGATAGTCAACATGGCTTGGTCAAGGGAAGATCATGTCTGACTAATTTGATGGAATTTTTTGAGGGGGTGACTAGGTGTGTGGATGAGGGTAACGCAGTGGATGTGGTATACATGGATTTCAGTAAGGCCTTCGATAAAGTCCCGCACAGGAGACTGGTCAAGAAGGTAAGAGCCCATGGAATCCAGGGTGCCTTGGCACGTTGGATACAAAACTGGCTTAGTGGCAGAAGGCAGAGGGTGATGGTCGAAGGTTGTTTTTGTGACTGGAAGCCTGTGGCCAGTGGGGTACCACAGGGATCGGTGCTGGGTCCCTTGCTGTTTGTGGTCTACATTAATGACTTGGATATGAATGTAAAACGTATGATCAGTAAGTTCGCGGATGATACAAAAATTGGTAGGGTGGTAAATAGCGAGGAGGGTAGTCTCAGTCTGCAGGACGATATAGATGGGTTGGTCAGATGGGCGGAACAGTGGCAAATGGAATTTAACCCGGAAAAGTGCGAGGTGATGCACTTTGGGGGGACTAACAAGGCAAGGGAATACACAATGAATGGTAAGACCCTAGGCAAGACGGAGGGTCAGAGGGATCTGGGTGTGCAAGTACACAGATCCCTGAAGGCGGCGGAACAGGTGGATAAGGTGGTAAAAAAGGCATATGGGATACTTGCCTTCATTAGCCGAGGCATAGAATATAAGAGCAAGGAGGTTATGATGGAGCTGTATAAAACACTGGTTAGGCCACAGCTGGAATACTGTGTGCAGTTCTGGTCGCCACACTACAGGAAGGATGTGATAGCTTTGGAGAGGGTGCAGAGGAGATTCACCAGGATGCTACCAGGGCTGGAACGCTTCAGCTATGAAGAGAGACTGGGCAGATTGGGTTTGTTTTCCTTGGAGCAGAGGAGGCAGGGGGGGGACAAGATTAAGGTGTACAAAATTATGAGGGGCATAGATAGGATGGATACTAAGGAGCTTTTTCCCTTAGTAGAAGGGTCAATAACTAGGGGGCATAGATTCAAGGTAAAGGGCGGGAGGTTTAGAGGGGATTTGAGAAAGAACTTTTTCACCCAGAGGGTGGTTGGAGTCTGGAACTCACTGCCTGAAAGGGTTGTGGAGGCTGGAACCCTCACAACATTCAAGAAGCATTTGGATGAGCACTTGAAATGCCATAGCATACAAGGCTACGGACCAAATGCTGGAATATGGGATTAGATTAGACAGGGCGTGATGGCCAGCGCGGACACGATGGGCCGAAGGGCCTCTATCCGTGCTGTATAACTCTATGACTCTATCTGTCAAGTGTATGAAGGGAGATTCCCTTCTCCTATTGGCTCCCTATGGCCGACGTGATTCCCGGGACGCTTGTGAACCACATGCGCCTCTGAGATACGTGGGCCCTACGCATTTCGAGTTTGGAGAGGCCCAGGAACGGAAGTATATGCACCTCGGGAGCCCTCGCTTAAGTCCGTAGATTTTTTTCCCAGATCGGAAGCCTCTGATCGGAAAATACGGGCCAGTATATATTTCAGTTTGTCTATAGGTGCTCTATATCATCGATCTTATATGAAAAGGAAAAGCCTTCTCCATTGGCTGTTTCAATTGTTTCCATAGAGCTGTTGTCTACAGTTGGTCTTTTGTTAGCTGATCTCCACGACTGCATTTGTCAAGGAGTTTGTCTCCAGGCCAATATAATTGCAGTTGTCTTAAGGCGCACTGGGGAATGTTTTTAACAGTTGTTTGCACCAGCACTATTGCAACCTTTGGCCCAGCACTTGGAAGAAATAAAAGGCGTTGTGCCAGCAGAGGCCAAATGTCTCCCTTGCAGTAGCAATGGTTGAGGGGCCAGCCTTTGCGATTGACAGAGGGCGGAGCAGTCAGGAGAGGTCGGATTTGATCTGAACTGCCCAGCTCTTATGCAACAATGCACAACATTTTTACCAGCTCCAGATGCGGGTCAGCTTAATAAAGTAGCAGTAACATTTTGATTGGAAGCAAAAATGGTCTCCGCTCACATCCTGCTGAGACAGGGATGAAAAATGACCTTTTTAAACTCCCACATTTAGTTAGTGTTTTTTTAAAAAATAACAGGTGTGTGGCTGATAATCCTTCGTACTGCGGTTGACATTCAAGGCAATTGCACAGACGGCAAATGTTGACACTCAAGTGACAGAAATACAGTTTCTTTGTACGTCACTGCCAACAGCGGGATCGTAAAAGTGGAATTCTGCTGACTGATGTCACAATCAGTCACTTCTTTCCTTCCAGGGTCGTTTTTGATAGATTACCTGATCCAGCTGCCTTGGGCTATGGTGTTCACTTTCAGGGCTAATTTCAGGTGATTGTCTATTGTTCAAGCTTTGCCATTGTTATTAGCTCCGTCCTTGGAGCTGCACTCACCTGTTGCGGGTGCAAAGTAAACATTCAGTCTCACCTCCGTCAATGGGTCACTTGCCCCACGTCCATATTTGTATCAATATATGTTATGCTTTAATCTGGTGCTTGCTTTAGTATTGGGCAGTTAATTTACGAGTGTTGAAATGGTCACAAAATGGAGCAGCATTCATTCAGGTCGTCAATATACTTTGCTGGTTTCATATATGCCATGTGTCATCGAACTGATGCAGTTTGAGTGTCCAGAGCCACAGTTACTTGAGCACCACTTACCAGTCCAGTTTAGCTTTGTTGTGACCATCTACCTAGGCAAGTGTTAAAATGTTACGTCTGATTGGGGAATACATACGGTTAAAGCCAATCTATTCAATCCTTATTTCTCCTAAAAAAGTGTCTCTCTTCAATTATGATTTATACATTAAAAAAACACATTAAAACACAAGGAGGGATCATTTGATCATTTACATACTACCCTGGTGGCAACACCACTGTGCAAGCACCATCAGTGCAAGGGCGGCAGCGGATCAAGATGAAGGTCCACCACCATCTTCTCACCGTAACTAGGAAGGGCAATAAATGGGGTCTTCCCAACTTCGCTCTTATCCCAAGAACAAATTAAACAAGTGGTAATGAAACCTTTTGCACATCATCAACACAAGTCACTGCCATTGGTTAATTTATAACACAATCAGAATACGGTACCATTATTTCAATCTACCATTATTCAATTACCGGTTACAATATCAGTAATATACATGATTCAGTGCTGGCAGTAAAGGGACAAAATGAAGTCTACATGGAGACAATAATAGCTATAATTTGCTTAGCTGGAGTGATTTATTTTCATCAAACCACATCCTTAGAAATCCTAATATCTCACACACACACGCACGCACACTAAAGCTCCCAAGCTATATCGAATGCAGGATCATCAAAGAAAGATCTGAAAAGACAGAGGAGCTAAAAAAGGAGCACAATGCTCAAAAGGTCAAAAGAACATTGTCAAGATGCTATGCCAAGAGTCCAATTTGGTTAGAGGAGAAGATTGCAAAGATCTTCAAAATTATTCCTGAGGGTGACGTACTTACCCCAAAGTGTCATAGGCCTAGTAAATTACTTTCTCTACCTCTGTGCAATCTCCCTATAAAAGTAATTGGAAAAGCACTGTGCATAAATGTAACCTAAGCACTATGCCAATATAAGTCTTTAACGTCTCCAAGGTCTTGCGTAGAATATTGCATTACTGAACTCTGGAATTCTCTTCCTAATCCCATCTGCCTTGCTATACCCTATGCCACCTACAAAGGCTTCTCAAACCTACTTCTTTGACCACACTTTTGTCACCTCTAATTCTAAATCCTCTGATGAAATCGGAGCTTTGTCCTGTTTCAGAATATAATTCTTTTTAAATGTTCTCGGATAGATTTTCTGGATTGGAACTATCCATTAATTGGACAAATAGGTGGAAATCATCAGACGTCCGCCCATTTGGTGTCCTTTCCACATTTTTGGTCAGGTTTTGCACTAGTGCCAGTGTGCTCGCCAGTCTGCAGTTAGTTATATTACAATTAGGCGTGAATGGAACTAGTATAGCACTGACCCTTCTACCCACTGCTAGAAAATGGGCACCCAGGGTGTGCTGTTTATGGAGGTATATTTAACAAACCTTTTAGCAGAACTTTTAGCCAACTTTCAGCCCTTTCCTGGACCTTTTTTCCCCCCTTTGGTTTATTTTTGTTTCGTTTCAGTTTCTAATTCGTTTACAAGAGGCTTTGTGCCAAGTCTGCTGGCCCGGCCAGTTTTTGGTATGCCCATGCCACCTTCCCTCATGTTGCAGTGCAGTTCTACGGTGGCCTGGTGCAGCGAGCAGTCCACTTCCCTCACTATGTTACACCACTTCTATCTAGCCAGTGACCAAACAGGGGCTGGATTGTAGTGCACTCCCATCACTTGGCCACAGACCTCATTTATTGCCTCCGTATTTATTGTACTAATCATTGGGTAACAAAAATGCCTGGGACAACCCAAACAATCTTTATAAAAGCTGCAAAATACAAGCAACCATTTCAAGGGTTACCAACATTGCCTTTAAGTGGCCACATCCCTTTAAATTTATATCCCTTTCATGTCTACTTATTGACGATTTCCCACCCTCTTCTGGTTCAAGGTCGGTTCGTGAGGTTGGAGGAAGTTGCAGAGAAAGGGTGGGAGGCGAGGCGAGGCCATAAAAAGATTTGAATGTGAGGAGGAGAATCTTAAATTTGTGGCATTGGCAGCCAATGTAGGCCATTGAGGACAGGGGTGACGGGTGAATGAGACTTGGTGCTAGATAGGATACGGGCAGCAGAGCTGAAGTTTATAGAAGGTGCAGGATGGAAGGCCAGCCAGCAGAGCATTGGAGTGGGTGATTCTGGAGGTGACAAAGCTAGGGCGAGGGTTTCAGCAGCAGAGGGTCTGAGGCAGGGTCGGACGCGGACAATGTTAGAAAAATGAGAGGTGATCTTATCGAAACATATAAGATACTGAGGGGGCTCGACAGGGTAGATGCAGAGAGGATGTTTCCCCTCATGGGGAAATCTAGAACTCGGGGGCACAGTCTCCGAATAAAGGGTCGCCCTTTTAGAACGGAGGTGAGGAGGAATTTCTTCTCTGAGGGTCGTGAATCTGTGGAATTCTCTGCCCCAGAGAGCTGTGGAGGCTGGATCATTAAATACATTTAAAATGGAGATAGTCAAATTTTTGCAAGATAAGGGAGTGAAGGGTTATGGGGAGCGGGCTGGGAAGTGGCTTTGAGCCCAAGATCAGCCATGATCTTATTGAATGGCGGAGCAGGCTCGAGGGGCCAAGTGGCCTATTCCTGCTCCTATTTCTTATGTTAGAGGTGGAATCAGGCAGTTTTTGTGAGGGAGAGGATATGGGGGGTCAGAAACTCAGCTTGGGTTCGAATAGGACACCAAAGATGCGAACAGTCTTGTTCAGCCTGGGACAGTGGCCGGGGAGGGCTATGGCTTTGGTCATTCCCATCTTTAGCTAGAGAAAATTGTGGCTTATCTGAGACTGGATGTTGGACAGGCAGTCTGATGACCGAGGGAATGGAGGGGTTGAAGAGGCACAGCATACGTGTGGAAGCTGACCCCATGTCCACCAATGTTTCCTCCAAAAGGGCTGCATGTAGATGCAGAAGAGGAGGGGAGCCAAGGATAGATCTCGGGGAACTCTGAAGGTAACAGTGCAGGGATTGGGATAGAAGCCATTGTTGGAGATGCTTTGGCTATGATTGGATAGGTAAGAATGAAGCCAAACGAGAGCAGTCCCACTGAGCTGGTAGAACAGAGGCGAGGCGCTGGAAGAGGGTCGTGTGATCGACCCCATCAAAGGCCGCAGAGAGGACAAGGAGGGACAATGCACCACGATCACACTTTAGCTGCCAATGCAAGTCTACCAAGATTATGCCTGTAGTCATCGATATGCATAGCTTTCGGAGATTGTACAAATTACAGCCATGTGAATTATTGTGCTCAAATCTTCTTCTCCAAATCTAGAGCAACTTCAAGAGTACTTCCTTCAATTTTACCCACTGCTCCCCACTTGGGAGTTTGAGTAGGTAAATTGCTCTGCAGTTCTGTCAATGCTGCTCCGTGTTCAATCACTAGGAGGTGCACAAGGGCAACTTAGTGACGTGCCTCCTGTTTTGCTACCCCTCATAGGGAAACATTGTTTGCCGTTTCACTCAGAATGGCTCAGCCATTACACATCTTCTCACTTTCTCCTTGTGGGAATTTCTGGGTGTGAGCCTGTGCCCTGCAGCATCGCGGTACAGAGCCATGATACCAAAAAGGTACTAATATGCCAAGTCTTAGCTAATTAGAGCTCTTAAAAACTGGTCAGCACAGGTGCAAGAGGGATTTACCACAGCCATTTTACTACATTCTAACTGATTAATACTCTGAAGAACACCCTACTTAGACTCACAATAATAGCACATCTGACGAGAGTGCCACTCAAAACAGGAAGGGAAGAATAGCATCTGGATCAGCATATTAAACAGGTGATGCAATGCGATTATTTTGAAATTCTTTGCTTCAAAACAAAATCCAAACCGCAGAATAAAACCATGCTGTACAGTCACTATATATGCCCCAGCAGCTGAATTGACTCTGCAAAAATGGCTCCCGTCACAGGCCTCATTATTTATTCAGTATGCAAGAGTCATTTGTTGCCTCGTAAACTCTGCAACTCCAGTGTATTTCTCTGAACTCTCAGCCCATAGTGCGGTCTGCAGCTGGCTTGTTTGACTTCACTTTTATGAAAACATTTTGATTTCTTTTTTTATTAAGTCAGCTCCGGTCTCCTTCCTCTCGTCAGTGGGAAAGGTGAAACCGACGAGGCTGTGGACATCTTCAGGGGTGGTATCAGAGCTGTCAATATTGACCCACCACGAGATGGGTTTGAGCGCAGAGAGAGTCGACCCACCCGCTCAGTTTTATTTGCTTCCGCCAAACAGCCTGACGGAAAATGAAAAGAAAGTCACACTCTAGCAAATAAGAGTGAAGACCAGGATTTGAATTTATGCCTCTTAAAAAAGAGTCCGCCACACTAGGAGTGCAGCAGTTACCAATCTCTTTCAGCCTGATGCTCCCAGTGAACAGATCTCGCTCAAAATAACAGGGCGCTGTTTCTATATTGGCAGACGTTCTCGGGCAGTTCTGATGAAAATCTGCCCTTTTGATCCCAGAACAAGATCAGGATATCGGAGATAAAAAGAAAATAGACTTGCATTTCTATAGCGTCTTTCACGACCACCGGATGTCCCAAAGCGCTTTACAGCCAATGAAGTACTTCTGAAGTGTAGTCACACGTATAAAGTGGGAAACGCGGCAGCCAATTTGCGCACAGCAAGCTCCCACAAACAGCAATGTGATAATGATCAGATAAATCTGTTTTTGTTACGTTGATTGAGGGATAAATATTGGCCAGGCCACCAGGAATGAGACCCCGGCTCTTCTTCGAAATAGTGGCTGTGGAATCTTTTACGTCCACTTGAGAGAGCAGACGGGGCCTCGGTTTAACATCACATCCAAAAGGCGGCACCTCCGACAGTGCAGCACATGTTCAGCACTGCACTGGAGTGTCAGCCTAGAATTTGGTGCTCAAGTCTCTGGAGTGGAACTTGAACCCACGACCTACTGACCTCAGAGGCGAGAGTGCTACCCACTGAGCCACAGCTGACCAAGAAATTAAGTTAAAAGAAAATGAGTTTGGGATGTGGTTGACGAAATACAATCAATCATCGGCATGATGCCAATGTACAACTGGTATGATCCTCGCTCCCACCTTCATTATGAAACCTCTTAGAATAACAGAAAATGCTGGAAATACTCAGCAGGTCAGGCAGTATCCGTGGAGCAAGAAATAGAGTTAAAGTTTCAGGTCTGTGACCCTTCATCAGAACCTTCTGACAAAAGGTCATCGACCTGAAGCGCTAACTCTCTTTCTCTCTCAACGGATGCTGCCTGACCTGCTGAGTATTTCCAGCATTTTCTGTTGTTATTTCAGATGTCCAGCATCCATAGTATTTTGCTATTGTAACCGCTTGGAATACTTTGCTATTCACTGTACTGTAGCGATTCGTGTGCATCACCACTAAATAATCGAGTTCGACGAACTATAAATAAGTTGTTTATTTACAGGAACAGGTTAAATACAACAGGTAAGGTAGCAGGTAAGATGGCTGACTGTAGGAGCACCGTGGTGTAGGTCTTTCCCCAGCAGGGACGCCACGAGGACTAACTAGAAGTTTCCCAGCCCAACTGCCAGCAGGTTCCGAACCCAACTGCCAGCAGGTTCCGAGCCCAACTGCCAGCAGGTTCCGAGCTCTACTGTTGGAAGGTTCCGAGCTCTGATGTCATGACATCAGAGTACAGGAGAGAAACCTGAGTATAGTAACAGACACATACAGTAAGGTAAGTTAAAGGGAATTATGTATCTCAATGTAAGGGACAACCAGTGGTACTGCCAAAGTACTCTATTAAAATGTCCCTTTAAGGTTTTATTGGGATGCTGGAGATCGACGTTTAAAAGTTGTACCAATAAATGAAAAGAAATTCTAAAAACAAAATCTGTTTGTAAAATAATTTGTTCCATTTCAGATTTGGTTAATTTCAGCTGTAAGTTGACCTGAAATAACCAGGAACATGGCATTGAGACATTGTTTTTCCCCATCAAGGTCAGAATCCTTCAAATTGTCTACATTAAGCTACCTTATCTGAAGCAGTATTCCACCACCTTTCTTGTGTACAAACTGTAGTACCCCTTTCAAAATCAAAACTTCTAAAATATAAAAACAGTTGTTCTTCTCTCAAGTGAACACAGCTTTCCAAGTCCATTTCATCCAAAGAATGGCTTGTTGTATATAATTTCAGTCAGCTTACTCCACTCTGTAATCGCACACATGCTGTGATTATTTTCTAGTTGCTTGCAGCTTCTGTGTTGTAACTGCGAGCCAAAAAGCAGGAATTAGATTTTTCTAATTGCGAGAGGCTCTGGTGAAGTAACAGTTCCTTCCTTGGAAGCGAGTTTCAAGAGTTCAGGTAGTCAGTGGTCCGGGAGCAGACCAATCGTTTCATTTGTTAATCGGGGAAGGGGGAGGGAATGGTTTAGACCCTCAGCTCAAGTCGGTCAAGTGTTTTTTTTCATGGGATAAGAACAAACAAGCAAAGAGTAAGCAATTCCAGATCCACAAATGGTTTGGCGTTCGAAACAGATAATTACAGCAAAACTTGCTTAGTGTGAGCATTCCAGGGAGCTTTCCTTTTGATCCCACCAATCAAAATGGCTACTATGTACCCAGAAATAATGTGTGCATTGATGTTATTGCACTGTAGTCTTGTGCAGTTAATGTAAAACTACATTTAAAATTCTGAAAACTCGGTATAAAAAGCCTGGTTGAACAGTATTTCAAAAGCCAAGCTCTGTTGGAGGCACAAAGCCAAGATTGAACTTTTCAATTACACAGCAAGGTGCGGAAAGTGTAAGTTCTCTAATGGCTGAGCAAAGCAGTGAACTCCGCTGCAGCAGTGAGCACACTAAATATGGGTGCCAGGAATTTCCTCGGGGGTTCTCCCGATCAACCGGTGTAACTTTGGCGGGATCAGTGTAACTTCGGCGGAAGAACAGTGGAAACCCCGGGTATACTAATGTGGCAGAGACCACATAGGGAGAGTAACACAATTCACTATGTTTAACCAATGTTGTTATCGCTCCACGTTATGTACGGAACTTGGTTGGGTTATCGGGGCAGGGTCCCTTTAAGAGTCGTCGATTGTGTGATGTCATAGCATAGCCCTGCGACGAGGTCGAGTCCCTCAGTCCATGCGGAGAGTTAATAAAGCTAACACGCGTTTTTCTTTGCTGCTATGAAAGTCTCGCAGTCTGTTGATTTCCAGCGACTCCTACATTGGTGACCCCGTTTCTCTTTTGGACGTTTCCAAAGACTTTATCCGAGATGGCGACGAACGCCGTTTCTCTCAAATTACCGGAGTTTTGGGAACGACAGGCTGCCGCTTGGTTCGCCCAGGCCGAGGCTCAGTTTGCACTCCGGGACATCACCGCGGACGACACAAAGTATTATTACGTTGTCTCTGCTCTCGGCAGCTCCACCGCGGCCAGAGTCGTGAGCCTGCTCGAGGACCCCCTGGAGCACCACAAATTTGCAACACTGAGAACGCACCTCCTAGAGACTTTTGGACTAACTGAACCCGAGCGCGCACGCCAGCTTCTCTCTCTACCCGGGCTTGGCGACTCCAAGCCCTCAGAACTGATGGACCACATGTTAACCCTCCTGGGCAAGCACAAGCCATGCTTCCTCTTCAGAGAACTGTTCCTACAACAGCTGCCAGGGCAGGTACGGTCAGCTTTAGCCAACTCTCATACTAGTGATTTCCGTGACCTGGCCAAGGAGGCCGACAAATTTTTCTCCGCCGGGCAACAGTACTGCGTGGCCATGCGGGGCCCTGCCCCCACCGCCACAGCCCAACGGCGGCAGCCCCCAAACATGTGCTTCTACCATGCGCAGTTCGGCCCCAAAGCTAAGAAGTGCCGGCCCCCGTGCAGCTTTACCGCGTCGGGAAACGCGAAGGCCCACTCATTGGCTACCATGGCTGTCGGCCGTTCAGGTTGTCTGTTATTAATTTACGGACACTGACTCTGGACATCGTTTCCTCTGCGACACGGGTGCCCAGGTGAGCGTCCTGCCCGCGTCAACCATAGACATACAGGGGGGGAACCACGGCCCCGCCCTCAAAGCTGCCAATGGCAGTTCCATCCATACCTTCGGGAAACGGAGCGTGGCGCTGTGTTTTGGCAGACAGTGTTTCGCTTGGGACTTTGTTACAGCGAAAGTGTCCACCCCCCTTCTCGGCGCTGACTTTCTCTGCGCCAATGGCCTTTTGGTGGATGTCAAAAACCGACGTCTCGTCCACGCTGAGACTTTCAGTTCGCTCCCGTTTTCGCTCAGTGGTTCCGGCACGACAAAGTTGTCCAGCGCACTCTCGGCCTCCGACGAGCTTTCCCGCCTCCTCACCGGGTTTCCGGACCTCACAAAGCCCACTTTCTCGTCCGCCACCACCAAGCACGGGGTAGAACACCACATCCCGACCATCGGTCCGCCCGTCTACGCCCGCGTTCGGCGCCTCGACCCGGGGAAACCCGCCATCGCTAAAGCCGAGTTCGACACGATGGAGCGCCTTGGCATCATTTGCCGGTCGAACAGTCCGTGGGCCTCGCCCCTCCACATCGCACCGAAACCAGGCAGCGGTTGGCGCCTGTGCGGCGATTACCGGCGCCTCAACGACGCTACGACCCCCGACCGCTACCCAATTCCACACATCCAGGACTTTTCCGCCCGCCTGGCCGGGAAAGTTGTTTTCTCTAAAGTGGACCTCGTTCGGGGTTACCACCAGGTCCCCGTCCGGCCGCAGGACGTCCCGAAAACCGTGGTGATCACCCCGTTCGGGCTGTTTGAATTCCTCCGCATGCCATTCGGTCTCAAAAACGCCGCTCAGGCTTTTCAACGCCTAATGGACACCGTGTTACGGGACCTGCCATTCCTGTTCGTCTACCTGGATGACATTCTCATCGCCAGTGCCTCCAGGACGGAGCATGTGTCCCACCCCCGGACTCTCTTCGAACGCCTCGGCCAGCACGGCCTAATCGTCAATTTGGCCAAGTGCCAGTTCGGGCTGTCCTCGATCGACTTTCTCGGGCACCGCATCATGAAGGACGGGGCGGTGCCGCTGCCGTCGAAAGTGGAGGCAGTGAAGGATTTTCCACGACCCCTCACCATGAGGGCCCTGCAGGAGTTTTTAGGCATGGTGAACATTTATCATCGCTTCGTTCCCGGGCAGCCCAGCTTATGCGGCCCCTTTACGAGGCCCTCAAAGGCAAGCCCGCCAAGCTCACCGTCGAATGGTCCGAGCAGATGGCCAATTCTTTCACAGACACGAAAAGGGCCCTGGCTAACACGACCATGCTGGCGCATCCGTTGCCCGATGCGCCGATTGCTCTCACCACTGACGCTTCGGACTATGCTGTCAGCGCCGTCCACGAACAGTGGGTCAACGGCACCTGGCAGCCGCTCGCCTTCTTCAGCCGGCAGCTCCGCCCCAATGAGCAGAAGTACAGCACCTTCGATCGCGAGCTTCTCGGCCTCTACCTCGCCATCCGACACTTCCGTTTCCTGCTGGAGGCCCGCCCGTTCACGGCGTTCGTGGACCACAAGCCGTTGACCTTCCCCATGGCCAAAGTTTCCGAGCCGTGATCGGCCTGCCAGCCGCGCCAGCTTTCCTTCGTCTCCGAGTTCACGATGGACATCCAGCATGTAGCTGGAAATAACAACCCTGTCGCCGACTGTCTCTCCTGGGCCGTCGCCAGCGCCGTACACCTCGGCATCAACTACACCCACATGGCGGCCGACCAGGCCTCCGACCCGGACGTCCAGGCCTACAGGACGGCTGTCACGGGCCTTCAGTTAGTGAACGTCGCGTTTGACGATGCCGGCACCATGCTCCTGTGCGACGTCTTCGCTGGGCAGCCACGCCCCGTCGTGCCCGATGGGTGGAGACGGCAGGTTTTTGATGCCGTCCATAGCCTTTCCCACCCGGGCAGGAAGCCATCACAGAAGCTGGTGGCAGCTAAGTTCGTCTGGCACGGGCTCAAGAAGGACGTTCGTGACTGGGCCAATACCTGCGTGGTATGCCAGCGCTCGAAAGTGCATCGCCATACTAAGGCCCCGTTGGCGCCTTTCGCGGTGCCCGAGAGGTGGTTCGACCATGTTAACGTGGACCTGGTGGGGCCCCTGCTGCCCTCCCGTGGGTTCACTCACCTCCTCACGATGGTCGACAGAACCACCCGATGGCCGGAAGCCGTCCCGCTGTCGTCAACAACGTCCGCCGATGTGGCTCGGGCATTCATCAACACTTGGGTCGCCCGGTTCGGCACCCCATCTGACGTCTCCTCCGACCGGGGGCCCCAGTTCACGTCGGAGCTCTGGAACGCTGTCGCCCAAGGACTCGGGTTGAGACTCCACCGCACCACCGCATATCACCCTCAGGCTAACGGGCTGTGCGAACGGTTTCATCGCTCCATGAAGGACGCGCTCCGGGCCAGCCTCCGGGATGACAGTTGGATCGACAGACTTCCGTAGGTCATGCTGGGACTCAGGACCGCCCCCAAGGAGGACCTCCAGTCCTCATCCGCCGAGCTCGTCTACGGGCAGCCGCTGCGGGGATTTCGTCCCCAACGCCACGGACCCTTGGTCCGCAGCCAGTCAGTGGTCCGCCCTCCTGGACAACGCCAAGGTTTTCGCGCTGGTGCCCACGTCGCAGCACGGTCTCCCTCAGTCCCACGTTCCGCCCGACCTTCGTGCGGCGGAGTATGTTTTCGTCCGCCACGACGCCCACCGGGGACCTCTTCACCCACCCTACGACGGACCATTCCGCGTCCTGGAAGCCGGGGACAAGGCCTTCATGGTGGATGTCGGCGGTAAGCCGGACTACATTTCCGTGGACCGTCTTAAGCCGGCCCACCTGGATCTGGACCGACCCGTTGGGTTGGCTCAGCCCCCGCGGCGGGGCCGACCTCCCGCTTCTGCACCCTCAGTCCACCACCGAGCGCCCGGGGACCCTCCGGCGACCCCCCCAGTCCCCGCCCCAGACTTAAGGAGCCATTTTGGCCGTGTGATCTGGGCCCCTCGACGACTGACATTGCCAGTTCTAGTGAATTCTGGGGGGACGTATGTGGCGGAGACCACATGGGGACAGTAACACAATTCACTATGTCTACCCAATGTTGTTATCGCTCTACGTTATGTACGGAACTTGGTTGGGTTATCGGGGCAGGGTCCCTTTAAGAGTCGTCGATTGTGTGATGACGTCATAGCCCTGCGACAAGGCCGAGTCCCTCAGTCCATGCGGAGAGTTAATAAAACTAACACGAGTTTTTCTTTGCTGCTACGAAAGTCTCGCAGTCTGTTGATTTCCAGCAACTCCTACACTAACGGGGTTTCCGCCAATCTTATGAAGTTATGGTGGCCGAGGATCGGAGGTTGCAGAGATGCTCAGGAGTCCTGGGACTCGGATTACATGGATACTCGTCCGAAAAGAAGGTTGTTTGAGCAACATCAGACCTGCGGCCTAGCTAGTGTCCGAGGATGTGCATTAACTGACGGAGAGTAACACAGAAGTGCGCACCTCCCATTTGCGGCACCATCATCTTCGTCCCTGCAGGCAACAGTGGAGCACGTGGCAGCTTCATCAGGACCCGTGACATTGCCCCACCACACAACTCGCCCAGGACCAGTATGTGCCTCCTCCATCACAGTAGCACAGACTGCTGCCCGGGAGGCAGTAGGTGACAGGATAGACAGTACCCTGCAAACTGTCTTTCAGACACTAATGACTAAGAAATAGCTGTTAAGAATCAAAATCCCATTTTTGAATCTAAGGAACAGAGAAATAAACTGAAAAAATGCAGCCGGGAATAAATGGCAGGAATATCAGCAAGGTCAGATAACAAGCACAAGTGACAAATGGCCGCGGCCAGGACACAGAAGTGATGAGGGAGTCATAAAATACAAGACAACATGGAACCAGAAAGTCATAAAATGTTCTTAAAGAAACATAACAAGACCTTTAGAACAGAGATAAGGAGGAAAATGACCTCATGAGACTGGGGGGGGGCTGTCAGAGATACCCTCTCCCTTGTAATTGAACAATGGGATGGGTAAAAATGATTGACACCAGGCAATCACCAGCCCATCGAAATAAGGTATCAAAACCAAGATGACCGAGAGAGGAAAACAGACAGCTAGGGGCGAAGGCTTCCTCGAGATGGAAATCAATGCTGGCTTATGCCCAACACCTTGATCAAGTTTAGCCTCTGAGGTGGATCCATGTTGGTTCATAACCTAACACCTCCAACAGCTCGAGGGACGAACTGACAGAAGTGACTGCTGCTGCAGGCTGCAGGGATCCGCTGACCCGAGACCTCCATGCTGTCTCATCGGGCATCTAACCATCTGTCTGTCTGTCCATCCGTCCGGTCGTGGCATTCCGCTTCGAGGGTCGTAGATCGCTCTCTACTGTCACGGGTTGTATGTCTATTATATTTATCTTAACCACATGTAATATCGGATTATGCTTTGAACTTTGATGCTTTAATAAAATACCTTAAAACTCCTAAGACCCTTTGGGTAATGTGTGTGTGACCTGTGATCCAAATCTTACAGGACTGGGATACGGGCAGCTGTGTTTAAGGGGTTTTCAAGATCTGATAGCAGCCATTAAACCAGCCATTCCACCAGTCAGCGAACCAACAGATCCAGGGCCAAGTACAATGGCGCCAGCTAGGGTCCTCTGCATGAGGCTTACATCTCTCACGACTGCAGCACATGCTAGGCATCTGGCCTATCTTCTACGAGCATCACACAAGTAGGATGAGAAAGCAGGTTGTTGAAGCAGAAGCTCCAGAGGTGTAGTCTGCAGTGGGTCCTCCTCAAGTTCATGGGGGCATAAGAGAGCTACCTCAGTCCATGAGCTTTTTGTACAAGTGCAGCCACACCACCTCACCTTGGGTTGCACCTAGGAGAAGCATTACATGCAATTTGCATACAGAAACATGTGGTGTTTGAAGCACGATGGATGAAATGCATGTTGGGAACAAGACTTTTTTATATTTAGTGAGAGCCAATTTGCACACAGCAAGGTCCTACAAAGAGCAATGCAATAAATAACCAGTAATTTGGGTTGGCTAGGAGAGCAAGAGAAATGGTACCTGTCATAAATCTCATCATCGAGAAACTACCTATGAAATAACACTGGACGGCCAGCTGGTGGCGCTGTCCAAGGAGTATAAATACTCGGGCGTTGGCCCCAGCTTGTCAGGGCTATTTTGTAAAGACAAGGAGCTAGTGGATACAACTAGACCTCCATGTTCTGAAACAAGTTGATTGAAGCCTTGCTTTATGCTCAAACCAAGTGCGTCGTGAGTTTTATTTCATCAATTTAATCAACTTGATATTGACTCCACGCTTTGGGTGATTTCGGGAACAGCCAGCTACGACTCGAACCATAGAAGGGAACTCAGACAAGTAATCGATCCATCATGGAGAAACTACTCAGGCCCGCCCGTCTTGACCTGGACCCGAATTCATTTACAGCTGCTAAGGTATGGAAACACTGGTATCGTACTTTTAGCAACTTCCTCAGGGTGTGTGGTGAAAATGTTCCTGATAAATTAGAAATACTTGCTAATTACGTATCCCCTCATGTGTTTGATTATATCGAAGACTGTGTAGACTATGACACCGCTATCCAAATGACACAGCAGCTATATGTCAAGTTCCCAAATGAAATTTTTTCTCGGCATCTACTAACCACAACTCGACAACAACCCGGGGAATCACTTGACAAATTCCTTCAGAAACTTAGCAGGCTCAGCAAGGATTGTAATCTTAAAGCTGTTACAGCTGAGCAGTACCAGGAGGAGTTAATTCGTGATTTCTTTATTAATGGGATAAAGAGTAGCTTGCCTTTCAAAAGCTAGGCTTTATTAACCTTAAAAAACCAGCAGTACATGTTAAGCACCCAGTCTCAACCAAGCTGTAGAGAACTGAATTTAAGATGGCCACCACAGGTCACATGGAATCAACTAACCAATAAGTTTACAGCATATATCTCAAGGCAGGAAAACAGGCAACCAATTACAATGCTTCTTATAAAACAAGAATAATCACCACAGTCTCCCTTCATACGTCAGCGTCTGTTGGAGAATAAAACCCTCAAGTTACAGGCTGCCTATGACCAGGCATGTTCTCTGGACTTAGCAAAGAGGAATGCAGACACCTATCTTTTACCACGTGCATGGGCTGCTGCTATCTCTTTTAGTGACTCTTTCAATAGGCCTCGGGCAGAAGCCCTCACGGATGACGACGCCAACCCGGCTGATGACAACCCTACCCTAGAAACCTACACTGATGACGACCCCGCCCTAGCGGCATCTTGGCAATCTGGAAGGAAGTGTTTCTTCTGTGGAGGAGCGTTCCATTATAGGAAATTTTGTCCTGCTCGTAACGTGACCTACAATCATTGCAGCAAGAAAGGGCACTTTTCTAAGGTATGCCAGTCAAGAGCCACTGTTAGTAAGAAAGGCCACTTTTCTAAGGTATACCAGTCGAGAGCTCCTGTTAGTTTTGCAGCTATTATCTATAAAACTGCTCCTCCCCCAAAAGCCACTACTAGGGTTACAGCTGCAATCTATAAAACTGCTCCTCCCCCAAGAACCACTACTAAGGTTACAGTTGTCAAGGGTAAAACTGCCCCTCCTCCCATCACAGCTGTTTTTCCCCAAAGTTTGTCCCATGCAGCCATGAAGGTTTCGATAAATGGACACATTTTGAGTGCACTAATCGACTCATGCAGCTCTGACAGCTTCATTAGTGAGCGGGCTGTCAGTAAGTTAAAACTGCGTATTTACCCCTCGGACAGGGAAATTGCAATGGCTCTGACGACTGACCACCAATTCTTCTGGCTTTTGTCTTGTCGACCTTATTCTCAATGGCCGCACTTATTTCTCCACCCGGCTCGGGGTGCTCAAGAACCTATGCAGTGATGTGCTCCTGGGACAGAATTTCCAGAAACAACACAAAAGACTCACTTTCGAGTTTGGAGGGTCAAAGCCAGAGCTTACTATTTGCAAAGTACCATTTTGTGTGCTTTCGGCGGCTTCGCTCGACGAGTCCTCCTTGTTTGCCAATCTTTCCCCCCGATGTAAGCCCATAGTCACTAAATCACAACGTTTCAGCCGAGATGATCGAGCCGTTATCGAGGCAGAAATCTCTCGCCTTCTAGCCGACGGTATCATTCAGCCATGTTCATCTTCCTGGCGGGCTCAAGTCGTCATTGTTAAAAATCCTCTGAAGCAACACAAGAAACGTCTTTGCATTGCTTACTCGCCAACTATTAACCAGTATACCGACCTGGATGCCTACCCACTACCATGCATCGATGACTTGGTCAATAACCTTGCCAACTACAAGGTATTTTCAACTCTTGATTGAAAGAGCGCATATCATCAAGTACCGTTAAAGGACTCTGACAAAAAGTATACAGCCTTTGAGGCCAATGGTCCGCTTTACCAGTTTTATCGCCTTCCATTTGGGGTTACCAATGGGGTGGCCGTCTTTCAACGGGCAATGGATAGCCTAGTCAAACAGGAGAACTTAACAGACACTTTTCCATATCTAGATAATATCACCATTGCTGGTCATAACCAGAAGGAGCATGATGCCAATCTCCAGAAATTTTTTGACGTTCTCCGTCGTCGCAACTTAACCTTAAATGAGTCCAAATCTGTGAAATCAGTACCATCAGTCAACATCCTTGGCTACTGGGTGGGCAACGGTGTCATCAAACCGGATCTGGAGCGACTTTGTCTGCTTCAGGAGCTCCCTCCCCCTACGAATCTCAGCTCTCTTCGGGCACTCGACATGTTCGCCTATTATGCGAAATGGATACCCCACTTCTCCGACAAGATCCAGCCCCTGCTTCACATAGTCATTTCCATTGGAGGCAATGGCTATTTCAGTTTTCAACCTCCTCAAGCGACAACTGGAAAAAGCCACGCTTCAGTCCATTGATGAAAATCTTCCTTTCGTGGTTGAGTGCGATGCATCGGATGTGACGATCTCTGCTACCTTGAATCAAGGTGGTCGACCCGTTGCATTTCTGTCCAGAACTTTGCAGGGTAGCGAGCTCCATTATCCTCCTGTCGAGAAGGAGGCTACGGCCATCATCGAAGTGGTACATAAATGGAGTCATTTTCTCGCTCGTCACCATTTCACACTTATAACCTATCAGCGCTCCGTGGCCTTTATGCTGGATAACCGGAAACACACTAAAATCAAGAATAACAAAATACAACTCTGGAGGATGGAATTGGCTGCCTTTGGATACACCATACATTATCAACCTGGCAAAGAGAATGTGGCCCCGGATACCCTCATGCGGGCATTCTGCTCTTCTATGTCAACTTCAACTCTGGCGCATCTTCATACTGACTTATGCCATCCTGGCGTTACCCGTATGTTGCACTTTGTGCGATCTAAAAATCTCCCATTTTCTACGGAAGATGTGAAAAGAACGTGCTCCTCCTGTAAAATTTGTGCGGAGTTAAAACTGCAATTCTTCTGTCCATCGGATGGCTCACTCATACACGCTATGCTGCCTATGCAGCGACTCAGCATTGACTTTAAAGGGCCATTGCCTTCCTCAACGCGGAACACCTACTTACTGACTATGGTGGACGAATATTCACGCTTTCCCTTTGCTTTTCCCTGTCCCAATATGCTTACTTCCACAGTGATCAAATGCCTTGATCAAGTCTTTTCCCTTTGCGGTACGGCCAATTTCATCCACTCTGATTGGGGTCCCTCCTTCATGTCAAGCGAACTCAAAAGTTCTCTCTCCCAACGAGGAATCGCCACAAGTAAAATGACACCGTACCATCCCATCGGTAACGGACAGGTTGAGAGATACAATGCTATCATTTGGAACGCTGTTCATCTTGCGCTGAGGTCACGCAATCTACCAGACCAGCAGTGGGAAACTATGCTCCCTGACGCGTTGCATTCCATCAGGTCTCTCCTTTCTACTTCTACCAATGTCACACCTCACGAGCGGTTCTTCAGCTTCCAGCGTCGCTCCACCCATGGGATGTCTCTACCATCATGGTTGGCCGCTCCTGGTCCCGTGCTGCTCTGAAAATTCGTCCGATCGTCAAAAACCGATCCTCTAGTCGACGAGGTAGAACTTAGACGTCAATCCCACGTACGCCCACGTGCGGTACCCGGATGGCTGGGAGTCCACCGTTTCACTCTGGGACCTGGCTCCCTGTCCGGCCTGTTCCACGGAATCGACTGATGGAGGGACCCGCAGGGATGAGGCCGACTCTCTGCGCTCCCCCAAGGATGACGCCCTACCTGGGACATCGAGGGCTCTGCCGGCTGCCCTGCTGGATCCGCTCGGGGAGCCGAGCACTCCCCGTGGGATGGCCACCCTGGGCCAGGACGCCGGTCAATCTCCGGCTAACCAACGGGACGAAGCCAGTTCTGCGCCTGTGGGGACCCGCACCCAGAGTCACGATCTCCCCAGCCTCCCTCGGGTTGATCAGAGCAACACGGGCCCTGTCGATCCACCAGCACGGATCAAGCAGCCCAGGGACCAAGACACGGTCCGGGGAGACGTGCCTTCTGGCCATAAACAAAAATCTAAAAGACTGCAGCTATTCGTGGTCCGCCTAATCCGTTAAGAGGAAGTCGTCAGATTTCCAAATCTTTTAGGCAGGAAGAATGTCATAAATCTCATCATCGAGAAACTACCTATGAAGTAACACTGGACGGCCAGCTGGTGGCGCCATCCAAGGAATATAAATACTCGGGCGTTGGTCCCAGCTTGCCAGGGACATTTTGTAAAGACAAGGAGCTAGTGGATACAACTAGACCTCCATGTTCTGAAACAAGTTGATTAAAGCCTTGCGTTATGCTCAAACCAAGCACGTAGTGAGTTTTATTACATCAGTACCTTTTACGTCCAACTGAATAGGCAGATGGAGCCATAGTTTACCATCTCTACCAAAAGGCGACACATCTGGCAATGCAGTACTCCCTCAGTACTATGCTCCAAGTGTCAGCCTAGATTATGTACTCAAGTCCTGGAGTGGAGCGAGAGCCCACAACTTTCTGACTCCAGCAACAATGGCACCACAAGCCAAGCTGACAAATTGAGCGAGATACTGGCTTCGAAGCATGTGACTATTATACAATGTAATGCACAATTATTATTCTGCTGCTGTGGTGGACTTGTGAAACCAGAAAGTCAATTAAACAAAGCTTTAGGTCAATCAGAATTTAATTGTTTGAGGGAACTGTGCAGGGTGAGCACAATTAGAGTTTAGTTTCTCTTCAGACTGCACGTCAGAACTCAGGTCTGTGTTGCTCTGCAGAATTTAAACATGTGAATATCATCTTAACCTTTACTACTAAATTTCAAAATGCTGACTACCAAGTAAATCTGATTGGTGGTCCCGATCTCATTTGTAACCTCCAAACTCTTATTTAATGCATATTATCTTTCTTCTGCTGGATCAGGAGAGATTTAAAATTTAAACTTATTTTGAATAGATTCATTGCAAAGTTTCAATATTTTAAATTTACAACAACCTTTGCTTCCTCCAAAATCTGATAGGTAAACTGAGTCAGGGGTTATGTACACTCTGGCTCTTTATCAGTTAGGGTATTTTCAACTGCTGGGTGACACTGTATGTTCCAAATGACTGCCCTGAAGACCTTAATATTACTGAATGCAGTTATTTGGACATTTAAATCGAAAGCATCAGCTTGGCTAGTTTGGTTGCACTCTTACGTGAGTCGTAAAGTTATGGGTTCAAATCCCATTCCAGGACTTGAGTACTTATCCAAGCTTACATCCCTGTACAGTACTGAGGGAGTGCTGTATTGCTGGGTGGGATGTTAAACCGGAGACCCTATTCACAGAATCACAGAAACCTCACAATGCAGATAGAGGCCATTTCGGCCCATCGAGCCTGCACCGACACATATCCCACCCCCGATCCCCGTAACCCCTACACCAACACATATCCCACCCTATCCCTGTAACCCCACGTATTTAATCCCCCTAACACTAAGGGTCAATTTTATCATAGCCAATCAACCTAACCTGCACATCTTTGGACTGTGGGAGGAAACCGGAGCACCCGGAGGAAACCCACGCAAACACGGTGGTTCAAGTGGACATTAAAAGATCCCATGGCACAATTTGATGAAGATTGGAGAATTCTCCTGATGACTTGGCCAACATTCCTCCTTCAGCCAACACAACCAAAAGCTGAGCTATTTTTAACACAGCAGTCACTTTGCCCATGTAACAGACACTGTGAGTAAGTGATTCAACGCTTAGTACTTTAGATATTTCAGAGAGACATGATAAGGCACTGTAATGTAAATCTCTCTCTTACAATTTATCTACCATGATTTTTATATAAAATAGCTTCTCTTTTTATAACAGCTCTGCATAATGTTTAATTATTTAAATAGAAACCAGACCTCGTCCCAAAATCCCGTTGATTTCTGCAGTAATACTTCAAAGAACAGATTCCCTGTGTAATATTAACGTTACGCAGACAGAGTGGAAAAGATGCTGGTAGATGAAGAATATCCATCTTCATGTGGTTTGTGTAACCTACAATTTACATTCAACATTTTTTTCCCTCTTCTGGTCCAACGCCACAAGACTTTGCAGAAGTCTACCACAACACACAGTTTTAGCAGCTCCCTAGAACACAGTATTGTGACTCACTGCTGGCTTCAGTAGACAAAGACCAAGCCAGCACAGGATCAATACCCGATGTAACCAGCTCTATGGAACTGCATCATTATGATCCACTCATAATCCTCAGAGTTCATCAAATCTTTTTTCCATTAGAAGTGTGTGTGTGTGTGTGTGTGTGTGTGTGTGTGTGTGTGTGTGTGTGTGTTAATTGCTTGTGTGAGCTGCTACCAATAAATTGGATGCATTTTGAAAGTGAGGGAGCAGAATTTCATTGGAACATAATTGGCCATAAACTATTATACCCAACTGTTGGCATTGCAGGAACCCTGGAAGAACCAGTTGAGAGTACTCCCAAGTATATAATTTACTTTTATGTGGACTTCTGAAGCAGATAAAGTACAAAAATTACTTCAGAAAAACGCTGTTTCATATTTCTAACCTGCTTACCTAAAAGGCCAATAGATTTGATTGCAGTAAATCAATGGTGTTAGATTCTTGGTGCACAGTTCAATGAAAAACATTGAAACTGTCAATGAAGGGGAGTTTAATGCAGTTTTTTTTTAGGGACCATAAGTAGTTTGCAATCTTGCTTTCTGTTAACCAAACTGTCACATAAGCACTGAAATAATTCTAAATACGCATCATTCAGAAAGTTAAAAAGGGACAGAACAAATAGGGTGCCGCAGCTTTTGTGCAACCCCCCACCCCCCCCACCCCCTAATTTGTATTTTTTTTTAATGAAGTGGCAGAGTTTTGTTTGATGCTTTAGTAAAAATGTCAACTTTATTGCCTCAAGTTTGTTTTCCTCTCTCTCCCTATTAGAAGGGATAATGATATCACTAGCAGAGAAGAGTCCGCCTATGGTCACCAGAATGGTTCCACAGGTAATAATAGGGCCCGTTACTTTTCAACTGGCTCAAGAGCCAAGTGGGAACCTTCGAAGCACAAGAAAGCTCGTAGCTTGGATTCCCAGGTTCCAAGTTGGCTCTTGGGTAATGTGAAGTTGGAGCCCTCCTCATTTCCAATAGAGCACTCCAGGATGCTCGTCAGTGAAGACACTGGAACAGTATAGCAGGAAGGAAGGAAGACTCAACTTAAAGACCTCCGTGCAGGCAATAAAATTGATGATAAAATAATAAAATGTTGTGAAATCTCTTAATTTTCTATATATAGAAAAGAATGGGGAGGGGGAACGGGGTGAACTCTTTGAACAAAATATTTCTCCTAGACTTTCCATCCCCCTTTAAGTGTGCTGCTGAATGTTTGAAATTTTGTACATCTTATAACAGGCCCCTTTCAGCTAGCAAAAAATGTATGTTTAGCCACACAATGGTCTGGAACAGTTGTAGAATGTGTACCTGCCAACCCTGTGGTATTTTGCGGAGTCTCCAGTATTTAACTGCTCCTTTAGTTTGCCAGCATCAAGGACAAACTACCAGGTTTTACCTCCACACACCGCCCCCCACCATGCACCCCCCCCCCACCTCCAAACAACCCCCATGCATTTTTGACAATAGAGCAGATAGACAAATAAAAAGGAATGATGTACATACTGCTGACTAACCTTTTCAAGAGTCAGGCTTTCTTCTCGTTGTGGTGTCAATTATAGCTCTGTGGTAACGCTCGGCGAATGGTACTGAGCGCAGCAATCGAGACATCCGCAGCCCAGACAGGCACGTCCTTCTGGTCAAAAAAGTGTGGTGAGTGGTAGGAAGCAACCAGAAGAGAAGAAGGGAAAAGAAACTTCAGTAAAACTGAAAAATGTCAGAGAGAATCCACTTCAACATCAGATGGGACTAATCGATTTTCCTCTCCACCCCTCTTTTTGAAAAATATGTTCCAATTGCTTGCGACTCTTGTGCAACTCAATGGTGTACATGAGATTATTCAAATACAATGGCCATTTTTCTGCACAGCAAGCCCAATGGTTTTAGTTGCCTTCTATTTGGCGACACCACTGCAATTTTGAACATGGAATGCTGCAAGAGGGGCAACTTAAGCATTAACCCCCCCCAACGTCCCCCCCCCACACCCCCATCCACCCCCACAAGATGTGTGCCGCATTTTTAGCTCTTTAAAATGGAAGGAAAATGAAGATCTATTTATTCCACTCAACTGCATTTATTAATTCAAGAAAAAACAAATTAAAAGTAACATAAATTGCAACTTAAATATTTACTAGTTTTGAATGTTATGCTGCAACTCTCCATCTTTTGTTAAAAGTTCAAGCCCAAGCATGCCGAAGAGGTCTTAAAACTAGAGGTTTGGAAACTAGGATTTAATTGTGACCTAAATAAAATCAAAGAAAAGATGAAAGCTATCGCCGTTCTTTATTTATTCCACACCGCTGTGTTGCAAGCATTACTTCCAACAATTAACAATTGTTACATGAAATACATGGGAGTGTGTCTTTGTTGGCCTAGGTGTTGGTCTAGGTTAAGCGGTAGAAAGGCAGTACGTTTAACTATCCAGACCCTAACATGAGCTAAACTAAATGCTGGTGGGAATACGCAAGAGTTTAAATAATTAAGTGGTCAACAGATTGGTTATTTTGGCTTTTATTGCTATATTGATTATAGGGCAGTTAAATCCTTTCAAGCAGTCATGTCAAACAAGGTCAAATGACTCTCTGTAGGGCAATAATGTACTGCAAGCTAGATTATTTGACATCAAGTGCTATTCCATAACAAATAAATCTTTCACGTTTGTTAATCCGAGAAGGAAAGTTACCATATGGTGAGGTTCCCCCCGCCACTGCCGCCCAACTCTTGGGTTTTAGTTACTGACTGAAGTGGACGTCATAGTTGGAGTTCTGTATATTTAGGGCTGGTTTAGGAAAGCGAGTTTGAACCTCTTGTAAGCATATTCCTGCACCTCAACTCAAACCTATTGACAAGGATAGATTTGAACAAAAGATAGGTCGACACAAAAAGGTTTATGGTTTGAGCTGACGCAAAATTTGCCAGATTAAACAAAAATTTAAAAAATCCCCGTGATTTATGAATAAAATACACAGGAAATACATATTGCAGCAAGCGACAAACTGGATCATGTAGGAGCCCTAATCTGTGGGCCCTTTACTCACCTATCTTAAAGCAATAGCATCTTTATGCTTGGGCTGGTATTAACTAAGAACAAGTGATAAATTGTTGACTTTCATCTGTGAAGACCCAACCTACATCTGATTTGATTAATAAGCTGCTTGGAGATCAAAAATAAAGTCTGGTTTTTTTTGGTGCACATAGAGACAAATTATGGATTGAATGCAAGATTTGATCAAGACCGTATTATTTTAAACAGCAGAATAAACTGAGATTTGTTAATCGAGTGGAAAGCACTGCGTTTGAAAGAGGGCGGTGAACTTAATTAGAATGAGCAACTAAAGGTGAAAGAATTTTTTTTAGGGTTCTTTGTTTCCAGTCTACCATTATTTTTAGAGAATTCTTTAACGGAACAGCACTTCAATCAAAGCACACAGAAGCAAGTACTCTATTGAGTAAATCCAGATGGCAACCATGTTAACAGAAAAGACTATTTTGATTGGCTTGTAACCATGCAAAGAAACAATATTTCCAGCTGATGAATGTGGCTGGCAGAAGTCGTCCATGGCAACAGTGGAGCGTGTCCATTTTGCTTTAAGTTTCATTGAAATATTATCCCTTATGAAATATTATCCCCTATAGTGTCAGCCATGGCTCAGTGGGTAGCACACTCGCCTCTGAGTCAGAAGGTTGTGGGTTCAAGTCCCACTCCAGGGACTTGAGCACATAAAGCTAGGCTGACTCTCCAGTGCAGTGCCGAGGGAGTGCTGCAGTGTCGGAGGTGCCGTCTTTTGGATGAGACATTAAACCGAGGCCCCGTCTGCTCGCTCAGGTGGACGTAAAAGATCCCATGGATACTATTTCGAAGAAGAGCAGGGGAGTTATCCCCGCCGTCCTGGCCAATATCTATCCCTCAATCAACATCACTAAAAAACAGATTATCTGGTCATCATCACATTGCTGTTTGTGGGAGCTTGCTGTGCGCAAATTGGCTGCTGCATTTCCTACATTACAACAGTGACTACACGTCAAAAAGTATTTCGTCGGCTGTAAAGCACTTTGGGATGTCCAGTGGTCGTGAAAGGCGCTATATAAATGCAAGTGTGTCTTTTTCTTTTCTATGAGCACCTTCTCCATTAAAAAGGCAGAATAGGTGAAGAACTGAGATTGAATTTGTCCTGGAACTTCAATATTAAACTCCAGAGTTGGGTTCTGCCCTGGTACCAAAGAAGAGCAGTGTTGGACCACAGGAAGAAGCAATCTTGCATCACGTGGGGTTGGCACTGATTGAAGCACATCTCCAGCACAGCCTCAAGAGCTTAGAAAATGCAGGGGGGGGGGTTGTCTGTTTGAGATTCTGGGCATGTTCTTCCCCAGGAGCTTATTTAAATGTTCCGAGGGCACAGGCATCTTCAATATATTTAAATGTTAGTTGCTGGGAGTAGAGTCGTCTCCTGGATCAACCGATCCAAGATCAAAAGCTACAGTAAAACTGCACCCAGAGAAGACCTGTTGCTTCTGAGGCAAACATTTTAACACATGAGCAGATTCAAGGTCAGACACTTAAGCCCCGATTTTAACTTGGAGTGGGAAACATGTGGGGACGGGTCCAGAGTGAGATAATGCTGGAGACACTCAGCAGGTCAGATCGACCTGAAACGTTAACTCTGTTTCTCTCTTCACAGATGCTGCCTGACCTGCCGAGTGTCTCCAGCATTTTCTGTTTTTATTTCAGATTTCCAGCATTTGCAGTATGTTCTTTTTGTCCAGAGTGAGGCCTGGGCTATTTTAATATTGATCGACAGGCTGACCATCCAATCGCAGCGGGAAACTGGCAGACTGCCCACTTTCGTGCCGCAAATTCTGGAGGACCTCCCGTGTTCTCCTTAAAGCAGGGTTGCGTCTCCTTAATGCCAGATTTTGCTGCCGTAATGCTGCAAAGAGGGGATTCTCATCGGAAGGCTGTCTGCAGGTTTCTAGCGGGCTTCCTGGAGGTCCTGCTGGAGGAGGCCAGGGTAAGGAGGGAAGTAGAACCCACAGGAGCATCCCCAGGGCAACTATCCAGCAGGTCTGACAGGTGCCTGCGAGGGTCCATGCCAACAGCATTGCCTCAAGGACCTGGCTTCAACGTTGGAAGGGGTTCAATGATCTCACAAGAGCGAGTACAACTGTTCATCGCTCTCGACAACAGGCTGCCGACATTCCTTTCACTCCCCTCTTCCACCACTCAACAATTCCCTCCCCGCCATCAGACCCTTCAACATACAAATCACGAGAGCCCTCCGCAACACATCACACGAACAGTGTGCTCTTCACACATTCCAGTACTTGCACAACCACCAACTCCTCCCTCACTTCACATTCATCACCTCTCCATCCATCTTGTTTCTTCTCCAGTTCTCAGCACATGCACAAGGACATCAGATCAGTCAGCATCTGTAAGTGGAAAAGATAAGTCAACATTTCAGGGGTGCAGAACCAAAAGTGTTTCAGCTTTCCCCAGAGAGTATGAACTTGTCTTTTACAGCTATCGACTGACCTACTGTGCATGTCCAGCATATTCCATTCTTGCAGATCTCCAGTATTTGCAATTTCAAACAGAATTACATAATCACCACCAATTGGTTCAGACTCCACATGTACGCAGCAGATTACACCTCAATCCTGTTCCCTTCAACCTTTCACTTCAAGTCAGAATCTATGGCCTTAAACGCAAATTTCCAATTCCCCACATCAGTCATTTCTGTGGCTTCACTGAGGGCGATGGTCACTTTGTGAGAATCAACTGCAGCTTTGGGCTGTGGTTTTGGACCCACTAGTAATTGGGCCAAGATCCTTACACCTACATGAGTGGTGGGGTCAGTGAGGGAAAGAGAAATGTAGAAAATTATTCTGGAGTGGATTCGAACATTGGATGGTGCCACTTCTGCAACCAATCACCTCATGTCTCAAAATGTTCAATTTAGAGTGCATACCATTGGGTTTCTTTTATTTAATGTGGATTAAACCAGACAAGGATGTGGCAAGGCCACAATTTTTTCCCAATTGTGGTATTATTGTACAGTAGGAAGTATTCGAATAGTTAAATGCACATTTAGATCTAGATATTCACACTAGTCGGGCATGTGTGATCTCGGGGTTCTCTGCATTCTGTGGAAATACCTCACAAAACACTTCCACTCCTTCTGAATGAGTCACCGCTTTTTCTAGTAAACCTAAATAACTATTAGAAGTGGTTACTCTTGAAAAGAGAAGCTTAGAGAGTCAGAAGACTAGTACAGCATAACAATGCAGCAGATTATGCTAGATACCCTTGGCTGGTTCTTTTGATAATCTCTCCATTCTGCCCCTCCCAATCTTCCAAGGCTCCTCGTCATGTGATCTCCTAGGCAACCACTACTATCTTTCCTGTGGTCAAAAAACAGTGGTCTATTTCCAGTTTCCAAACATTTTCAAATCCTTCTTCCTCCACCAGTAAAAGAATACATAAACATTAAAAAGAAATACCACATGGTGTTTCCCATTTCAGCACGATCGGTGAAGACCTGCATTTACTTCATTAAAAATCTGTCACGTGTAAAGAATCATCGATGACAAATTGCTGAGGTAAGAATTTACCTCGTGAACAACGACAACCAACTAACTCAGAAGTGTCACAAACAAAAAAGTGAACGGTGTCTGCCCCACTCATGGGTGCAATAAAATATTTTGTCCACAAGTCTGGGGAAAATGTAATTTAACCATATTAGAATTTTAATTTGGGCTACGTGGAGGGCGATTTGATCCAATCCATTTTTTCTTCAATAATTCATGAGAATGTTTATTATCCACCGCCTGAAAATCTTGTTATCAGGAATGAAAGTTAAAAATTGCGGGCTGCGGCAACCTTAACTACAACATCTATCTATATATATAAATCGGTCGATCTGCCTGTCTGTCTGTCATTCTGTCATTCTGTCTGTCATCGCCTGTGCGTCTGTCGGGCTATGCGCTCGAAAGTTACAGGGCGTACCTACGCGCGCGTTACCTCCAAAGAAAGCTTACGCTTCCGAGACGGTTTTAAGCGTATTTACGTTTCGGCCGGGCTAAAATCCCGCCCGCGGTATCCCAAAAACCTTCAACGTTCCGCTCATTAGCATCTCATTATCCGCTCATTAGCGACAGAGTGACCTCGAGCTCGACCAATCGTACGCCGGGTTGCTGGCGTGTGCCGCCGGGCCAATCGGTGCGTGTGTGGCCGGGCCTTATCGTTCTGAACCGAGGTGAGTCGCCGCCATCTTGATTCCAAACTTTTCCTTTCTTTTTCCCGCTTTCTGCGTCTTAAAAAAAAACGTTGCTTTTAAAACACATATTGTTTTAAAAAAAAATGATTTAGAAAGTAATTAACTTATCTAATCTCATTAATTTTCCTACCTTTCCCCGTTTTTCCAGGTAGGCCTAGAAGCCTCAGCGTCTCCTCCGCACCCACGCCCGAGCTAGGCACCTCCCGGCCCCACTCGAAGGCTGGAGGGCCGAGCCTCAGCCCAGCGCCACTAGGGTGCGCGCGCAGCAGGAGCTGAGATGCGCTGTCTCTCTCTGGATCGGCCGGGGGGCGGGGCTTGCTGAGCGTCAAGCGTTACCCTGGCAACCCCGGCCGGCCGTCTCGCACAGCCGCAATCGGCAGTCTTCACCTCGGGGGGGGGGTGGGGGCCGCGACCCTCGGGGGGGGGCCGCGCGCGCAGCAGGAGCAGCTGAGACGCGGCGTCTCTCTCTCTCTCTGGCTCGGCCCGGGGGCGGGGCTTGGTCAGCGTCACGGTTACCCTGGCAACCGGGCCCGCCGGCCGAGCCAGAGAGAGACGCCGCGTCTCAGCTCCTGCTGCGCACGCAATCGGCGGTCTTCACCTCGGGGGGCGGAGGGCGGCGCGCAACCCTCGGGGGGGGGGCCGCGACCCTGGGGGGGGGGGCCGCGACCCTGGGGGGGGTGGCCGCGACCCTCGGGGGGGGCCCCCCGCCCTCCCTTCCCCCCGCCCCCTTTTCCCCCCCGCCTTCCCTTCCCCCCTTCCCCCCGCCCTCCCTTCCCCCCTTCCCCCCGCCCTCCCTTCCCCCTCCCTTCCCCGCCCTCCCCCCCTTCCCCTCCCCTCCCCCCCTCCCCTCCCCTCCCCTCCCTCTCTTCCCCCCAGTCGCTCTCTCTCTTCCCCCCAGTCGCTCTCTCTCCTCCCCCCAGTCGCTCTCTCTCTTCCCCCCAGTCGCTCTCTCTCTCTCTTCCAACAACAACATGCCCTCGAAAAAGCCTCGGCACCACCGGGCACTTCAGCTAGTCTATATATATAAATCGGTACATCTGTCTGTCTGTCTGTCATTCTGTCATTCTGTCTGTCATCGCCTGTGCGTCTGTCGGGCTATGCGCTCGAAAGTTACAGGGCGTACCTACGCGCGCATTACCTCCAAAGAAAGCTTACGCTTCCGAGACGGTTTTAAGCGTATTTACGTTTCGGCTGGGCTAAAATCCCGCCCGCGGTATCCCAAAAACCTTCAACGTTCCGCTCATTAGCATCTCATTATCCGCTCATTAGCGACAGAGTGACCTCGAGCTCGACCAATCGTACGCCGGGTTGCTGGCATGTGTCGCCGGGCCAATCGGTGCATGTGTGGCCGGGCCTTATCGTTCTGAACCGAGGTGAGTCGCCGCCATCTTGATTCCAAACTTTTCCTTTCTTTTTCCCGCTTTCTGCGTCTTAAAAAAAAACGTTGCTTTTAAAACACATATTGTTTTAAAAAAAAATGATTTAGAAAGTAATTAACTTATCTAATCTCATTAATTTTCCTACCTTTCCCCGTTTTTCCAGGTAGGCCTAGAAGCCTCGGCGTCTCCTCCACACCCACGCCCGAGCTAGGCACCTCCCGGCCCCACTCGAAGGCTGGAGGGCCGAGCCTCAGCCCAGCGCCGCTAGGGTGCGCGCGCAGCAGGAGCTGAGATGCGCTGTCTCTCTCTGGCTCGGCGGGGGGCGGGGCTTGCTGAGCGGCCGTCTCGCACAGCCGCAATCGGCGGTCTTCACCTCGGGGGGGGGGGGGCCGCGACCCTCGGGGGGGGGCCGCGACCCTCGGGGGGGGGGGGCCGCGCGCGCAGCAGGAGCAGCTGAGACGCGGCGTCTCTCTCTCTGGCTCGGCCGGGGGGCGGGGCTTGGTTAGCGTCACGGTTACCTTGGCAACCGGGCCCTCCGGCCGTCTCGCACAGCCGCAATGTTGAAGCCAGCTCAGGAGGCCGGTGCTCGGAAGATCGCGTCTCCGGAGTTCGGTGCTTGGTTGGTGGGGGGGGGCGAGCCTCGGGGGTGGGTGGGTGGTGGGCGAGCCTCGGGGGTGGGGGTGGGTGGTGGGTGAGCCTCGGGGGTGGGGGTGGGTGGTGGGCGAGCCTCGGGGGTGGGGGTGGGGGTGCGAGTCTCGGTGGGGGCCAACCTCTGGAGTTCGGGGGGTGGGGATCAGGGGGCTCAGGAGTTTGGGGGGATGGGGATCAGGGGGCTCGTGCACTATCCCCTTCCCCTCCCCTCCCCCCTCCTCTCTCCTCCTCCCCCCTCCTCCCCTCCCTCCCCCCGCCCCCTCCCCCGCCCCTTCTTCCCCCTCCTCTCTCCTCCTCCCCCCTCCCCTCCCCCCTCCCTCCCCCCCCTTCTTCCCCCTCCTCTCTCCTCCTCCCACCCGCCCTCCCTCCCGCCCTCCCCCCCTCCGCCCGCCCTCCCCACCCCCCTCCCTCCCCCCGCCCTCTCTTCCCCCCTCCCCTCCCCTCCCCCTCCCCTCCCTCTCTTCCCCCCAGTCGCTCTCTCACTTCCCCCCAGTCGCTCTCTCTCTTCCCCCCAGTCGCTCTCTCTCTTCCCCCCAGTTGCTCTCTCTCTCTCTTCCAACAACAACATGCCCTCGAAAAAGCCTCGGCACCGCCGGGCACTTCAGCTAGTCTATCTATATATATAAATCGGTACTTCTGTCTGTCTGTCTGTCATCGCGTGTGCGTCTGTCGGGTATGCGCTCGAAAGTTACAGGGCGTACCTACGCGCGCGTTACCTCCAAAGAAAGCTTACGCTTCCGAGACGGTTTTAAGCGTATTTACGTTTCGGCCAGGCTAAAATCGCGCCCGCGGTATCCCAAAAACATTCAACGTTCCGCTCATTAGCATCTCATTATCCGCTCATTAGCGACAGAGTGACCTCGAGCTCGACCAATCGTACGCCGGGTTGCTGGCGTGTGCCGCCGGGCCAATCGGTGCGTGTGTGGCTGGGCCTTATCGTTCTGAACCGAGGTGAGTCGCCACCATCTTGATTCCAAACTTTTCCTTTCTTTTTCCCGCTTTCTGCGTCTTTAAAAAAAACGTTGCTTTTAAAACACATATTGTTTTTTAAAAAAATGATTTAGAAACGAATTAACTTATCTAATCTCATTAATTTTCCTACCTTTCCCCGTTTTTCCAGGTAGGCCTCGAAGCCTCGGCTTCTCCTTCGCACCCAAGCCCGAGCTAGGCACCTCCCGGCCCCACTCGAAGGCTGGAGGGCCGAGCCTCAGCCCAGCACCGCTAGGGTGCGCGCGCAGCAGGAGCTGAGGCGCGGCGTCTCTCTCTGGCTCGGCTGGGGGTCAGGGCTTGCTGAGCGTCAAGCGTCACCCTGGCAACCGGCCCCCCGGCCGTCTCGCACAGCCGCAATCGGCGGTCTTCACCTTGGGGGGGGGGTGCGTGACCCTCGGGGGAGGTGCGCGACCCCTCGGGGGGGGTGCCGCGACCCTCGGGGGGGGGGGCCGCGACCCTCGGGGCGGGGGCCGCGACCCACGGGGGGGCCCCCCACCCTCCCCCCCGCGCCCCACCCCCCCCGCCCCCCCCTCCCCCTCCACCCCCCTCTCCCTCCCCCTCCACCCCCTCCCCCTCCACCCCCTCTCCCTTCCCCTCCCCTTCCTCCCCCTTCCTCCCCCCCTCGCCCTTCCCCCCCTCGCCCTTCCCCCCCGCCCTCCCTCCCTCCTCCCCTCCCTCCCCCCCCCCTCCCCCCCTCCCAGTCGCTCTCTATCCCCCCCCCCAGTCGCTCTCTCTCCGCCCCCCCCCAGTCGCTCTCTCTCTCGTCCAACAACAACATGCCCTCGAAAAAGCCTCGGCACCGCCGGGCACTTCAGCTAGTCTATATAGATAAAAGGATACTTCTGTCTGTCATTCCGTCTGTCTGTCTGTCTTGAATAAACTCTAAAGTTATAGAGCATACCTACACGTGTGTTACGTCAGAAGAAAGCTGACGATTCCAGAACCGTCCTAAGCGTATTTACGTTTCGGCCAGACAAAAATTGCGCCCGCGGTGTCCAAAAAACGTTCAACATTCCGCTCATTATCCGCTCATTAGCATCGAGTGACGTCGAGGTCGACCAATCGTACGGCGGGTTCCTGGCGCATGCGGGCGGGCCCTCCTACGGTCGAGTGATGGGACGATTGACCAATCCTACGCTTCAGTGACCTGACGGTCCACCAATCGGTGCGTGTGTGGGCGGGCCTTATTGTTCTGAACCGAGGTGAGTCGCCGCCATCTTGATTCCAAACTTTTCATTTCTTTTTCCCGCTTTCTGCGTTTCTTTTCAAATCTACATTTCCAGCAAAAAAAAAGTTGCTTTTAAAAGACAAATTGTTTTTAATTCATTTGTAAATCTTTTGTCTAACCTCTATAATTTTCCTACCTTTCACCATTTTTCCAGGCCTCAAAGCCTGGGCATCTGTTGACCAGCCACACCCGAGCTAGGCGTCTCCCGTCGCGATCGACAAAAGGCCAGCAATCGCCGCCATCTTTGTGAAGGCTGGAGGGGGCGGGCCTGAGCCGAGCATCGCCACCGCCGCCATCTTAGTGAAGGCGGGCGGGGCGGGAGTCAGCGTCGGCGTCATCTTCTGCCCGGAGCGCGACTTGAGTCCGGCCGGGACTCACGCGGTAGGTTGCGCGGCGGCGTCTCTCTGGTCTTGAAGCCGGCTCGGGCGGGGGGGCGGGGCTCGGGAAGGCGGAGCTCGGGAGGGCGCGCGCGCGGGGGTCGGGAGAGCGCAGCGGGAGGGCGGGGCTCCGGAGAGCGGTAGAGCGGGAGGGCGGGGCTCCGGAGGCCGGTGCTCGGGAAGGCGGAGCTTGGGAAGGCACGCGCGCAGGGCTCGGGAGAGCGCAGCGGGATGGCGGGTCTCTGGAGATCATGGGGGCGAGCCTCGGGAGATCGGGGGTGGCGGGGCTCGGGACATCGGGGGGCGGGGCTCGGGACATCGGGGGGCGGGGATCGGGACATCGGGGGCGGGGATCGGGACATCGGGGGGCGGGGATCGGGACATCGGGGGGCGGGGATCGGGACATCGGGGGCGGGGCTCGGGACATCGGGGGGCGGGGCTCGGGACATCGGGGGGCGGGGCTCGGGACATGGGTGGCGGGGCGCGGGGCTCGGGGACTCCCTCCTCTCCCCTCCCCCTTCCCTCCCCCCTCCCCCTCTCCCCCCCTCCTCTCCCTCCCCCTTCCCTCCCCCCTCCCCCCTCCTCTCCCTCCCCCTTCCCTCCCCCTCCCCTTCCGCTTCCCCTCCCCCCTCCCCCCTCCCCTCCCCTCCCCTTCCACCCCTCTTCCCTCCTCCCCTTCCCCCTCCCCTTCCCCCCTCCCCTCCCCTTCCACCCCTCTTCCCTCCTCCCCTTCCCCCTCCCCTTCCCCCCTTCCCCCTCTCCCTCCCTCCCCCCCTCTTCCCCCCAGTCGCTCTCTCTCTTCCCCCCAGTCGCTCTCTCTCTTTCCCCCAGTCGCGCTCTCTCTTCCCCCCAGTCGCTCTCTCTCTCTTCCAATAACAACATGCCCTCGAAAAAGCCTCGGCACCGCCGGGCACTCCAGCTAGTAATTAATAATTGGTCATCGCGAGTTCAGTGGGGCCAATTACTCTCGTGCTTATGTGCTGTTGCGAAGTGGCTCTGGAAACTCAGTGCTCAGGTGACCCAGTGGATGTAAATCCAGAATCAGACTGGCCATTTCACTGCATCCATTCAGAAAGTAGCGTCACACACTGCACGCCAGCTGCAGGGCAAGTCTGCTGCAAAGCCCATTTCAAAAAGTTCCAACATGGTCCATTCGGCTGCCCGAGGATTCTTTAGTAACTCGGTTTCAACCTTGTCACTAATGTTAGAATCATCTTCCTCGCCAACTCTCTCATTGAAAATGAACCAGCGTTTGGGAGCGGTTCACAGACACAAAAGCAAACACACGCACACCTCGACAGCTCTGTTGTTGCTGGGCAGAGAGTAATGAGAGCCAACAGCATAACTCACGTCCGCTGGTTGTGTTTCGCACTCTGCAAGTTACAAGCCAGGGACCCGTGGTATAACGGATCCCTCGAGTCTTTTTGGCACTCTTACAAGAACAGAAATAAACATTCCCAGCCTTCGTTACAAGGCATGCGGCCCTGGTTTAGTGGTTCAGTTAGACGCTAACAGTTAGACGCTAATGATCGAATGGAGCCACTTGAAGAGGAGCAGGATGCTCCCCTGACCAATATTCCCCTCTCGCTATAAACAGATCAACTCATTCAGTCAAATTATTGTAGTATATGGGATCTTGCTGTGTGAAAGCGGCTGCTGTGTTTGCCTACACAATAGTCAGAGTACTGCATCGTGCATGAAACATTTCAAAATGAGGAATGTGATGAAGTACTCGGTAAACGCAAGGCTCTTATGCGTTTTCACAGTCATCATTCTATAACGGACAATGTCTCCAATACTCCATTCACACACACCACAAGTCAGAATGAAACCAAACCTTGCAGTAGAACCTCTAGGATCTTTGACCACAACCCTCAAGGATGGTCCTGGAGTCTCCAGGAATTAAAGAGTAATCTCCAGCAAGCAACCCAGGAGATAAATCGTAGGAGCATTAAAAAAAAAGTTTCTCCATTAGTTCCTGGGATGTGGACGTCGCTGGCAGGGCCAGCATTTATTGCCCATCCCTAATTGCTCTCGAGAAGGTGGTGGTGAATCATCTTCTTGAACCGCTGCAGTCTGTGTGATGATGGTACTCCCCACAGTGCTGCTCGGGAGGGATTTCCAGGATTTTGACCCAGCGACTATGAAGGATTGGCGATATATTTCCAAGTCAGGATGATGTGTGACTTGGAGGTGGTGGTGTTCCCACGCACCTGCTGCCCTTGTCCTTCTAGATGGTAGAGGTCGTGGGTTTGGGAGGTGCTGCCAAAGAAGCCTTGGCGAGTTGCTGCAGTGCATCTTGTAGATGGTACACACTGCAGCCACGGTGCGCCGGTGGTGGAGGGAGTGAATGTTTAAGGTGGTGGATGGGGTGCCAATCAAGCGGGCTGCTTTGTCCTGGATGGTGTCGAGCTTCGAGTGCTGTTAGAGCTACACTCACCCAGGCAAGTGGAGAATATTCCATAACACTCCTGACTTGTGCCTTGTAGATGGTGGAAAGGTTTTGGGGAGTCAGGAGGTGAGACACTCGCCGCAGAATCCCCAGCCTCTGACCTACTCTTGTAGCCACATTATTTATGTGGCTGGTCCAATTAAGTTTCTGCTCAATGGTGACCCCCCCAGGATGTTGATGGTGGGGAATTTGGCGATGGTAATGCCATTGAATGTCAAGGGGCGGTGGTTAGATGCTCTCTTGTTGGAGATAGTCATTGCCTGGCACTTAAGTGGCAAGTAACATTTGCCCCACACATCAGCCCAAACCTGAATGTTGTCCAGGTCTTGCTACATGCGGGCATAGACTGCTTCATTATCTGAGGAGTTGTGAATGGAACTGAACACTGTGCAATCATCAGAGAACATCAGAGAACATTCCCACTTCTGACTTTATAATGGAGGGAAAGTTATTGATGAATCAGCTGAAGATAGTTGGGCCTAGGACGCTGCCCTGAGGAACTCCTGGGGCTGTGATGATTGGCCTCCAACAACCACAACCATCTTCCTTTGTGTTAGGTATGACTCCAGCCAGTGGAGAGTCTTTCCCCTGAATCCCATTTAATTCAGTTTTACTAGGGCTCCTTGATGCCACACTCGGTCAAATGATGCCTTGATGTCAAGGGCAGTCACTCTCACCTCACCTCTGGAATTCAGCTCTTTCATCTATGTTTGGGCCAAGGCTGTAATGAGGTCTGGAGCCAAGAGGTCCTGGCGGAACCCAAACTGAGCATTGGTGAGCAGATTATTGGTCATTGCCGCTTGATAGCACTGTCGACAACACCTTCCATCACTTTGCTGATGATTGAGAGTAGACCGATGGGGCGGTAATTGGCCAGATTGGATTTGTCCTGTTTTTTGTGAACAGGACATACCTGGACAGTTTTCCACATTATCGGGTAGATGCCAGTGTTGTAGCTGTACTGGAACAGCTTGGCTAGAGGTGTGGCTAGTTCTGGAGCACACGTCTTCAGCACGATAGCCGGGATGTTGAAGGGGCCCATAGCTTTTGCTGTATCCAGTGCGCTCAGCCGTTTCTTGATATCACGTGGAGTGAATCGAATTGGCAGAAGACTGGCTTCTGTGATGGTGGGGACCTCAGGAGTAGGCCGATATGGATCATTCACTCGGCACTTCCGGCTGAAGACGGTTGCAAACACTTCAGCCTTGTTTTTTGCACACACAGGCTCCACCATCATGGAGGATGGGGATATTCATGGAGCATCCTCCTCCCATCAGTTGTTTAATGGTCCACCACCATTCACGACTGCATGTGGCAGGACTGCAGAGCTTTGATCTGATCCGTTGGTTGCGGGATCGCTTAGCCCTGTCTATAGCATGCTGCTTCCGTTGTTTAGCATGCATGTAGTCCTGTGTTGCAGCTTCCCCAGGTTGGCACCTCATTTTAAGGTACGCCTGGTGCTGGTCCTGGCATGCTCTTGTTGAACTAGGATTGATCCTCTGGCTTGATGGTAATGGTAGAGTGAGGGAATATGCCGGGCAATGAGGTTACAGATTGCAGTGGAATACAATTCTGCTGATTGCCCACAGCGCCTCATGGATGCCCAGTTTTGAGCTGCTAGATCTGTTCTGAATCTATTCCATTTAGCACGGTGGTAGTGCCACACACGATGGAGGGTGTCCTCAGTGTGAAGACAGGACTTGGTCTCCACAATGACTGTGCGGTGGTTACTGCTCCCAATACTGTCATAGACAGATGCATCTGCGACAGGTAGATTGGCGAGGACAAGCTCAAGTAGGTTTTTCCCCTCATGTTGGTTCTCTCACCACCTGCTGCAGGCCTAGTCTGGCAGCTATATCCTTCAGGACGTGACCAGCTCGGTCAGTAGTGGTGCTACTGAGCCACTCTTGGTGATGGACATTCTGTGCCCTTGCTACCCTCAGTGCTTCTTTCAAGTAGTGTTCAGCATGGAGAAGTACTGATTCATCAGCTGAGGGAGGGCGATTGGTACCAATCAGCAGGAGGTTTCCTTGCCTATGTTTGACCTGATGTTATGAGACTTCATGGAGTGCGGAGACAATGTTGAGGCTGCCCAGGGTCACTCCCTCCCACTTTGCCACCACCTCTGGTGGGTCTGTCCTGCCGGTGGGACAGGACATACCCAGGGATGGTGATGGAGGAGTCTGGGACATTGGCAGAAAGGTATGATTCTGTGAGTATGACTCTGTCAGGCGGTTGCTTGAAGTCCCCAGATGTTAGTGACGGTCGACTGGGCTGGGTGTGCTGTTGTCATGCCCGTAGCAAGGTCGATGCTGGGTGATCCGTCCGGTTTTACTCTTAGTATTGTTTCTTTTCCGAGTGACTTGCTCGGCCATTTCAGAGAGCAGTTAAGATCAACCACATTACTGTGGGTCTGGAGTCACATATAGGCCAGACCAGGTAAGGACAGCAGATTTCCTTCCCTAAAGCACATTAGTGAGCCAGATGGGTTTTTACGACAATCTGGTAGTTTCATGGTCACCATTACTGATACTAGCTTTTTATTCCTGATTTATTTAATTAACTGAATTTAAATTCCACAGTTGCCGTGGTGGGATTTGAACTCACGTCTCATGGATCATTAGTTTAGGCCTCTGCATTACTAATCCGGTAACATAACCACTATGCTACCGTGCCTACACTTTTGTTTATTAGTTATAAAAGTATCAGGCGTGGGAAGAAAGGCTGTTTGATCGATAGTCAAGAATCCTCTAATTAGGTAATGAAAAGTCTATTGGCTTTCTAATGGGTGTGGGTAGGTGGAGCACCCCAAGTATGGGCATGTTGAGCGACAAATGGCAGGAATGAGGCAGGCAGGGCAGTTAGAGGCCGGAGGTAATGTGATGACACCTCCAGGAATATCTCCAACCAGAGCTGGCAAGCCCATCACACAATAGCTTTCAAATGTTGCCTCTTGGGTGTAAACTATAATTAATTGCAAAGCAGTGCTGGATGGATCATGGTATGCTTTCAATTCAGACCAGAGAGTGAAATGTGTATGCGCAGAACAGGAAGCAACACTGTCACAGTTGAAGAGGCCCTGCTGTGAAATTATAGTGTGAACAGGGGAGGAATGCAGTTCATGCAGATTATCTAAAGCATCTTCAGAGTACATAATCAGTATAAACAAACTTGCCATAATTATAACCTTTCCCTGCTAGGATAAATAAAAGACCTGTCAGTAATTTGCACAACTCTTACAGATCAGAAGAGCAACTCGATTTATTGGCACAAAAGAAAAACAGCTGAAGTTCCTCTGGTGCCCGTTTTAAAAATAATTTAAAAAAATATAATAACTCCATTCCAACAGTTTAGTCAGCTTCAAATAAACCAAGGAATGTGAGCCAGGAACTCCTGGTCAGAAATTTCTGTGTTATGAATATTTGTGGGACATCTCCAACTGAAGGTCTCTGGGGGGAAAATTCTGTATCGTAGCACCTCCAGTTAGCACCAGCAAATGGCACTAATGGGTGTATCACTGGGGCGAGGCGAGGTGATTCCAATGGCGCATGCCAAATCCCGCCCCCCCCTGCAGGGAGCCTCAACGCCAGATGGATCATGACGCCAGTGAGTGTGCAATGCTCACTGACTGCCCAATCTGCAAAATTGATTGTCGTCACCTACCTTAGTGTCTGGAGTAAACAGCGACAGGGAGAGCTGGTGTGAAGCACCAGAAAGCCAGCTCCAGGGACGTTATTTAAAGGGATCATCAGTAATGACGCGCAGCTGTCAGATTAATGGAGTTTCAGGTGATTTCTTGTCAGTTTCACATAGTTCAATAGTTTCATTCAGTACTTTCAGGGTTATTTTGTATCAGGAGTGTTGTGGCAACAACTAAAAAGCAGCTACATTTATTCTTTAAAAAATCTGCTACACTTGGTAACGTTAATGGGGGGCTGTACTGTCATGCCACCTTGCCTGCCAGGATCTACAGCGGAGGGAGCGTAGGCAGCGAAAATGACGGGAACATGTGCGCAGAGAGATGAGGAGGGACATCAGGGCTCTCAGCAGGAGGCCTTACCCTCGGATGGTATTCCAAAAGAGCTTCTCCTACCTTCAATTAAGCGAGGAGCAGTGTATTAGATGGCTCTGCTTCATCAAGGAGGTGGTCACAGAACTCTGCCACCTCCTTCAGCAGACCTCCAGCCTCACACCAGGATGACTTAAAGCCCACATCCCCTTTGCTCACCATATTCCCATAATTCCATCCCTCTCGCAGACCATATCACACCACAAAGCGAAAATGACAGACACCACAAAAGAATTGATAAATATATCAAAAATCAGTGAACACATATTTATAACAAAAATATTAACTATTCACCCTTGTGCAATCCCTTAGTGCCTCTACCTATTCTAGTTCTCCTACGAAGTATTGGCAGCAGGGCTGGTGGAAGGCTGTTGTGTCCCCATGCGGGAGACTTCAGATGGCCTTGCAGGATGTCCTTGACCAGCTCTGGGCCTGAAAGGCCCGGCTGTAGACTGCACCACCTCAGCATGGGCGGCACAGTCTGAGCTGGCTGGAGGACAGGCGGCGACAAGGACAATGGTGGAGTGGACAGCAGGTTCCTGCTCCACTGACCCCCTGCCACTCCCCCAGGGCAGCACCTCAGCATCACTAGCAATCTATTGGAGCACAGATTGCTGGCCTGCTGCGACACAGTGAAAGTCCCGGTCGACGGTAGACCCAGCCATGATGGCAGCAGTCAGAGCTTGCATGGCATCAAGCGGAGATTGCATGAGAGCAGTCGGAGATTGGATGCCACCAAGCATAGACTGCATTACAGCACTAAGACGTTGCATTGCTTCCGCCTGTGCTGCAATGGAAGCTGCCTGATCGCCCATCACATGCAGCATCAGGTCTGGGTCACTGAGTCTACCATCCTTTGCAGACTGGAAATGATGGGCTCCATGGTGTGCGCAGAGCCTTGTGCAATGTTGGAGGCAGACTCCTCCACACTCCTTACCATTGCTGAGGCACTCTCGGGCACCCTTGCCATTGCACCCTTCATCTCCGTGTGCATTCCCTTCACCCTTCTTCTAAAGGCCCCCCCATCGAGGTCCTTATCGGAGTCCTGTGCAGCAGAACTCGCATGTGAACTCGCCTTCCGGGGAGCTGGCTCCCGAGCTACCCTTTCCCCCTATCCTTGCTGCAGCCAGCTCGTCATCCTGTGCAGATCCTGCTACTTTACTAGCCTCTAAAGAACACGTAGTGCCAGTATCTGAGCTTGTGCCTGTGGGTGAGACATGCAGTTCTTCATCCTCTTCACTCTCAATGGTGCCCTCAGCGACAGGCTGCTCAGGTACTTGCTCATTATCTGAAAGCATAAAGACACAAGAGTCGGGTTAAGGTGAGGGGAGGGGGGCAGGAAGGGAAAAATGCATGCACACAGCATGATTAGCTGGAAAGTGCAAAACGATTGTGGGGTGAGGGGGAAGTGGGATCTGAGTAGAAAGAGTAGGGATGAACATACTGTTGTTGTCCCCAAGAGGGTCAATGTCGCTGGTGGTCACGGTGCCCACCACCTGGCACCCAATGATCTGCAGTACTCGATTCTCCAGCGTAGACTGTGGTTGGATGTCAGCTTGTCCCCCATCTGTGCGCTCCTGCTCCCTCCTGTTGTGAGCCACCTTGGCCTGCAAGAGATAGGGAAGTGTGAGAAGCAATGTGTTTGGGTGATGTGCCTGCCATAGTTGAATAGCTGTCATTGTGTGCAAGGTGTGAGATGTGGGTGCGAGTGTTGGTAGGTAGAGATTGTTGGTGGGTGAGTGCTGGGAGTGTGGTGCTTTGGGCAGTGTGTGCAGGCTGTGGTTCAGATGGTGGTATGTAGCATTTGTTGAAGCATTGACTCACCCTGACCACCCGAGTGAGGTTGTTAAATTTCTTCCACTGTGTGTGGGTCCTAAGGACCACAGTGCTGCCTGAGACGTGCTGGGCTATCTCCCTCCACATGATGCAGAAGACTTGTGGCGAGGGCCTCCTGCCATTTGCTGGGTAGAGCACCGCCCTCCGTCTCTCCACAGTGAAGACCAACGCTTCCAATGCTTTACTGCAGAATCTATGGGTTCTCTCCCTGGGGCGTGGATCTACCATCAGTACAGCTGCTTGAGTCGTCCAGCTCCTTCTCTTTGTCCTGCTGCTGCTTGCTGAGGCAGCTGCGCAGCCAGCAATGCTGAGAATGAGGTTCTGCAGCATCAATGAACCTTCCCTTTAAGTACTGAAAACAGCCTGTGGCAATCATAACTTGCAATTAGACTGCACCTGATATTGATAACACCAATGAGCTTGGGCTTTAAGACTTGAATTCGGACTCCAATCATTTTCTTGAGCAGTGACCACGAATTTTGCGTGCAGTCTAAAGCATTAGCACCTGGCGCTAATGCTCCAACTTTTCTAATGATACCCCCCATTCCTGGGCTATAATAGCCCTCTGGGTTTAATGAAGAAAATGGGGCCGATTTTTCATTCATTGCGCACATGGAGTGGCTGGTGGTCAGAGTGATTGGACCGCACACCAAACAGCTCGAACCATTTTCATGGTCCTGCCTCATTTCATAGAATCTTACAGCACAGAAGGAGGCCATTCAGCCCATCGTTCCTGTGCTGGATTTTTGCAAGATCTATCCAATGAATCTCAACCCCCTGCTCTTGCCCAATAGCCCTGCCAATTTTTCCTTTTCAAGTATATATCCAATTCCCTTTTGAAAGGTAGCATTGAATCAATTTCCAACACTCCTTCAGGCAGTGGATTCCTGATCATAACAACTCTGCATTTTTTTTTATTTCCCTCATCTCCCCGCTGGTTCTTTTACCAATTCATTTAAATCTGCGTCCTCTGGTTACTGACCCTCCCGCCAGTGGAAACAGCTTCTCCCCATCTACTCTATCAAAACCCTTTATAATTTTGAACACCTCTACTAAGTCTCCCCTTAACCTTCTCCGTTCCAAGGAGAACAACCCCATTTGAAATGTGATCGGCGAGCTGCCAACACTCAACGAAGGCCGACAACAAGCAGGGAAACGGGGTGGAAAATCCAAGGGTTCCTCCAGTATTATTCACTTCAGCTGGGGTGAGGAACGGAGAGAGGACCAGCAGACAGCCAGAATCCCAATTTAAATATTTTAATAAGGCTCCTGCCTCTTTCGGGCGGGTGTCCTGGACACCTATTTTGAGGCCTGTTTGCAAAAGCGAGTCAAGCACCAGTTTGGCTTTTCATCTTGCTCCCAAGTTTCAGCGTGAGTGGGGGTGGTGGACAGACGGGAATCGGCTCCAATATATTTCTTTATCTACCTCATTCATACTCTTCAGACCCTCAATTATTTCAATAGCCAAAACTAACTGATAATCTAAGAACTTGGACTACTATTGGGATTAATATAGAATAAATATTTAAATGTATACAGTTTTGAAGTTTCATAGAGTTCATTCATTTCTTTTCCCATCTCGACATTGCAAAGATTGCAGATATTTCTTTCCAAAGAAAAACTAGTAACTGCACACAAATAATACAAATACATTTAATTGTTTGGGCTCATCAATCCACCATTAATTGTTTTCCTAAAGATGCCTTCTGTAAAAAAAAATCTTGAAAATCTATGTCTAGAATATACAAGTATTGATTACTTCAGAGACTCAAGAGTGATTTTTTTAAATGCAGTCATTGATTCAGATTTACAAACTACTGACATCAGGCACTAATTATGGGAAAACATGTAAAAAAAAACTGGATCAGACATAAAGCTAATTCCTATGCAACAAGCCAACAAGTAGGAGCAAAGAGAGCTTCATAAACTAACCACACCGCCACTCATCTGGTTAAAATGAGAGTGTTTTGCAGTGTCCAGAGGTTCTGATTTCACATTACTCACACCAGCCAAGATCAGCCACAGAAAATCACATACGCACACATGATATTCTATCTTCTTCCCTACATAAATATCTTAAAATTAACTTTTTTCTATTCCCCTATAAAATCATTTAACATGCCATCTATTTATTGCAAATAGCATTGGTAAAGAAAGTACCTTAAACACAATTAATAATAAGCACATTTTCTTAAAATCTGCTGCACTCTTAGTTTGTAAATATGAATCTAATCCAGTTATGCAAGGTAATGAAAGAGAGAGAGAGAGAGAGAGAGAGAGAAACACAGACTATTCTTCTTCGGCAGTCCCTCGGCAGCAAGTCATCCTCGGTTCCACATTAAAAATGAGTTCGCAGGTGACTGATGAGTCCAATGCGGGACCTACAGTCTCTGTCACAGGTGGGGCAGACAGTGGTTGAAGGGGCAGGTGGGTGGGGTTCTTGGGTTGACGTGCGCTCCTCGAGCTGCTTGCACTTGGCTTCCGCTTGCTCCCAGCGAAGAGACTCGAGGTGTTCGGCGCCTTCCCGGATGCTTCTCCTCCACTTTGTGCGGTCTTGGGCCAGGGATTCCCAGGTGTCTGTGGGGATGTTACACTTTTTCAAGGAGGCTTTGAGGGTGTCCTTTAAGTGTAGCTAATGTTACCCCACTGTTCAAAAAGGGTGGTAGAGAGAAAATGGGGAATTACAGACCGGTAAGCCCAACATCGGTAGTGGGGAAAATGCTAGAGTCCATTATAAAGGATGTAATAGCAGAGTACTTGGAAAAAAGTGACCGGATCGGACAAAGTCAACATGGATTTACAATAGGTAAATCGTGCTTGACTAATCTACTGGAATTTTTTGAGGATGTAACTGGTAAAATAGATAAGGGAGAACCAGTGGATGTGGCGTATTTGGACTTTCAAAAGGCTTTCGATAAGGTCCAGTGTAACAGATTAGTTTGTAAAATTAAGGCACATGGGATTGGGGGCAAGGTATTGACTTGGATAGAGAACTGGTTGGCAGACAGAAAGCAAAGAGTTGGAATAAACGGCTCATTTTCCCAATGGCAGGCAGTGACTAGTGGGGTACCGCAGGGATCGGTCCTTGGACCCCAGCCAATATATATTAATGATCTGGACGAGGGAACTAGATGTAATATCTCCAAGTTTGCAGATGACACAAAGCTGGGTGGGCGTGTGTGCTGTGAGGAGGATGCTGAGAAACTCCAGTATGATTTGGACAGGTTGGGTGATTGGGCAGAAGCATGGCAGATGCAATATAACGTGGATAAATGCGAGGCTATCCACTTTGGTGTCAAAAACAGGAAGGCAGATTATTATCTGAATGGCAATAGATTGGGAGAAGGGGAAGTGCAACGAGACCTGGGCGTCCTTGTGCACCAGTCGTTGAAGGTAAGCATGCAGGTGCAGCAAGCAGTTAAGGCGGCAAATGGTATGTTGGCCTTCGTAGCGAGAGGGTTTGAGTACAGGAACAAGGATGTCTTGCTGCAGTTGTACAGGGCCTTGGTGAGACCACATCTTGAGTATTGTGTGCAGTTTTGGTCGCCTTATCTGAGGAAGGATGTTCTTGCCATGGAAGAAGTGCAGCGAAGATTCACCAGGCTGATACCTGGGATGGCAGGAATGATGTATGAGGAGAGATTGGGTCGATTGGGCTTATACTCGCTGGAGTTTAGAAGAATGAGAGGGGATCTCATTGAAACTCATAACATTCTAATAGGACTAGACAGACTAGATGCAGGAAGGATGTTCCTGATGGCGGGGGAGTCCAGAACCAAGGGTCACAGTCTAAGGATAAGGGGTAAGCCATTTAGGACAGAGATGAGGAGGAATTTCTTCACCCAGAGAGTAGTGAACCTGTGGAATTCTCTACCAAAGAAGGCAGTAGAGGCCAATTCATTAAATATATTCAAGAAGGAGTTGGATATATTTCTTAAGGCTAAAGGGATCAAGGGATATGGGGAGAAGGCAGGAACAGGGTACTGAATTTGGATGATCAGCCATGATCTCAATGAATGGCAGAGCAGGCTCGAGGGGCCGAATGGCCTACTCCTGCTCCTATCTTCTATGTTTCTATGTTTCTATATTTCCATGTTTCCATGTTTCCTCTGCCCACCTGGGGCTCTTTTGCCGTGCTGGAGCTCCGAGTAGAGCGTTTGCTTCGGGAGTCTTGTATCGGGCATGCGGACAATGTGACCCGCCCATCGGAGTTGATCGAGCGTGGTCAAAGCTTCGATGGTGGGGGATGTTGGCCTGAGCAAGAACACTGACATTGGTGCACCTATCCTGCCAGTGGATTTGCAGGATCTTGCAGAGGCAGCGTTGGTGGTAGCTCTCCAGTGCTTTGAGATGCCTGCTGTACATGGTCCATGTCTCTGAGGCATACAGCTGGGCGGGTATCACTGTTGCTCTGTAGACCATGAGCTTAGTGCCAGGTTTGAGGTCCTGGTCTTCAAACACTCTCTTCCTCAGGCGACCGAAGGCTGCACTGGCACACTGAAGGTGGTGTTGGACTTCGTCATCGACGTCTGCCCTTGTTGACAGTAGGCTCCCGAGGTATGGAAAGTGGTCCACGTTGTCCAAGGCCTTGTTGTGGATTTTGATAAATCGGGTGGCAGTACTGTGTGGCGGGGGCAGCTTGGTAGAGGACCTTTGTCTTACGGATGTTTAGCATAAGGCCCATGCTCTCGTACGCTTTGGTGAAGGTGTGGACGATGGAGTGGAGCTAATTTATAGAACAAACGGAAAACTGTTCAACCTCCGTCGCCTCTAGTCCAGATCCAAGGTCGTCCCACCCTCTGTCGTTGAATTACAGTATGCAGACGACGCTTGCGTCTGCGTTCACTCGGAGATCGAACTCCAAACCATCCAAACACACAGATTGCCCATGATGTTTCTCACAGTTGAGTTGGAAATACATTGTTTTATAACAATAGGGGTGTTATGCTTTGTAATGAGCAAGGTACAATCCGGGCCATTAATTAATTAATTATTTAAATTATTCATTCATGGGATGTGGGCGTCGCTTGCAAGGCCAGCATTTATTGCCTATCCCTAGTTGCCCTTGAGAAGGTGGTGATAAGCTGCCTCCTTGAACTGCTGCAGTCTGTGTGGTGAAGGTGCTCACACTGTGCTGTTAGGGAGGAAGTTCCAGGATTTTGACCCAGCGACGATGAAGGAATGGCGATATATTTCCAAGTCAGGATGGTGTGTGACTTGGAGGTGGTGGTGTTCCCATGTGCCTGCTGCCCTTGTCCTTCTAGATGGTGGAGGTCGTGGGTTTAGGAGGTGCTGCCGAAGAAGCCTTGGCGAGTTGCTGCAGTGCCTCTTGTAGATGGTACACACTGCAGCCACGGTACGCCGGTGGTGGAGGGAGTGAATGTTTAAGGTGGTGGTTGGGGTGCCAATCAAGCGGGCTGCTTTGCCCTGGATGGTGTTGAGCTTCTTGAGTGTTGTTGGGGCTGCACTCATCCAGGCAGGTGATGAGCAAACTGATCAAATTTCAATTGCATTGAGTGGTATGCTGGGATTTTTAACCATTGTTTTGTGATCAAATTCCACAACTGTCTTTTTTTAATGAATATCACAAATGAGTGGACTTTATTATTATGCGCTCCTTTGATTTATCTATAACCTTTTTCCAAAAGTTCAGAATTCAAAAGGGGCAAGGTAGTAGGCAGCATATAGCAGACTGGAGGTAGGTGTGTAGTATTTAGCAGCAGTGGGGAGGAGCTTGGTGTGGGGTTTAGCAGCAGGTATGGGGAGAAGTTCATTGTGGGGAGAGAGCTGCACTCTTGTAGTACTGGGGAAACCTGGATTGAGGGAGCTCCCAGTCTATATCCAGAACTTCCAATCTTTATCTGAAGTGACTTTAATATGAAAAATTATGTAACTGTAAACAAGAGGTTGTTCATTTATGCAACTACAGCAAACTAGATGCATAGATTTATTACTTATGTAACTGTGGGATGCGGGGGGGGGGAAAATTAAATTTATTTATCTACCTGCGGGGCGAGAGAAAAGCCTATTTATGTACTCTGTTCATTTTATATTTTCTCCTTGATCAATGCCATGGCAGGTTTAGGGAGAGTATCTCTCTTTCAGAGGCAATTGACCACATTCCACACACGCACATTTTTAGGTCCAATTTTCTATCGAGCCTGTAGTCAGCAAAGGTTCCATTTCCCCATCCCACCCATCAGAAGGAGCAATTTTCCTAATCGAAAGAATAAAACCTACTGTGCACGATCACAACTATCCTTCAGCACCAACAATCGAATAACTTGAAGGTCTGTCCACCCAAAGTTACTTTTGTCTAGTCCAATAATTTACATTTAAAATCATTATCTCAAGGTACTGATCACAAACAATTCTAGGCAGAAACACAAGAACAAGTATGTATGCTCTTCCATAAACATAAATATCATAAGCTAATTTAAAATTCAGATAAATGTCAGGAGGACTTGGGTTTCTCAGCTTAACACACACACGCACCCTCAAATTCTGACTATATTTTTTTATTTTAAAAATATTGTAGTGTAGAGAAATAGAGTGGATTGTACCAAACTAACAGTTCTGAACATGCATGAAGAAAAAAACAACCAAAAAACACTTCACAACCAATAAATTGCTTTTGACATGTAGTCACTGTCATTTTATAGGCTGACACGGCAGCCAGTCTGCCCACATCAAGGCCCCACAGACAAGATAAATGGGAGCTGTTGTTTGAGAGATAAATGTTGGCCAAGACACACAGAGAACTTCACTGCCCCTCTTTGAATAGTGCCATTGGCTCTTTTACGTTCACTTGAACCAGGAGACGGGGCCTGGCGTGGCTGAACAGCTCACCCAAAAGGCAGCACCGCTGACAATGTAGCACTCCTTCGGCACTGCACTGAAATGTCAGCCGAGATGATGGTCAGGTCACTGGAGTAGCACTTGAACCTGTAACCAACCTTCGGACGAAAAAAAAGAGTGCTACCACAGAGCCAAGCTGACACTAAGTGAATAAACTGAGTTCATTTTCTATCCAGAGCTATAAAAAGCACAAAAAGTTATTCATTTTGACCAGATAGAAGAATATTCTTGGGGGGGGGGGTGGGTGAGGGGAGAAAAGAGAGAAAAAATAAAATAGCCTTTACACAGCTGCTGCTAACTGAACACTAATAGACGATGTAACTAGAGGCTTTTTGTAATTGTAGTTCAACCACTTTTGGTATTATTTTGTAAAGACATTAAGCCAGAGTTGTTGCCATTATCCCCTCTGGTATTATTTAAACAATAGCTGCTTCTCAAGCACCTGGTCATGATTGCAATTCCACGTTAAGAAAATAGAATCTCCTGAATTATATATTTGCTGTTATACTTCTCCAGTGTGGTCTTTTAAATACAAATATTTTGGTTTTAAACACATTTATTTTAAAGCTAGAAAATGGAGTAGAGAGATCAATCAGTTCTCCCATCATACCTTCGGTTTCAGATACAATGCCAACTGGTCTACCAAACCACTTCAAGATATAGATATAAAAACAGATAATGCCCCCAGAGACAGCACTCCCTTTAGGTACCTACCTATTCCCACTCAAGTTATTAGTTTAACTGCCAGCGGTTTTGGCATTCATGGCTCCTGGCACATCTCAATGCGTAGGAGGCAGCTTTGAAAGCGATCCCAGCAACAACAGACACAGGTGCAGAGGCAAATGACCAAATATTCATTGCTGGCAAAGCTGAAGAGCGTTTTCACATTTGGTGAACAAACCTCAGCTTGTTTAATCTAATGGCTGGTATGTGATGAAGACAAAAAAGGGAACTTTGCTTAATCAGTTCACAAATACAGCTACCTGAACGCTCAGGTGAGAAAACCCATTTGCCAATCAGCTTGAAGATCTGACTTCGTGTCTAAAAAGAAATTAGGCGGCAACAAGAAATGGTGTTATTAGGAGTGGAAATGCCCATCACTTATGCCAGCTATTAAGTGACTATTGCCAACTGAGTCAAAGGGCGCGATCTTGCCAGCCCTGGGGAGGCGGGTATGGAGGCGGGACTGCCGGGAAAATGGCAGAATTTGGGGGCAGGTGCCCAACCCGCCTCTGTGCCATCTTGCCAGGAGGCGGGTAGCCGACCCGTGCCGGGTCCCGTCTCCTTGGAGGTGGGAAGGGGATTACAGCCACTTAACTGCCTGTTAACATGTAGTTAACACGCAGGTAAGAGGATTGTCCCCATTTTGCCCACACAAGAACGGGCTTCCTGAAGGCTCCGAACCCTGCCAGGGTCACCGAGGCGAGTAGTGGGTCTGCGGGGTCTAAAAGTGCGCTGTGAAGGTAAGTGATGGGTGCAAGTGTGGAGAGGTAAGTATGTGAGGTGAGTGGAAAGTGTTAGAAAAAGTTTACTTACCTTTGTTTCTTCCTGCAGGCTTCAAGAGTTGGGTATGCGAAGAGTCTCACATCTCCGCGGCAGAGATGACAGATGGCCGCTGCATTCTCCAATGCAACAACCATCTAATTTCTGCAAAAGAGCTTTGATGAGTCTTGAATTCAAGAACTCATCAAACTACATAGAATGTCAGTGTTTGACATCTTCACAGAGCTGTCAAACGATGACAATTCATCTATCAAAAATTTGACAGATGAAACGTCATACGCTGACGTTCTCTGCAATCGGCTTTCCCTTAATTGGCCTGCTAAGCCCGTTGGGCGGATTTAACAAGGTCAATCAAGGGAAAATAGCGTGGGTTGGCCAGAAGTTGGAGGCGGGACTGAAACCTGACAAGTGGGAGTCCCGCCCCCAAAAGATCCCCATTGACAAAATCCAGCCCAAACTCTCACCCGAGTCAGGAGGCTGTTGGTTCAAACTTTACTCTAAGACTCAAACCACATAACCTAGTTTGGCACTTCCAATGCTGCGCAGAGCAATCGTTACCTAGTTGGAATGACCACCTTTTGGATAAAATGGTAGTGTCGCTTTTCCGAGTCTTGCATTGAAAAAAATCACAAGCTCACTGCACAAGATATGCAAAGTACCTCACAATAGCTGAGGATTCAGGGAATCTATTCTACTGAACCAGTGGTTCAGCTGGATGTGAACGATCCCATTAAACTATCTGAACAACATGAATTTCTACAGTACTGGCCAACATTTGCCCTCAACCGACAACAGATTAACTGATTATTCACCTCATGGTAATTCTGGGATCCTGTTGGGTGTAAAAATGCCTGCCACAGTTACCACACTTCAAACTCATTTATTTTATGTGAAGTGCTTGGAGAGATGTGGTAAGATCCTATATAAATACAAGGTTGTCTCTCTTATTTTCCAGTCGTCAGTAGTCTCAGCAACATCAGCTGATTAGGAGAGATCAGTGATTATTAACCAGAATGAAGAGAACCAAGTTGTTCCAAGACTTCCATCAGCCTCCTCCCCCAATTGGAGCTAGGGCACTATGCCAGACAAGATTCCTACACAGTGGCTCCCACTAAGAGGCATATAATTAGAGATACTGGTTGACAGATAGGATCATGTTCAGTTATGATGTTTCTAGTCGGTCCTTCCCATAGTTACAGTCAACACTGAAAGGAAAGGGTGCTTGGGTAAGGCTACCAGTGCCTATAAAACTTTATCCCAACATGATCCATAATAGGGAGGATAAGGGGAGAACTTTGGGAAAGGAAAAACCGGTCATCATATCTCCCTGTAAGGGGAGGGATCAAGAGTCACAGCCAGATGGTCACTACTGCCTCCTAGTGGCCAGCTGCAGTCGGTATTGGTGGCAGTCCAGGGAAGAGGGCAAGGTGGCCAAAATAAGGGGATTCATTGCAGAGATGAAAAAAGGGAAGCATACCAAATATGAATTTTTAAGAAAGCAGAAAATCAGAAAGATGGGCCATCAGGTGAGGGAGGTTGGTGATTCGTGATAGAACATACCTCCACTGCTGTACTCAAGTGTCAGCACCAACCCAGTATAATTATCAGCATCAAACTTCCCTAGCACAAGGCTGTGTAAGGAGATCATTACTCTTAACAGGCGTCTCAATGCCAAACTTAGAAATGGTCAACTTGCAACAGAAAAAGAAACTATCTAAAATGTGGGATAGCACAGAAAGTACCTCAAATTAAATGCTCAATGCTCAATGAATAAAACGCATGGCTTTTTTAAAAATTAAGGACATGATGCGTCGACATTGCTCAATGTAACTCCACTTTGAGTCAGCTGGGAATTCTAGAAACAAGGCTAACATTATGGAGTTGAAATAGGAGAACGAGAGCAGCTCTGTAATTATCGGATCTGTGTCACTGTGTATTTTACAGCTACTCAAAGATGGTCTTAAGAGTCACTAAGGGTTTCTGGATTTACTTGCTTCTGTTCTGCATAACCCAGTATTCCAGTATCTGTTATCAGATGGCAGATAAACCATTAATCAAAATCTATCACTGTTTCAATAACATTGTTAAATGCAATACCTTTGAAACCATTGTTCCGAAGATCCCTTCAACAGTACCTGGTTGTCACTTTTTATTTCTGTGTAACCGATAGTTCAAGGCCTCAATATAGTTTTTCGCCAACATTCAGTCACCTTTGTGTACAGGTTTTTAACAACATAATAATGGAGACAGTCTGTCAGCAGTGAAATGGACAACAGCTAAGAGGAACATTCCAGCAGTATTAGCATGGTTTGAGAAGCTGAGACTGCCTTACATCATCATTGTGCCTTGAGGTAAAACCTTATCTGTGAACGCATAAGAAGCCTCTGTGCAATTGGAGACATCTGTTTTGATTTTCATTTCTTCGCGTTATAATTGCCGATTGGTACACGGCTTAGGAATGTACACCAATCCTTTGGAGCTTGGCAATGGCACAATGTGATGAGCACTCCTCTAAAGTCAATCTCCACTTAGCCAAGGATTTCGTAGCTTCTCCTGCCTTTATTCAATCCCACAGTTAGGAGACATCTGTCAGCAGAGAAGTGGAGTAATGATATCTTTTAAACTCAAGTTGGTTGTCCTTTGGCCTTTTGAAAGAACTACTTCAAGGCTTCTTGAAAACATAAATATCCTGCAAATCCCTTGGCATAAAAGGCAGCTACTCACCCGCCATTCTTATTAAAACTGGGGGAAATTGTTGGTGCTTTTGAGGACAGGGAGACTGGATGAGCTCTGTTGCGATCACATCAAGCACAAACGATACTACTGTATTACAGTTTTGGGTACTGTTGCACCATTTTCTCATTCAACGCCATGGCGATAGATACAGTCTGCTTACAGTACCTCTTGAGATCTGAAATTTACACTTTTCACCTTCTAATCTAGGCTTCCATTTCAGTGCAGTACGTGCAGTCTTTCGGAGGAGACATTTAACCAAGACCATGTCTGCTTGTTCAAATGGATGTAGAAGGCCCCATAGTACTTTCTTCCCCTCACCCCCACAAACCCCGCAAAAAAAACAGGGGGCACTTTTGATGTCCTGGCCAGCACTCAACCAACATTATCAAACCCATTCATCTCATTTGTTCTTTGTGCGACCTTGCTGTTTAAGCCGCTGCTGAATAGAATGATGTGGACCCCCGAGATTCACAGTGGTCCCAAATGTGGTATCACTAATGAATTAAGCATAATCTTGTGTTATGGTTCCACAGTCAGAACAAAAAATGGCCCAGAATTTTCTGGGAAAATAGCAGCAAGTGCGCACGCCATGATTAGTGCGAGAAAAAAAAGTTGTGGGCGAGGAAGGGAGATCACACGAGTTGCAAATCGCTGCAATTTGCTGGATGATTTGCACTGCTCCGCCGTTAGCCTTGCAAAATCGGGAGCTCGCCCTCAACCGCCTTGAGAGTTAAGAAATTGCTGCATGTGCACTGTTAAAATGAATTAAGCTCGCTGCAGAAAGTTAGGGCTGGTATTTAATGACACAAAATGACGATATTTATGTTCCTGCAATGCCATTCAACCTCGAAGGCCCAGAAAGGGAACAATTGAAACTGGTGTCTCATTCCAGAAGGTAGTAAATTGTTCAGAGGAGTTTAAAAAAAAATTTTAATGTTTTTTTCTTACTTTTCCTTTCATAGAATGATACAGCATAGGAGGCCATTCAGCCCATCGTGCCTGTGCCGGCTCTTTGGTAGAGCTATCCAAATTAATCCCACCCCCTGCTCTTTCCCCACAGCCCTGTAAAAATTTTCCAGTTCTCTTTTGAAGGGAACTATTGAATCTGCTTCCACCACCCTTTCAGGCAGTGCATTCCAGATCACAACAACTTGCTATGTAAAAAGAAGTTTCCTCCCGTCGCTTCTGGTTCTTTTGCCCTCTGGTTACTGACCCTTCTGCGACTGGAAAGAGTCTCTCTATATTTACTCTGTCAAAACTACGATTTTGAACATCTAACATCAAATCTCCTCTTTTTGTCCCTTGTTGGAAGTCAGTGGTGTCCAAAATGTATATGGTTATGCGGATAAAATTGTGACACGAATAATGCTGTGCTTACATGATGGTATTAGAACTAGAGACAAAAAGTCTCTTCATACTGGTGTTAGAATAACTAGATAGAAGCTTAGAATCTGCTTATGTTTTGGCTCCCTGCGGATGTTATAACGTTTTGCACTGTGACAGTCACATATGACCTTGTTTCCAGGCTAGCTGTCTGCTGTTTGTGTGCTAGGAAGGTTGTTTTATGTATCTTTAATTTGACCAACCAAGGTCCAAAGCCAATGTTTCTTCCATTACTGCTAATAACCATATTTTGGCCCAGAAATTCGGGTCCCCACGGGTGAGTACACACGGGGTACTCACCCATAAGCCCAATGGAGGTGCCGGTTTCCTGCATGCACTGCGCATGCGTGGGAAACTGGCACTTCCGTTCCCCTGAAAGAAGGGGTTCAGGAGGTGGAACGCGTGCGCAGGAGAGGCAGCGCGTGCGCATCGAACTTACATTTTTTTTTGCAGGTTTTCCCGGGAGGGTAAGTCTCCAGGAGTTACACTTTTAAAAAGCAGGCGCAAGGCCTGCTTTTCACAAGGTAAGTAGTGAATTAATTAAAATTAAAACATTTTTTCCACAGGTTTATTATTTTTAAATACTTTAAAGAAAGGTAAGTTTATTTTTAGCCCCGTTAGAAATAAAATTATTTTTTTCAAAAATTTAAATTATTGCTTAAAATAGTTATTTCATGTAATTTATAGTTTATTTAAAAAATGTGATTAAAAAAAAAATTATTTGAAGATTTAGTGATGTTTTGGGGCTTGTTGTATTTATAAGTTTGACAGCCTTTCCTGTCAAACTTATGAATGAAGCATTCCCTGCTCAGATTGGCTCTCCATGGCCCACGTGATCCCAGGAGACACATCGAACTAACTGCGCCCCGGGGATACACAAGCACTGTGCGCCGGCAGTTGGAGCAGGCCCAGGATCGGAATCCCACGCGGGCCCACAGCTCAATGGCCGGCGCGCAAGGTAAGTGCAGGTCGGGGGCTTACACCCGCGGGAAGCCTCCAACCCAAATTTCATTATAATGCGAAGTTAGGATTTTGACTTTGTTTAATAAAACTGCTTTAAAAAACTGCTTTAAAATGCGTAAGTTAACCAATGTTTGAGAATAGATTAGAAGATAGCTTTGGGAATTTAATGATTCATCCCATGGCACAATAGTCTGATAATGAAAGAGTTTGTTTTGCATAGCTAAAGCTGCATGAACAGAAATAACTGATAAACAAGGTTACGGACATCTGATGGCCGAGAATGGCATGTCTGACTCCAAACTAGGGAGGATAGGGACAAGGGAGATAAGAGAAATGGGTAGGCCTTCAAAATGTATAAACAATAAAGCATGTGTAATGATTGTGAAGACCCTTCCTGGAGGATGGATCTTCATTTCGAAGTTGAGACAAAGAACTCAACGTGCCATTGGGCAGCTTGGTCTAGGAAGAGCCCTTACAGGTTAAATGGTCCCGTGTAGGTATTGTCGTATACCTATCCAATAACGGAGGTCGACTCGGAAGAACAACAAACAGGTTTTTAATGTTGGATTAGATGAACTACAGCAGACAACGTGGATAGATGCAGGAGAGCTGTGGAACAGGTCTTTCCCCAGCGGGGACACCACGAGGACTTGCGACGTGACGTCATCGCGTTTGCCCGCGCTTGGGGTGGTCACGTGACTCATGTGATGACGTTATCATGTCTACCCGGCACCCGGCATTGGAGCTGGCCGTTGCGGCCGAAGTCGCGGGAGCGGGAGGCTGAGCTGGGCCGGTGATTGCCGCGGGAGCGGAGGCCGAGCTGGGCCAGCTCGCGCCTGGGTGTCACGTGATGCGCGACGTGACATCATTGTGTTAGGTCTCACTCTTAAAGGGGCAAAGGCCCGAACAGGTAAACTATACATATACATAGGTAAGTTAAAGGGAATTATGTATCATAAGTAAGGGACACCCGGTGGTACCGCTAGATGCGCCGCCCCAGAATTTGCTTTAATGAACGACAAAAGGTGAGGTAGTCTGAAGAGCCTGTCCGAACGACTCCTGCAGTCTCGAGACGAAGACTGCTGGGTGGCTGGCGGTCCGGTGGGCGATCGTGCTTGGCCTGCCGTAATGACGATGGATGTCCGAAGGTTTCGGCAGTCGTGCTGTCTGGACTTGGCGGGCGAGGTCGAAAGGTGCTGGTCGTGAGCGGATCCTTGCATGCGTCGTGGCGAATAATACGTATCCAGCCGTGCGAAGGACCGTGGCGTCATGGCGAATAAAATGTATTCAGCCATGCGAAGGACCGTGGAGACATGTGACCTCTGCAGCCCGTGGTTCAAAGCGGGCGCCGGGGTGAAACAGCTGGCCGCGTCATAGTGACTGGCAGGTTGGGCAGACGCGGACCATGGCTCCGTCATTGTTGGAAGAAGGTCCTCAGTCTGATGAAATCTGCAGGAACGCCGAACGGGCGATCCAGGAGGAAATAACGTGGGTCTTGGCAGGTCGGTGGACTCGCCGACAGGTGAGCGAACTCTTTGGCAGTCGGAAACGCACGGAACGGTGCGTGCCGTAGTGCTACTATGGCAACACAGAAGCGAGTGAACCGTTGCTGCGTTGATCAGTGATCGGTGATGACAGCAACTTTCGCGTGGCTGATCGCGGCCGCGGGATACCCGTTGAACCCGCCCTCGATGTTTGCAGCATCAGTAGAGGTTCGTGCTTGTTGAGGGGAACACTGTAGAGAGGACGGCAACGCTTCGAGTTGTTGTTGATTTAGGGGGAAAACTGCCGGGAGGGCGGCAACGCTTCGCTTTTGCGCCGAAAAGCGTGGTAGAAAACACAACCAGCAGGCTGACGGGCTGGTGCGTCATCGGCAGGGAATGAGTCTTCGTGTTTCACGAGGGATGGGTCCTCGTGGTTCGCGAGGAGTGCGTCCTTCTGGTTCGCGAGGGATGGGTCCTCATGGTTCGCGAGGGATGGGTCCTCGTGGGTCGCGAGGGATGGGCCCTCGTGTGTCGCGAGGAGTGCGTCCTCGTGGTTCGTGAGGAGCGAGTCCTCATGGCATCTCCGCGGGGGTGCGCTCCGATCTTGTGGGCCCGAAAACCTGCGGAACCCACGCTTGGAGGGATGTATACTTGCTGTTGCGTTGGGAGATGTCGTGGAGGCGGACGATCCATGAGGCGGTAGAGCTGACGAATATGGAGAACTCGTTGGTCTGCGCCGCATCGAAGTTCTTGGCGAACGGGGTTTCTACCTGAAGAAAGCACGAGGGCGGTTGCTGCTCCCTGAATTGCGGTAGTGACAGTGAAACGGCTGATGCTTCCATGGCGTGCTTCTTTTGTGAAAATTGTTCACAAAAATCGGGGTCCGGCTGCGTTACGTTTGTGAAAAACGGGATCACCTTCAGGCTGCGCTTCCTTTGCGAATACGTTCCCAAAGACAGGGCCGCCATACGTCGTTGGCCAGCAATTGTAGGAATTGGTGTTCGTCGGTTGTTGCTTGTCGGTTGTTGTTCACCGTGCTCTTCCTCTGTGAAATCGTTCACAGAGATGGGGTTCAGGCTGTGCGCTGCTTCCGTGAAAAATGTTCACGGAAAACGGGGTCACCAATTGTAGGTTTTGATGAATTCCCGTCCTCACGTCGTTGGGTCACCAATGTAGGAATTGGTGGTCGTCGGTTGTTGTTCGCCGGTTGTTGTTTGTCGGGCTCTTCTTCTGTGAAAGCGTTCACATAAATTCGGCTGTGCACGTCGGTCGTCTGTGAAGACGAGGTTCAGGCTGTGAGCTTCTTCCGTGAAAAACGTTCACGGAGGCGGGGTCACCAATGTAGGTATTGTCGTATACCTATCCAATAACGGAGGTCGACTCGGAAGAACAACAAACAGGTTTTAATGTTGGATTAGCTGAAATACAGCAGACAATGTGGATAGATGCAGGAGAGCTGTGGAACAGGTCTTTCCCCAGCGGGGACGCCACGAGGACTTGCGACGTGATGCCATCGTGTTTGCCTGCGCTTGGGGCGGTCACGTGACTCACGTGATGATGTTATCACGTCTACCTGGCACCCGGCATTGGAGCTGGCCGTTGCGGCCGAAGTTGCGGGAGCGGGAGGCCGAGCTGGGCCGGCGATTGCCGCGGGAGCGGGAGGCCGAGCCAGGCTGGCGATTGCCGTGGGAGCGGGAGGCCGAGCTGGGCCGGCTCGCGCCTGGGTGAGTCACGTGATGTCATTGCGTTAGGTCGCACTCTTTAAGGGGCAACGGCTCGAACAGGTAAACTATACATATACATAGGTAAGTTAAAGGGAATTATGTATCATAAGTAAGGGACACCCGGAGGTACCGCTACACCCGTCCATATTTTACATCAGGCTCACCCCTAAAAAAGGGAATAAGAGAAAGACCTGAAAAGCCCTTAGCACAGACGGTGGAGAGGAGAGCCATACAAGAGTGGAGCTGGTCTAACACTCTTCCGGGAGTGGAATCAACCCATTCTTGGAGGTTCTAGACGAGAGGGATAAAGGCCATAAGCCGGAGAACTGTTTGCACATGCCAGCCGTCTGTCTGTCCGATTGGGGCCGGTACCAGCTGCTTGTCACAGTCATATGTTTTTGCTGTATAACTAATGTGTTATATTCCATCTTAAGCTCTGATTAAACACAATGGCCTAGAAATTCAGTTGGGCGCGGCAGCCGTTAGCGCCTTAGGAGGAGTAGATTTCGAGCGCTAGGCGCTTAGTGGCCGGGCGCAGCGCGATCTGCGCCTCGCCCCAACTTCAGTACACATTTAGCGCTGGCGCAAAGTCTTAGCGCGCCCTGCTGCGCGCGCACATCATGACGTCATTTGCTAGTGCAACGCCTTTTGTGCGCCCCGAACCGGAACTTCACTCGCGCCGGCCCATTGTGCGCCGGGCGGCCCGAGCGACTGTGAAGTGGAACGGTACACAGCCCAGCCAGGCCGCGGGGAGCGCAAATTAAAGGGCACTTACCCAGCAGTATAAAGGCCAGCCATTTTACAGCATTCACTCTTGTGCAACGGTTTTTTGGACAGAGACCAAGGAGGAGAGTTTACTGGTTTGGACCAACACTTGGACAGGTATTTTTGGCTCAGGCCAGAGCTTACCAATTATCTTTGCCTTCATTCAGAGCTCAGTGTTTGCCAGCATATAATGGGGGCTGCATTGGGTGGCAACGCTGAATTTCAGCCTTATGCCAGAAGGGCTTACAGACGCCGTGAGAGAGTGGCAGCCCTGGCTAGACGCAGAGGGGGCAACAGGCGTCGCCAACTGAGGCCTTACCCACGCAGGGTATACCGCCAGCAGACCTCCTATCTGACCATGTCTGCCGCGATGTGTGTTAGGAGGCTGCGATTCCGAAGGGAGGTGGTTACAGACATCTGCCGGCTGCTTCAGAGAGATCTGCAGCCACAGCTGATGCGCAGGACGTCTCTGTCGGTGGCAGTGAAGGTGATGGTGGCTCTCAACTTCTATGCCTCCGGCTCCTTCCAATCCGCTACTGGGGACATCGCTAACATCTCCCAGTTCGCCGTGCATTGCTGCATCCGCCAGGTGACCGAAGCCCTTTTCAGAAGGAGACATCAATTCATCTCCTTCCCCATGACCCTGGACAAGCAGCAGCAGCGTGCAGTGGGGTTTGCAAGAATAGCGGGCTTCCCCATGGTGCAGGGCGCCATTGACTGCATGCATGTGGCTTTGCGGGCACCTCTTGAGCATGCCGAGGATTACCGCAACCGGAAGGGCTACCATTCCCTCAATGTACAGCTGGTGTGTGACCACAGGCAGCGCATCCTAGCTGTCAATGCCCGCTATCCAGGCAGCAGCCACGATGCCTTTATCCTGCGACAGACAACTGTGGCTGACATGTTCCAGGCACAGCCTCCCCCAAGAGGATGGCTTATCGGGGACAAAGGCTATCCTTTGTGTACCTGGCTCATGACCCCGCTCCGCGCGCCCACGACCCCTGCTGAAGAGGCATACAACGAGAGCCATCAAGCGACGAGGAACCTCATAGAACAAACAATCGGCGTGCTCAAGCAACGGTTCCGCTGTCTCGATCGCTCCGGGGGAGCCCTCCAGTATTCGCAGGATCGAGTCTCCCAATTCGTCGTCGTTTGCTGCATGCTGCACAACCTGGCTATCCGCAGGACTCAGGTACTGCCACCTCACGTTGGACCACCACCTCAGGAGGAGGAGCAGGAGGAGCATGAGGACGACGAGGACGAGGAGTACCAGCCCAGGAGGGACGCACAAGGTCCAAGGGCCGCCCGTCAGCGGCTTATTGAACGTCACTTCTAGGCCCCCCGTCAGGGAATGGCTTGTGCCAATGATAGAACATGATTGCAGCCGTTCCGCAAGCCCTCAGCCGGTTAAGGCAACAAACACTTCAAAGATCAAACATGGACAATGTGAATAAATAAAATGGTTTATTGTACAAACTCTGGGCCCTTCCCACATGAAAACCAAAAACAGACGAAACCCCCAAAAAACACTCAAACACATTACTCGCTCCCACAACCTGGAGAGGATTAACAAAATAGGGCAACTAAAATGGCCGTCATTCTCGGCCTTCGTCAAAAACAAACATCACATCATCGGCCTTCAAAAAACAAACATCCAATTCTCGGCCTCAAGAAACAAACACAAATGGCCACACATTCGACTATTTGGCCCGCTAGGGCGATGCCTTGGCCATCTTTGGGTGGCCCCTGCCCGCCCTGCTGCTCCGCCTCAAAGTAAGGCCATTGGCTGCTGCAAGGCTGGGGGCAGGCTCCTGAGGGGCACATGTCGTGACGGCAGATGCCCTTGGGGGTCGGCCTAGTCGAGGTCTGGCCGTCGAGCGGGCGGCTGTTGATTGCTGCAGCTGTGGCTGGCCAGCATCAGTCACTGCAGCAGCTCCTGGCAGCTCCACTGGGGGACTGGCAGTGGCGGCTGGAGGAATGGCAGAAGCTGGCGGATGGCAGGCGCTCGCTGGTCACCTGAGACACTGGCACTCGCCCGGGCCAGCACTGCAGCATGCGCACCAATCTGCCGAGGGACAGACCGCTGTGCTGCTGCAGCGCGCCGGGTGGCCTGGCGATGCCTGGCTGACACAGCGAGTGTGGCAGCAGTGAGTGCCCGTGTTGACCTGTTCACTGACCGCATCAGAGCAGCCAGTGACTGGACGGCACCACTGATCACCTGGCCAGTCGCTGACAGAGCTGCCCCGAATTCCGCCCGACTCGCTGCCTGATCTGCCCGGTATTCCGCCCGACTGGTGGCCTCTGAGGGCCCGAACTCGGCCACACTCCGAGAGAGGGAATCGATGGACTCAGGCAACCGTGCCACTGCCGCCATGAGCTCCGTGTGCCGGCGCTCCGAGTCCGCGGACAAGTCTTCGAGGCGTTCCATCTCCTCGGCGAAGAGCATCTCCTGACTGGAGGCCGGACTCTCCCTCTGGGGAGAAGGCCGCCGAGCTGGCCGACCCTTCCTGCGTTGCTGGAGGCCGCTGGGCCCAGCAATTGGACTCCCCTCCGACACTTCCCCCCTCTGGGGAGAAGGCCACCGAGCTTCCACCCCCCTCCCGCCTTTCTGCAGCCCGCAGGTCCCAGGAGCTCCCCTCCCCTTCGACACTTCCGCCACGCTGCCCTCCAGGGAAGACGTGTCCCCTACATTGGCCTGGGTGGCCGCGGCTGAGGGTTCCCCTGATGGGCCGCCTTCCTCTTGCTCCTCCTCCTGCTCCTCTTCGGAGGGTCTGTCACTGGCAAGTTCAGGGACCTCCTCTTCACCATCTGAAAGCAGGAAGGCACAAGAGTAGCTTTAGAGTGAGGAGAGGGCGTCAGTGCGGGATGCATGAGTGGTGGCATTCAGCGCATTGGTCGGACAGTGGCAAAGGATGTAGATCTGATGCGCAAGTGGGACGAGAGAGGTGCAAAAGGTGATGTCCTTACCATTGCTGCCCAGAACAGGGTCGGCATCTCCACATGCAACGGGCCCAATCACCCGGCCACCCATGAGGCGCTCCACGCGATGTTGCAGGTCGGTGAGTGGCTGGATATGGGGTCGGCCTCCCCCGGTCGCAGTCCGGCTCTTGCGATTATTCGCCAGCTTGGCCTGCAAGAGAAAGGACGGCCTCTAAGTACAGTGTGTCGCCGTGATCTTGTGTGCACTGCCTCCCATGGTGGAATAGCCTGGCCAGTGTGTCGCCATGATCTGGTGTGCACTGCCTCCCATGGTGGAATAGCCTGGCCAGTGTGTCGCCATGATCTGGTGTGCACTGCCTCCCATGGTGGAATAGCCTGGCCAGTGTGTCGCCATGATCTGGTGTGCACTGCCTCCCATGGTGGAATAGCCTGGCCAGTGTGTTAAGTGCAGAATGTGCAATTGATGCTCATGCCTGTCCCATAGCTGCTGGATGAAGGCTGGCCATTAGAGCTTTCAGGTCCCTTTGCCCATAATGTGAGGTGCACATGCAAGGATGAGGAGGTCACTGGAAAGGGTACTCACCCTGACAATGCGTGTGAGGTCATTTAACTTTTTGCGGCATTGGGCACCGCTCCTGGGGACGTCGCTGTTGGCTGACAGCTTGCTGGCGACATGCCTCCAGGCTCTCCTGTAGACGCGGACCGTCGCCTTCTTGCCATTGTCCGGGTACAAAACATGGCGCCTCTTCTCCACAGCAGCAATCAGCACACTCAGATCACGCTCTGAGAAGCGCTGCGCACGTTCACGGGCCTTCTCCATGTCTTCAGGCGCTATTTGGGTCCAGCAGCAGTGTTCAGGCCTAGCTGGAGGGCTCCACTATCCAGGGCGTGGCAGCAGACACAGTCGGCCCTTCCCCCTTAAGAGCTGGCCGGCGCCAGGGTGTCTGCTGTCAATCACGAGATGGCCGCACCTGCGCTGCGCCCGGCCTCGGCGCTATCGATCACCACCTCCGGCTTAGCGCCCAAAGAGAGGCGTCCAGCAGCAGTTTTAGCGCTCGCCCGAACTCCTAGGGCGAAGCTAATGAATATCGGAGAAGTGGCATCGATTTGGCGGCGGCCGCAAACTTTAGCGGACGCCCCACTTTAGCGCCCCAAAAGTGGCGTCAATGAATTTCTAGGCCCATATTTCCACCATATTGGTTTGCAGTTGATCCTGATAATTCGAAAGAGATTGGTAATCTCTACAAGCCAACACCCTTTCCCCCTACCCCTCTCCATTTCTCTTTATGTATCCAATTTGACTCGAATTCACCCTATTTCCTTCAGTCGTTCCTCAATTACTTTCTCTATCCCTACATTTCATTGGTTAAGGAAGGACACAGTTTGGTCCCGTTGGTGACCTCGGCATACCGTTATCAGCTCACTCTTCCAGCAATTTGCCGTGCATTACTTCACGGTGAAGGGTGAGGTAAAAAAGTCTAACAAACAGGGCACGCCGCCAGATGCCTCACTCCAACAAAGTCTGGGCCAATGTATGCAGAGTAGATTTTGACAGGGAAAAATACTATTTGAATTAATTTGCAAAATAATGTAGAACCAATTACATTAATACTAGAACAGAAGATAACTACAATTTATAGCAAAGTTCATCAGAGCTCACGCCAGCCCTTCTCCAGCAGTTTGAACAATCTGTTGGAATAGAAAGACGGAGCCCTGTAAATTGGCACACGGCACCAACAATCCTGTCATCCCCTTCCCCTGAACAAAACAACAACCTCCCTTGAACTAAATGCAACTCACCTGCTTTTAACCCAGTTTTGGCATACAGAATAAAACAGCAATTCGTGACAGATGCGGTGATGACTTTGTGATGTGAATGATCCGACTGCATTGTATGTTTCTCAACAGCAAAGAGAGAAATGCACTGCAAACTAAATGAGACAAATCCTCCTTTAGGCTTCATAAGAAAAGTCAATGAAGAAACAGGGAGGGAAGGAAGGAAGGGAGGGAAGGAGGAAAGGGAAAACGTACGAGCTCATTGGCATCCTTGCAACAGCTTCAGAAACCCCAGTCCTTCCCCAAGAATTGATCATCCCGCCTGTACCAGGGAACGTGGAAGCATACAATAGCTCTGTACTAGTAGAAAATCAGAAAACCTCACTGGGCCTGGTAGGAGATAGGACATATTCATTCCCCCAGATGCACGTCACCATTATACCTCTCAACGATCAAACACTGACTGCACAACCTGGGATTGCCGCCAAACCACAAAATATTCTACTGAGTTACTGAGGAACACCCCTCCCCAGGCCAGTTATCGAAACTACAAAAATTAAACTACAGCTAGTCAACCTTCTGCAGCATTACTCAGACAATAAAATGTCTTGTCTTCATGCGACGTTTATGCTCATCGCCCATGTTCAGTTTTTATGTCATCTTCCACACGTTCTTTCATGTATGTGTGTGTATCGCCAAGTTTTTGTCACTCTTGGGCCAGTCGGTTTCCTCTTTTCTGCACGTCACCCATTTTATGGATGCCCGTCTTGCAATTTGGCTTTCTCTACATCCATTTTTTTTTTAAACGTTCTGATCTTTTGCTCCTTTGAGTCTCAAATAGATGCCAAGCTGTGGTGCTGTTGTTTAATCCATGTAGGATAGCCATTTCTCTGTCTTGCTGGAACACACACACACACTTTTTCTTTTGGGGAAAAAAAGGATAGTTGAACTTGGAAAGTTTTGAACTTAAGGGGCTCGATTTTGCCATTGGGGGCAGGCTGGGGCATGTCAAGTGGTTTGCATGTCAGGACCCCGACTCCGATGTGAAGTGGGAAAAAGAGTGTGATTTTGCCCTAATTGAGCACTTGATTTCCAGCGTGTGGGAACCCCTGGCCCAATGAGTCTTTTCATACAGAAAGTCGCCTCCAATGACATCATCAATGCTGCTGGATTTAAGGCCTGCAAGCAGCCTTGCTTCTTCTGGAGACTTTAAACTTTATGCCCATTGTTGTGATCGCTTCATTCAGCACCTATGTCCAGCAGTAGGCCAAAGTGTGCTCCAAGATTTGATGAGGCCTCCCTCCAAGCTCTGGTGGAGGGAGCAAGATCAAATAAGGAGGTGCTCTTCCCTTCCTCAAGGAGGAAAAAGCCTCCCCAGCAGACTAAAGCTGTGTGGATGCAAGTGGCCCAAGAGGTCAACTCAATCTCTATGTGCCACAGAACCTGGCTGCAGTGCGGGAAGAGGTTTCATGACATTCTCCGCACAGGAAAAGTGAGCAGGACTTTCCCATCACCCTCAATCTGATCCCCATCGCCTCTCCTCACCAGCACTCTGCTTTGCCAACCTCTTCCTCCACATCCCACTTGACACTTACATCCCTGCATCCTTACCCACTCCCTCTCTCTCTATGGTCACATTCACTTAACTATTCGACCATGCAGCCCTCACACTCCCTATCACTGTGACGCAATGACAACAGCTTACAACACACAGGGAGGGCCCTTTGTCTCCTTCCAAGCATCCATGCTATGGATTCTCTACACTCACTCCTTCATTCTCACTCAAACTCCACTTGTGTCCCTCATTGCAGGAAAAGGGAGCCCACAATAAGAGGGAAAGAGCGAGGACAGGAGGAGGGCCACCCTCAGTAGCCCAGCTCACCACCTCGGAGGAGGCGGCCATGGAAATAGTCGGTGTCGAGGAAGATTCGCAAGTGGGGGACGGACAAACGGGTGCATCACAGCAAGCTGGTGACAGAATAGTTTGGCATCTCTCTCATTGACATTGCATGAGTCACTGATAATGATTCTGATGCTCTAACAGCTTGACTTATGATCATCTGCACAATTCAATGTGCATGCAACCTTTACCTCACATCTCTAACTCTTTCCTTTACTCCCCCACAGGACCATCGACAGCCCCCGTCCCCACTGTCCAGGAGGAACAGCCTGAGCTTCAAGGCTCCTCACAGGGAGCTGCAACCTCTGAGGGTGCAGCATCAGCAGAATTCAGCTCACCCAGCACCAGCACAGACACTCACCTCGGTGGGACCTTCGCGAGATAGAGTAGTGTTGTCACCTGGTGTATCACAGCTCACAAGTGAGCATCAGCAAATGGTGGAGACAGGGACAGTAGTGGAGAGACCTTGTCGGAGGGTGCAGGACTCTGCCAGCTCGGCTCAACTGCATGTCGACCCTGTGCCTCCGGGTCCATCCAGAAGGAGAGTGGTGCTGGAACTCCAGGAGCAGGTGCAGGAGTCTCTGGTAGGTTTTGTCTCCAGGATCGCTGTGAGTGTGGAGTCAATGGAGGAGTCCATCGCAAACATGAGCAGAGCCTTTGTGGAGGCATTGGCACATGAACGCATCACCATGGAAAGGAGAGGTTGAGTAGATTGGGACTCTACTCATTGGAGTTCAGAAGAATGAGAGGCGATCTTATTGAAACATATAAGATTGTGAAGGGGCTTGATCGGGTGGATGCGGTGAGGGTGTTCCCAATGATGGGTGAAACTAGAACTAGGGGGCATAATCTTAAAATAAGAGGCTGCTCATTCAAAACTGAGATGAGGAGAAACTTCTTCACTCAGAGGGTGGTAGGTTTGTGGAATTTGCTGCCCCAGAAAGCTGTGGAAGCTACATCATTAAATAAATTTAAAACAGAAATAGATAGTTTCCTAGAAGTAAAGGGAATTAAGGGTTACGGGGAGTGGGCAGGAAATTGGACATGAGTCTAGGTTCGGAATGGTCATGGCCCTGTGGGTAGTGGAGTGGGCCCAGGGGCCGTGTAGCCTTGTTCTGCACCTACTGTGTTCTAATTCTGTGTTAGATTTCAGGAGATGGTTTTATTCCTGTTCCTGGCTGGGGTGGCGATCGCCTTTACAGAAGGTAAGTACTGTAGAAAATATAGGGACAGAGTGATCTCCTGGAAGAAATTCGATCGCCTAGATGGGTCGGAGAGGAATTTCCCAGATTTTTTTCTCCCAAATTGGCCATTGGGTCTTTATCTGTTTTTTCGCCTCTCCCGGGAGATCACATGGGTTCGGGTGGATGCAGAGTGATAGAAGATTTGAGGTTAGGATCAGATCAGCCATGATCTTATTGAATGGTGGAGCAGGCTCGAGGGGCCGATTGGCCTACTCCTGTTCCTATTTCTTATGTTCTTATGTTCTTATAGCAACCTCCATGGAAAGGATGGCTACAGCCATGGAGGAGCTAGTCACCAGAGTGTTGAAAACATGGTCATTGTTCAGAATAGACTGGCATCTCTTGAGGAGTGATGGTCAGCTATTGAGCATAGAAACCAGACCTTCATGGAAGTCCTCTGGAGTAGGACTTCCAGTGCAGAAACGGGTCCTCATGGCCCCCCTGAAGTGCAGCAAGGTGCTGTCAAGCCACTTGCTAGCTCTGAAGTGGAGCTGACCCATGAGAGGGATGTTGGTGGCAGACAACAAGGAAGTGGGGGCTCCGCTCCAAGCGCTCACATGATCATACCACTGCAAAGCCCTCGGTCAGAGCCCTACCAGAGTCCTCACCCAACTGAGATGGGCGTCTCATCCCCTGCACAGCCGGGATTCGCACACAGGTTCGCAACCCCAGAGGACGGCCGCCAAAGGTGCCGAGACAGGAGCAGCAAGAAAGTGAGCAAAGGGCCTCCACACCTGCTGAAGCCACAGGGGAAGCACCACGTAGGAGCACATGTAAGAGGAAGATTATGCACAAGTAGTCACAAGGGGACTCGTAAAAATCAACATTTCATTGTGCAGTACACACGTCTGCTGCATATATGACAAATAAAAAAAAAATTGAATTGAATTGAATTGAAAGGGTAGTCACTTGGGTGTTATGTTGTGTTTATTTTTGAAGTGCCATCAGCTGCTTGTTGTGATAAAAAATTCTGCTGGCAAACTGTTGAAGTTGTGGCTGGCATCATTTCGCAAATGGGACTTCCACATTGAGGGCTTAGAGTGACTTGCAATTGTCAGTATGGTGGTCAGAGTGATAGAAATTCACAGGTTCTTGTCCATTGTCGATGCTCTGGTAAGAAGGTGTGAAGCAAAAGAATTTGATTGTGCAGGCTAAGCAAATCTGGCCAACATGAGCACGTCCCTTGCATCCCGGGCAGCAATGTTGTCGCGCTGGCGCCTTCTGGCCTGTACAGTTTCAGGTGGGTGAGCAGCAGCTTGGCGCTCCTATTGTTGCTGCTGCTGTTGTTCATGGTTCTGCTGCTGCCACGGCTGGTCTTCGTCCAAATCTGATGTCCAGGAGGAAAGGAAATAAATGGTTCCCATGCTTCTGGAATATGCCTCAGTTGAGGAAGTGCTCAGTCAAGGTGGGGAGAGGGGTTTCCCAGGAGGTCACACTGGAGATGGGTATCAGGCTCCAAACTTCCACAACAATGAGTAGGCCTGCTAAAAGTTCCCCCAGACCTGAGACAACAAAGTTCTGCCACCTGCAAATGATCTTTGGTGAAAACTCCTTTTTAATGGTGGAGCTGCAGCTGTTAGTAAGCAATCCACTTGAAGCCACCAGGATTAACTGGCGTGTTCCAGAGGAGATGTGCAGGATGGGGGAAATGTGCTAAAATCAGAAAGGCCTCACAAAATGGCATTATAGAGGCAATTAACTGGTTGTTAAGGGCCTTAAGGGCCTATCCTGTTATGTATTGTGTGTTCTATTGTGTGTTCTCCTCCCACCTGTGGTGGCGCTGTTACAGGAGATAAATGGTTGGGTGTTCTCTGTTAAGTTTAGCTCTCTTTGTTCGGAACTCTCCAGAACTTCCTTTCCTTCCAATAAAGCACTTCATGTTTGAATCTCTGAGTTCTGAGTCCTAAATTGTGTCTAGGTAGAAAGGTACCGACACAACAAGTGGCAACGAGGAGCGGATGAATCTGCGTACGTTACGGGTGCAGTGAGTAAACAGAAAATTTAATTTGAAACGTGAGATGGCTACTATATTAGGAAACATCGGTGATTTTGATGAAAATGTGGAGCAATGGAGCGCTTATACAGAACGTTTTGACTATTTTGTATTGGTGAATGCAGTGGCAAATGAAAAGGTCGTGCCTACCTTTTTGAGTGTAATCGGACCGAAGACATTCAATTTACTTCGCAGCCTCGTGCAACCAGATAAGCCAGGAACTAAAACATATAAGCAACTAATGGAAATTCTTGGAGCACATTTTTCACCAAAACCTCTGGTCATTGCGGAGAGATTTAGATTTCACAAACGGAATCAAGAGGAGGGAGAATCAGTGACGATGTTTATTGCTGCTTTAAAAAGGTTGTCGGAACACTGCCAGTTCAAGGAGGTACTGAATGACACCATTAGAGACAGACTTGTGTGTGGTCTGCAAAATGCAGCCACACAGAAGTGCCTTCTTACAAAGGACAACCTTACTCTTGAAAAGGCCGTTGAAGTTAGTGTCTCCATGGAGATGGCGGAAAAGGAGGCTCACCAGTTGAGTTCAACAGGGAGAGTTCACAAGGTGTCGTCTGAGCCTAAAGGTGCGCAGAACGGCACATGTTACCGTTGTGGGAAAACGGGCCATCACGCTAATGACTGCTGGTGTACGGAGCTGGAATGCTGAAATTGTGGCAAAAAGGGTCACATTGAACGCGCCTGTAGAGGTAAAAAAAGAACAGACAGAGCTGGGAAGCATGGAAGCAAAATGTCTGTATTTGGACAAGAGAGGAAAAAGAGTGTTCATTCAGTGCAGTATGATGGAACAAGCAAAACAGAGGGGAGCGACACCTCTGAGGAGGAAGAGGTGCACATACTGATGGTTGCAGGTGATTCAAATGGCTACTGGGTGTCACCACTGGTGGAGGGACAATCAGTGTGGATGGAGGTGGACACAGGCGCAGCTGTGTCCCTTGTTTCAGACACTGTTTACAACAAAATGCTAAAGCATCTTATTCTTCAGCCAACAAACATTGTGCTAAAGACGTATACCGGCGAACCTGTGGCCATGAGAGGAGTCATTGAGGTGACAGTTAAATTGAATGGACAGACTGCAAAACTGCCACTATATGTGGTAAAGGGAAATTACCCATCGCTGCTGGGACGTGCGTGGCTAGAGAAAATCACGCTGGACTGGCCTGCAGGCCGCATGATGTCAAAAGGGGAGTCAGGTCTGACTGCAGTGTTAAACAAACATGCAGAACTCTTCAATGGGGAACTTGGGAGCATGAAAAAGATCAGCGTGAGACTGGACATTAAACCTGACAGCAAGCTGAAGTTTCACAAAGCCCGACCTGTACCCTATGCAATTAGGCCAAAAGTTGAGGTTAACTTGAAGGCCTTAGTTGAGAATGGAGTCCTGGAGCCTGTGAGCGTGAGCAAATGGGCCACACCCATTGTTCCTGTCCTGAAAAAGGATGGATCTGTTCGAATCTGTGGGGATTTTAAAGTGACTATTAACCCGGTGCTGTCTGTGGAACAGTACCCTCTTCCCCTCATTGAGGATCTTTTTACGGGCCTGGCCGGAGGGCAAAAGTTCAGCAAAATAGACTTATGCCAGGCTTATCTACAAATGCATGTCGGTGACAAATCAAAGGAGCTGCTGACAATTGTGACACACAAGGGGCTATACAGGTACTGCCGCCTTCCGTTTGGAATTACGTCGGCCCCTGCTCTATTCCAAAAGGGCAATGGATCAGATTTTGAGTGGACTGCCAGGAGTCCAGTGCTACCTGGACGACATCCTTGTCACTGGGACAAATGAGGAGGATCATCTTCTGAACTTGGATGCGACACTACAACGACTGAAAGAGTACGGACTCAGAGTTCGTAAAGACAAATGTGAATTCTTTCAGTCTTCAGTTGAGTACCTGGGGCATGTGATTGACGCTACTGGCCTGCATAAGGCGCTGTCAAAGGTCAAGGCGATCGTGGAGGCCCCAGCACCCCAGAATGTGAGCCAGTTACGTTCATTTCTGGGGCTACTTAACTACTATGGGAAGTTTATTCCAGACTTAGCAACATTGCTGAAGCCATTACATCAGTTGCTATGTCAAGGCAAAACATGGAAATGGACTGAACTGTGCAACGAAGCTTTCGCCCAAGCAAAGAAAGCATGGCTGAAATCGGAGGTCCTGACACACTTCGACCCAAAGCTGCCCGTGCAGCTAGCATGTGATGCATCACCATATGGTGTGGGAGCAGTCATATCCCACATCATGCCTTCGGGTGAAGAGAAACCTATCGCCTTCGCATCACGCACCTTGAACAAGGCCGAGAGTAACTATGTGCAGATCGAGCGCGAGGCCTTGGGAATCGTTTTTGGAATTCAAAAATTTCATCAGTACCTGTTTGGGAGAAGGTTCACACTCCTGACGGACCACCGTCCATTGACTTCAATCTTCGGGCCCCACATCAGAATTCCGTCTCTCGCTGCAAGCAAGATGCAAAGGTGGGCTTTACTGTTGTCAGGACACACATACGACATCAAATATCGCAAATCAGACTTGCACGGCAACGCAGACGGTCTCTCGAGGCTACCCTTGCCTGTTACTCCCCCAGAGCCTCGTCAGATAGACATCTTCTACTTTAGACAAGTGGAGGGAGCACCTGTCACTGCAGTTCAGGTGCGAAGGTACACCCGCAGCGATCCAGTCCTGTCTGAGCTAATGGACGATGTCATTCGAGGGAGAGCTATAGGAGATTCTCCTAGTTTGAAACCTTATGTTTCAAAAAGAAATGAGCTCTCCGTCCAAGCAGGTTGTCTTCTTTGGGGATGCCGTGTCATCATTCCGCCACCTCTGAGGGAACCTATACTGCAACAACTTCATACAGGCCACAATGGGATGGTTCGGATGAAGGAAATGGCAAGATGCTACTTCTGGTGGCCAGGTCTCGATGGGAATATTGAGGAGAAAGCCAAAACATGTTCCCCATGTCAAAGGGTCCGGAATGTTCCACAGCTGGCAACCCTACACCCCTGGGATTAGCCTGCAGAAGTGTGGCAGCGAGTACATGTGGACTTTGCCGGTCCTTTCGAAGAGAAGATGTTTATGGTGGTTGTGGATGCTCGTAGCAAGTGGCCGGAGGTCGCTGTGATGAGGTCTACCACGGCAGAGCAAACAATTGAGAAACTTGGTGAGATGTTCAGCCGTTATGGCTCACCGGAACAACTCGTAAGTGACAACGGTCCACAATTTGTATCACAGGAGTTTGCAACCTTCCTGCATGTGAATGGTGTCCAACACATCAGGTCTGCGCCCTATCATCCCTCTACTAACGGCTAGGCAGAAAGGTTTGTGCAAACTTTGAAGCACGCCTTGAAGGCATCGCAAGATCAGGGCTCAATCCACCAACGTCTGAACAGCTTCCTGTTGTCCTACAGGAACGAGCCGCATGCCACAACCAAAATTCCCCTGCTTCGTTCATGATGAAGAGGCAGTTGCGGACAAGTTTTGACTTACTCAAACCTCCAAGGGCAGAACAGGTTGTCCATCGTCAACAACAAGCTCAAGTTGAAAAGAGAGAGAAAAGAGCCAAGGAGAGACGGTTTCACCCTGGAGAGCACGTCCTAGCTCGAAACTACAACACTGGACCGAAATGGGTTCCTGCTACGGTGATCGCGCAGACGGGCCCTGTGCCTTACACGGTTGAGACTGCTGAGGACGTCTTCTGGAGAAGACACACAGATCAACTGTTGCTAGGAGCAGAGGCAGCCACAGAGGCTCCAACGGCTGGTTGGCCTGAACTGTTTCCGGATGATACCGCAAACCAGCATCCTTTGCCACAGTGCTCTTCTCCAACACAGGAAGTCAAAGAGACTGTTCCACCTGTGCAAACTCCTGACTTTCAACTGACACAGGCACCTTCTCCATCCAGGCCTGTGTCAATGCCTACTGCTGTGAAAGCCAGCGATGACCACCGGTATCCTGTCAGAGAGCGGCGGCCTCCAAGACGCTTGGATCTGTAGGCTTAGTGACTTACCCACAAGACTGGGGCAGAATAAACCCCAGGGTAAAGTCAGGGTTTGAGGCAGTCTACCTCTACCCTAGGTTCGTTGAGTGCATTGAAAGTAACTTACCTGTTGAGGAATAATGTGGACCTTCCATTTAAGAGGGGAGGAAATGTTGGGCCAGAAATTCCAGAACGGGGCTTGCAGCGCGTGCAAGCCCCGTATTTGCACTTACCCCACGCTCCTGCCGATCAGCTTCTGGGACGCCTGAACTTGGAGAAATAGAAAGCACATTCCCGGGCAGCGTATGACGTCACGCCGCCCAGGAGTGCAGCCAGCGCGGACCCAGGAGCGTGCAGTGTAAGTGAGACACGCCCCTTGAGGTCTCAGTTTCACTGGACACGCCCCCAATGTTTCTGTCAAGCTGCTTTGCTTTTTTACATGCAAAGCAGCAGTTTAAATAGGTTTTTGGAAGTTTTTTGAAGATTTTGGTAACTTTTATAAACTTTTTAAAATGTTTACATTATTTTGAGTAATCTGAAGTAGTTTTAAAGAGAATTAAAGCAATTTAAAGACTTTTAAAAGCCCTAAAAGAATTTTTTTAATTCCATTTATTTATTTAGCAATGTCGTCGTCATACGTGTCTTCACACTGTTCCCTTTGGGGAACTGTATGAAGTGGTGGAAGGATTTATGGCCGTGATTAACGCTCATTCCGTGACCGTAACCATCTTTGAACCAGCCATTAGGGCGGTTAGTCCTATGGCGGGAGGGTTTTATGGGCTCCCACAAGCTATACAAGGAGGGGGGGCCACCCACACCCACGGACGCAAATATCCCACTGGATGTCAACCCAGAATTTAGAGCCAGAGCTCCGACTCCACTTGCCGGGACTGTCTGGAGCGGGGTTCGAAACCCTACCCTGATCTGGCCCAGCGGCGGGGATCCTACCGCTATGACAAACGCCCAATCCGATTAGCAACGTGAAATGGCAGCATAGGGCTCCAGTCACGGGGAGGGAAAAGGTGCAGGAAACGTATGGGTGTCACCTTTTGTGCGGAGTGGGCCTTTTGCGTAGCAGTAAGCATCCCCGCCGCTGGGCCAGAAGGAGTAGGGTTTTGAACCCCACTCCAGACAGTCCCGGCAAGTGGAGTCGGAGCTCCAACTTTAAATTCTGGGTGGACATCCAGCGGGATACTTGCGTCCGTGGGTGTTGGTGGCCCCCCCCCCCCTCAGATGGGTTGTGGGAGCCCGTAAAACCCTCCCGCCATAGGACTAACCACCCTAATGGCTGGTTCAAAGATGGTTACGGTCACGGAATGAGCATTAATCGCGGCCATAAATCCTTCCACCACTTCATACAGTTCCCCAAAGGGAACAGTGTGAGGAAACGTCCGATGATGACCTCTTGCGCAATGCACCTCCTTGGACCCTCAGTCGCAGATGCGAGGGGGCAAGTCGTGCAAGTGTTAAATTTTTTATTTTATTGACATGTAAAATGTTGGCCCAATAATTCCCTTCCAAATGCGCTAGTACGGTCGGGGTACTTACGCATCTGGCCGGATGAAATGCCGGTTTTCAGCATGCACAGTGCATGTGGGGAAAACCGGCATTTCCTGTCCTCTGAACGAAGGGGTTCAGAGGCAGAACGCGTGCGACTGCACATGCAGCGCGTGCGCAGTATAATTCGCCGCTTTCATTAATGCTTTCAGTGAGGTCCAGTCATTACAACTTACACATGAAAAAAGCATGGGTACAGTTGCTACAGGGGCTGCGGAGGAAGATATTTCTTATCGTGGAGCTTCTGAAAGTATGTATGTCTGTATATATTCCTTTGCGTGTTATGTATATATTCCTTTACTTATGTGTATGAATGTATTATTTAATTATGACTTTCAGAGAAAGTAACTTATTGGAAAATCATAATTAAAAACATACATTCATAGTAAAGGAATATAAAACATACATACATATACGTAAAGGAATATATGTGGACATACATACATAACTCATTCTCACATTCCATTCACACAGCCACAATTGCTCCTTCTACCTACCGTTCTGAAAACCCTTTAAAAAAAAAAAAAAATTTTAACTTTAAAACTTACTTAAAATTTCTTAAAATAACTTCCCTCCCTTTCCCAAACAAAAATATTGCATTTCAAAAGCTCCACGATAAAATATATCTTCCTCCGCAGCCAATGAACCACTTTACACTTGCTTTTTTTCAGTGTAACTTCTAAGGACTTAACCTCATGGATTTCATGAATGAAATCCACGAAGTTCACTGCGCAAGCGCTGCCTGTGCAGTCGCGCGCGCTCGAGGTCTGGAAATGCCGGCGTTCCCCGCATGCGCTGTTCATGCTGAACGCCGGCATTTCCAACGGCCAGAAGCGTGAGTAAGCCGACCGTACTCACGCTTCTGGCCTGGAATTTCTGGCCCGTTATGTATTGTGTGTTCTATTGTGTGTTCTCCTCCCACATGTGGTGGCGCTGTCACAGGAGATAAATGGTTGGGTGTTCTCTGTTAAGTTTAGCTCTCTTTGTTCGGAACTCTCCAGAACTTCCTTTCCTTCCAATAAAGCACTTCATGTTTGAATCTCTGAGTTCTGAGTCCTAAATTGTGTCTAGGTAGAAAGGTACCGACACAACATATCCCACCTCTGGAAACGGGGTCTGGAACCCTGATTCTGGGAAAATTGCTCAGAGGCGGGCTGGAGGTGGGATCGGAGCCACCCGTCATTTTAACACCTCACACGCCTACAATCCCACCTCCTCGGGCCTGGCAAAATCGAGTCCAAGGTGTTTGCCAGTTACAATGGAGCAGTACAGCTTGTGACTGTGATTTACTGCTTGTACCTACAAGTCAGCTGTGGGTCAGTTGGTAGCATGGTAGAAGGTTGTGAATTCAAGTCCCAGCCAAGAGACTTGAGCACAAAATTCTAGGCTGACACTCCAGTGCAGTACTGAGGGAGTGCTGCACTGTCGGAGGTGCCGTCTTTCAGGTGAGACCTTAAACCGAGGCCCCGTCTGCTGTCTCAGGTGGATGTAAAAGATCCTATGGCACTATTTTGAAGAAGAGCAGGTGAGTTATCCCTGGTGTCCTGGCCAATATTTATCCCTCAAATCAACATTTAAAACAGATTGGTCATCATCACATTGCCGTTTGTGGGAGCTTGCTGTGTGCAAATTGGCTGCCGCGTTTCCTACATTACATTAGTGAATACACTCCAAAAAGTACTTAATTGTAAAGTGCTTTGGGACATCCGGAGGTTGTGAAAGGCACTATAAATGCACGTTTTTTTTAAAGTCACCAGTTTTGACAAGCTCCCTCACTTTGAAATGAGGATGGTAGTGAATGGAACTTTCTGATAGAACAGCAAATGCAAGAGCACAAGTCACTCCGAGCCGATATATTTAGTGCACATATTTGTTAATGGTACTATTTGATGTTTTAGCCCGGTGTCTCGCAACAATGGCTCCTCAATGCTGTTGCACCTGCTCGTCCTCCTCGTCAGGCAGAACTGCTGGAGCATTGTATGTTTGGAGAACAAGAAACGAACACACTTGGAGCTGGCGAATGGTGATGTCCTTCTCATTTGCCAGCATTTGTTGCATCTGTATTTCACTATTTTGTGATTGACAGAGTGAAATGTGGATGCTGCAGAAAGTTCAGATTTTATCATCCTCCCAGAGGAATAGTCCGTATAAACAGATGCCTTGCAATTGTTGAAATCTTCGGCAGCTTGCAGAAAGCTGCAGTGCTGTCGCGATTAATATTCTTGTGGACAGCTTTCACAGCTATGAAGCAAGACATTACCTTTTCTTTGAAATTTAAAACCAATGAAAACAGTGCAAGCGGTCACACCTTAGTGCCACACCAACACACTCTTTCACACACACACACACACACACACAGGTTGAAAGCTGACTGCTACAGCGCCACAAAGCTGTTGGAAGCTAAAAATAACATGAGCGGGTTCAAAGCTAAGGGAAAGCAGCAGCGGTGACCGTGGAAAAGAAAACAGAACAAAGTGAACTAAGAAGTAACCGCCAGTGGAACCGAAAATAAAACAAACACAAAACAAAGAGAATAGGAGGGGAAATGCTAATATAGGGTAGATTAAAAAACGGTTCAATAAATGGATGGATGGCAGGGCTATAGGCATAGCAAGGAGAGAGAGGGTGCCATCTCTCCCTGGATTGTCCCGAGTCTTCAGGAATTTGAGATTAATCTCCCCGGACATTCATGGGAGCAACCCAGGGGAAAAATCATTAAAACAAATTGCGCGTTTCCCCCCCCCCCCCCTCCATTTTCTTTCAACACTTTTATTAGTCATAAAAATATTGGCGCTCGGTGGGAGGGGAAGACTGTTTGACTGACAGTCAAGAATCAACCAATTGGGTAATGAGGAAATGAAGAGTCTATTGGTTTTCCACATGGTGTGGGAAGGCGGTGAGCTCCAAGAATGGACATTTGGGGAGACCAATGGCTGGGGAGGGGGGATGATCATGTGATGAATCCTCCCTGATTACGAGTAACCCGAGTTGGCAACCCGAGTTCCAATACAAATGGGTCAAGGAAAAAGAAACACAAAAAAAGAGGAACTAAAAAGACAGGTAAACAGAAATAAAAAAAACCCCAGCAGAAGATGATAGCAAAGAAGGATAACCAAAAACTGAACAAAATACTACAATGTCAGATTTTACATGAAAACGGCCCCACGTCCAGTCTGACACAGTAACGCTTTAGTAAAAGTAGGGAGTCGATTTTCAGTGAGGCGGGCTTTTAGGCGTGCGGGGGGAAAAAATCCTGAATTCGGGGGTCCCAACACCATCCCGCCCAAAACCCGCCTCCACGTAAGTTTCAAAGGAGGCGGGTACCCGCCCCGCACTGGGACCCGCCGACCCGAGGCGGGAAGGGATTAGTGCCAATTAACTGCCTGTTAACAGGTAGTTTTTAGCCTAATCCCTATTTTGAAGGGTGTGTGGGATTCCCGACAGCTCCAAACCACACCAGGTTAGAGGAGGCGGGCCGTCGGGTTGAAGGACTTGGAGGGGTCGAGATGAGTGATGGGTGCATGAGTGCAAAGGCAAGTGTGTTTGGTGTATCTAAAGTGTGTAAAGAAGTTTAAATTACCTGTACTTACCTTTACAGCCTTCCTTCCTCTAGGCTTCGGGAGTCCATGATTCAGCCAGCACAGAAAGCAGAATGGCTGCGATCTGTCAAAAGTGACAGCCTGCAGCTTTCAGTGCCGGCGAGATTTCTAACTGAGTCTGCGTAGAAGGACTCAGGTTAGAAGTAAGACTGTCAGTGTTTGATAGCTTCAAACAGCTGTGAAACATTGATAGTTCATCTGTCAACACCTCTTGACAGATGAAATCTCAGTCTGTGACATCACCTGTTACCGGGTGACCCTTAATTGGCCTGCTGAGCCTGCTGGGTGGGTTCAATAAGGTCAATCAAGGGAAAATCGCGTGGATTGGCCGCATCTCGATGGAGGCGGGACTAAAACCTGAAAGTTGTAGTCCCGCCTCCTTCCCGACTTCTGAATGAAAATCCAGCCCAGTGGGTCTCTCACTATATCCCAGGCCCGTCGGGGATCACACTGCCTCGACAGGAGCAAATGCCCTCGCTTCAAGTGGAATGTAAAACTCTCACTGGAGCAAAGAAAGAATCGTCTTGAGCATCGTGAAAACGCTTTACATTTTCTCTTTTGCAGCACTCTTTAACGGTTTAAATAATTTAACCAATACAACAGCTATGCATAATTATTAGAGGCAACTTCTTCACATGGGCGGGGGAGGATTTCCTCGGGATCCTATATGTAACTAAACTGCAAACCTGTTGAAGTTGTTTTTGATTTTGCTACGCACAGTGAATGGAAAAAGAAAATCTTTCTCCCTCCCCCTCTCTGTGACTCGACCACAAAACAGTACAGCAACCTTTGCAACACAGTAAGTGCTTACAAATCCCGGCTTTAGCGCACAAATCCATGACAATCAAAATGCTTCATAATCACATCTTGATTCATTGTCATCCAGCTGTCCTCACGTCGATTATGCTTTGTAAAGAAAATTAAAAATATATGCCTGCCACCTCCTGCTTGCAAAGACCACACGGACAGCCAATGCCGCCTGAATTGGGCCGGTTGGATTGAAAGGCGCTCACACTGGTTTTGATTTATTTGAAGGGTAGGTGAAACTCAGCATCAGCACATTCTTCCTCTGCAGGATCTACGAGGAAATCCCCCAACATTTGCTAACCAGCCGCAGTTGTCTGAAAGAAAGCAGGAGCCCTGCAGTGGTCATTTCGTGTCTCAGTACTTTTCAGAATGATCCAGACAAAATGGAACGGCCACAATTTTAACTGTGGCCTGAGCGGGGAAGCTGCTGCAGGTTGAAATTCCCCCTTTTAAAAAAGCTACAATTTGAGCCAAGGTGACACTTTGTGCCTAACCAGAGCACTATACCATCTCAGTATCATGGTTTTAGAAGTATGCTCTCTCATTTGCTTGTTGATTTGTTACTCAATGGCTGGGCATGGTCCATCAGTCCCAGATCTCTTTCAGTCTCGCCACCAACCAATGTGGCATAACTCATTGAACAAATGTGTGGGTCTCCTAATCGTCCCCCACCGCCCCCGCAACCACTGCCCCATATGCACTCATCTGCACTAAATTTCACCTGCCATAATTCTGCCCACTTGCAAATTTTATTTCGGTCCTTTTAGTAGTTCATTCACTGCTTCATCCAATTTACGTCCTCTCCTCTCTCTCTCCCCCGCCCCATTTAGTATTGTCTGCAAATCGGGCCAAATTGCATTGTGTTTCTGAATCCAAGTCGTTTATGTACATTAGAAACAGCAGACGTGCCAGCACAGACTCTTGGAGCACCCCACTCAGCATCGTGCCTGTTGTGTATGTACCTTTAAGGGAATAACTGGTCTCAGACTGCAGTACCGGCAGTGACCACCCCTGTATAAAAGGCCCTAGCAGGCTTCTGTAGTTTCAGTTTCCAGGTTGTCTCCATTCAGTAAAGACTTGTTATAATCAACTCCTGCAGTCCGTGTCTCAATTATACACGGACATAATAGTGCCCAACATCACTCCCTTAATTAGTATCTGTTGATACTGGTCTCGGAGACAATATCCTCATCCACCTCCAAATCGTAACCCAAGATACCCACTGCCTTAAGCAACCCTTCATGTGGAATTTTAATCAACAGCTTTCTGAAGGTTCAGGTGCACTGCATCACAGAGCTTTCCAATGTCAAATTGGGATGTCACTTCCTGGGGAAAAAAAATCAAGGAGGTTTCCAGCCAGATTGTCCTTTCTGAAACCAAGTTGGTTGCATTTACTATTTTATTTTCACTAGTCTTTCCAAATTAGTTTTCCTCCCAAGTACCATCTTGGACGTGGAGAAAATTCCTAAAATATAATGCATTTATTTTTCTAGTTTAGTGCTGCCCGCCCCTTGCTGCTGCGGCCTGCAATCAGGCGGACTTCAAACTGGGTACAGATAGTTACTTATTCATGAAGGTTTATTGTATTTGCCACAGACCAACCAGTAAGCAGCGAGCGTTATGCTCAAGCTTTAAAACACATGATAATCAAGCAAAAATATTGTCTCTGAATGGATTTCCTATGTGGTGCCAGATTTCAGCATGTATTGTAATTCTTTGGGGACCCACCACAGAAGTATGTTTATGTCCTGCAAGTATAGTGTCAGATTTGCAACCCGTTTGTTACATTTTCCAGTTAAGATTGAGGGAGAGTCCCATTAAAAAGCCCACAGACACCAATAAATTATCCAATTATAAACACACACTAACTTTAACCCATTAGATTTTGAAATTACCTTAGCTTTTGCTAATTCAGTTTTTCTTTTTTAAAAACAGGATGCCACTCGACATTTTCCAAAAAACTGTAAAAAGGTTTCTGCCAAAGCCTATAAAAATAAAAATACATTGTCCTCTCGTGGAAACTTTTCTTCCTCTCCATCTTGCTACTGACAAGTAGTTTTTTTAATAAATAGGGAACAACATCTTTAACACTGCCAAGCATGGTTGCCAACACTGAACTCACAGTACAAAATTCACACCGATATTGTAATATAAAACTGCAGAATCCAAAATCATTGCATCGTAAAAATCCAACAGGTTCATTCATGTCCTTTAAGGAAGATAACATGCCGTCCTTGCCCGATCTGGCCTGTATGTGACGCCAATATCACAACAACATAGTTGACTCTTAACTGCCCTGTGAGGTGGCCTAGCAAGCCGCTTGGTTGTATCAAACCACTACAAAGGGAGCACCTTCAACACACTACAGCAGCTCAAGAAAGGTCCATCACCATCTTCTCAGGGAAACTAGGGTTGGGCCGGTCTTGCCAGTGACGCCCACATCCCGAGAATGAATTTTTTTTTTAAGTGACAAGCAGATCTAGATTCAGTGGGGGAAATGCGCCCACATTAGTCATTTGTTTTAGATAAACAGAGTTATGCACATGGGTGGGGTTAATGCCAAGCTTGTGCCCGCCCTGCAGGGTTGCAACCTCTTGAGCATGACAAAGGCTTAGGTGTTATAGTACATGAATTTGTTAAGGTTTACAACCAGTGTCGCAAGGCTATATCAAAAGAAAGTAGAGTATTGGGATGTATCGCAAGAACAATCCAGCGAAAAATTAATAAAAAACACTCCTTTTCCAAGACCTTGGTCAGCTGCCGTCTAGACTACGGTGCCCAATTTTGGTCCCCTCACAAGGTGGATGACAGAGGCCCTGGAAGAGATTCGGAGGAAAGCCACTAGATTAATACCTAGTTTAAAGGCCCTTAGTTACCACAATAAGCCTATAGGGCTGGGGCTTTTCAACTCTAAAAATGCGCAACCTTCAAGCACATTTGACTCAGATCTTCAAAACATTGAAAGGAATAGGTTCGGTCCATATGGGTAGGCTTTTTGAATGAGTTAGGTCAGGGAGGACTGGGGACAAGCATTTAACTTACGTGAGTAAAACTAGATTAGATGTCAGGGGTTCCCCCCCCCCCCCCACAGAGAAGCGCTGACCTTTGAAACAGGTCGCGGCTGATGCAGCGAGTGCAGTGCAGGTTCACTGTAAGCATTCAAAAAGGGAAATAAAAAACAGAAAATGCTTTGTTCGAAGAGTCATTGACCTGAAACGTTAACTCTGTTTCTCTCTCTCTCTACAGATGCTGCCTGACCTGCTGAATATTTCCAGCATTTTCTGTTTTTATTTCAGATTTCCAGCATCCGCAGTGTTTTGCTTTTGTATTCAAAAAGGGAGTTGGATCAGTTCCTAATTGTACTTGACATCAAAAAGGTAGATGGGGGTCTCTCGGTCACTGGAACTTATTTGATCACCTTGACAAGGCCCTAACTGGAATCCCCTGCCTAAACCTTTCCGCCTCGCTACCTCTCTTTCCTCCTTTAAGACGCTCCTTAAAACCTACCTCTTTGACCAAGCTTTTGGTCATTTGCCCTCATTTCTCCTTATGTGGCTCGGTGTAAATTTATTTTTTGTCTTATAATACTGTGAAGTGCCTAGGGACGTTTTACTACGTTAAAGGCGTTATATAAATACACGTCGTTGTTGTTGTTGAAGAAGAATTACATTTGAGGATCAGAGAGGAATTTCACAGATTTTTTCCCCCTGAATTTGCCCATGATATTTTTTGAAATCTGATTGCATGTCTCTCCTAGGCAATTACATGTGATGGGGTCATATTCAATTCAATTTCAATTTTATTTGTCACATAACCAAATACAACAAGTGAAATCCAGTCAGTGAAATGCTTTTTTCTTAACAAGCCGAGCGCACCAAGCAGCAAAGGACACTTAGCTGCCTGGTACGCACGGAGCCCGCAAGGACGGCAGCCATCTTCATCGGTTACACAAGTTATTAAGTTAAGTAATAAGTGATTGTATTGGACAGGCTCAATGAATCAGCTGGCCTTTTCCTGGCTGTCATATTCATATGACGTGAAGAGTATAGTGCACAAGTGTACGAGTTTCAAAGAAAACTTGAACAGTCCACTCCAGAGACTGGAGTACAAAATCTAGGTGGACACTCCCAGTGCAGTACTGAGAGAGCGCTGCCGCCTTTCGGATGAGGCGTTAAACCGTGGCCTCGTCTGCCTTCTGATGTGGGCATAAAAGATCCCATAGCACTATTCAAAGAGCTCTCCCTGATGTTCTGGCCAATATTTCTCCCTCAACTAACATCACCAAAAAAACAGATCATCTGGTCATTATCACATCGCTGTTTGTGGGACTTTGCTGTGCACAAAATTGGCTGCCGCGTTTCCCACATTACATTACAACTGTGATGCCACTTCAAGAAGTACTTAATTGGCTGTGAAATGCTTTGGGATGCCCCGAGGTCTTGAAAGGCACTATATATATCCAAGTTCGTTCTTTCTTCTGAAAACAAGTTCCAAGGTGCGCATGTTGGTATTGTTTAGTGCAGCTCACTCACCCCGCCTCCTAAATATAACCACATTACATGTGTGGGCACTGCTTTCTGTCACAAGCAATGAATAATTCATTAATATTGACCAGCAACAGTCTTTGCTGGTCCCCAGAGCAACAGTGCAGGAAGACTGCATTCCTTCAATTGCAAGGGAAAGTCTCCTAAAGCTGGGTCTGTAGTGCTTTAGCAGTTATTAATCACACTTCTATCAGCACGAAGGATCTGACATTGCAGGTGTGAGAGCATTTGTCAAGCAAATCATTATTCTGTCAGGGCTCCATATTATTGATGTAATAACCAAAGAACTAAAGGCTACAAAAATCTAGCATTGATAGGTGATTGTATTAACTGCAGACCAAACATCATTCATTCTGGTTAAGACAACCTGTCTAGCTAAAATTACAATCTAGAATTAGAGTGCTGCATTTTGCAAAGATACCAATTTAAAATATACAAAAGGCATATTCTAGTATAGCCAGTATCCTGATCTATGCAACTTGTTACCAGGCCCTAGATATGTCCCTTACAGTCCATCCTATAATATGTAAGCTATTACCCTATCTTGCCTTATTGCACATGATGGCATTCTACTGTAGCTTTATTTAATTCATGCACTTCATCAAAATAGAATTAGATAGGAAATGTGCATGACTTGTACATCTCAAGCCAGGTTTTACACATTTTCCTGACCAAATATTATTTCTGACATTTTTATTTTGGCAACCTCTGAATCCCACCATTTATAGAAGACACTGCGTATAGAAAGGGCACTTGATGGATGGAGATTATATTACACGCAGGAACATGGTTCCTGCTCTCAATTACAATCCAAACAGCCCTGCTGAAAGTGCATGTGTGTGAATGCTGGGTGGCAGGACTCACACAGGAAAGTGGTTATTTGGACGAGATATCAGAGAGTGATCACCACCCAAAGAACTGCAGCCCATCGTATATCACTGCATTCAGTAGTAGAGGGGTAAAGGAAGAAACCAAGAGGATAAAATGAGTTTCACACCACATATATCTAAAGAGTCATGAGGCGATTTCAAGACTTTAATCTTATCTCCGAGTTCATCTGATGGTTACAAACATCTCACACTTCACTCTGATGCCCACCCAATAAGATTACTGCCTTTTCACTCCCAACTGTCCTTCACAACCTACATATCCCACAGACAATAACTAATTAAGTTAATTACCAAAAATAAACCAGCATTCCACAAGGCCCTACATTGAATACATTTGTGTGCACACGTCACTGAAGGCACAATAAAGAAATGGTTTAAAATTCACCATGCTCCAAATAACAGACAATACCAGATGGACACCAGAGGATTACAGGTTAGTTCAGTCGAAACAATCACATTTTTGTATTTGTGTTTTATGTCTTCGAAATCCTTTGACTGGAATCCTGCCTCATAACATAAATATTCGTTATCCTCTATTGCAAGGTAGGTTACTGGGACTTACTTACTCAGTATCTAATAGAATGTATGATGTACCTATATATCCTAACTAAGCACTATGCCCTGGAATTTCCTGGATCACACACAGAGACAACACCAAAATTTACATCTGTGTTTGCCAACAGGAACACAAGGTGAAATTTCTTGCAAAACTCATTAGCCTATGGCGGAATGTAAAAACCAGCTTAAAACAAGTGCAAATGCAGCACCACCGATTATTGCTCATTTGAGTTACAACTTGGCAAGTTATTTTTAAAATTATGAATTCCCCTTAGAAAATGAAGATTTAAAGCGTGTGTTTGTATTGCTGTTTAGTGCACTCTATAGATCAGAAAACTCGCATGTGTGGAGTGTGAAATAGAGCACGATGATGCTTCACAGCAACAGTGCTGCATCATTGAGTGGTCTGGCAAGGACCACCAAAACTTGCATAGTGAGGGGAAGGAAATACAAATCTCGTTAAATCTGGGTTTGAATTTATAGTTGTCTAGTTCAGGAACTTATTTCTGGTTCAGTCTCTCATTTCTACATGCAACTGATGTTAGCTGTGGCTCAGTGGTAATAATCCTGCCTTTGAGTCAGAAGGTTGTGGGTTCAAGTCCCACTCCAGAGACTTGAGCACAAAATCTAGGCCGACACTCCAGTGCAGTACTGAGGGAGTGCCGCACTGCCGAGATGCTAAACCGAGGCCCCGTCTGCCCTCTCAGGTAGATGTTATAGATCCCATGGTACTATTTTGAAGAGCAGGGGAGTTCTCCCCGGTGACCTGGTCAACATCTATCTCTCAACCGCCATAACTAGAGCAGCTCTTGTGATTGTTATCACATCGCTGTTTGTGGGAGCTTGCTGTGTACAATTTGGCTGCCCAATTTCCTACATTACATCGGTGACTATACTTCAAAAAGTACTTCATTGGCTGCAAAGCATTTTAGGATGTGAAAGGCACTATATAAATGCAAGTTCTTCTTTCTTTCCTTCTGAAAAACAGCAACTCCACTTGTAAGATTCAGGGTCACAGGCTCACACAGATTACCCAACAGGGCTTTAGAAGTTGTAAGGCTTTTATTAAAGAGCTACAGTTTTAAGGCATAATCAGATATTACGTATGGTTTAAGCCGAGTATAATAGACATACAACCCGTGACAGTAGGAGCGATCTACGACTCCCGAATCGGAATGACACGGCCGGACGGACGGGGAGGCAGTAGGGTGGTCTCGGATTGGGTGGATTCCTGCAGTCTGCTGCAGTGGTCACTTCCGTTGGGTCATCTCTCAAGCTGCTGGAGGTGTTAGGCCATCAGCCACCTCAGAGGCTAAACTTGACCAAGGTGTTAGGCCATCAGCCACCTCAGAGGCTAAACTTGACCAAGGTGTTAGGCCACCTTGGGGAAGCCTTCGCCCCCGACTGCCTGATTTCCTCTCTCGGTCGTCTATATTTATAGTTATTTCGGTGGGCTGGTAATCACCTGGTGTCAATCACTTGATCCCCATCCTATTGTCCAATTGTGAAGCGGGAAGGCATCCCTCACCGTCCCTTTCTGCATGGCTGATGAAGCCTCCCTCTTATCTTTCTGAGGAATGTTTTGTTATGCTTCTTTAAGGACATTTTATGACTTTTCGGCTCCATTTTTGTCTATTATCCCACCACCCTGTGATGTTTTGCATTTCACGATTCCCTTATCACTTCTATTTGTCTTTTGGTGCTTGATATTCGACCTTGCTGGCATTTATGCTCTCTGTTCCCTGTTGCTTGTTGTCAGTCTCTGTTCTAAGAATTAAAACCCATCTTTGACTCTAACAGCTATTTCTTACAATTCCCTTCTTTGAGAAGGAAATATCCTTATTGACTTCCCACAATCGGCTCTTGACTAATCTAGCTAGCTCTTATTGCTCTCTCAACTTGGGCGTTAGTTAGTAGGGAGTCTTGAAAATGAAGATTACCCCCATCCTTACAATCCATTCCTTTGAGGAGAAGGAGCAACCTCTGACCCCTTACTCAAATTCAATTCACTGTTCCGGTGTTCCAATTCTGCCCCGCCTGGGAATCCTCTGTTTCTTCTATCTTTCCTGATGTTACCCCGCCTGGGGTCTCCTCTACATTGCTTTGGATCTTCTCTTTTGGTGTGCTCAATTAACTTGTTAGTGCTGGTTAGTCATGGGCATGAGTACTCAATTGGCTTATGTATCAAAGTCTTACTACACATGTTACATATATCAAATACACTATCATTACAAGTTGGATAACTACCAGAGCATGTGAAATAATATGAACCTAAGGGTGTGCTGATGTATTAAGCCCAATATCCCACCAGTGTGAGTTGTCCCCTATGCTGTCAATTTCAATATCTATTCTCGAGTTGTCTTGCTCCAAAACATAAAAATGCTTTAGGGAGGAGTTCAGTCACATCATGAGCTCACTGAAACCCTCAAACAACAGGGGAATGTCGTATCCGAGTGGGACAGGTCCTGTTAGACCCATAAAGCATGGTAGTTGTCGTAGTAGTGACACAGGAGGCACCACCAAAACCACCTCATACAGGATTCGTACTGGTTTTTCCCACGCTCTGTTACCTACAAAACATAATTATTGCAGTCACAGTTAAATTCGGTCTTACAATCATTTCAAGCAACATTAGAGTTTCACATCTAATCAACAAATCATGGACTTAAAAGATTCTCCAGATCTCTCTTTTACTCTTATCCATCTTGTGGATAATTCTTACTAATCATGATTTCTCCTGAGCCCTCGATTGTACCAATCCAGATTCCATGTAACTCTCCACTTCAACTTCAATTTCAATCCCTCTAACAGGTACCACCAGTGTGTTTAACTCTATTCTGATAGTTTCTCGATGGAGTATGTGTCAATGCTTTAAAAGTTGTCTCGCTCTCCTGAGCCACATTAACCATTTCATGTCTTGCTGTTGTCAAGTAACTGAGCATGTCTGAGACCCGTTCTTCAGTGCAAACTCAACATACATTCCTGGATGGTAATTGCTTCATACGTAACGAATCACATTTGCACACTCATATCAGTATCTCAATATCGTGCCACACATGCCATCTGATACAAGCCTTTCTCGGGCTTTCAGGTATCTTATCGAAAGATTGTAGTCATCTGGAGATCTTCCTCTGCATGGTCCCAATGTCTTGGGTAGTGGCCAGACTATCAAATTCAGTTTTCTTAAAAAGTTAATTAAAGGCAGGGACACAAATGTCTCCAAGAGAAAGCTATCAATTTACTATTCTTAACTACACTTTCCTGACTTTCACTAGAAAGTTTTGAAAATTCTCAATTGGTGGTGTAATTCTCCTGTTTCTATCTCGCACCATCAATCACTTTGTCTCTCCATTTTACACATCCCATTAATTATCATTCATATCTCATTCATGAGCCCTGGAGGAACTTTACTGTCCAGTACAATATTTAAGATTGAAAACATAGATCAAACATTCTCACTTGGTCCAAGTTATTAACACTTTTTATTTATCATTATTTTAGAGGATCTTTTATTTTCCCAAAAGTTACCCAATATATAGTGCCTGAGTCCATTTTGTAATTTCAAAATTATCCCAAAATCCAAACAGCAGTATTATTGAACTGACAATGTTCAATTTCATTTCTATCAATTTATCCTCCATTTCCAATTTCAGAAACAAGTAATTCTCAGGCTAGGTGACTTATACAGTGTTTTAACATTAGAGACAGAAGTGCTGCAATTAGTTTTCAAGGTAACTTCCATATAACAAAAGAAAGAAGATAATCCATTGTGACTCTGCTTAGAGCCCAAGGGGTTAATTTATCAAATCATAATTTTCCTTCTGTCACTGTGGTGAAATATTAATTAAAATTAAGAAACTTAAATTTAATAATGTCCAATATCTTTAAATTTCATACTAAAGTTGTTGCTTGGTGAATTTAAACAGCTGTCAGTGGGAAGGGTTAACTCCTTTGCAGGATTTTAAGAAGGTGGAGCAAAACATTATCAGGCGCACGCAATTACTTTACTTCACGTAAATTAAAAAAAAAACTTTCCCGATCGAAAAAGGCAGTTGTGTTTTCACACTTTAACTAAACATGAACAGAACAGATAAAACAAAAAATAGCACATTCTTGCAGAAAACAGTAAATTGCGTCATATTTCTTATTGTCCTTTCTTCAGATGTCTTTCCAAAATACTGTAAAAACATTGAATATAACTGGAGAAAAATTAGTTTTTCACATTTAAACAAATCAAATCAAACTGCTTTAGAAGATTTCACCATAGCAACCATGACTCCAAGGTTAAATCTTAGACTGAAACTTAATCTTTTGTTAAACAAACTTTTTGTTGTTCTTCTCAGTTTTTACACACCAGCTTAATTTAAATTGTAGTTCAAAGATTTTTTTTTTTTTAATTCTTGGGGCACAATCTTATTCGCACATTCTTAAAACTTCCAAAATCCAAGACAAGACAAAAGATTTAAACGCTTTTAACACAGAGAAGTGGGTGGAGCTAAAACACACAACAGAATCTTTCTTTTAAAGACAGACTTTTCAGACAAAAGAAATGCTGCAACTTCTTAAACATTCATAGTCAGGAAAACATTCACACTTTAACACACATTTTCATACAAACTGAAATTCTAGCATTTTTTTTTTAAGGTTCCTTTCACTCAGCAATCTTGTGTTTTATTTGTCTCGGCACAGATGTTACTAACTTCCATGTCGGTAAAACTTTAAGTTTATCTTTTTTCCCCTTTTTAAAATCGGTAACTCAGCAGCTTTGCCTGGCTTACCAAATCCCTGTTTTTTCCCTTCCCTTGCCGAGTTTTCAGATTAGTTAGCCTGCAAATTAGATATTTTTCCTTCTTTATCTCTCCCTCTCTCTCCTGCACTTTATGCTGTACCACCTTCAGGCTATCTATCAACTGTCCCCGGTGATATGCCAACGCCATTGTATTTTTGGTTTTACCTTTCAACAAGCTCTTTACCGCTCCCTTCTTTCAGAGAGAAAAAAACACTATACACAGTCTAACCAACGATCACGCGTGTTTGACTGGTCCCTCCGGTCATCCCAACTGGAACCTTATAACTCCTAACTCTGTGATCCCACTTCAGACACCAATGTAAGATTCAGGATCACAGGCTCACACAGATTACCCAACAGGGCTTTAGAAGTTTTAAGGCTTTTATTAAAGAGCTACAGTTTTAAAGCATAATCAGATATTACGTATGGTTTAAGCCGAGTATAATAGACATACAACCCGTGACAGTAGGAGCGATCTACGACTCCCGAATCAGAATGACACGGCCGGACGGACGGGGAGGCAGTAGGGTGGTCTCGGATTGGGTGGATTCCTGCAGTCTGCTGCAGTGGTCACTTCCGTTGGGTCATCTCTCAAGCTGCTGGAGGTGTTAGGCCATCAGCCACCTCAGAGGCTAAACTTGACCAAGGTGTTAGGCCACCTTGGGGAAGCCTTCGCCCCCGACTGCCTGATTTCCTCTCTCGGTCGTCTATATTTATAGTTATTTCGGTGGGCTGGTAATCACCTGGTGTCAATCACTTGATCCCCATCCTATTGTCCAATTGTGAAGCGGGAAGGCAACCCTCGCCGTCCCTTTCTGCATGGCTGATGAAGCCTCCCTCTTATCTTTCTGAGGAATGTTTTGTTATGCTTCTTTAAGGACATTTTATGACTTTTCGGCTCCATTTTTGTCTATTATCCCACCACCCTGTGATGTTTTGCATTTTACGATTCCCTTATCACTTCTATTTGTCTTTTGATGCTTGATATTCGACCTTGCTGGCATTTATGCTATCTGTTCCCGCTTGCTTGTTGTCAGTTTCTGTTCTAAGAATTAAAACCCACCTTTGAATCTAACAGCTATTTCTTACACACTGCAATGTCCAGTAACAAATTAATTTGCACACCCTCACCATGGTGGCAATTTGGACAGCATTTAATATTTGTTTCAAAAAGCCACCATTAACATTGTTGAAATCTGAATAAGTCACAATTACCTTCTGACGCTAATATGCACTTTCACTTTTCAGTGATATTGTGTTGCTGTGCCAATGACCCAAGACTTCTCAGAGGCTTACGGCCATTGTAGCGGTGCATATACGACATTGGGTTTGTTTTCTAGCATAAAAGCCCCAGAAAATTAAGAGTTTTATGCATCGCTCTGCCAATACCCTCACTGAAATCATGAAAATTTGTTGATCACAAATTTCCTGGATTTGCACTAGTTTTCTTGCAGCAACCAATTAGACAGAAGAATAATGGCACAGATGAATGTATTTAAACTCAGAAGTTCAAAATAGTTGATTAAAATAAAATAAAATCTCTGCTCTTTTTTCATATATTGAATTCTTAGCTAAAACCCATCAAAAACGAAATTGCTCTTCGACATTGTGCATCATATTTAGTGTATATTGTGTGCATGGTGTAGGACACATGCCATTGAAGAAAGTGAAAGTGGGAGAGAAATTTGTTTACGCCTGTTTTCAGGCCCGAAATAGCCTGCAAGAGCGCCAGAGGCCCGAGGCTCGTTTGAAATCGGGCCTCCTCTGAATAATACCGTGAGCTGCTGGCACCTGTTGGGCCTCCTGGGGCAGCTCACCAGTTTCACCTTTGATTAGTTGCGACACTGCCAGCTGCTCTCATGTAGGTCCTGGGAGCGGGTGGAAATTAGTGGGCTGGCGTGGCCCACAGGAGCACTCCTGCCCCTCCTGGCTCCACATTGAGGCAAGTTAAAAAGAAAAAAATCTCACCGCTGGTTAGACCACAGAAGGAAGCGGAAAAACATAGGTCAGCCTCTGACCAATTTCGGAATCATATGCAAAGAGCCCAACGCATGTTTAACTCAGCCGCCAGAGCAGCCTGAATATTGTCTGCACCAATACATAGTCAGATGTAGCCCAGCAAAGTTGGACCTTACGCCCATCTCCCCCGCCCGCCCCCATTTTGCAGCAGAGAAACAGGTGAAACGAGGTCCAATTTTTCACCGGATTTGTTTAATTGGAGATGTTTAAGTAGCTTAAATTACTAATGTAAGCTAACATTACTAATGTAGCACACTCACCTCTGAGTCAGAAGGTTGTGGGTTCAAGTCCCACTCCAGGCACTTGAGCACATACAAAAAGCTAGGCTGACACTCCCAGTGCAGTGCCGAGGGAGTGCTGCACTGTCGGAGGTGCCGTCTTTCTGATGAGACATTAAACCGAGGCCCCATCTGCTCTCTCAGGTGGACGTAAAAGATCCCACGGCACTATTTTGAAGAAGAGCAGGGGAGTTATCCCCGGTGTCCTAGGGCCAATATTTATCCCTCAATCAATATAACAAACAGATTATCTGGTCATTATCACATTGCTGTTTGTGGGAGCTTGCTGAGCGCAAATTGGCTGCTGCGTTTCCCACATTACAACAGTGACTCCATTTCAAAAGTACTTCATTGGCTGTAAAGCGCTTTGAGACGTCCGGTGGTCGTGAAAGGCCCTGTATAAACGCAAGTCTTTCTTTTTAAATGTCATTTTCTAAATAAATGGTAAACAAAAATATAAAAATCGTTACCTTAGAACGTTCCTGAAAATTGAATACAGCAGCCGAGTGTCTATGACTCAAACAATTTCCAGCAAGATCGGCATCATGAGGGCAACAATTGAGAATTCTAGGACTTGGGTCACGTCACTGTTGATCTGCTTTATGAGCTCATTGAGGCGCAAGGGGCAAGCCATTGCTGCCCCCACGCCCCCCGCCTTTCGTCACTCTGCTCGCTGCAGCGTATTCAAATTACATTTCCAGGAAATTTTGAAGTAACTGCGACGGGAAGAGCGGGATGCAAAGTGGGGTACATAACCGTGACGTCACCATTCCTACTGTTCCAGGAAACTGCTGGCCAGTGATTTCACTCTGTCAATACCTTCTATAATGGTGCCTCACGCTCAGAGCCCCACACCACCACTGCTGCTTCTCTTCCATTATGATGCAGAGATTTTAATGTTAGTGTTCATTAGGAAGGTCATGCCAGCTGTTTTAATATTTCTGAATGTGTGGGGCAGGTCTGATCCATTTTGGGTGCAGGGAGACTGACAACACTTTGGTTAAGTGTAGTAAAGATCTATAAGAAAAATTCAACAGCAAAAAAAACCTCAAAGAAAATCACGATAAAACTTCAGGAATCTCAGTTATGTTGACAGCAGGTGGCTTTCGGCGCTGCCACGCCTAAATTTTTAGGGTGTTATTATGTCCGTGTGTAATTGAGACACGGACTGCAGGAATTGGTTACAACAGGTCTTTACTGAGTGGAGACAAACTGGAACTACTATGCAAAAGTTACTACACAGGCTTATATACAGGGGTGGTCACTACCAGTACTGCAGTATACAGGGGCTGCAGAATATAGTTCCTTCTGCAAAGTACATACACTACAATTCCTCCCCTTTTAGCTAAACAGTACATAACATTCGATTAATAATTAAATAACATATTTACAATTACAGTTGCTAGATACATTAGCTGAAGTTAAGCAATTATAAGTTCAGTCTTTGAGGAGGCTTCCTGATTCGGTCTGGATAACGCCTCTTTGGGGTATCAGGTTCTTCTGGCAAAGTTGATTCGGGATCAACGTCGTTGTTTGGTTCGTCTGCTTCCAATATCACCGATTCTGAGGTAGATGCAATTGGTACTTCGGTTTCATCACCAGGTGTATCGGATCGTGGTGTGGAATTGACATTTTCCAGTGACTCTAGAATCTGGTCAGCATGGCGTCTTACAATGCTCTCTCCAACATCCACAGTATACATTAGGGGTCCTTGCCGTGTGCAGATCGTTCCTGGCTGCCATTTCTCTGTGCGGTAGTCCCGGGCCAAAACTGGTTGACCTATCTTAAAACTCCTGGTCGGCCTTTCATTCATATTCTGAAACTGCCTGTTCTCCACATCTCTTCTGATGTTTGGCTTAACCAAATCCAAGCGGCACTGTAGTCTTCGATTGAAGAACATCATGGCTGGAGTTTGGTTGGTAACCGCATGTGTCGCATTCCGGTAGGCAAACAAGAAGTTATCCACCTTGTGTTGTAGGGGTATGTCTTCATTACACATTGCCTTGATAGCCTTCTTGAATGTTTGAACGAACCTCTCAGCCAATCCATTGGTGGCTGGATGATATGGGGCGGATGTGTAATGCTTAACACCATTGTTCTTTAAGAACCTCCGGAACTCTTCAGACACAAACTGTGGTCCATTGCCGGAGCAAATCTGTTCAGGCAGCCCATTTCTGGTGAATATGGTTCGTAAGACTGTGATAGTTTTTTCTGTGGTGGTTGAGGACATTTTTATTACCTCTGGCCACTTTGAATGTGCATCCACCGCAATTAAAAACATCGAGTCCATAAATGGACCAGCAAAATCAATGTGCACCCTTTGCCATGGAGATGAGGGCCACTCCCATGGATGTAGAGGGGCTTGTGGTGGGGCGTTTTGGACCTTCTGGCATCCTGTACAGCTCTTGGTCATCTCTTCGATTTCTCTATCGATTCCCGGCCACCACACAAACGCTCTGGCTAAGTTCTTCATTTTTACCCCTCCCAGATGACCCTCATGAAGCTCATTGAGCACTCTATCCTTCAATTTGGGTGGAATTACTACTCTGGATCCACACATCAAGGTTCCTCTGCACACTGACAGCTGTTCTCTTCTCGGCGAGAATGCTGGTAACAGTGGTTCGCCATGTGCTGGCCATCCCTTCACCGTTAAATCATAGACCCAGGATAGTGTCGGGTCATTTCGTGTTTCCTTTTCTATGTTTGCATTCGTCACAGGTAGACATTCGACCATGGTTGAGTGGAATATCTCCACAGGATCCACTGCAGGTGCTTCTTCCACCATCAGCAACGGTAGGCGCGACAATCCATCAGCATTCCCATGCTGTTTAGTTCCTTTGTATTCGATGTCATATTGGTGTGCCCCTAGGAAAAGGGACCACCTCTGTAGCCGTTGTGCTGTCATTATCGGGACGCCCTTCTGAGGGTTGAAAATGGAGATGAGAGGTTGATGATCAGTTAGTAGAGTAAATTTCTGACCGTGCAGGTAGTGATTGAACTTCTTCACCCCCCACACCAGGCTGAGGGCCTTTCTGTCAATCTGGGCGTAGTTACGCTCGGCTGAAGTTAACGAGCGTGACGCAAAAGCTAATCGGCCTCTCTGAACCATCAAGGAATTTATGTGACAGTACCGCTCCAATGCCGTAGGGAGAGGCATCACACGCCAGTCTTATCGGTAGTGATGGGTTGTAGTGAGCCAATACTTCTCTTGAAGTGATTAGGTCTTTACTCTTCTGAAAGGCCCGCTTACATTCATCGCTCCATTTCCATGCTACTCCAGTTTGTAGTAGGGCGTTCAGTGGGTGCAGAATTGTGGACAAATTCGGCAAAAACTTATGGTAGTAATTCACCAATCCGAGGAATGACCTCAGTTGCAACACATTTTCAGGTGCTGGAGCCTTAACCACCGCTTCAATTTTGTCAGGGGACTTATGTAACCCCTCTTCATCAATCACGTGGCCACAATACGATATCTGTTTCTTAAAAAACTCGCACTTGGGGCGATTGGCTCGTAGCCCATGTTCTCTTAGCCTAGTGAGCACCTGCTCTCGGTTGGCAAGGTGTTCACTGTCATTTTCACCCGTCACTAGGATGTCGTCCAAGTAACACTGAGTCCCTGGAATCCCTTGCAGGACTTGTTCCATCGCTCTTTGCCATATCGCCGGAGCTGATGCTACTCCGAATACCAGTCGATTATACTGGTAAAGACCTTTGTGAGTGTTTATCGTGAGATACTTCCTAGAGGATTCTTCAACCTCCATCTGCAAATATGTTTGCGCTAGGTCAATTTTTGTAAAACGCTTCCCTCCAGATAGTGAGGCGAAAATATCTTCTATCCTCAGGAGAGGATATTGTACTGTGTGAAGGACTGGGTTCACCGTCACCTTGAAGTCCCCACAGATGCAAACCTTCCTTGGCTCCTCAGACTTATTGTTTAACGTTTTCTTCATGACAGGAATGATGGGTGTCGCCCACTCGCTCCAGTCTACCTTAGATAACACGCCTGCATTCTCCAGATTCTCCAGCTCTGCCTCGACGGCTGGGCGAATTGCATATGGTACCGGTCTTGCTTTGAAAAACTTGGGAATTGCATTCTCCTCTATTTTTATCAAGGCGGTTACGCCTTTAAGAGTGCCCAGTTCTTGTTGAAATACCTCTTTGGCGTCAGCTAAGATTGTTGACAATCGTCTAGGAGTGACGTCGTCATCCTTTTTACCAGCCACCGTCAGTGCCTGAATGGAGTGCCAGTCTAAACTTATCTTTCTGATCCATTCACGTCCCAATAACGGTGGTCCACCATCTTGCAGTATGTACAGATACAATTTCTGTATTTCCTTGCCGTTGTATTCGACAGGCACCCTTATTTTCCCTCTGGGGTATACTTTCTGCCCCGTATACATCTTCAAGACAATGGATGTCTCTTTCAAGGGTATGTGTGAGAATAGCCGCTCGTAGTCTCGTCGATTCATGATGGTCAGGGCTGATCCTGTATCCAATTCCATTTTGACTTGGGACCCTGCTATCATGAGGGTGACCCACATGGTTCGGTGATCCTCTTTTGCGATTACGTTGTGTAGTTTGAGACAGCTTAGTCATTTCCGCAGCTCCCCTTGCTGCTGCTTCGTACGATACTGCCACGCTGAAAGCCTTATCTAGCGTCAGCTCTTTCTCTGAGAGTAACCTCTTCTGGGTTCCTTCACTCAGGAGTCCACAGACAAATTTGTCCCGTAGAGTATCTGTCAGTCCTGCTCCGAACTGGCAGTGCTTTGATAGCTTGCGTAGTTCCGTAAGGTAATCAGCATTGCTCTCATCTTTATGCTGATTTCTCCTGTGGAATTTAAATCTTTCTGCTATCAGCAGCGGTGTAGGATTTAGGTGTTCCTGTAGGATATCAACAATTTCGTTAAAACTCTTCGCCATCGGTTTGGCTGGAGTGATCAGGCTCCGCAATAGGCCGTACGTTCTTGCGCCCATTAAGTTTAGTAGTACCGATGCCTTTTTCTCATCGGCTACTTTGTTTCCCTTGCAATATACTTTGACTCTTTCCACATACGTGGTCCAGTCTTCTATTGCATTATCAAAGGCAGTGATATTGTCAGTCTTCGGCATCTTGGAAATCTAAGATGGCGCCTCCCACGCTTTGCCTTCTTCCCCGCTGGATTAAGATGGCGCCTCCCGCGCTTTCCGTCTTCTCTGCTGCTGCTAGCGCTGTTGCTGGCATTTTATGCCTTGATGGCAACGCCCTATGGTCTTCGCACACTTCCCCCCCGCGCTGCTGCTAACGCCGCTCTCCGCGGTTCCCGTGGCAAACTGCAGCTCCTCGCGGCTTTCTGTGCTTCTAATTTCTTTTATTTTCCCATCGTCAGAGCAACCCTACGGGACACTTTCCTCCCTCTTCTTGGGTCTGTACGCTGCCCGGCTTCGTAGCACCGGCCGCACCCGGTGTGCTCCACCCTCTCTCTCTCTCTCCCTCTCTCCTCTTCCCGACAACGCTGCTCCGCCCCGTTGAAAAGCCACCCGATCAAGCTCTAGCCCGCCGCAGCCCAGGAAGGATCAGTGTACTACCTGCCACCAGCCCGATTAGCTGGAACACCATAGACAGGATCACAAAGCCCCGCTCTCGACAGCCTCTCCTGCAAATCTTCAACTCCGATAAATCAGAGGCGGTTGCCCACGGTCGACGCCCGTTTCTTCTGTTTGTTGTTTTTTTTTTCTTCCTTCTGGCCTCGACCTCTAACAACTTCGCTTCAGGGATGGATCCCAATGAGGTGGTGCAGAACTGTAGGTAAGTTCGGATCTGCTCGTCGCCAGTATTATGTCCGTGTGTAATTGAGACACGGACTGCAGGAGTTGGTTACAACAGGTCTTTACTGAGTGGAGACAAACTGAAACTACTATGCAAAAGTTACTATGCAGGCATATATACAGGGGTGGTCACTACCGGTACTGCAGTATACAGGGGCTGCAGAATATAGTTCCTTCTGCAAAGTACATACACTACAGGTGTAAGTCTACAGCACATTATTTAGCGTGAAAGTCACGCAAGTTGGACTTTTGTATGAGCAGCAGAGAGTTTTGTCGGACATATATCAGAAGATGCGCAAACACAATGGCGCTTAATGAGCTGCTAAGTAAAAAGTGGGTTGCACCACATGTAGAACACCAACAATTTTAAAAATCAGTTTCCTCGTAAATAAAGTAATTTGTCTCTAACGGTAACACAGATCTCCATTCAAATCTACGGTAGCTTCAAACACAAGAACAGCTGTTAGGGAGAATTACTGGGCTGAAGACTATGCCACCATCCACCCGCAACACTGGCGGGCACCACATTGAATTCTTCTTTTGATTATCTCTGATCTTACCGTTTTAATTTAACTCATTACAGATAAATTAACTTAACTAGTTACCTCCTCCAGCCCTACAACCCCCCCCCCAAACTCTCAATTACTCAGATTCTAGCTTGTCTTGAAGCTTTCTTTGCCCCACTATTGGCAGCCATGCCTTCAGCTACCTAGATCCCACTCTCTGGGATTCCCTCCCTAAAGCCATCCACCTCCCGTTTCCCCCTCAAGTCTCACCTCTTTCACCCTCCCAATTGGATGGACATCTGTTTTTCCCCTCTCTTCATACCTCTTGGAACTGCCTTGGGATTTTTTTTTACATTAAAAGAGGTGCTACATAAATGAAATTTGTTGTTGTTTTAAAAATCAATTTGGGTGGACCAGACCCTCCCTAATCCCAGTGGTGTTCCTTCCCCCTTAATAAAAGGAGGTAGTTGGTTGTGTTCCTGTGTAACCAGGAGAGAAGAGCCAGGAGGCGTAAAAAATTGGCAGAGAAAAGCCCACACAGTACAGAAATTCTACTCCGTCTCAAACGTTCACTCCACATGTTGATTAGTTAGGGGAAGAAACATGAATCTCAACCAATAACCCACAATCACAAAGGCTTATTCTTGTGCTTCACAGGCAAGGAAACAAAATGCTTACTTTGTAACACATCTTCCTGTGGATCACCGAGACAACCAGCGAAAGCTGGGTCTGCAGTCTAAGTGAGATATATAATTGAATCAGCTGAACAAACTACTCAATGATTAAATATCACTAGTGCCAAATTGATGCCACTTTGCTGATAATTAGAAACTGATGTTGTTTAAACTTTGTATTTGTTCCTAATAAGGAAATAGCATAATAGGTTCTATGAATAGATGCCAGGAGGATCTATAACGTCAAGTAGTCCACCAAGGTATAATTAGTACTCAGTTAGAATCCACTAAAGCTATGAGTAGTTATGGATTAAGTTACTGGTCAGAGACTAAGTTGATTGTAATAAAATTAGTTCAGTCATAACAGAAAAGACAATGCTTTGCCTTTATACATTCGTTCGGTGTTTAAACAAACATTGGATTGAGTGAAATTTGCACGCAAATCTCATTTCCAGCACTCAAATACCAAGTGTTAATACTATGGGACGTTTATGAGCCAACAAAGTACGAAGGGGGGAAATACTGATGAACGTCCGGACCTTCCTGACTCCCATTTCCATTTGAAACATCCTATTTCAAATTATGCAGGGTCACATGAAAGGAGGGGCTTCCTTACCCCCAGCCCCTTTTTTAATTTTATTATGGCACATCGCTTCAGTCTTTGTGCAGGGGCTGAGGGGTGTAGTGTATGTACCTTTAAGAGAGAACTACTTTTACAGCTCCTGTATACTGTAGTACCGGCAGTGACCACACCTGTATATAAGCCTTGAGCATGCCTCTGTACTGTCAGTCTTTAGACTACCCTCCTCCAGTAAACACCTGTTGATTGTTAAGTTACAGCCTCCGTGTAGTTATTGGAAAACATCATACTTTAAGAATCACGGATTCAACAGTGGCGATGAGGTCGATTCGAATCTACCTGCAACTCTGCATTTCCCTTCAAGGATTTGCTCCGGGAGGGCAGTGGAAGAAAGTCGAGGCCAGAAGCACGGGCGTCGACCATGAGCAACCGCCCAGTCGTCCGGCAGAGAGTGAACATCGCAGGGGAGGCTGTTGAGAGCCGGGCTTGGTTCCCCAGCCATGACGATCCAGCAACAGACTGGCAACAGGTACAGCGCAGACCCTGCCCGGACAGCGGCGGCTGGAGCCAACCGACAGCAGAGAAAAAGCCAAGCAGCGTCGACGGGGTAAGAGAGAGGGTGAAGCGCACAGGGCGCAGCCGGGGGTTGAAAACCGAGTGGCGTCGAGGAAAAACAAAACAGAGAGAGAGGGTAAAGCAGCAGTTGGGTTCAGGACCGAGTGGCGGCAACGGGAAAGGCGCACAGGAGAGCGTGCAGAGCACAGCCAGGGCTCAAGGGCTGAACAGCGTCCGTGGGGAGAAGAAGGGAGAGTGCGGGAGACGCCATTGAGCTGCGGAGAAGAAGGGAGAGCGCGGGAGACGCCATTTTTAGAAGCCGCAGCGGAGAAGAAGGGCGAGCGCGGGAAGAAAGGAAAGCGTGGGAGATGCCATTTTGTGCCAGCGGAGAAGAAGGGAGAGCACGGGAGACGCCATTTTAGACAGTTAAATCACACCCAGGGATGCCGAAGAGTGGCAGTATCACTGCGTTCGACAATGAAGTCGAAGATTGGGCGACATATGTGGAACGCATTGAGGTGTACTGCAGGGCGAATGAAGTGCCAGATGCTAGGAAAGCACTGGTTTTGTTAAATTCCAAGGGTGCAAAAAATTATGGCTTACTGCGAAACCTAATAACCCCAGAGAAGCCCGTGGATAAGAATTTCGAAAGCATAGTAGAAATCCTACAGGACCACTTAAACCCCACAGCGCTGCTGATAGCAGAAAGATTTAAGTTCCACAAAAGGAACCACCATAAAGATGAAAGTAATGCTGAGTACTTAACGGAACTGTGCAAGCTATCGAAACACTGCCAGTTTGGAGTGGGACTAGCAGATACGTTAAGGGACAAGTTTGTGTGTGGGCTTCAAAGTGAAGGAACCCAGAAACGGCTTCTATCAGAAAAGGATCTTAGGCTGGACAAGGCTTTCAGCATGGCAGTATCACACGAAGCAGCCGCACGGGGCGCTGCAGAGATACAATGGAGACCGCAAGAATATGGCACCAATGAAATGTCATATGGAGCAGGGAAGTGTTATCGCTGCAGCAGAACAACACACGACCAGAAGGATTGTTGGTTCAAGGACCAAGTGTGCAGACAGTGTGGAAAAGCAGGACGTATAGCAAGAGTCTGCAGGTCAGGGAAGAAAACCAACAGCAAGAAATCTCCACAGGAGAAGTACAAAAAAGTACATAAGGTGATGGACAGTAGTTCAGACGAACAGAAAAGTGATACAGACTCCGGAAGCAAGGAGCTGGGTTGTCTGAAACTACATAAGGCAACCAAAATGGAGGATCACCAGACTATCTGGGTCACACTCAAGATAGACGGAGTCCAAGTAAAAATGGAACTGGACACAGGATCAGCCCTAACAGTCATAAACCAAAGGGACTACAAGCGGCTATTTTCACATATACCCTTGAAAGCTACAGAGATTGTCTTGAAGACGTACACGGGGCAAAAAGTCTACCCCAAAGGAAAAATAAGGGTGAAAGTGATATACAAAGGCCAGGAAATACCTAAAATGGACCTATATGTATTGCCAGATGGAGGACCACCACTACTAGGACGTGAATGGATCCGGAAGATACAATTAGATTGGCATTCCATACAGGCACTGAAGGTTGAGGCCAAAAAGGATGACGACGTCACACCTGGACGACTGTCAAAAATGCTAACTGACACACAAGAAGTGTTCCAGGAGGGACTCGGAACACTAAAAGGCATAACAGCAATGATTAAAATAGAGGAAAATGCAAGCCCAAAGTTTTTTAAGGCCTTATGCGATCCGACCAGCCGTCGAAGCAGAGCTGGAAGGGTTGGAACGTTCAGGAGTACTGTCCAAAGTAGACTAGAGCGAGTGGGCTACACCCATTGTTCCTGTAATGAAGAGGTCATTGAGTAATACGCCTGGGGAACCAAAGAAGGTCCGCATCTGTGGGGATTTTAAGGTGACAGTGAACCCAGTCCTTCACACGGTACAATATCCGCTTCCACGGATTGAGGATATTTTCGCCTCGATATCTGGAGGTAAACGCTTCACCAAAATTGATCTGGCCCAGGCGTACTTGCAAATGGAGGTAGAAAAAGCCTCGAAATAATAACTCATGATCAACACTCATAAAGGTCTCTACCAATACAACCGGCTGGTGTTCGGGGTAGCATCGGCTCCGGCTATTTGGCAAAGGGCAATGGATCAAGTCCTGCAAGGGATTCCAGGGACCCAGTGCTATTTGGACGACATCCTGGTCACGGGCGAAAATGACAGTGATCACCTCGCCAACCTGGAGAAGGTGCTCACTAGATTAAAGGAATATGGGCTACGAGCTAATCGCCACAAGTGCGAGTTTTTCCAGAAGCAGATCTCGTATTGTGGCGATGTTATTGATGAAGAGGGGTTACATAAGTCCCCTGAAAAGATTGAGGCAGTAGTCAAGGCTCCAGCACCGGAAAATGTGTCACAACTGAGGTCGTTCCTCAGGCTGGCAAACTACTACCATAAGTTCTTACCAAATTTGTCTACAGTATTACACCCACTGAACACCCTACTGCAAACGGAGGTACCATGGAAGTGGAATGATGAATGTAAACGAGCTTTCCAGAAGTGCAAAGAATTGATCACATCAAAAGAGGTGTTGGCCCATTTCAACCCAGCACTACCAATTCGGTTGGCATGTGATGCATCACCCTATGGTATTGGAGCGGTGCTGTCGCACAAATTCCCAGACGGGTTGGAGAGGCCAGTAGCCTTTGCGTCTCGGTCACTAACCTCAGCCGAGCGCAACTACGCCCAGATTGACAGGGAGGCCCTCAGCCTAGTATGGGGAGTAAAAGAATTCAACCACTATCTGCATGGGCAGAAGTTCACCTTGCTGACTGACCACCAACCACTTGTCTCCATCTTCAATCCAAAGAAGGGCGTTCCGGTGATGACTGCACAACGGTTACAAAGATGGTCCCTTTTTCTAGGGGCGAACCAATATGAAATAGAATATAAAGGCACGAAACAGCATGGAAACGCTGATGGGCTATCACGCCTGCCACTGCCTACTGTGGAGGAAGCACCAGCAGTGGACCCTATCGAGATATTTTATTCATCAATAATTGAACGATTGCCAGTAACTAACGCGGATATAGAGAAGGAGACCCGCAATGGTCTGACACTGTCTCGGGTATATGATTTGACAGTGAGGGGATGGCCAACACATGGCGACTCACTGTTGCCAGCATTCTCATCCAGAAGAGAACAGCTGTCAGTATGCCAGGGGACAGTGATGTGTGGATCCCGAGTGGTAATTCCACCCAAGTTAAGGGAGAGAGTGCTCAATGAGCTTCACGAAGGTCATCTGGGAGGGGTGAAAATGAAAAGCCTTGCTAGGGCTTATGTGTGGTGGCCGGGGATCGATCAACAAATTGAGAACCTAACCAAGAGCTGCTCAGGATGCCAGAAGGTCCAAAATGCACCACCACATGCCCCTCTACACCCATGGGAGTGACCCTCCTCTCCATGGCAACGGGTGCATATTGATTTTGCTGGTCCATTCATGGACTCAATGTTCTTAATAGTAGTGGATGCTCACTCGAAATGGCCTGAGGTGATAAAAATGTCCTCAACCACTACAGAGAAAACGATTGCAGTCCTACGGACCATATTTGCCAGGAATGGCTTGCCAGAGCAGATTTGCTCTGATAATGGACCACAGTTTGTGTCCGAAGAGTTTCGGAAATTTATGAGAAGGAATGGGGTAAGGCATTACACATCCGCCCCATATCATCCAGCCACAAATGGATTGGCTGAGAGGTTCGTACAAACCTTTAAAAAGGCGATAAAGGCCATGTGCGATGATGATAGTCCACTACAGCATAAGGTGGACAATTTCCTGTTAGCCTACAGAAATGCGACACATGCAGTTACCAACCAGACCCCGGCAATGATGTTCTTTAACTGAAGGTTGAGATCTCGTCTGGATTTGCTCAGACCAAATGTGCGAAGAAATGTTGAGGATAAACAATTCCAGCACATCAATGAGAAGCCGACAAGGAGCTTCAATGTAGGACAACCAGTCTTGGCCCGTGACTACCGAACAGAGAAGTGGCAACCCGGAACGATATGCACACGGCAGGGGCCATTAATGTACACAGTGGATGTCGGAGAGAACATTGTGAGATGCCACGTCGACCAGATCTTAGCGTCACAGGAACGAGTCAACCCCATGTCTCGCGTCCCTGGGGATGAACCCAACATACCGGTAGCATCTACCTCAGAAACAGTAGCAGTGGAAACTGATGAAATAACCGACGAAAAGGGGCCAGAATCGCCTCCGCACCAAGAACAAGAACCTCAGGAAAGGCGCTATCCAGAAAGGATCAGGAAGCCGCCCCTAAGACTGAATCTATAAATGGACTATTTCAGTTTAATGTGCATGTTAAAGTGTTAATTGTTATTTGAACATTATGGGTACTGCTAATCTAAAAGGGGAGGAATTGTAGTGTATGTACCTTTAAGAGAGAACTACTTTTACAGCTCCTGTATACTGTAGTACCGGCAGTGACCACACCTGTATATAAGCCTTGAGCATGCCTCTGTACTGTCAGTCTTTAGACTACCCTCCTCCAGTAAACACCTGTTGATTGTTAAGTTACAGCCTCCGTGTAGTTATTGGAAAACATCATACTTTAAGAATCACGGATTCAACAAGGGGAGTTCAGTACAGAATAATGTAGGAGTTTCCAGGATATTTAATGTTGTAAACCCGTCATCCAATTCAGAGAATTAGCACGTGAATCCAATCTCTGGAAAATAAAAGGTGCAAGATCTCAAATCTGACTCTTTGTCAAAACTTTTTGCAGATAAAAAAGTTGTGATAAGAATCTGACCATTTTTAAAACTTCATTTTCAAGAAGTGTTCTAAATATTAGATGTGAGACATTTATTGTACCACATATAAACTACTGAAATTGTCATTATGCCCAATGTCAATTGCCACTCCCTTTGAATGGGAGGTTGAACTTTTTATTCACCTGATAACTATGTACTTATTTTGCGCACAAGATTGCTGTTGTAAAGCTGTAATGTTCATCTAATATCTGGGACGTTCTCTTTCTGTTCTATGCCGACAGTTGCACTGTCTCCACAAACGAATATAATGGTTTGACTATAAGAGAAGTTATTTTTCCATGGAGTTATGAAAGTATCTCTTCTTTTGTAAGATTGCATCACTCCTGGATTGCACCATTTACCAAGGATGCTAAGATCATGCAGAATCAAAACAGGAGGAACAGATAATTCCTTTTGATTACTGCAGGTAATAAATAAATCCCTCTGACTAATCACTGAAGATGAGGGAAGTTACAGTGAAGTTAGAGACTCCATGTTATATTCAGCAGACCAACAAGGAACTCATAATTCTTTCCAGATAGTGTTGTTAAGGTTGTGGGCTGGAGCATTCCGTGTGACTTCCAAAATTCCCAATCTTATTTAAATAAGTTAAAAACAACTTCAACTTTTTGTTTTGCAGTGATTTGTGATATTTTAGATCCTTCTGAAAATGCCACACACCCCTAATAGCCTGGAACTAATTCCAGCATTTCACGTAACAATCAAATGTTTGCAGGACAGTGTTTCAAATGAATTCTTCTGAATACAAATGAGGAAATTAATTCAGACCCCAGCACCACATGGTCGGGTATCACAAACAAAAACTTAATGACTTAAGGCAACTTGTAATTACAATATTTATGATGTTCCACCTTTTTGGAAACAAGTTGAGTGATACGAGGTTGAAGGAAGGCAGTTACCTCTAAGCAGACTCAAGAGATAATGATGACTATGCTATTACTATTGTGTGAGTCAACCTTCATTGAAAGACCAGGAGTACCTAGACCATAAAAAGTGTGCTTCGTGTGGTTGCAAAAACACCTTCTCTGTAGGGTTCAAATGTTATTACGTAATTCCAAGTCCATTAACCAGGTCCAAGAAGGCTGATACAGCCTTCATTTCTACCATCGTAATATTCCAATGATACCAGACCTACCTCTCGTTGTACCACCCTCAGAACCAAAAAGACCCAATAGGGGAAAATCTAAAGGAGGACCTTAGGGTATTTTTGGATGGGTGAATTTATATAAGCTGAATGGCCTCCCTCATCCACAACTATTTTGCAATCTTGTGAAGAGGACAATGGCCCGGATTTTGCGGTGGTATTGATGGCGACACTGTCAGCATTCGCCGTCATTATGCCTCTGAAAGTGACAGCAGCTTTTGGAATCAGCGCATGCGCAGATCAATGCGGAAATCCAGAAGTTGCTGTCAGTCATTCCCTGCTCCTCCACAGGTTGCACTATGGAACTCCCTGGAGCTGGCAATTCATTCAAATCACGCAGAAGAATGAAAACTTCCCCTATTATGCTGGAACATTGCTGTTAAGCTTCCTACCAGCCCCCCACCCCCGAAAAAAAGTTAAGCCTTGTTGAAAAAGGTATAACTGGGTTTTTAAAGGCGTATTGATAACTGAACAACCGTTCTGACCCTGTAAAATGAATTTTATATTTGTGGAATGTCAAATTTTTCCATTAATATGATAAGAATTACATGGCTTTTGAAATAATTTTTTTTAAGTGTTTGTATATGATATTTCAGCTTCTATCGTAATCCTATATGTATGTCCCAATCTTTATTTTGCTCTCTGTAAAATTTATAAAAAGTAAATTATAATCTGTGCATTTTACTTCCTGGTTTGCTGCCTGGGAGAATTCTTCAATGTGATTGGCTGCTCAGCCTGCTTGATGACATCATTGTTACTAAATGCTGGAGATTTGCTTGATTTGGTGCCAGATTCAAGCTAATGTCGCTCACTGCAAAATCCAGGCCATTGTCTTTTTAGCCATTCAGTAACACTATACTATCTGTCATATTGTAGGAAGCTTGACACCATCCAGGACAAAGCAGCCCATTTGAATGGCACCCCATCCACCACCTTAAACTTTCACTCCCTCCATCACCGGCGTACCGTGGCTGCAGTGTGTACCATCTACAAGATGCACTGCAGCAACTTGCCAAGGCTTCTTCGGCAGCACCTCCCTAACCCGTGACCTCTTCCACCTAGAAGGACAAGGGCAGCAGATGCATGGGAACACCACCACCTCCAAGTTCCCCTCCAAGTCACACACCATCCTGACTTAGAAGTATATCGCCGATCCTTCACCGTCACTGGGTCAAAATCCTGGAACTCCCTACCTAACAGCACTGTGGGAGCACCTCCACCACACGGACTGCAGCAGTTCAAGAAGGCGACTCACTACCACCTTCTCAAGGGAAACTAGGGATGGGCAATAAATGCTGGCCTTGCCAGTGATGCCCAGATCACATAAATGAATTTTTTTTAAAGGATGATCCCTAAAGCAATACATTTTAATAGGAGTAAAATAGCATGGGAGAGAGTAGTTAGAATGTGAAATATTTCCCCCTATTGATAAGTAAATAAAAATTGTCTACAAAATATCTTACCCTGCAGGAATTATTTTAAATTCAATGCTATTTCCCTTGCTCTGACCTGACAGTCTGGCCGCAATTTCGCAAATGGATATGGCTTGGGAGCAGGTCAGCTGATTTCCAGGTTCCAGTCCCGCCCCCAACTGCATCCAGCCAACAGATGTGATTTAATGTCGATTGGCCTTGTTAAGCCCCCCCTGCAGGCTTGCCGGCCAATTAAGAAGAAGCCGGTCAGATGATGTAATTTGATGACGCGTCATCTGCTGATTTTCTTAAAGGGACCATGCACAATTTTTCTTTGACAGCTTGTTTCTCAGTTTTTGACAGCATTGAGGTGCTGCAAACACTGACAATGACTGTTGACAGGTGAGCTCTTGCACCCAGGCTCTCCAATGACTCCCTCCTTAGGCTAGAACAGATGGCTGCTGCAGGTGAAGTTACAGAAGCGATCTGTCACTGGTGAGAGAGGTTCTCCCAATGGGGTGGGACTAGACAGCAAATTCAAAATATGTTACCTACAGAAAAGTGTAAATGCATTAAAAATGATTTTCCCAACATTTCCTTACCTCTGAAACTCACCAGTGCACCATTGGATCCTTCACCCGACTTCTGCAGCTGTCATCAATGCACAGACACTACAGCAGACTCACAACATGCCACCCTTACCTGCCGTGGTGTCCAGACGTCGGGGAACCTGAGGCAGAAGCGGGAAAATTGAAAAAGAGCCTGTTAACAAGTATCAAGTACCTGTTAACAGCCAGGGAAGTGGCTATAATCCTCTTCCCGCCGCTAGGTGTTGAGTCCATGCGCAAATCGGGGACCCGACACTTGGGAAGATTGATTGGAGGCGGGTTGACAGCGGGTTTCCTGCCCGCTGTCAATCTTTGCCATTTTGACAGCGGTCCTGCCTCCAAACCCACACTCTGAGGACCGGCAAAATTCTGGCCTCCAGGTCTGCAAGTTTATCAGGTGTCTGCTCGCCTGATGTCAGCTGCAACCTCTGTCATCAAGGGGCTCCATGAGGTATAATGCAGATCAGCATCCTCTCCAGGCCTGGCTGCTGATCTGTAGGACGGCTAAAGCTGAAAACATCAGTATCACTAAGCACAGCTGTGCAACGAACCAGTACTGAGGTTTTCAAGCTCGGTTGATAGGTTAATAATCTGTGCTAGTCCTTGGTAAGCACTTCCACCAGGTGAACATTGTTCCAGTTGTCCTTCTGGCTGGAAGTGCTGACCTACAATGTGCCGCTCTGTTGAAGGAGCTGTATCCAAGGTCCAGCACACAGCTTGTTCACATATCGTGCCTCTGAAAAGAGGTGCCACAGAGGTCACTGTCCGAAAAAAAACTCAGTCTGACTGTGCCACTGGTAATAGTCAGGCCAATATTTCTCATATCTGCGAGCGGCTAGGTAGATCACATTCTGCCTGTGAGCTGCACATTGTGCACCACAGACCTATGAGTACATTCTTTATTAGGCTCCCAATCTGTAGAGGCAGTGGAACAAAACCTAAAGATTGGCAATCTCTGCTTCTGCTATTTTTTTATTCCCCGAAAAAAATGACAAGGCTTCATATGTATTGTGTACGCCCAGACTGTACGCAATCTCCTCAAAAAAATGTTTAATAAGCACACAACAGACTAATATTTCGATAGCGTGTATAAGAGATTGACTGAAAGCAATAGATCTAAAAGTGGTATCCTGCATAATGATCAAGGACTGCCATGAAATTTTCTACGGTTCCAGGTGGTGGGCATATGCTACCAATACAGAGTAATGCTCTTTGGTCTAGCCTCAGCCCCCAGGGTCTTTACAAAGTGTCTGTCAATAATAGCCACACATCTGAGCATCAAAGAACTTGTAATGAGGCCTGACTGCTGCATCTCTGGCCAGTCAGTCCTCTGAACTGAAAGAAAGCCAGGACTCAGCACTCGGGTTCATGACATTTATTGTAGGTTCATTATTCTGCTGTTTCGGAGACTCAAACTGCGCCAATCCTTCTGGCCTCAGCGTACTCCAGTGCGAAGAACATCTCCTTGCAGCCTACTAGGTGGCTGCTTCCCCACTCTGCACAGCACACGTTAGATTTTAGTGTAAGAGAAAGTGCAGTGTTCTGTGAAACCTTCAAATAAGACCTGAGGGGGAAACATCTTTACTTGAATGGTTCCTTACAGCCTATTCTGACTTAGTCAAGCCATTCTCAGGGAGGAGTTAGGAGAGCTGTGCTCCAGACAGTCTCAGCATCTCGCCAGATGGTCCTTATAGTAAACCTGGAGGAACCCCATTTGGATCCTTCCCAGGACATCAATTTTATAGAAGCCAGGTTTCAAAGATGAGAGGCTCTGGTCTCTAAACCTGTCACTAGACAAAGGATAGCTCACTCACTGGAAGACCATAATGCTACATTGCTACCAGCTGGCAGGAAGAGGTTTCCTTGAAAAATTAAGATACACTTTACATGAGTCGTAGCCACCACTGGGGCTAATTGTAATCATGTTGCATTAGAGGGAGTGGTTAAAATGGGTGTGCGGTGCTCCCCAACAGTATGTAATTGTCTTTACACCTCTTAGTATTTGTCTGTGAGTTCTCGTTATAGAGCAAGACTCATCACAATTTGTAAATTTAAAGAAACCTTTAAAAAAACAAGAAGGCAGAAAGCTCCAGAACAGAATTCTGAACAAAGGCTTTCAATTTATTTCAGAATCGTACAGTGAAACTATTGCTTGCTTACTGTGAGGTCATTTGGTCCACGCTCACTTGGAGACTCACTCAACTAAGGGGGTGAGGATCAATGGCTAATGAGGAAAATTACAAAATAAATACAACTGCTTGAAATGTGTTCTTTATCACAGTGTTTATTGCTGTTCCATTTGAATAGGGATGAGAGTGACGACTCGCGGGAGGGAGGGGGGAGTGAGCACTCGGGGGGGGGAGTGAGCACTCGGGGGGGGGAGTGAACACTCGGGGGGGGGGAGTGAGCACTCGGGGGGGAGTGAACTCTCGGGGGGGGAGTGAGCTCTCGGGGGGGGAGTGAGCTCTCGGGGGGGGAGTGAGCTCTCGAGGGGGGAGTGAGCTCTCGGGGGGGGGAGTGAGCTCTCAGGGGGGAGTGAACTCTCGGGGGGGGGAGTGAGCACTCGGGGGGGGGAGTGAGCTCTCAGGGGGGAGTGAACTCTCGGGGGGGAGTGAACTCTCGGGGGGGGGGAGTGAGCTCTCGGGGGGGGAGTGAGCTCTCGGGGGGGGAGTGAGCACTCGGGGGGGGGAGTGAACACTCGGGGGGGGGAGTGAGCTCTCGGGGGGGGAGTGAGCTCTCGGGGGGGGAGTGAGCTCTCGGGGGGGGAGTGAGCTCTCGGGGGGTGGAGTGAGCTCTCGGGGGGGGGAGTGAGCACTCAGGGGGGAGTGAGCTCTCAGGGGGGGGAGTGAGCTCTCGGGGGGGGAGTGAGCTCTCGGGGGGGGGAGTGAGCTCTCGGGGGGGAGTGAGCTCTCGGGGGGGGAGTGAGCTCTCGGGGGGAAGTGAGCTCTCAGGGGGGGGGGAGTGAACACTCGGGGGGGGAGTGAACACTCGGGGGGGGAGTGAACACTCGGGGGGCGGAGTGAGCACTCGGGGGGGAGTGAACACTCGGGGGGGGGAGTGAGCTCTCGGGGGGGGAGTGAACACTCGGGGGGCGGAGTGAGCACTCGGGGGGGGGAGTGAACACTCGGGGGGGGGAGTGAGCTCTCGGGGGGGGAGTGAGCACTCGGGGGGGGAGTGAGCTCTCGGGGGGAGTGAACACTCTGGGGGGAGTGAGCACTCGGGGGGGGGAGTGAACACTCGGGGGGGGAGTGAGCACTCGGGGGGGGGGAGTGAGCTCTCGGGGGGAGTGAACACTCTGGGGGGAGTGAGCACTCGGGGGGGGAGTGAACACTCGGGGGGGGGAGTGAGCTCTCGGGGGGGGGCGTGAACTCTCGGGGGGGGAGTGAGCTCTCGGGGGGGGAGTGAATTCTCGGGGGGGGAGTGAGCTCTCGGGGGGGGAGTGAACTCTCGGGGGGGGGAGTGAACTCTCGGGGGGGGGGAGTGAGCTCTCGGGGGGGGAGTGAACTCTCGGGGGGGAGTGAGCTCTCGGGGGGGAGTGAACACTCGGGGGGGGAGTCAGCTCTCGGGGGGGGGAGTGAACTCTCGGGGGGGGAGTGAGCTCTCAGGGGGGAGTGAACACTCGGGGGGGGAGTGAGCTCTCAGGGGGGGGAGTGTGCACTCGGGGGAGGAGTGAACACTCGGGGGGTGTGAGCTCTCGGGGGGGGGAGTGAACACTCGGGGGGGGAGCGAACACTCGGGGGGGAGTGAGCTCTCGGGGGGGTAGTGAGCTCTCGGGGGGGGGAGTGAGCTCTCGGGGGGGGAGTGAGCTCTCGGGGGGGGGGAGTGAGCTCTTGGGGGGGGGAGTGAGCTCTCGGGGGGGGAGTGAGCTCTCGGGGGGGGGGAAGTGAGCTCTCGGGGGGGTAGTGAGCTCTCGGGGGGGGGAGTGAGCTCTCGGGGGGGGGAGTGAGATCTCGGGGGGGGAGTGAGCTCTTGGGGGGGGGAGTGAGCTCTCGGGGGGGGAGTGAGCTCTCGGGGGGGAAGTGAGCTCTTGGCGGGGAGTGAGCTCTCGGGGGGGGGAGTGAGCTCTCGGGGGGAGTGAGCTCTCAGAGGGGGGAGTGAGCTCTCGGGGGGGGTGAGCTCTCGGGGGGGAAGTGAGCTCTTGGCGGGGAGTGAGCTCTCGGGGGGGGGGAGTGAGCTCTCGGGGGGGGAGTGAGCTCTCGGTGGGGGAGTGAGCTCTCGGGGGGGAGTGAGCTCTCGGGGGGGGGAGTGAGCTCTCGGGGGGAGAGTGAGCTCTCGAGGGGGGGGAGTGAGCTCTCGGGGGGGGAGTGAGCTCTCGGGGGGGAAGTGAACACTCGGAGGGGGGGCAGTGAACACTCGGTGGGGGGGAGTGAGCTCTTGGGGGGGGAGTGAACACTCGGGGGGGGTGAGCTCTCGGGGGGGGAGTGAGCTCTCGGGGGGGAAGTGAACACTCAGGGGGGTGAGCTCTCGGGGGGGGAGTGAGCTCTCGGGGGGGAGTGAACACTCGGGGGGGGGAGTGAGATCTTGGCGGGGGGGAGTGAACACTCGGTGGGGGAGTGAGCTCTCGGGGGGGGAGTGAACACTCGGGGAGGTGAGCTCTCAGGGGGGAGTGAGCTCTCAGGGGGGGAGTGAGCACTCGGGGGAGTGAGCTCTCGGCAGGGGAGTGAACACTCGGGGGAGTGAACACTCGGTGGGGGGAGTGAGCTCTTGGCGGGGGGGTGTGAACACTCGGGGGGGGAGTGAGCTCTCGGGGGGAGCAATGATCACTGTGGGGAGACCAGTGAGTTGCTGGGGAAAGTGGGCACCTCATTGGCCCAAATAGCTACTATCTATAACGTTATGTTGATTGGCTTAAATATAGCCAGGTAGGAAAACCTAAAAATTACAAACCAGTACTTTGGTAGGAAAAGTCATCAAGCCACACAAAAAGCAACCAATCAGCTTGAACAGCTTGGTTGAGTGCTTCCTTCCTGGAACTTGTATTGTTCAATGAGACCTTGGGTCCCAATACCTTTCAGGGTTTCAGGTGCATAGAAACATAGAAACATAGAAGATAGGAGCAGGAGTAGGCCATTCGGCCCCTCGAGCCTGTTCCGCCATTTAATGAGATCATGGCTGATCATCCAAATTCAGTACCCTGTCCCTGCCTTCTCCCCATATCCCTTGATCCCTTTAGCCTTAAGAAATATATCCAACTCTTTCTTGAATATATTTAATAAGTTGGTCTCAACTGCCTTCTGTGGTAAAGAATTCCACAGGTTCACCACTCTCTGGGTGAAGAAATTACTCCTCATCGCTGTCCTAAATGGCTTACCCCTTATCCTTAGACTGTGACCCCTGGTTCTGGACTCCCCGGCCATCGGGAACATCCTTCCTGCATCTAGTCTGTCTAGTCCTGTTAGAATTTTATAAGTTTTAATGAGCACCACACTTGCACTCCGTCCCAATACCAGGACTGAGCCCCACACTTCTCCTGCTCCCACCCTCCAGATACCAGCACCAACTCCTGCACCTCTCCTTCCTGACAGCAGTGTAAATCCCCCACCTTCCCTTCGTCCTCCTCTGCTGCTTCTCTTCCCGCTGCTGTCTTTGGTGGTTTTACTCCACTGCCTGGATGCACTCAAATATTTGTCGAGTTAAGCTTGACTGTCAATTTCTAGTTGAGGATTTCCATGTGTTTCAAATTGGGTCACGTTGTTAATTTACTCGATCGCTACTCAATCCCAATAACAAAGTGAGTGAAATATTAGACTAGACTGTCTTCTGTTGTTTTTAACTAGAAGCTGCCTCCACAAATTGCAAACCGCACACGAAAGTGGGCCTTCACATTTCTCAGTTACTTTTATGATCGATTCCTTTTTGAGATTTTTGTTATTCCATTACTCAGCTCATTTATTTTTCTTTAAAAACTGCACAGGACTCTGTTGCATGCAAAAAAGGTAACGTGTTATTAAATGATCCGATGGTAAATAAAATGCCTCATGAGAAATAATGATTTGCACGTGATGCAAAATCCATTATTTTGTGCACATCTATATCCATACAGGCATCTTTTCTAATTGTTTTATAACCCACGGAGGACTTGTACAACATCAACCATATAAATACTGTGGTAACAAGAGCAGGTCAGAGGCTAGGTATTCTGCGGCGAGTGTCTCACCTCCTGACTCCCCAAAGCCCTTCCACCATCTACAAGGCACAAGTAAGGAGTGTGATGGAATACTCTCCACTTGCCCGGATGAGTGCAGCTCCAACAACACTCAAGAAGCTCGACACCATCCAGGACAAAGCAACCCACTTGATTGGCACCTCATCCACCACCTTAAACAATCACTCCCTCCACCACCGGTGTACCGTGGCTGCAGTGTGTACCATCTACAAGATGTAGTGCAGCAACTCACCAAAGCTTCTTCGGCAGCACCTCCCAAACCCGCAACCTCTTCCACCTAGAAGGACAAGGGCAGCAGGCGCATGGGAACACCACCACCTCCAAGTTCCCCTCCAAGTCACACACCATCCTGACTTAGAAGTATATCACCGCTCCTTCATCGTCGCTGGGTCAAAATCCTGGAACTCTCTCCCTAACAGCACTGTGGGAGTACCTTCACCACACGGACTGCAGCGGTTCAAGAAGGCGGCTCACCACCACCTTCTCAAGGGCAATTAGGGATGGGCAATAAATGCAGGCCTTGCCAGCGACGCCCACATCCCATAAACAATTTTTTTTAAACTAGCATTAAAAAAAAATTGACATCTAGCTATGAAAGAGATAACAGGACAGGTGGCCAAAAACTTGATCAAAGAGGTAAGTTTTAAGGAGCATCTTAAACAGGTTAAGGGAGGGAATTCCAGAGCTTAGAGCCGAGGGAGCTGATAGCATGGCCACCAATGTTTATAACCCTTATGGGGTCTTCTTCACTCAGGATTCATTTGGATTTCCCACTGCTATACACACGCTGTGATTCAGATGGTTATACAGCCTGGTTTAGATCCACTTATGTAAAGAGCGGGTCGTAACCAGCTCCAAGAGATCTCAGTTTGGAATGCAGATTGATAGATCACACTTTTTACATGGTGAAGATTCATTGGAACACAAATAATTAAGGAAACACATCCACAGGAACAGGTGCGCTCAAAGTGAGTTATGGACTGCCAAACATTGGCACTCGTGTTGATGTTACTGTTCATTTATCATTGGCCAAATGGAGGTTATGTGAGAACAAGATGAGATAGGCAGGGGTCAGTTCTCCCCTGTGGCCGAGGACTGGTAAAACTCATCCACTGTGTTGTTGAAAGGTTAAGTCTGATTTAAAGATCAGCAGCGTTAGTTGAGTTTTTACTTAAGGTGTTTTTAGCATAAAATGCTGCTGACAGCTGGTGCGCATCACTCCTGCTGTCAACTGCACACTCTAATATAAAGCAACAAATCTCCAGAGATCCAATGGCATTGGAGACCCACAGCTTCCAGGAGCTGTTGGCAGGGTCTCTTATTATCTCTGAATGAACAAAGCCAGATCACATTCCATGGTGGCATCAACCGTGGATTTCTGGCATCCAAAGAGCCTTTGGTTGAGAACGACAGCAGGAAAGACGGTAAGCAAGGGTCTGTTCCGGTGGTGTTGGTTGAGGGATAATTATTGGCCAGGACACATCAAGAATAGAAGGTTATGCTGATAGAGTTAGATGAAGTAGGATGGGAGGAGGCTTGTGTAGCATAAGCGCCAGCATAGAGCTGTTGGGTCGAATGGCCTGTTTGTGTGTTGTAAATTCTATGCAACAGGAGCAAGGATTTCTGGTTTGTTCTCCCTGTGTTCCTACTCAACCTAAAGAGCGCTTAAACAAACACACCTGAATCAGGTACACCACGCGGTAGGGATTGTGGATGCATTGGTAATAATTTTCCAAAACTCCCTGGACTCAGCAAAGGTCCCGGCAGACTGGAAAACTGCTAATGTAACACCCTTATTTAAAAAGGGCAGTAGACAGAAGGCTGGAAACTATAGACCGGTTAGCCTAACATCTGTGGTAGGTAAAATTTTGGAGTCCATTATTAAGGAGACAGTAACAGGACATTTGCATAATCATAATTTAATAGGACAAAGTCAGCATGGTTTTATGAAGGGGAAGTCATGTTTGACAAATTTGCTGGAGTTCTTTGAGGAAGTAACATATAGGGTGGATAAAGGGGAACCAGTGGACGTAGTGTATTTAGACTTCCAAAAGGCATTTGACAAGGTGCCACACAAAAGATTATTGCTTAAGATAAAAAATCACGGGATTGTGGGTAATATTCTGGCATGGATAGAGAATTGGCTATCTAACAGAAGGCAGAGAGTTGGGATAAATGGTTCATTCTCAGACTGGCAATCAGTAACTAGTGGTGTTCCGCAGGGGTCAGTGCTGGGTCCCCAACTCTTTACAATCTATATTAACGATTTGGAGGAGGGGACCGAGTGTAACATATCAAAGTTTGCAGATGATACTAAGATGGGAGGGAAAGTAGTGAGTGAGGAGGACATAAAAAACCTGCAAGGGGACATAGACAGGCTAAGTAAGTGGGCAGAGATTTGGCAGATGGAATACAATACTGGAAAGTGTGAGGTTATGCACTTTGGCAGGAAAAATCGTAGAGCAAGTTATTATCTTAATGGCAAGAAACTGGAAAGTACTGCAGTACAAAAGGATCTGGGGGTCCTGGTGCACGAAACTCAAAAGGTTAGTATGCAGGTGCAGCAAGTGATTAAGAAGGCCAATGGAATGTTGGCTTTCATTGCTAGGGGGATAGAATATAAAAATAGGGAGGTATTGCTTCAGTTGTACAAGGTATTGGTGAGGCCGCACCTGGAATACTGCATACAGTTTTGGTGTCCATACTTAAGAAAAGACATACTTGCTCTCGAGTCAGTACAAAGAAGGTTCACTCGGTTAATCCCGGGGATGAGGGGATGGACATATGAGGAGAGGTTGAGTAGATTGGGACTCTACTCATTGGAGTTCAGAAGAATGAGAGGCGATCTTATTGAAACATATAAGATTGTGAAGGGGTTGGATCGGGTGGATGCGGGGAGGATGTTCCCAATGATGGGTGAAACTAGAACTAGGGGGCATAGTCTTAGAATAAGGGGCTGCTCTTTCAAAACTGAGATGAGGAGGAACTACTTCACTCAGAGGGTGGTAGGTCCATGGAATATGCTGCCCCAAAAAGCTGTAGAAGCTACATCATTACATAAATTTAAAACAGAAATAGACAGTTTCCTAGAAGTAAAGGGAATTAAGGGTTACGGGGAGCGGGCAGGAATTTGGACATGAGACGAGGTTCGGATCCGTCATGGCCCTGTGGATAGCGGAGCGGGCCCAGGGGCCGTGTAGCCTGATCCTGCTCCTATTTCGTGTGTCTAATTCTGTTAAATTCAGGAGGTGGTTCTGTGATAGTGGATTGGCGGTTAGGATCAGATCAGCCATGATCTTATTGAATGGCGGAGCAGGCTCGAGGGGCCGATTGGCCTACTCCTGCTCCTATTTCTTATGTTCTTATGTTCTTACAATGAGAAACCTCAGTAGTGGTTATTCCCTTCTCGGAAACTTGATCATACTAGTTTTGCCAATGTTTGGTTTTTTGCATCATGTTCCAGCGTGAATACATTGTCTGATAAAGAAATATAAGGCACAGACAACATGTTGTGTGTAAAGATATTAATGCAGCACCAGTGGAAATAGTGTCAAAAATAAAAATGTTGAAAAACAAATAAAACCAGAAGATGCTGATGATCAGGTCTGTCAGCTTCTGAAGAAAGGTGGGTTCCTATTTTGGCTGGAGGCCTTGTGTTTGCTCCACATATTTTGATGCATTCTCCTGGAAGCAACTCTACAACAAAATTGTTTTTCAAAATAAGGGTGAGACAGATGCATTATGTAATTGTAGCAATAAGCTCAATGTGTACCTTATAAAAGAAGAATGGCCTTCTGCATAAATCCTGCTTAGTTCCAGAATGCCTTGTTGAGTAGTAAATACAAGATAGTTCTGTAACAATTTCAGCTCAGTATATTTTGGAAATGTAATCTGTGTTTCAGAAATTATCTACATAACCGACAGATTTGTAGTCAAACCTCTTAATTCCAAGTATAGTGCAATACAGGAATTTTTTTTTATCCGGCACGGACGGGACCGACGTGGTGCCGGTTCATCAAAAATTCCGGATAACCGAAAGCTATAGTAAAAGATACGGAGCTGAGAGCTCCGTATAAAGCAACAAACCCTAACAGGTTCAGAACAATGGCCAAAAGTTCCAAGCATCTCTGTAGCTTAGCAACAGCTGCAGCCACACCCTTGCACAGCAACAGATGGAGGAAGGCAAGTAATAAAAGTTACCTGAACCTACTCCTGAATTTTGCCGGTTAACCGAGATTTCCGGTTATTTAGGTGCTGGTAAATCGAAAGTTTCCTGTACAACTAAAGGTGGGGCTGGATTTTGTCAATGGGGAGCTTTTGGAGGCAGGACTCCCACTTGTCGGGTTTTAGTCCCGCCTCCATCGACTTCTGGCCAACCCACGCTATTTTCCCTTGATTGGCCTTGTTAAGCCCAGCCAACGGGCTTCGCAGGCCAAGGGGAAGCCGGTTACAGAGAATGTCAGTTATGACATTTCATCTGTCTTTGACAGATTAATTGTCATCATTTGACAGCTCTGTGAAGCTGTCAAACACTGACATTCTCTGTAGTTTGATGAGTTCTTGTATTCAAGACTCATCAAACCTCTTTCTTTAGCAGAAATTAGATGGTTGTTGCATTGGAGAATACAGCAGCCATCTGTCATCTCTGCTGGTCAGATGCGAGACTCTCCGCATCCCCAATGTTTGAAGCCTGCAGGAAGAAACAAAGGTAAGTAAGCATTTTCTATCACTTTTCACTCACCTCACATACTCACCTCTCCACACTTGCACCCATCACTTACCTTCACAGCGCACTTTTGCACCCCTCCGACCCCCGCTGACCCACTGCTCGCCTCGGTGACCCTGGCGGGGTTCGCAGCCTTCGGGAAGCCCGCACTTGTGTGGGTAAAATGGGGATAATCCTCTTATCAGCGTGTTAACTACATGTTAACAGGCAGTTAAGTGGCTGTAATCCCCTTCCCACCTTTAAGGAGATGGGACCCGGCGCGGGTCGGCTACCAGCCTCCCAGGAAGATGACACGGAGGCAGGTTGGGAGCGGGATGGGCACCCGCCCCCAGATTCTGCCATTTTCTGCCTCCCCAGGGCTGGCAAGATCACGTCCGTAGTCTCTGAACAACTATGTACAATACAGTGGAATTGTGTATTCTCTCTATTGGAAAGTAGTCACATTTGTATTTTTTGTAAATAAGATGAATGCTCAGTTTCGCAAAATATGATTCCTTCTTGCCTTCGGTTACCAGCTTCTCTTTCTAGTCTTGGGGACTGTCATGACCTAAATTTCAAAACCCAATTGGTTCATATAGATTCAAGAAAATGTTCTTCTGAATCTAGGTTCAAACACTGGTGCTCTAAATTTGAGGAAGGGGGCAGGAAGATGGGGGTGGGGAAGAGTCCAAATCAAAGTCTAAAGTACACTGAGTACTCAGTCTTGTAGGTAAGATAGAATGAGCAAAGACCATTAGACTCACCGAGCCCACTCCTTTCACAGTTAAATTGCAATCCACCCTACCATGGACTTTCCCTCTCATATTTAATCTGTTTTGGGAATGTTCTCCATAATAATGTTTTATTTGCCAGTTCTTGGTCAGGCCAACAGATGGGATGACTTGTGAGAGCAGAGCCTTTGCTCGTCTGCTTGTGGCTCGAATCTTGTATCCATGAGTGACATTGTTGTCAATCAGCGTAAAGTCCATCACTTGGAGGCACACAACCCTACTCTTCCAGCAGCCTGAAAACAAATGCGTGCAGGGAAGATGCCCAATTGGCAGAACAATTCAGGGGTAGAAAAGCTGTGAAAGAGTGCATTAAGATTGACAAGTCATTATCAAAAGGATCAGCCCCACAGCAGCAGTATTATAGATAAATCAGGAATTAAGATAAGACAGTGATCATTAAAACAAATCTTTGAAGAGCTGTTTGAACTCATCTGTTGAGCAGATAATCAGATTTACAACTTACTGAAAGGGTTGTTGAGTGTGTGAGTTGCTGCTTTGAATGCTAAGCTGTCTGGCCCATTATAAACAACCCAGGTGCACACCGCCAGTGCCTGTAGCCTTTGCAGAGGCATTTTTACCTGCAGTCAAATTTCCTTGTTCAATTCCTTTTGTTTTCCGCAGCTGTGTTAGATAAATCAATCTCTATTTTCCCATCCTGACACTTTGCAAAACGGCAATGCAAACAATATCAGTGCAACGACAGTTTGATATTCACTCATTTTCAACGAAGGTTTAATTTGTGCTGTTTTATGCATTGTACTTTTCCTTTTAAACACGTCATTCTGTACACAGTGTAAACTTTTTCTTTATTATACAACATTTCCATAGTTCAGACACTATGATGATGAAACTAATTTTAATTGTTTTATAAATACATTTCAATCTCTTTGCTTCACTGTGGTAATTTGTAAATGAGGGCATCTATAAAATTACCGGGAAGTAAGATATACAGACAGACAAACTACTCGAGAATGCAGTGTTACATACGCCAAAACAATGTGAGGTGGCTATTGTAAAGCAAGAGGTTGGACAAAAAAAGCCTCTTCTGTTTTTCTACAATGCCACAAAAATGAACTCGAGAAACACTAATAAATAATTTAAAAATAACAAGTAATTTAAATAATAAAATATGTTCTACACACAATGCAAGGTCTCATGCCTGACAAGGGTGGGGATGGGAAAGGGGAAGGGGGTCAAGAAACCAGAGCTTTCGCTAAATAATGTTGCAAAAGGAAAGTCATAGATGCTACATATTATAGCACAGGTTTGTTTACAAGTTGGTGACAAATATAACGGACACAACTATAAAAATTCTACACTCGGTCTAACATAAATACAGAATATATAAATTTACAATACATACAGCCATACTGAAATCATGGACGTGACCTTTAATAAAGGAGACAGAGGTTTGCTTGTCTTTTGTTCTAAGCTACTGGCACACCAAAAATGTAAGAAAATTCGCTGTACATAACTTTATACAGAATTTATATTATACCCCTTTTCATGAATTTATAAGACGGAGAACATATTCGGACAATGCCATTCCAGGTATGGTTTCACTTCAAAGATCAGCCATTGGAATGCACGCGCCAGTTATATCCAAAACTCCACACAGTTCTATACACCAATTAATAAAGAGCGAAGAAAATGTTCTTCAATGAATGTATAGTTCATTCACGGTTGCCTTGAATGGATTTATGCACCTCAGGTGACTTTGTTGATTTTTCTTTTTGACTAATACAGCATTTTAGGACATTTTCAGTACCTTATACAACTGTAAGTAGTAGGCAATCTTATAATCTCAAAAAAAACCTGTATGGCGCTGGTAACAATGAAAATATAAGCATATACTCAAGTGAGGGAGATTAACAGAGAAAACATTTGACAGTTCACGCGTTGGTAATTAACTCTTTTTACTATTCCTGACAACTGGTCTGGAACTAGATCTTCTAAACTGCTTCATATTGAACGGATTCAGGTTCAGGGATACAACCCGAAGTATAATATTACAGAGTCGGCAGCATATTCTTTAAACAAGCCTGCTTTTAAAGCCAGCTTACCATACTAAACGGAATCACAAAGGTGGCACCCAAAAAAATATTAGTGCTTAAGTTTGCGTGAACATAGCCGTCACTGCAGCACTAATGGAACTCTCAACATATTGGCGTAATCAATCACCATTCTGTAAACTGGTCCTTCTGCTTTCCTCAATAGAAAATTCATTTTGAATGACAATGGAATTACTATATAATTTGATGTATGCATACAGTAAAGAGGCTGATTTCCTCCCCAGATACCTATAGAAAGCAATCATTACAGGGGAAGACTAATAAACTGCAGTTGCCTTGACCCACAACCTTCCAAGTCCCAATCGCATAATCAATGGCATGCTGTCTGAGTGAACACATCAAATGCTAAGGGTGCCTGACAGGAGTTTGTCAATTTACTTTTCGCTTTAAAGTATTGCTTCAGTAAAGCATATTATCCTCACTTGAGCAATCATACTGTCCCATGGCAGTCCCAAAATGAGGTGAACAAAATCAGAAAGGTCAAAGGTTACTTTCAGGCTTAATCTTTTACTGGAACTCTCAGGTCAAAGCACAGAGATTACCATTAGATGGGATGAATCATGATACAAATGATGGCAACAGTACTCTTACTTATACTTAGATACCCTTTGAACTCTATCAGTGGAATATGTTTTTGCTTCTGGGGCACATATCTTGTCGTAGTTAACCATTAGAAGATGGGTGTCTCCCAGTTGAGTTATAGGCCAAGTTTTGCTTGTATATTTTAAGATTAAAAAGATGAGGTTAGGTTTTAACAATTACCTTTGGTTTTAAATTTCTTAGCATTTATCACAGAGATACTGCGGATAAATGCACACAGTAATATAAAACGATAACACTGTAGGGCTGGATGTTGATTCATATCTCACACTTCTTCTATCATCCCAATTATTTGACGACTTACGATGGATATGGGGGAGGGAGGGGGAGGGGTTTCGTGTTTCCATTGGTGCACAATTTGTCAATTACTCTCCTCAATACTGCAACTATCTACCCGTTTTATCGGCTTATTAATCACAGCTGAGCATTGAGCAATATTTTTGACGAAAGATATAACTGCGACCAGGAAGAACATTTTGCCACAATAATACTTAATTCATTGTACATTTCCTGAAGCAGAACTTTGGCTTATTTGGTGGTGTGGGGGGCGGGGATGTTATGCCACATGCACTGAACAACCTGACTTTGGTATTTTAATAACTTCCACTATCAAGACTGTGACTTAACATATAATATCACAACAGAGCCTGGGGCTTCATATTCAAAGCTACTTCAGCCTAAAGACAGAACAATTTAAACAATCCAAACGTGAAAACGGATCTGATATGCTAATTGCAAGAAGTAATACCTTTTAATCTCTCTTTTTTGAAATAGCGAGGTGGAAACTAATTCTGGATTTCAATTTGACAAATTATCAACAACCATCTTTGCATACATATTTTCCGTTTAGTGGCACTCGGCTAACAGCGCTGACAATGCTCTGGGTCACACGCCATTCCCCACTGGAGACTGTGCTTGAGCGAGGAAACCGTGTGACAGCTATAAGCAGGAAATACCGTGAAAGGAAGAGAAAATCCAAACCCGGGCACTGCATTTTATAGCTTAATGAAGTGTTGGCTGTTGCTGCGGGAGAGAGATGATTCATGCCAAATGCAAGGGAGCTCAGACCAAATCGGTCTACTCGCTATTTTGTACATAGTATCTGACTGAATAAGGTGAAAATGGAATGTAACATTTTCTAATCTCTTTTACATTGAGTGTATGGAGAATTGGTGCGTAAAATATTATTTGATCTTTGAGATCCAGTTACGATTCAAAAATTATTAAACATAGGATAGCAGAAGGGCAGGAAAGAGGCTGAGATTCCCAAATTTATATGTATATAATTAAGAACAATAAGTTCTGGAGTATTTGTATAAAAACATTGAAACAATGGTATGCAGCTGCAGTTTCTATGTCCCATGCTCCCATTGTTGTGCTGATTTGAATTCTATTGAATTTGTCTTTTTGTATGTCACTTTCATTATCTTCTTGCTGTCAGTTTCTCTGCCACATGGGAAATAGTGGATAAGTTCATTATGAGGCAAGAATAAGGTAATATATGGCTGTACAGTTTTTTTTCTTTCGTTTTTTTTCCCCCATTTAAAGTCACCATAATACATCAGATTTTTTTTTAAGTCCTGTTGTTTTCACGAAGCAAAATATGAGTTCTGCATGGAATAGAGCCTGTCAATAGGGTTCCCCACTCTAGCTTGCATGGGGTTAACTTCTGACGAGGCGAGAAAACAGTCGCTCAAGCTGGTGAGGGAGGTGTCGCTATCGATGTCGTGGAAGAGGGAGTCGTTTCCTGGAATCACAAAATGAAAGCACTTAATTGACAGCATTAAATCACTTAGAGGACGTTATGATGAGTTTTCATTTTTAATGAGGCTTCATGACTTCTTTGTGGTCCTTGGATGCTCATAAAATACAGAAATCCAAAAAGCAATTGATAAATAATAAATATTGTATGAAAATGAGAAAAAAAGAAATACAGGGATATTTCGACAGTGTCACTATGGGCATACCGAGGAGCACGAAATGATACATTCTTTAAGAGACTTTTTGGTGTATGGGTCCAATATTAAAATACTACTTCCAGAAACCAGCATTTCTTTTTTCTGCACCCGGTATTGACACCATGCTTATTATTGATACTGTTTTTGAAATTAAATTGCTTGGAGGCATGCAGTCCAAATATACACCACCTACTACAAAGGGAAGATTTCCTCTGTGTAACATGTGAACACGGTGGTTATAAATGGGTTATGGTTTTGTTCCACATCAGGCACAGAGGAAATCTTCCCCAACTCTTGCTTTTAAAATAATCAAATTTAGCAATGCTGTCCCTTACTACTGCACTGGAAAGAAGGGATAAGGGGAGGAAATTAGATTTAAAATACTCGCAGACAATACAGGAAAGGCTATCGTGAATGGGACTGCGCCACGATTTAACAAAGCCCCAAAGACTGAACGGACGCACAGTTGGACTTGGCTTTCAGCTCATCCCCATATTTTTGGCCTGTGTAATTAGCAGAATGGTACCAGGGATGAGGGAATTCAGTTAGAGAGACTAGAGATGCTGGAATTGTTCTCCTTAGAATAAAAAAGGTTATGAGGAGATTTAACAGAGGAGTTCAAAAATTATATGGGGTTTTGATAGGGTGGATAGGGAGAAACTGTTTCCATTGGCAGGAAGGTCGGTAACCAGAGGACACAGATTTAAGGTAATTGGCAAAAAAGGCTGGCGGAGATGAGGATAATTTTTTTACCCAGTGAGTTATGATGATCTGGAATACACTACCTGAAAGGGTGCTGGAAGCAGATTCAATAGTAACCTTCAAAAGGGAATTGGATAAATACTTAAACAGGATAAATTTGCAGAGGTATGGGGAAAGAGCAGGAGAGTGGGACTAATTAATAACTGTTTCAGAAAGTGGGCACAGGCTCGATGGGCTGAATGGCCTCCTTCTATGATTCTATTTTGCTTATATTAAAGCTAAAAGCAAATGGGCTCAATTTTCCGCTTGCCTCAGTTCTAATGATGTTTCTGGCCAACTTTAGAGCGAAAGGTTATTTCCTTGCCTACATGATATTTTCCACATCCATCCAGGAGCAGTGATAGTACAATGATATCTGCAGGGACTGGCAGAGAGGGAGGCTCTCTCTCTCTATATAATATATTAAAGTAACATTCAATTCTGAACACTTCACTTCAATATGCCATCAGTATCAGCTGTGGCTCAGTGGGTAACACACTTGCTTCTGAGTCAGAAGGTTGTGGGTTCAAGTCCCACTCCAGGGACTTGCGCCCATAAATCTCGGCTGATACTCCAGTGCGGTGCTGCGGGAGCACTGCACTGTCGGGTGCTTTGAGACATCCGGTGGTCATGAAAGGCGCTATATAAATGCAAGTCTTTCTTTCCTTTTCATCAAGAATAACCACAGGAGTGTCGAGTACAAATAAAAACTAAAACCCAAAAAACATTCAACAATGCAGCTTTCCAAAAAATGTTAAAAACCAGGAAGAAATGTTTGGATGAGACGTTAAACCGAGGCCCTGTCTGCTCTCTCAGGTGATGTAAAAGATCCCATTGCACTATTTAGAAGAGCAGGGGAGTTATTCCCGATGTCCTGGCCAATATTTATCCCTCAACCAACATAACAAAAACAGATTATCTGGTCATTATCACATTGCTGTTTGTGGGAGCTTGTTGTGCGCAAACTGGCTGCCGCGTTTCCCACATTACAACAGCGACTCCACTTCAACAAGTACTTCATTGGCTGTAAAATGCTTTGAGACATCCAGTGGTCATGGAAGGCGCTATATAAATGCAAGTCTTACTTTCTTTTTTATCAAGGATAACCACAGGAGTGTTGAGTACAAATAAAAACTAAAACCCAAAAAACATTCAACAATGCAGCTCTCCAAAAAATGTTATAAACCAGGAAGAAATGTTTGAACGAATGCATTCCTGGCTACAATGGGAGATGGGAGATAAGTCTGTCAACCAAAAGTAGCAATATTTTGCTACCAAACTGCACAGCAATGTTTAAGTTCACTGAAAATGTGAAAAGCTAATATCTGAGGAAGCTCAGTGGCGAATATACAGGATTTATGTACAGTGTCCCCGATCTATTCCACTGGATGCATAATACTGAGTGAGCCAAGACTTTTATTGCTGGATTACTCCTTAAAAGGGTGCCAAGGAATTAAAGGACTTCACTATGAGTAAGGTGCCTACGGAAAAATTCAGCTCATCAACTGAAATATGCAATTAGGAATTGACACTTATAGCGTGGGAGAAATCTAATAGGTGCACACCAGATCTTGTTTAACTCGCAGCCAATCTTGCGTCTGAGAAACCAGTAGCTGCTATTCATACTTGAATTACAACATAATCAAATAGAGGGTCAAGACGTCACAATGTACCCAACATATCTATCCCCTGCAAATGCCTCCTATTAAGTCTGGGTTGGGAATGGAGGGAAGATCATTTTGAGATGAACTAAAATTTCTACAAAATAAGAGACTGATGCATTTCCAAAAATATCGGATTTGAGAGGGCCTCAATACCCAGGCAGAAATCTCTGTACTTTCAGAAATTACATTATATAGAATTTACAGCACAGAAACAGGCCACTCGACCCTATGCCGGTGTTTCTGATCCACACAAGCCTCCTCCCAAATCTATTTACTTCATCTAACCCTATCAACATATCCTTCTACTCCTTTCTCCCTCATGTACTTATCCAGCTTCTCCTTAAATCTATCTATGCTATTCGCCTCAACCATATTGGATTTATTAGTAATAACAACAGAAAATGCCGGAAACACTCAGCAGGCCAGGCAGCATCCGTGGAGAGAGAAACAGAGTTAACATTTCAGGTCTGTGACCCTTCGTCAGAACTGGAAAAAGTTAGGGATGTAATGGGATTTAAGCAGGTGGGAGGAGGGGAGGAATGAACTAAAGGGAAGGTCTGTGCCAGGACTGAAGGCAGGAGAGATTAAATGTTGCAAATGGGGATGGCAGAATCATCAACAGCTGCCACCTGAAAAAATGGGGGCAGGGGTTATAGTCAGAAATTGTTGAACTCAATGTTGAGTCCAGAAGGCCTTGGATTTATTAGTGACTATCTTATATTTATGGCCCCTGGTTTTGGACTCCCCACAAGTGGAAACATCTTCTCTACGTTTACCCTATCGAACCTGTTCATCATTTTAAAGACCCCTATCAGGTTACCTCTTTCTTTTCTAGAGAAAAGAGCCCCAGCCTGTCCAATCTTTCCCGATAGTTGTAGTTAAAAAGTGAAAAGCGATGCTTTGAAGCGGGTGTAGGAAATTGAACTATCAGCAGGAAGGTCAACAAAAAGTAACTAAATACAAGCAGCCACCTACCATATGGATTCATGTGGTCCCCTGGCATTTGAGGTGGGGTGAGTCCTTGTTGAAATGGATCGGAGTTGTAACCATTCTGATCCATGGACACAAGTTGCTGCTGCGGAGGTGCGAGTGGTGCGTATGAATTTATCATCCCATCCATTCTATTTGACATCACTTCTGCCAATGAAAAGAAGATCAATCAGAAATTTGCCTCGTTTTTTGTGGCTTAAAAAGAACCCACTCGTTTCAATAGAACACCTTTGTTTCTTCGACGGAAAGTAACAAGGTTTTCTGTCTGAATAAAGCATTTTAATCTTTCATGGACGCATGACACGAACTACAATAAATCGAGGCAGAGAACAGAGTGATGAGCAGCCATGGCAGATGCCTAGGCTGGTCTAATAATTCACCAGCAACTCCAGCAGTGAGTCATTCTCAGCAAGTGACATGAGTGGGGTATCCTATGGCTGTTCATTATGTGTTCTGTTTATACCACAGGCTAGATAAGCAATCTAAGTTAAAATGATAAAAGCTAGATGCAGATTTTAATTTTAAAAAGAAATTAAAACTGCTGAAGTGACTGTACAATGGTTGGGGTGACATCACCGGGAAAGATTTTTCACTGTTTCTTCATTCTGGGTTCTGGCATTGTGTTGATGGACGCTGACACTTGTGGCATAACACTTTATTGTGACTATATTTTAATCCATTTTTTACGTGCACACATTTGTTTTCAATGGTAATGCAATTTAAAACCACGTTGCTTTGAATTCCTTGTTACAGAACATTCAGCAGTCACATAATACTTTCACATGTTTCCTATTGAAGATTTTTATTCCTGTCTCCACTTCCTGATTAGAGGGGAGTTGAGGAGAACTTGTTTCACCCAGAGGGTGGTTGCGGGGGGGGGGTCTGGAACTCACTGCCTGAAAGGGTGGTAGAGGCAGAAACCCTCACCACATTTAAAAAGTACTTGGATGTGCACTCGGAGTGCCGGAACCTGCAAGGCTACGGACCAAGAGCCGGAAAGTGGGATTAGGCTGGATAGCTCTTTTTCGGCCAGCCAAATGGCCTCCCGCTGTGCTGTTAAATTCCTTTGAGTCTATGATTCTCTCCCCCCCACCCCCCGCCACCCCGGATGGTTACCTTGTCCGAGCCGTTGACCGTTTTGCTGTTCTTGCTGCTGCTGTTGCCTTCGTGCCAGTTTTTTCATCTTAAAAATTGCAAAGAAACCAGCTTGAAATCAAGTGAAAATGCCCAAATTTAATTAAACCTCTATAATTCAACTGATAAAAAAAAATGACTGAAACAGATCCTGCACAAGAGCACGGAGCATTTTATCAGGTATGGGGTATGACTTTATCCCGCATGTCTGAGAAGTAAAGTATGAAAGAATAGAAATGACAGTTACAATATGAAAATTGCATTATTAATGAAATAATATTACATATTGCTGCAGCCATAGCTGCCACAAATGGAAGGGCACTATTAGAACTGTGATTAATTTGTCCAAATCAGCTGTAAAACAAGAACCTTTCTCCCAAATCAACAACATATTACACCAGTGTTCCTCACATGAATGTGATTTACATGTTTTCATCTACATTAATTGTAATGTAGCAATGAAACACTAATTTGAGAAATCGGAATGATAACGTATTTTACTCCAATAGTGCAGTTCATACCTTATCTATTTCATATCTAATGCCTGTGTTTGCCAGACCTAGGTTCTGCATATACAGTGTGCTATTTGTACCTTATTCTCACTGTATCAACTCTCTCTTTTTATTATGGTGGATGTAGTGGAACTTCAGGAGTACATGTGATTTGACGTTGGCAGCTCTTTTTGCTGCTTATCCAATTCATATTTTTAGATGATATTTTGTGCTCAGCCAGGAGATGGATGTCTGTTGGGGAATACTTTTCAAGCACTCCCAAAATCAGGAACAACACGTATCAGATCTGCTCTGTCCCAAAAATGTGCATCAACATCCTCTTACTGTACCAATGATTACTTCCCCCTCACGCCAGCCATCCTTTCAGCCTCTGTGAATGAGATCTGAGCCCAAATTTGAGCCGAGCATCTGCCGCAGGCTACTAGGAATAGGGTAGAGGCTCATTCAACTCAATTCACTTACAGTTTTAAGACTAGCTGACATGGGCTACCATTCTGCCCACTTGAGCTGGTTGCAAATCCAGATTTACAACATGATGGGGCGGGGGGGGGAGGATGGGGGGTGAAATCATCTTGGGCGGCAATGCGTAATGGGCGATAGCGAATCGGCAGCTCGTTACACACACTGACATGAATCAGTCATTCATGAAAGAAAGACTTATGAAATAATACTGTGCAGCCTATGGGTGGCGCTGTCCAGAGAGAGTATAAATACTCGGGCACGGGCCCAGCTTGCTCAGGACATTCTTAACAGGAACTAGTGAAGGACACAACTAGACCTCCATGTTGTAAAATAATTGATTAAAGCTTTGTTTAACGCTTAGACCAAGTGCCTAGTAATTTTCTTACGTCACACACCTCTCGAAAATGGAAACAAATATCGGGCGGAGTGCAAAATGGGCTGCCGTTTCGCTATCGCCCGTGCTTGCGTCACCATCCAAGACAAATTTGTACCTCGATATGATTTTGTGCATTGCATTAGCCCCCCACCCCCACCCCGCCGCCATTTTCTGTGTATATTTGTTCTCAGGATGTGGGTGCCTGTGGCAAGGCAGCATTTGCTGCCCATTCCTAGTTGCCGGCGATGGGTCTCTTGCTGTTCTATTTTGTAGCAGTTGATTGACAACTGAGTTGGCCACCAGGAGGGCATTAGGAGGCAATGTAAAGCCAAAACCAGATAGGAGGTGGCAAGTTCACTGTAGGACATTAGTGACCGAGCTGTACTTTTAGGACAATCCGGTAGCTTTCGTGTTCATTTTTAGATGCTAGCCCACAAAATTTACTGAATTCAATTTCACAAGCTTGTCACGGCGGGATTCAAACTTCCAACCTCTGAGCTGCTCGTCCAGTACCACAACCTCCTGACCACTGAGCCCCACTGCATGAGAAATAATCTTCCCAAAACTATGATAAGCGAAAGGGTTAGCGAGTTTAGCAGTTTGTGACAAAAATTAAGTTACCTTGGCTCTTTGATTTTGGAACCACACTTGAACTACTCGGACACTAAGCCCCGTCTCTGCTGCGAGGGTTTCTCTGACCTGTTGAGAAGAATCAGTTACATGCCACCTTTACTAAGCAAACACAGAGTCAAGTGCTTTTACTTAAAACAGTCTTCCTAAACTGCATTAGATTTTCTGAATGCACAATTATACCATTCAGCATAGATAATAGATAGCAAGGGAATGAAGGGATAGGGTGGGCAAGTGGAGTTGAGGTGGCAGATCAGCCATGATCATATTGAATGGCGGCGTGAGCTTGAAGGGTCCGTATGCCCTACTCCTGCTCCTATTTCTTGGAATATTTAAAAGCTCTGAAAAATAAAAGGGCCGATTTCAACCCTGCCCGAATGGTCACGGCAACTCACCCGCCCCCACCGATTCCGCTGCCTTGCAATCTTAACCAGGCGAGGGGGACACTCACCAAAGGGCAGCAGGATCCTTCTTTAAATATGCGAATTGGGCTCCGATCACATTGGGGCCAGATGTGCAATTTTAACTCAAGGGCTATACAGGGAAGCCACTGGGTCTTCCCCACCAGGACCAATGGGTGGCAAGAGGGGTTGGGAACAGAAGAGGCCCAGAAAAGTGAGTTAATTTTATTTTTCCGTTGTTTCCTTGTGGGCTAGGAAGAGCAGGATTGCTCTACCAGGCCCCAGAAGGAAACCTTGGGCCTCCTCTGCCCAGGGTTTCCTCCCTTAACCCCTCCCCCAACTATGATGCCCCCACCAATCTCCGCACGAACCACACCCAATTACTGGGGACTGTTCCTTCAGATCTCAGGCCTCCTGCCACTCGAAATCCCACTCCCGTCCACCAGGTAGCTAGTGCTTTGCACCGATATCAGGCAGGAGACTGACAGGACCTATGCTGTTGAGGCCCAGCAGTACAAATCACCGAGACCTCATGCTGCGAAGGGCCAGACGGCTTGGCAGCCCCCTTGAGAGTTGGAATAAACGGGTCTTTTTCCGAGTGGCAGGCAGTGACTAGTGGGGTACCGCAGGGATCGGTCCTTGGACCCCAGCTATTCACAATATATATTAATGATCTAGACAAGGGAACTAGATGTAATATCTCCAAGTTTGCAGATGACACAAAGCTGGGTGGGCGTGTGTGCTGTGAGGAGGATGCCGAGAAACTCCAGGATGATTTGAACAGGTTGGGTGATTGGGCAGAAGCATGGCAGATGCAACATAACGTGGATAAACGCGAGGTTATCCACTTTGGTGGCAAAAACAGGAAGGCAGATTATTATCTGAATGGCAATAGATTGGGAGAAGGGGAAGTGCAACGAGACCTGGGTGTCCTTGCGCACCAGTCGCTGAAGGTAAGCATGCAGGTGCAGCAGGCGGTTAAGAAGGCAAATGGTATGTTGGCCTTCGTAGCGAGAGGGTTTGAGTACAGGAACAAGGATGTCTTGCTGCAGTTGTACAGGGCCTTGGTGAGACCACATCTTGAGTATTGTGTGCAGTTTTGGTCGCCTTATCTGAGGAAGAATGTTCTTGCCATGGAGGGAGTGCAGCGAAGATTCACCAGGCTGATACCTGGGATGGCAGGAATAACGTATGAGGAGAGATTGGGTTGATTGGGCTTATACTCGCTGGAGTTTAGAAGAATGAGAGGGGATCTCATTGAAACTTATAAAATTCTGACAGGGCTGGACAGACTAGATGCAGGAAGGATGTTCCCGATGGTCGGGGAGTCCAGAACCAGGGGTCAGAGTCTAAGGATAAGGGGTAAGCTATTTAGGACAGAGATGAGGAGGAATTTCTTCACCCAGAGAGTGGTGAACCTGTGGAATTCTCTACCACAGAAGGCAGTAGAGGCCACTTCATTAAATATATTCAAGAAGGAGTTGGATATATTTCTTAAGGCTAAAGGGATATGGGGAGAAAGCAGGTACAGGGTTCTGAATTTGGATGATCAGCCATGATCGCATTGAATGGCGGAGCAGGCTCGAGGGGCCGAATGGCCTACTCCTGCTCCTATCTTCAATGTTTCTATGTTTCTATGGACTCTGCCCACACAACTCTCACCAGGAGGTAAAATTGTCTCTAAACAGTAATAAGAAGCTAAAAGATGTTGGCTTACCTTTGCACTCAATATTTTTTTGCTTTGGTGTGCAAATCTAACAGGTTAGGACAAGTGAATAACATAACTAGATGTACCGAGCAATAATTGAAAACCCTTACCTTTCTGCAAGGTTTGGAAGAAACTTCAAATGACGCTTTAAATGCTCTCCTTTGCTGTGTTGTAAGGATTGTCCTAGGGCGCTTTGGCCTTCTCTGATCCTTGCTGTCTTCACAAGCCTTTCCCTGATTTCCCTGAATTTTATTTGGCTTCACGTCAATATCTTCATCATCACTTTTCACTGCAAATGCAAAAATACAATTCATTGTCAGTTTAAAATAGTATAGAATTGCCCACGGGTAAAATGGTAAAACAAAATATTCAACCGTCTCTTGAAAAAAAAAGTTTGGGGGCAATTTTCTCGAGTTGAGAGATGGGAAATGGGGCACCTTTTTATTTCAAGCACTCACTGTGAACATCAAGCACCAAAAGTCAAGTATCGCACCATTCGGTGTACTCTTTTGAACAGTACTTTTAACAAATTTGACTGTAACTAATAAAACTTTAAATGAAACTTAAACAAATCAAATTAAAATTGTGTTGGCCGGGTTGATGATGCACTCCAGTCCCCGCGGCGCCCACCGGTCGCGGAAATACTCAAGTGTGCCGGCGGACACCGCGTGCTCCATCTCCAGGGCCACCCGGGCGCAAACATGCATTCGGTACAAAGTAAAGCTCCTTCCACTTTTTTACTCCAATAATATGCCTCAACCCCCAATCTCAGAAGAGCACACTTACTGCACCAGTGTGACATTTTCCATTTCCTGCACCTGTGTCTCTCTCTGAATGAGATTGCTCATTTATTGCCAAATTAGGGGCAGTTGTTTTCAGTGTGGGCCCATGCCCACCAGCAACCTAGTTGAGACTCTGCTAACCTATTTCATAGTAGACCCTTACAGCAGCAGCTTATAACTAACGTTAATATTGCGGGCAGGCACAAATATTGAGCAATGCTTTTTAATCGCCGTTTAATCCAGTTTGACGGTTTAGCAAATGTGCATATGAATAGTTCCTTCGCTGACATTATATCATTTCATAGTTTTTGTGTACCCTGAAATTCTCCTCACAAAATACCTTACAATTGTTACTACCTCAACACATGAGAAAGAGAGAGAGAGGAGAAAATGCTCAAGCTGCGGATATGTTGGAGAAACCATTTGTGATTTGATAATGAGGATCATTTCAGAGGCCTGTTTTTAATGGTGTATTTGTGGGATTGCAGGAGGCTTTTGACATTTCCAGGTTGAGGTTGACATGCAACCCAAGTCTCAGTTTGAACCCTTTCCTCCGCTACACTGTGGGCTGATTTGGGAAGGAAAGGGATTGCCGCACACAAATAAATCTCCCTGTCGGCGATTCGCCTGCTGTTGTCTTTATATCTCGTTTGATGTTGTAATTATATTGTGGTGCTGCTTCCACTGGGAGGCCTCACTCGTAGTTCACTGCTGTTCTGAAGGGGCTGTCGAGGCAAATTCTTAACTTTGATGGTTTCGTGGTCAGTGAGTTCCAACTTCCGCAACTTGCGGCCTTGTTTTTCAGAGCCCATGCATTTATTTTTCTGATGTCGTTACTGGGATCCCCACTGTCTGATTAGATTCCGACAATAATGATGGCTATCGGTGAACATTTTTTTTCCAGAACACAATGAAAGTGCAGTTAAAATGGGATACTTTAAAACGAAAAAGAAAAACGGGGTTATTTATTTAAAATGTGACTTATTCTGGCGAAGGCCGCTTTCAGGAACATACTTAGAAGTGAGGGGGCCTGAAAGTTATGGAATTTTTTGAATTTACAGTTGAAAGGCTGTTCATTCAAAAGCTATTGTCTGTAACTTTGCAAAGTTCTGAAACAGTAGAGCAGCTGGAAAGTGATTTACTCCAGTGCAGTTCACCATTCACTTTGTCTTATGCCAGCCTTGCAGGATCATCTTCCTTTATTTCAATTCAACATATTTATGTAATGATCAAACGTTGGCTGACTCACTTTAATAGCTGTGTCATTATTAACTTCCTGAAATGCCATTTAAATTTAATGGCTTTCTAAACCTGATAACTCCTAGTCTTTGGAGAGTTACTGCAGGTCTGGCAGCCATCGCCTGGCATCACAGTTTTTGTATTTTTAAAATTACGTAAAATTACATACATTCTTATGTAAGCAAAACAGCGCTGTGACAAACTCTATCCTCCCTCTCCACCACTCTCACCCCCTCCCCGACACACACACGACATTCTCTCTCTCCCTCTGCCGATATAAGTCTTTCATTGATCATCTGTTTTTGATAATTCAGAAATCGTGAGCATTTTGTACTTTTCCATCCGTATGTTATAAAGGTTAGTTAACTATTGGTGCTCCTTGGTGCCATATTTGTATCTGGGCTGTTAATCAAACATGGAATTTGCCCTAGTCCACTTTGAGTTAAGAAGGAATGTCCCAGAAAACAAAAACAGGCACACCGAGATGCTTTGCCAAATTCTTTGACAGTTGTCTGCAACCAAATAAGGAACAGCTGTAGCTGATACCACAAATTGAGTAATGGGTGTGGATGTTTAGTGGGTGCATTGAATTGAGTGGCGTGCTGTTTTTTTATAAAAACAAAGCAAAACAAACCTAGCTATTTACACGTGGAGAAATTTCCATCTATGACTGATTCAAAATGTTATATATTGCGCCGAACACAGGTACTAACAACTGGAGTAAAACACTAACAATAGCGATGAAACACAAATTCTGACAGTAATGCTAGACGCGAATCTAGTATATAGATATATTTATAATCAATGCTAGTAGGAGCAACTGGAAGAATTGCAGCGGAGTAAATCTTTTGGAACTTCTGAATGTCAACCCGTACTTAAATAAAAAGAGAAACAAAATTGAAAATGTTGACAACACATCGATCAGACGGCGTCTGCGAAGAGAAAAGATAGGTTAACTCGGGCCCAAATGCTCAGTCTAAAGCTCATATTATTTCATGCACCACTGAAGATGCCATTTGGTATCATTTCTAACCCATCCACTGATGCCGGATGGTAGGACCGCTGCAATTGGGCAGAGTAGATCTCAGCAACGGGAAGCAAAGAGAGTTAGACTGGGCAGTAAATCACTGGTTAGGCCTCAGCTAGACTATTGTGTCCAATTCTGGGCACCACACTTTCGGGAGGATGTCAAGGCTTTGGAGAGAATGCAGAGGAGATTTATTAGAATTGTACCAGGGATGAGGGATCTCAGTCGTGTGGAGAGACTGGGGAAGCTGGGCTTGTTCTCCTCGGAGCAGAGGTGGTTAAGGGGGTGATTTAATGGAGGTGTTCAAAATGATGAAGAGTTTTGAAGGAGTAAATAAGGAGTAATTGTTTTCACTGGCAGGAAGTTTGGTAAAAAGAGGACACAGATTTAGGATAATTGGCAAAAGAACCAGAGGGGAGAGGAGGATTTTTTTTAATGCAGCGAGTTATGATGATCTGGAATACACTGCCTGAAAGGCTGGTGGAAGCAGATTCAATAGTAACTTTCAAAACAGAATTCTATATATAGAAGGATAACAAATTTGATTTATGCAGTGACATAATATACTTTGTGAACACTGCAAGCATTAATGAACAAAGAGCAAAGTGAGACATACGAATTAAAATAGTTTATACAGTAATGGTGAATTTTTCACTGTAGGAAAAGCGCGATCTTTACCTGAGTCTGAATCATCAGGGCTAACGGAACTCAGCAGTTCCTTTTCTTTCTCATAGTCACTTTTGCAAAGCAGCTGTCCCTCTTTCAAAACATACTCGTCGCCTTTCCTCAGCTGTCTTTCACAAACACAGCAACAGAAGCAGCTCAGATGGTAAACGCATTCTAACGCTCGCATCACAAATTCTGTCGCTGCTATCTTCTCCATGCAGCCATTGCATTTCGTGGCAAACAATCTGGAAAAGACAAGACAGTCTATGACATGGCGGTTTGCTTGTGCATTGGACGTTGAAGGCAACATCAATGTGGATTAGCAAAATACTGCAGATGCTGGAAATCCAAAATAACAACAGAGAATGCTGGAAAAACTCAGCAGGTCAGGCAACATCCGTGGAGAGAAATTTGAGTTGACGTTTCGGGTTGAAACATCAACTCAAATTTCTCTCCACGGATGTTGCCTGACCTGCTGAGTTTTTCCAGCATTCTCTGTTGCTATTATCAATGTGGATTGATGTTTGTGCCTTGGTTGCCTCGAAGGTCAGGGAATAGTTGGTAATATATTGAATTGTTTCATCTAGATTTTGATTTTTAATATTGGGATTTGTATGCCTTACATGATTTCTTTGTGCAATTATGTCTCAGCCCGAGTCAGATGGTTGTGGGCTAAAGGCCCATTCCAGGACTTGAGCACATTTGGTCCTTTCTTTCAGATGCGATGGTAAGCTGGTGTAAAGGATCCCATGGCACCGTTTCAAGAGCAGAAGAGTTGTCCTGACCAACATTCCTCTCTCGACCAACATTCCTCCCTCAACCAACACCACAAAAAGCAGATGGACTGGTTATTCCGCTTAGCTGCTGTTTGTAGGATCGTGTTGTATGCAAATGGCCTGCTGTATTTGCTGACATAGCACAACAGTAATTACACGTCAAAAATAATTGTTAAGCAGTTTGTAGTACACTGAGGATGTGATATGGTGCTACATAAATGCAAATTCCTTTACACTTGTGTTCATTAAGAACCAATGCACCTAACTTGGCCTTGAATATGGCTAAGTAAATGAAAAATTTTAAAGTTACTTTCCTGAACATTTTATGGATATGGTATTCTTATTCTCACAGCCTGCTGATCGTGCCAAATTGTTTCAAAGCATACAGTATTAAATCAATGTGTGCTGTTTTTAGTTTCCAGTAAATCTAGTCCTCTTTTCCTAATGGTTTACCGAGTCCATGTTTTATTTTGGTTACAAATATAACACTAACAATCCATGTAAGTCAGGCATTGACTTTTTAAAAGTTAGTGTACTGCACAACAGAAAGAAAATATTATGCATAGACATTCAATTGAACAATTACTCTGAGAACATGGAACTGCATGAAGTGAAAGGTTAAGTTAACGTCGAGCAGTAAATTAAATTAATTCATCTTTCACGGTTTACAGGATGTGACTTTGGCTACATGTCAATTCAAGCAAGGATTGAAGGAGCTCGATTGTACAGTTATTTTTTTTCAGGGTATAAATCCTTCCGTGTTCACCAAAGTCACCTGGGCCACACACACCATCTGCAGCACAGACAGCGGGGCAGGGGGCCTGCTCACAGGGTTTCATCACTCGCACTCTTCAGCCACGTGCTGCGCGGCACAGGACAGTGCTTCTCGTTTTTACTCCATCTGTGGGATGCCCCTGACCTTCCCACAGCAGCAAGGCAGAGAACAGAAACGCAGCAGCATTGGGGAAATCAAATCTGTATCCCCCCCCCCCCCACCACCACCTCTGCTCCCCACCCACCCCCTGCCTCTGCTGTGATGCCACCCATTGATAATTCAACACACTGTGCCACCCTATAAATGAGCATTCCTAACACCTCTATTAATATTCATTTAAGACCATCTTAAGCCCTTCTACAACCTCATGCAGCTCAGAAGGAGCAGTCTAGTGAGGAAGCTTTAACAGCAGATACAATAGAATGCGAAACATAGAAACATAGAAACATAGGAGCAGGGGTCGGCCATTTGGCCCTTCGAGCCTGCTCCGCCATTCAATATGATCATGGCTGATAAATAAATCCCAACTAAACTGAAAGCGAGCAGCTTAAACTCCAATAGTTGTGCAAATTCTTCCGTAAAGAAAAAAAACAAAACTACTATTTCATTTAATTTGCACACAAATAAACAAAAAATCAAGTCCAGTTAAGAGACAGGCATGGCTCACTGAGTCTTATGTTATCTGTTAAGCTACAATACATACCCAGTGCTTTGCTCGAACATTAGGTGATGTCATTTAGAGACAGCTGTAATGAGGTGTGATCTGGACTGTTCCTCAGGGCACCCCTGGCTGTTGGCAAGATCACACGCAGCCTTTAACAGAGACCCATGTTGAAGAGTTTGATACCTTGCATTGGTATCATCTTCAAAGAAAAGAAAGAACTTGCATATATATATAGCGCCTTTCACGACCTCAGGACGTCCCAAAGCGCTTTACAGCCAATTAAGTACTTTTGAAGTGCAGTCGGTGTTGTAATGTAGGAAACGTGGCAGACAATTTGCACACAGCCAGGTCCCACAAATAGCAATGAGATATATGACCAGATCATCTGTTTGTAGGTGTTGGTTGAGGGATAAACATTTGGCCAACACACTGGGAGGACTCCACTGCTCTTCTTCAAATAGTGCCGTGGGATCTTTTACATCCAACATCTCAGTCAAAAGCTTCAAAAGTAGCTTTTCTAGATGAATCCACCAATTTCACAAGTTAACGTTAGTTTATTCTGAAGGAGTTGGTTCTGTAAGGAGTTGGTTCTGTAACAATTGGTCGCCCTCTATTAGGCTGTCTTCTAGATAGTTGTGATTTCTTTATAGGTACATTTCTCTGACAACTTTACTCATTATATTTACTAGTAAATAAGCCTTGTCAAGAAAAGCCTAAAGGATTACATTAGGAAATTTTAAGCCTGTTGCCTGTATTGTAAATGAACCACCTGTGACTTTCTACTCACAATAAGCTGTAAGCTAACCTCTTTGCTCAGTTTAATTAAGCTTCGGGCTGTTGTCTAAATACTGGTGTTGTTATGGTGGGAAGTTAAGTGATTTTTTTTTAAGCTCAGTGGGTTTGGTATATTCAAACTTTCCTCTTTGACAGCAAATCAGCTGCAACACCACAGCAGATAACCTGCCAAATCCTTTGGCAAAAGTCATTTACAATAACGGATGGGAGTGAAGATGAATTCTTTAGTACAGGTATCAGGAATCATTGTAAATATAGTCCCGAGATCCAAACTAATCCGTGTTTGCCCATATTGATTGGCCTTGCCAAAAGACCCATTTTGCTTCAGAATCCTTTGAAAAACAAATCATTTACATAAAGTAACAATCAATTATTGTCTTTTGAGCTGGAGCTAAAGTTTTGCTGCTTTCCAAACATGAAAAAAAATGGTGTTTCTTCCCCACTCCCTGGTTCTGTTCTAGCACGATCGGGCTGGGCTATATCTAACTGAGCCAAATATCTTAAGGCAGGTTCAGCCGTTCCCAGCAGAAAGTCTGTGCAGACAAGTACTCACCCTAAAAGCCTCTTTATTCTTCTCTTTGTGTTTGTATATCTACACAGTGATGTTTTACAAGATTCAGTAATATGTCAACCTAAGACCCAATCGTTTTAGTTTATCCTACTGACTACCTGATAAACTTTTATGCATTTTGTCAGTCTTTTTCTCCGAAATGGGACTCGTAACTCATAACATTTTGCTTCAGAATCCTTTGAAATACAATAATTTACATAAAGTAACAATCAATTGTAGAATACTTTGTTCCTTGCAGAATGTGTGATGGATATTTCATGGTGCAGGATAAAATCCACACTCACTGGTAGTCTTTTCTGTGACTAATTTATGGTGCGTTGAGCATTATTCTTCTGCTTAGTATATCGGAATTCACACAATAAATTTATTTGGTATCTGTGTTTCGTGTATAGTTTTAAGCTGTGCTGCATTCAGTTAGTTCAGTAAAAATGAAGTTGGTTGGAGACCTAATTGAGAAGAATTCCCAAACTAAGTAAGTGTTTTGTACTTTTCAGGAAAGTGTATCAGCAAGTCATTACTGTGAAATGATTTGTATTTGCACTGTAGCTAATCTAACTGCTGACTGGAGTAAATCTCATAACCTGTCAGCAATAAAGCCAGTTTAAGACCTGAGATGACGATAATATTGCACAGGACACCTATTATGAGTGGACACTATGTAGGCTTCGCTGCACAGTTTCAGATCATGGCCATAAACCTTTAAAGAGTCGGCAGATGTTTCGAGCCTAAATCAGAAGGCTGATCTGTGTTAGTTAAAGGAAGTGACTATAAAGATTTTATATAGTAGGATATTCCTCTGAAGTGAAGTCTGATTCAGTAATCCTTACAAACATAACTGCTGTTATACGATCCATTGTGTCTTCCTGCTTAGGTCAGAAACATCTGTTGTTTAATATGTACAGCTGATTTATTATCTATAGGGTGCTTATCTTGCTTTGGATTTGACCCTGTCCTTTTTGCTGCAAATCAGAACTCCACTGTTTACTTTTACACTGTCCTAACAACCCACTCTTTACCTCTGTATTGCTTTGTCCTGCCCTTCATTTCCTTTGTTGTGCGCAAACATAGTTTAATTGTTTTATTATAACTAATTAATTATGATCAGATAGGTTTCAGTGCGCTTCGTGCAATTTGCTGCTCACATTAAGTGCGCTTCAAGAGCTCCGATAAATGAATGATAGTTATAAAAAAATCTACTCATTCAGCTATGTTGCTTGTTTACTGAATTATCTCGTGCACTGAATGGGGCACAGCAATAAGCTGGGATTTATTAACTCTTTGTTTGAATTTGACTATGAAACAGATGCCACCGGCCTGCTCATGTTTAAATCGTGCTCTGACATGTTTCACTGGGTGACAGTGTTTTTGACAATGTGCGACAAGAACGACTCAGCTACACAATTCTGATACCGTTAAGACAATAACACTAAGAATAATTTTATTGCTTCTTTATGCTTTTCCAAACTGAGCAAATAACAAGCGCGCTTTAAATAATCAAAATATCGTTACATTATAGATATTGCTATTATCATTTTTATCCTGAATTTTAGTTAGTTTTTTTTCCACGAGTCTATTTTCTCCTTGTCTCAATTATCTAGTTTATTCCCTTGTATCTGTTCATTATCTCAAAGATGCAGTTTGTGTCAATTTTTGTTTCATGACATTTTGATGAAAGAATTTACGAAAAATCAAATGATTGCTTCTGGCAGGAAATTAAAACAATTTTTCATTTATAAAGCAAAGAATATTACTACCTTTGGGAATCCCATAATTCTTTTTGTATTCCCTTCCCTCTTTACAGCATTAAACTGCACAGCACATATAATGGCTTCAATTTTTCCTAATCTGTGCTGAAACACAGAAATCAGTGTCATAAATTATTGAGGCTTGGAGCAGAAACCCATGGCACTGCCATCTGAATTTCAAAAGCCCAAAAGCTGAATCAACGATGAAAATGCATTTTTCCATCTTCAAGGGCGCACAGTGTATTAAGTGAAATACTATTCAAATGATGCTACAAGGTCCACGATTTCACCAGCAGCACATTACAGGAATGGGCAGCTACCATGGTTGTCTCGTTTTCTTGTACAGTGCCAGTCGCATGTTCAGTCTCTTTCAATGTTTGCTTAATTGCTGTCTAAAAAGTATCATAACTGCTTGTGAAAAGTGTTGTACAAGCTGCTCAAGAGAGAGAGAGAGTCGGCATGAAACTTGCTGGCAGCCAGAGTTACTTTGAAGATTTCACTGCAAAGCTGTCACCTACATAAAGACAATGATGTACCGTACAACATCAAATTAAACTCTAATCCGTTTAAGCAGGCGTTTCAAAAATAGTCAATGAGGCCGCACATCAAAAGGCTCTGATTTATATGTAGTGGCTGCATAGTCACTGCGCACCTATTATGAAAAAAAATGATAAATTTGTTGATTGTGAACATTCATTTGTTGACTGTCCATCCATCACTGACATTCCAACTACAAATAATCTGCAACTCTGATGAAATCTCATAAAATTCCGGCAAAAATCCGGCATGATTTTACCGCCATTTAAGGAGCGAAATATCTGGTTGAATCAGATTCTTCTGCACAAAAGCACAGACTGTGCTGTCTATAAATAATGTAGTGCTTTTGTCCCACATGCTCACATGCAAAAAATCTACACTGTCACAACACTTGTTAAATAGAAGCACTTTCTGCTCCTTGCATAAATTGTTATTGAGATGATCTGTCCGCTGCCACCACCCCCTCCCCGTATTTAGGTTTATGATTACAGAGTACGTAGCCAACCACAGCTGCAATTACTAAGTACAGAGGTAATTATTTCATTTTTGTCAACTAGTCACCGTAATGTGGACAATTTATGTTAAATGGTAACGCCTCCAATCTACTTATCTCTCCAGCAATTACCTCACTTCTCATGTTCTTTCTGGATACAGGTATTTGTGATTTATTGCTGAATGTGTAACGCTGCAGTAACAGATCTCTCCTTCCACAGTCATGTACAAGAAACGTGACATGGCAACAACAGACCATGTGCAGCGTGCAAGCCATGATGGTACACCTTCTCCTCCTGGTGCCCGAGCAGCTTCCTTCCCACTTGGTTACATGTGCCATCCTCCACTTCCACCCATTTGTCCATTTTAACACATGTGCTGGATTTTAACTGACTACTGCTGCAGCCAGCAGGTAACATCCAACAGCACAGTGAAAGTAGCAAAGAATAACATCCCAAGCACTGACTTAGCTAAACTATAAGATGGCTTCGCATAAATATATGTAGCAAATATATTTAAAAAATAATTTATTGTAAGATTTAGTTAAGCTACACAAATATGTTATACTTTTCCCTCTACATTAAATGTGTACTGTTTTCTTACCCCAGCTTCTGCATTTTCCCTCTTATTTACCCTGACTTTCCCTCCCTCTTCTCCTCATTGTTGTTATCTATTATTTTCCATTTCCCCTTATTTCACATTTCATTATTTTTCTGTTGTAATACCCATTTGGCCTGTCTCCTATCTTCCTGTTTTTCTATTGTCACGTTTTCTAATCCCGAGTTTTGCTGTTTAGCTCTTATACCAATGAACACTGCGGTTTGTAAGAAAATCCAGGCATGACACTCTACTATAGCAACCACACCTCCCCAGGAAAGCAAGGACAATCTCTTATGTACCAAGAAAGCCTTTCACAGCCTGGCAGCAAAAGTAAATCCTCCTTTATGGAACAAGAGGGATTAGTGGGGTGCACTGGACTGAGGACTTAACCCTACCCCCAGCTTTTTTTTTCCAGCACCAGTCATTCAGACCCCTGCTGTTGTGTACAATCAAACAGAGCAGAAAAAGTTCTGAATGATACAACAGCTGTGTTGTGGAAGAGTCTAATCTTACTTTAATACTTTTCCAAGTTCAGAACCCAATGGAAAGGCGACTTAACCCATTAATTGCTGTGTGCATGTTATAACCAGGGAAAGCAGCATCGTAAAAAACAGAAAAATATTTATTATTACATGAAATTAAGATACATTGTCACTGTACAATTCCATTGTTTATATTAGTTAAACACCAGTTGATAGAGATGGTTAAAGTTTAATGTTTAATTAAATTAGCACTAATGTTATAATTACAGATTAGATGCACTAACATTTTGAACTGGTAAATCACTGAGTATCCATCAAAATGTTCATACTACAACAGAAATGCGATTCTCTTGTTCAATTATTTTCTTACTCAATAGATTTATATCAAATGCAACACGAGTCTAATGTCACACCTTCAATTACAGCCAGAATTCCTATTGAACCACTATTTCTTCTAGTGATCCGCAATGTTAGTATACTTTTTTTTTAAAACACATGATTAGTAAAACTCACTTCATTTCATTTCTGGGACCAAAAACAATCTGATACATTGCTTCTTTTTTTTGGGGGGGGGGGGTTCTTCTAAAAACACACATTTAATTCTCACAGCAAAAGTGGCATTTGTGTATATTGATAAACAGAATTATTTTAAACAATGCAGCCAAAAGCTCCCTTGTCACTGTTGGGTAAATGACCCAGTAAGTAGCCTGTTGGGATACGATTAGATAAGACTGATAAGACAACCACAAGATTAGCTCCTGGCATGTCATTTGTGCATCTGTGTTTGTGGTAAGGATCTTGCGGACCATCCTCTTCACACCTGTATCCACAGATTTCCAGATAAGCTACGCATGGTAAACTACCCAGTGTGGCCTTTCACCAAGAACGCTAATGTTGACTCTGTGCTTTCCCACAGGTTTACATGGACTGAGCATCTCTGCAAGGAATTAAAGGTGTGCAAAGTCAATCTTGCCAAACAATCAAAACAAGATCTGAGAGGCTGATTTAACATTCTGCAGTTTATCCTGTGCTTTCAATGCTGTGCTAAACATCTGTCTGACTGAATCCATTCCTGTACCTGTTTAAAGGAAGTCAGATAAATATGTGAAACTACAACAATTGAAGCTATTTGAGAGGCATGTGAATTCAACACTCACCACCGCTTTTATTTCCCTAAAGTTCATGCTTTGAACATGAAAAGAAAGACTTGCATTTATATAGCGCCTTTCATGACCACCAGACGTCTCAAAGCGCTTTACAGCCAATGAAGTACTTTTGGAATGTAGTCACTGTTGTAATGTGGGAAACGCGGCAGCCAATTTGCACATAGCAAGCTCCCACAAACACTGATGTGATAATGACCAGATAATCTGTTTTTGTTTTATTTGATAAAAGCAACATTACGATGCTTAAAGTATATCCTATTCCTTTCAAAACTCAAATTTTATGCCATCTCTGCTTCTTGGATACTTTTGCTGCATTTGTTTATTCTTCAAAATTGTTTATTCTTTAAAATATATAATCTACTGAAAGATATAAACTAGATTCCCGTTCCCTTTTTCCAGGTAAATCGTTCCTCCACTGCAGTTTGAGCGAGAACTGCATACATGGCAGGTAGCTTGGAATACTCTCCCATTGGAATTAGTAACAAGAGATGTGAAGTGAGCTGCAGCACTGTGGGCTACTTCGCTCACAACGAGTTTAAGCATGAGTTTAAGATGTTCAGGGGGGCAACACCTCACAACAACTGCTGTAGAGGCCGTCACGGCACTGACCATCATGTGATGGAGCCTGCACTGCCTACAACTCACATGTATGCAACACAGCACAGTAATAACATGGCTCAGTTTGATGTCATTATGCAGAATTGTTTGTAAATTAAAATTGCTTGCTTGCAAATTAAAAATCTCCCAATGGTACAAGGCTTTCAAAAGTGCTGGTAATTACTAATCTTAAATCTTTATTACTTTTTTTTATTGAATTAAAAGGACAGAAGCATTTGTCAACCTATAACAAACTATTGATACCTATAATGCAGCCAATGAGAAGGACACTGTGTATATGGATTATATTGAATGTTTTAGAAAATTTGGCTAAGCAAACATTTGAAAGTCCTCAAAGGGTTCCTATCTTCAGCTGTATTTACAATAATAAACATTGCGCGATATGCTTTCAAGGCAGGACTTGTAAAATAAAGGTAAAAGGCACAACTGCAAGTTCATTTGTGCAATGAAATGCATTAGTGGTGATTGCAGACTCTGTGAAGCTGCTTCACGGCTCTGAGTGAATCTAAACGGGGGAAACACAGGCTTTTCTTTTAAAAACAAAATACTTTACTACTCTATAATGTTTTTACCTGCTGAGGACTTCTTAAAACCGGTAAGATGAGACTCTGACCTTATTAAGACCAAGTTAAAGTATAACAACATATTAAGCTTTCACCACACGACATCAATGATTCTGGACTAAAGACTTATCATTTCTGCTACACTTCTCCTTCTGATAGGAATCTACACTCCAATCACTTGAAGGGATAAAAGCAGTTAAAAGCTTAAAGTACAGGCTATTTTGACTAGATAATGTGCCTTGTTTTCATCTTTGTCTGCCCGCCTTATTGGTTGAGTTTTCACTGTCTCCAAGCGCACAATCTACATCATTAGAGACTTAAGTGCTTCATATTTTTGGGCAAAAAAGAATACTGTTTATTAGTATGAAAGTAGAAACAGCTGTAAACATTTGCTTTGATGAAGAGGACTATGGCTTCTCTGTGCCTCAAGGCACATACCCACTGTGTGTCAATCATTAAAAGAAGAATGTAAGGTGTATACAGGGTCAGTAGAAGGCCATTGGACATTTCAAAGGCCTTGGGGGTTCCAGCAAGCCCAGCATGGCTTGTGGGACTGAAAATTTACAGGCTGTATCGCCTCGTGACCTTTGGCCTCCACAGGCACCTCTCTGGCTAGCCTTAAGCCCGAGTCTGTCTCGTGGACACACAAGGTGGCACTGCTTGAGACCTGAGGACTCTCACATATTTCTGGCTGCCATGTGAGGTTGCCTTTTTTTACAAAGAATAAGTCAGTTCATCCCGATGTTCTAAAGATGAGAGTTAAAGGCAAGAAATAGGTGATCCTGCTGGTTTTTATGAACACTTGAGTTCCATATGTGCAAAATAGAGTATAATCGTTAACTGAAATCAATAATGAAAATTTTAAAATATATTTACGCTGCCCCATTTTAAAATGATAAATTAATAACACTTTTTACATTGAAATAATATTTGGAAGTCAAGCAGCATACATTTTTCCCAATGTCAGTGATGCCTTTGTTACTTTTTGTTACAATTAGCCTCTTAATTTAATGGATATATACTGTTGTGATTTTCCTCATTTTATTTCATAATTACAAGTTGCCAACAAAAATGTCATTGAAAACTTCACAGATGCTATAAGCTACAAAAAGGTTAATATCCAAGATATGTAGCACAGTCTGCCAACTATTTGGCAGTGAGAATTCAGTTGGCTGTAAATGCCAACACTCTAGGGGATAGAGCACAAGCCTAGCAGAAAAGGAATTGCCTCTCATTTCTAATGGTATTCAGCATTAACTAGGTCAAATTATTCGTGCCAAACTATTACAAGGGAAAGCAAAATATTTGGAACTGTTTGCAATAACTTCTTACCCTTCTCAGGCGACTGATGAAATACTAATTGATTTTCATTGAGATGCCAGACAGGCTGTAGGTCGTTGTACAAGAAAAAGTACAAGCAACCTCAAAGAGTTTCATTTAGATGCCGATGTGTGAAAATGAAGATAAGTCCAAACACGTGCTTTTGGGCAGCAGCTTACACTATGAAACCAGTTTGATGCAAATGGTTGCACAGACCTTATCAAAAGTGAAATAAGAACATTATTGAAAGAGTTTCTACAATGATTTTTATCACATGCAATGGCAGAGCTGCACATTTTGACTTTGCGCAAGCTTTGAATCAACTGAAAAGGCAATTGTGCTACTCTCTCTCTGGGAAAAAAAAATGAACAGGTGCCACCGACTGAAGCATTGTGATCGGAGGGTTTGTGGCCACTGGTTCGAGCACAGAGTGTGATGGAAGCAATTTATGATTATGTGGTCTCAGCAAATTGAGACTGCACTTCTACATTATGGGGAGGCGAAGCGCTAAAGTATACTTCCATTAAAGAGGGGCTAAATGAGAAGGGCAGATCATTAAGCAAAAAAACCTTCATATTTATTAACTCATGAAACACATCTCTTATTAAAACAAAACCTCAGAATATCAGTAGTCTTGCTCATAGAACTGTTTTCATTTAATTTGTTAAATTTATGTTTCTGCTGTTTCCATCATTTGAAAAATACAGCAGCAAGGTAATGAACTGGCACCAAGAAACTCCTACTCTTCGGTCCCCGAGGCACTTTAAACTTCCTTTTTAAAAAGATGCATTTATACTTAATCACCGCCTGATTCTTACTAAATTAACATACGTTTACATAGTAATGAGCTTTAAATTGAGGCTCTTTCTTTTTTAATTAAGCTCCCAGCAGGTGCAAATATAACAAATTACTTAAGAATATTCAGATATCAATGACCCAAAGCGTATTTCTTAAAAAACAAATTTTAAAATCTGCAGGCATTATATATCTAATCATCATTTTGTATTACATCTGAAAATTATATATAATTCATTTTACCTATTATATAATAAAATACCATGGGGGAGAAATTCGGTTGGTAGCGCCACCGATTAACGCCTAAAGAGGCCGAGAAGTGCGGCGCTAGCCAATTTCCGGGCGGGCGCAGGGTGCCTAGCGCCTCGCCCCATATTGACCATGCATTTAGCGCCGGCACAAACTCGTTACGCCCGCTCATGGGCGCAGGCAGATTATGACGTCATTTCAGTGTGCAATGCCTTTTGGGCGCCCTGGACCGGAAATTCAGTGGCGCCCCCCTCCGTAGCGCCTGGCGCTATTAGTGACAGCTTACAGGGAACCTTACCCAATCGCTCTCGGCCTGGGGGGGGCGTTATTTAAAGGGGACTGGTGTGGTTTAAAAACGGCAGCCATTTCTGGAGCACAACTTCCTCGAGAGCTGCAAAGAGTTGCTGAGCTGCACACTGAGAGCCATTTGACCACTGAGCCAGCGCAGGCAGACGATCTTCAGTCTTCTGACCATCACCTTGCTGTTGGTGAGCCTTAACAACGGGGAACCTTCCTGTGGGCACTTATTATGGGGGCTGTATTGGAGGGGAACGTCCTGCTGCTGAATCATCTGGAAAGGGCACTGGGAGAGGGGGGCAGGCATGGCCAGAAGGAGGAAGGCCAACAGACGTCGCCACAGCAGACCTTACGCTGGCAGGGTTTTCCGACAGCAGTCTTCCTACATGAACATGTCGGAGGAGCAGTGTGTCAGAAGGCTGCGATTTAGAAAGGAGGCGGTGACTGAGCTGTGCCAGCTGCTTCAGCCAGATCTGCAGCCTCAGATAAGGTGCAAGACAGCTCTGTTGGTGGCTGAGAAGATGCCTGCTGGCCTGAACTTCTACGCGAGTGGCTCTTCTCAGGCTGCGCGTCAGAGGCTGATCAGAAGTAGCTTCTAGGCCCCTCTCACGGAATGCTTGCTGCCATTCCAAGAACAGGAATGGAACCGGTCTGATACCCCCAAGCCTGTGAAGGGCAAGATGCATGTAAATAGCAGGCATGGCCATTGTAAATGAAGAAAGTGTTTCATTATACAAAATGTGATTCCTTCAAACATGAGAAAGCTATGGCAACAGAAAGCAAAACTAATACACTGACACATAACTGGCTCTCACACCTGGGAGACTGTCCAAAACATAAATCACATTCCGACCATCTTCCTTGGCCTTGATTCCACTGCGCCAACCAAAGCATCCAATGCCCCATCAGTGAGGCGTTCCGCCCTCTGCCTCACCCTTTCCATGTCTTGCTAGGCTGGTGCGCCACAGGTAGGCTCCCACCGCTTTGAAGGCCTACAAGGCAGTGAGTGTGTCTGGTGATGCCAATTGACCTGCCCCTTTAAGAGCTGGCCGGCGCCAGTGTGTCTCAGGGAAAGTGATTATTGACAGCACCTGCGCTGCGCCCCGCCGCCGCTAAATTGGGTTGCGCCGCCAGGTTAGCGCCTTAAGAGCGCCGCAATCACCCTCAGGGGCGCAATGACCCAATATCGCGTCAGATGGCGCTAAATCGCGACTGGCGCTAGGCTTTGCACTTCGCCAGAACTAGCGCCCCAAACGGGGCTATACCCAATTTCTCCCCCCATGTGTTTAAATTGTACACAAAGTATATCAAATATGGCACAGACATGGTGGGCCGAATGGCCTCCTTCTGTGCTATACGATTCTATGGTTGGGGGACTGGTGTTCCTCTGGCTAAAGGCCATGAATGAGCACCTAATGCGGCATTCTGCAGCTACAGAGACGCATTGAAAAGTGAGCATTTTAAATAAATTCAGAAGTTAACAGGTATGCAGAGCTTTTTTTTTATTCGTTCATGTGGGTGTTGCTGGCAAGGCCATCATTTATTGCCCATCCCTAATTGCCCTTGAGAAGGTGGTGGTGACCCGTATTTTTGAACAGCTGCAGTCCTTGTGGTGAAGGTACTCCCACAGCGTTGACTTTGTCACGTTGGTTTGGTACAACTGAGTGACTTGCTAGGCCATTTCAGAGGGCAGTTAAGAGTCAACCACATTGCTGTGGGTCTGGAGTTACATATAGGCCAGACCGGGTAAGGACAGCAGATTTCCTTCCCTAAAGGACATTAGTGAACCAGATGGGTTTTTCCCACAATCCGATAGTTTCATGGTCACCATTACTGATACTAGCTTTTTAATCCAGGCCACATTTAATTAATTAACTGAATTTGAATTCCCCATCTGACATGGTGGGATTTGTCCCTGGATCATTGGTCCAGCCCTCTGGATTACTAGTCCAGTAACATAGCATAACACTATGCTACCGTGCCCCTGCAACTGAGAGAGCAATGAAAGCAGTGATTAATACCAGAGTTTTCTGACCACAAGCGTGGTGTCGCAGCCATTGCCAGGCATATTATGGTAGATTAGGAGAGGGAGGCCTGGGAATACAGAAAGCACGGAAGATTCGTGAGGCACAAGTAGGCACTACCCCCGGCCAGTGGACTGGCTCGACACCAAAGCTGACCAATTTTGAGAAGGCCCTGACCAGCAACCTGCCTCAGGCCAATTGGCATCCGCAGCTCGCCAGTTTTATGAAACTAAAGCCCGAAGCCCGTTGTGGAACGAGCCTCGGGCCCCTGTTTTTGGGCGTGCGTTTCGGAGGCTCTGTCCACTTTGCCTATTTTCTTGCCCAGGATCTTTTACCACAGAGTAACTCAAGCTCTACATTACCTTGCACCTCACTACTGAGTTCAGTAAGAACCAGCAGCATTTGAGCCAAGCAGATAGAGACACAGCTGTTTGAGGAACTTGTTATGTCCGTGTATAATAAGAAACGGACTGCGGAGAACGGTACAATAGGTGTTTACTCAATGTGGCTCAAACTGCAACTGATCTGTACAGATTACTACTCAGCGTTATATACAGGGGTGGTCACTGCCGGTACTGCAGTATACATGAGCTGTAAAATGCAGTTCCCCTCTTAAAGGTACATACATTACAATTCCTCCCCTTTTAGATTAACAGTACCATAACACTCATTTAACAATTAAATATCAAACTAATTACAATTAACACTTTTAACATGCAACATTAGCTGAAATTCAGTCTTTGGGGAGGCTTCCTGATCCTTTCTGGATAGCGCTTTTCCCGAGTGTCTTGCTCTTGGTGCGGAGGCGATTCTGGCCCCCTGTCGCCGGTTGCTTCATCAGCTTCCGATGCTACTGTTTCTGGGGTAGATGCTACCTGTACGTCGGGTTCATCACCAGGTACGTAGGGGCGAGGCATGGGGTTGACTTGTTCATGTGACTCTAGGATCTGGTCAGCATGGCGTCTCACGATGCTCTCCCCAACATCCACTGTGTACATTAGTGGGCCCTGCCGTGTGCATATCATTCCTGGCTGCCATTTTTCTGTTCAGTAGTCGCGGGCCAAGACTGGTTGCCCTACATTGAAGCTCCTTGTTGGCTTCTCATGGATGTGCTGGAATTGCTTACTCTCAACATCTCTTCGTACGTTTGGTCTGAGCAAATCCAGGCGAGATCTTAACCTTCGGTTAAAGAACATCATGGCTGGGGCCTGGTTGGTGACTGCATGTGTCGCATTCCGGTAGGCGAACAGGAAATTGTCCACCTTGTGCGGCAGCGGAATGTTGTCATTGTACATAGCCTTTATTGCCTTCTTAAAGGTTTGTACGAACCTCTCAGCCAATCCATTTGTGGCTGGATGATACGGGGCAGATGTGTAATGCCTTACCCCATTCTTTTTCAAGAACCTCTGGAACTCTTCGGACACAAACTGTGGTCTGTTGTCGGAGCAAATCTGTTCTGGCAAGCCACTCCTGGCAAAATTGACCGTAGGACTGCAATAGTTTTCTCCGTGGTGGTGGAGGACATTTTGATGACCTCAGGCCATTTCGAGTGCGCATCCACGGCTATTAAAAACATTGAGTCCATGAATGGACCAACAAAATCAATATGCACCCGTTGCCATGGAGATGAGGACCACTACCATGGGTGTAGAGGGGCCTGTGGTGGCGCATTTTGGACTTTCTGGCATCCTGAGCAACTCTTGGTCAGGTCCTCAATTTGTTTATCGATTCCCGGTCACCACACATAAGCCCTGGCTAGGCTTTTCATTTTTACCCCTCCCAGATGACCCTCATGAAGCTCATTGAGCACTCTATCCCTTAACTTGGGTGGAATTACCACTCGGGATCCACACATCAAGGTCCCCAGGCACACTGACAGCTGTTCTCTCCTTGTCGAGAATGCTGACAACAGTGAGTCGCCATGTGCTGGCCATCCCTTCACCGTCAAATCATATACCCGAGACAGTGTCGGGTCATTTCGGGTTTCCTTTTCGATACAAGTGTTAGTTACCGGTAAGTATTCAACTATAGTCAAATGGAATATTTCGACAGGATCCACTGCTGGTGCTTCCTCCGCAGTAGGCAGTGGCAGGCGTGATAGCCCATCAGCATTTCCATGCTGTTTCGTGCCCTTATATTCAATCTCATAGTGGTGCGCCCCTAGAAAAAGTGACCATCTTTGTAGTTGTTGCGCAGTCATCACCGGAACGCCCTTCTTCAGATTAAAAATGGAGACAAGAGGCTGGTGATCAGTCAGCAAGGTGAATTTCTGCCCGTGCAGGTAGTGATTGAACTTTTTCACTCCCCACACTAGGCTGAGTGCCTCCCTGTCAATCTGGGCGTAGTTACGCTCGGCTGAGGTTAGTGATCGTGACGCAAAGGCTATTGGCCTCTCTGAGCCGTCCGAGAATTTGTGCGACAGCACTGCTCCAATGCTGTAGGGTGACGCATCACATGCCAACCGAATTGGTAATGCTGGGTTGTAATAGGCCAATACCTCTTTCGATGTGATTAGTGTTTTGCTCTTCTGGAAAGCTCATCTACATTCATCATTCCACTTCCATGGCACCCCAGTTTGCAGTAGGGTGTTCAGTGGGTGTAGTATTGTAGACAAATTTGGCAAGAACTTATGGTAGTAGTTTACCAGCCCGAGGAACGACCTCAGTTGTGACACATTTTCCGGTGCTGGAGCCTTGACTACTGCCTCAAACTTCTCTGGGGACTTATGTAACCCCTCTTTATCGATAACGTGGCCACAATACGAGATCTGTTTTCTAAAAAACTCGCATTTGGGGCAGTTAGCTCGGAGCCCATATTCCTGCAATCTAGTGAGCACCTGCTCCAGGTTGGCAAGGTGATCACTGTCATTTTCGCCCATGACCAGGATGTCATCCAAATAACACTGGGTCCCTGGGATCCCTTGCAGGACTTGTTCCATTGCCCTCTGCCAAATAGCCGGAGCTGATGCTACCCCGAATACCAGCCGGTTGTATTGGTAGAGACCTTTATGGGTGTTGATTGTGAGGTATTTTTTTGATGCTTCTTCTACCTTCATTTGCAGATACGCCTGGGCCAGATCAATCTTAGTGAAGCGTTTCCCTCCAGATAGCGAGGTGAAAATATCTTCAATCCGCGGAAGTGGATATTGTACGGTGTGAAGGACCGGGTTCACTGTTACCTTAAAGTCCCCACAGATGCGAACCTTCCTTGGTTCCCCAGGCGTGCTGCTCAACGACTTTTCCATCACAGGGACGAAGGGTGTAGCCCACTCGCTCCAGTCTACCTTGGACAGTACACCTGAACGTTCCAGACTCTTCAGCTCTGCTTCGACGGCTGGGCGGATCGCATAAGGTACCGGTCTGGCCTTAAAAAATTTTGGGCTTGCGTTTTCTTCAATTTTAATCGTCGCTGTCATGCCTTTTAGTGTCCCGAGTCCTTGCTGGAACACTTCTTTCGCGTCAGTTAGGATCTTTGACAGTCGCCCAGGTGTGACGTCGTCATCCTTTTTGTCAGCCACAGTCAGTGCCTGTATGGAATGCCAATCCAGTTGTATTTTCCGGATCCATTCGCGTCCCAGTAATGGTGGTCCTCCATCTTGCAATACATACAGGTCTAGTTTTGGTATTTCCTTACCGTTATGTATAACGGTCACCCTTATTTTTCCTTTGGGGTAGACTTTTTGTCCCGTGTACGTCTTCAAAATAATTTTTGTGTCTCTCAAGGGTATGTGTGAGAATAGCCGCTCGTAGTCCCGTTGGTTTATGACTGTTAGAGCTGATCCTGTGTCCAATTCCATCTTTACCTGGACTCCTGCTATCTTGAGAGTGACCCAAATGGTTCGGTGATCCTCCATTGTGATCACATTATGTAGTTTCAGACAACTCAGTTCCCTGCTTTCGGAGTCGTTATCACTCTTTTGTTCGTCTGAACTATTCTCCGTTATCTTATGTACCTTCTTGTACTTCCCTTTGGTCGGTTTCTTATTGCTGGTTTTCTTTCCCGACCTGCAGACTCGTGCTATGTGTCCTACTTTTCCACACTGTCTGCACACTTTGTCTTTGAACCAGCAATCATTCTGGTCGTGTGTTGTTCTGCCGCAGCGATAGCACTTCTCTGTTCCATATGACATTTCGTTTGTGCCATATTCTTGCAGTCTCTGTTGTATCTCTGCAGCGCCCCGTGCTGCTGCTTCATATGATACCGCAATGCTGAAAGCCTTTTCCAGCGTAAGGTCCTTTTCAGATAAAAGCCGTTTCTGGGTTCCTTCACTTTGAAGCACACACACAAACTTGTTCCTTAAGGTATCTGCCAGTCCCGCTCCAAACTGGCAGTGTTTCGATAGTTTGCGCAGTTCTGTTAAATAATCAGCATTGCTTTCATCCTTATGCTGGTTCCGTTTGTGAAACTTGAATCTTTCTGCTATCAGCAGCGGTGTGGGGTTTAAATGTTCCTTTAGTATCGTTACTATGTCTTCAAAACTCTTTTCCATTGGCTTCGTTGGGGTTACTAGATTTCGTAATAAACCATACGTCTTTGCACCAATTAAATTTAACAATACCGATGCTTTCTTGTCATCTAACACCTCATTTGCCTTCATTGTCAAATGCGGTGATACAGCCACTCTTTGGCATTTTGGGTGTGGTTTAAAATGGCGTCTCCCAATGGCTTAAAATGGCATCTTCCGCGCTTTCCTTCCTCCCCCGCTGCTGCCGACGCCGCTCCCGGCGGTTCTCGTGGCAATGGCGGCGCCCTGTAGGTTTCTGCACATTTCTCTCTCCCTCTCTCCGACGCTGCTCGGCCCCTGAACACCGGCTGCGCCCTATGCGCTCTGCCCTCTCTCTCTCTCCCCGTCAACGCTGCTCGGCCCTTTGCTGTGCCGCTCGGTCGGGCTCTAACCCGCCGCCGTCCGGGAAGGGTCTGCGCACTACCTGTTGCCAGCCCGTTTTGCTGGACCACCTCGACTGGAAAGCCAAGCCTGGCTCTCGACAGCCTCCCCCGCAATTCTCGAGTCTCTGCTGGATGACTGGGTGGTTGCCCGTGGTCGACGCCTGAGTCTCTGGCCTTGACCTCCAATCCACTGATCTCCAGGAACGAATCCCCGGGAGGTGATGCAGAGTTGCAGGTAGGTTCGAACCTGCCTCGTCGCCAATGTTACGTCCATGTATAATAAGAAACGGACTGCGGAGAACGGTACAATAGGTGTTTACTCAACGTGGCTCAAACTGCAACTGATCTGTACAGATTACTACTCAGCGTTATATACAGGTGTGTTCACTGCCGGTACTACAGTATACATGAGCTGTAAAAGGTAGTTCCCCCCTTAAAGGTACATACATTACGGAACTCATTGCCCAGATCTTCTGGTGAGCTAGGCACTAAGGTTTTCTTTAGGACATAGTTGTAATTAGGGTACTGCTTTTTTCCATTGTTGCTTTTTTTCTGCTGCGTACTGCATATCTTTTAATTCATTAGCTTTCGCACTTCTGATCTTTGATTTTCTGATAAATGGAAGAATGACGGACTGCAAGAGATAGCAATGGTGAATTAATTTTATTCACTGATGCAGTGCTATGTGCCCTTTGTGTGTTATGAAGTTCCGTGTGCAGTTAGGCCACAACTGGAGCATTGCGTCCAGTTTAGGAAGGATGTGAAGGCCCTAGAGAGGGTGCAGAGGAGATTTACCAGAATGGTTCTGGGGATGGGGGAATCTTAGCTACAAGGACAGGTTGGAGAAGCTGGATTTGTTTTCATTAGAGCAAAGGAGGTTGAAGGGTGATTTGATAGTGGTGTACAAGATTATGATGGGTTTGGATAGGCTAGACGGGGAAAGGCTGTTCCTACTAGTTGATGATACAAGGATTAGGAGACACAGATTTAAGGTTTTGGGCAAGAGATACAGGGGGGATGTGAGGAAAAACTTTTTTACACAGCGAGTGGTGAGGACCTGGAACTCGCTGCCGACGGAAGTGGTGGAAGCGGAGGCACTCAATGATTTCAAGGGGAGACTGTATAGGCACTTGAGGGAAATAAACTTACAGGGATAGAGCGGGGGAATGGGACTGACTGGATCGCTCCACAGAGAGCTGGCACAGACTCGATGGGCCGAATGGCCTCCTTCTGTGCCGTTATGAATCTATGACTCTTTGACTCTAGTGCTCCTCTAGTTGAAGGAATAGCACAGTTGGATGGTTGCATAGCCAACTGTGGAGTTGCAAATAATAGAGAAGGTCTGCTACCCGTGTCATGGGAGCACCATCACCAAGTTCCCCTCCACGTCAGACACCATCCTGACGTGGACATTTCCACTGGATCAATATTCTAGAATTCCCTACCAAACACCATTGTAGGAGCTCCATCACCACAAAGATTGCAGTGGTTCAATAAGACCTACCATCACCTTCTCATGTCTCAACTAGGGATGAGCAATAAATGCAGCCTTGTCAGCATTGCCCATATGCTGGTACTGTAGACCCAGTGCTTTCTCAGGCAACTTCTGTCACTGGTGAGGGCTAGGTTATGCACAGAACTGCCGCTGACAACTCTCAACTGATTGCATCTGTGCTACTTCAGGTCTGCCATTGATGGAGGTCATCTCCTAATAATGCCCACTGATGCCCAATAATACAAGAACAGAACTGTGGGTGTCTATGAAGTGTCAGAATCCTCAGTAAAGGTTTTGTGTGGCCATTCATCAAATGGGTTGAAGTTAGTCATGGCTGCATCTTGGGAGTTTTGACCCTAAAGTCTCCAGAGCAACAATGTGAATGTTGATGATAGATGCTTCTACCATATCTGTGGCTTGGGTCAGTGAGGCCTTCACGGAAAATGCCGCTAGTAATGCCGTGTACTCAATGGTTGACGCCAGTGCAGTTAACCATTGTTCCATGACACCACTGATTGGAAATGACTGTATTTCTGACTGCCGGACTTTCTCAAACTAGCCAGACCACCTTCCAGTGTTGTGTGCAAGGAAGCAAGTGACTTCTCTTCCTGTTGTCAACAACCTTCATTTGAAAGCAGGCCTGCTAAGGACTGTATCCCCGAATACCTCAGACAGGTTACTGGGCTTCTGCCCTGTTTCAGCTAACATGTTATTAACGACCACTATCACTGAGAACCCTTCCTCAACAGCGCTCAGTGTCTCACCTGCTATTTGCTCTGATGGACAGCAACCTTTCCCATAGTGTGTGTATCTGTGCTAGTGCCTGCTTCCAGGAGGGATGGTGCCAATTGATGCCCAGATATGTGGCACTTTTCTGGTGCAGCTGTTATGTGACTGGGTTGCCCTTGATCATGTACAGAGGGCCAATGGTATACTACGAGTACATAAACACACTTCCCACTTACCCATTTGGGTCATGCACTGTTATTCCATGCACTATTATGCAGTGTGTATGGATATGTTCATTTAGCAAGCTATGCAAATCATAGAATAACTAAATGATACTGCACATACCATGGGCTCTTGATGGTACCCAAATTGCCACAAACCCAACCACTTCCAGGTTCTACTTTATGAACAAATCCACCATTTCTTCTTCATATGTTGGGGTACATCATATACCACCTGTTGCACGTTACACTCGCCTATTATGTACGAGTTTGCCTTTAAACATAAAAGCAGAGTAATTTGAGGCATGATGATATGGCAAGTGCAATTTCCCTCTAGCAGCGCATTCATGCTCCCATCACGGCATATATGTAATACTATTTGCATAATCCTGCTGTTTATACGTGAAATGCCTTATCCCTACATTCTTGTTATCATTTTTCCATTGATAGAGTTCATTTTTCCATATAGTTTTTATAACTTTAACTTTCCTTCATGTCCTGTGTTTCTATTTTACAGCAATATTCATTGACCTGTTTGCATTCACTGTAAATTGCAACTCTCCTTCAGATGTTCTGACAGGTGCTCCGAGTGGAGGAGACACCATTGACACTGCCGTTGACATATTGCTACACCAGGCACCTGGCTCTGCGTGTTAAACGATGCTCCTCCTCCCGTCAAATACACGTTGCTGTTTCTCCATAACAGCGTTTGCCAGAGCCTGCTGGCTGAAACTGGCTTTGTGCTGCTATTGTTGAGGAGCCATTCCTCACCACTACTCCGCACTTAGATTCTTGGACGTTTATTGGGGTCAAGTGGCTCGTTAGCTGCTTCAGAACATTACTGCAGGTGCACTGCGGTTGGTGGTTACTTTTTCACTGCTCCTTACAAATTTGTATTTCTCACAGCCACCACTTAAGAATTCGGTGCCCTACAGCAACTCCATTAGCAGATTTGTTGATTTATGCCTTTTTTTTCTCTCCAATGAGCTGATGAATGTAATGGCTCTAGACGTCAGGAAATATGTGTACTTTTATGTTCCTGCAGAAATTTCTGAAACACTTCCGAATCCGCATCAAGTAAATCATGTTATTGTCACTGTTACTCATTGTATTTACACTACGTGACATATTTTGTGTAGTTAACAGAACATGCCGTCATTGACTACACCTCAAAAGTACTTCATTGGCTGTAAAGTGCTTCGAGATGTCCTGAGGTCATGAAAGGCGCGATATAAATTAAGGCTTTCTCTCTTTCATTGTGATAAAAAGTTTTGCAGTGATGTCAGATTCACTCGCCAGCCCATCCACCAATTGAATTTTAGTTGCTAACCTAATATGTTATAATGGGATAAATAGGGAGGACCCGTGGGGTATGATCTATATTACAATCACAGTTCAGACCATAATTTACTTCCAACTTTGTCGTTCGAGTGTTATTTGTTGATCCATTTGTGGGATATAAATGGGAACCCTCAGCTCCTCGTCCTCGATATTTTCCTCAACCCGTTGGAAACTTTTCTTTTAGCCGAGTGCCAATATTTGCATCCATGGAAAATATTTTAGCTTCTGACCCTCTGTTGAAGGGCCTGTCGAGGAGTTCGAAAACAACTCAGAGTGGCAGAAACATACCGGGACAGACATACTATTCTTACAGATCAGTGCCTAGCAACGTACTGTGACCTAAAATTCTCCTTCATGGCAAAGGTAAATTTTCGTGAAATTAACAGGTTCCTGTCACCCTTCTTATTTTCTCTCTGTGAGAAAGGCGACTTGTTTATAAGCTGCAATGTGCTGACAGGTCCTTTTTGCACAGAGCCTATTCAAGTGAACCATAATGCGACACCGTTAGTGATGTAAAAAGACTACTGATCGCTTGGTTTGAGTATAAAACAAGGCTTTAATCAACTGTTTCAAAACCATGAGATTCTAGTTACATCACTAGTTCCTGGTTACAGAAACATCCTGAGCAAGCTGGGCCCACGCCCGAGTATTTATACTCCTTGGACGGCGCCACCAGCTGGCCACCCAGTGTTACTTCATGAGTCGTTTCTTCATGATGATGAGATTTATAACAGTTAGTATGTCGCAATGATTCCTCATAGTCAACATGAGCAGTGTCAGTTGTGTGCCGAATCCTATACACAGGGTGGCGTAGTAGCCAATACCCTGCACAGTTTTTGCGAACTTGGATTGAAAACTCTGCTACTGTAGTGTCTAGAGAGAGTACCAGGAACACTTCAAAAATTACTAATTACATGGATATCTATCCATGACAATTCCCTACAGGAATAATGTAGCATAGATTGTACCAATCTAAAGAGACAGGATGAAGTTAAACAATGGCATACAATTTCAATGGCAAATAGCATCCCAAGTATTTCTCTGCATTTTCTGATTCTCATGTGGCGATTTTCTCCATTTTGGATAAGGAAGCTCAATCGCTCAGTTCTTGAGGGACGAACAGTAATTTTTACACTACATATTAAATATGTTTTTGCAGTGCAGCTGAAGTTATTGCAACATGGATAGCATCATGTTTTCTTATGTTGCATGATTAAAAGCAGAGTTCTAATTCTCTTCCAATACTTTTTTTGTAATCAAGATATCCTATCATCATAGAAGAGAAATTAAGAGAAATTTCCTCACACAGAGGGTTGTTAAGATTTGGAACTCACTGCCTGAAAGTCTGGTGGAATCAGATTCCACAGTGACTTTCAAAATGCAATTGGACATGTACTTGAAGAGAATTAATTTGCAGGGTTATGGGGTAAAGCTCTGGCATGGGACTAAATTGGACAGCTCTTTCAAAGAGCGTGGCGAGGCAAATGGCCTCCTTCTGTGCTGTTAGATTCTATGGGGGGAATTTTTCGGGGCGTCAGCGGGCACATTCGGTGGTGCGTTGGGTGGGAAACTTTTTTGACAGTGGGTCTGTCAGGGCTGAACAGACCCGACACGCAGCGGCGGGGGAGGCAATTCAGGTCATTATGACCTTGTTAACAGCCCATTAAAAAGTATTTTGAGCTCACCTTACCATTTTACGAGGTTGCCCACGGGGTCCACGCTGGTAATGAGGTCGGGAGTTGCATGACCAAGGGATCATCTCATTACTTGAGAGCTGCAAATGTGCTATAAAAGCTCCCATCTCACAGCTGATCACTTTCCAAGCTCAGAAACTGTTGCTTACTGAACTTGGAAGACAAATTGAGCTTTATGCAGGTTGCAAGTGTTTGGAGCAAACTCTCTATCCACTGTCACCTCATTGGAACAACCTCTCTCACCATTGACAGATCACATCTGTCATCTCAAGTTCACCTGCCATCTATTACATCAGCATCGGTGCCCTTGAAACTATCTCACCTTGGTCCTCAGAATCCCACCACGATCAGCGCCAACACCAGCAGCACCAACAACAATACCAACCTTCTCCGCAATCAACTGATGCTGCACAGGACACAGGGCATCAGCACCCGACCACATTGTTGCCCAGGAGGCCAGGGATGGCCTCACCATGGCCAGATTTACTTCACTTGATGCTGTACACCCTGGCTGCCACATGATACGACAGGTTGTCACCACCCCACACCAACATCATAAAGCATTGCTACAATGTCCAAGCCATTCCTTTCACACTCATCACCATTGCGGGGGCTACCGTTATGTCTCACCATTCATTGCAACTCACTAAGCCACTTCCAAAGGTGCACACAGATCTGTTGAAGAATGCAAAGTGTTGAAAATAAAGGTTTCAATGATTAACACCACAATAACAGAAACTTTACATGAACATTGGCTAAAACACCCAAGTGGCTAACCTTGTGTGTTGTTAGTTGGTATGATTGCACTAGGATGAGGGTGAGTGTGAGGGGTGGCTAGTGAGAGGGGAAGTGGTAATGTAGATAGAGAGGGATGGGTGCAGGTGCAAGGTAAGTTGGTGTGAGTAACGATGTACAGGAGTAGGGTAGGGAACGCAGAGTGATGGGGATATGATGAGTGGCATGGCAGGATGAGGTTGAGTGTGGCTTTGCAGTAACGTTTCGTGATCTACTGAGATCATTGGAAGGTTTGTGCCACTGCAGCCTGGTCCTCCTGACGACATCACTGCTTGTGCCCACCTGTGCAATGTGCAACCAGGCTGCGTTGGTCTCCTGGGGAGGTCTCTTCCGCCCATGGGAAGGGAAGGGAACCTCCCTGCGTGCTGTGACTCCCTCCATAAGCATATGGAGGGAGTCATGGGAGAGCCTGGGTGCAGCCGTGCACCTCTGTGAATTGCTTGTCAGTGTTTGCAGCACATCAATGCTGTAGAACACTGACAGCACAATTGTCAAAATCAATTTGCACATGGTCCCTTTTGTAGTGTCCGAGGATCAATAATACTCAGACTGCAGGAGAACAATAAAACAGGTATTTACTGACAGAGAGTAATTCAAGACTGAAGTACAGAAGCCTGCTATGGCTTTATATACAGGGGTGGTCACTGCCGGTACTGCAGTATGGAATCAGTTCTCTTAAAGGTACATACACAACAATTCCTCCCCTTTTAGACAAACAGTACATAACATTCATTTAACAACTAAATAATAATTAATTACAATTACAATTTTCTCTGTACTATATACATCAACTGAAATAATCATTTATAAGTTCAGTCTTTGAGGAGGCTTCCTGATCCTGACTCGATAACGCCTTTCTCGAGTATTCTGTTCTTGCGGCGGAGTTGATTCTGGCTCATTGTCATTGGTTGGTTCGTCAGCTTCCAATACCACTGCTTCTGAGATAGACGCAATCTGTACTTCGGGTTGATTACCAGGTGCACCTGCTCGTGGTATGGGTTTGGCTTGTTCCTGTGACTCTAGAATCTGGTCAGCATGGCATCTCACGATGCTCTCTCCAACGTCCACTGTGTACATTAGTGGTCCCTGCTGTGTGCATATCGTTCCTGGCTGCCATTTTTCTGTTCGGTAGTCGCAGGCCAAGACTGGTTGCCCTATCTTGAAGCTCCTGGTTGGCTTCTCATTTATGTGCTGGAATTGCTTATCCTCAACATCTCGTCTTATGTTTGGTTTGAGCAAATCCAGGCGACATCTTAGCCTTCGGTTGAAGAACATTATGGCTGGAGTTTGGTTGGTGACTGCATGTGTCGCATTCCGGTAAGCAAACAAGAAATTATCCACCTTGTGTTGTAGTGGTATGTCGTCATTATGCATTGCCTTTATTGCCTTTTTAAAGGTCTGAACAAACCTCTCAGCCAATCCATTTGTGGCTGGATGATATGGGGCAGATGTGTAATGTTTCACCCCATTATTCCTCAGAAACCTCCGGAAATCCTCGGACACAAACTGTGGTCCATTGTCGGAGCAAATCTGTTCTGGCAAGCCATTCCTGGCGAAGATGGTCCGTAGGACTGCAATAGTTTTCTCCGTGGTGGTGGAGGACATTTTGATGACCTCTGGCCATTTTGAATGGGCGTCCACAGCGATTAGGAACATTGAGTCCATAAATGGACCAGCAAAATCAATGTGTACCCATTGCCATGGAGATGAGGGCCACTCCCATGGATGTAGCAGGGCCTGTGGTGGAGCGTTTTGGACCTTCTGGCATCCTGTGCATCTCTTGGTCATATCCTCGATTTCTTTATTGATTCCCGGCCACCACACAAACGCGCTGGCTAGGCTCTTCATTTTTACCCCTCCCAGATGACCCTCATGAAGCTCATTGAGCACTCTATCTCTCAACTTGGGTGGAATTACCACTTGGGATCCACACATCAAGGTCCCCCAGCACACTGACAGCTGTTCTCTCCTTGGCGAGAATGCTGGCAACAGTGAGTCGCCATGTGCTGGCCATCCCTTCACCGTCAAATCATAGACCCAAGAGAGTGTCGGGTCATTTCGGGTTTCCTTCTCTATACTTGAGTTTGTAACAGGTAGACATTCGACTATGGTCGCATGGAATATCTCAACAGGGTCCACTGCAGGTGCTTCCTCTACCGTAGGCAACGGTAGGCGCGACAGCCCATCAGCGTTTCCATGCTGTTTCGTACCCTTGTACTCTATGTCGTACTGATGTGCCCCTAGAAAAAGTGACCATCTTTGCAGCTGTTGCGCCGTCATCACAGGAACGCCCTTCTTTGGGTTAAAAATGGAGACCAGGGACTGATGATCAGTCAGTAGGGTGAATTTCTGCCCGTGCAGATAGTGATTGAACTTCTTCACCCCCCACACCAGGCTGAGGGCCTCCCTGTCAATCTGGGCGTAGTTACGCTCGGCTGAGGTTAACGAGCGCGACGCAAAGGCTATTGGCCTCTCTGAACCGTCAAGGAATTTGTGTGACAGCACCGCTCCGATGCTGTAGGGAGACGCACCACATGCTAACCGAATCGGTAGTGTTGGATTGTAGTGGGCCAATACTTCTTTTGAAGTGATTAGGCATTTACATTTCTGAAAGGCACGCTTACACTCATCACTCCATTTCCATGTTACTCCAGTTTGCAGTAGGGCGTTCAGTGGGTGCAGAATTGTAGATAAATTCAGCAAGAACTTATTGTAGTAGTTCGCCAACCCAAGGAACGACCTCAGTTGCGACACATTTTCCGGTGCTGGAGCCTTGACTACAGCCTCAATCTTGTCCGGCGACTTATGCAACCCTTCGTCATCAATCATGTGGCCACAATACGAGATTTGTCTCCTGAAGAACTCACATTTGGGGCGGTTGGCTCGTAGCCCATATTCCTGTAATCTCGTGAGCACCTGCTCCAGGTTGGCAAGGTGTTCACTGTCATTTTCGCCCGTAACCAGGATGTCGTCCAAATAACACTGGGTCCCCGGGATCCCTTGCAGGACTTGTTCCATCGCCCTCTGCCAAATAGCCGGGGCTGATGCTACCCCGAATACCAGTCGATTGTACTGGTAAAAGCCTTTGTGAGTGTTTATCGTGAGGTATTTCCTAGATGCTTCTTCCACCTCCATTTGTAGATACGCTTGGGCCAGATCAATCTTTGTAAAGTGTTTCCCTCCAAATAGTGAGGCGAAAATATCTTCTATCCGTGGAAGTGGATATTGTACTGTGTGCAGGACTGGGTTCACAGTTACCTTGAAGTCCCCACAGATGCGAACCTTCTTCGGTTCCCCAGGCATGCTGCTCAATGATTTCTTCATTACAGGAACGATGGGTGTGGCCCACTCGCTCCAGTCCACCTTGGACAGCACACCCGAATGCTCCAGACTCTCCAGCTCTGCTTCAACGGCTGGGCGGATCGCGTAAGGTACCGGTCTGGCCTTAAAAAATTTTGGGTTTGCGTTATCTTCGATTTTTATCGTTGCCGTTACTCCTTTTAGAGTCCCAAGTCCTTGTTGGAACACCTCTTTCGCGTCAGTTAGAATTTTTGACAGTCGTCCAGGTGTGACGCCATCATCCTTTTTATCAGTCACAGTTAGCGCCTGAATGGGCTGAATGATGTCATCAGACCCGTTTCCTTCAATTGGCTGGGAAACGCGCTGGGCGGCCTTAACAAGCCTAATCAACGTAAAATCATTCTACAGAGCGGCCTGAAGCCAGCAGCGAGTTTGGGACTCGCCACCAATGTTGCCCGCACCGGACCCACCGAGGTACGGGAAATCGCGGCCTATGACTCTATAATCTAGGCTGACATTTCAGTGTAGTATTGAGGATCTGCTGTATTGTCAGAAGTGCATTCTTTGGATGAGATGTTATACTGATGCTCCGACTGTCTGTTCTGGTGGTTCAGGTAGATGTTAAAGACCCTAATGCACTATTCAAAGAAGTACAGAGAGTTCTTCCAATGTCCTATTTCCCTCCACCACTACCATCAAACAAGATTAGCTGGCCACTGCTGTTTGTAGAACCTTGCAAACTGATTCTCACTGCTTAGGAAGAACTGTTAAAATGAAAACGTCCAGTGATGAAAAATGGATATTTTAAAAATGTTCAGTGGAAATATAAATACCGGGTGGGGATGAAATTTGTCCTGGAGAGTAGCACAAAACAGGCAATAACCAATCGGCAAGCCCATTCATGACTTGAATGGAAAAGAAGATGGGGCAGAGTGTAAAACAGGCGGCCCATTCGCTAACCCCCATGTCGCCCTGCTGCCCAAGACAAATTTCACTCCCAGTCAGTCTGCGTCACTGTTAGTTTCACTAGTTAGTGACATGATTACAGCACCAAAATGCAAACAATGGCCCGTATTTTCCAATGCCTATGGGTGTGTACGTGCTGTGTACACACCCGTAGGGACATTGCAAGTGCCGGTTTCAGGCATGTGAATCGCATGCGCCAAAAACCGGCACTCCCAATCTGTCAAGAATCCTCTTGACAGATCGCACGCCTGCCCTGGAGAAGAGCTTCTGCGGGGGGGCGGGGGGGGGGGCGGGGTTGCGGGGGGAGAGTACCACTTTCTGCACAACCTCCACCCGCTGAAAACCCTTAAAAATCTTGCACCTGGTAAAAGCAGATGTAAGGCCTTCTTTTACCAGCATAAGAGTTTAAAAAAGTTAAAAAATATTTTTTTTCCTATTCATTTATAATTTAAAAATACTTTTAAAAAAGGTAAATTTAATTTTAGCCCTGTAAAAAACTTAATTTTTTTAAATTAAATTTTTGTTTAAAATATTTAATTTAGTGTAATTTTAACTAATTTTTTAAAACGTGATTTAAAAATATATATATTTAATGTTTTGATGTGTTTTTTCAGTGATCCCCATTCATACTTTTGACAGGCCTAAGCTGTCATAGAAACATAGAAGATAGGAGCAGGAGTAGGCCATTCGGCCCCTCAAGCCTGCTCCGCCATTTAATAAGATCATGGCTGATCATCCAAATTCAGTACCCTGTCCCTGCTTTCTCCCCATATCCCTTGATCCCTTTAGCCTCAAGAAATATATCCAACTCTTTCTTGAATATATTTAATGAATTGGCCTCAACTGCCCTGTGTGGCAGAGAATTCCACAGGTTCACCACTCTCTGGGTGAAGAAATGGCTTACCCCTTATCCTTACACTGTGACCCCTGGTTCTGGACTCCCCCGCCATCGGGAATATCCTTCCTGCATCTAGTCTGTCTAGTCCTGTTAGAATTTTATAAGTTTCAATGAGATCCCCTCTCATTCTTCTGAACTCTAGCGAATATAAGCCTAACCGACCCAATCTCTCCTCATACGTCATTCCTGCCATCCCAGGTATCAGTCTGGTGAATCTTCGCTGCACTCTCTCCATGGCAAGAACATCCCTCCTCAGATAAGGCGACCAAAATGGCACACAATACTCAAGATGTGGTCTCACCAAGGCCCTGTACAACTGCAGCAAGACATCCTTGCTCCTGTACTCGAAACCTCTCGCTATGAAGGCCAACATACCATTTGCCTTCTTAACCGCCTGTTGCACCTGCATGCTTACCTTCAGCGACTGGTGCACCAGGACACCCAGGTCTCGTTGCACTTCCCCTTTTCCCAATCTATTGCCGTTCAGATAATAATCTGTCTTCCTGTTTTTGCCACCAAAGTGGATAACCTCGCATTTATCCACATTATACTGCATTTGCCATGTATCTGCCCAATCACCCAACCTGTCCAAATTGTACTGGAGTTTCTCTGCATCCTCCTCACAGCACACATGCCCACCCAGCTTTGTGTCGTCTGCAAATTTGGAGATATTACATCTAGTTCCCTTGTCTAGATCATCATTTATATATATTGTGAATAGCTGGGGTCCTAGCACCGATCCCTGCGGTACCCCACTAGTCACTGCCTGCCACTCGGAAAAAGACGCGTTTATTCCAACTCGATGCTTCCTGTCTGCCAACCAGTTCTCTGTCCATGACAATACCTTACCCCCAATCCCATGTGCTTCAAATTTACATGCTAATCTCTTATGCGAGACCTTATCAAAAAGCTTCTGAAAGTCCAAATACACCACATCCACTGGTTCTCCCTTATCTATTCTACCAGTTACGTCCTCAAAAAATTCCAGTAGATTAGTCAAGCATGATTTACCTTTTGTAAATCCATGTTGACTTTGTCCGATTCTGTCACTGTTTTCCAAGTGCTCTGCTATTACATCTTTTATAATGAACTCTAGCATTTTCCCCACTACCGATGTCAGGCATTAATTCCCTGTTTTTTCTCTACCACCCTTTTTAAATAGTGGGGTTACATTAGCTATCCTCCAATCCATGGGAATTGTTCCAGAATCTATAGAATTTTGGAAGATGACCAGCAATGCATCTACTATTTCTAGGGCCACTTCCTTAAGTACCCTAGGATGTAGATTATCAGGCCCTGGGGATTTATCAGCCATCAATCCCGTCAATTTCCCTAACACTATTTCCCTACAAATACTGATTTCTTTCAGTTCCTTCCTTTCATCAGACCCTATGCTCCCCGACATCTCTGGGAGGTTATTTGTGTCCTCCTTTGTGAAGACAGAACCAAAATATGTATTTGATTGGTCTGCCATTTCTTTGTTTCCCATTATAAATTTCTCTGATTCTGACTGCAAGGGACCTACGCTTGACTTCACCAATCTTTTTCTCTTCACATATCTATAGAAGCTTTTACAGTCAGTTTTTATGTTCCCTGCAAGCTTACTCTCATAATCTATTTTCCCCCTCTTAATTAATCCCTTTGTCCTCCTTTGCTGAATCCTAAACTGCTCCCAATCCTCAGGTTTGCTGCTTTTTCTGGCCAAATTATATGTCCTCTCCTTGGATCTTATGCTATCCCTAATTTACCTTGTTAGCCACAGTTGAGACACCTTTTTTGTTTCATTTTTATGCCAAACAGGGATGAACAAATTCTGTAGTTCATCCATGCGATCTTTAAATGTTTGCCATTGCCTATCTACCATCAACCCTTTAAGTAACGTTCACCAATCCATCCTAGCCAACTCGTGCCTCATACCACCATAGTTTCCTTTATTTAAATTCAGGACCCTAGTCTCTGAGTCAACTACTTCACTCTCCATTTTAATGAAGAATTCTATCATATTATGATCGCTCCTCCCCAAGGGGCCTCGCACAACAATTGCTAATTAATCCTTTCTCATTACATAACACCCAGTCTAAGATGGCCTGATCTCTAGTTGGTTCCTTGACATATTGGTCCAGGAAACCATCCCGTATACACTCTAGGAATTCCTCCTCCACAGTATTGTTACTAATTTGGTTAGTCCAATCTATACGTAGATTAAAGTCACCCATGATAACTGCTGTGCCCTTATTGCACGCGTCTCTAATTTCCCATTTAATGCCATCCCCAACCTCAGCATTACTGTTTGGGGTCTGTATACAACTCCCACTAACATTTTCTGCCCCTTGGTATTTCTTAGCTCTGCCCATACAGATTCCACATCATCAGAGCTAATATCCTTCCTTAATATTGTGTTAATCTCCTCTTTAACTATAGAAACATAGAAGATAGCAGCAGGAGTAGGCCATTCGGCCCCTCGAGCCTGCTCCGCCATTCAATGCGATCATGGCTGATCATCCAAATTCAGTACCCTGTCCCTGCTTTCTCCCCATACGCCTTGATCCCTTTAGCCTTAAGAAATATATCCAACTCCTTCTTGAATATATTTAATGAACTGGCCTCTACTGCCTTCTGTGGTAGAGAATTCCACAGGTTCACCACTTTCTGGGTGAAGAAATTCCTCCTCATTTCTGTCCTAAATGGCTTACCCCTTATCCTTAGACTGTGACCCCTGGTTCTGGACTCCCCGACCATTGGGAACATCCTTCCTGTATCTAGTCTGTCCAGTCCTGTCAGAATTTTATAAGTTTAAATGAGATCCCCTCTCATTCTTCTAAACTCCAGCGAGTATAAGCCCAATCGACCCAATCTCTCCTCATACGTCATTCCTGCCATCCCAGGTATCAGCCTGGTGAATCTTCGCTGAACTCCTTCCATGGCAAGAACATCCTTCCTCAGATAAGGCGACCAAAACTGCACACAATACTCAAGATGTGGTCTCACCAAGGCCCTGTACAACTGCAGCAAGACATCCTTGTTCCTGTACTCAAACCCTCTCGCTACAAAGGCCAACATACCATTTGCCTTCTTAACCGCCTGCTGCACCTGCATGCTTACCTTCAGCGACTGGTGCACAAGGACACCCAGGTCTCATTGCATGTCCCCTTCTCCCAATCTATTGCCATTCAGATAATAATCTGCCTTCCTGTTTTTGCTACCAAAGTGGATAACCGCACATTTATCCACGTTATATTGCATCTGCCATGCTTCTGCCCAATCACCCAACCTGTCCAAATCATCCTGGAGTTTCTCGGCATCCTCCTCACAGCACACACGCCCACCCAGCTTTGTGTCATCTGCAAACTTGGAGATATTACATCTAGTTCCCTTGTCTAGATCATTAATATATATTGTGAATAGCTGGGGTCCAAGGACCGATCCCTGCGGTACCCCACTAGTCACTGCCTGCCACTCGGAAAAAACCCATTTATTCCAAATCTTTGCTTTCTGTCTGCCAACCAGTTCTCTATCCAAGTCAATACCTTGCCCGCAATCCCATGTGCCTTAACTTTACACGCTAATCTCTTATGCGGGAGCTTATTGAAAGCCTTCTGAAAGTCCAAATACACCACATCCACTGGTTCTCCCTTATCTATTTTACCAATTACATCCTCAAAAAAGTCCAGTAGATTAGTCAAGCACGATTTACCTTTTGTAAATCCATGTTGACTTTGTCCAATCCTGTCACTGTTTTCCAAGTGCTCTGCTATTACATCTTTTATAATGGACTCTAGCATTTTCCCCACTACTGATGTCAGGCTTATCGGTCTGTAATTCCCCATTTTCTCTCTACCACCTTTTTTGAATAGTGGGGCAACATTAGCTACCCTCCAATCCATGGGTACTGTTCCAGATTCCATCGAATGTTGGAAGATGATCAGCAATGCAGCTACTATTTCTAGGGCCACTTCCTTAAGTACCCTCGGATGTAGATTGTCAGGCCCTGGGGATTTATCAGCCTTCAATCCCGTCAATTTCCCTAACACCATTTCCCTACAAATACTGATTTCTTTCAGTTCCTCCCTTTCATCAGACCCTATGTTCCCCGACATCTCTGGGAGGTTATTTATGTCCTCCTTTGTGAAGACAGAACCAAAATATGTATTTAATTGGGCTGCCATTTCTTTGTTCCCCATTATAAATTCCCTTGATTCTGACTGCAAGGGACCTAAGCTTGACTTCACCAATCTTTTTCTCTTCACATACCAGCAATGCTACCCCACCTCCTTCTCCTTTTTCCCTGTCCTTCCTGAATATTGAATACCCCTGGATGTTAAATTCCCAGTCTTGGTCACCCTGGAGCCATGTCGCCGTAATCCCAATTATATCATATCCGTTTACATCTATTTGCGCAGCTAATTCATCCACCTTATTACAAATGCTCCTCGCATTAAGACACAAAGCCTTCAGGCTTAATTATTTAACACTCTTAGTCCTTTTAGAATTCTTATTTACTGTGGCCCTGTTTGAATTACACCCTTAATTTCTCTGCCTTCCACTTTTGCTTTTCTCCTTCCTGTCTTTTGTTTCTATCCTTGCTTCCCTTTCCTCTGTCTCCTTGCACAGGTTCCCAACCCCCTGCTATTTTAGTTTAAACCCTCCCCAACAGCACCAGCAAACACGCCCCCTAGGACATCGTTTCCGGTCCCGCCCAGGTGCAAACCATCCAGTTTGTACTGGTCCCATTCCCTTCTCCCATTGGCTCCCCATGGCTCACGTGATCCCAGAGACGATTGCGCACAGCATGCGCCCCTGGGATACGTGGGCCCTGCGCATTTCATCGTGGAGAGGCCCAGGATCGGAATTGGCCGGACCTCGGGAGCCCTCAGGTAAGGGCATAAATTTTTTCCAGATCAGAGGCCTCCGCACGCAGGAAGCCTCTGTTCGGAAAATACGGGCCAATGTAAAAAGATTCGGTGACCCTAGTCAGACCACAGCATAACACCTGTAGAAATGTGCAGTGTGGTCTGAATTTGATCAGTGGAGGGCAAGGAAATATAATTTTCATGCCTGGGATTATAATTTTGAAAATATGAACAACTTTTTAAGAACTATCTACCACTCCTGGAACTGTTGTAAAGTACGTTTTCCATCTAAGGGCCTATCATAGAGATAGGGACACGTTACAGCAAATTGATGTTTTCCTTCTATAAACTCTGACCTCCTTCCTTGCCCATGTGCCTTCTCCCTGTGCACCAGAAGACAATCATTTACTTCAGTGAATTGTCGCTCAATGGCACACACCATGTGCTGTGTCCTACAACGGCTTTCCAATATGCAGCAGTACCTTAGAATATAAACAAATATGATAGTACATATTTCAAAAGTTCTTTCACAATAGTGTTCATAGCCCACTTGTGTGGTGGTGATATTGGACCTTCATTGGCTGTACATCCTTTATTCCTGTTGTGGATCCATTCAGAGATGCAGCAGACTGTGTAAACTGGCTTCAAAACTAGAAACTCCTATCAACAAACCACTATATTGTAACATCTGTAGTTTGACACTGCAGCTGTCTAAACACTGGATGTGTACCTGGTCTCCAGATAACCAACTGTTTATTCTTGGTTAGCCAAAGTACACAGAGCTATTCTCATACATTTCATCACCCTCTTTTTTTTCCATCTCATTGCCTTTCTCATCAGGAAGTGCAAAAAGGGAATCACTTTTAAAAATACTAAACATCTTTCATCTCAAGCATTTGGAGCTGAGCCTTCCTTCTGCACATGTTCACCAGGAATGATGAGGAAGCTGCGAGGACACGATGACACTACAAGACTGAGATGTCATAAGCACACCTTCTGCGCTGTGTTAAAAAAAAACCTGTGTTGTTTCTTTTCCCAACGGGTGAGATTGAACAAATGAATAATGGCACGGTAGATTAGGTCATTAGCAGCAAGACAGCAGCTGACTTGCACTCTAATTGCTGGCACGTTCTGTATGCTGGTCTTCTGACTCACTTCAAACACTGACTGGGCAACGTTTTGGCGAAGCATAAAAACTGCCTAATGCTCTGCGGATGTGTGCAGGCTTGACCTAAATGCGATAGACAGCAGCCAGGTCCATCTATTATCTTCATGGATGGCCAAGTGTTGTCACATAAATGTTTGGCACCTCAAAGATTAAGTACAGGAGTTAAAAATTGGGTTTTTTCTTGTAACGCTTCTTAATGAAATAAAGATTTCCTTATGTATGTATGTTTAATGCTTTCAGTGTCATTCTTGTATTCAAATAAATAGTCACAAACTCGTTACAGTTTAAATTTACTCTAAGGATACTAAGAATTATGAAATGTGCTTTACTTATTTACATTTTTTCCATTTGTACTTTTTATAACACTTGTCTTCAGACATTTCCAGAAAATAGTTTTATATGAAAAAGAGGCACAAATTATGAGAACTTAAACTTATTTTGATACCTAAAATACACTGGGGTAGATCTCGACTTTGTGCAACAGTGTAAAACTAGTGATAGTGAGTCATTAGCCTGTTTTACATCTTTCCGGATTTTTATTTCCATTGAAATTGGGAGAAATGTAAAACAGGCTGCCGATTCTCTATCGCTCATTTTAGTCAAGATCTACCCCATTTAACTTTAAATATAAAAGGAACAGGGGTCGGAACAAACTCCCCATTTTTTAATGGATTTATAGAGCTTATTGCTATCATTGAGTTCCATGCCTCTCTAATCATGTTTCATCTCAAGTGGAACCGACACCCCTTTTCCACATGAAAGAAAAATAGAAAATTTCAAGTCCCACTCCAGAGACTTGAGCACAAAATCTAGGCTGGCACTCCAGTGCAGTGCTGAGGGAGTGCTGCACTGTCGGAGGTGCAGTCTTTCAGATGAAATGTTAAACCAAGGCCCCATCTGCCCTCTCAGGTGGGAGTAAAAGATCCCATGGCACTATTTCGAAGAAGAGTGGGGCAAGTTCCCCAACATTTGTCCCTCAACCAACATCATTAAACAACAAATGATCTGGTCATTATCACAAGCGCTCTACTCAGAGCTCCGACACGGCAAGAGAGCCCCAGGTGGGCAGAGGAAACGTTTCAAGGACACCCTCAAAGCCTCCTTGGCCCAAGACCGCACAAAATGGAGGAGAAGCATCCAGAAAGGCGACGAACACCTCGAGTCTCTTCGCCGGGAAGCAAGCGGAAGCCAAGCGCAAACAGTGGAAGGAGCGCACGTCAACCCAAGCACCCCACCCACTCGCCCCTTCAACCACTGTCTGCCCCACCTGCGACAGAGACGGTAGGTCCCGCATTGGACTCATCAGTCACCTGAGAACTCATTTTTAGTGTGGGAGCAAGTTATCCTCGATTCCAAGGGACTGCCTAAGAAGAAGAAGAAGATTTTGAAGGATCTTGCTGTGCGCAAATTAGCTGCTGCGTTTTCTACATTACAACAGTGGCTACACTTCAACAGTGCTTCATCAGCTGCAAAGCGCCTTGGGACATCCTGCGGCCATGAAAGGCGCTATATAAATCCAAGTCTGTCATTCTATCTTTATAGCACATGCTTAGCAAATAAAGGCACAACGAGGGATAGCGACAGCATGCTTCTCCTCTCCATGATTGTAAATTTCTGAGTACCATTTCTATATTCTTATTACGTTTCAAATTAGTTTTTTCTGTGTCAGTTGAATCTAATGCAAACATTATATATGAAAGTCAGAAGTTCAGTCTATGCTGGTGTGTCAAATCAGTCTTGCTTCTTGGCAGAAATATCAAAATAGAAATAACAAAATAAAAATATATAGAAATTCAGTAACTGTTGGGCATCAGAATGATACTGTAAATGTCACAGTTGGAATTTATAATGAGAGTGCTTGAGGGTAAGTTGTCACAATGTCTGGTATTTTTGTGCTGTGTATGAAGCATTCCATCAACTGCTACAATCGGCTTTTAGAATTTAAGAAGGTGTGAAGTTACGGGAGTGACAAAAAACCTCTGCGGCGCATCTGGTCAGTTGCAAAATCCGACATCAATACCACATCTGAGGGCGATTTTCAGAGCCTCCGTCAGGCGGGATATGGGGCGGTCCGGAGGTTGTGGTGCAGCACTTACCGCCCCATTCCTGCTGCTGTTCCAGCCTCTCCTACTTTCGACCCGTCCTGGTGATGGGCAGCCAGAGTGTCTGCCTGTCTCAGGGGGGAGGCTATTTTTAATAATCTAACTCTTGTACTCCTTAGTCACCCCTTTTGCCAAAAATTGACCCTTCTGAACTCGCTGACACTGTCAGCTTCCACCACCCTCTGTGTGAAATAATTAATTTACAAACAACATTTATGACTTCATATTTGCAATATGCATCATATATGTATATATTTTTAAAAGAATTGCTTTCATTTAAAAATGCCTTGGCCAAAAACGTAGAACAACTTAAAAACTTTAGGGGAAAACCTCTTCTTGTGTGGAATGTGGAAACTAGGTTTGCACAAATTGGACATTATGTTTCCACCCCAATCACAAGTATGCAGAAACTTGCAGGTGGTGTCCTGTCCAAACCATATCAGGGTTTTAAATCTTCTCTTATGTAAAATGCATTCTAGTTCCATGGAGCTAAAACCTCTCGGATATCTCTTCTCCTCCCACTATTCCATGTCCTGTTATTTTCACCTCTTCAAAATGCTTTGGGATATTTCATTGAGCCATAGGTTCCACAAAAGTGCACAAAATTATCATAACTATGTTCTTTAAACTGTTGATTGAAGATCTCTTTCCCTTCACTCCCCCAACCGCCAAATATTTTAGAAGTGGTTTCATTGGGCAGGAACCAAAGCATCGCCATAGACTTCCCCACCCACCACCCCCCCACCAAGTCCTTTTCAATTATTACAAAAAAATGAGGTAAAGCCATGCCTTCAAATGATTGTCCCGTGTAAAAGCAACAGAATAAAACAAAAACTGGGTGCAACTACATTTGTATTTTATCAGTTTTACACATGAGCAATTGAATCTCTATGCACTGCTATTTATAAGCATAAGACTTACAACTTAACTGTACCTGGCACACAGTGGCAACCCCACCCTGTGTTTTATATATATATGTGGCACGGAGAAGGATTCATTTGCATAAAGGTATGATTGTACTTGTTGACAGTAGGCTCCCGAGGTATGGAAAGACGTCGACGACGAAGTCCAACACCGCCTTCAGTGTGCCAGTGCCGCCTTTGGTTGCCTGAGGAAGAGAGTGTTTGAAGACCAGGACCTCATACCCGGCACCAAGCTCATGGTCTACAGGGCAGCAGTGATACTCGCCCTGCTGTATGCCTCAGAGACATGGACCATGTACAGCAGGCACCTCAAAGCACTGGAGAGGTACCACCAACGCTGCCTCCGCAAGATCCTGCAAATCCATTGGCAAGGTAGGCGCACCAATGTCAGTGTTCTTGCTCAGGCCAACATCCCCAGCATCGAAGCTTTGACCACACTCAATCAGCTCCGATGGACGGGTCACATTGTCCGCATGCCCGATACGAGGCTCCCAAAACAAGCGCTCTACTCGGAGCTCCGGCACGGCAAGAGAGCCCCTGGTGGGCAGAGGAAACATTTCAAGGACACCCTCAAAGCTTCCTTGAAAAAGTGTAACATCCCCACCAACACCTGGGAATCCCTGGCCCAAGACCACACAAAGTGGAGGAGAAGCATCCGGGAAGGCGCCGAACACCTCGAGTCTCTTTGCCGGGAAGCAAGCGGAAGCCAAGCGCAGGCAGCGCAAGGAGCGCACGTCAACCCAGCACCCCACCCACCCGCCCCTTCAACCACCGTCTGCCCCACCTGTGACAGAGACTGTAGGTCCCGCATTGGACTCATCAGTCACCTGAGAACTCATTTTTAATGTGGAAGCAAGTCCGAGGGACTGCCTAAGATGGAGAAGATGATTGTACTCCACCAGAAGAAATTAGGCTCATTCTTTTTCTTTTGAAAATGTAAAAGTGGAACCGAGCTGTGATGGTCGAGATGTTGGCATCACTCGGTCATCTCTCACACCTTTGTACAGTAATGGAACGTGACCAAAAGTGGTCATCTTCTAATGCTGACAAGTTTGTGAAGGCCACACATGTCTCTCTTGAAGGTACCTGTCTTGCACCAGATTATAATTTACACACAGTCTATTCAACTTTCCCATGGGGAAAAAAATACATGGAGGTAGGTTCTTTCCTAAGATAGCACTTGTAGCTTGGACCCTTAAACTCAGCTGGAGACACTGCAACGGGAGTTATTCACCATTGCAAACGTTTGAAGTCCAGCATTTCAAAATAAACAGCAAATCCTGCTTTTCGAGTGGAAGATATTTCATTTTGTTTCTGGGTCGCAGGCTCTGTGGTCAGGTACGAGAGCAGTACGCCAAATGCCACAGAAATAGCATTGCCATGGCAACGTGCTCAGCGGTGTTGGAGGCTTGTTATAACAATTGTGTTTCTGCCCCCACCCCCGCCACCACCCAACCCCCCAAGCTGCCAGTGGGATGCCACAGAGCCTTTACCCTTCAGAATGGCACTCTACCTGGAAATGTTGCCTACACTGTTGCAATGTAGCCATACTTTTATAAATGGGACATCAATTCAATGCAGTAAAAAAAACTCAGTATTTACCACAGAATTTCCCAAACTTAAAAAAAAACCTTTTATGATTAAGAGCTAAGCTTGCTTCCAAGATATCAATTGTATGCCTTAAAGGATTAGAATTTTTTTTTAAGAAAAAGAAACACTCACACAGCTATGAAGTCGTCTGACTAAATATTCAAAGACTGGTGCTTCTTGTGAACATCACGATTGGGGTTTTTTTTTTGTTTTGCTCTGTAAGCCTAGAGGATATTACAGCAGCTTTTGTATTACCGAATCTCACTGTGACCCAGCTGCTCGTTATTGAAAAATTCCAACGCTGGATACTGAGGGCAAGAAAACCTGACCTCCTGGTACTGAAAAGGTTACAATCTCTAAGAAACTGCTGGATTAGACAGACAAGGAAAATCTGGAGAAAAGCCATGTCTGGTGCTCTCTGTTTCGGCTGTCTTTGGCCGAGAGAGGGATGTTTACGCAGGATTTAATTAGCAGGTATCAGGCCCAGATGATTGTTGAGACTATTTGCTCAGCAAACCTACGGGTCTCAGCCAGTCTTCAAAAAATGAGCCTGAATCAGAAACCGAACGTTGGTTCTATTTCAAGTTTCAGATAATAAGAACATCACCAAAGAGGAGGCGATTGGCTTTGGAATACTAACATCTTGCATAATTTACTTTCAAAATGGTCTACTTTTGTACCAGTAACAAAAGATGGAACGTAGCCAAGTATAAATTTCAACTTGTAAAGTATCCCTATCCTCCTTGTTGCAAATAAAAGCTGCAAAAAACAAGATGTACTGTAAAGCATTTGGATTGCAACACAACCGTTGGGTTAGAAAACGTGAAAAGACTGTAATGCCGTCAAGGGATGCTGCTGGTATTGTGAACCATGGGAACCATTGAGAGTCATTTCAATACAGCAACAACATCCTCAGACTGCCTTAAAGTCCTCAACTCACTCCAACCCAACTGGTTGCGGGCTTCAAATTATTTTTTTGAACTTGGCTCTTGTCACTCTCACTAGAATCTTTCTAAAACTAGATTGCTATACACAAAGCAGAGAAGACAATAAATGCGTCATAAATATTCAGGTAATATTTTCAAATTGCAATGACCTTTTTTCCCTTGATTCTCATTTTCCATTTTGCACCTTCCTTGCAGCATATTTGAATCCCTTTATATACAGGAAAAAGCATTCTCACATACTGTCAGCCATATACATTCTGCCTTAGAGCCTGGCTTTGTGACAACCAAAATGAACCTTCAGAGCAGTTTCAGTTGTATTTTCTGATTCTCGTAAAATATTTCTTCCAAAAGGGAATTGTCTGTGAAGTTTGACTTTTTACATAGTATTACAGGAAAAGGAATGATATACAGGATTAATGAAGAAAGCCATCAGTTATGTTGAGTCACATAACAGGAAGGACCAACGGTCTGTCTCAAAAATGATTCACTGGGCAAAACTGAGCAATAGCCTTTGTCTATTACGGTACAGATAGAAAGAGGAAAACCACAATTGCTGGAAAGAAAATAAGAGAAAATGCTTGAAACGCACACTAGGTCAGTCAGCATCTGAAAGATTATGTGTAACCTTCATAGGAACTTCAAACTCTGATGTTCAAGTGTTAACCTAGCTTTCACTTTAGACACTATTGATCTGCTGTACCTTTGCAGCACTTTCTGTTTTCATTTCACATTATACATAGGAACAGGAGTAGGCCATTGAGCCCCTCGAGCCTATTCTGCCATTCAGTGAGATCATGGCTGATCTGTGATCTAACTCCATATACCCGCCTTTGGCCCATATCCCTTAATACCTTTGGTTAACAAAAATCTATCAATCTCAGATTTAAAATTAACAATTGATCTAGCATCAATTGCCGTTTGCGGAAGAGAGTTTAAAACTTCTATCACCCTTTGTGTGTAGAAGTGTTTCCTAATTTTACTCTTGAAAGGTCTGATTGTGCCCCCTAGTCCTTGACTCCTCAACCAGTGGAACTAGGTTCTCTCTATCTACCCTATCTGTCCCCCTTAATATCTTGAAAACTTCAATCAGATCACCTCTTAACCTTCTAAATTCTAGGGAATACAACCCTAATTTGTGTAATCTCTCCTCGTAATTTAGCCCTTGTAGTCTGGGTATCATTCTGGTAAACCTACGCTGCACTCCCTCCAAGGCCAATATATCCTTCCTAAGGTTACAATTAAACATTTTAATCAGCTTGGGAATAATGTGCAGTACCTTTGAGAAACATAGGGCTAGATTTTCAGTATAGACAGTTTTGGGGCGCTAACCTTAGCGCCCGCCCGAAGTTAGCGCCCGCCCCAAAGTAGCGCCCCGTTGCTGGAAATTCAGTGGCTTCGCCCTAAGAGGTTGGTGGAGCGCTAAAAGAGGCGTTCCGCAACTATCTTTAGGCGCTAAGCCGGCGGTGCAGAGCGCAACACCCGAGCGCGGGCGCAGCGCACGGCAGACACTCTGGTGCCAGTGAGCTCTTAAAGGGGAAGGGTGCATGTGTTTTTTTCAAAGGCAGAGTCTGGGGGGGAGAGGAGGAGGAGGAGGAGGAGGAGGTGGAGGTGGTGGTGGTGGTGGTGGTGGCCGGAAACATAAATACACCGTTCACAACACACTGGATCCTTCCACACAACACATGCAGACTGCCTTTTATAGTGCAGGAGGAGTGCCCTTTAATTTGCGCTCCCCAGGGTGTGTTGCGTTCCATTTTACAAACGCTCTGGACGCCAGCCGCACAACGGGGCGGTCCGACTGAAGTTTGGATTCGGGGCGGCCAAAGGGCGTTGCACGAGGATGTGACGTCATTTTCTGCGCGCGCATCCGGGCGGCCGCTAAACTTTGCGCCGGCGCTAACGGGCAACTTAATTTGGGGCGGGGCGCAAACTGCGCTGCGCCCGGGTGCTACACGCATAGCGCCCGAAAATCACTTCTCTTAAGGCGCTAACTGCTGGCGCAAGCAACTGAAAATCTAGCCCATAGTTTTTATTGTATATACTTTCATTAATAGATTTGTCGAGGCTATATGAATTATTTTCCATTTCCATTGTAACATGCCACATTATAACGGTCGCAGCATTTCATCCTTGCTTATATCCCACACAATGTGGAGCAGTGAGCTGGCCTCGTTGGATAATGAAGGGCCTCTGGTGTCAAACTATTGTACCCCTCAGTGTACCTCAACATTTACATTTCTCGATGAGGTTTGTTTAATTACAGTCTGAGCCTTTCTTCATTTCTTCAACAAATATCTGCTCGTCGCTGTCTGCCGATAAATTTGAAACTTTTTTTTGGCAGGCAAATAAAACCCAGAGCCAGCATCGCTGGCACCAGCTATCTAAGCAGTGTTAAATGAACTCAAAGGCAAATCCAACACCGATCTCCCCAAAGTAAAAAAATAAACTGGAGGCTACTTCAGAGTCCAAGCTATTTAAACAAAAAAAAAAGGCTTCTCGACTCTTTTTTTGCAGATTTGTTTTTCACAAGTAGGCGCTGCTAATTCAAGCAGTCGGCGATTGGCGCTTTCCAGTTGGACATGATGGTGCACGTGTAGCAATGATATGAGGGCTCACAGCTGTTACTATGTACTGAAGGGGACTGCTGGGGAAAGTGGTAGTGCCAGCGCTTGGCAACACAGCACAGGGTGTGTAGCTCAGGAGCATGGATCCGTGTGGAAGATTACAAGAGCTTCATTACACTGGCTGCTACAGTGCTGTAGAATCTCAACATTACACTGTGTCTCTTGTTAAAACATTGCACACGTACGTGGTTTTTTTTAAATGCAAGATTTGGATAAATTTTTTCCCTGCCAAGTGGAGAGAATTTAATTAGCAGCTGATTTGTTTGAAAAGACAAGATATTAAAATTCATTAATGAATATGTAAGTGACAGTGGTAATTATTGTGTGCCATGTTCTCCTGTATTCGTACCAGTTAACTAAATTCACTGAGGTTGCGTTATAGAAACCTCCATCATGTATCGGTGGCGATAAAAGTATTCGTGCTTCAATACTTCTACTGATGAGCCTCATCCTAATACACTAGCAAGCAGGTGAAGCTGACAATAAAGTAAAATGTTAATAGTGGAATTATTCCCTTAGATCTAAACTAAAAATTATGATCGAGTTGTGCAGAAAATAGTTTTTAACTTTTCCCATTGTTTGCTGTCAACGAACAGTGAATAATGTTACTGGGTTCTCTCTCTCTCTCTCTTAGGCAGTCCCTCGGAACCGAGGATGACTTGCTTCCACACTAAAAGTGAGTTCTCAATGCGGGACCTGCAGTCTCTGTCACAGGTGGGGCAGACGGTGGTTGAAGGTTGAACAGGGAGCTCCTTTACTGTGCAACTCTATCCTTGCCCATCCCTTGCCATCTTTTGCCCTTTCTCCCCCAATCTCCTCCCTTCCACTGTTTAAGTTCCACAGGCACTGATAATGGGTGCATTTTAGCCCTAACTACAACTTCAAGCAGCAAGTTTAAAATTACCTGGTCCCACTGCCCATCCCCCGACCATGCTTGCTCTTTGTTTTCATCAGTGAGCACTGGATCTTTGCTCAAATCTGGCTTTCAAGTCCCTGGACTTCTCTGGACACCCATTACTGAGCTAACAATCAGGGCAATATAATGTGAACACTGCAGTCAATAAAAAAACCAACACAAAATGTATCTCCTAATTTTAGAAGAACAGGAACATTAGCATAGTGGTTATGTTACTGGACTAGTAATTCAGAGACCTGTACTAATGATCTGGAGACATGAATTTAAATCCCACCACAGCACCTGGGGAATTTAAATTCAGTTAATTAATAAATCTGGAATAAAAAGCTAGTATCAAAAATGGTGACCATGTAACTACCAGATTGTCGTAAAAAAAAACCCATCTGGTTCACTAATGTCCTTTAGGAAATCTGCTGCCCTTACCTGGTCTGGCCTATATGTGACTCCAGACCCACAGCAATGTGGTTGACTCTTAACTGCTCTCTGAAATGGCCTGCAAGCCACTCAGTTGTATAGGGGTGGGCAATAAATGCTGGGCCTGCAGCGACGCCCACATCCTGTGAATGAATGGGAAAAAAACTGTCCCATCCTTTATTTCTTCTGTGTATTTTAAAACTGAGAGGTAATATTATTGCCAGGAACTTTAATACACAATCTCAAAATGGCCCGTTCTTGTTGATTCAACAAATTATCTGACTTTGAGCGCACTGGGTGGGTTTGTTTGAAGAAGGTCTTGTATTTTCCTTGGAAGACAACAAGCTAAAGGTTGATGTGTAGGAGAATTTTTTAATGCAAAATGCCGTTTGTGCAGCAGCTTTGCTGGCCAGGTTTATCTTCGCTCATTTAGGTACTCTGATGAATATCCTGGAACACAGTAATATTAACCTGGTGACCACTGTGCTTGCTGACATTCCTTTATACAAGCCTTTCCATACCTCGGGAGCCTACTGTCAACAAGGGCAGACGTCAATGATGAAGCCCAACACCGCCTTCAGTGTGCCAGTGCAGCCTTCGGTCGCCTGAGGAAGAGAGTGTTTGAAGACCAGGACCTCAAACCCGGCACTAAGCTCATGGTCTACAGAGCAGCAGTGATACCCGCCCTGCTGTATGCCTCAGAGACATGGACCATGTACAGCAGGCACCTCAAAGCACTGGAGAGGTACCACCAACGCTGCCTCCGCAAGATCCTGCAAATTCATTGGCAGCATAGGCGCACCAACGTCAGTGTTCTTGCTCAGGCCAACATCCCCAGCATCGAAGCTCTGACCATGCTCGATCAACTCCGATGGACGGGCCACATTGTCCGCATGCCCGATACGAGACTCCCAAAACAAGTCTACTCGGAGCTCCGGCACGGCAAGAGAGCCCCAGGTAGGCAGAGGAAACACTTCAAGAACACCCTCAAAGCCTCCTTGAAAAAGTGTAACATCCCCACCGACACCTGGGAATCCCTGGCCCAAGACCACACAAAGTGGAGGAGAAGCATCCGGGAAGGCGCCGAACACCTCTAGTCTCTTTGCCGGGAGCAAGCGGAAGCCAAGCGCAGGCAGCGCAAGGAGCGCACGTCAACCCAAGCACCCCACCCACCCGCCCCTTCAACCACCGTCTGCCCCATCTGTGACAGAGACTGTAGGTCCCGCATTGGACTCATCAGTCACCTGCGAACTCATTTTTAATGTGGAAGCAAGTCATCCTCCATTCCGAGGGACTGCCTAAGAAGAAGAAGAAGAGGATACAAGCCATGTAGGTTCAAATGCAACTCTTAAAGAATTCACAATCCAAAGCATTTTCTATTGCTTCAGAGTGTAAAAGTTACAACAGCTAGCAACTGTTAAACCAATAGCTGGACTATCCCTTGCATTGTCAGAATTTTGGAATCAGAGGACCAATCTTTTCCATATTAAAACTTGGTTTGTCAGTTGTGTACTGCACTACCTAACTTTATTGCAATTTTCTTAAGGATTTTAATTTAATCACAAAGCCAATGTGTTCATATGTCTGCTTCATTAAATCAATAGGTCAAATCAGACAAACTAATTTAAACCATTAAAATATTCACTTAAACTTATAACATATCAATGCTGCAACTTACTGATGTTGTATAAAGATTACATGGCAACTTTCCTTATTATTGAATCTAACTTGCAGCCTAAGTGACCAACCACACTGAGCTTGTTCTCATCCATGCTGTACCTCCACTCGAATGGTAGATTTTTCTTTGTAGAAATCTTTCTTTCAATGGTAGCAATTTCACTTTGCGAATTGGGCAGCTCTCCACAAATCTTGGTAGTTATGGTAGTTATTAAGAGAACTCGATTTCTTCTTCTGCCCTAACTGGCAAAAACTTTGAAACCAGTAGCTATTTACAGTTGGCAACAAAAAAACGGGATGAATATAATATTGCCGTACCATGTGGCCACTGGAGAGAGCACTCGGCATCACATTCAAACACTCCAAATTGTTCAAATGGGTGACAAACCAAGCTTCTTAAAGCTTCGAATCTGGTAGTTAGACCAACAATGCAGCAAGTGATGATCGTAGCCTACTGATCCCAGTACCATAATATAAGACTTCAACCTCTTTGTCGTAACTCATCGTGGCATGCCATAACTTTATTTCTGTAGTGCAGTACACAACTGACAAACCAAGTTTTAAATTGGAAAAGATTGGTCCTCTAACAGGACTAGACAGACTAGATGCAGGAAGGATGTTCCCTATGGCCGGGGAGTCCAGAACCAGGGTCACAGTCTAAGGATAAGGGGTAAGCCATTTAGGACAGGGATGAGGAGGAATTTCTTCACCCAGAGAGTGGTGAACCTGTGGAATTCTCTACCACAGAAGACAGTGGAGGCCAATTCATTAAATATATTCAAGAAGGAGTTAGATATATTTCTTAAGGCTAAAGGGATCAAGGGATATGGGGAGATGGCAGGGACAGGGTACTGAATTTGGATGATCAGCCATGATCTCATTGAATGGTGGAGCAGGCTCGAGGGGCCGAATGGCCTACTCCTGCTCCTATCTTCTATGTTTCTATGTTTCTATATTTGAAAGAATAAATCTGTTCTCCAAGAACAATTACTTTTTATTAAATATCCCCACCCTTCTAATGCACATAACATTCATTCATATTATATAAGGCTGCCAATGTTACCAATCAACATACTCCTTAAAATAGGCTGCCATGTCCCCTTGGCTGTCAAGCGATGAATGTCACACTGCAGCTTGAACAACAAGAAGTCTTTCGGCAAATTAGCAAGGCGCACTATTTGATAACATTCTTGTCTGAATGTAATGTAAACAGGGGTTTCTGGTTTGCAGTAGCCTTCAGATCCAATCATACCACTATGGCTTTACACAAAATTCATTTCTAAACATAAAGGAAACATGAGGAGCCCCGAGGTTAAACAAAAATTATATCACATTTGGTGAATAACTAAATGTTAAAAGTCAGGAGAAAATAACAAGTTCAAACCACATCAATGAGCAGATTGGTTCTGGTGACATCTCTGTGAAATGTCTTTCTTCAAAGTGCCTTCTGTTCTCAATTATGAGATAATGTCCATGAAATATAAGCAATGTAATAAAGAATTAAAGATGGACAAACCAAGCACAATTTTCTGTCAAATTATTTCTGTAGTTTTGTTAAACCGTCTGGTTTGGGGGCAGAGCATGGAGACTACCAGCTAATGCTTCAATCTGAAAGCATCTGGGCATCGTGGATCAGCTGCATTTCTGCTGGTCGCATCTGCCTGAAATAGTCTTTATATCTGTTCTCCATCCAAAAACCAGCAATCTATCAAAATGAAAGTTTTTGAAGGTGAAGTGCGACTTCCCCTTTGCTTTCACTCTTTGCAGAATTGCAGGCAGGCTTTGCCGTGGTGATTTATAGAGAAAACTATTTTCCCTGACAGGATGTGAATGAACCAAAGGCCAGGGATTACTGCTGAGATTAGCATGAAACATTTATTTGAATTTCTGATCAGCAGGGTTCTTCAAAAGGACCAGGGAGAGATTAGCAGGTGTTATGCAAAAAAGCTTTTGTGTTACAAAGTTACGCTAGCAAAACAAATATGTCTTTCACTTTGATGAGCTAGATAGGAATTTGTGAATGTTGCTATAGAAACTCAACAGGCCTCAAGCTATGCAGCTAGGCCCTTTCACAAGCAGTGTAACATTGGAACTATTAGATCCAATCTATCTCATTTTATTCTGTTACAACCCAATGTAAGCTACCATGGAGGGTTCATCAAGTAGAATGTTATGGTATTCTAAATACTAAAGGACATTTTTACCATCTATTTTGTTCTACCTTAAATAGATCATAATTGATTTTTTAAAATCTCCTCTGTATGATCACTCTTCTGAGAATGGGTAAGAATAATAACAAACACATCATAAATACAATTAACAGCACCAAAATACTTTCCTCTTGAACTAACGCCCACACGAGCAGTGGCACAAGCTTGTTTTGGGTGATAAATATACTACATCACCAATTAAGTGTTTTCTAAATAGTAATTAGTACCATAAAAGTTACATTACTTCTCAAGTGGTGGCCTCTGTAAGCAATAAAAAAAACCTCCTGCCTTCTAATATGTTCTTACATCCAAGTGATTAAAACATGTTTTACAAACAAATTACTATTCCCACATACATGCAGAAATTAGTGTTGCAAATCAGGTTGCTAGTCCAAGAGATAAAATACAAGGTTATGCGGTGCTTTCCAATGTTCAATGTAAATGTTTAACTGTTGTAGATTTTCTATGTGAAGCAGACCTCATAAGTGATGAAATTATACAAGGTGATCATGCAGCATAAACTGTCCATAACGCTTGTACATTCTGATAAATGTTGGCGAGTAGCAGGGGATTGCCTTATGACCAATCAACAGAACAGCTTAGCGCATCCACCAGATGGCTAAAAATACATTTACCTGCAATTTAATAAATATTCAAGTGTCCTTCAGACATGGTGCTGTGATTACAGCTTGCTGCATGGAAAAGTGGTGAACTTTCTTTCTACGTAGCACCCGATGAAGTTGAGAAAAATTTCTGATTTTTCTTTGAAAAGACATTTTTTCGGTATTATAAAGAGCTTTTGGAGATAAATATTTATGGTACCCTATAATTCATTGCCAAGATAGGCTTGTGGCCAATACAGCTCTAAGAATTTAATACTTGATCCTGATGAAGGGAGGAAGGTGATAGGCAGCTCACGTGATATAATGGGGAGAATAAAGTCTTCTTCATGTTTGCAATATTCTTCATGCTTAGATTACGATATAATGGTTCATGTGGCTGTTTCCTTTTTTATTTACTAACAATGATAAATAAACTTTCTTATCCTTAAGATGTTTGAATCATTGGCCACATACTATGCTTTAATCACCTTCGTTCTCCGATTCCAGTATAAAACCAGCTGTGACATTCATTAAAAGAAATTCTAAATAAAACTTCAATTAATAACAAAATTATTTTATAATAAATACAATATGCTACAAAGGGCACTGAAATATGATTTGTTTTTGTTTTCATTTATGAGATAGGCCATAAACCATTTACTTGCGACTCAATTGGTCATGAATTACAGGATGGCCTCACTGCTAGAAATAAATATCATTTTCAATGTTCGCGGTAGTAGATTTTCTGTACCGTTCATTCCATTTCTATCACAGGTGTAATTTTCTATCACAGGTGTAATTTTGGACAGGAAACTAGTATCAGTTCAGTCAAAGGGGAGTGTTTTCTCTACAAAGTACTCCTTACATGTTATTTGAAAAATGAAAGTACTTGTGACCAATTTTATTCCCTTTACTCGCCTTCTCTCTAAAAAGCAGTGATGAAGTGATGAGATGTTGCTCCGTTCAGCATCCCCTATCGACGATGTTGCCTGGACTGGGGAATTTTAGCTATGAGGAAAGATTGGATAGGCTGGGGTTGTTTTCTTTGGAACAGAGGAGGTTGAGGGGGGACCTAATTGAGGTGTATAAAATTATGAGGGGCCCAGATAGAGTGGATAGGAAGGACCTATTTCCCTTAGCAGAAGGGTCAATAACTAGGGGGCATAGATTTAAAGTAATTGGTCGGAGGGTTAGAGGGGATTTGAGGAGAAATGTTTTCACCCAAAGGGTGGTGGGGGTCTGGAACTCACTGCCTGAAAGGGTGGTAGAGGCAGAGACCCTCGTCACATTTAAAAAGTACTTGGATATGCACGTGAAGTGCCGTAACCTACAGGGCTACGGACTGAGTGCTGGAAAGTGGGATTAGGGTGGATAGCGCTTTGTCAGCCGGCACGGACAAAATGGGCCGAATGGCCTCCTTCTGTGCTGTAAATTTCTATGATTCTATGATTCTACCTCAGTAATTTTTTATGTATCAGGCTATTGAACCGCTTAAAATGCATTAATGCTGCCCTCATCAAATACCTACACATATGAATTTTGCAGCACACATCACTAGACAGCAATTATGGCTGAAGCTGGATCCTTCCTGGCTTGCATGATTCAGCATCACGCTACACAGCGCATTTAGTCACTTCAAAAATGAAGAAACTGACAAATACTTTGGTTTTAATGTCTTACTTGTTTCCTGCCATAGCAACTTACTACTTCAGGCCTTCACGCATTCTAGTGATGTACACCAGGGGTGTGGCTTGCTTTTATCCCAGTGTGGCTCAGCCATTTCAACGGGAGGCAAAACTTCACACTGGCTTGGATGCCAATCTAGAGACATCCAAGCAGGGACGTGTCAGAATTCAATGGGTGCTGCTGTCCATTCAGCCAGCACTAGCTTTTCCCAAATCTGGCTCTGATGTTTGCTCATGATTGAGACCAATGCAAGATGTATGTGGGCTGCCCTCATGATATATGTCATTGGAGGAGCACAGGGTATGAGCAAAGAACCAAAATGGAGGACCTAAATGGCAGATCAAAGTACTTCCTATGATTTTCTTTTCAAATAATGTCGATGGGGAGTACTTTGTACAGAATGTAATCTTGCCTTTCCTGTTCCGTTGAGTTGCTGAAGCAATTAAACAAAGGCAATTAAAATACTTCACAATGTCATGAAAATGCAGTCTTGACGCCAGAGTGTTACACACCACACAAAATTTCTATTTTGACTGGAGAATGTACAGTAACTTTTCTGTATGAGTTTTATGTTCTCAGACACACGGTATAAGCTATTTGTATGATATGTTTCTGTATTGATTACCTTAACTAGATGCAGTGTCGTTCTGACTGATGGACTAATGGCAGGAACCAAAGCCCCTGTATACAATCCACAGTAAAACGTTTTAAATAGCAGTGATACAGAGTTATTTATCCTAATTGCAGTTTGGAATGAAGACTCCATTTTTGATCATGGAGTTTTCCCTGGCTACTGAGGTGACTTACATAGAGCTGGTACGAAGGCCAGGGTACGAATCTCCTGTTCTTTTTGTAAGGGATAAGAACTCAGCATATTCACCAGACTAGTAATATATCACTCAGCAAATTAACTAGAAGTGCTAACACTGGAAGGGCACATTCAGTTTAGATCATACTGATCTGAACAGAATTTACTCTTTATGGGCTACACGATAAACATGAAAAATGAAGAGATGGATATGGATGGCAGATAGCTGGATGTGCACAAACAAATACATGAAACACTCGTCAGTAAAAATATATTAACTGGTACCTTCTTTTGTGACCCACCCTTTTTTTAGGCAGACAAATATAATTGGTTGATCAACGTACCAAATTCATGCACCTGCGCTCCATTCTAAACCCACCTTTCACAAAACCTGAAAGACTTGTGAAGAGTTGGAGACTGTTAACTTACAAAGCACTGACATCTGCCTCCTTTATTGCTCTAACTGATCCTCCTCTGCTGCTTCCACTTGGCAGATTATAAAGGTACCTTTGTCAATTTCTCCACTTTGGGCTGGTCAGAAAGGGATATTCACGCAATGTCAATTTGGCGTCGTAGTCTTTCAGAAGAATATGAAGCTGTGCCGGTTATGGAGGGCTAGTGACCCATTAGCGTTGTAGTAAACAAAAGCCCACAGAGATATTCAACAATACAATAGGTTAAAGCTATATAACCATTACTTTTGATCCCATGAAGCTTAGGCATTGTTCAGCAATTTTAGGAACATGACACAGTGCAGACGTGGTGCTGAGTGTTTCTAACCTTCCACGCTTGTCATCATGCAAGCTGCAAAACACACTGTATAGAAATACGTGGCAGATGAATGAATGAATGAATGAATAGGCAGGTAAATAAATACACAAATAAATAAATTGCTTTTACCAGTTCAGTGCAAAAAATACACTTAAATGAGAAGGAAAGTCCAGGGTGAGCACTCTGAATTAAGTGTGTGCATCTCAAATTGTGATATTTTCTCCCTTATTTTCTCAGCAAATTTCTCCCCCGCCCCTTTAAAGACACAGGCTCCTTACTGGAATGCAGTTCCACAGGCGCCAGTCACCCTCCACAGTGCCTTGCCCACGTGACCATTACTAATCATGTGTGAAAGGTGATGGTGAGTGCTGGTGGGCTATCCTACTGTGGAAGGGTTTACCAATCCTTTCCTTGTCCAATATTCAGACAAAAGTAGTTGGAACAAGGGTTCCCTGGATAGTGGGCAGGAGTGAGAACCACGGCCTTCCCTAACCCAGGGACGCCGAGGGCAATTGTAGTGCCCTACCAGTGCGCAGATCAGTGAGCTCAGCACAGGCCAGATTACAACTAGAACCTTCGTGATCTGTTTGGCTCACCAGATAAACTCACTGCTCAGTACAGACCAAGAGTACGTTTTTACCCTGTTATTTTAACTAATAGGAACTGTATATTTTGCCTCAAGCAACCAAGTGATACAAGCATGCCATCTTTGTAAGCATTGAAGTGTATCAAAAGTATAAAGCATTAACCTTGTAGTTTTACAGCCATTTTGACATTGTGATATTTTCATAGCCTCAACTCCTGCAATTAAAAGCTTAGGTGTACTCTGAGTTGGAGCTATCATAATGAAGAAAGCAAACACTTCTGCCTGCATTAAATAAATGTTACCTATTTCAACATCAATATCGCTCTATTGAACGCTGCTAAAATGTGTTTGCTTTGTAGTCTTTGCTTTCAATGTTTAAAAACACAGTGAGAATTGCACATGGTGTAACCTCCATTATCTGCCATCACCGAGAAGCCCCTCTCCCCAAACGGGCAATGGAAATTGTTGGATAATGAAAAAGAGTGTCCAAATTTTGGCTTCACACATTAGTTCAAGCAATACTCTGAGCAAAAAGGGATGAAGGCAATTACCATACAAACAACAAAAGAATTATTATGTAGTTTTATTCAATTAAAAAAAAATTGAACATGACAAAAGAAGTTGTACAATGAGGCAACGGACTGTGCAAGACTTTACCCTGAAAATGTACAACTGAAAAACTTTAGGTTAAATAAATCACTCTTGTACTGCATATAAAAGTTCCAATCCCGTGAAATCGGTGTTTTACATCGGCACTCTACTAAACCTTGAAAACCACAGTCAATTTATTTTTTGCATTGCAGATAAGATGTAGGCCCAGGTTTTCTGCTTCTGCCTTCATCAGCCCAGAGTTTTCTACCCATGACATTGAATGGAAAGAGAAGTGCAGGCTGGCGGGCGCAGAAGCGGAAAGCCACGGCAGCAATATTTACAGCTTATGCTCAGGGTGGTTAGAAGCGATAACAAATGAGGAAATATTCTTTTGTTTTTCAAACTGCTCCAAATCCATTCTACGATAGTATTTTTAAGGCCATTAAGGCCAGAGGCGAGATGAGTTGTTCTTTTAACGCAGCGAGTTGTTATGATCTGGAATGCGCTGCTTGAAAGGGCGGCGGAAGCAGGTTCAAATAATAACTTTCAAAAGGGAATTGGATAAATACTTGAAGGGGAAAAATTTGCGTGGCTATGGGGCTAATTGGATAGCTCTTTCAAAGAGCCGGCACGGGCACAATGGGCCAAATAGCTTGATTTTGTGCTGTACCATTCTATGAATCTGTGATAATAATAATAATTAATGGGCTGAGTAAACTAGTTGCCGGTGTTATGCACCAGCAAATGCCTCTGCATTTTAAAGGCTGCACAGGAACTTCTTTAGGGTCAAGTTTTTGGAACTTTGCTTCAGGTTCAGTTAAATTTGAGTGCCTGGAATCCAATGCCTAATTTCAGTTTCTCGTAACTGAATGTCAGGCCCTCATAAATGACAAGAACTTGTATCTTCAGCCAGTCAGGCTGGGTGCTGAATATACAAGCACTCAATCCTAAAATTCAATACCATGCAGGCTAAACCAGTCACTTACAACCACTGCAAAGACCAGTTATTCATAGATAGGTCACATAAAATTAGTTTATTTCAACTCCTCAATTAGTGCAGTAGTATTTCTGCACTAAAATAAGATTTTATCTTATTTACATCAATACAAAGCCTCCAAGTTTCACTCCAGGGCTTAAGCACATAAACTAGGCTGACACTTCAGTGCAGTACAGAGGGAGTGTTGCATTGTCAGAGGTACCGCCTTTCGGATGAAGCGTTAAACCAAGGCCGTGCCTGCCTGTTCAAATGGGTGCAAAGGATCCCCAGGCACTATTTGAAGAAGAGATGGGGTGTCCTCCTGGGATCCTGACCAATATTTATCCCTTAATCAGTACCACCAACACAAGTTACAGGAAACTTTGGTTTATCCGGAGGTTGTATGTCCAGAATACTCAATCTAACAGAAAAAATCAGGAGCCGTTTTCTATAAGTATTTTTAGTACTCGTTTTTTTTTCCCAGTCAGGCACTGCAAGGTCTGTAGCTATAGCAACAGCTTCAGCTAGAGACACTTGCAGCTGCAGCCGACTCTTTAGAAGCTGTTGCTAAGCAACAGTGTTTGTTGTCAGATACGGAGATGAAAACCTCCATATGCTTCAACATTAAATTTGTATGTCCAGCAGTTTTGATAGATCAGCAACACGCCGGTCCCGTCGGTGCCAGATAGCACAAAGTTTCCTGTAACTGGTCCTTTATCTCATTGCTGTTCATGGGACCTTCCTTTGCAATAATTGGCTGCCACTTTTCTCGAAATAGCAACAGCGAAACTTCAAAATTTGTTTGTTAGCTGTGAAGCAGTTTGGGGATGTCCTGAAAATATGCAAGGTTGTAAGTTCCTTTCTTTATCAATCAGTTTATTCTAAGAACAATTAGAAAGATTAATTTGAAGAAATCTGTGGATTTCTTTCATCGTGTTTTCTGTTCAAATAGTGAAATCTACAGAAAATAATCTCCGCTAATGTTGTAAAAGAATGGATCGGTGTATGTGTCATCGCTCAAAGGATTAAAACATCTTTTCTGGTCTAGTTTTTTTTAAACACACAATTGAAAGTGCTGAATTACCATTTAAAATGTAATTGACTGTCCGTATGGAGTGACAGTTTAAAAAAGCAAACCTCCCCCAATATGCTATACTATATATCATAATGGCTCTTCATTTTTAATTTATGTGTATTTGAACTCTCACTGGTTATTTAAAATAAATAATATCCAGGGAAGGAGAGCAATTAATTAAAATTCGCACACAGGTTTGGTTCTCTAACATTTTTATAATTTGCTAATCATTAGGAAATAAGTATTATCAGATATTACTTAAATAATTGCTTGTGTCTTACAATCAATCATTTGCTAATCCTGTAATAACTGCTTCCATAATAATCAACCAGTTAATTAAATAACTTTTGTATATTTTAATGGTAACTTAATTGATTTGGGCTATCTCTGAAATTCCGTGTAAATTCAATTATTAAAATTGCAAGTAAAATGTATCTGATTATTCATACTTGTGCACTTACATTACAAGGACGGAGCTCAGCGTATTATAGTGCAAAACAATTTAACACAACAAAATGCCTTGAAAGCAGTTGAAGCTGAAAGTGGATAATGAGCTCTGGCTTGCTAACCACATGCACACGAAAAATGTCCTGCAGGGATTTTTTTCAACATGTAATCTAATTATGGCCTTTAAACTATTAACAACCTGGATTTAAGCATATTGAACCCAATGATGCACTGGATAAAATAACCCAGATTCAGTAGCAATTGATGGAGATATTTTGCATTGATATATTAGTGGTGGGAAATGATGCCTATACAGCAAAACTGATACAAAATGAAATTCATTCAGCATGGGTTTTTTTTTTGAAGTAGAGGTTTGGAAGTTTTGTGTGGGTTAAAAAGACAATCAGAGGTCGCTCATAACTGAAAAGTGATTCTTGATGTCTTCAAAATAAAATCAGCGTGCAATATATTGGAATGCATACAGATCTGAGAACCACAATAATGGTTCAGCAAACTTATGCAGATGATCCCTCTTCAGAAGCAAGTTTGGTTCGCCAACTTAATCAGCTCCTAGAGAGAGAATCTCATCGATTGAGACATGAACGTCAGCCAAAAAGCTTCTTTACATGCTGCAACCAACTACTGTCCCAGTCATCAGGAAATGAGGACTGTGTTCAGTCTCCATGTGCTCTGACTTAGACAAGAGTTTCAAGCAAGTGGATTATAAAAAAATAAATGATCAATTAATTAGGAATTCCATATCCTCTCATGCCAAACACATAATTCATTGTACATGATCACTTTAAAGCTTACATTTAAGTCACCGATTGATATCCCCCTAGGAACTAATGTACTCTTATGATTCATCTTTGATTATGTGCATTCAAAACAGTGCTTAGCACCCGTATGTGTAACTTTATAGTGGGTCGGCTTCCCTGAACATGTATAATTTTGAGGATTGTTTTCAAATTTTCTGCTTAAAAATAGTCATGCTACAGTTTCTCCCAAAAAGTTAAATGGCGGGGGGGGGGGTTTTGAAAGCTCAGTTCAAAGTCAGCAAAATAATTTTGTTGCGAATCTTTTCAGTTGTTTTTGTTCCAAAGCAAAGCTTTATGAGAAATAAATCAAACTAAACATTATTTCATGTTTTTGAATTTCAAACAATAATTTGAGCAAAATACATGTCCTCAAAGAAACCAGCAGCTTTATAGCATATCATCATGTCCCAGGTTAGCTGCCCCATAGAGTGCCTTTAAACAACTCTAGTTTTAATTGTTTTTCTTTCAACTGAGCCACGTCGGCCTGATACTTATCATCATGCTTTTGGAAATAGAAAGTAAATGTAAAAAATGTGTGAGGAGAATGAAATAAATCGGGGTGTTGCTAGATCAGGACAGGCAGTATGCTACTGTTGTCTAGCAAATGAGTGCACAGCTCTGAATTCAGCTGCGCATTATGGTGCATAGAGAACCAAATGAACAATGTGGAACATGGCTAAACTCAGCAGTCTATTATGCAACGCATTATGTTAGCAGCCACCAGGATCTGCAGCTGCAAATGGCAGCAAACAGGACGCAGACAATCCTTGTCAATCTTTTGAAAGCATTAATTAATCTGAAAATTTCACGCCCCTGCAATAATCTATTGTTGATTCATTGGCTAATTTACCTTGTGAAACAGCTGTTTCTGTACGTGTGAGGATGAGCGATGGGAGGTTTGCTACCCAGGCCCCAAATGATCTGCACAAGGGGAGGTCCTCTCTCCACCAGCCCCATATTGTCCAGGGCACCAGTGAGCTGCCCCAGGGTAGAGACCCTATTCTACCCAGGTGTCAGTTGCTTTTAATGGGCGTTTCCAGCTCCAGCAACACTTTCAATTCACTTCTGGAACCATGAAATGTGTCCCCAAAAAAATAGGCGGCGGCATTTGTGGCAACTAGAATTTAACTGACATGCCCTCTGGCTAGATGTTTTCTTCTGCCCAGCATGCTTACCAACTATAGCGCTTTTTAGGGGGTCCAGAAATCAATGCCACATCCACTACAATTCAGGGTCCCAAATGTGATGCCTAAGGGCAGGACCCATCAGCAGATCCCCAAGGCAAATTGGCAAAGGGATCAGGCTCCTGTTTGTACGCTCGAGATCCCTGTTGTTCAATTCAAATAACTGGTATTTGTATAAACTGAGGTTAGGCCCAATTCTCTCTACGTCCAGATATTTTCTTTGTTTGAATGGTTAAGAATGCACGCTTTTTTGAGTAAAATTACCATCATTTCTGGGTTTGGAAAATACACTTCTTTTACAAGGCACCAGTACAACAGGAAGCATTTGACTGTAGTAGCTTCAATGGTTCAGCTGCTATTTTCAGCTCCTGTTCTGACGTACAGGTACTGTAAATGGCTAGCAGAATAAACGTGATAACCAGTGCTTTAAATGTTAAGGAAATGCAAACTATGCCCATACAATAGAGTTCTATGCTGTTACATTATAGAGTTTAAAAGGACACAGATTTATCTGTCCTTATTTTTACTCTAATGCCTCGTACTTTGTGTCTCTGTCGTAGGCCATGTTACCGATTTAAAAACTGTGTTCATGAAGCAATAAAAAATGTTCCAATAAAAAAGCAGTAAAAACCCCAGTAAAAAAGAATTCTTCAATAATTCAGCGTTCACAGATAAATTAAAATATCAGGGAAAGTCAAAAAATGTAGGCATTGTGATGATGCATTGATTTACCAATGCACTATACCACAGACTGGTAAAATACAGTTGCGTATCCACAATTCTCTACCAAGGGAGGTCTAATCTTGGCTAAGATATTGAGGGAGATGCCAACTACAGGCTAAACAATTCCTCCACTGAGAGAGAAAGGAAAATCTGAGGGCAAGTCACTTGGAGCCACTTTGAATCCCCTTGTAAGCACATAGCTATAGAGTAGCATTGGCTGCTCACTGAGCACCTGACTATATCACTGCTTAAGGATCGATATGTGGGAGGATCTACCTAGATAGGGGGGGGGGAGAAAAAATTAAAACTGGATAGAAGTAAAAATAAAGAAATGATTTCGCCTCACTCACACATATAATAAACTGGTAACATTTTACCTTTTCTGGGTCTGGACCTGTTAAATGGATTGATATTACCGTGACATCTTCAGTAACAGTTCTGTTTACATTAGGATTTGCTTTCTGGGCTAACAACTGACGTTTTACCCTAATATAAGTAAGGTGCACACTAATATGAATAAGACTACGGAAATGGCTTTAACAGCTACAATAAGCATTCCAAACCACGGCTTTGATCTAGTAGCATAATAAAGTAGACAACCAAGAAGATTCATGTGCCATTACAAAAAGATTTTAGACCTTGAATAAAATAATTGATTCCTTCATGTGAACTATATAAGAGACTAAAAAAAATACAAATACTTCTGTTGAAACCTCAATGATTCACAAGCAAATAGTAACTTTCAGCAACAAAATATAGCCACAAAAAAAGATATTATAGGGTCGGCATATATTATAATGTTGACAAGACATAATCAAGAATGCTTTTCACAACTGTCTACCATCAAACGTGTGGAGAATTCAATCAGCGATCCCTGTACGCCAAAGCACAGCCAGTGACAGAAGGCATGAAATTGTAATTTCAGCTTGAAAAGCACCAATCAACACACCAGCAGCAGCCGGCAGGCTTTGCTGTATAAAATGGCCATCCTTCCCTTTAATGACAATATGGTATCAGTTAGCAGTCACCGCATTGTAAGCCATGCTATATTTTTCCCGGGATGACAATATATTAAAACAACTTATTTGTGCACTATTGCACTAAATATTCTTACTGTCAGGAACTAAAATGTTATACAAGTAAATCATTTTCTTCCTATTTGGAGAACACATTTAAAGCACATTTGCTGAAATATATTAGAATGAAGTAACTGATTGCAAAATACACAGAACCATTTTTTTTTTAATACAAAAATGGCAGAAGTTTTTTGACCCTATATTTCTTGTTCCCCTTCCACAGGTTATATTTGTTATATTTCATAGCACATTACATTTAAAAGTCCAACTTAACATACTTATAATAATAACAAATCGGTAACAATGCCAAATGTTGCTGAGGCATTGCACATTATGGTTCAAATTTTCAGCCTAACAATTAGATCTAGGACTCGCTAATTAAATATCATTCATTATACGTAGAAATGAGATTTTAAAAAAATCAAGAACTGCTTTTTGAAATAAGGTTATAGTTGGCCTCATCCATCATGTTTTTAACAAACCAATTTATAGTCAAGCGTATCTGCAAGCCAGTGTTATTACCTTGTCATCACTAGTTAAGGGTAAGATGCCTGGGCAAACCTGCGCTACGTATAGCTTTTATCTCATTAGTTTGCAGTTATTTGTCAGTCTCTTTGCTTAAGATAAAGTGCAGGCAAATAATCAGATTATGGAGGTTAACTGCTGCCAAATATCCAGCTGGTATGATCATAGCACACAAAATAATAAATAAAATGAACATAATTGCAGACACAACATGTTGTTTAATCATACAGCTACAACTGAAGCTACTTAGTCACATTCTAATTATCACTTGATGCCAATCTCCTTACGACAGCTCACAGGTGAATTCAAAAGGTATTTCTATTTCCAGCTAATGGAGGGAAAGTGTAATATACTAATCTCATTCCAATATTATAAAAATCGTCACACGCGCAGCAAAATAGGGATAAGTAGGAATGTTCTCATGTTACACAGAATGCATAATCAACACTATCAATTAAAACTGCATTACCTGAAACATTATACTTAACCAACTGAAGGAACTAACATCCTTGAAGACTAATATGAAAATCTGATGCAACAACAAAACTGTCACACACACTGACAAAAGAGGCAGAATTGAAGCATTTGGATAAAAAAGCATTTCCTGGTGAAACAAGTGAGTTTGAAAATTTAAGGGAACAATTAGTTTTACACCACGTTCTTAAGAAACAACCTTTAAGTTAATACTTTGGATCCCAACTCTATTAGAATTTAATTTCTTCCATCCCTTTCCGATTGTTTACCGAGTAAATTATACGTACACTGCAGCAAAGTTACTTTTGGTCTAATGTAACTTAGAATCTTCACATAAACAAAATTATGTAAACATACTTTCAACTATGATGCAGTTGCAAGACATTATCATCCAGAAGACCACCAGTATCTGGTCATTAAAAGAAGTTCATCTAAATAAAATGCATTAGCTATAATTGTAAATATTTCTAAAATGGTTGTTATTAACTTTCATCCATTCAGTGAGTTGTAAAAACTCCTACGGGCACATTTAGTATTAAACATAGGTTTACAGCAAGATCAGAGTCTGTCCTGAGTCATGGCCTCAGTCTGCCTGCCTGCCAATCTCTCATTTTCTTTCTCAGTTTCCTTTGTCTCTTCACCTAGTATAGGAGCTTCAAAACTTGTTACACTGTCCCTCTATTGTGTTCTTTGCTGCTCTGATTTTTGTGGTTACGAACATACGAATTAAAAGCAGGAGTTGGCCACTTGGCCCTTCGAACCTGCTCCGCCATTCAATAAGATCATGGCTGATCTGATTACTCCACATTCCCGTCTACCCCCGATAACTTTTCACCCCCTTGCTTACCAAGAATCTATCTACCTCTGCCTTAAAAACATTCAAAGACTCCGCTTCCACCGCCCTCTAAGGAAGAGAGTTCCAAAGACTCACGACCCTCTGCGAGAAAAAATTTCTCCTCATCTCTGTCTTAAATGGGCAACCCCTTATTTTTAAACAGTGACTCCTAATTCTAGATTCTCCTACAAGAGGAACCATCCTCTCCACATCCACCCTGTCCAGACCCCTCAGGATCTTATATGTTTCAATCAAGTCACCTCTTATTCTTCTAAACTCCAGCGGATACAAGCCTAGCCTGTCCAACCTTTCCTCATAAGACAACTCGCCCATTCCAGGTATTAGTCCAGTAAACCTTCTCTGAACTGCTTCCAGCGCATTTACATCCTTCCTTAAATAAGGAGACCAATGCTGTACACAGTACTCCAGATGTGGTCTCACCAATGCCCTGTATAACTGAAGCATAACCTCCCTACTTTTGTATTCAATTCCCCTCGCAATAAACGATAACATTCTATTAGCTTTCCTAATTACTTGCTGTACCTGCATAGTAACCTTTTGTGATTCATGCACTAGGACACCCAGATCCCTCTGCATCTCAGAGCTCTGCAATCTCTCACCATTTGGATAATATGCTTCTTTTTTATTCTTCCTACTAAAATGGATAACTTCACATTTTCCCACATTATACTCCATTTGCCAGATCTTTGCCCACTCACTTAACCTATCTATATCCCTTTGTAGCCTCCTTATGTCCTCTTCACAATTTACTTTCCTACCTATCTTTGTGTCATCAGCAAATTTAGCAACCATACCTTCGGTCCCTTCATCCAAGTCATTTATATAAATTGCAAAAAGTTGAGGCCCCAGCACTGATCCCTGTGGCACACTACTTGTTACATCTTGCCAATCAGAAAATGGCCCATTTATGCCTACTCTCTGTTTCCTGTTAGCTAGCCAATCTTCTATCCATGGCAATATGTTACTCCCTACACCATGAGCATTTATTTCCCGCAATAACCTTTGATGTGGCACCTTATCAAATGCCTTCTGGAAATCTAAGTACAGTACATCCACCAGTTCCCCTTTATCCACAGCACATGTTACTTCCTTAAAGAACTCCAATAAATTGGTTAAACATGATTTCCCTTTCACAAAACCATGTTGACTCTGCCTGATTACTTTGAACTTTTCTAAGTGCCCTGCTATAATGTCTTTAATAATAGCTTCTAACATCTTCCCTCGGACATCTTCCCTAGGACAGATGTTAAGCTAACTGGCCTGTAGTTTCCTGCTTTCTGTCTCCCTCCCTTTTTGAATAAAGGAGTTACATTTGCTATTTTCCAATCTAATGGAACCTTCCCCAAATCTAGGGAATTTTGGAAAATTAAAACCAACGCATCAACTAGCTCACTAGCGACTTCTTTTAAGACCATAGGATTAAGTCCATCAGGACCCGGGGACTTGTCAGCCCGCAGCTCCAACAATTTGCTCAGTACCACTTCCCTGGGGATTATAATTTTCTTGAGTTCCTCCCTCCCTTCCATTCCCTGATTTACAGCTATTTCTGGGATGTTACTTATATCCTCTATATAGTGAAGACCGATGCAAAATACCTGTTCAATTCAACTGCCATCTCCTTATTTTCCATTAATTCCCCAGACTCACTTTTTATAGGACCAACGCTCACCCTGTTAACTCTTTTCTTTTTTAAATATCTATAGAAACTCTTACTATCTGTTTTTATATTTCTAGCTAGCTTTCTTTCATACTCTAATTTTTTTCTCCTTATTAATCTTTTAGTCATTCTTTGCTGTTTTTAAAATTCTGTCCAATCTTCTGACCTGCCACCCATCTTTGCACAATTATATACTTTTTCTTTAAGTTTAATACTATCTTTAACTTTTTTAGTTAACCACGAATGGTAGGTCCTCCCCTTGGAATTTTTCTTTCTTGTTGGAATGTATATATTCTGTGTATTTTGAAATATCCCCTTAAATGTCTGCCACTGCAACTCTATTGACCTATCCCTTAACCTAATTTGCCAGTTCACTTTAGCTAGCTCTGCTTTCATGCCCTCATAATTGCCCTTATTTAAGTTTAAAATACTAGTCTTGGACCCACTCTTCTCTCTCTCAAACTGAATGTAAAATTCAATCATATTATGATCGCTGCTACCTGGGGTTATAGCAGGAAGAGCTTATCAAACTACTTTAGCTGAACTTCATTCATAAAAGTATGAATTATGCTTCTTGATTTACATCAATCTCTCAATATCTTCCATAGACCACCATTATAATGTCACTGCATATTGGGACAGTGCTAAATTATGCATATTAATCCTAATTTTTAAGTTTCACATCCTCAATAATGGCAAATGCAATCTAAGCATGTGGTGATTTCCAATAGGCAACACAGATCTATTGAATTGCTCAATAATGTATTGCAGCAGAGTCCTCCAGAGCTGTAATACAATAGCAAAATGCTGCGGATGCTGGAAATCTGAAATAACAACAGAAAATGCTGGAAGCACTCAGCAGGCCAGGCAGCGTCCGTGGAGAAAGAAACAGAGTTAACGTTTCAGGTCTGTGACCCTTCATCAGAACCTCCAGAGCTCTGCTGGTAGGTGATCTTTTCCCCAATTGTGGATAAACCAATTGCAATAAAGTTGCAGGCCACAGTCACCACATTGGTCCTCCCTCTCCAGTCCTTTCACAGGGTTATTAATACAACCTCACTTTATTGGGCAGTGGGAGGAAGTCCCATACATCGGTACACTTCATTTTCTCTCGATTGTTTTAAAATTTGGAGATAATTCAGCACTTAAATCATATCTGTTCTGATGATAGAATCCACGCTGTGAAACGAGAACATTAAAACTGCATTGAATAAAGAGAAATTTGTCTGCAAACCATTACAATGTGCAAATAAAAAGTGAGCAACCTTACATCATTATCATATTAAATTAGACCACTCTTAAAATAGTCAGAAGTTCAAACACTTGTTTCCTTGAGCAATCACAGAACAAGATAAAACTCCCGATACAGATGTTAAAACACCTTGGGGGTAAAATTCGACTTGGACAGGGATGTCAAACGGGCGGCATGGCATCTGCTGTCCGTTATACGTCCTATCCGATATTCAGTTTCAGTGACTTCAGTAGAACAACATCAGGTGGGGCTTATAAACTGGCGGCAGATGTGATACCGCCCATTCTGCATCCCTGGCAAGTTAATTTTCACCCCCCAGCACCATTCCTCCCCCCCCCCAACCCCGCTTTATATTTAAATGGAAGAAGGTTAGCAATGTCGCACCAAAAACCAAAGTTACTTTTAGTCAACTTCACCAGACACAGCTTTTAAGAAATAAGATTGTGCCCATGCAGTCTTTATGTAAACTTCCTTGCCTTTACTTCACTCTTCCTCTCCTGGTAGTGTCACAGTTCCATAAGCAATGCTCATCCTCCAGTACCTCTCCCAAGTGACAACTCTTCATGTGGGCATCTAGACAGTTATTGTTGGCGGGCTACATGACATGGTGGCCATTGCAGCTAAGCACAATTCTGTTGCCACCCAACATCGACAGACATATACACTTTCCAGCAAAAGTCATTGGATAATGATCAGCAGCAGTACCCCAGGTGATTTTTTTCTCCCCTCCCTTCTCCACTGCTCCTGGAGACAATTGTATCATCTCTACTCTCACATGGCTGAGATCAGCTAAGTCTGCAGCGATCAGAGAATCAAAGCTGAGAATCTACTGGTCTGTATAGCTCAGTTGTACACTGCCGTTAACAATTGAATCATTGGGGAACCTAATTAAAACAAACATTTTACACCACAAAACGATAGAACACAAGATCATACAGGAAGTCCTGTGAGGATGGTCTGAGGAAAACCCAAAGTGAACAAGGAAAAAATGCCTGACATTTTGGTTGGCAGCTCTAGAGAAACTTGGGAGCAGGTCCACCCTGTCCTTTTGTCCAGGAACAATGCATAAGAGAAAACTAGGTAAATGAGGAAGGAGTGATTAATGGGTGTCAAGCTGTATAACCCATGTTTTGCATCACTTAATCACTACATTCCAATTTACCTAGTCTTCTCCTTTGCTCTTTTCAGTCTGCATGTTAGCCTACGCAATGAGCCTTAGCTCCTCGATTTCTCTATTTTAAAAAAGAGAGAAACTCTTAAACAAAAAAGCCAAGACAGTGGGCCATGTATATCTGTTACATAGTCATCAACTGTATGCTGCTGCTTTCCTGGAATTGCAGTAGCAGCAAAGGGTATGGTTACACTGCCACTTTTGCATCAGTCAGAAGTGTACATCAATCCAAAAGTGGTAATATAGGTCCAGGGACTTCTGAGCACACTAAAGTTATGAGATACAAAAGAAAGAAAGACTTGCATTTATATGGCGCCTTTCACGACCTAATTAAAACAAACTGGATGTCTCAAAGCGCTTTACAGCCAATGAAGTACTTTTGAAGTGTAGGAAACGCAGCAGCCAATTTGCACACAGCAAGCTCCCACAAACACAGCAATGTGATAATGACCAGATAATCTGTTTTTGTTATGTTGGTTGAGGGATAAATATTGGCCAGGACACCGGCGATAACTCCCCTGCTCTTCTTCGAAATAGTGCCATGGGATCTTTTACGTCCACCTGAGAGAGCAGACTGGGCCTCGGTTTAACATCTCATCCAAAAGATGGCACCTCTGACAGTGCAGCACTCCCTCAGCACTGCACTGCACTGTCAGCCTAGCTTTATGTGCTTCAAGTTCCTTGGAGTGGGACTTTGAACCCATAACCTTGGGTGAGTGTGCTACCCACTGAGCCACGGCTGACAAGACCCTTTTCCAGGTGGTTACCTCACACTGGTCTGAGCTTGCACCGAGCATAGTTCAACTCCATCCAAAATGGCCTGTAGTAAACCCAAATATTTAAGAACGGATGCCATTCACAAATCTTTGTGGCTGAACTAATTAATAATGATGCGATATTGCTGCAATATTGTAGTACATTTCAAAGCTCCATAAAACTAATTTGCAATGGTGGAAATATTTCTTGGGAGAAAAGCCTTAGATTCACTCTTTCATGTACTCATTCTGCACCTCAGGCGATATTTATTTTTCAGTCTTGTACAAGTTTCAGCAGCCAAACTTCAGGTTCTACAGCACTGGGAATATTCTGATATACTTCAACAGCCCCCAGAGCTTCCAACACATCAATAATAAGTAATTTATGTATGAGCTCTAACACTGCGCACCAGAAAGCAGTGAAGGTGAGGCACATGTTTGAGAATCTGGATTTTTTTTTGGTTCTAAACTTCACAAATGTAGACTGCTGCAACAACAACAAAAAAATCAGCAAATGCAAAATGATCGAGATCATTTTCTTTTTCTTGTCCTGCTGTCCCATTATACAGATGCCTGGTTATGATAAATATCTTTGTCTTTTCTGAGCTGTTGCAAAGGATTCCACTGTATATATGTTACAGCATTGAAAATACACTACAAAACTTGTTTTTTTCCCCCCACAGGTATGGAACACTCATAAATCACAAGCAGCGTAGCACCTTGTGAGTTATGTTAATCCCTCCTGGTACAGAATCCAAGATGTCAGTGTTACTACATTATGCCTGTTCTATGGGTTTGATCATGCTTCGGCGCAGACTTCACAACAAAGTGATAACCGCTTGTAATTCTCATTTTTAATCTAATTCTATTGAATTATTATTCAGAGCTGTCAAATGAATTTTGGCTCTTTGCTCAAATAAAAACATTATATCATGAAGCGACCAACTTGGTAAATGAATGAAACATATGCTTCCTTAAGATACCTTCCTCCTTTTATGTCTGAGAAATTTGGGAACTTCCATTCATTTTCAATTAAAATAGGTATTTTTAAGCTAGATTCGTTAGAAAAGATTTCATACTTTCCATGTTACATTGCAACAGTGGCTACACTTCAAGAGTACTTAATGGGCTATAAAGGGCTTTGGGACTTCCTAAGGGCATGAAAGGCGCATTATATATATATATACACACACACCTAAGTATTTCTATTTACATTACATTCATTTTTGGCTTGCTTTGTCAAATGATGGAAACAGCAAGGTAGCAAAATGCATCTTGCCTTGGAAAAGATGAGAGCCCCAAAAATCTGCTGGGCAGTGAATCTCAGGTTAAGTGCCAAGATGAGCACACCCTGGACCTCTGCCACTGACCCCATCAAAGGTTGTGGTGACCGGGAGGAGGTATCATTATTCAAATGCCTTTATCAGGTTAGAAACGCACCTGGGGTGGCTCCCTCCCTGCTGAAGAGGCAAGAAGGTCTTACCGAGGAGTCTCGGACCATGGGGATGCTGGTAGCCGCTGGAAACATCTTGTAGCTGTCTCCTTTATAAGGGGCCTGCCATTAAATCATTAAAAACATGTTTTGATCCATGGGTGCCCAGGTCCATGATCTGAGCTTGGATCCTCAGGTTGGCCCCACCTCCATCAATATGCCAGGGTGTACACCTAGTCTGACCAGGCATACCCTATGCCAGCTCTCACTGATAACCGAGGACAGGAATTCCCAACTTAGGGAACTCTGTTCCCTGGCCCTGCGTGCTCCAGTGGCACTAGATAGGGTCTCGACCCCCAGGAGACTATTCTGGAAATCCTGCCACTAGATTAGGTTCTGGTGTAGCCAAGCCCTGGAGAGGGGGAAGCGGTACACATCTCCACTGAAAGAATTTGGAAAAAAATTGGTATGAGATCTACACAGTGATGGTTTAGCAATCGTTTTTTAATTGGTTGCTGGAAAATAGAGAGTTTTCCTTATGACTGCTGGATAATAAATAAATACATACATATATACACACTGCAGTTCAAAAATTAAATATCTGCCTGTAAAAGAAGAAGAAATGTTTTACCTTTACTATCCATTTGGTTAGGGTGGATTGTTTTTTAAAGTGAAGGCAAAAAATACATCTTCTATCTTCTATCTATATATATATAAAATGGTCCGTCCGTCTGTATGTCTGTCTGTATGTCTGTCTGTATGTCTGTCTGTCCGCTATACACTCAAAAGTTATAGAGCGTACCTACACATATGTTATATCAAAAGAAAGGCTATGATCAGGGGAGTGTCATAGGCATATTTACGTTTTGGTCAGACAAAAATTGTTCAGACAGTAGACAAAAAACATTCAAAAACACTCATTAGCAGTTGACCAATCCTACCGCTCATTAACATTGACTGACGTGATGGTTGACCAATCCTACAGTTCAGTGACCTGATGGTTGAACAATCGGTGCATCATGGGCGGGACCTAATCCTGCAGCCTCCCGAAACATAGCCGCCATTTTATCCCCTGCTTTTCCTCAACAGCGAGCGGGGCAGCTGCGTCGGCCCGCCGGAGCGGGAGGTGAGTTGGGGTCACTTGGGCCAGGCCTCACAACCGCTCGGCCCGAGACACAGAGCGGGGGAGCGGCAGTGGCCGGCTGTCAACCACGCGGCCCGAGACACAGAGCGGGGGAGCGGCAGCGGCCGGCCATCAACCGTGCTGCCCTCTAAACTGCCCTGGCAACGACGGCCCCCCCCAGCTAGTAATACATAAAATATTAATCTATTTTTTCATATTTCCTTCTTTACCAAATATTTCTACAGCAATAATTAATGTTACAAAGAGGTTCTACTTAAAGATAAACTTATTAAAAAAATGAGACTTTTACTTAGAATCTCCCACCAAACTTAAATAATGGTATAGTCCTTCCACAACTTGCTGCTGTTTATAAGAATCCTGATACTTTTTGAGTTCTGAAGTAATCAAACTTAAATAAAAGAAATGCAGCCGATGTAACCATTTAAAGGAATCACTAAATACAAAGACCTCAAAGTCATTCCCACTTGAGTCCTTACTTACTCACCAGGGTTCTTCTTAGCTTCATCTGTGCCTGGCTCAGTTACTTTACTTGCCAACTGTAGCTATGGGAGATGAGTCAGGACATAGAGATAACTTTCAAAGCAGAAATGATGTAAACTAAGTGTCAACCATGGTTCAGTGGGTAGCACTCTCGCCTCTGAGTCAGAAGGTTGTGGGTTCAGAGTCCCACTCCAGAGACTTGAGCACAAAAATCTAGGCTGACACTCCAGTGCAGTGCTGAGGGAGTGCCGCACTGTCGGAGGTGCCGTCTTTTGGATGAGACCTTAAACTGCTCTCTCAGGTGGACGTAAAAGATCCCATGGCACTATTTCGAAGAAAGAGCAGGGGAGTTATTCCCGGTATCCTGGCCAATATTTATTCCTCAATCAACATAACAAGAACAGATTATCTGGTCATTATCACATTGCTGTTTCTGGGAACTTGCTATGTGCAAATTAGATGCCACATTTCCTACATTACGACAGTGACTACACTTCAAATAGTACTTCATTGGCTGTAAAGCACTTTGGGACGTCCGGAGGTCGTGAAAGGCGATGTATAAATACAAGTCTTTCTTTTCTCTAAATGTGCAGAATTTGTGATTTACTCATTTTTGGATGTTTAATATCAAGAAAAATCCCTGCTCCTAAAAGTGGTTTTCCATGCAGATTTTCCTCTGTGATAACTTACTAACAGTAGACAGGCATGTATGTTGGGGGGGGGGGCTGTGGGGGGGAATGGCTGATGTGCGGGAGGGAAGGGTTAACAAGCAGAAAGTCCCAGCTCTCTCTATAAATGGATGGTCTGTGACCTGTAAATACAAGTGCACCCTGTGAGCTGTATCATGCAATATGGTGAATCTCTTCGGCTGTGAGTGATCACTCTGGGGAGTTCAATGAATTCCATAGACTTAAAGGCAAAACATTGCTACAGGCATTTCAAATACAGTAAGTGATAATTGTATGGGTAAGTTTGATTATTTTCCGACAAATATTGTAATTTTTATGTCTTTATTGTGTTACAAATCGTATTTTCAATAATGCGTGCTCAGCTTCACAGAGAACCAAGATTGTGATTTTCAGCAATTTGATCAGTCTTTAATTTTTTTTTGCATATATATTAATAGGTGTTACTGACTGTCCAAGTTTGATTCTTGGATTTTCTTTAACTTCATGATTGGTGGTTTTCATTACTACCTGCCGATTGGTATGTTCTTTATCTGAGATTCGTCACTGTTTCAGGAATTCCATTAATTTGAACTAATCAGGTGCAAGTCTGTCAAGGACCTTTGCGTACAGGCAACATGGCACTCAAAACGCAACATCCCAAGTGTGATTGACAGAATGTAGGATACACAACATATACACATACTCGCAGCTCCTCCATGACATTGCTCATCGTGAGTCAGAGGTTGCATTGTTTCAAAGGCTGGGTGGTGTACTTCTCCAATGAAAGAATTTAATAAGAGATTTGTGACAGGTTGCCCAAGAAATGGTGAAGTGGTCTTTTTGATCTCCACATATAATATAGGCAAGGAAATCTTTGATATTCATCTATTTACAGTGTTTTTACAGCAAGTGCGCAAAAAATATAGTAAACTTAAGAAATCATTAAACCAATCGCTTAAACTGTCTTTTCACCTTCATCAAATATCTGTTGTACAGTGCTTCATGTTATTAAGTGATTCTGCTTTAATCATGGTTAAATTCAGAACTTTTATTCAGAACTTCTCTCTGCAATTTGAATAATGGTGCAATCCTTCGAGAATTTCTTACTATTTATACGTTAATCATTTTCTCTTTGCTGTTCGTTTTGAATTCTGACATAAACAGAAGTAAATAAACTGATGTAAGCATTCGTAATATATTACAAAATACAAAGATTGAGCAAAGTTCAAGTGGAAAGCTTAATTATCACACATATAACAACGTGTAAACTACTTAAATATAACAATATTCGGGAAAATTGCCTCTGGTAAAAGTTGAAGAGTTCGTGATTTAACTTGTTTGAATATTTTATCCTGCTCCTAAAAATGTTTTCCCTTGCTCTTAGCATCGCTTCTCAATTACTGAATTTAATTCTTACTTTTTCACAATTAGTGGACATTGGGGGAAGGGCAGGGTTGATCCTGCTGTGAATTATAAAAGATTCTATAAGTTGTATGCAAGGGTGCTTGCTAGGACCTCTAGCCTGTTCCCCTGATGATTACTTTCAGTGATACATCCAAGGGCCTGCAAAAACTGGAAGCTCAGTCTTCGTACAAAGGTATAGGCCCTCGACGGGAAATATTGACCTGGGTTTTAGCCTGGAGGCGAGTTCTGTGCGGAGGGGGCTGTTGTGAGGCCGGGAGACCTGCAAGAGCGGGTTTCCCGAAGGTCCTGCAGTTTTTAACTGGAGGCCTTTCGGACTGCTTCATAAGGCCAAAGCCTACAAGAGCAGGTAGGTGTAGCGGGGGAGTCAGAGAGAGAGCACGAGTGGGGTACCGATCTCGGGGGTCCCAATTGCAGGGGTTCCAATGGAGGATTTGCCAGTGCAGATGGTGGTCAGGGGGGGTCTGATGGTGGTCGGGGGGGTCGGATGGTGGTCAGGGGGGGTCGGATGGCGGTCAGGGTGGGGCTGATGGCGGTCGGGGGGGTCTGATGGTGGTCAGGAGGGGCCTGATGGCGGTCGGGGGGGTCTGATGGTGGTCGGTGGGTCTGATGGCAGTCGGGGGGGTCTGATGGTGGTCAGGGGGGGTCTGATGGTAGTCGAGGGGTCTGATGGTGGTCAGGGGGGGTCGGATGGTGGTCAAGGGCGGTCTGATGGTGGTTGAGGGGTCTGATGGTGGTCAGGGGGGGTCGCATGGTGGTCAGGGGGGGTCTGATGGTGGTCGGGGGGTCTGATGGTGGCCGAGGGGTCTGATGGTGGTTGAGGGGGGTCTGATGGTGGTTGAGGGTTCTGATGGTGGTCAGGGGGGGTCTGATGGTGGTCAAGGGGTCTGATGGTGGTCGGGGGGGGTCTGATGGTGGTCAGAGGGGTCTGATGGTGGTCAGGGGGGGCCTGATGGTGGTCGAGGGGTCTGATGGTGGTCGGGGGGGTCTGATGGTGGTCAGGGGGGGTCGGATGGTGGTCAGGGGGGCCTGATGATAGTCGGGGGGGTCTGATGGTGGTCGAGGGGTCTGATGGTGGTCGGGGGGGTCTGATGGTGGTCGAGGGGGGTCTGATGGTGGTCAGGGGGGTCTGATGGTGGTCGGGGGGGTCCGATGGTGGTCAGGGGGGGTCTGATGGCAGTCGGGGGTGTTGTGTATGTACCTTTAAGAGAGAACTACTTTTAGAGCTCCTGTATACTGTAGTACCGGCAGTGACCACACCTGTATATAAGCTTTGCGCATGCCTCTGTACCCCCAGTCTTGAGACTATCCTCCTCCAGTAAACACCTGTTGATTGTTAAGTTACAGCCTCCATGTAGTTATTGGGAAACATCATACCTTAAAGATCACGGATCTTACAGTGGCGACGAGGTCGATTCGAATCCACCTACAGCTCTGCTTCGAAGGCAAAGATTCAAGGATTCAATCCCTTCAAGGATTCGCTCCCGGAGGGCGGTGGAAGCAAGTCGAGGCCAGAAGCACGGGCGTCGACCACGAGCAACCGCCCAGTCGTCCGGCAGAGAGTGAACATTGCAGGGGAGGCTGTTGAGAGCCGGGCTTGGTTCCCCAGCCACGAAGATCCAGCAACAGACTGGCAACAGGTACAGTGCACACCCTTCCCGGACAGCGGCGGCTAGAGCCGACCGACGGCAGAGAGAAAGCCGAGCAGCGTCGACGGGGTAAGAGAGCGGGTGAAATGCACAGGACGTAGCCGGGGGTTGAAAACCGAGCGGCGTTGGAAAAAATTTTTTAAAAACTGAGAGAGGGTAAAACAGCAGCCGGGTTCAGGACCAAGCGGCGGAAACGGGAAAGACGTACAGGAAAATGCGCAGAGCACAGCCAGGGCTCAAGGGCTGAACAGTGTCCACGGGGAGAAGAAGGGAGAGCACGGGAGACGCCATTGAGCCGCGGAGAAGAAGGGAGAGCGCGGGAGAAGCCATTTTTTTTAGAAGCCGCAGCGGAGAAGAAGGGCGAGCGTGGGAAGAAGGGAGAGCGCGGGAGACGCCATCTTTGGACAGTTAAATCACACCCAGGGATGCCGAAGAGTGGCAGTACCTCTACGTTTGACAATGAAGTCGAAGATTGGGCGACATATGTGGAACGCATTGAGGTGTACTGCCAGGCAAATGAAGTGCCAGATGCTAGGAAAGCACTGGTTTTGTTAAATTCCATGGGTGCAAAAACTTATGGCTTACTGCGAAACCTAATAACCCCAGAGAAGCCCGTGGATAAGAATTTCGAAAGCATAGTAGAAATTCTACAGGACCACTTAAACCCCACACTGCTGCTGATAACAGAAAGATTTAAATTCCACAAAAGGAACCAGCATAAAGATGAAAGTAATGCTGAGTACTTAACGGAACTGCGCAAGCTATCGAAACACTGCCAGTTTGGAATGGGACTAGCAGATACGTTAAGGGACAAATTTGTGTGTGGGGTTCAACGCGAAGGAACCCAGAAACGGCTTCTATCAGAAAAGGATCTTACGCTGGACAAGGCTTTCAGCATGGCAGTATCACACGAAGCAGCCGCAAGGGGCGCTGCAGAGATACAATGGAGACCGCAAGAATATGGCACCAATGAAATGTCATATGGAGCAGGGAAGTGTTATCGCTGCGGCAGAACAACACACGACCAGAAGGATTGTTGGTTCAAGGACCAAGTGTGCAGACAGTGTGGAAAAGCAGGACACATAGCAAGAGTCTGCAGGTCAGGGAAGAAAACCAACAGCAAGAAATCTCCACAGGAGATGGACAAAAAGGTACATAAGGTGATGGACAGTAGTTCAGACAAACAGGAAAGTGATACAGACTCCGGAAGCAAGGAGCTGGGTTGTCTGAAACTACATAAGGTGAACAAAATGGAGGATCACCAGACTATCTGGGTCACACTCAAGATAGACGGAGTCCAAGTGAAAATGGAATTGGACACTGGATCAGCCCTAACAGTCATAAACCAAAGGGACTACAAGCGGCTATTTTCACATATACCCTTGAAAGCTACAGAGATTATCTTGAAGACGTACACGGGGCAAAAAGTCTACCCCAAAGGAAAAATAAGGGTGAAAGTGATATACAAAGGCCAGGAAATACCTAAAATGGACCTATACGTATTGCCAGATGGAGGACCACCACTACTAGGACGTGAATGGATCCGGAAGATACAATTAGACTGGCATTCCATACAGGCACTGCAGGTTGAGGCCAAAAAGGATGATGACGTCACACCTGGACGACTGTCAAAAATGCTAACTGACGCACAAGAAGTGTTCCAGGAGGGACTCGGAACACTAAAAGGCATAACAGCAACGATTAAAATAGAGGAAAATGCAAGCCCAAAGTTTCTTAAGGCCAGACCAGTGCCTTATGCGATTCGACCAGCCGTCAAAGCAGAGCTGGAAGGGTTGGAACGTTCAGGAGTACTGTCCAAAGTAGACTGGAGCGAGTGGGCTACACCCATCGTTCCTGTAATGAAGAGGTCGTTGAGTAATACACCTGGGGAACCAAAGAAGGTCCGCATCTGTGGGGATTTCAAGGTGACAGTGAACCCAGTCCTTCACACGGTACAACATCCGCTTCCACGGATTGAGGATATTTTCACCTCGCTATCTGGAGGTAAACGCTTCACCAAAATTGATCTAGCCCAGGCGTACTTGCAAATGGAGGTAGAAGAAGCCTCGAAACAATACCTCACGATCAACACTTATAAAGGTCTCTACCAATACAACCGGCTGGTGTTCGGGGTAGCATCGGCTCCGGCTATTTGGCAAAGGGCGATGGATTAAGTCCTGCAAGGGATTCCAGGGACCCAGTGTTATTTGGACGACATCCTGGTCACGGGCGAAAATGACAGTGATCATCTCGCCAACCTGGAGCAGGTGCTCACTAGATTAAAGGAATATGGGCTACGAGCTAATCGCCACAAGTGCGAGTTTTTCCAGAAGCAGATCTCGTATTGTGGCCACGTTATTGATGAAGAGGGGTTACATAAGTCCCCTGAAAAGATTGAGGCAGTAGTCAAGGCTCCAGCACCGGAAAATGTGTCACAACTGAGGTCGTTCCTCGGGCTGGTGAACTACTACCATAAGTTCTTACCAAATTTGTCTACAGTATTACACCCGCTGAACACCCTACTGCAAACGGGGGTACCATGGAAGTGGAATGACGAATGTAAACGAGCTTTCCAGAAGTGCAAAGAATTGATCACATCAAAAGAGGTGTTGGCCCATTTCAACCCAGCACTACCAATTCGTTTGGCATGTGATGCATCACCCTATGGTATTGGAGCGGTGCTGTCGCACAAATTCCCGGATGGGTTGGAGAGGCCAGTAGCCTTTGCGTCTCGGTCACTAACCTCAGCCGAGCGCAACTACGCCCAGATTGACAGGGAGGCCCTCAGCCTGGTGTGGGGAGTGGGAAAATTCAACCACTATCTGCATGGGCAGAAGTACACCTTGCTGACTGACCACCAACCACTTGTCTCCATCTTTAATCCAAAGAAGGGCGTTTCAGTGATGACTGCACAACGGTTACAAAGATGGTCCCTTTTTCTAGGGGCGCACCAATATGAAATAGAATATAAAGGCACGAAACAGCATGGAAACGCTGATGAGCTATCACGCCTACCACTGCCTACTGTGGAGGAAGCACCAGCAGTGGACCCTATTGAGATATTTTATTCGTCAATAATTGAACGATTGCCAGTAACTAACGCGGATATAGAGAAGGAGACCCGCAATGATCCAACACTGTCTCGGGTATATGATTTGACGGTGAGGGGATGGCCAACACATGGCGACTCACTGTTGCCAGCATTCTCATCCAGAAGAGAACAGCTGTCAGTATGCCAGGGGACAGTGATGTGTGGATCCCGAGTGGTAATTCCACCCAAGTTAAGGGAGAGAGTGCTAAATGAGCTTCACGAAGGTCATCTGGGAGGGGTGAAAATTAAAAGCCTTGCTAGGGCTTATGTGTGGTGGCCGGGGATCGATCAACAAATCGAGGACCTAACCAAGAGCTGCTCAGGATGCCAGAAGGTCCAAAATGCACCACCACATGCCCCTCTACACCCATGGGAGTGGCCCTCCTCTCCATGGCAACGGGTGCATATTGATTTTGCTGGTCCATTCATGGATTCAATGTTCTTAATAGCAGTGGATGCTCACTCGAAATGGCCTGAGGTGATAAAAATGTCCTCAACCACTACAGAGAAAATGATTGCAGTCCTACGGACCATATTTGCCAGGAACGGCTTGCCAGAGCAGATTTGCTCTGATAATGGACCACAGTTTGTGTCCGAAGAGTTTCGAAAATTTATGAAAAGGAATGGGGTAAGGCATTACACATCAGCCCCGTATCATCCAGCCACAAATGGATTGGCTGAGAGGTTCGTACAAACCTTTAAAAAGGCGATAAAGGCCATGTGCGATGATGAAATTCCATTACAGCATAAGGTGGACAATTTCCTGTTAGCCTACAGAAATGCGACACATGCAGTTACCAACCAGACCCCGGCCATGATGTTCTTTAACCAAAGGTTGAGATCTCGTCTGGATTTGCTCAGGCCAAATGTGCGAAGGAATGTTGAGGATAAACAATTCCAGCACATCAATGAGAAGCCGACAAGGAGCTTCAATGCAAGCCAACCAGTCTTGGCCCGTGACTACCGAACTGAGAAATGACAACCCGGAACGATATGCACACGGCAGGGGCCCTTAATGTACACAGTGGATGTCGGGGAGAACATTGTGAGACGCCACGTCGACCAGATCTTAGTGTCACAAGAACGAGTCAACCCCATGGCTCGCGTACCTGGGGATGAACCCGACATACCGGTAGCATATACCTCCGAAACAGTAGCAGTGGAAACGGATGAACTAACCGACGAAAGGGAGCCAGAATCGCCTCCGCACCAAGAACAAGAACCTCAGGAAAGGCGTTATCCAGAAAGGGTCAGGAAGTCGCCCCAAAGACTGAATCTATAAATGGACTATTTCTGTTTAATGTGCATGTTAAAGTGTTAATTGTTATTTGAATATTATGGGTACTGCTAATCTAAAAGGGGAGGAATTGTTGTGTATGTACCTTTGAGCGAGAACTACTTTTACAGCTCCTGTATACTGTAGTACCGGCAGTGACCACACCTGTATATAAGCTTTGTGCATGCCTCTGTACCCCCAGTCTTGAGACTACCCTCCTCCAGTAAACACCTGTTGATTGTTAAGTTACAGCCTCCGTGTAGTTATTGGGAAACATCATACCTTAAAGATCACGGATCTTACAGGGGGGATCTGATGGTGGTTGGGGGGGTCTGATGGCAGTCGGGGGGGTCTGATAGTGGTCGGGGGGTCTGGTGGCAGTCGGGGGGGTCTGATGGTGGTCAGGGGGGGTCTGATAGTAGTCGAGGGGTCTATTGGTGGTCAGGGGGGGTCGGATGGTGGTCAGCGGGGTCTGATGGTGGTCGAGGGGTCTGATGGTGGTCTGGGGGGGTCGGATGGTGGTCAGGGGGGTCTGATAGTGGTCGAGGGGTCTGATGGTGGTCGAGGGGTCTGATGGTAGTCAGGGGATCTGATGGTGGTCGAGGAGTCTGATGGTGGTCGGGGGGGTCTGATGGTGGTCGAGGGGGGTCTGATGGTGGTCAGGGGGGTCTGATGATAGTCGGGGGATCTAATGGTGGTCAAGGGGGGTCGGATGGTGGTCAGGGGGGGTCGGATGGTGGTCGGGGGGTCTGATGGTGGTCAAGGGGGGTCTGATGGTGGTCGAGGGGGGTCCGATGGTGGTCAGGGGGGTCTGATGTCGGTCGGGGGGGTCTGATGGTGGTCGGGGGGTCGGATGGTGGTCAGGGGGGTTCGGATGGTGGTCAGGGGGGGTCGGATGGAGGTCGGGGGGTCTGATGGTGGTCGAGGGGGGTCTGATGGTGGTCGAGGGAGGTCTGATGGTGGTCGAGGGGGGTCTGATGCTGGTCGAGGTGGGGTCTGATGGTGGTCGAGGGGGGGTCCGATGGTGGTCAGAGGGGGTCCAATGGTGGTCGGGGGTGATCCAATGGTAGTTAGGGGAGAGCAGATACATCGCGGGGAGGGGGTTTACTGGGTAGCTTGTTGGGCCTGGAGGAAACACTCCTGCTCCTCCTGGCCCACATGGATTCAGCCCTCCTCACCTCCTTGCAGCGGTCAGGTTTCCTGAGGGCTAGGAAACCCGGCCTAGTGTGGTTAAAAATAGAATGACTGTTAAAGTAAAGGCAGGCAGTCTCATTGTAATATTTAAATGACCAACCCACTTCCCGCAAGTGGTTTGGTCGCCGCCCCTCGCCCCGCATCTGTTAAAACCGGAAGTGGGTGGGTGGAGGCACATTGGGTTCCAGTTACAGATTTTTTGCATTTTAACCTCTGACATGATCCCAACCCACCCGTTTTTGGGAGTTGAGATGCAGCCCCTCGTTCGAGGCATTTCTAACACAGAAAATGTTGTTGTTTTATTTACTAATCTTATAAAATATGTAATTTTTATTGCTTATGTTACAGATTTTATCTCTAGTAAGTGTTTAGCTTAGTGAAGAATCCAAGATGGCAGCCAAATGGATCAACAGGATTTACAAACAACAATATTGGAACAATTTTTAAAAATTGGTAGCTGTTATCACCTGCTCATTTTTAATTCAGAGTTTTTGAATCCTTGACTTCCATTCCTGCTTCTTGATTAGTACATTCCATACCTCTTCAATGGTGATTATTGTTGCTTTGTGACTAAAACATTGAGGCACTCAGGTGTGAGTGCGACACAAAAGTTTGTACGTAAAATGGTGTGACAGAATAGAGTTTTTTACATATATACATCTAGAAAAACATATATAAAAATAAAAAGAGTGCGAAACCATTATAAATCACTGGTTAGGCCTCAGCTGGACCATTGTATCCAATTCTGGGCACCACACTTTAGAAAGGATGTCGAGGACTTGGAGAGGGTGCAGAGGAGATTTACTCGAACGGTACCAGGGATGAGGGACTTCAGTTACATGGAGAGACTAGAGAAGCTGGGATTGTTCTCCTTAGAGCAGAGAAGGTTACAGGGAGAACAGTAGAGGTGTTCCAAATAATGAATGGTTTTGACAGAGTAAATTAGGAGAAACAGCTTCCAGTGGCAGAAGGGTCGGTAACCAAAGGGCACAGATTTAAGGCAATTGCCAAAAGAGCCAGAGGTGAGATGAGGAGAATTTTTTTTACACAGCGAGTTGTTATGATCTGGAATGCACTGCCTGGAAGGGCGCTGGAAGCAGATTTAATCAGAACTTTCAAAAGGGAATTGGATAAATAATTGAAGGGGAGAAAACTGCAGGGCTATGGGGAAAGAGCGGGGCAGTGGGACTCATTGGAAAGCTCTATCAAAGAGCCGGCACAAGCACAATGGGCCGAATGGCCTCCTTCGGTGCTGTAAGATTCACTGTGCAATTAAAGTGCCAGTGCATGGCAGAGTGCTTGGAACCACAAGGATAGAATGCAACTGTTCCGTGACCCCCAACTCCAAACTAACCCACAATGAGGGACGTTATAACTCTCGCGCATTAGTCTGTGCGCTGTGCACTCCCTCATGATTACATCGATTTTAGCCTGAATACAATGAAACTCCCAACGCCATGGGGCAGATTTTCATTTTCTCCCCCCCTCCACCCCGCCCCCTGCCCCCCCCCCCCAACCCACCACCAACCCCCCACCCCCCGGTCCTGGGCGGTATTGTGGTTGAGCAAAGCATCTGACCTTTATCGAGCCTGCCTGATTTTCATTCCACTGAACTCAATGGAAGGTTTTTATAAAGGACATGCTATCCCCTCCACCAGGCATTGGAAGATGTAAATCTGTCCCCCCGGCCCCTGCAAATATGAAAATATCAGTATCCAAAAGTAGAGCAGTAACCTTATATCCAATAATAATCAGCCCTGGTTTAGTACAGATCAAAATCTGTCAATTTACCACCAACTGTGATTTTGTTCAAACAGGTGTTGGCGTGAGTTTTGTGTTTTATAAGCAGAGGGCAAAAAGTTCTGGAGAATACAATTCTTTCCACTCAGTCTCACGATCAAACATCCAAATGTGCCACATTTTAAATGCCAAACTGTGAAGAATAACCCCACTGGCACCATTTCCATTTCCTGCACCAGCTGTCTTTCTGGGCCCTCTGTGAGAGATTGTCCAATTGATGCCAAGCTGAGGCCAGCTTTATGCTGTGGACTTGCCTCCACTGGGACTCAGTGTGAGACTGCCCAAACGTGCATCACTTTAGAATTTTAACAGCCAGCAAAGAGAGAAAACAAGGTGCATTTATAAACTTGTTTCACCTTTAAGGTCATTATTTTTTGGGGTGGAAAGAAGGAGTTGGAACTCCATGGAAGACAAAGATATGAATCTAATGTCTAACTGCCTCACCCTCATATGCTCCATTAATGACACCTTGTATTTTTATAGCACCTTTAATGCAGCAAAGATGGCACAAGGAGCATTACAGGTGAAAGTCGGACCCATGCAGGAATAGGGTGAATGATTGGGGAGGTGGTTGATCATGCTGCCAATGAGGTACTTTTTTAAGGAGGATTTTTGAAGGTTGGGAGAACTTAGCAAGGTGGAAGAATTCAGGAAGAAATCTCCAGCAGGTAGGGGCAGGATGACTAAAGGATAAGCCACCAAAGATTGAACAGGGAAAGGGGAGAATGCACAGTAGCTCAGAATCAGAAGAGCAATGGGTACAAGTAGAGGGAAAGGGCTAGATTATACTGCAGAGGTATTCATGGTATAGGTTCAAACAAAATTCTACCTGAATGTATTTGATATTTTGAGCTACTGTGACACCTTCTTTATAAGTCAATGACCTTTTTCATCTATGTTCGATTCTAAGTGTTGAAACAACAGAAAACATTACCTATTTATAATGCCACACATTTTAACAATCAAATTGCACTGGGTGACCGCTTTGCGGAACACCTCCATTCTGTTCGTAAATGTGACTCCGAGCTTCCGGTCGCCTGTCACTTTAATTCTCTGCTCCACTCCCACTCTGATCTCTTCGTCCTCGGCCTGTTACACTGTTGCAACAAAGCTCAACGTAAGCTCGAGGAACAGCACCTCATCTTTCGATTAGGCACTTTACAGCCTTCTGGGCTCAACATTGAGTTCAACAATTTCTCTTTTTTTTCTTCCCTTTTTTTTCCCTCACATGACAGCTGTTGATGATTCTGCCATTGCCATTTACACCTCATCTTGAGTCATCTTTTGTTTCTTAACTTGTCCCATTACCATCTCCTTTTGCCTTGCATCATCATATCTTTTGTCATTTAATCTCTCCTGCCTTCCATCCTATCACAGACCTTCCCTTTTGTTCTGTCCTCCCCTCCCCCAGGCACTTGCTTAAAAATCCGTTACTTCTCTAACTTTATCCAGTTCTGATGATGACACAGAGCTGGGTGGGCGTGTGTGCTGTGAGGAGGATGCAGAGTAACTCCAGTATGACTTGGACAGGTTGGGCGATTGGGCAGATGCATGGCAGATGCAGTATAATGTGGATAAATGCGAGGTTATCCTCTTTGGTGGCAAAAACAGGAAGGCAGATTATTATCTGAACGGCAATAGATTGGGAAAAGGGGAAGTGCAATGAGACCTGGGTGTCCTTGTGCACCAGTCGCTGAAGGTAAGCATGCAGGTGCAGCAGGCGGTTAAGGCGGCAAATGATATGCTGGCCTTCATAGTGAGAGGATTCGAGTACAAGAGCAAGGATGTCTTGCTGCAGTTGTACAGGGCCTTGGTGAGACCACACCTTGAATATTGTGTGCAGTTTTGGTCGCCTTATCTGAGGAAGGATGTTCTTGCCATGGAGGGAGTGCAGCGAAGATTCACCAGACTGATACCTGGGATGGCAGGAGTGACGTATGAAGAGAGATTGGTTGATTAGGCTTATATTCGCTGGAGTTTAGAAGAATGAGAGGGGATCTCATTGAAACTTATAAAATTCTAACACAGACTAGATGCAGGAAGGATGTTCCCGATGGCGGGGGAGTCCAGAACCAGGGGTCAAAGTCTAAGGATAAGGGGTAAGCCATTTAGGACAGAGATGAGGAGGAATTTCTTCACCCAGAGAGTGGTGAACCTGTGGAATTCTCTACCACAGAAAGCAGTAGAGGCCAATTCATTAAATATATTCAAGAAGGAGTTAGATATATTTCTTAAGGCTAAAAGGATCAAGGGATATGGGGAGAAAGCAGGGACAGGGTACTGAATTGAATGATCAGCCGTGATCTCATTGAATGGCGGAGCAGGCTCGATGGGCCGAATGGCCTACTCCTGCTCCTATCTTCTATGAAGGGTCATCGACCTGAAACGTTAACTCTGTTTCTCTCTCCACGATGCTGCCTGACCTGCTGAGTGTTTCCAGCTTTTTCTGTTGTTAATCAAATTGCACTATTATTTCAGTTTGATGGTAATACCTGTAAATTTGTTCCAAACACATTTTTTAAAGTGTGATACACGATGGACAAATAGGTCACAAATTATCAGCAAATAACTCTGTAAGAAGCTTCACAGGGATATCCCAGAACACAAAGTCGTTTATATTTGGTAGTTCCCAGCGTATACCTTCAGGTGTATTTAAGAGGTGTGTGTGTATGCGCACCTTGTTAAATTACAGTTAACCACAATTAATTTGAATTTACTATGTACTTTGCATGAAAATATTTTACTTATTCAAAATGTTGAGTCCCAACAGTAGCCTGCACTCTTCTCCTTTATTCCTTAATCTTTGTCAGGGATGTATCACCAGCCACAGCACCAGAATGCCTATTATCTGTGTTTGTCCTCAGTCAATCTGTCTTCATAGTGAACAGTAAATTCACCCAACAGCAAAAACAAAACACAAAGCCATTAATTTGGTTGCCCAGGGATTTTTTGTACCTAGCGCCCTTCACACTGCTCATTTTGAGGCAAACTAATCTTAGTGTGAAGATGGCCAGCTCAAGCTGAAGGCTGCAATTAAATGATAATTAGGGGGTTACTTCATGAAGTGATTGATAGAAGCTCACTAGGCCCAAACTGCATCTTGTTACATCCTAATAGGCCAGACACGATTCTCCACTTGAGACAGTAGGCTTTCATCTTATCTCCAGAGAGATAATCTACTATGGGAGTGATCTAACGTCTTTGGTATAGTGCTGTGGTGCTTGAGGTGAAGTCTTTTTCTGGAAACTGTGAATCTTCCCGAGGCATTGTCTGACAGGGTTCATTTTTCTTTCACGTTTTTCAGGCTTTAGGAGGGTTCTGTTGGCAGCTACATCCAACATAAAGCTGGTAGTTGTCAGGTATGGTTTTATTAACTGATTTATGTGCAGGTTCTGTAAAGCTATACAAAGATGGTTCTGGAGGATATGGCAGTGACTTGGCACATTCTATACAGTGTGGTTAATCTTATTAAACCCAGTTCTAATAACTAGTGTGTCATTTTTTTTGCATGCACAATTTACATTTTGGGGGGAAAACGCCTTTAAAGCCACAAAGGTGACATTTCTACAGGTACCACTGTCGCACAATATTTGGTTTTCACATTCAAAAATCCTGAAGAAATTTTACTTTAGGAACGTACAGTAGTACCTTAGATCCACAAGGAAAATATTTTCAGTTACTTTTACTAACAGTAATGGGTTTATACTTTTGCTCCATCTCCAATAACAAATGTCATCTTTTAAGGGAAATAAGATGTTGGAAAAACAACATCTATTGTCCCAATTCAAACATATCATGATTCACATACTTCACTTCCCCTTTTACCACTTATTAGAAATGCCAACAATATTTCAATAGTCTGTCTCAGCATTTAGACTCCCAATTATCTATAGTACACATTTCAGTTTATCAGAATCATTACCTAAATTGCCTACAAGACATCAGAGTATATATATTACCCTTCCCTTAAATATACCCTCGAGACGATAGAATGTAAACTGGTCGGTGATCCTACGTTTGATAATTAACCCTCTAAGGCTACTCAAAGCTTTTCTCTAGTGTTTAAATTACGTTAAGGTTAGCACTTTTCATTTACTATTTTATATGCTGCTGTTAACCCTATTTTTAAATCTTAATGTCATCAAGGGATATAGTGTGTCGCAATACAAATTACAAAGCTAATTTTGGATATTACACACTAATGCGTTAAAAGAGCTTGCAAGATGAAAATATATAGCATTAGGATAACAATACCGATGTCAATAATAATGGCATTTTCCTCCCTTTAAAATTAATTTCCTAGCACCCAAAATCCTCCACATTTCCTGTTGTGAAATGAATTGAAATTCTCGGCGGTTGCTGACTCTTGTTTTTCTTCTGTATTTTGAGAAAAAGCCAGCCCTATGTTAGTATTTGCAAACAAAAAAAGATTAGTGGCTGCCAAGCCAGCAGCTCTCCCTCTGATTAAAACATAACACTTGCTCTGATGAGAGCAAAGACCTAACCTCCCATCTCGCACAACATGACACATCCTTTGCCTTCCTTTTGAGCTGACTCTGCTTACTCATTTGCTTTCAGGAGTCCAGTAAATGGCAGCAAGGGGTCATCCTTGCCCCCGAGTTGTTGCTTTTTATGCTTGACATGTTTTTCTACTGTCCGTTCCCTCAGCTACAGGAGGGTCACAAGGACGAAATAAAGAAGGGGGGGCTACAGAAAGAAGATCAGGTTACATGAACCCTAAGTGCTTTTGGTTATAGTGTATATCGTCCATGACTATCAGGACTGTGGAGGAGTATCAAGTTCACATCATTTTTGTCTCCAGGTCTTTGATCCTGTCAAGTAAAGAAAGCAGCTCAGTGTTATTCTTTTCATCACAGAAATGAATCATTTGCACCCGATCATCCAGCACTAAACACCTCAGATTTTTTTTTGGCATTCTTTGCTACCCATCCTTGAAGGAAACATCTTTCAACCCCTGGCAGCAAATAACGCAGCTCGTACTTATCAGTGAACAAACTGTCACAGTACAGCAGCTCACTTAACAGTTAACATTTCACTTGCAGATAACATTTAGATGAGAAAGCCAGGGTATGTATGATATGACACTAAATCCAAACAAGACAGCGCCACAGAAAATAAATCAGTCACTGATACAACTGAAAATCTGAGTTTTTAAGTCAGGTCTCAAAGCATACATGAATAACGTTGAGATAAAAAAAGCTAATTAATACCTCTCTACCAGTCATGCTCTTCATAACTTACATCACAGAGGTTTGAATTTGAACGCACTGACATCACAACAGAAGTGACTGGGGAATCCTTACATCAATTTATCAGAGATTTGAGGCTTTCATGTGCAAGGCCAAACATATATATCATATATATGAAAGTGACAGATTATAGGAGTGGGCTACCAGAGACCTCACACTGGGGTTCACATAACATTTATGTACAAAGTCAGTCGTCTGAACTCCACTTGCTCCTACCCACGATTAACTGTACATTTCTTCAGAAGCAAACAGCTTTCTACATTTTGCTTTCACAATAGCAGAGTAAATACATACTGCAATGAATTACATTATATATTTTTCACTGACAAACAATTACCACCACCACCACCGTTTTCCCCTCAAGATCATTTTTGTCCCCATTCCAGATTTTTGTGAAAACTGCAAAAACTCCAATGCACCCAAGGCCAGGAGGGTTTGTGAAAGCCATTTCAAATTTGCTCTTTGTTTTACACACACGCACCCATAATACGAGTCGTTAACAGTAATGTAATAATGCGCATCTTGCCAGAACTTAATTTTAAGATGTGTTTGTAATGCAAGTGTTAGCTTCTTTATTTCCCAAGAGCTTGTGTCCATTCTGTGGGAATGAAGGGATCAGCGAGTGTTGCCTGTTCATTGGCAGATGACAGGGTGACCCAGAAACCCCATGAGTAAACCCACCTGGCATCATCATCATTCGTTAAAAACAAGTGAATGATAACAGATCAGGAACATTTTCCCGTAGTATTCCTCAATAAAACAATGGTTTACATTTTTTTTTTAAATCTCCAACACATTATAACACAATTCCTCCAACGGGGAAATTCTCTAAAAGTATAAAAGGAAAAGTGCAACAGAACTGAGAGTGCTGATTGGTAACAGGCAATGGTTTGTTAAGGGTAAAAGGGCCCAGGTTTTGATCTTAATCAGCCAATGGTGAGCAAAGACTCCTCTCCATTGTGGGAAACACCCACACCACAAAAGAACCAATTTAACACTGCGGTTTCAGGAATAAAAACTATTAATTGAACTTTGCAAAGAGACAATGTTTGACTGTGTCAAACAGACGGATCAAACCCATTTATATTGGGGTCTGAAACATTATGTAAAGAATGGCCCCCACCAGAATTACATTACCGAACACAACAGGTTTGATTCACAGATTAAGATTATGCCTGATTAACTCCATAAAATGTACCAGATTTCTAAATAAACTAACAACAAAGGGATTGAATATTTCTGAGATGTGTGAACCCTATGTTTAATGAATCCTAGTTTATCCATTGCAAAAAAAGTATTTCTTGTGAATATCTGCTAATGATTATCATATTATTGAGCTCCAGCTTTATATCATCTGCACAACCAAAATAACAATTGACTAACTTTAAATTTGAATAACTTCTTGACAGGAGTACAACTTGCTCTCCAAACCTATCCTGCAACACCCCTCCCCTACTCCCAACCAGCTATTGTTAATCACCTTTGAAAATCTTATTGGGATGAAGAATTAAATTCACTCACCCAAGTTAGAGTTGATAGGCCAGGGAGGTAGAGTTAAGCTTTAAATCTGTGGTTGAATGTGAAGACATGAAAATGTTAACAGGTTTTTCACTTCAGCTTTTAAAGGGACGCTATCCTTGTGTCTTGTTTCTTGACGTTTTGAATATTTTGATTTAAATACAGTGTTGAACTGGTTTGAAGGAGCTCTATTTATCTTACCAGTCATTATGTTCTTTCATGGCACTTTGTCGCTCAAGGACTCCCCCACTAAAAGAATGTTGCATGACTCAGATCGGCATCCATGATAATGACTTGTTATATGCTTTCCTGCTTCGTAAGAGACATGTTCCATCAAACCTCACTGCTGGTATCCAGTTTCAGGAGGAACTGTGTCCCCCTCCTCCAGTGTGTGTGGTACCCCATTTGTCTGCCTCTATTGATCAGTCATCAATGGTGTTAAGATTCAGCAATATTCGCTCCCAGTGAAAGAAAGCAACAGAACACTATAGTGTATTAAAAGGTCCTATGCCAGCCTCCATAGAGAAAGTGAAAGCACTCTATTAACAGTACATATCTTTCAGCCACAACCGTGGCTCAATGGGTAGCGTTCTCCCCTCTGAGTCAGAAGGTTGTGGGTTCAAGTCCCACTCCATGGGACTTGAGCACAAAAATTCTAGGCTGACACTCCAGTGCAACACTGAGGGAATGCTGAGCTTAGTGCCGGGTTTGAGGTCCTGGTCTTCAAACACTCTCTTCCTCAGGCGACCGAAGGTTGCACTGGCACACTGAAGGCGGTGTTGGACTTCGTCGTTGACGTCTGCCCTTGTTGACAGTAGGCTCCCGAGGTATGGAAAGTGGTCCACGTTGTCCAAGGCCTTGTCATGGATTTTGATAATCGGGGGGCAGCACTGTGTGGCGGGGGCAGGTTGGTAGAGGACCTTTGTCTTACGGATGTTTTGTGTAAGGCCCATGCTCTCGTATGCTTCGGTGAAGGTGTTTACGATGGTTTGGTGTTCGACCTCAAACCCGGCACTAAGCTCATGGTCTACAGAGCAGCAGTGATACCCGCCCTGCTGTATGCCTCAGAGACATGGACCATGTACAGCAGGCACCTCAAAACACTGGAGAGGTACCACCAACGCTGCCTCCACAAGATCCTGCAAATCCATTGGCAGGATAGGCGCACCAACGTCAGTGTTCTTGCTCAGGCCAACATCCCCAGCATCGAAGCTATGACCACACTCAATCAGCTCCGATGGGACGAGACTCCCAAAACAAGCGCTCTATTCGGAGCTCCGGCACGGCAAGAGAGCCCCAGGTGGGCAGAGGAAACGTTTCAAGGACACCCTCAAAGCCTCCTTGAAAAAGTGTAACATCCCCACCGACACCTAGGAATCCCTAGCCCAAGACCGCACAAAGTGGAGGAGAAGCATCCGGGAAGGCGCCGAACACCTCGAGTCTCTTCGCCGGGAGCAAGCGGAAGCCAAGCGCAGGCAGTGCAAGGAGCGCACATCAACCCAAGCACCGCACCCACCCGCCCCTTCAACCACCATCTGCCCCACCTGTGACAGAGACTGTAGGTCCTGCATTGGACTCACCAGTCACCTGCGAACTCATTTTTAATGTGGAAGCAAGTCATCCTCGTTCCGAGGGACTGCCTAAGAAGAAGAAGAGGGAATGCTGCACTGTCAGATGTGGTGTCTTTGGGATGAGGGCATTGTTAAACCGATGCCCTGTCTGCCTGCTCAGGTGGCATTATTCGAAGAACAGCAGGGAAGTTCTCCCCAGTATCCTGGCCAATATTTATCCCTCAACCAACATCACTAAAACAGATGATCTTGTCATTTATTTAATTGCTGTATGTGGGAGCTTGCTCTGTGCAAATTGGCTGCTACATTTACTACACTTCAAAAGTACTTAATTGACTGTAAAGCACTTTGGAATGTCCTGAGGCCGTCAAAGGCACTATGTAAATGCAAGTCTTTTTTTTCCCTTTCATATAATGGAAGCTGGTTCAGTGCTCCCTCTTTGTACAATTCCCTCCGTTCCTCTCAATGCAAGGCATTATGCACCAAGGAAAATAGAGGCAGAAAGAGATGTAGAAAGGGTTGAAAAATTGAGGCAGGCACGTGGAAGGTGTAGGTAAGTATCACAGGGTGTAGTTGTCATTTGGCCAGATCTGTGGTGGTCAGCATTTACTATTTGAACAAACATATTTTATTATCAACAGAAAGAGACAAAAAAAGCTAAAAAGAATGTTAATCATAATTTCTATTTTTTGATTTATAAAAGGGGGGTCTTGATTGTAAGGTTCCTTCTTTAAATGTGCATCAGTAATACAGACAGAACACATAATAATAAAATGTGTAATACAGCTTTTGATATTAAGGGAAAACTTTCTCTAGCAAAATAACTTTTATATTCTTATTGGATAGAAAGTTATAATGAAAGTAACTGCATGCTATCATTCTTTAAAGGATTAACTGGAAGTTGAATTAATTGTTACATAACAAATTTACAAAAATGCCGCACTTAAGGGATGGGCTGTTTTGGTTAAAATGAGCTGCACCCTACAGACTTCAGTCTTACACAAAATAGAGCTGTTCTCTGTTTCTGGCATTGACCATGATTCTTGCAGCAGTGAGCTCACATCTGTTTCGAGTTTGGTGACTGCACATTCAAACAGTGAACCCTTTGCCAAAGGGAATTTCAACCCTTTGATTCTTATTCCCTTGGCTTACTTTAATTGTCATTCCTCATTATTTACTATAAGGTGCAAAAATAAAACATATATAATGTTAAGTACAAGAGCCAATTTTTATCGAGGGAGAAGAGGACGATATTCAGGTTTTTTTGTTGTTGTAAGGCCAGGATCATCTCCACTACCTCGAACAAAGGCAGTGATTGCCTTCTGCTATATAAAACAGTTGCAAGCAATTTAGTCACTTCTTTAAAACAATAATGAACTGTTTTGAAATACTTTGACTACAAGTCCTTTTGAAATATATATTCATAACTAATATTAGAGAAAGTGAAGACAAATTTATGGAATTAACATATTTTAAAATCTTGTTCTGGGAATGAACTGCTCAAAAACTGTAACCGTGTTTCTGTTTCCATCTGATACAGGGATGTGACTGTAGTTCTCCAATAGTCAAGATATTCACAGAAGATAAAAGGTACAAGCACAGTTCACGGAACACCCCATCTGCAGGACCAAAGTCCTAGGAATAAAAGTAAATCAAGGCTCTGCAAGACTTCTAATGGGTCAATTACAAATTGTTCTGATGCACAAAAGTACACGTGCATACCTCAGGGCAGTGTCCTAGGCCCAACCATCTTCAGCTGCTTCATCAATGACCTTCCCTCCAACATAAGGTCAGAAGTGGGGGTGTTCGCTGATGACTGCACAGTGTTCAGTGCCATTCGCAACTCCTCAGATAATAAAGCAGTCCATGCCGGCATGCAACAAGACCTGGATGACATTCAGGCTTGGGCTGATAAGTGGCAGGTAACATGCGCACCAAACAAGTGCCAGGCAATGACTATCTCCACCAAGCGAGAGCCTAACCACTGTCCCTTGACATTTACCATCACCGAATCCCCCACCATCAACATCCTGGGCGTCACCATTGGCCAGAAACTTAATTGGATCAGCCACATAAATACTGTGGCAACAAGAGCAGGTCAGAGGCTAGGTATTCTGCGGCGAGCGTCTCACCTCCTGACTCCCCAAAGCCTTTCCACCATCTACAAGGCACAAGTCAGGAGTGTGATGGAATACTCTCCACTTGCCTGGATGAGTGCAACTCCAACAACACTCAAGAAGCTCGACACCATCCAGGACAAAGCAGCCCGCTTGACTGGCACCCCATCCACCACCTTAAACATTCACTCCCTCCACCACCGGCGCACCGTGGCTGCAGCGTGTACCATCTACAAGATGCACTGCAGCAATTCGCCAAGGCTTCTTCAGCAGCATCTCCCAAACCCGCGACCTCTTCCACCTAGAAGGACAAGGGCAGCAGGCGCATGGGAACACCATCACCTGCAAGTTCCCCTCCAAGTCACACACCATCCTGACTTGGAAGTATATCATTGTGCCTTCATCATCGCTGGGTCAAACTCCTGGAACTCCCTCCCTAACAGCACTGTGGGAGCACCTTCATCACACGGACTGCAGCGGTTCAAGAAGGCAGCTCACCGCCACCTTCTCGAGGGCAATTAGGGATGGGCAATAAATGCTGGCCTTGCCAACGATGCCCACATCCCATGAGTGAATTAAAAAAAATTTTTTTAATTAGTCCAGGACTAATTACAATTAAACCATTGTATGGTGGAGTAACACTGGCATTAAATTTTCAAATTTCTACAAAGCAATACATTTTACTTGCATGTTTTGACATTGTAAACAATGTGAAAACAAAGTAAAAATTCAAAACAAACATTTCCTTCAGAAAATCCATTATAAAAGGCTTCCCATACTTAAAAATGACAACAAACTCTGTACAAACAGACCTTCAGGGCTTTAGAAGTTATGTTTCTTCAAATATTAAACCTCAGTCTTTTTTTTTGCTTCATTGTGTCGAAGAGAATGTCCATTTTATGTCCCAATTACACTGTGCATTTAGCACCTATGTGGCATAGTCTTCCGTGCTGTATCAATGCCAAATATGAAATGTAACCTTTGCAGAATTTGAAGTGACATAAACTCTGATATTGACAATGAGTACTCTCAGAACAAGCACTTTTTGACTGCTGATGCAGAATGGTTTTCCGCAATTAGGTGTCTCTGAATTGGCCCACATCCTGGGATGAGTTACTGGCCCGTGGTAAGATCCGTGGAGCCTCTCCGAGATGTATGCGGGTTCCCTCAATAGTCTACACCACCAACCTGAAAATAGGCTGCAAAATTTGAAAATATGAGCAGCAAGAGATATCAGCCCTGAAATGATGCCATAATTTAGCAGCTTGATTGAATTAGGCTGAAATCGCTCTTTCCATTAAAGTGACTTAGTAGAAGCAGAAATTTCAGATGAAAGTATGAATCTTTAATTTCATACTTTCAGGGCCATTTGTGTCTTTTTAAGAAAGGCTGAGAAGTATGCTTTCTCAGCCTCCTCTTCTCCTTTTAAGCTCTTAATGATTATTTTTTAAATGTAATCAACAAAAGTTACACATCTGGTTGTATCATGATACATGCAAGGGTACATGGGAATCACAACTATATACAAACTGGTTCCTTTAATTAGACCCCCAAAAGCAAAAAGAGATGCATATTTTTAAAAAAGTACAAGGAACCCAAACTTTCGCAGTATTATTGTTATGACTATCCCTTTTTTTGACTAAAATATGTAATCAGAGTGAAAGGCACCATGTATAACAGATGAATATAATCACAGGCATTTGAAGAATATTTAACACTTCCAATGGGGTTTCTCTATTCACTTAGAAAAGAAAGAAAGGAGACTTGGATCCTCGCCATATTAATATTTTCTAACTTTCGAGGTTTGATTGCAATACTATATTTTACAATTAAATTCCGGCAACTATAGTTAGATTTGAACTTTTCAATATATAGGAAAGCTCAATAAATGGCACTAGTATGCTTGGTAAAGGTTAGGTGTATGCTAACTCTTCACATGCCTTCCAGTCAACCGTGAGACTATATGAAAGTTGACACAACTGTGACTCAAGCTGTTTCATATGCACACCCACACAGGTTTGTATCATATTGAGCATCCCTGATTATAATCGCTCAGCCTTTGGTGGCCGTGCCTTCTGTTGCCTCGGCCCTAAGCTCTGGAATTCCCTCCCTAAACCTCTCCGCCTCGCTACCTCTCTTTCCTCCTTTAAGACGCTCCTTAAAACCTACCTCTTTGACCAAGCTTTTAGTCACCTGCCCTAATTTATCCTTACGTGGATTGGTGTCAAATTTTTTGACTTAAAATACTCCTGTGCAGCGCCTTGGGACGGGTTACTACATTAAAGGCGCTATGTAAATGCAAGTTGTTGTTGTATGTGTAGAATAATGGCACTGGAGAATCAGACTCTTGCATACTAATGCAGAGTCACAAGTGAAAGGTTTCTGCCACTTTTGGTAATTTTTCTGCAATATCACTCAACAATATATTTGCCCAACTATAATTATCGTTATAGAAATTGCAAATATTTATGATATGCAGAAAGTAACGTATGGAGATACTTGATGACTTCCAAGTTACATGCTATTTGTTTTTGTCATATTCGAGTTGATGCTTGCTGTGTAGTGACTTTCTATTATGTTATATAACTTTATTAGCTGCTACTTTACAATTTCACAGACGTCAAATTCTGTAGGTTTTAACTTCTGCTGCACATCAGCTGGACCGTTGGCAGTATAATAGTATAATCTCTTAATTTATTTTAATATCCATGCATAAATAATTGCAAAGTGTAAAAAATGAAGCTTCCTAATAGAAACAGTATGAAAAATGTTTGCTTTTTAAACAAAGAAAACGAAAAACAAACTTTGATTTTTTTTTGTAGTTATATTGAATTATGTAAAGGAATTCAGTGTGTCCAATGAAAAGCCTCTGTGCACGCGTGTGGTTAACCTCAGGCCTTTGCATTCTTGGCCTCGGTCTTTGGTATTATAAAGCTGTGTCGTAGCTCTAATGAGGCCAAGGGTGCGTGCTGGGTGACTTTTGCCTTCCCTCCCCGCTCCCCCACCCCCTCCCGCCCCCCCTTGAAAATCATGCAGGGCATTCAATTACAGGCTACTAATCCTTCGTGAAATGCAAACTATGAATTAGAAGTGTGTCAGGTGGGAACAGGTTCGGCTTCAAGTGAGCGCAGAGGATTTGAAGGCAGGATGGAGACTTTGATCTTTAGCGTTTGTTTTGAAAATCAATCGGGTGTGAAATAAAGGTGTTGTGTCTTACGCTAAGTGTTTCAAAAAGAGAGAGAGACTTCTTCAACACTTTTCTTCTGGCTTTGCTCTCAATTCACAATGTACCACTCACTCATTATTCAGGCATCTTATCTTACATTTCACTCTTGCAGATTTACCATGGAGAACTGTTTTAAAGTTATATAAAAGGTACCTACACAGAGTATGGTACAAAATGTTTAACTGAACAGAACAATATGTTTGCAGGTGCTTTTGAAAATAACACTTCAAATAAAGACTTAAAACTGAAATAGATTTGTAGTGTGGCAGCAGCTGGCCATATATGCATTACATTTCATAATGAGGTGTAAAGATTTTATCAAGCTTCTACACCACTCGTTGAATGCACTTTTTGTATTGACCATGCTGTAGTCCCATATTAAGTGGCAGGAATTTTGTTTTCTTTTCTAAGTGGAACATCAGATTACAGAGGTCTTATTTCACTGGTGATTGTGGCAGGCCACTTAACGTCTTGACAGATATTCAAGATTGGGACAAGGTTGGTCACAGTGTAGGGTGAGAAAGCACTCATCTATCATCTGCAAATAGATCACTAGGTGGTTGAGAACAAATGCCATTAATGAGTTGGGCTCGATACTTTTCTTGCCTTAACTCTTTACTGAACATCAAGAGACTGGGGGGCCAGTTATTGGCCCTGGCTTTTCATGATTTATGGCAGCTAATAACCTAATGTTCACACCTCAAATTTGTACAACAAACAAATTTGTGCACAGGAATTTCTAGCTAAGCAGACTTGCCTGTCAACCTGTCACAGCAACAGATTTACGTTTTTGGCTGTGTGAATCGGAAAAAATAGTTCTGTGTTGCGAAACAAAAAATCTTTTAGTCACAAATTAAATTAAAATTCATGGTCAGAGACTACAAGGTCAGAATACTTCAATTGCTCTGATGTTCAGGTCATGTATCTCAAATGATTCTGAAAGTCAAAAAAATTGAAAATGTTTGTTAACACTACACTAAATATGAGTCAGAACTGTTCATCACAATGGACCCCTTAAATGGCACCTATCACTGGTCTCAAATATAATTGGGGAAAAATTCGGTATCGCCCCATTTGGGGCGCCGTTATCGGCCGTGCGCAAAGTTCAGCGCCTGGCACTAATTATCGCCTCCGACAGCAAACTTGGCTTTTTTTAAATTCATTGATGGGATGTGGGCGTCGCTGGCTAGGCCTGCATTTAGTGCCCATCCCTAATTGCCCTCGAGAAGATGGCGGTGAGCCGCCTTCTTGAACCGCTGCAGTCCATATGGTGTAGGTACACCCACAATGCTGTTAGGAAGGGAGTTCCAGGATTTTGGCCCAGCGACAGTGAAGGAACGGCAATACAGGTCCAAGTCAGGATGGTGTGTGGCTTGGAGGGGAACTTGTAGGTGGTGATGTTCCCATGCGTCTGCTGCCCTTGTCCTTCTAAGTGGTAGAGGTCGCGGGTTTGGAAGGTGCTGTTGAAGGAGCTTTGGCGAGTTGCTGCAGTGCATCTTGTAGATGGTACACACTGCAGCCACAGTGCGCCGGTGGTGGAGGGAGTGAATGTTGAAGGTGGTGGATGGAGTGCCAATCAAGCGGGCTGCTTTATTCTGAATGGTGTCGAGCTTCTTGAGTGTTGTTGGAGCTGCACTCATCCAGGCAAGTGGAGAGTATTCCATCACACTCCTGACTTGTGCCTTGTAGATGGTGGAAAGGCTTTGGGGAGTCAGGAGGTGAGACACTCGCCGCAGAATTCCCAGCCTCTGGCCTGCTCTTGTAGCCACAGTATTTATATGGCTGGTCCAGTTCAGTTTCTGATCAACGGTAACCCCCAGGATGTTGATAGTGGGGGATTCAGCGATGGTAATGCCATTGAATGTCAAGGGGAGATGGTTAGAGTCTCGCTTGTTGGAGATGATCATTGCCTGGCACTTGTGTGGTGCGAATGTTACTTGCCACTTGTCAGCCCAAGTCTGAATGTTGTCCAGGTCTTGCTGCATATGGACACGGACTGCGTCAGTATCTGACGAGTCTCGAATGGTGCTGAACAATGTGCAATCATCAGCGAACATCCCCACTTCTGACCTTATGATGGAGGGAAGGTCATTGATGAAACAGCTGAAGATGGTTGGGCCTAGGACACTGCCCTGAGGAACTCCTGCAGTGATGTCATGTGATTGAGATGAATGACCTCCAACAACCACAGCCAACTTCCTTTGTGCTAGGTATGATTCCAACCAATGGAGAGTTTTCCCCTTGATTCCCATTGACTTCAGTTTTGCGAGGGCTCCTTGATGCCACACTCGATCAAATGCTGCCTTGATGTCAAGGGCAGTCACTCTCACCTCACCTCTTGAGTTCAGCTGGAGGTGATTGGAGCACTAAATCAGGCGCTTCACACCTGTCTTAAGGCGCAAGCGCCGAGGAGTGAGGCGCTACCTCAGAGTGCTGGCGAAGCAAAGAAGGGCAAATCAAAATAAACCTGCAAACTGCTGCTCAATACTCAAAACTCCTTCACACAGCGTTGAATCTCTCCAGAAGTCTCTCTTTCTCTCTCTCTCAGACTGCGTGGTGCAAAAATGTCACCGACAAAAAAAGGCAGGAAGCAGTCGCCTTTAAATAGCACTCCCCTAGTCCCTTTCTGACAGCATAACGCTCCCCTCAACCTGTCATTGCTAGCAGCAGGCGGTAAGGCAGGGGGCGCCACTCAATATCCGGTCCGGGGCGCTAACGGAGCGTTGCGCACTCGACTGACGTCACGCTCTGCCGGCGCAGGAGATCGTGGCGATAGTGTTTAGCGCCGCCGCAAAATGTCCAGTTAATTTCACGAGCGGCACAAACATCGCCGCGCCCGGCCTCTAGTTGCTTTGCGCCCCAATTGGCGCCCTCTTAAGGTGCTAACGGGAGGTGCAAACAACTGAATTTTTCCCCCTATACGTATATACAATGTTCCAATAGCCAGTTTTATACATTAATCATATCAGACTTGGTGATGTAGAACACAGACGATAGGCAACACCACCACTGATGATGTCTGTTTAATTCTCATGCATCTCTGAAACTAGCAAAGGGGAAAGTGCTGAAAAGCAACTCACCGCAGCATAGTCTTAGCTGTTTGGAGACTGCCAGGAAAAAACAAGACAGAGACAAAAATGTAATTCTGTAGATGCCAACACAGGACAAAAGCAGAAAATCTTGATTTGTAGCCTCTTAACTTTTAGTGTTGGTTGTTGACAACTGAAGAAAATATTACAATTGTTCCACATGATTTATAAGCCAGAAACCTAAACAAAGCCGATTACATTTTAAGTTCCAGAATTCACCAATTTTCATCGTTCCTAGTCTTTAAGTTAATACAGTAGTTCTATGCAATATTATAACAATGCATAGTTCTCTGATGAAATGTGCATTTTACCTTGAGTTATTAACATCTTAACACTTTAAAATGAGTTTGGAAAAAGGGGCCATTAAGGTGGATTTTTTTTATATTTAAATTTTCTTGTAAAAAGGAAACAAAATGATATTTGCTTCAACATTGATCAAAAGAAATGTACTGAAATGATTACAGTCTAAAATTAGGCTGCAATCTGTATGCTTATCCAATAAAATGCTAATTGCACTCCATTGGAAATTAGCAAAACTAAAGTGGCTTGAGAAAGGGCAATTGCATCACAGAAGCCACGTTGTTATTTTGCCATGAGAATTACATGATGAAGGATCATGTTCATAAGCTCGTCCACAGCAGCAAAGAGTTAAAGCAGCACTTAAGACATCCAATTTTGTTCAGTTTGTTTCAATCAACAGATTGTTTACCAGAATGTGGTTTCTGGAAACAGAGCTCATATTTTAGTCGCCTCAATTTTTTGGCAAGCAACAGTTCTTAACTATAGGCTTTCAGTACTTTGCATTGCTGTGGGTAGACAACAATTCGGTACGATACTGCAGAACAAGCAGCCAGGTTCCACAGCTTGTTCATATGTTAACTTCAACCTTAAAACGACATCTCAGTATCCTTTCCAGTCAATGTCCAATTTTTGGTCCATGAAACTTTGAGCAAATGGATACCAAGGCAATGCAAAGTTGCAAATAAAGTATGAGAAAACAATATTTTTCACCAAAGAATTTCAATAGCATTTCTTATAAATCTTCATCTGAAAATTGGATAATTTTAGGTTGAGGGAGCTATGCTTGAGAGATTATTTGAAATGTGCTACCATGTAACAGAATATTTGTGTTGAATTGCAGTGCAACATATTTCTAATACATTGCATACTACACATCTTTTTTTTAAAATGGAACAAATGGGCCTAGGCACATAAATGTTCCGTGTGTGTATCCTAGGGTCCATTTTTATTACATATTTATTTGTGAAAGTAGCTTTGGAAAAGACAGTTTTGACCATAAGTGCTCGTAGCTGGCACAACTTTATGACAACGAGAGATCTCAAATTTTGAACTACACTGGCTAAATATTAGGGATATCTATGGTTAGAAAAATATTTGACAGGACAGCAGTTAAATACAGTGACGGGGCATATATATCTGATAAGTTCAGAACAAAGCAAGAGACGGCCAATTCTCACTGTAATATTAGTGATGCAAAGATGTTAAAGAAGGTTCTGTTCGATGGATTATTAAATTGTTTAAAGGCGTCTTACACGGTCTCTTGTGCAATAAAGAAATGTCATAACAAACTGCAGAAAAATGATAGAAATGTGTTACTCTAAGGCTGGCTCTTACAGATGTCAATTAGCTTCACAGAAATAACCTCACATTTCTAATAACGCACCGTTTGAGAATGTCATTGTATTTGTTCATTAAACAGATACTCTTACAAGTGCGAATAAATTAAGTTTTAGCTGGAACGTGAATATAAAACTCAAATGGATCCCAGCAATCTTTAATATTGTGTTAAAGAGAGAGAGAGAGGAAATTATGATGATTCTTAATAATTATTGCCTCCATGACATGGGGAAATAAAATATCTTGGTTTATGGGCTCATCCGTGGTTTATAAAAGCTGAGGCCTATGTGCTAAGAACATTAATGATGTTATAAAGAATTATGAGAGAAAATCAAATTTTCTTGCCATTTGAGCTGCTCTAAAATGCCAAACAATAAACTACCATATTGCAAATTAGATCAAGAGAAATATCAAACACATTGCAGTATAAATTCCATAATTGCATTTAGGGGCTATGCTCCTTGGGGACGTGCTGCTAAAGATCATCACCACACCACATATGAGCAACTATTGACAGAACGATAAAAATCGACAGCCTAACCAAATAAACACTGCGGGCTTCATTAAATATTCAACAGCTGAAATTTGACTAAGGTGCCTACATTTCCCCTTGACACCCCCTCCAGCAGCGTTGAGAATGTTTATTGTGACAGCAATAAGTAATGCTGTACCCTGCAGCTCCTTGTTGCTCAGCGTCGGAACAAAGAAGTGGATGACCAGTCCTTGTCAATCCACATTGCGGCCTCTGCATTCGGCTGACAACTCCGCCCGATAATGCAACTAATAAAACTGCTCGATTTATATTTTGTTCTCTTTGAGCGTGCACTTCAAAGCTTCTCTCCTCGTTTCGCAAATGCATCCTTTGCTGGTCGAGGTGCAAGTGGGGATCAAGCATAAAAGAAAACAGATGCCGAGGAGCAAATAACTGAGCATCATTAGTCGAATCTTCCCCCCCCCCCACCCCCGAACTAAGTTATTAGCGAAAAATAGACACACAAGCAAAAAAAAAACTGGAGGTTTCTTTTTATTTGGCAGGAGAACTAATGAAAACAGGCTCATTCGCCCAGATTTTACAAAGGCCACTTCTAATTGTGGTCACAGGCACAATTCAAAGAACAACATTTCTGCCCACAGAACCAAACAGGATACTTTCCAATCATTAACACAATGCAACTAATGAACCGTTTCTTTTTTTATAAGTTGTTACATTTAATACGTTTAGTCTCAATACTGTGCATTCTTAAATGTGTACTCCAAAGCAGTGAAACAGAATTACTGGGCCGATATGAAGGATATTACCAGTCGTATATAATAATACATGGATGACAAAGAAACATCTATTTTATGCTTTCCCCATTATTGCATGGCATTAAGTTTTTTTAAACTCTTTGATTGGCTTGCTTCAAAAAAATAATATTTCTACAATTAAATTTGACCTGCTTGAGCATATGGAATCGTGTGTCTGGAATAGGGAATAAATATTTAATACATGCACTGTAAGATCATAAGCAGTCATATGCTTTTCATGCAAGAAAGTTTATGCAAATGACTGGTGACAGTATTATTGTGTGAAGAATATCAATGGAGTAATTACAGTTGCATCATTTGCTGCTGCACTGGTGCCGTAGCCCGTGTTAATTTTTCACACCACTCCCCTGGGGAAGATCTAAGCGCGCTCCTAAGAGCAGAGCTAATAATGCGAGCTCTGAGCTACAGCCGCTTAAACTAGCCCTGAGGTCTTCACGGCAGACTGCTAAACACTGACTGTCTCCCCCGAGAGGGAACAAGAGAGATAAAATGATTAAAAAACTGCCAAATCGGACTGGCAATCACAGGACGGTGCTGTCAGAGGATGCAAAGGGAGGGGGTGGGGGGGGGGGGGGGATCACAGTGATTTTTCTTTCTGCTTCCCTTCCCTGAATACCGAGGGTAAGACCTGACAGCGTTTCTATTCTTAATGTAGGAAATGGTGGCGTTGAATGGACTTTGCCAACTTATTTTACTGCTTGAGGTATTCATAAAAGCAATTACATAAACTATAATAGCTTGAGACTATATGATTTTCATTAGACTTTTATTTAATAAAACGCAGAAGGAAACCAATAATGAAAAATTAACACAAGTAATTACTGTATGTGCTCCCCAGGTCAGTTTGCCGTGCTAAAGGCATTATTACCTGTAATTTTCCAGCTACGTGTCAGACATTGGCGCATATTATTAACCACAGCCAAATTAAGTGCATACAATTTTGGGATATGAACATGGAAGACCAAAACAAAACAACACAACTTTTTGTTATTTGTACACTTCAGCACAAGATTAAAAACCTATGTTTAAACCAGTACCTGACACCATTAAATTATCCCTAGAGACATGAAAAGTAATCGTCAGATTTGTGACAGAATAGACGGTGCGGTGGTTTGTTGCTGCACTCCAAGTGTAAATGCAGTTGAAATAAGACGCCATTGGAATGAAATTGTGGTCATCTTATGTCCTAAACCCACAGTGTAAAATGGGCAGTACCTTCCCTTCCACACTAGGGTCCCAGCTTCAGGTACAATCAACATGGTTGAAAAATACTTTCTTTACAAATATTTACACAATTTCACCCAAGTGTAACAGACAGATAACATCAAAGTACTATTTTCAAAGTGAAACTCATGCAAAATCCTTCAGCCAGTTTAAAATAATATCCCCTTCGATTCGGTTACAACGATGCATTCTTTTCAAATTAAAAACAAATGTCAAAGTCTATATTTAAAGCACTAATTATGCTGCATTCTGTTCACAGTCCACTGTATAACTAATAATAACTACCCATTTGACTCCCATGATACATCTGGTACAATTTACAGCTGTAATATGATAACTGGGATATGAGAAAGTGACAACCATTTAACATCTTAATGCTGGTATGTGGGTTCTTGCCCAATTTCAGACACAGCATCAGAATCATTTTAGATTCTACAAGCTTAGGTTTTTACCTCATGGGCTAATATAAGTACTTAACTTGATACGATTCTTTTTGTGAAGATAATCCTATTGTATTATCCCCTAGATGGCTTCAAGTATTACAGCGTATTAGAGGTTCTGAAATCCTATAATAAAACTAGTACATATATGCCTAATAATTTCAGTGTATTATAAATGTCATCTGTATTTATTCTTTCTACACATGCTGATTAACACAGGTTAAAAAAAACAACAGTAATGCTCAGGGGCCATGCCCATAAATCACACTTTCACATCTCTGAGCATGCTTTAACTGAAATCTGAAAATGCCCGAGGAGCACGAATATTAAGAAGGTGCCAACTGTGAGGAGAGAAACTGGTGAGAAAATATGGTTTGCCCTCAATGTATAACAACCTTATTGGACTTAGAATACCAAAACGACGCCTGCTTTAAAAGATCTTGCACTGGAAACCAGACGGAAAGAGCCGAGCAGAACAACAGAGGACAAAATGGTCAAATGTCAGCAACAAAAATTGAGAACAACTTAGCTGGCCAGATTTGAAAAATATAGCTTTTAATGTTGGGGTGAAAAATTCAGGCTATCAATCTGTTCACTTAGAGACGATGTGGGAAGGACTTAACTGGGGTCATTTTAACTTTGGACAATGGTGTGAAATTGGCAATATCAAATTAGCCATCCGTTATACACCATGCTCAATTTTCCTTTCATTGAAATCAGATACGCAGCTAAAAATAATTAGTAATATCGTCATCCTTAAAAAATAAAATGGATTAAAATGTTATGAATCCGAGCTAGCTATAATACTTTTACATTGATCATACATATTGATGGCAGCACAAAGATACTGCTTTCATTTTCTGGTGAATTGATATGTTCCTCAAGATGAGAGATCTCAGCACTAGGAAACGAAAAACTTTCCCCTTTCAGGCACCCAATATCAACATCAGTGCACCTCAAAGCACTGGAGAGGTACAGGTTGGACCCCGGTAATCCGGCACCCTCGGAACCAGGCCGGTGCTGGACCACTGAAAATTCCGAACCACTGAAGGTGTCAAAAGTCACCACAAACACCGCCACCACCTGCTCCTCCTCTTCCTGCTGCTGCCCTCCCTGTGCTGCCGCCGACCCCACCGCCCACGGGCTGCTCGGGCTCCATCGCTCCGCCGAGCCGTCGGTGATGCTGCGCGGTCCAGGCGCTGATCCTGACCCGGCGGCGGTCCCGGGACCCGAGCTGGACCCATCCCAGGGAGGGAATGTGACAGCAGGACCTTCCTCCTGCCGGACCACTGAAGGTGCCGGACCGTCGGGTGCCGGATTACTGGGGTTCAACTTGTACCACCAACGCTGCCTCCGCAAGATCCTGCAAATCCATTGGCAGGATAGGCGCACCAACGTCAGTGTTCTCACTCAGGCCAACATCCCCAGCATCGAAGCTATGACCACGCTCGATCAGCTCCAATGGACGGGTCACATTGTCCGCATGCCCGATACGAGACTCCCAAAACGAGCGCTCTACTCGGAGCTCCGGCACAGCAAGAGAGCCCCAGGTGGGCAGAGGAAACGCTTCAAGGACACCCTTAAAGCCTCCTTGAAAAAGTGTAACATCCCCACCGACACCTGGGAATCCCTGGCCCAAGACCGCACAAAGTGGAGAAGAAGCATCCGGGAAGGCACCGAACATCTCGAGTCTCTTCGCCGGGAGCAAGCGGAAGCCAAGCGCAAGGAGCGCACGTCAACCCAAGCGCCCCACCCACCCGCCCCTTCAACCACCGTCTGCCCCACCTGTGACAGAGACTGTAGGTCCCGCATTGGACTCATCAGTCACCTGCGAACTCATTTTGTATGTGGAAGCAAGTCATCCTCGGTTACGAGGGACTGCCTAAGAAGAAGAAGATCAACATCGTGCACTCCCTGTTCAGGCAGAGCAAGTACAGCTGAAAAATGAATCTTCCTCTACTCTGGCCTGACAATGCACCTTTGCCCAACTTCAAAAAAAAACCGTAGCCCATACTGCAGTAGTGTGACCTTTCAGCCCTGATCTCATTGAATGGCGGAGCAGGCTCGAAGGGCCAAATGGCCTACTCCTGCTCCTATTTCTTATGTTCTTATTTCCATTTCCCACACAATCCACCTTTATGGTCATTCAGAAGGAGATTTCCAATGTACAGGCAGCTTTGTGCCGTTGGCCCAGAACCGGAGTTGAGACTGCTCAAATGAATTTCACATGGGGTTCTAAGCCAACAGAGAGAGGAAACCATCATTCCATCAGTATGTGCTGGGTTTGAAATCATGGTCTAGAGGTGAAAGGACAGTTGGATCCACTATTCAATCCAATCTTCCCACCCAAATATTTTATATTTGCGTTTTAAGTCAATTGTAGCAAATTTACCTAAGGTAGCTATTTAAACCCATAAAACATTGGGTACATAGCAACATAATCTGTTAGCCACAACTGCACAGTAATCTACATATACAGCTATTGATTTCCTTTCTGTTATTTGATGGCAAGGATGAGATACAACATTAATTATGCATAGCAAACATTTAAAGTCTGTTTTGTATTTAACTAGCTTTGGTTTTTTTAATGAACAGAAGAAATCAAAGGCTATTTATCCTGAGGTCATACTTGAGGCAGTCATACAGTTATCTGCAGAAGGCATGAGGTAAACAAGTAAAAGCAAAACCCAGAATACAACCAAATCACAATTTGTAATTATGTCGTACACATGCATTGCACACGTGAAACTAATATTGTCACTTTTTCTATTTCTAAAGACATGATCCTGCTTTTCAATTACATAAAATGGATTAAAAAGTATTCAATTACAGCTAATCTAATTTCCCCTTTCAATGATGTTGTGGAAATCAATTGGTCCAAAGTCAGTCCAACCCATTTACTGCCACAGCCCTTTGTTTAGGTTGGCTCAGGATGCTTTTCAGATGGCATTAGTTTACACTGGCTTCCCGGTTTCAACTGTGACCTCATTTTGGTCACTAAAATCTAACACCTGTAAATGAACCTCTGATGGAAATATATGTAAAATAGATTCAATTCTACAGAACGTTGATCAAATTCAAAAACTCTCGGAACTTAACAATATCTTGGGAGCTTCGGCAAAATCCCAAATTCCCAGTGAAAAGCTGAAGTAAAGTGTCAGCTGTGGCTCAGCGGGTAGCACGCCCGCCTCTGCGTCAGAAGGTTGTGGGTTCAAATCCCACTCTAGGAACTTGAGCACATAAAGCTAGGCTGATACTCCAGTGCAGTACTGAGGGAGTGCTGCACTGTCGGAGGTGCCATCTTTCAGATGAGACGTTAAACCGAGGCCCCGTCTGCTCTCCCAGGTGGATGTAAAAGATCCCATGGCACTATTTCGAAGGAGAGCAGGGGAGTTCTCCCCGGTGTCCTGGGCCAATATTTATCCCTCAATCAACATCATTAAAACAGATTATCTGGTCAGTATCACATTGCTGTTTGTGCTGTGTGCAAATTGGCTGCCGCATTTCCCACATTACAACAGTGACTTCACTTCAAATTGTACTTCATTGGCTGTAAAGCGCTTTGAGACGTCCGGTGGTCGTGAAAGGCACTATATAAATGCAAGTCTTTCTTTCAAAGAGGTCAGACATTTCTTAGCTCACGAAAATTATTCTACATTGTTTCCAATTTCCCTTCTCCTTTTAGCACTCCTGAAGGCAGTGACTCATGCTAGGTGATGCTTAGAAAAACAAACTGAAATTCTCTTCAACATTTCCACTGCGAAGAAGAAATTCATCTTTGCTGAAATTCTTTTCTAAATATCACGTTGTGCCCCTGCCTACAAGCTAAAATTAAACCATTCATAATAGAAAATGAACTATTAATACTTTAAATGTGAAACTTGCATAAAATAAAGCTTTGAGAACTTAATCTCCAGTTTGTCTCAAAGTCTTTTAGAAAAAGCAAAGATATTCATAACTGCAAGAGGTGAGATTGCCTTTTCCTCAAATCAGAGAGACCTACTGATGCATGCTGGCAAATTCCGCAAACTGCGCATACTCATAATGTACGGCTGTGTTTAGTAACTCCCTTCAACTCTTCTGAAGAAACAATATGCAGGCGTAGCCTCGGCTTTTGAGGCAAGCTGAAGCCATGATGAAAATGCAGACGACACAAAGCTGGGTGGGCGTGTGTGCTGTGAAGAGGATGCCGAGGAACTCCAGTATGATTTGGACAGGTTGGGTGATTGGGCAGATGCATGGCAGATGCAGTATAATGTGGATAAATGCGAGGTTATCCACTTTGGTGGCAAAAACAGGAAGGCAGATTATTATCTGAATGGCAATAGATTGGGAGAAGGGGAAGTGCAACGAGACCTGGGTGTCCTTGTGCACCAGTCGCTGAAGGTAAGCATGCAGGTGCAGCAGGCGGTTAAGAAGGCAAATGAAATGTTGGCCTTCGTAGCGAGAGGGTTTGAGTACAGGAACAAGGATGTCTTGCTGCAGTTGTACAGGGCCTTGGTGAGACCACACCTTGAGTATTGTGTGCAGTTTTGGTCAGCTTATCTGAGGAAGGATGTTCTTGCCATGGAGGGAGTACAGCGAAGATTCACCAGACTGATACCTGGGATGGCAGGAATGATGTATGAGGAGAGATTGGGTTGATTGGGCTTATACTCGCTGGAGTTTAGAAGAATGAGAGGGGATCTCATTGAAACTTATAACATTCTAACAGGACTAGACAGACTAGATGCAGGAAGGATGTTCCTGATGGCAGGGGAGTCCAGAACCAGGGGTCACAGTCTAAAGATAAGCGGTTTAGGACAGAGATGAGGAGGAATTTCTTCACCCAGAGAGTGGTGAACCTGTGGAATTCTCTACCACAGAAGGCAGTTGAGGCCAATTCATTAAATATATTCAAGAAGGAGTTAGATATATTTCTTAAGGCTAAAGGGATCAAGGGATATGGGGAGAAGGCAGGGACAGGGTACTGAGTTTGGATGATCAGCCATGATCTCATTGAATGGCGGAACAGGCTCGAGGGGCTGAATGGCCTACTCCTGCTCCTATCTTCTATGTTTCTATGTTTCTATGAAGCTCTTGAACGACAAAGGAAATCTCAGTATTGTATTGTGAAATATTTATCATAGAATCACAGAATGATACAGCGCTGAAGGGGGCCATTCAGCCCATCGTGCTTGGGCCAGCTCTTTGGTAGAGCTAGCCAATTAATCCCATTCCCCTGCACTTTCCCCACAGCACTGTAATTGTTGATGTTTTTATTTTGATTAAAACCTTAATACATACATCAGGAATTAAAGTTACTGTGGGAAACAAAGTCACATGAATTTTTCTTTCCCCCAAAAAGTGTTTTGAGGGATTTGATTGGTTCACCTTCTTTCTTTTATTGGTAAATTTGGCTGATTTGTTATTCGGGATTGGTTGTTTTAGAAGTCCTCAGCAGTTTGGTACTTTTCTAAGATACTTACTTTTTATTTGTACTTTCCCTACCTTTTCAGTTCTGATTTACTGGTGATTTACTTTGAGCCAACTAACTTAGTGTGACAGGAAAGTGAAAGAAGCATGACAAGTTACAGGAAGCAGGCTTTACACAATAGGATGAGCGCGCAGATGCAGAAACATTTACTATATAATAGATATAATGAAGTAAAATCTACTTGGAAATAGTGAAAGAAATCAATAAAAAGGCTATATTAAAATACTTTACTGTCAAAAATATTAAATTACATACAGTCTCTGCAACCAACAATATCGAGTAAAGAAAGAATATGTTCACTTTGTACACAATAAGGGATAAGAGTGATATTTTTAGTTATAAATTTCTGTTATTGGAGCATTTTCTTACTTAAATTACATTCTCCATTATGTTTACATTTGCTGTCAAAAATCATTTCGTCCATGGCTACTTATACAAGTATTTCTGCCTTGCCAATAAAATAAGCAAGTTAAAATTATACTAAATATATACATTGTACTTTAATACCATTTTGGCTACGGTTAAAGTAAGAGGAATTTTGCCATGAAACAATATCCTGTATAATCTCACCATAACTGAAACACCAGTCTAAAGTACCTGAGATAAGATACCAAAATCATAGAAATCTCTTTGGCTTAAAGTGACAGTTCCATTGGCTCTGAGAGTCAAACAAAAAGATTGTCAAATTAGTGCCAGAATGGCTGAACCAAGCTCGACTTCAGTTCACAGTCCAAACCATTCTTCGGACTTGTGACCATCTCCCCAGTACTTCTACATTCCCATGGAACTCGAAGAGAGACGGAAGTCAACCATTTTCAATGCTAATGAACATATTCTATTACATGTGGTGTTAAGCCATTTGTTCAATTCTACACCTAGAGTGAAGTGATCAATTATCCTTTGGAAAATCTTTAAGATTATAAAAGTTCATACGATACAAATTTTTGTGACAAAGCTGATACCTGGCTAGCTTCAGTGATGGTTGTTCATTTACTGCACAGTACAGCACATATGCAATGATAAAATAAACTATTTGCCTCCATTTATTTTTCTTGTTATGCAACTGTTTAAGCCGGATCCTCAAACCATTTTTATCTTTCTACTGTTGAATCAGCAGATGTGACTATCAAAAGGAAATTGTGATGATAAATACTTTTTCAAAAAAACTCGTCAAAAGTCAGTAAGCTGAAAGGGCGCCTTTAACCATTTCAGTTCTGAATATCCTTCTCAACTTTCAAAATATGCACATGTTCCATCATATAATAACTCAAGGTTCCTTGAAAATTTCCACAACTGATTAGTACAACTAGGAGAATGAATACAATCACATAAACATTTCTCAATTCATAAAATTACTTAAAAATAGGATAATCTTTATATATTTGTGCAAATTGATTGCCGCGTCTCCTACTTTACTACAGTGACTACACTTCAAAAATACTTCATTGGCTGTAAAGTGCTTTGGGATGTCCGGTGGTTGTGAAAGGCACTATATAAATGCAAGACTTTAATTTTATTTTTATTTTGCTACAGAAATGTTAGCCACCTAGAATAAAAGAATGGGGGTTTATATTCATTGAAAAGATGCTGAAGGGTGTAGATAAAGAGGTATAAACACACAAGTCCTTGAAAATATGAATGCAGGTAGATAAAGCCATAAAAAAGCCAACAGCATTTTGGCAAGAACAAAGAGGTGATAACAAGTTTGTTCAAAGCAATGATTAGGCCACAGTTACAATATCGTGCACAATTTTGGTCAGCCCATAATGAAAGAATGTTAAAACCACAGAAAGCCTACAGTGCAAATTCATCAGGATGAGATACTATAGGTATGTGGAAAGATTTTGAGATACTGGGGCTATTTCTACTGGAGCCAAGAAAGGCAAAGAGGAGATTTAATGGAGGATTTAAAAAATATGAAGGGTTTTCACAGGATGAATATGGAAAGACTACTTTATCAGGTTGGGAGCCAGTGGTGAGGGATCATCAATTTAAATCTGTCACAGAGAGGGAGGAGAGAGGATAGGAGGCATTTCTTTACACACAAAAGACATTGAGGAATAGAATACTTTCCAACAGGGAATAGTTGGGTTGGAGACCATTGCAACTTTTAACGGAAGAGGGTAAAACTTGAACAGAAGGTAAAAGACTATGGGGAGAGAGTAAGGCAGCATGATTAGTTTTGAATGGCTCTAGCAAGTATTCTACACAAAGACACTGCGCCTAATAGTCGCATGCTACGTTATAAGGTTCTAAATCTGATAGAACACTAACTGACTTTGCACCAGGTATTTTGTATGTTTGGACATTCTGTGTTGTTCCGCTCATCATTTTTAGTGAGCATCAAATCTCCTAACAGCCCAGCCAGCTTCCAAGAGCAGCAATTTCTAAACTAGGTCTCTTACAGCATTAAGTGTTCTACTGGGTATGGACAGGAGCCAACATAATAACAGTATTCCGCAATGACCAATTACATTTTCATGCTGGACAGTTTACACTCAGTTTTCTTGCCTACAAACCATTCCACTACAGTATTGTCACTTTCAATGTGCTAACCAAAAATTGAACTGACAAACACTGTAAAGAATCAAGAAATCTTGGAAAGTTGCCTTGTTTTTGGGCGTATGATTGGAGTTCCACTTTCTTAAATCTGCAAATTTTGTTTCCCCAATGACATTTTAGGTCCAACATCAAAGAAAATGTGATAATTCTTAAATACAGTACCAGATTCAACATTGTCACATCATGACTAATAGAGATCTATTAAAAAGATAGGGCTTTAGAAATAAAATCCAACAGGTAACGACAGTGGAGAATTTCTGAAGCTCTGCTGCGTAACTAAAATGTTTCTGAATTCTGTTCATCTGTCGAACACGAGTCTGGCCAATGGATCTGTTTAACACAGCTTTGAATCTTCACAGGCGGAAACATTCTGTCTGCATCCGGTGTCCTACATGCATCATGCCTATACCCCCAACCTCCTTCAAAGCATGTCGCCGTAAATCTGCAGCAACAGATAAGCCAGTACAAAGATAAATGGGAATCTTTAGCTTGGTATTATATTTCAACAACCTCCACGACTTCTGTCTAACTTATTTGGGGAAAAATAGCAGTGAAAGCACCCGGAACACCAGGCACTCAAACGCCTGATGGCGGGCACTGACTCAGTTTATGAAATAAGGAAAAAAAAGTCAGTCAGAAATGGAGCAAATTTTGACAGTATTCATAAGCTACTTTTGACTCTAATTCACGGAGGTCCTTTTTGCAATGCAATCCTTACTCCATTAAGGTTTTGAGTAATGTGGTGCTCAGTCCATTGAGCTGGTCTGTACAAAAATACTGCTCTTTCTTTTCCAGAGTGAAACCAGCAATCCACTGCAACGTCTGAGTGTTTACACGAATAACCTCAAAGGATGCTTCAATGATACTGACAAACACCTTGAAATACTGAGCAATGCCATGAAAATAGTTGCATCATGTGGGCAATCAATAAATGGCCTCATTGAGGTAAGCAGCCATTAATTTAAAGCTCTGCTCCCCAGTGGTTAATGGCACTGCCTGGTGTAATACTAAGGCGCACTAACTCAAGTTTACTCATCTCAGCCACAATTGCAGTTGGAGAGCTACAGCTGGGCTCGGTGCCCTGGCTAAGGAGAAGGGGGAGCAGAAGAGTGGGAGTGGGGGGGGTGGTGGTGGGGATGGCGTGGTATTGCAAGGGGCCTGTTCCTGATCACTATCTAGTGATTCCTGCTGGAAAGCATGCATGTATGGATGTTAAAGAAGAAGAGGATTGGGTTCAGTTGTGAGGCCCTTTATGGTAGAACAGCCTGAAAATAATCACTGCCTAGATTTGTACCTGACAAATGACCACTTGGGCAATGTTGAGGCCTGTGGAATTGTACTCCAACAAGAGTAGGCTCTTTCAAGAGAGGAGTGGAAAAAGGAACTAAATGTGGCCCCCCCAAAATTTTATCCCTTTTTCCACTCCTCTCATGAAAGGAGGGGGCAAAGGGAAGAAAGATTTAGGGCTAGATTTTCAGTATAGACAGTTTTGGGGCGCTAACCTTAGCGTCCGCCCGAAGTTAGCGCCCGCCCCAAAGTAGCGCCCCGTTGCCGGAAATTCAGTGGCTTCGCCCCAAGAGGTTGGTGGAGCGCTAAAAGAGGCGTTCCACTACTATCTTTAGGCGCTAAGCCGGCGGTGCAGAGCGCAGCGCCCGAGCTCGGGCGCAGCGCACGGCAGACACTCTGGTGCCAGTGAGCTCTTAAAGGGGAAGGGTGCATGTGTTTTTTAAGGAGGAGGAGGAGGAGGAGGAGGAGGAGGAGGAGGTAGTTGTGGTGGTGGTGGGAAACATAAATACACCGTTCACAAGAACACACTGGATCCTTCCACACAACACATGCAGACTGCCGTTTATAGTGCAGGAGGAGTGCCCTTTAATTTGCGCTCCCCAGGGTGTGTTGCGTTCCATTTTACAAACGCTCTGGACGCCAGCCGCACAATGGGGCGGTCCGACTGAAGTTTGGAATCGGGGCGGCCAAAGGGCGTTGCACGAGGATGTGACGTCATTTTCTGCGCGCGCATCCGGGCGGCCGCTAAACTTTGCGCCGGCGCTAACGGGCAACTTAATTTGGGGCGGGGCGCAAACTGCGCTGCGCCCGGGCGCTACACGAATAGCGCCCGAAAATCACTTCTCTTAAGGCGCTAACTGCTGGCGCAAGCAACTGAAAATCTAGCCCTTAGAGTTCCATGTCCATAATGTAATAGGAAGATTTGGGGTTTAATGTCGCAATTATTAGCTTTTATTCTCCAAACGCTACAAGAAGATTCTTAAAGACTGGATGAAGGTACAATTATACAAAAGAAAGGTAACACTTCAATTCTGCCTCCTATCTAACCAATTGATTGTCGGTACACGAGGAAAGCCTTGCAGTTATATGGTGACTTATCACATCACTCGCAAATGTCTGAAAGTGCTTTGCATACAATTAATTACTTTTGAAGTGCAGTCACTGTGGTTCTGTAGGTGAACAAGTCACACAGCAGCACATCACTTGAATTCTCTTAGCTTAATTTGTTGACTTACAAATTTTTGGTTGGCTCACTAAATGAAGGACCATAAATCGACGAGGTATTCCACTGGGGAAGCTGGCACATTCACCTCAGCCCAGCATGGTGACCAGTCATAGACAATGAGCAAGGCTGCATATGGATCTGCCAATGCAGTGACTTCTTTTTTTTTCAAAACGTCAACATTTCTTTCTATCCAAGCATAACTGGACAGCAATAAGGACAATTTTCATGAAAGTGTATTGTTTTGTAATCCATATGGTTAGAAAACCTATACAATTGAAAGGCCCAGATTTTTGCCAGAATAATCACGGTGTCTGAAGGATGCGTGACGGTTATTAATGTGCAAATCGGCCAGCGAGTTGTGGCGAGGAAGCAATACCCGTGAATTGTGAATCGCCACAAGTTGCTGGCCGATTTGCGCTGCTCTGCCACTAGCTTTGTGAAAACAGTATCTCTCCCTTAACTTCCCCATGATATTCATGATGTTGTTGCATTTTCACATTAATTGCCCATTAAACTCGCCACAGAAAGTTAAGTCTAGTAATTAATAGCGTAAGTACCCTTTTAACAACACGATAATTATTAATGACTGCCAATCAGCCTCTCTTGCCCAGAAAGTGAACAATTACAAATGTAGAATCTCATTCCTTTAGGTAGTGAATTGTTGTTGGAGATGTGAAAAATGTCAAATGTAATTTTTTTTTAAATCTTACTTTTCATTTTTGTCTCTTTTTTTCTCCCTCTTAATCCAATCTTTCATTCCCTCTCTTTATTTATCTTTCTGTACCTGATTTGACATTGAATCCACCCTCCTTCTCAGTCCTTCCTCTTTTTTATTTCTCAATCCTTCAATTTCATTGGTTAAGGTGATACACTGTTGGTCCCATCGTTCACCAAGGACCCAGATGCCCCACTGCCCTTGCGTGCATATCAGCTCGCACTTCCAGCAATTTTGTGGGGAAATTTTTTTTCAGCTGAAGGTGCAGGAACAAGTCTAGCTAATGGGGCAAGCTGTGAGATGCCCCACTCCAGAAAATTCTGGCCTAAAGGTCTTTCTTATAATGTGACATTAAAGCTGTGGTTGGCAAATTAAATTTATCCATAATTGAAAAATTCAAATGTCACACTTTTCTCACTGGCTCAAACAAGCGACTGGTTTGCTAAAATATATATCAGCAAAGAACGTACAGGAACACAACAAGTTTAAAGGCTGTGTTTATTTTCTTAACAGTAAGCAATTTTACTTTGGACTTAACTGAATATATCACCATATAAATAACATTTATAAGGTAACAAACCCATTAAAGTTGATAATTCTGAAAAACAATTAAAAAAAAATTTAACTCTGAAATCAGCTATTATATGTTAAAAATGCTTCCAAGCAGCTTCCTTTACACAGGCCTGTCCCCATCTCTGAACTCTAGAGATTGGGCACTACTACATTCCCCAGAATCCACGGTGTGCCTGTGTGAAAGCGGCTCAGTGAAGTAGCAAATTCCCACAACGCACGTCACAGCGATGGACTACAAGTTTCAGAATGTACCAGTGTCAACGTGAGCTTCACTCTGACAGCTTACAACTCTTAGAATTCAACTTAAGGCTGTTAATCTGATGCAATAGTAGATAGGCAAGGCAGGGCTCACTAAGGAGCACAAGTTGTGAAAAGTCAGTCTTGCTGTCAATCATTTAAAACAATACTGGTGCTTTTAAAAAAAAATCACATCTCAGGTTTCTGATTGGACAAACAATGGGCTTTTCTCCCACATTCAGGCTTCTGATTGGAAATAAGATCCGGGTAGGGAAACAATCTCTTGCAACAGCTGCCATCACAGTTCACCATGTCCCTGGTGATATTAACAGATACATTTCTACTTCTCTCAAGGTCCAATGGTTTTAAAGTTTAAGATGCCGTGCCCTGCTTCATACCACTCCTGTCCTCACGGTGCTCTCTGATATGTTCCGCTCCTTGGTTCAGAATGGGCCCATGTTAAACTTCATAACTGCACTCCAGATCCCAGACTACCATCAGCGATGTTATAGATCCTCCGCTAGAAATACATATTTATGAAAAAACCTGGTGGTTTTCCTTTTTTTAATGCTGCCAAATAAAAATTCCTAAAATTTTGTGCCCCACTACTATTGTACACCAAATAAAGGCACCACTCTCACCATAACACACACTTACTGTATGGTCTGGGTCTTAAACTAAACTCCCAACCCTTCTACTAGCAGACAGCAGGTTAAGTATTTTTCAGTGTTAATTAGTTATAACTGTATTTTAAGGGCCACTTACAATGATCACTTTACAACAGTGCAAAATAAGATTTTTTTTTACAGTATTTGTATAGAGAACAAAAAGTCCTCTCATTAAAATTACTTAGCGCAATAACTAATTTTTCATTTTCCGTTTCTTTTTTACTTAAACAGTATTTTTCTAAGCGAAGGAGGTAAAACATTAACTCATCATCATGAAATATAATATTTACAAAGAAATATTGTAGGCACCCTGATGAATGACAATCACTTCAGTTATTCTTCAACGTATGTTGAGGGCATCCCTGGGACTTTCAAGTAGCTCAAGAAAAGTTTCCATCGATACAGTGACCGTTTTGGTTTTCGAGTCCTGTCCTTGCCAGCATTCCCAGTATTAAAACTCCTGAGCTGGTGAGAGAGTGAGGTAGGTGGAGTTGTAGGGAGAGCTGCTCACTCCCATGTTTACAAACCCTTGCTACTTGTCCAACAGGCACAACTTGACAAGAAAGTGGTAACTCAGCGCTGGTCACATTCTCTTTTCTGAGTGTTCCTTTTTCTTTTCCTTTATTTCCCCCTTCCCTCCCTCCCTCCCTCCCCCCACCCTCCCCCCTCCCTCCCCCCTCCCTCCCCCCACTCTCCCCTTCCCTCCCCCCACCCTCCCCCACTCAATTTTTTTTTTCAATTCAAATTGCTTTATTGGCATGACAAGTTACATCTTATGTTGCCAAAGCATCGAAAAACATTCATGTTTGTACACAAAAATACAGATCTATCCATACAGTGTATAAACAGATATATCTCTGAGTGTATCAATATACATTCATATAATTTATATATACTCTTTTCTTAAATTTAGTGGTTGTCCCTCTGTTTATGGCAAGCTGTAACATAGTGTGCCGCTAGTGTTACACAATTTCTCTCTTCCCCTAGTAGGTATGGGAGTTTTTGGTCGTCATTCAAATTTCTGAATTCCGGGCATATTTTTGTGAATTTTGGGTAGAAATTCTCCCTTATGCCCTGATATTTTCTACAAGCTGTGAGGAAGTGCATCTCTGTCTCCACCACTCCCTGACTGCAGTGAGAGCATATCCTGTCCTCTCTTGGTAGCTGGGTCTGCCTGTGTCTACCTTTTTCGATCGCCAGGCTATGTTCACTAAGTCTGTACATTGTCAAGGTTTTTCTCAGTTTGCTATCCTTTACCATGGTCAGGTAATCAGCCATGTTGTATTGTCTGTTTAGGGCCAAGTAGCAATTGAGTTTGCTTTGGGTTTTTGTTGTTTCTGCCCAATATGACAGATATTTTTCCTTTTGCTCCCTCCCTCTCCCTCCCCCCTCCCACCCACCCCACTGCCTCCCCCACCCTCCCCCCACTCTCCCCCCTCCCTCCCCCACCCTCCCCCTCCATCCCCCCACCCTCCCCCCACTATCCCCCTTCCCTCCCCCCACTCTCCCCCCTCCCTCCCCACTCCTTCCCCCCACCCTCCCCTCCCCTCTCCCCCTCCCTCCCTCCCTCCCCCCACTCTCCCACTCCCTCCCCCCACCCTCCCCACCCCCTTTCCCCCTCCCTCCCCACTACTGCTGCCCGCTACCCGCACAAACCTTGTGCCCCACTGCAACGAGCCATTCCCATTTTTGCAAATTTAGAACATGGAATGAGAAGGGCCATTCCATCCATACATCTTCCAACATTTAAGAATCTTTTAAGAATCTTTACAGTATTTTCACCTTACCCTCACCTTGTTACCAAGTCCTTCTTCCTCTGCTCCCTATTGAATCTGAGATCTGCCCACATCCCACGTCAACCAAGTCCACTGGAGTAGATGTTAATCTACTTCAGATGTTGCGGATACTTATGAAGAAATTAAGTAATTTTAACTTCCATAGATTACAAACACCTCACTTAATTTCTGACAAAAGGTCATTGACCTGAAACGTTAACTCTGTTTCTCTCTTCACAGATGCTGCCTGACCTGCTGAGGATTTCCAACATTTTCTGTTTTTATTTCAGATTTCCAGCATCTGCAGTATTTTCTTTTTGTGCCTCCCTTAATTTGTTAGTGTTCTTCCCAATGGATTAGTTTATCTCTCCACTCCCTTTCTGAGTGTCTGTTAACTAAATCTAGCCAAAACAGTTGAGCTTAAGCTGGCCAAGTGCCCTAATTGCCAATAAATCACTATTCTGCTGAACATAGAAACATAGAAGAAGCATAGAAGATAGGAGCAGGAATAGGCCATTCGGCCCCTCGAGCCTGCTCCACCATTCAATGAGATCATGGCTGATCATCCAAACTCACTACCCTGTCCCTGCCTTCTCCCCATATCCCTTGATCCCTTTAGCCTTAAGAAATATATCGAACTCCTTCTTGAATATATTTAATGAATTGGCCTCAACTGCCTTCTGCGGTAGAGAATTCCACAGGTTCACCACTCTCTGGGTGAAGAAATTCCTCCTCATCTCTGTCCTAAATGGCTTACCCCTCATTTTTAGACAGTGACCCCTGGTTCTGGACTCCCCCGCCATCAGGAACATCCTTCCTGCATCTAGCCTGTCTAGTCCTGTTAGAATTTTATAAGTTTCAATGAGATCCCCTCTCATTCTTCTCAGCTCCAGCGAGTATAAGCTCAATCGACCCAATCTCTCCTCATATGTCATTCCTGCCATCCCAGGTATCAGCCTGGTGAATCTTCGCTGCAATCTCTCCATGGCAAGAACATCCTTCCTCAGATAAGGCAACCAAAACTGCACACAATACTCAAGGTGTGGTCTCACCAAGGCCCTGTACAACTGCAGCAAGACATTCTTGTTCCTGTACTCGAATCCTCTCGCTACGAAGGCCAACATACCATTTGCCTTCTTAACCGCCTGCTGCACCTGCATGCTTACCTTCAGCGACTGGTGCACAAGGACACCCAGGTATCGTTGCACTTCCCCTTCTCCCAATCTATTGCCATTCAGATAATAATCTGCCTTCCTGTTTTTCCCACCAAAGTGGATAACCTTGCATTTATCCACATTATATTGCATCCGCCATGCATCTGCCCAATCACCCAACCTATCCAAATTATACTGGAGTTTCTCGGCATCCTCCTCACAGCACACACGCCCACCCAGCTTTGTGTCACCTGCAAACTTGGAGATATTACATCTAGTTCCCTCGTCTAGATCATTTATATTGTGAATAGCTGGGGTCCTAGCACCGATCCCTGCGGTACCCCACTAGTCCCTGCCTGCCACTCGGAAAAAGAACCTTTTATTCCAACTCTTTGCTTCCTGTCTGCCAACCAGTTCTCTATCCAAGTCAGTACCTTGCCCCCAATCTCTTGTGCTTTAACTTTACACGCTAATTTCTTATGCGGGAGCCTTCTGAAAGTCCAAATACACCACATCCACTGGTTCTCCCTTATCTATTTTACCAGTTACATCCTCAAAAAATTCCAGTAGATTAGTCAAGCACGATTTACCTTTTGTAAATCCATGTTGACTTTGTCCGATCCTGTCACTGTTTTCCAAGTGCTCTGCTATTACATCTTTTATAACGGACTCTAGCATTTTCCCCACTACTGATGTCAGGCTTACCAGTCTATAATTCCCCATTTTCTCTCTACCACCTTTTTTGAATAGTGGGGTAACATTAGCTACCCTCCAATCCATGGGAACTGTTCCAGAGTCTATAGAATTTTGGAAGATGACCAGCAATGCATCTACTATTTCTAGGGCCACTCCCTTAAGTACCCTAGGATGTAGATTATCAGGCCCTGGGGATTTATCGGCCTTCAATCCCATCAATTTCCCTAACACCATTTCCCTACAAATACTGATTTCATTCAGTCCCTCCCTCTCATTAGGCCCTATGTTCCCCGACATCTCTGGGAGGTTATTTGTGTCCTCCTTTGTGAAGACAGAACCAAAGTATGCATTTAATTGGTCTGCCATTTCTTTATTCCGCATTATAAATTCCCCTGATTCTGACTGCAAGGGACCTACGCTTGACTTCACCAATTTTTTCTCTTCACATATCTATAGAAGCTTTTACAGTCAGTTTTTATGTTCCCTGAAAGCTTACTCTCATATTCTATTTTCCCCCTCTTAATTAATCCCTTTGTCCTTCTTTGCTGAATCCTAAACTGCTCCCAACCCTCAGGTTTGCTGCTTTTTCTGGCCAATTTATATGTCCTCTCCCTGGATCTTATGCTATCCCTAATTTCCCTTGTTAGCAACGGTTGAGTCACCTTTTTGTTTTATTTTTATGCCAAACAGGGATGAACAAATTCTGTAGTTCATCCATGCGATCTTTAAATGTTTGCCATTGCCTATCCATTATCAACCCTTTAAGTAACTTTCCCCAATCCATCCTGCCCAAGTCGCGCCTCATACCATCGTAGTTTCCTTTATTTAAATTCAGGACCCTAGTCTCTGAGTCAAGTACTTCACTCTCCATCATAATGAAGAATTCTATCATATTATGATCGCTCTGCCCCAAGAGGCCTCGCACAACAAGATTGCTAATTAATCCTTTCTCATTACATAATACCCAGTCTAAGATGGCCTGATCTCTATTTGCCCAGGAAACCATCCTGTATACACTCCAGGAATTCCTCCTCCACAGTATTATTAATAATTTGGTTAGCACAATCTATATGTAGATTAAAGTCACCCATGATAACTGCTGTGCCCTTATTGCACGCGTCTCTAATTTCCCGTTTAATGCCATCCCCAACCTCCGCATTATTGTTTGGGGGTCTGTATACAACTCCCACTAATGTTTTCTGCCCCTTGGTATTTCTCAGCTCTACCCATACACATTCCACATCATCCGAGCTAATATCCTTCCTTACTATTGTGTTAATCTCCTCTTTAACCAGCAATGCTACCCCACCCCCAACAACTTCCTATGTATTTCTTTTCAACTGTGCATCCGAGAGAAGAACCTTTTTTTTTAAACAAAAGATTAGAAAAAAATTCACAGTTTTGAGGAATAACTTCATGGTCCCAAATGTTAGCCTTTCCTCAAATCAAAAGCCAACATTTATGTCCCGATAAGAATTGCCAAATTTCACCCTTTAGGCAGCTTTCTTCACTTCTGTGGAGTGTCTATTACACATGGACGCAGTCTAGGTAGGCCGACAGAATGTTTTTTAAATCTCCGCAGATTTATAGATTTATGCAGAAAATGTGAACAAGTTATACTTTGTTTTAACATTGTTGTAAAAAGTATAATGCAGCGCAGTGACTACACTTCAAAAGTACTCAATTGGCTGTAAAGCTCTTTGGGATGTCCTGAGGTCATGAAAGGCACTATATAAATGCAAGTCTTTCATTCCTTCCTTTCAATGTGCCGTTATTGTTATTGACTGTGGCTTGACACTCAGAAGATTTAGCATCTTGTCGAATAAAGCAACGTCACAAAAGATTGTCAGTGTCAGCCATGGCTCAGTTTGTAGCACTCTTGCCTCTAAGTCAGAAGGTTGTGGGTTCAGGTCCCACTCCAGAGACTTGAGCACAAAAATCTAGGCTGACACTCCAGTGCAGTACTGAGGGAGTGCCGCACTGCCGGAGGTGCCATCTTTCATGGTGGATGTAAAAGATCCCATGGCACTATTTCAAAGAAGAGCAGGGGAGTTAACCCTGGTGTCCTGGCCCATATTGATCCCTCAATCAACATCACTAAAAAACAGATTATCTGGCCATTATCACATTGCTGTTTGTGGGCACTTGCTGTGTGCAAATGGGCTGCCACGTTTCCTACATCACAACAGTAACTACACTTCAAAAGTACTTAATTGGCTGTAAAGCGGTTTGGGACGTCCTGAGGTTGCGAAAGGTGCTATATAAATGCAAGTCTTTATTTTTAAGAAAGGAGCATATTTTCATAAACAAGCGAGTTTACAAATAGTTACAGTCTTACTGATCCAGTGACAAAAGTTGTATCCACGATAAGTGAAAATATACCAAAGGAAACAGACTGGTCGTCACAGAGTTAGTCGAGCACCATGCAGTTACTTTTAGATTTGAGACCACAGGAATTGTTTATCACTGGGAATGTGACTGACTAATTGAAACCAGCCATGACTTTTCAACCTGCAAGTAACTACAAAAACTCTTTAACTATTTTCACCGTGAGAGACCCAGCCTAGTGAGACTCCTCCCACTCTACTTCCTACTACAGAACCCACATGCATTTGTAGGGAACATAGTGTTGTAAGTTTATTTTTAAATACTTCAATCCTGAATTCTCAAATACATAAATTCTGCAAAGTATAAAGAGCGGATGTCACACTTAAACAAGTCCCGCTGATAGCTGCAATCATAATTTTTGTTGGGCACAATCAGAAGAAATATGTTTGATTAATGTTCCTATCTCTATAGTATTAATTTTCTAAAAGGAAATGTACTTCTTCATAAAGTAGAGTGCAAATTAATGTGTAACAATCATGAAGTTGAATTAACTACATTCAACACTGTTGGAGATTCAGAAAGTTATAAGAAAGTCGTAAATATCTATTCTTTAAAATATGTAACTCATTCTCATATATTGAATAGTTAGATTTATGCTAGTTATTAGGCAATTCTTAAAAATGACAAACATAATTTGTATAATGACTTTATCCAACTCAAATATTAGATTATAGTTGATATTGAGAATAACTCATCTTCTCTGCCTTTCAGTCATGGTGGAAACAATTTGACCAACAAACGTTTGGAGGATTAATGGGATTTCATATGAAAGGTCATCATAGCCATTTTTCCTGGCACTGTACAGATTTTGTGGCTTGTGGGTGCATCAGTTATTTGCAAAGTGGTACTCAAACAGCAGCCTTCTTATACTGACGCACAGAAACATACACAAGGATTTCTTGTTAACTTGAAAAGCAGTATGGCCCCTTAATAAATGTTACAAAAACCATAACAGCGTGAAATGTTACTTTCCTTGTTATTATCATTTACTTGTAACTTCAAAATGTATAGAGATCTCTGTGAAACGATTACCAAATGGTCCAAACATAAATCAGTAAAATGTTGAGGTCAGTGAATAGTTACCCCTTCTGTGAAAGCTAGAAGACATGCTGAGACTTAAAATCAATTTCATAACCCACCCCTACCAAAAAAAAATCCTTTAATGTAATATACACAATGAAAATCAAAGGGTCGAACCTTAACTTTATATTATATATTATACCACCAGCTTTGACTTTAGCAATATTTGTGCTATAACAAATATGGTTGTGGTGTTTGTCACAAATGTAAGTGGAGCTCTCTCTAAAGCACTCTGCCTCGCCACTTCTCTCACTTCCTTCAAAAACCTCTTAACCTCTCTCTTCAGTCGTGCTTTCAGTCCCTCACTGCCCCCAGTTCTTTCTCATTGCTGCTCAGTGTCCTCGTTGTTAAGCACCCCGAGAGAGTTTCCGATATGAGGAATGCTATAAAAACGTTAAGTTATTGTCTCAGTTGGTTTGTTTTCATTTTCACACAGATCACATGTCAGAAGCTATAGAGCGAGAGAGAGACAGAGCGAGTAATGCTATATTTATTAAAAGAAAGATTTAAGTTAAATTCTGAAAATAGTGGCTTACTTAACCACATAGGCCAGCAATTATTTTCACTTTGAAAAGCCAGCTAATTTTTCAATATTTGAGTTCCGTGGTTACTTTGAAAGGATTTGATTTCAAGGACAACCCAAATTTTAAAAGGGGTTCATTAGTTCATCTTTCCCTCCAAATTCAAAGTGCTGGCCCTGAACGCTTGCTGGTATTTCAACACGTTGAGTTCATGTGGCTCATACTTGATCTTTACTGATAAGTCTGTACTTCCCCTTATCAGACTCCCATCTCACAGTAGGGCTACCTGACCAGACCCACTCACTGGCTCCAAGGCTCTCAGACTGGAACCAGATCCCTGCCCGCTGAGGTAGGGAGGAGAGGAGGTGGTCATCTCCATGGGACATTCGACTATAGTTCAAAGTGACACATTCAAACAATCCCTCACTATGCTGCATATTCAGTTCCAAAGTCTAGAACCTTTAAAGCGCTACCCTGTCCCCATTTGAACTAAAGTCCAAATGAAATATTTAGTTCAGTGAAATAGGCCAACATATTTTCGTAGCTTCTGGGTTTAAGCTGGCCAAAAGGGGATTTTACATAGCTTTCAGCTACTGAGAACAGAAAATCAGCATCTTGAAAGCTGCTCCATTTTCTAGCTGTATACTTTGTAAAATTTAGAGCGTCTAGTTGTATGTAGACTATTGATGTAATGGCTGAAAAAATGTTTTGCAGGGAAAGATGACTTTGGCTGCGGTTGCTGAACGAGACGTCTATTTTACTAGAAACAGGTTTGACAATAATTTTGTGGCGGTAATAACTATTTTCACTACGTACAGCTACAGAATGAAGTCTTTTTTAACTTAATTGAAGACACTATTGAAAGAAATATATTTCGTCTTGTAATAAAAGCAGTATGGAGAAAACATTCAAAGCTAAAATAATCAGAAGCAATTTGTGTTCACGAGCAGAATGATGTACTGTTTTTTCTTGCATGCTCTGCACTGAATCAGTTTTGAGGTTGTGGAGAAACTTAAAACCTATAATAAAATAATGAACAACAGTTAGAGTAGCATATCTTTAAATTAAAAAAAACTTTAAAAAAAGAAAAGCATGGAATCGGATACAAAAGTTCAGGAGAATCTTTATAGATTATATAGATGTACAGCTGAAATTAACCAGTGATTATGAAGGGGAAATTAAATCCAATTCATTAATTAAATTAATTTCCCCTTATCTGAATAGAGAGACTGCTATGTAAGTCCATACAGTCTCCTCCCATTTGGATAAGTCCTTTACTACTCTTACTGGTGTCTGCCAATATATGGTTTGGCACCACACAAGAGCCCAGTAAAACTGCAACACCATTACACTTTTTTTGAACTGGGCACCATTATATGTTTCTCCATATCTTAATATGACTTGTTTTAGGGTAACCTTTCCTCCCATCTTCTGATATAAAAAAAAATCCAAGTTCAGTAATACCACCTATGCATAAGGTTTCAGTCACAACTAAAGGGAAAAATATACACAAAGCATGTATTTATCCATATGGAAAGCAGATGTTTTGTAAATTTACATATGAGCAACATCAAACTGGTAAAAGAATCAGCTGATTCACAAGGGATCGCTTTTTGCAGAAAGCCACATCAGCTTTCCTACATGCTTGCTCAGCATCATTATAAGCCCAAGTGTCTCACTTCATTTCAAATTCACAAAAATCAAATGCTATGCCGAGCAAATCATGTTAAGGCAGAGAGAAACTCTACATCTTGCAGGACTAACCCAATAAACTCTGGCATTGGCGCTTGGAAAGGTTGGCAAGATACCAGTTAAGACCAGAGAGATTACACCATAATCTTGGGAAGAAATACAATCTCTTCATTAATATTTTATAAATTATTATTGAGATGATGTAAAGAAAAAAAAATGCAGATCGAAGCCAGAACACAGATCCCACTGTACACTTGGCGTCTCCGATCTGTGGGGCTCCAGGTCTCATGTGAAGCCCTGTCACCCAGCAACTACAGAATAATTAAACTTCCTTGAGAACTGCTTATGATGGCAAACTGCACCAGGAGTAAGATGTCTGCCATTTCATCAAAACAGTAATCTACTTGTCTGTAATCATGTAATGATTAATAATGTTTCATAATATGTGTCACGCTGGGTAAAACTATTTGTTTTGGATATTATTGTATAAAATAATAGTTGTTACTAACTTTTCTAGTAGAGGTCAGTATGCTCAATAGTTTTTGTGATATACATGTCAAATTGCCTCTTAATAATTTTTGCAGGTTCTGTCTAAATAGTACATAAAAGATCAAGAAATAATCTAGGAACAGCGTAATTATATAACACAATAAGAAAAAGCCTGTGTTTATATTAAATCTGGATTTCTGCTAGAGTAATGGATAATCAGAAAGGGAGGGTGTCATAAATCGCAACTTCTACAAGAAGTACTACTGAACGGCCAGCTGAGGGCGCCGCCTGAGGAGTATAAATACTCGGGCGTGGGCCCACCTTGGCCAGAGACAGTCTGGAAACAGGAAACTAGTGACTACTAACTAGACCTCCATGTTTTGTTACAAGTCGATTAAAGCCTTGCTTTATGTACAACCAAGTGCGTAGTGAGTCTTTATTACGTCAATTTAATCGACTTGTTATCGTCTCCACGCCTTGGGCGATTCGGAACAACCAGCTGCAACTTGAACTGCAGAAAGGGACCTGGGCAAGAAACTGATCCATCATGGATAAACTCCTTAGACCTGCTCGTCTCGACCTGGACCCGAATGCAACTGCGGCAGCGAAGGTATGGAAGCATTGGTTTCGTACCTTTAGCAACTTTCTTGAAGAATGTGGGGCGGGTGCCTCTAATAAGTTACGAATGCTTATTAACTACATATCCCCTCATGTGTATGATTATATTGAGGACTGTATAGACTACAACGCTGCTATTGAAATTTTACAGCAGCTATATGTCAAGTCCCCGAATGAAATCTTTGCTTGACACCTACTGGCCACAACTCGGCAGCAGCCTGGGGAATCACTCAATGAATTCCTCCAGAAACTTCACAGGCTCAGCAAAGATTGTAACCTTAAAGCGGTTACAGCTGAACAGTATCAAGAGGAACTAATCCGCGATTCCTTTATCAATGGGATTGCGTCCCCTTTTATATGTCAGCGCCTGCTGGAAAATAAAACCCTCAATTTACGGGCTGCTTATGACCAGGCATGTTCCCTGGACTTGGCCAAGAAGAATGCAGACACTCATCTCCCACCACATGCACAGGCGGCAGCTATCACCCTTAATAAGTCTTTCGATAGGTCTCGAGTGGATGCCCCTGCTGATGATGACTCTACTCTAACGGACAACGACCCTACCCTAGAGGCCTTTGCTGATGACGACCCCGCCCTAGCAGCATCCTGGCAATCGGGAAGAAAGTGTTTCTTTTGTGGAGGTACGTTCCATTACAGAAAATTTTGCCCGGCTCGTAATGCAACCTGCAATCATTGCAGCAAGAAAGGACACTTTTCCGAGGTATGCCAGTCACGGGCCTCTGCTAACAAGAAAGGCTGCTCCTCTAAAGTATACCGGTCGAGAGCTCCTGTTAGCTTCACAGCTGCTATCTATGGAGCTGCTCCTCCCCCAAGAACCACTGCTAAGGCTACAGCTGCCGAAGGAAAAATTACCCCTCCTCCCATCACAGCTGTTTTTCCCCAAAGTTTGTCCCATGCAGCTACGAAGGTTTCAGTAAATGGGCACACTCTAAGCGCGCTAATCGACTCCTGCAGCTCTGACAGCTTCATTAGTAAGCGGGCTGTCAGCAGGTTAAAACTGCGCATTTATCCCTCGGACAGGGAGATTGCAATGGCTCCAACGACTCTGACCACCAATTCTTTTGGCTTCTGTCTTGTCAACCTCATCCTCAATGGTCGCACGTATCCCTCCACCCGGCTCAGAGTACTCGAAAACTTATGTAGCGATGTGCTTCTGGGACAGGACTTCCAGAAGCAGCACAAAAGACTCACTTTTGAGTTTGGAGGGTCGAAGCCGGAGCTTACCATTTCTAAGGTGCCGTTTTGTGCGCTCTCGGCGGCCTTACTCGGTGAGCCCTCCCTGTTTGCCAATCTCTCCCCCCGCTGTAAACCCATAGCCACCAAATCGCGGCGCTTTAGCCAAGACGACCGAGCATTTATCGAGGCAGAAATCTCTCGCCTTTTAGCTGACAGTATTATCAAGCCGTGTTTATCCCCCTGGCGGGCTCAAGTCGTCATTGTGAAAAACCCTTTAAAACAACATAAGAAACGTCTGTGTATTGATTATTCGCAGACTATTAATCAATATACTGATCTGGATGCCTACCCACTACCACGCATAGACGACATGGTCAACAACCTTGCCAAATACAAGGTATTTTCAACCTTCGATTTAAAGAGCGCGTACCATCAGGTACCGCTGAAAGACTCTGACAAAAAGTATACGGCCTTTGAGGCCAATGGTCGGCTTTATCAGTTTTGTCGCCTTCCATTTGGGGTCACCAATGGGGTGGCCGTCTTCCAACGGGCAATGGACGGCCTAGTCCGGCAAGAGAACTTGACGGATACCTTTCCATATTTAGACAATATCACTATTGCCGGCCATGATCAAAAGGAGCATGACGCTAATCTTCAGAGATTTTTTGACGTTCTCCGTCGTCGCCACTTAACATTAAATGAATCCAAATCGGTGAAATCAGTGCCATCAGTGAACATTCTCGGCTACTGGGTGGGCAACAGTGTTATTAAACCGGACCCAGAGCGACTTCGTCCACTTCAGGAGCTCCCTCCCCCTACAAATCTCGGCTCTCTTCGTCGGGCACTTGGCATGTTTGCTTATTACGCAAAGTGGATACCTCACTTCTCCGATAAAATACAGCCCCTGCTTCATGCGAAGTCTTTTCCATTAGAAGCAACGGCTATTTCTGCCTTCAACCTCCTCAAACGACAGCTGGAGAAAGCCACGCTTCGCTCCATTGATGAAAACCTTCCTTTTGTGGTCAAATGCGATGCATCGGAGGTGGCGATCTCGGCTACCTTGAATCAAGGTGGTCGGCCCGTGGCATTCCTATCCAGAACCTTACAGGGTAGCGAGCTCCATTACCCCACCCCCCGTCGAGAAGGCGGCTACAGCCATCATCGAGGCTGTACGCCAATGGAGTCATTTCCTTGCTCGGCGTCATTTCACGCTCATAACTGACCTGCGCTCCATGGCCTTCATGTTGGATAACCGAAAGCGCACGAAAATCAAAAATAATAAAATTCAACTCTGGAGGATGGAGCTGGCCGCCTTTGGATATACTATCCATTATCGACCCGGCAAACAGAATGTGGCCCCAGATACCTTCACACGGGCATTTTGCTCTTCAATGTCAACGTCGACTCTGGCGGATCTGCATATGGACTTATGCCATCCTGGCGTTACCCGTATGTTGCACTTTGTGCGCTCCAAAAAATCTACCATTCTCAATGGAGGACGTAAAGAAAACATGCTCCTCCTGTAGGATTTGTGCAGAATTGAAACCACAATTCTTCCGCCCATCAGATGATTTACTCATACATGCAATGCAGCCTATGCAGAGGCTCAGCATAGACTTTAAAGGACCATTGCCTTCGTCGACGCGGAACACCTACCTACTTACGATGGTAGACGAGTATTCATGCTTTCCCTTTGCCTTCCCCTGTCCTAATATGCTTACCTCTACGGTAATTAAATGCCTCGAGCAGGTCTTTTCCCTCTGCGGGAGGGCCAATTTTATCCACACGGACCGGGGTCCCTCCTTTATGTCGAGTGAACTTAAAAGTTATCTCTCCCAACGGGGAATCGCCTTGAGTAAGACGACACCATATCACCCAATTGGCAATGGACAGGTTGAACGATACAATGCCATCATCTGGAACGCTGTCCATCTGGCTCTGAGGTCACGCAACCTACCAGACCAGCAATGGGAAACTGTGCTCCCCGACGTGTTACACTCTATCAGGTCTCTTCTCTCCACATCCACTAATGTCACACCTCATGAGCGATTCTTCAAGTTCCGGCGTCGCTCTACACATGGGACATCTCTACCCTCATGGTTGGTGGCTCCAGGCCCTGTGCTACTCCGGAGGTTCGTCCGGTCGGCCAAGAACGACCCTCTCATTGACGAGGTGGAGTTAATGGAGGTAAACCCCACGTATGCGCACGTGTGGTACCCCGATGGCCGGGAGTCCACCGTCTCGCTCAGAGATCTGGCTCCCTGCCCAACCGGTCACACGGGCCCGAATGATGTCAACACTCCGCACCCCTATGAAGATGACGCCCTACCTGGGACATCGAGGGATCTGCCGGCAGTGCTACTGGATCAACTCAGGGAGCCAAACGCTACCCATAGGATGGCCACCCGAAATCAGGACGCCGGACAATCTCCGGCTACAACCCAGGATGAGGCCAGCTCTGCGCTTGTGGGGACCTGCACCCAGAGCCATGATATTCCCAGGCCTCCACAGGACAATCAAGACGACGCGGACTCTACCAACTTACCGGTACGGGCCAAGTGACCCAGGGACCAGGACACGGTCCGGGGAGACTTGCCTTCCAGTCACAAGCAGAAAGCTAAATGACTATGGCTATTTTTGGTCCGCCTAGTCCGTTAAAGGAAGACTGGACTTCCAAACCTTTTAGGGAGGAAGAATGTCATAAATCGCAACTTCTACAAGAAGTACTACTGAACGGCCAGCTGAGGGTGCCGCCCGAGGAGTATAAATACTCGGGCGTGGGCCCACCTTGGCCAGAGACAGTCTGGAAACAGGAAGCTAGTGACTACTAACTAGACCTCCATGTTTTGTTACAAGTCGATTAAAGCCTTGCTTTATGTACAACCAAGTGCATAGTGAGTCTGTCTTATGTCAGAGGGTATAAAATATAAAATATATTTGTAATTTAAACAGGTTCAGAGGACACCACAAACCATGTATTGTTACCATATTAGAATCGCTCCTCCCTAGCTCTGTAGCCTCCTCCGGCCCTACAAGCCTTCGCGATCTCTGTGCTCCTCCAATTCTGACCTCCAGCGCATCCCCGATTTTAATCATTCCACCCTTGGCGGCCGTGCCTTCAGCTGCCTAGCTCTGGAATTTCCTCCCTAAACCTCTCCGCTTCTCTACCTCTCTCTCCTCCTTTAAGATGTCCCATAAAACCTGCTTCCTTAACCAAGCTTTTGGTCATCTGTCCTAATATCTCCTTATGTGGTTCAGTGTCCAATTTTGTTTGGTAATGCTCGTGTGAAGCGCCTTGGGACAACTTTAAAGGTGCTATTTAAATGCAAGCTGTTGTTGCTGACATCTGAACCAGAGATTAGATTACAGCCCTACTTAAATACGAAGTGCCTTTATTTTGCATAATATGAACTAAACTGGACTGTTTTTTCCCCAAAGTTATTTTTGTTATGAATGAGCAGAGGAGAAGTCATTGATTGAGAAACAATCGTGACATTGTCACTGCGGAATCAGTGTGTCACGTAATTCACAGGAGGGTCTAAATCAGTGAATTACTTTACAGCTGTGACACTAAATTACAAGGAAATTAAAAGCCTAATAAGGTGGAAAAAGAAGGCGAGACAGGGGTCAGGAGCTTTCAAGCTGCTCCATGTTCACAACCTGTATTCAAACTGTCTTTCCTAGGCCTATCACATTAGGCAAACACTGAACAACAACAACAACAACTTGTATTTATATAGCGCCTTTAACGTAGTAAAACATCCCAAAGCGCTTCACAGGAGTATTTAAAGACAAAAAATTTGACACCGAGCCACATAAGGATAAATTAGGGCAGGTGACCAAAAGCTTGGTCAAAGAGATAGGTTTTAAGGAGCGTCTTAGAGGAGGAAAGGGAGGTAGCGAGGCGGAGAGGTTTAGGCAGGGAATTCCAGAGCTTAGGGCCAAGGCAACAGAAGGCACGGCCACCAATGGTTGAGCGATTATAATCAGGGATGCTCAAGAGGGCAGAATTAGAGGAGCGCAGATATCTCGAGGAGTTGTGGGGCTGAAGGAGATTACAGAGATAGGAAGGGGCGAGGCCATGGAGGGATTTGAAAACAAGGGTGAGACTTTTGAAATCGAGGCACTGCTTAACTGGGAGCCAATGTAGGTCAGTGAGCACAGGGGTGATGGGCGAACGGGACTTAGTGTGAGTTAGGACACGGGCAGCCGAGTTTTGGATGACTTCAAGTTTACGTAGGGTGGAATGTGGGAGGCCAGCCAGGAGTGCATTGGAATAGTCAAGTCATAGAAACATAGAAACATAGAAGATAGGAGCAGGAGTAGGCCATTCAGCCCATCGAGCCTGCTCCACCATTCAATGAGATCATGGCTGATCATCCAAATTCAGTACCCTGTCCCTGCTTTCTCCCCATATCCCTTGATCCCTTTAGCCTTAAGAAATATATCCAACTCCTTCTTGAATATATTTAATGAATTGGCCTCTACTGCCTTCTGTGGTAGAGAATTCCAAAGGTTCACCACTCACTGGGTGAAGAAATTCCTCCTCATTTCTGTCCTAAATGGCTTACCCCTTATCCTTAGACTGTGACCCCTGGTTCTGGACTCCCCAACCATCGGGAACATCCTTCCTGTATCTAGTCTGTCCAGTCCTGTCAGAATTTTATAAGTTTCAATGAGATCCCCTCTCATTCTTCTAAACTCCAGTGAGTATAAGCCCAATTGACCCAATCTCTCCTCATACGTCATTCCTGCCATCCTAGGTATCAGCCTGGTGAATCTTCGCTGGACTCCCTCCATGGCAAGAACATCCTTCCTCAGATAAGGTGACCAAAACTGCACACAATACTCAAGATGTGGTCTCACTAAGGCCCTGTACAACTGCAGCAAGACATCCTTGTTCCTGTACTCAAATAGTATAACACTAGAGTAACAAAGGCATGGATGAGGGTTTCAGCAGTGGATGAGCTGAGGCAAGGCGGAGATGGACGATGTTACAGAGGTGGAAGTAGGTGGTCTTTGTTATGCTGCGGATATGTGGTCTGAAGCTCATTTCAGGGTTAAATATGACACCAAGGTTGCGAACAGTGTGGTTCAGCTTCAGACAGATGTTAGGGAGTGGGATGGAGTCAGTGGCTAGGGAACGGAGTTTGTGGCAGGGACCGAAAACAATGGCTTCGGTCTTTCCAATATTTAATTGTAGGAAATTTTTGCTCATCCAGAACTGTATGTCGGACAAGCAGTCTGACAATTTAGACACCGTGGAGGGGTCGAGAGAAGAGGTGGTGAGGTAGAGCTGGGTGTCATCAGCGTACATGTGGAAACTGACGCTGTGTTTTCAGATGATGTCACCAAGGGGCAGCATGTAGATGAGAAATAGGAGGGGGCCAAGTATAGGCCCCCCTCCTATTTCTCCTAAGAAGGAGTAAGTAAAGGGCTTAGAAATACGTCCCACTCACTAATTTTAGGGGGCCCAGCAATTTCTTTTTAAACAAAATCCAAAGCATTGCTGGTAAGAACAGTAAGGATATAGTGGCCATTTGCAAAGTATAAAATGGAGAATGTTCAAAAAACAGTGTTGATGGAACAAATCTGATGGTTTCATGGTATGTAATTGGAGTGTTTCAAGTGTATTAGGAAATCTGTTTTTAAGGTTATCATTAATCTAATCAGAACGGCTGGCTTCTGAATCTGAGCTGGTTCTCCAGGATACACTCGAATCACAGCCATGAGGCTCAAGTAAAATAGTACAATGCAGTATAAAATAACATCATTGTAATTGATCTACATTTCACTGTGAATTTCACATTACTACATGAAATTACAGTGATTGAGGTATTTAATGTTCTTCCATTATTTACCAATTTTCTCTGTAAAACTTCACAAAGGTAATAAAAACAATTTGGCTAACATTCTGAAAGTACACTTTGCAATTGGCACACAAGTTGATTAAACCACATTAGATGGGATTTTATTGTGTGTAATACTTTTACTGCCCAATTTTCAAATGGTTTTATGTTATGATAATAGCACTGCAGGGTAAAGCTCTATACCTAATGGAATCCACACTGATTGAGATAGTTTAATGCCAGTGTGGGTGGAATAGACGAATGGGTAACGAGGGAGTGGGGAGGAGCGTCACTGATATAACTGTCCTTCACCTGATTATCAACTGTTTTGGAAACATAAGGACTATTTCTATTCGCCATTATCAACACAAAAGTGCTTCCAGCCATGTTTTTATGTGACATGAGGGAGGGGAGAAATTGAGAATAATATTTAATCCTTTGCACTTTTCCTGCTGAATGAGATGCTGCTCCCTTTCCCTTCTCCCAATGGACATTCATTTTGCCTTACATTTAAATCACAGAATAGCATCAGCAGAATATTTTAGCAGTTAAAATGGGTAACTCACTGCAGTGCAAAGTGAACCTGTACAAAAATCCAGGCAATCCTTTTTAGGCTTCACACATTTGGGTTGCAAGAGCCTATTTTGTCTTTAAAGAATAGTTCTCATACTGTTTTTATAATTACTAACACAATGCAGACAGCTATAAGTTGTGTATAGATTTTAACCCTTTGAGGTCTAGCACAGCACAACCAAAGTCACTTTTTTATTTCAAGAATGTGAGAGAAATATTCTGTAGATTTCTATAAATGTCATTTTGTAACATTCAGCAAAAGGAAAACAACAGCAAATATTTGGGATATGTTAGAATAGATAATATGTACACGTTTTAGTGTGGCTGGAAAGACTGCAAAAGTATTTTTCTTTAAAGTCCAAAACTACAGTTTTGTGTATGGCATTTAACAGATTGGAATCATGAATCATGACTAATTAGGATTTCATGTAATGAAAACATTAAATAGAATTTGATGGATTCAAATCTGTATGGAAGTTAAGAAAATTTGCACTTTTAAATAAATATTATATTTTATAAAAGTATGTAATATTAACATACAGCGCAGAAACAGCATCAGTCACATTAAATTGAGGATTTTTTTTAATGATTAACCCATGGCCTGATACAAACATTAAGAAAAAATGTAATTCTGGGAAATGAGCTCTATGTCCTAGACTTGAAATATGCTTCCGAGCTACACATGAACAAATAGTAAAGATATAGCACGACATCCAGCTGGTTTTTTTGACAGTTTTTTTTATCCGGTCCCGACATATTTTACAGTATATGTTAGGAAGCACAAGGGTACTGAAGGAGGTGCAGACACAAGTTAGGTAGATTGCAAGCTGCAAGTGAAATTCCGAGCCAAATCGAAGACAGCAGCTAGCCTCAATCAACCATCAGGGTTTTTAACCTGAGAGGAGATGGAAAGTGATAGTGTAAGTGTCACCAGTCAGCAGGAGGCTCATCCTCCAGCTTCAGGTAGTTTGACATACAATTAAAACCTACTGGTATTCTGCAGCTTTTATCAGCATGTGCAATCTTTGCAAGATTTAGATTTTCCAATTTTGGAAATGTTTCACTTTCTGGAGTGGAATCAGGCGAATGTTTAAGACGTATCAGTGGGATGACTTTTGGATTGCTGTAGCAAAGAGACAGCACAGAAATGGGAGGCATGGCCTCCCTCTCTGCTGTAAACTTCGATGAAGTGTTTTTATTTGTTATGCACTTATAAAGATGCATACCGTTATCCAAACCGAAGCTTAAAATGCAAAGCAAATGGATGACTAAGAATGAGTTGACACTGGGGCCAATTTTCCAGGTGCAGGCTGTCGGCAGAGAGCCTAGGTAACCTAGGCAGCCGAGGTAACCGCCCGCACAGATCCGGAAATCGTTGGTGTGCTGCCCGTGATTTCCTGACAGCAGGCGAGGTTTCCCACTAGAGCAGGTACTCCAAAAATGGGCTGTAATATCGAATACGCTGCCTCCATTACAGAACTACCCTAATTTCCTATCACGCTATTCAGCGGAATGGACTTCGTCCAAAACTATTGACCTCATTAAGTTTGAAGACAGTCGCTGAGCTAACAAAAATCAAGTTATACCGCAGCCTGTGCCTGGTTACAACTTGCACTCTGCCCACCAGAAGAGAGTTCTGCACAACCACCCACCTCCGCTCCTCTGGCAGCTATCTTTTAATGTTCGGTAAATGTGGAAAGCAGCAGTTGACATTTAAAGGACTCTGCGGGATTTTTTTGTAGAATCTGGCTGCGTACCATACTGGAGTTATACTCCACATGGTATCAACCCCAAGTGCCATGAGATGGCCTCTTGGATGGATCTCACAGCTCTTGGCTTTAATGCATTCCAGAAACAGATTGAGAGTTGACTCCAGGGTATGCTGCCACCTTCACATCAAAAATCATGCAAAACCACTTCATATTGGTGCAAGGTGTCAGTATAACTGCCGACTAAAAAACATCACCTTTGCTATCAGGGTCAGTTCATGGCCCCTGCATATCCTGCGGTCACTAGGGGCATCCTCAGTGCCAAGGCACACAAGTCTTACAACGGCTCAGATTTATCTTTTCAATCTTGCTAAGCTGCTAGCCAAAAGTAGCTAAATAATTCCAAGTGCTGCTCTTTGGCTCAGACACTCTCACTCATACTCCTGTCTCCCAATTGCCAGATCTGGAACAAGTTGTCACTTGAATAAGTTTACTGGCACCACACATGAGCCCAATGTTGATGGGAGTTCACCACCTTATGAAGGGAAGTTGTTACTGCAGTGTAGATCTTCCTGCTCCACCCTTGTATCGCATTCAATGCTGTTATGTGCTGTGTCTACCATATTGGTGAGATCATTTTTGGTTTACAAGCACGTTGCATACAACTGGGATCATGTATTTATCACGCAGCATTTACAAAATTTGAATGAAGGATATATTTTAAAAAATGGATACCACATGATTTATAGTATTTTTGGAATGCATTAAATCTCCTTTGTGTTTTTGGCAGGGTGGACTGCAAACACTCAGAGACTCTCTAACTTTTATTCACCACTAGTATATTAACCCTTTTTGAAACACAGGGGTGTAGTAATTCAAACTGTAGTAAAGGTTTCTTTCAAGGCTGGAATATTGTCCTTTCCAAGAAATATGCATACACGAATAGTGCAGCATTCACTTGTTCTTTTTTACGTTCAACTTGTTTGTGCGCATCTAAGAACAAGAAGTGAAACTGCGAACCAGTCAGCACCTAGAAGAGAAAGATGGACTTTCCTGGTGGGACCCTTCATCAGAACCCAGCCAAAATCTCGACTAATCTTTCCCTTTCAGTTGCTGACTGACCCGCCATGCATTTCCCAGTAGTTTCTATCTCAGATTTCATGCTTCGGAGTTTCTCCTTTCATCTAGATTTTGTTCTCATAGTTGCTGCAAGTAATACCACAAACATGCGCCAAACAGACCTGTTTGAACCACATAGGTGATGTGTAAGCAGGTATTGGCCCTACAGCTAAACAGCATTGCTGCTAACTTTGGTTTCAAAATTCACATTTTTTCACATGACTAATCCCCCCAGAAACAAGTAATTGCACACAAAAAAATGACAGTGTTCATAAAGAACAATCTGTACCAAAAAAAAACTCCTTGATTTTTAAACCAGTTTTACAAGTTTTGGGATTCATTACACACTCAGGGATATACTGGTGACAACAACATAAAAACCCAATCCAGCAAATGCGCCAGTAGCACGGTACATCGTTAGTAAGAACTCACTGGGACCAACAAAGTTTATAATCCAAGGTATTTATTAGTAAGGTTTATCATAATTCACTAAGATACACAGAGATTCTGCTGGGACTGGCAAAGTGAGTTTTCTTAACAAGGCCATTGTAATATCGTAGCTCTCATTAACAAGCTTGAACTTTATATTCATTAATTCCTAAGTGATTTGTTTTAATAAAATATTAAAAATTTATGAGCGCAGTTATTTGCTAAACAAAAGACCTATGCAGCGGGGCATTAGCTGAAATGTAAAACTCTTCACCATCTTCCAAAGCGTAGCGAAGTGTCCTTTGGTACATCTGCCAATGTGTCAGTGTGCCTCAGTTGGCACTATTCTCTCCTCTGGGACAGAAGGTTGTGAGCTAGTATGAGCTAGGTTTGTCCTTCAGTGCAGCACTGAGGGAGTGCTGCATTGTCGGAGCTACTGTCTTTCACAGAGGACGTTAAACTGTTAAGGTGTGCATTAAAGTGGCACTAGTTGAAGAGCAGTGACTTGGCCTACAATCCTTCTCAAATACCATCTAAGAAAAACCAGATTGACTTGTCATTCATCTCGCTGCAGTTTCTGGGGCATGGCTGGTACAGGATTGCTATTGTGTTTGGCTACACAGCTACAGTCACTGCCCTTTCAAAAAGTAATTCATTATGTTAATTGTTTTCAGCTGCTTAAAAATGGAACTATATCAATGCAAGTATTATTAAGTGATAAAGATAAAAGTTTGCAGTGACTGATCTTTACTCAAAAAAGTGTTTGTGTCAGTCTCCAAAAATTGTTGAGTGCATAGAAGTCTCAAGTTGTGATGGTTTTGACATTAACTAGGCCTAAATGGATAGGCAGAAGCAAGTGGTAGTGGTTTTGTGATCTTGGAGAGCAGGTAAGGGAATGTTGAGCTCATAGGTGAAATTCCAGATGGATATGGGCATTGCATCAGACGTTTCCACAGTTTTATCCAATTAGAGATAACTAGGTTTTTTTTAAGTATAAGCTGTCATCACCATAGATAATTCCCATTAAGGTTGGCAGTAAATAGAAAGCGCTTAGTTCTTTCCTTTATAATATTACCATTTACCAGTAATGTATGGTCGATCGGGCTAACATTTCATAGCAGCGTTACCCCTACAGAAGCAGATTACACTGAATTGTGATTCCCTATCCACTCTCTTGGCTATTCCTAATATACTAATAAAAGATCGAAACCCTCACTATTTTACTCGTTTTGAAGGGAAATGTCACCAGGCATAAGATTGATTTGTTGAACTTTGTATGATCATTTTCTCGGCAGAGGGTACTACCTTTAAAAATGGACTGCAACAACCCCCAAATAGCTGGAGCGAGAACCACTTACTGCTTCTAAAAACTGATTTGAGAATCAAAGTGGTGTGTCTGGCGCAGTGGCCTTTCCTGTCATCGGTGGCCAGTTCTGATCGGAAACATCTGCATTGTCTTACACTGGTCAGCTACACCCACCGTTCCTCTGAACCTCCAAATGTTTCCCCTCTTCTCTGTTTGATGCTTCCCTGGGTCACGGACCTCTGAGCACAAATCATCTTGGCTAATAGTGGGGGGTTGGGGACAGAGAACAGAAGGCTGTGAAATTCAATCTGAAAACGTTGGCGAACGTTATTTTTCTTTCCGAGGGAGCAAGTTACCGTCAGCTGCGAGACCACAACAAAGTGCAAGGAAATGGGCTCCGATACAAATGTTGTCCTTTCAGTTTACGAAACCTCTTGTTCAGGGAGCACAGGGTATCCAGTGTGCTGCACACCCTGCTGTGCAAAGGTTCATGACTTACCCTGGATTTTGTTCACTTTGATAGATGCAGAACATACAACAATGTCTAGTTTCCAATAAAACAGAGCAGTTAGTTTTTACTGGGCAACACTCAGCTTGCGGCACTATTTATGAATTACTGCCACTGTGGTAAACAGGTCAAGAAATTTTGAAGCACGGTCATTTTTATCACTCAAGCAAAAATGCTTTAAAGTTTACCTAATGAAAACCGGATTTTTCTTCCCCGAGCCCAGAACATTGCATTGTAGAAGATGGGTACTCTGTACCCATTTCAGATAGGCCAGGGACCTCCAGAATAAGTTTGCTTAGCTCTGGGTAAGCATCTGCCATGAATCCAAACACTAAAGTTCTGTACATTGTGTGTGAATGAGCACTGGCCCCATTCATAGGAGAATCATTTGCAAATTTGTGGCCATTACCTCTTCCTGTTTGTCTACTCTGCACTGCAAAACGGAACCAAAGTACGCAAGTCAAGGTTGGATAGTACAGTGTAATTCAACAGTGATACTGTACTTAGGAGGGATCATTGTTTTGCTGCTGCCTTAGTTTTTATATATTGTATTGAACCTTCTGAAAAGGCGGAAATTCACCCACAATAACTGATCGTCTAAATGTTAAATGATTGCTGACAGGTAGATTATAAGGTATTGATTTTCTTAAAATTGCACGGTCCTATTTGTGTCGCCCTGACTTTCTTCAGGCTCAGGATATATTATTCTTCATGAACAGAAAACAAAACACACACAAATGCCCCAATGTTTAGTGCACTCGTTTTCAAAAAAATGCCCGTGGTTTCGCCTATTTTCCAAGAAAAACGACATGATTTATAGCAGCTCATGTTAAATTTGAGAGTCTAAACTGAGGCGGACATACTTGCCCACCTGCCGTACGTGTATTAGTTCTAGCTGAAGAGAAGTCAATAAAGAAAGGATAGAAAAGAATTTGCTGGGCTGGTTAAAGTAATAAGATTTGTTTCAGTGCATCTGATCTTTACTCTAACAGACTTCCAAACAGTTGGACAAGTAAATAAAGCACCCCAGGGAATAACCATTTCAAATGGTTTACCACAGGGATATGAACAAAGGAATTTAAGTTAGTCAAAGGTTGCAGCTATGAAAGTATAATACTGACCACAGAGAGAAATTCTGGCGTTACATTAGCCGGCAAGCAGTGTGTATTTTTTTAAATCTCCTTTCCAACCATTATATTGACGTATCTCAGTATACCTGCTTCCGAGTCATACAGGGTAAGTTATCCTCTTTAACGCTACTGGTGTGGCACTTCCCTGTAGCCTCTGTACTCAATAATAATTTCAAAACAATGGAGAGCTTGAAAATCTTTTCCTATCTTTGTTAGCCCGAAATTCATTAAATTATGCATCTTATGCCAAATGTGCTCTCTAAATAAATATCCTATATGAAAATTAACAGCATGTCATACCTTTTCTTTACATAACTGGAGCGGCAAACTACATTTGCAATCGTTTTCTTTAAGGCTAGGTGCAAAAATGTCTAATTAAAACAAATTAATAAAACTGTCTTATTTTGCCATTAACTGTCCCCCCTCCTCCCCCCCCCCCCACCCCATTTTCTCCCTTTAACACGTTCTCTACTGTTAAGTGGAGATTCAAAGGTGAGGTAAAAAAAACAGAAAATGCTGGAAATACTCAGCAGGTCAGGCAGCATCTGTGGGGAGAGAAACTGAGTTAACGTTTCGGGTCGATGACCCTTCGTTCAAAGCGAAGGTATGGTTCTGTAGCCATCACTAGCCCTAATGTTTCCTAATTATGTAATATTTCCTACACTGCAAAGGTGACTACACTTCAAAAGTGCATCATTGGCTGTAAAGCGCTTTGGGACGTCCTGAAGTTGTGAAAGGTGCTGTATGGACGCAAGTCTTTCTTCTTTCTCTAGTACCTCACCCTAACTCTTGTGCTTCATGTATGAGTCCGGACAAGCGATGTTCGCAGCTCAGACCAGTCCTTTCCTCCTCTCACATGCGCACACGCCATATATCCTAGATAGTGATCGAGACCAGGCTCCCTCGCTAAACTTCCCTTCAGACACACACCGAACATCAAGTCTGGGACTTTCATTGTCTGTGTGACTCGGTACCAAAACACGCAGCGCATTAATGCATGGAGTCATCCTGGGAAACCTGCCACATGCTCCTCTCATTAAAAAGGGTGCCTCTAGCTCAGAATAAGATAGTGTTCATGAAGAAGGTCTGAAACTTTATTGCATTAAAAAAATAACAATTTAAAAGGATAAAAATAACAATTTTCGACCAACAATATTCAGCATAGAAACGTGATGCTCGAACAGATCAGTAACACTTCTTTCCATTTTTAATTGTAACAGTCACTATAGGTTCATGTGACATGCGGTGTATGATTTTTACAGCACAGTGAAGCTTTCTCGCTTTAAGTGTCCACAAGCGGCTGCACAGCCGGTATTGCGAACAATGGGAATGGTGGTCAATCCGGGATAAGAAAGGGTTAAACATGCCCATCACGATTAGAGAGATACAAGGTTCACCCGACAATGTAGGGTGAAATCTGTCCACTGTGCATTTGGCTGTTGGGTGTAACAGCATTGTCTGATGCCATCCAAATGTGAGTCAGACTTCTTTTCTTTGCCTGACACGAATAAGGGGATTAGGGTGGCATGCTTCCGTCAGCTCACCATATTGGACAAAGAGCCTCGGGGTTTAGTGTCACAGTTACTGATAAAAGTACAGGGGCCTGTCAATCAGGTTTCTCTTAGGTACTTGTGTTGGTGACATAATCTTATTAGGGGATAAAAGAGTAAAGTCCCTTTTATATGGAAAAGTTAAGTTTAATTGCTCTCATCCTATTATTTCCCCCTTCCATCCATATGCTGTTTTGCTTTCTATGTTAAAGAGAGACACCTGTTATGTTTTCTGTACAGATCGCTTTAAAATCAGAGTTTTGCGGCTGTAGCAAATTAGAAAAGAACAGATTAAAAAAAGGAAATCCTTTTTCTGTCATGTTACAACCATATTACAAATGAACACACAGCAATGGAAGAGACTTCAAAAATTCAGATCTTGTCATTTACATTGATCAGAAATCCATCCACGTCCATGCAAAATTGTTTGTATTTAAATTAATTATTGTACATTTTGAAATTAGACTATCAGGATAGGAATAATTTTCTCAAGACAATTTTTAGAAACTTGTTAATCTGCATTTTGCATCGGAAAAGGCAAATAGGTTTCCCCTTCCCTCCCCAAAATAAAACGACATAAATCTTAAATACTATCTCGTGAATTAAAAGTACATTCTTTGGGTCTTTACGCTGAGAACTGTAATATTGCTGCCCTGTAGTATACAGCAAGAATGTAATGTCTGCTTTTCTTAAAGGGTACTGTGGCTCAAGAAATGTAATGTGGCTCAACACATTCGGCCGAAGAATTTTTAGACTCTTTCGCTAATGCTGCAAAATATATTACTGCTCAAGGGATCATCCTTAAACCAGTACAGCGCAGAAGCCAGAAGAATAAAATGAAATCCCATTTATTACACACAAGTATAAAGGTCCATAACAATGATAAATCAATTTCATACAAAAAGAAAACAAAGAGTTAATCTCAACGGTTCATTTTAAACCAATGCAATTGCACACAGGGCCAGGAAACTATCAAGAAGTTCTGTCTGTCAGCTCTATTCCTTCTAAAATTTATAAAATTTACAAAAAGTAGTCACTCATGGGACAATAGGGCCTTATAAAGAGTTAAACAATAACGCAGTATAACGTTAAGCATGGTAGCTGTTGTAAACGGCGGTACTTTAAGCAAACGCATTATACATTTACTGCCGATCAGTTACCTCTTTCCCCGAACATCTAACCAAACTTACAGAATTTTCCCAAAAGAAGATGGATTCTCTTAGTGACTTGAGGTCAGGACTCAGCTCTTTAAAGTATATTATTAATAAATAAACATTCATCGCAAAAAAACCCTAAAGGTCTTTGGGGAGGAAGATTGTGTTGTTTTTGGCATCAAATGACACAGGACACTTATGACATATAGGGATCAGTCTAGCATGACCGATGACATGGCAAATATCTACCAGTCAACTTTCCTTGGCTTCCTGAGTACACTTCTTTCCAAACGCTTTCATTTGAAAACCTGACTTAAAATATATTTTGTTTTGGCTTTCCGCAGGTTTCAGTTATTTATAAACGGTAGAATTGAAGTACTCATTCCAGTTCCAACTGAACCTTTACGACTCCCCAAAGACCCTGGGGTGATGAAAATCAAATGGTTAGGATTGGGCTCTTTTATGCTGCCATTGTTTATAGGCATCGTTGCTTGACTGACATGTTACAATTGGTCTCCAGTTTAATCAGTTGAAGAAGCCATACTGGAACCAGCATAGGTTGAAGCTATGAAATTCTATGTTATTTTCATCAAGCCTACATTTTCTGTCTAAACGTGAGGCAAGATAAGCTTTGATTATTCATGTACTTCAGAGTCAGTTACTTTTTTTTAAACAACATGTGGCATACGGATTGTGATTGTGGTCTGCCGCAAACGATTTGGAAAACAGACTCTAAAGTGGGAGGATTATAAAAGTATCTGTGGATATACCATGGGAGGCAAAATAGTATTTTTCTAAAATGCATTTTTATTTTTACCATGCATTCTGAACTTTTTTCACGAATTTACATAATTGCGATGCATATCTCGGGAACAGCAACAGACTGCATAGCAAATGCTTTAGCAACTGTTCAGAAATCAATGCCTCAGTGCATTAGCCATCATCTCGATGAACTCATTTTGACATGCATAACTGTTAAATGTCATGGAAATAACCAGACAAATGCTTGCATTTACTGAATTCTTTCTCTTTTATTCAATCTTGCATTAGAAGGCTGACCCATGAGGGACTAGTAGGCAGAAGGCCAACTTTGTGTTGATGGAGTACCTAGGGAAGCAATTCAAGGTTGAAGGCAGTTGGCCATTGGTTTCTGAATAAGAATGAATTCAACATTCTGTGCAAATAGTGAAAAGCTCCAGTTCAAACACAGGACCCAGAGATATGTGCTGTATATTTGGACAAGTTGTGCCCACAGCTCACTGTTGTCATGTGGCATTTTGATGCACTACCCCACTGACTGTTCGCTCTGCAGCTTTGATGGAGAGGGAAATAAGTTGCTGCATACAATAGAATTAAAAGAACATTTTGAAGTAAATATTTTGACACACATTTTCTCAATAAAACCAAAATAAAATTACAATTAAAAAAGCACTTTTCAAGAGCTGACAATGATTTCAAATTCCTCAGCTGCTAGAGTAGAGATTAAATAAATTGGAGAATTAATATTTAACATGATACAACAACAATTTGCACTTATACTGTGCCTTTAATGAAGTACAACATCCCAAGGTGCTTCACAGGAGCGTTATCAAACAAAACTTGACACTGAGCTATATAAAGGGATATTAGGAAAAGTGTGCAAAAGCTTGGTCTAATAAGTAGATTTTCAGGAGCGTTTAAAGGAGGAGAGAGAGGCGGAGAGGCGGAGAAAGTTAGGGAGGGAATTCCAGAACTTAGGGCCAAGGGCTGTTGAAGGCACGGCTGCCAATAGAGGGGCGATGGATGAACTGAGCATTGGCCAGCCAAGTGAGTATTGGAATAGTCGAGTCTGGAGGTAATAAAGGCATGAATGTGGGATTCAGCAGCTGATAGGCTGAGGCAGAGGCAGAGACGGGCAATATTACGGAGGTGAAAATAGACGGTCTTGGGGATGGAGAGGGTATAGAATCGGAAGCTCAGCTCGGGGACTAATAGGGTGGCGAGGTTGCGATCAGTCTGGTTCAGCCATAGACAGTGGCCAGGGAGGAGGATGGAGTTGCTGGCTAGGGAACAGAGTTTATGGCGGGGACAGAAGACAATGGCTTTGGTCTTCCCAATATTTCGTTGGAGGAAATTTCTGTTCGTCCAAAACATCAGGAACGGTAGAATAGTGAAAGAAAAAAGAAAGACTTGTATTTATATAGCGCCTTTCACAACCACCGGACGTCCCAAAGCACTTTACAGCCAATGAAGTACTTGTTGAAGTGTAGTCACTGTTGTAATATGGGAAACGCGGCAGCCAATTTGCGCACAGCAAGCTCCCACAAACAGCAATGTGATAATGACCAGATAATCTGTTTTAGTGATGTTGATTGAGGGATAGATATTGGCCGGGACACCGGGGATAACTCCCCTGCTCTTCTTCGAAATAGTGCCATGGGATCTTTTACATCCACCTGAGAGCAGACGGGGCCTCGGTTTAACGTCTCATTTGAAAGACGGCCCCTCCGACAGTGCAGCACTCCCTCAGCACTGCACTGGAGTGTCAGCCTAGATTTTTGTGCTCAAGTCTCTGGAGTGGGACTATGAACCCACAACCCTTTGACTCAGAGGCGAGAGCGCTACCCACTGAGCCATGGCTGATTATTATATTACTGGATTAGTAATCTAGCAGCCTGGACTAATGATCCGGAGTCATGAGTTCACCACAACAGCTGGGGAATTTAAATTCAGTTAATTAAATAAATCTGGAATAAAAAGCTAGTATCAGTAATGGTGACCATGAAACTACCAGATAGTTGTAAAACCCCATCTGGTTCACTAATGCTCATTAGGGAAGGAAATCTGCTGTCCTTACCTGGTCTGGCCTATATGTGACTCCAGACCCACAGCAACGTAGTTGACTCTGAACAGCCCTCTGAGTTGTACCAAACCGCTACAAAGAAGTTTCACCACACGGACTGCAACGGTTCAAGAAGGCGGCTCACCACCACCTTCTCAAGGGCAAGTAGGGATGGGCAATAAATGCTGGCCTTGCCGGTGACGCCCACATCCCATGAATGAATTTTTTAAAAAGCAGCGTGACAAATCAAAGGCAGTGGAGTGGTCAAGAGAGGTAGTGGTGAGGTAGAACTGGGTGTCGTCAGAATACATATGGAATCTAATGTTGTGTTTTCAGATGATGTCGGCGCAGGGCAGCATGTAGGTGAGCAAAAGGAGGGGGGCAAGGATAGATCCTCAGGGGACTCCAGAGGTAATGGTGCGGGAGCGGGAAGAGATGCCATATAGGAGTAAAGGTGACTACCATATGACAGCACTCCACCTCTGCAGTTGCTTAAATCGCCATTATATTGTCACTAGAGCACTGGCATACTTTAGGCAGTAGTGCAAATGGAATGCACCCAGCCATATTGCCCATTTGTATTGGTCTTGGGTGGTCAAATACATGCATGGGGTGCAATCGGCCTTCTGGCCATCTTCTACTGATTGAAAACAGCCGATAAGGACATTCAGATATTTTCAGTCAGTAGAAAGTAGAATGGCAGCACAGCAGACAGCTTAAATAAAATAAATCTATACATAAAGGAAGGAAAGGCTGTCCACCTGAAGCACAAAGAAAGACAGAACACCATTCTTGGTGATGACGGAGGCTTCTCCAGGGTTGTCAAGGTTGATGTTGGGCAGACTCCGTTATGCTGCAGCTTTTAGGGTCAGCGTGAGGAAATAATCACAGCATGACACCATCCTAAAAAGTGCAGCATTATTGGATTGCTAGTGAATGTCCAACCATACGACACAACAGAGTTCAGCACCGTATTATTATTACAATGATAAATCACTTCTGTTCTCTGCAATAAAAAAGGTTCCCACTACAAGAATCTACGATGTTAGTTAAACATTCTCACCCATCTATACTTTATTAGCCTTTTTGGTATAGGTAGAATACTTACGGAGAAACAGCAGTCTATGTTGCTCCTACTACGATGTAGTGCTTGTAAAGTAGGTCTGCATAGCCCTACTTGATCACTCGTAGAATACAAATGTATACACGTGGCACCGTATTGCCAATTCCTCTTAAGTATCCTATTTTTCAGCAATAAAGTGAACTTAAACCATGTACTCAGGTGGGACTTAATTTATGTTGGAAAATAAAATTTAGCTGTGCTTTAAACATAATTGTGATTAAATTGGCATCACAAGCTCTTCTGTTTTTGTGAAGGACTAGACTGAACAATGAGGGTAACTATGCATTTACCAAATATTTTGTCCTGTATTCTGCTTTTCAGTATTCAATTACAAGCCGTGATCCTGGTAGCTAGGTGTTACAAGCACAGGTACGGTCGAGTTGTGGTTATGGTACTGGACCAGCAATCCAGTGGTTGTGAGTTAAAATTCCACCACAGCAAACTGTAAAATTGAATTCAATAAATCTACTCATTTGTGGCTAGTACCAAGCAAAATGAAAGCTGCCTGATAGCCCCACCCAATCACTTTACTAATGTCCTTCAGGAAATGGAACCTGCCATCCTTACCTGATCTGGCTGATATGTGACTCTAATCCGTACTATGCAGTTCACTCTCTACACTCTCTAAAGTGGCCTAGCAAGCCACTCATTTGTTTTAAATTAAAAAAGCACTATGTAACACAATGATAAGAAACACTACTGCGGGAGCAACATTACAACAAGGACTGTAGCAGTTAAAGAAGGCATCGAGCACCACTTTCTCAGGGCAACTGCAAATAGGACAATAAATAGCTGGGCTTGTTCTCCTTAGAGCAGTAAAGGTTAAGGGGAGACCTAATAGACATATTCAAAATTTTAAGGGGTTTTGATAGTAGGGAGAAACTGTTTCTTCTGGCAAGTGGGTCAGTAACCAGTCATCACAGATATAAAATGATTGGCAAAAGAACTAGAAGGGGAAATGAGGAGAATTATTTTCACACAGAGGGTTATTAAGATCTGGAACACACTGTCTGAAAGAGTGCTGGCAGCAGATTCCATAGGAACTCCCAAAGGGCAATTGGACATCTACTTGAAGAGGATTAATTTGCAGGGTATGGGAAAAAGCAGGGGTGTGGGGCTAAATTGGACAGCTCTTTCAAAGAATCGGCACAGGCATGATGGGCTGAATGGCCTCCTTCTGTGCTGTAAGATTCTATGATTCTATGAAGATGCTGGTGTTTGTTTAGATATAGTCCTACAGGAGCTAGCAGCCTTCTGGTAATTGCTCAAGTGGCTATTCTTCATATGTGAACCTTAACAATGAACGTCTATTCCTGTTCAATGTCCTGTTTGAGTTTCAAGGCCTGCATCTAGTCCATCATCAAGACTGCCTACTCCCAACTACATAATATTTCCAGCCTTTATTTGCACCACACTCCCACTGCTGCTATGCTTTCATCATCTCATGTCTTAATTTCTTCAACACTCTCCTGGCCTGCTTCCTGAGCTCCACCATATGTAAACTACAAGTCATCCACAACTCTACTACTTGCATCCTATCCTGCACCTAGTCTCCAACATCGATCACCACTGCCCTTGCCAATCTCCATCGGTTCTCCAACATCCCAGCGCGTCAACTTTAAAATCCTCACTCCTATTTTCAAATTCCTCTATGACCTCACTCCACCCTCCACAGCCCCACATCTCAGCATATATCTTCTGTTCCTCTGACTCTGGCCTGCTGCGCATCCCCCATTCATCCTCTCCCACCACCCCCCCCCCCCCCCACCCCGACCAGTGGTATTAGTGGCAGGGCCTTCAGCCACCTTGCCCACACACTCTGGAACTCTCTTCCTAAACCCATCCATCTTGCCACCTTTCTCTCCGCCTGCCAGTCTATTATTTAACACCACACTGCATAGAGCATTTGCTATCTAAGTGATCAGGGGAGCTTGGGAAAATGTTTCCTTTTAAATTCTTCATATTCTAAAATTTAATTCACACAAGAACCATAAGTGTTGCATATACTTAAGGTGTCGGCCGTGGTTCAGTGGGGGTGTTCTTGCCTCTGAGTCGGAGGTTTGTGGGGTCAGAGACCCACTCCAGGGGACCTTGCTGTCCTACATTACAACAGTGACTACATTAACCCCCAAAAAAGTACTTAATTGATTGTGAAGTGCTTTATGTCCGGAGGTCATGAAATGTGCCATATTAGTTCTTTCTTTCTTTACCTGGTGACCATTGTCAAAATAATGAAAACTTCAGTCTTCAAAAATAGTCTGCCAGGATGGCCGATCCCACCATTAATCAGAATGACCCCATGTGATTAGAATTATAGAATCATAGAATGGTTACAGCACAGAAGAAGGCCATTCAGCCCATCGAGCCCGTGCCGGCTCTCTGCAAGAGCACTTCAGCCAGTCCCACTCCCCCGCCATTTCCCTGTAGCCCTGCAATTTTTTTTCCCTCAGGTACTGATCCAACTCGGTTTTGAAAGCTATGATTGAATCTGCCTCCACCACCCTTTCAGGCAATGCATTCCAGACCCTAACCACTCGCTGCGTAAAAAAAGATTTTCCTCATGTCGCCTTTGGTTCTTCTGCCAATCGCCTTAAATCTGTGCCCTCTGGTTAGTTATTTGAAGCTGGACTTTCCGTAGGGCGAGACAACTCTACCAGGTTTTCTTCTTCTCACTTCCAGCCCTAATTGAGGGTGTTCAACCAAGGGAAAGTGCTTTACATTTCTAACTTGCATTCAATCAGAGAGCTACTAAATCCTGCTCCTGGCCGGTAGGCAGATGAACTCAAGCAATAAGCAGCCCTGGGTCTTAAACCTCAAGAACTGGTTAGCAGACTCGACCGTTTAAACTAATGTAACCTAAACACCCAGAAGGAAAGGAGCGAAACTCAGAGAGTTAAATTTTTAAAACCTATTAGTTGCCCCATTATTTGCCTGTAAACATCAGAGCGGAAAATAATTGTACACATGCGCTGCTTTTACAAAAAGGCTGCTGACATCTGAATAACCTGTGAGTTGTGCACAAGGGAAGCAATACAAATGAATGTTCTTCTTGAAGGGTACTCACACTGCACCGCAGGCTACAAATAGGTGCCTCTTATATTAATTAATGTTGCGAAACATAGTATTAACGGACCAAAAAATGTAGTCGATTACTTCACTACAGGATGATTGTGCAGAGAAATCATGCTTTACTCCATAAAAACTTGCAAACAGGTAAATAATAGTGGCATTATAGACTCCAAAGAACTGAAAGCACATTTTTGGCAGAATGCCGCACATATAGTTCACAGAAAGGGCATTACGATCATTAACTGATGGATATCCTCTTCGCATAAAAGGCTTTTGGCCTGAGTTTGATCATTCTGTCATTCTGATACTGCGCTTTATTAATACCAACAGGCAACTATTATAAACCAGGATGGGTGAAGCATCTTAAAATGGCAGAAGCTGCCGCAACCCCCTGCCCCCTCCAAAAAGTAAAAGTTAATTTAAAATAAATATTATTTCTGCTGATTTTTTTTTTAATGAAAAGTCAACAAAACAGCTGTTTGGCTTCAAATTTCTCCCACACTACAAGCAACATTAACCCTAACAAACAGGCCATCCCCTTCAAACTGAGCAGTGGCGCTAACAAGAGAAGGAGAGTGTGAAATTATTTGTTCTGCTCTTTTAGCCCACATCAGTATAAATATCCTAGACATGTGACACTAAAGGAACAGCAACTCGTGAAATACACCACACAACTGCATTTTATTCCCTCATAAACGAGAGAAAAAATAAATGAAAGAAATGATACCACGTCAAGATCAGGCACTTGGGCACATTACAGCCAGACCTGCCGAATCTTAATGTGCTCAGCGTTCACTTTAACAGGTTTTGATTTTTTATTTTTCCACGTCCTTTTTCTTTACAAAAAGGATTGTACAGGATACTGTACTTAAGAGCGTGTTGCAAGACAGAATATATTGAGGGGTTCGGCAGGCCTTATAAATTGTTAAAAGTAAATATGTCACCTGGACCCAGCGATACGTTGCAGACTGGAAACACACACCGCCCATCACGCAGAATAACGTGTTTTGTTAAGGTCCTAATGTTAGTGAATCTGGCTGAGAACTTGCGAGATGACTGGATGGAGCAAGAGTTGGCAGCCACCTCAAATGATAGCGTGAGAGCAAATAATATGGAACTGTGAAGTGACAGGTCATGTCATTCAGATTAGGGCGGTATGAAGTCTTGTTTTACTATTTGATATAGAGCATTTGAGTAACTTGCATATATTTGTGACAATAAAATCCTTTATGAATTATAGTTTTTTCCCCAGTTCCTCTATTTCAAGAGAGTTCACATTTTTCATCTAACTGCTGTACAGCCCCAACAATTTCTTGCCTCCTCCCAACAGTGTGCTTGTTCTCCATCTCATTCCGCTAATGTGTTTGCTCTGCACACATCTACAATACATGGATTCAGCACTGTTCCGTCTACCGCTCCAATGCGAGCAAATGGGAATGGTAGTATAATGGTTATGTTACTGGCCTAGTAATCCTAGAGGCCTGGAATAATCTGGAGATTTGAGTTCAACTCCCACCATAGCAACTGGGGAATTTAAATTCAGTTAATTAAATAAATTTGGTATTAAAAAGTTGTCATAAAAACCCATCTGGTTCACTAATGTCCTTTAGGGAAGGAAATGTGCCATCCTTACCTGGTCTGGCCTACATGTGACTCCAGACAACCAATGTAGTTGACTCTTAACTGTCCTCTGAAATGGCCTAGCAGGCCACTCAGTTATACCAAACCGCTACAACAAAGTCACAGTGGGAGTACCTTCACCATACGGACTGCAGCGGTTCAAGAAGGCAGCTCACCACCACCTTCTCAAGGGCAATTAGGGATTGACAATAAATGCTGGCCTTACCAGCAACGCCCACATCCCGTGAACAAATTTAAAAAAAAACAAGAATGGTGAGCTATTGCAGTCCTCGTAAAAGAAGTAAAACAGCTTTGTCCATACATACTGGCACCATAGTATTAAGAGAGCTTGTAGTGTGTCGACAGGAGGCACAGGATATGGATGGAGAGTGGGGTGCGGATCATGAGATTTGAAGGAGAAAGGAAGGCTAAGACATGGCGAGAAATCTAGGCAGAGACATAGAGCAAGCAAGAGCAACAGAAAATAACTGTCATTATTCGGAACATTGCTGAGAAAAAAATAAGCATGTGGAAGAAATAATCAGCGACAAAAATGGAGTAAGTGCCACAGTTTATTTATAAACACAAAATATTGAGATCAATGTCCTACCTTGCCGGATGAAGTATTTTTTTCTGGCTTTACTCCTCTTCTGAAGGCAGAGAATCAGGCTGAGTATACAATAGTTGCCTAGGCACCAAGAGCCCTCGAGTACATCACCCAAGTGCCCATTCATTAAGTGTGAGCCTGGACGATGAGTATTACTGAAGAGGGGAAAGAGTGGAGTCAAACTCTACCCTGCCAGACAACCTCCTGTGCTTATTTCCAACGGGGGCTACTGGGCAGAAGCCAGGAGTGGGAATGGACTTCACTTTCCTCCTTAACCTATGGACACCGTACAGCCAATTGTGGCATCTCACTGCTGGGACCAGCTGAGATCAACGAACTCAGTGCAGACCGAGCATCAAAGCGGCGGCCCTCCTGATCGATATGGTTCAATCACACAAAACCACTCTGTGCATTTAATCACCGAGTCAGAAGGGAAGCTCAGCTCACAAGTACTTGATTTCCTTTTTCGTTGTAACTTCTGTTTATTTTTTCCATTCACGTGTTGTTTGGAGACACACAACGCCAGTTCAACAAACGGTTGCAAGAGTAACATTACACAAGTCATTTTTCAAATGTGGGTGCAATATTGATTTTTAACTAGATTGAGGATATTTTATATAAAGAATATTAGCCCTGCATTTAATTGCTCCTTTAAGCTATTTCACCATTTTTATATTTTCTTGGTGCATTCGTGCAGACACTTAGGTGATTTTGCCAATAGGGGCGCATTGGAGGCGGGACTGCAGCTTGTCGTGTTTTAGTCCCGCCTCCATCGACTTGTGGCCAACCCACGCTATTTTCCCTTGATTGACCTTGTTAAGACCGCCCAGCGGGCTCAGCAGGCCAATTAAGGGGAAGCCGGTTACAGAGAAGCTTTGAGAAGCTGTCAAACACTGACATTCTCTGTTGTTTGGTGAGTTCTTGTATTTGAGGCTCACCAAATCGGTTTTCTGAGCAGAAAGCAGATGGCTGTTACATCGGAGAATACAGCAGCCATTCTGTCATCTCTGCCATTGAGATGCCGGAGCCTCCGGATCCCCAACGATTGAAGTCTGCAGGAAGAAACAAAGGTGAGGAAACATTTTTTATCACTTTTCACTCACCTTACATATATACCTCTCCACACTTGCACCCATCACTCACCTCCACAGCGCATTTCTGGACCCCTCCAACCCCCGCAGACCTACTGCTCGCCTCGCTGACCCTGGCGGGGTTCCCGACGTCGGGAAGCCCACGCCTCTGGTGGAAAATTGGGGATAATCCTCTTAACTACCTGTTAACAGGCAGTTAATTAGCTGTAATCCCCTTCCCGCCTCCAGGAGACGTAACCCGGTGCGGGTCGTCTACCCGCCTCCTGGGAAGATGGCACAGAGGCGGGTTGGGGGTGGGATGGGTACCCGCCCCCAGATTATGCCATTTTTCCGGCAGTCCCGCCTCCCCAGGGCTGGCAAAATTGCCCCCGAATACACAGAAATCACCAAAGAAAGATAGTAAAACATTGACCTAAAAATCTGGTTGATGCCGCACATTTTTTACAGGTGTAAAACAGGCCCTAAAACATCCAATATGGCGGGTGGCGTGCATGTGCACATTCCAAGCTGGCCATTTTGGCAGAGGTAGAAAAGGAGGTGTCTAGGGTCTGCGCCTCAAAGAAGTGATATGCAAATAGGCCTAACGCCTGATTGAGGCCCGTTTGCAAAATTGGGCTGCGCTGAATGCAGTCGGCATCAGGCCTGCTGTGTCCAGGAAAATGTGGTCTACATGTGGCTTAACCAGCAGTCCTTAAAGAGACCCCTGGAGGCTGCACCAAAAAGGTACACTTGTTACAAAACACTTACCTGAATGTGGAGTTGGGAGCAGCAGCAGTGTCAATGACCGTTGCCAGCCCCGCTCAGCCCCCTCCCGATTGCTCCCCTCTCCTGCCCGCCTCCCCCCATCCCAGGACCAACCTGAGAACCGCCGCTAGCGATACAGCGGCCCGATATCCAATGTCGATTTACCGGCGAGCTGCCTAGAGACGCCCAGCACATGTCCGCAGCTTGTCAGTCTGAATTAAATGAGGCCCATGGCCCAATATCGGGTGTGCCTCTGGCCTACCAGTTCCGGCGCATAGATTGTTCCCTGTGTCCACTTCGTGCCGGCCTGCTTCTGATTTCTAAGCCATTTTTAGGCTGATTTGTTTATGTGGGGGGGGGGGGGGCTCGTGTGGAGCATAAACACCAGCATAGGCCTGTTGGGCCGAATGGCCTGTTTCTGTGCTGTACATAATATGTAATTATTTGTTTTTCCATCAATAAATTTCCCTCCCAGTCACTGCCCCACCCCCTCACCCTTTCCCCCCCACCCCATCTCTGCCCACCCCCCACCCCTCAACCCCGTCACTGCCCCACCCCCTCCCCCCACCCCCATCACTGCCCCATCCCCTGTCACTGCCCCACCCCTCCCCCTCCCCCCAGTCACTGCCCCAACCCCTCTCCCCACCCCAGTCAATGCCCCACCCTCTCTCCCCCCCACCCCGTCACTGCCCCACCACCTCCCCCTCCCCCAGTCACTGCCCCACCCCCTCCCCCCACCCCAGTCACTGCCCCACCCTCTCCCCCCACCCCAGTCACTGCCCCACCCCCTCTCCCCCACCCCAGTCACTGCCCCACCCCCACTCACCCCACCCCCTCCCCCTCCCCCCAGTCACTGCCCCACCCCCTCCCACCACCCCAGTCACTGCCCCACCCCCTCTCCCCACCCCAGTCACTGCCCCACCCCCTCTCCCCACCCCAGTCACTGCCCCACCCCCTCACCCCTACCCCCTGTCACTGCCCCACCCCCTCCCCCCACCCCCAGTCACTGCCTCAACCCCTCCCCCACCCCCAGTCCCTGCCCCACCCCCTCCCCCCCACCCCAGTCACTGCCCCACCCCCTCTCTCCCCACCCCAGTCACTGCCCCACCCCCTCCCCCCCGTCACTGCCCCACCCCATCTTCCCCCACCCCCTCTCCCCCACCCCAGTCACTGCCCCACCCCCTCTCCCCTGCCCCAGTCACTGCCCCACCCCCTCTCCCCACCCCCATTCACTGCCCCACCCCCTCCCCCCCACCCCAGTCACTGCCCCACCCCCTCTCTCCCCACCCCAGTCACTGCCCCACCCCCACTACCCCACCCCAGTCACTGCCCCATCCCATCTCCCCCCACCCCCTCTCCCCCACCCCAGTCACTGCCCCACCCCCTCTCCCCCACCCCCATTCACTGCCCCACCTCCTCTCCCCACCCCAGTCACTGCCCCACCCCCCAGTCACTGCCCCACCCCTCTCCCCCACCCCAGTCACTGCCCCACCCCCTCTCCCCCACCCCCAGTCACTGCCCCACCCCCTCTCCCCCACCCCAGTCACTGCCCCACCCCCTCTCCCCCCACCCCAGTCACTGCCCCACCCCCCTCACCCCAGTCACTGCCCCACCCCCTCTCCCCCCACCCCAGTCACTGCCCCACCCCCTCTCCCCCAACCCCAGTCACTGCCCCACCTCCTCTCCCCACCCTAGTCACTGCCCCACCCCCTCTCCCCCCACCCCAGTCACTGACCCACCCCCTCTCCCCCACTCCAGTCACTGCCCCACCCCCTCTCCCCCAACCCCAGTCACTGCCCCACCCCCTCACCCCCACCCCAGTCACTGCCCCACCCTCTCCCCCCCACCCCCTAGTCGCTTCCCGACACCCAGACAATGCCCCACCCCCACCCCCAGTCACTGCCCCCTGCCCCACAGTGACTCACTATCTTGTTCCCAGTAGCTACTGTGCTCCCTTCAAATAATTCCATTAAAAAGTTGACAGGTATGTGAATTGGTGTATAAAATTCACCAGTGTTATTGTATAAAAACTTCGCCCTTCGGGCTCTCTACTTATGCAGCAGGGTTAGGTTTTGGCGCGTTCTGCAACTTCTCAGAACGAGCATTCCTACTTTTTTCCTGCAACCCAGAAAGTAAAAGTCAATAATTACAGAAACGAAAAGAAAACCTACAGAGAAGTCTTAGTTCATTTATATCTTTAATTATCAGCAGTAAATGAATGTAATTAACTATGATTTAATGCATATATTGCACAGGTCACCATTAAAATTGTACTGAAATTTCTTTCCTTGCAAGATACCATCACTATGCGTATCAGATTACACAGAGACACTACCTCCTTTTGTCAACCTTTACAGACTGCACTTGGATGTTTTATACACAGTACACCCATCAGCACACCCTAGTCTTCCATCAATCCTTTTTTGTACAAAATATATCTATTTACAGGCTGATCGGTAAAGACAATTTAACCACTGAAGGTTTGTTTTCTCTATTGCTGTAAGTGGTACATTTTAAGTAATAAAACCAGCATCAAAATGTGCAGGAACCTGCAACATGTTAAATATGGTGTTATATTACAATTCAGTTTCAGCAGCAAAGGCGATCCCAGATAATATCTGCTGCAGCTTTGGAGAAGCTTTTAGGGTAGGTTTTCTGTTGGAGGTGGGGGTGTACAATTGCGTGCACAACTGGTTGTCCACATGTTCTTGCGTAACCATCAGAAATATACATCTTTAAAAAAGAAAGCAGAGATAAAGTGTGTTGTGGGACGCAGCTTGATTTGGAAGATGCTACGAAAAATATAGAATGAAAATGGCAGCGATGAACTGCAGACATGCACATGCCTGCAGCCCCTTGTTGACTTTGTGCTTGTAGGCGCATAAGTGGCAACACTAGTCGTGCACATACAAGCACAAAGACAGCAGGGGACCTCACACATATATCTGTAGTTCAGCCCGACCCGCCCTCATTTATTGTAATTGTATCCAAAGTATTTCCCTTGCCATTTGTCTCACATATGAAAAATGTTGGATGCAACATCAGAGCAAGCGAACTGCACAGGTGAGAAGGCCACAGATAACGGACAATGGGTGTGTGACAACACCGATACCAGACAGTAATATGTGCCAGAAATTGGAGACGTGAAACTGAAGATAAACAATTTGAATATTCTGACAAGTATGCAAAAAGGGAAGAACTAGCATTTATATAGCGCCCTTCATGGCCTCAAAACATCCCAAAGCGCTTTACAGCCAATGAAGTATTGTTTTTGAAGTGTAGTCACTATCGTAATGTAGGAAATATAGCAGCTAATTTGCGTACAGCAAGCTCCCACAAACAGAAATGTGATAATGAGCAGATAATCTGTTTTTTAGTGATGTTGGCTAAAGGATAAATATTGGCCAGGACACCGGGGAGAACTCGCCTTCACTTCGAAATAGTGCCATGCAACGTTCCCCCGGTCCCGCGCAGTCCGGGACTGGCTTTTCAAATGTAAAATTTTGCCCATTGCGGAAAATTGAGAATTGGTCACGCAGCTCCTTAAAGGGGCCATGCACCCAAAAAAAAAATTAGGGGAAACATTGGTGCCATGGGATCATTTACATCCACCTGAGAGAGCAGACAGGGCCTCGGTTTAGTGTCTCTTCTGAAAGGCAGCACCTCCGACAGTGCAGCACTCCCTCAGCACTGCACTGAAGTTGCAAGAGAAAATTTTTATACAATTATTTCCAGTAGTGTGGTGTAAAAGTTTTCATACGCATCAGTTTGATTATATATTACAATACAATGACTTTCACTTTAATACAATTTAGAGCTTTTCAAACATTTTCTTGCCAATTATACTCCAGTTCAATATTGGTACAAGTATGTTAACTCTGGATGTATACAAAAATTAAACGGAAGACGTTATATGCACTCACTTCATTTTCTGTTTATCTACAAATCAAAGTGTTTCAATAACCTGTCCAAATTTGATGAGGAAGGTTACATGAAATAGATTAGAATTCTCCTGACCTCACTTTCAAACATCTGACAAAATAATTACAGATGAGGGAGGCCCTTTGGCCCATCTTAATACATCCACCGAGAAGAATTCTACAATCACTCCATTTCAGCACTAATTGTTTCTGAAATGATTTTAGGGTTTTTGCCTCCACTGTTCTATCTGTAAGTTCATTCCAAGCATTGAACACTCTTTGCATAAGAAAGTACTTCCTGATATCAGTCTTAAATTTGCCTCTTGCTAGTTTGACCTCGTGTCCCTTAGTCCTACTGTCACAATTTAAACTAACCAATATTTACCATTATAACAACAGAAAATGCTGGAAAAACTCAGCAGGTCAGGCAACATCCGTGGAGAGAAATTTGAGTTGACGTTTTGGGTCGAACCCTTCTTCAAAACTGGAAAGAAAAGAAAATAGATCAAAGGCAGGGCTGCGATCGGACAAAAGAAACAAAAGAAGTAAAAGAAACAATAAAAGGTATTCGAAGCTAGACGAGATGGTAATAGGCCGAGATTAGGTGTGAAGTGTACTGGCAGGGCAAGAGATAGCTGCCAGGTGTGAGAGAGAAACAAAAGGAAAGGGGGCGGGGGGGAAAGGAGTGGAAAAATTACAAGAAAAAATGTAATAGGGGCCGAGGTTATGATCTGAAATTGTTGAACTCGATATTGAGTCCGGAAGGCTGCAGAGTGCCTAATCGGAAGATGAGGTGCTGTTCCTTGAGTTTACGTTGAGCTTCCGTGGAACAATACAAGAGGCCAAGGACGGTGAGGTCCGAGTGGGAATGGAGCGGTGAATTAAAATGACAGGCGACCAGAAGCTCAGGGTCACCCTTACGGACTGAACGGAGGTGTTCCGCAAAGCGGTCACCCAATCTGCGTTTACCATTTCCATTTTCTTAACAATCTTATATACTTCTATAATATCGTCTCTCATACATCTCCTTTCTAGGCTAAAGAGCCCAAATTTCGCCCGTCTTTTCTTATAACTCAGTTCTCTGACACTTGCGGCTCTTTGTATAGCCTCCAAAACCTGAAGGTTTCCTTTGTTTCTCAGTGACTAGAACTGAATACAGTGCTCAAGATGCAGTCTGACCAAAGCACTGTACAGTTTGATCGTGGCTTCCTCTGCCTTATACTCTACTGTTTAGGCTACATCGTTCAGCTATGACAGAAGCTGACACTAACCTGAGCCCTCACACAGAGGAATCCTTGAAAAGCTAGAGGGATATGTATCTGCTGAATCTGAACTTGACAAAGTTATTAGCAGCTGTTACTAAGTGCAAGAGTCCAGTCACGCTCCACATATGCCAACGTCAGGAGTTCACAGTCGCACGTTTTTGGAATGAAGCATATAGCCACACATTTCAGCAGCTGGTGGATTTATTTCTAACAGTGGTTGGGGGTTATACCCTGTCATACATGGCTATTTTCAGTCGGACATGGGATGAACACCTCACATACATCACCAACATACTAACCCAGTTGCACAGAGCTTGGTTGATTGTTAAGGCTGAAAAGTGCAACATCGGTGTGACTGAGGTAATGTGCTTGGGTCATCGTGTGGCTGGGGATAACCCAGAAAGGGGTTTGGGTGTTCCTCAGGTTAGGCGGTTATTATCATGGGTTTATTCTCAACTGCGACAATAAAGTGGCACCTTTCAGTGATTTGATACAGCAGGTGAATCACAACCAGATCATCTGGTCTTGATCCAGGATTTTGTAAACCTGAAAGAAGTCCTGTGTGTAGACCCCATGCAAACTGCTCCAGATTATTCCTGGGAATAATCACTGGAGAGTGGCCTCTGTGCAGTGCCAAGTTGAGTTAAAGTCACAGGCTATTGCCACAGCAAACAGCTTATTCAGCAATCGGAAAGGAATATTTAAGCATCAGCTGGGCACTGCAGAAGCTACAACCATATTTTTATGGGATTGCATTGACTATCTATTCCACTATAACAACTTGCATTTACATAGCGCCTTTAACATAGAAAAACATCCCAAGGCGCTATTATTCTGACCACAATCCCTTAGTATGGTGACATTGACAGTCGTCTTGTGACAAAAGTGCACACCTGTTGCAATAGAGCATCACCCTACAAGGAGAAAGATGGTTGTTCAACATGGTCGTGCATCTCGAAACAGGAGTGTTGATGTGCTGTCGTATAAGGAATAAGAATGGTTTCAGTCCTGCCTAGCACCACGTCAGCAGTACTCACAAGTATTAAATACGAATGGGGAAGGGAAGCGATGTGACACAAAATGATGTATTTCTGTCTAAGTTTTAGCTTGGAATGGGCTTCTTTAATTCTATCGCAGTACTTAAGGGGTTAAAAGTCAGCTTCATTCACAGAATTGCTGCAAAAAATCAGTTGTTGTTGTCAAGCAGGTGCTGAAGGAAGGAATCAGGCCATTGAATTTAAATACTAGCATATTGTACGATGTGTTCAGATATATTTTGACTGGCAGCTGGTTTTGAATTTAACACAGTTATTTAGATTCACTGGGTATTGGTCACTTTTTTGAAGGTATTTATGAATCTGGCCTCAAATGAGAGTCTGTTTGTAACCTTCAAAGAGAGATGGTCATGCTAGATAGACACCACAGTTAGTGAAAAAAGGAAAAGAAAAAGGATCAATACACAAGACTATGCCATACTTTTACATAGCCATTGCAAACAATATGATTTTCTACTATATGGGGAGCTAGTTAAGCTTAAAAACTGTAAAGATATATGTTATGTTACAGCTGCTATTTACTTGTTCTTTTACTGTTTAACAAATTTATTTGGCAATTAATGCATAAATCAATGTCTCATGCAGTGTTACTCTACCACCTTCTGAAAAACAATGAGGATCACGTGGAAGCATAGGATAAACCTAGTATCTGAAATAACTTGAAAAGGTTCTTTGACAAGGCCGCACGTTTACCTAGATATCTAGGCAAGTGAAGATTCTCTCTCTGGAACACAGCTGCCGGGATTATCCTCCAATACTGGTGCTCCAGTGGGACTGGACTTCCGCCTACCCCTCTGTCATTGCTGGAAACCTTACCCAGTTTCCTGGGGCAGATTTTTCACCCAAGCATGGTGGACTCCCAGCGGGATTCCTGCCACAGAGAGTGGGGGGCCTACCATGTCCCGGCCACAAAACCCCAGCTGTGCGGCCGCGGAACCAGAAGAGGCAGCTGGGCAGTTAAAGGGACAGAAGAGCCCTGAAGGCACCGTGATTGGCATCCTAGTGGACCTCCCCATCCCAGAACGTTCGACCACCTTCCCCATGGCAACTGTGGGAAGCAGCGCTAAGCGAAGCAGACAGGAGGAAAATCCTCCAAGGAACCCAAGGGATCCCCCACCCACCCTGCCACCCCGCCCCCAGCATTTACACATGCTGGGTTGGGAAGGAGGCCAGCTGTGGTCCCGGAGGGGGTAGGGGAGGGAGATACAGGTCAAGGGGTGAGGCAGCAATAGGTGCTACCACACACTTTTTTTCTTCATTCTCCGCCGAGATCCTGCCTGGTTTTGGATGGGGTTGCAGAGGAGAATCCTAGGCTGGGAGTCAAAAATATCCGGAGTAAAGAAAAGAGAATGTAGCAATTAATATTTGAGAAATATGACTGAACTATTTCTAGCTCGAAGTTTACACTTCCACACTCGTGGTTATGCAAACGCTAAATACAACACTTGCCCAGTTTTACAAATACAAACACTAAATCATTCTAATTTGTACATGATTACCAGCATATTGCACCTCAATATATATAGTGCCCCAATAAGTAGTGTTAGATGGCCTATACTAGAAACATTTGCATTATGTATTCTGCATTATACTCACATTGATTGTAGGAAATTGGAAATATTAAAATAAATTTCAAGGACAGCAACAGTCCAGTTTCAGAAGAGGGCCGCTAAATTGATGCATAATTTAAATGCCCTTAGTTACCACAATAAATTTAGAGATCTTTTTCCTCTAGAAAAACATAGACATAGGGGAGATTGAGTTCTTTAAACTCATGAAGGGACTAGATTGTGTCCATGTGGATAGACTATTTGAATTAGATAGGCTACAGAGAACCTGGGGACATGCATATATGTTACATCAGTGTAGAACTAGGTTAGATGTCAGGAGGTTTTTCTTTTGCAGGGGGGTCATTAACCTTTGGAATACATTGCTAGCTCATACAGAGAGTGTGACAACTTGTTCCAAGCATTCAAGAGGGAGCTGGACGAGTTCCTGGCTGAGGCTGATATCGCTGTGTACAAAAGGAGGGTGGGATGTTGGGTGATGCACTTTATGGTCACCGTGGTCTCCTGGAACCTCATTTCATTGCCTTTGAGGGTCCGAGAGAAATTGCCCATAAAGTTTCTTTCCCTGAATCGGCCTTGAAGCCTTTATCTGTACTTTTTTTGCCTCTCCCAGGAGATTAAGTGGCTGTTGCTGGGTGTGAGGAGTGTTGGGGATCATGATGTTTAGTGCAACATGACTGTATGGAACAGGCTTGATGGACCAGCTGGTCAATTCCTGTCATTTTCGTATGTCTGTATATGGGGACGGAGTCTCAAAAATAAATTTACCATCATTATATTCAACAGCACTCATGTTGTAAGAACGAAATAATAAATTCTCCAAATTGCCATATTGCCTGCATGATCTACAAGGTTTCCCCAATTTAACAAAGGGGGATGACATCCACACAGATGTAAAGAGGAAACTTTGCTAATTTAACAATTTTATGATGCTAATTATTCCGCCCACTTGTCAGAACGACTGACAAAATTTCTCAGACTTTCTCCCAAATCATCTTGAAAGTATTTTCTGTAGCAATCATGAGAGAGACAGGAGAAGTGACCCAGAAAAGCACAGAGCTAGGAAAGAGAAAAGCGAGTATGAAATATAGTTTTCAATGGCGGTTTCTTTTGTGACCTTTCTGCAAATGACCCTGAATCTGTGGTGTTCAAACTTTCCTGCGTGGAGAAACATAGAAGATAGGAGCAGGAGTAGGCCATTCGGCCCTTCAAGCCTGCTCTGCCATTCAATGTGATCATGGCTGATCATCCAAATTCAGTACCCTGTCCCTGCCTTTTCCCCATATCCCTTGATCCCTTTAGCCTCAAGAAATATATCCAACTCTTTCTTGAATATATTTAATGAACTAGCCTCCACCGCCCTCTGTGGCAGAGAATTCCACAGGTTCACCACTCTCTGGGTGAAGAAATTCCTCCTCATTTCAGTCCTAAATGGCTTACCCCTTATCCTTAGACTATGACCCCTGGTTCTGGACTCCCTGGCCATCAGAAACATCCTTCCTGCATCTAGTCTGTCCAGACCTGACAGAATTTTATAAGTTTCGATGAGATCCCCTCTCAATCTTCTAAACTCCAGTGAGTATAAGCCCAATCGACACAATCTCTCCTCATACGTCATTCCTGCCATCCCAGGTATCAGCCTGGTGAATCTTCGCTGCACTCCCTCCATGGCAAGAACGTCCTTCCTCAGGTAAGGTGACCAAAACTGCACACAATACTCAAGGTGCGGTCTCACCAAGGCCCTGTACAACTGTAGCAAGACATCCTTGTTCCTGTACTCGAACCCTCTTGCTACGAAGGCCAACATACCATTTGCCTTCTTAACCGCCTGCTGCACCTGCATGCTTACCTTCAGCGACTGGTGCACAAGGACACCCAGGTCTCTTTGCACTTCCCCTTCTCCCAATCTATTGCCATTCAAATAATAATCTGCCTTCCTGTTTTTGCCACCAAAGTGGATAACCTCACATTTATCCACATTATAGTGCATTTGCCATGTTTCTGCCCAATCACCCAACCTGTCCAAATCGTACTGGAGTTTCCCGACATCCTCCTCGCAGCTTACACTCCCGCCCAGCTTTGTGTCGTCTGCAAATTTGGAGATATTACATCCAATTCCCTCGTCCAGATCATTAATATATATTGTGAACAGCTGGGGTCCTAGGACCGATCCTTGCGGTACCCCACTAGTCACTGCCTGCCACTCGGAAAATGACCCGTTTATTCCAACTCTTTGCTTTCTGTCTGCCAACCAGTTCTCTATCCAAGTCAATACCTTGCCCCCAATCCCATGTGCCTTAATTTTGCACGCTAATCTCTTATGTGGGACCTTATCGAAAGCCTTCTTAAAGTCCAAATACACCACATCCACTGGTTCTCCCTTATCTATTTTACCAGTTACATCCTCAAAAAATTCCAGTAGATTAGTTAAGCACGATTTACCTTTTGTAAATCCATGTTGACTTTGTCCGATCCTGTCACTGCTTTCCAAGTGCTCTGCTATTACATCTTTTATAATAGACTCTAGCATTTTCCCCACTACCGATGTCAGGCTTACCGGTCTATAATTCCCCGCTTTTTCTCTACCACCTGTTTTGAATAGTGGGGTAACATTAGCTACCCTCCAATCCATGGGTACCGTTCCAGAGTCTATCGAGTTCTGGAAGATGACCAGTAATGCATCTACTATCTCTAGGGCCACTTCCTTAAGTACCCTGGGATGTAGACCATCAGGCCCTGGGGATTTATCGGCCTTCAGTCCCATCAATTTTCCTAACACCATTTTCCTACAAATACTGATTTCTTTCAGTTCCTCTCTTTCATCAGATCCTATGTTCCCCGGCATCTCTGGGAGGTTATTTGTGTCCTCCTTTGTGAAGACAGAACCAAAGTATGTATTTAGTTGGTCTGCCATTTCCTTGTTTCCCATTATAAATTCCCCTGATTCTGACTGTAAGGGACCTACGCTTAACTTCACCAATCTTTTTCTCTTCACATATCTATAAAAGCTTTTACAGTCAGTTTTTATGTTCCCTGATAGCTTACTCTCATATTCTATTTTCCCTTTCTTAATTAATCCCTTTGTCCTCCTTTGTTGACTCCTAAACTGCTCCCAATCCTCAGGATTATTGCTTTTTCTAGCCAATTTATATGTCCTTTCCTTGGATCTTATGCTATCCCTAATTTCCCTTGTTAGCCATGGTTGAGTCACCTTTTTTGTTTTATTTTTATGCCAAACTGGGATGAACAAATTCTGTAGCTCATCCATTCAGTCTTTGAATGTTTGCCATTGCCTATCCACCGTCAACCCTTTGAGCGCCATTCCCCACTCAATCCTACCCAACTCGCTCCTCAGACCATCGTAGTTTCCTTTATTTAAATTTAGGACTCTTGTCTCTGAGTCAACTACTTCATTCTCCATCTTAATGAAGAATTCGATCATATTATGATTGCTCCGACCCAAGGGGCCTTGTACAACAAGATTGCTAATTAATCCTTTCTCGTTACATAATACCCAGTCTAAGATGGCCTGATCTCTGGTTGGTTCCTCGACATATTGGTCCAGGAAACCATCCCATAAACACTCCAGGAATTCCTCCTCCACAGTATTGTTATTAATTTGGTTGGCCCAATCTATATGTAGATTAAAGTCACCCATGATGACTGCTGTGCCCTTATTGCACGCTTCTTTAATTTCCCTTTTAATGCAATCCCCAACCTCCACCTTACTGTTTGGAGGTCTATATACCACTCCCACTAATGTTTTTTTCCCCTTAGTATTTCTCAATTCTACCCATACAGATTCCACATCATCAGAGCCTTTTCAAATACTGGTGTATGGAGTGTGAACTTCCAAAAGTCCGTTTCCAAACATAAACCGTGCTATGATTGCAGAAAATATTTTTATTAGTATACAGCAACAGGTATTCCCATCAGGTGGGCAGGTGGCCTGATCACAGGTCTCTCTGTATGCAGCTTGCATTAAGTGCTTGGTTGTGCATAGAGGTGGACCAGAATGATACATTTGCCAATTTTCCTTCGCCCTCAAATGGAGAAGTAAGTAGCCTCTCCTTAGCACCTGCCCTGGCAGCACTGCTAAGATGGTGAACTCATTATATGGCAAATCACAGAGGTGAACCCGTACCCTACCATTCAGTGACACAGTAACAGCAGTGCCGACAAATTTCACCATCACACCAAACATACCAAAGCCATCTTGTGCTGTTTAAATATTTGTCACTATATTTGCAGCAGCAAATAGAGGGTCAGATCTAGTCTGGGATGTGTTAAAATGTGACCTTCATGCATTACTGTACATTTCCCTGAATTGAATTTCATAATTAGATACAGCATAGAAAGGAAGGAAGCAACTTAGGAACAGGAGTAGGCCATTCAGCCCCTCGAGCCTGTTGGGCCATTCAATTAGATCATGGCTGATTTGTACCTCAACTCCATTCACCTGCCTTTAGAAACATAGAAACATAGAAGATAGGAGCAGGAGTAGGCCATTCGGCCCCTCGAGCCTGCTCCGCCATTCTGAGATCATGGCTGCTCATCCAAATTCAGTACCCTGTCCCTGCTTTCTCCCCATATCCCTTGATCCCTTTAGCCTTAAGAAATAATCCCTTGATACCCTTACCTAACAATTATCGACCTACCTCAGTTGTGAATTTTTCAATTGACCTAGCCTCTACAACTCTTTAAGGGAGAGAGCGCGTCATCCATACCCATTTTCAGAGGTACCTCTCACCATGATGATTCGGACACCTCCCAGTCCACAAGTTGGGCGTCTGGTTTACAATCAAATCCCCAACATGTTTGTGCCCCTCTACTCACCTCTTTCCCCTCACATTGCCTTTCTGCTGTGCTGCATCACCCATTGATGAAAAATGAATGATCTTTATGCTGTACATTCATTTTTTTAGTATTTTATAATACAATTAGGTAGGGTCTGAATACTACACCTGGATTATAACATCAGGTCTCATTATAAATATGAGAGTTATAAGAAAAAAGTTTTAAATACTGACAGGAAGAACACCCACAAAACTGTGTAGAAATGTTTTGACACTTCCCATCACAATGGTGGATAATTATCACTAAATTGCAAATAATAAAATACGATATTTGCAAACCGTACAAATTGTGACAAAAATAAAAGTCACACGATGCATTCCTGATGTCACATCGGTTTAAAAAACTTTCCCAGAGCACTGTGGTCTGTAACATATACGTCGCAATATAGCTTAAAGCTATTGTGTGCAAAAATAAATAAATGTTACAGAGAGGTAGCTCCATTACATAAAGTTTATGAAGTGGTTTTCTTTTTCCAGTCCTTGGAAAATGGAACTATAAATAAGCTTCCTACTAAGCCACAAAAGGGGCCAGTGAGACACATCCTGTAGATGGAGCAAACCAATCTGTGAACTCACCCTGCCTTCAGATATTTAGAGCCCTTGGTCAACACTCAAGAAACGACATACGTAACATTTAATGTAGAATCATAGAATGATACAGCACGGAAGAAGGCCATTCGGCCCATCGTGCCTGTGCTGAATGTGATTACTAAGGATGTAATGAAATGGCATCGAGCAGTCTTAATCCCAAATACACTACTCAAATGTCTTAGAGCTAAATTCTAAAATTAAGGGCAGGATTTTAACTCAGGAGTCGGGTAGGAGGCGGGACTACAACTTTCGGGGTTGTAGTCCCGCCTCCATCGAGATGCGGCCAATCCATGCGATTTTAACTTGATTTACCTTGTTGAGCCCGCCCAGCAGGTTCAGCAGGCCAATTAAGGGCCACCCGACAACAGAGAGATTTTGACAGATGAAATATCAGCGTTTCACAGCTGTTTGAAGCTGTCAAACACAGACAGTCTTACTTCTAACCTGAGTCATTCTCCACAGACTCAGTTAGAAATCTCTCCTGCACAGAAAGCTGAAGACTGTCACTTTTGACAGTTCGCAGCCATTCTGCTTTCTGTGCTGGTGAGATGAGGGACTCCCGAGACCTAAAGGAAGGAAGGCTGAAAAGGTAAGAAAAGGTAATTTAAACTTCTTTAATCACTTTAGACACACCAAACACACTTACCTTTGCACTCATGCACACATTACTCACCTGAACACCGACATCTCGACACCTCCAAGTCCTTCAACCCGATGGCCCGCCTCCTCTAACTTGGCGTGGTTTGGAGCCGTCGGGAATCCCACACTTCAACCTTAAAAATCGGGATTAGGCTAAAAACTACCTGTTAACTACCTGTTAACAGGCAGTTAATTGGCACTAATCCCTTCCCGCCTTGGGTAGGCGGGTCCCAGTGCGGGTCGGATACCCGCCTCCTTTGAAACTGGCATGGAGGAGGGTTTGGGTGCGGGATGGGGGCGGGACCCCTGATTTTGGGATTTTAACCCCCCCCCCACGCCTCCAATCCCGACTTCATGGCCCAATGAAAATCCTGCCCTAAGAGTGGATGGAAAAGCACTATTTACTCTAATTTAGCTCCGACAACTCTAAGAATAGGGTTGATGGGAATTTTGAGGCACTGTGAAAGGGGTTCACAGCCATCGGTGGCATAGGCCACAACTAGCAAGGTCCATCTTACTATCACTGGATGTACAACTAAACCACTTTAACTCTTTAACATAGTTATCATTTGCAGTAACAGTTTGAATGTGGATAATAGGTATACTCACTGTTTATTTCAAGATTCACATTGTTACCAGAACAGGTTATATTTTTCCCTTTCATTTATTCCTATTATACAATCTACTGCCGATAATTCAGTCATTACTTGCACTAAAAAGGTTGAATTATCGAGTAATTTGAATTAAGCAATGTAAATGACACAGGAAAGTTGGAATTTAGTGCTGAAAAAAAGTCAAATCATCAGATTACTAACTTTGAATTATTCAGAGTAGACTGCATTCTTCTGTTCCTGAAAAGTTACCTGATACTCATCAGAAAGATGAAATCTGGTCATTTTTCTCCTCCCCTAACTTTAAAATTAGGAGATCAATTGTACCAGCTTCCTTCTCCTCCAGCCAACAATGGTTAAACTCAGCACAGACAGGGGATTGAACCTGGTCTGTATCACCGAGCCACATGGTGCATTTCCCCACTGAACTCCCTGGGACTTGAGAGCAGGGGAGTACAGTGATTCAGGACTATTTTATCTTCTTTTAAAAATGTAGAGATTATTGGCCATTTTCATAAATGCACACAACCACATTTACTTACAGAAAAAGGCTAAAATATCAAGCTTAAAACTATTACTGAAACTCTTATATTCTCAATCAGCTCAGCTTTATAAAGTGAGTATTGTACATGCCAAAACTCTTAAAAGGTTATAAGAATCTTTATCGTTGCAGTATTTTGTGTTAGAAATGTAGTAAACCTGCTGCAATAAGCAATCTGCCTTTTTATATTGCTTCTTCAGGAGAACAACAACAGATTTCTGGGCAACAGCTAACAAACCGAATCTGGTTTTCTCTGACTAATCAGAACATTTTTGCCACAGCAAATAGAATTACTAGAAGGCAACAATGACAAAACAAAAAGTCAATATTGTATTAACACATTGCCCTTAATCTTAATATTGTGTTCTGGCATCCATTCCTATAATCACCTGCAAGGTAGAATCGTCGAAATAATTTGGCATGGTCTGAAGATTTCCACCATGTAAAGTATGCAAAAGTACATAAGAAAGTTTAGATAAAAGGATTAACATGCTTAGCTTAAAGCAAATCTCATGTGTCCACAAATCTTGGAACAGGGATGTCATAACATACATTGAACTAAAGGATTAGTGAATAGCACTCAAGTTTATCATAGATCTGTGCCAATTTTACCAAATGCTCTGGCATTCTTAGAGGTCAATTTAAGAACTATGTGAGTAACTTTAATGGTTAAATAAGATTATGCCCTTAATTTTTACATGTAATATAACTAAACTATATATTGAACTAGGCTTATGTGTCACAGTATCAAATACTTCTAAAATGCATAAACTCTCCACCTATGTAATACCCGATAGTTAAGTATATATAATATATACACATTCAAACAATAAAACTGCTTATTGCATAAATGTCCAACTAAAGTTTCTGTTATTTTGGGAAGGTGTGGTAATCAGAATATTATCAGACTGAGAATTTCTATGTCCAGACAAGCCAACTGTGGTGGGAGAGGAAACATAGAAACGTAGAAGATAGGAGCAGGAGTAGGCCATTCGTCCCCTCGAGCCTGCTCCGCCATTCAATGAGATCATGGCTGATCATCCAAATTCAGTACTCTGTCCCTGCTTTCTCCCCATATCACTTGACCCCCTCAGCCTTAAGAAATACATCTAACTCCTTCTTGAACATATTTAATGAATTGGCCTCAAGTGCCTTGTGTGGTAGAGAATTCCACAGGTTCACCACTCTCTGGGTGAAGAAATTCCTCCTCATCTCAGTCCTAAATGGCTTACTCCTTATCCTTAGACTGTGGCCCCTGGTTCTGGACTCCCCCGCCATCGGGAACATCCTTCCTGCATCTAGTCTGTCCAGTCCTGTTAGAATTTTATAAGTTTCAATGAGATCCCCTCTCATTCTTCTAAACTCCAGCGAGTATAAGCCTAATAGAGATTTTTTTCCCCACCTTTTCTTTTTCTCTCCCTCCTATTGGTCTACCAAACTGGAAAGTCCTGCCTCATGCCTTTTACAAAGAAAAGAAAGAACTCACATATATAGCACCTTCCATGCCCTCAGCACATCCCATAACACTTCACAGCCAATTAATTGCTATTGAAGTATAGCCACTGTTATTTTTGTAGGCAAATGCAGCAGCCACTTTGCAAGGCCTCATAGACAGCAGTGAGATAAATAACAGGTCAATCAGTTTTTGCGGGTACAATAGCAAAATACTGCGGATGCTGGAAATCTGAAATAACAACAGAAAACGCTGGAAAAACTCAGCAGGCCAGGCAGCATCCGTGGAGCGAGAAACAGAGTTAATGTTTCAGGTCGATGACCTTTCGTCAGAACTGGAAAAAAGCAGGAAATGGGACAGATTTAAAAGCAAGTTTAGGGGCTGGGAAATGGGGGAGGGGATGAAGGCAGGAGAAGTAAAGAGGCATTAAGAGATATTCAAGGCAAGAGGAGATGGTAATGGGACAGGTTAAGAGACAAAGGATGGCTCTAGATGAAGTGTGAATTGCGCTGGCAGAATGAAAGACAGCTGCCCTGTGGGAGGGGGAAAAAAAGCACAAACAAAAAGTGTGGATAAAAAATATAAATATGATTTTGCAGGTGTTGTTTGCAGGTATTGATTGAGGGATAAGTGTTGGTCAGAAATTGGAGAATTCCCCAGCTTTTCTTCAAATAGTGCCATTGGATCTTTTAGATTTACCTGAACAAGTAGACAGGGCCTTGGTTTAACATCTCATCCAAAAGAAATATAGGCATCTACAGGATTAAAAGGACAATGGAATAGGTCTAGCTGCCCTGTCCCAGTGTCTAACGAATATCATATTCTACGGATCTTCTCATATCCATCCATCATTTTTTTTCTCTAGGAATTGATCCAACTCTCTCTTGAATTTGTTGATATAATCAACCCCCAAGGCCTAGCAGTCCATTCCATACATTCATCACTCTCTTGAGTAAAGCAGTTTGTCAACACTACTCTATCGCCAGTTACTAGCCACTTTCTGACTTTCCCTCCCTGCCTCACCTCCAACCAGTTCAACACCTTCCCCAATGGTTATCTAGGATCAAAAACTCACTGAGTAGGGAAATGCGAATATGAAATAACATCTGAGCCCACCAGTATGCTCCGCCACCAGATAATCCTATAAAAGATCCAAACCTTTTTGTTTCCAAAACAGTGAGATGGGAGAATGCAATTCACAATGCTGCATAGCTTGCTCATGATGTAAATAATGCGTGGGTGTTCCAACTGCTGTCTCTCCCACTCTTTTAACATGAAAATGTCACATAAAAAGGTTTGCTTTTATTATTTTAACCCCTTAATACCACTTCTGAAACCTTCTTCCATTAGAGATGGTATTAAAAAATATAATGCATCATTGATAAGAATCTTGCAAAACATTAAATACTGCAACATCTGTGAAGTTCTTCCAATGGTTTTTTTTCCTGTACTAAAAATGACCAGTTTGTCTGGAAAGATGCAAAAATAAAAAAAAGGAAAAGACCCTTCCCCACCATGGCTCAATATTCACGTATTGTGGTACTGAGTCATACAGACCAGTAGAGTTACATGTTCATAAGAACATAAGAACCTAAGAAATAGGAGTAGGAGTCGGCCATTTGGCCCTTCAAGCCTGCTCCGCCATTCAATAAGATCATGGCTGATCTTCTACCTCAGCTCCACTTTCCTGCACTATCCCCATATCCCTTGATTCCCATAATATCCAAAAATGTATTGATCTCTGTCTTGAATATACTCAACGACTGAGCCTCCACAGCTCTCTGGGGTAGAGAATTCCAAAGATTCACAACCCTTTAAGTGAAGAAATTTCTCCTCATCTCAGTCCTAAATGGCCTACCCCTTATTCTGAAACTGTGACCCCTGGTTCTGGACTCCCCAGCCAGCAGAAACATCCTCCCTGCATTTACCCTGTCAAACCCTGTTCAATTCCTGCTGTGTGCTTAGCCAGCCAGTCTCTGCTGGGGAGATGTGGTGTGGGGGTTGCACAAATGGTCACACTATTCCCCACCCCTTCCCCCAGCTTACGAAGAATAAAAGAACAGCAGATTAAGATCCCACTCCTGATTGCTATTTAGCAACCCCTAATGGAATGTGCATGGCTGGAGATTGGGTGAGAACAGGATCAGGCCTGGCTTCAATGATCCTCATGGTTCAACGAGTCTCCGAGACTCACCATCCAGGCTCACACTTGAAAAATGTCACGGGTCCTCTGCTGTCTACTGTATCATATCATGAGTTACTGCTGTCAGGGGAAAAGGGACAAAGGAGGACATCGGAGAGATAGAATCATAGAATGATACAGCACATAAGGAGGCCATTCAGCCCATCATGCCTGTGTAAGCAGCATATATAATTGGAAGGCGAAAAAAGGAGGTAAAAGCAAGCAATGTGTATCTATAGATATGAAAAAGTTGATGGCCATGTTACTCGGCTCAAGTGGTGGGATCCATCACTTCTTATTTGGACCACTAAATTGAACAGCATTTCAGCTCAGGAGGGGTAAAATCAGCAGGACACATATCTGACCTGCAATATATATTTCTGATGCAGCGTGCCCGTGGCTACAGCCAAAGACCAGGCAGTCCAAAAGTCTTGTCTGAAGGAAGACATCACAGAGGCAGGAAAACAGCAATAGAAGATATAACAGGAGTCAAACTACTGGTTGCTAAAGGTGTAAGATAGTTTTCTGTTTTAACCGTACACAGCAGCAAATAGTGGGACTCGATGTGAGACAAAGCACACTGCATTCCCCTCAACTATTTCATTAGTTGTTGTCCTAACTCTATTTTCTTCAGCTGCTGAGGTTACAGAAAGACTAAGCTAAGCCTCTCGCCTCCATATTGTTGCCTTCATTTTGCTGATGGGAGAATTAATTTTCCCAGAAAATAGGAGGCCTCTATTTGTTCAGTAAACTGAGAAATAGTTTTTAAGTACCAGCAATCTAAACATGGAGAGAATGAGGGTGTATTCTGATCCTCCCAACCTTAACACAATTCCCTAATGACGTGCTCTCCCCAAAAATTCTTCACACTGCTGAATTAGCTCCTCAACAGCTGCTGTGCAAGGAGGAGGATGACTGGAGGGAAGAAGAAAAAAACGAATGCAGGTTAATCGAAATCTGGTTAAGAAAATCTGCAAATGTTTAGGAACTTTCAAAACAGATGCTGCTGTCGCTCAGTGTTGAACGGCACTAACACTAAAGATGCTGTTGCCATTCAGATGTGCATGAGGCAGTTAAAACACTTCATGCTTAATGCTGGATTCTGATTCTTTAACAAATGTTGGGCTCCTTTGTTTGAAGAATTTAAGAATGGGAAAACATTTGGAACACAGGAATGCAAAGCATATAATGCTTGATTGCATTTGCAAATACTGCGCTTAATTTAACTGACTGAGCAAATTTGAGATGTGATTGGAATGGTAAATGCAGTTATGAAATAAAGGCTCAGTTAACTACAAAAGACAATTGTGTGATCACAGCTCAAAAATGCAGAGATCCACAAACCAGCACTCTTAAATTCTGACTCCGCATTAGTTACTATTGCAATTATTGATCTAATTATTTTACTAACTTTTGTCACATTTCCTTTTTTGAACTTAATTTCACATTTCATTCATTCCGTGCCTAGTGTCCCAGAAGGAATTTGGAGTATTTGCTGGCAAAATAAAAAGAATGACGTATGCAGCTTTGGAAGGGGGCTGCTGTTGACCTTTGGTTGCCCGTATCCACGGTGAAGAGACGGCCACGATTTTGAGGCACCGGCCTCATTTCAATCGAGCCAGTGAGCGGCCCGCCAAATGGGAATCGCGATGCAGCTCGCCAGATTAAGGCTGGCTAATATCGGGCTGCCTCGGCTGCCATCAGGGATGGCCGCAATCCCGAGTGGGGTTCCCAGGACAGCAGTGGCCAAGATTATTTTTGTGAGGTGTGGAGGAGATCTCCTGCTTCTTCCACAAAAAATAATATTGAACTTACCTTGGCTGGGCCCCGTCTCCTCTATCGACCATGGGAATGAGTAGAGTGTTGCTGCAACCATTTCCAAACTAAAATGGCAATCGGGGTCCTCGTTTTGCATATTGAAATGGGCCTACCGCCTGAAACAAGCAGGCGCATTGGGCAACAGGTGGTAAGCCCCTTTCAAATTGATGCCAGCCTCCTTGTTGGTGTTAACGGGGCAGTGAGGCTTTCAACCCCATTCTGAGCTCATTACCATCCCCGTTAATGCCAGGCGAAGCAAGTGAAATCGGCCCCAAAATATTACTCAAGTTAAAGTGGCAGAATCTTCTACTTTTTTTTTAAAGTTATAGATGTATTTGCTTCCTTTTTCCAATTTCCTCCCCCTTTCATTTCTCCTCCTCTCCTGAAGGCAGTGATTTATGGTGGGGCTGTGGCACCTGGTATTCTTCATGTGCAAGTGTAGAGAGGGAATGTCAACTGGCTATTCCCAGTGGGGTGAGCATCCATTGCTGCCCTCACCAGGTAGCTACATGTGCAGATGTTTCCAGCAGTGTTCAATGGATGGCGATCAGAAGTGGGGTGGGGGGGCCTGACTGATTGTTCCCATCCCTGGCCCAGGTACTCTGAGGAGAACTGTACCACCCCTATCAACAAACCCGGCACCAACCAAGAATTCAACCTTCCTTGGAACTATCTGATCGTTCAGTGCACAACGGGTGGTGCACTCAACCACTGAGCCATCAGGGCAACTCAATATTTACTTCTGCAGCAAAACTTTGAATCCAAATGACAGCAGGGCAAATAGGGATAGACAATAAATGCAGCTTTTCCAGCACCACCCATATCCCGACAACAAACATGTACAAAACTAATTGCTAGCTGTCTAAAACCGTGTTTTCTAATTGTTCTATTTGTTAGTTCATAAAAAATGACTGCACTGATAATTAAAACTACTTCTAGAAATTAACTAAGGCTACAATTATACTATGGCTACTGATTTCCTCCAGCAGACTCCTTCAGCATTGTTTCAAGCTAGGCGTCAAAACTGCACGCACTGCAGCTAAGGGGCATGGCCTCCTCCAGGGTGTGTCACACCGCTTCCCTCCAGAATCACGTCTAGACCTGATTTCATAATTACACTGTCACATTTGTGTCAAAGCGAAGTGAAAACTGCAACAACGTAAAGATGGTGGTGTAACTGTAACCTTAGATTACAACAGAAATTATAATCTGAGGCGAATAGTTGACATGCTGGGATATCGTATAAGTACTACGACTAAATTCCTGTCTGTCCGCTCAGCACTGACGGTGGGGCCAAATCGTATACATGCATAGTATGATTTCTTTAGTTTTTCCCCCCACAGTGAGCCCTCATTATAAACAAAAGTAAACCGTTTCATTTACTGAAAAAAACCTCCAAAGATGTTTATTTTTAAATAATTGTTCCATATTTTGTTCACTTTTTCTTTAAATAACGAATAATGCAAAATACACGGAGCATACCAAATTAGTCATCTTTTCAGAAAATCAGATGACCTCCAGGTTGGATTATTTTCTTTTGTGTGTGACCAGGCCCTTGTGTGCAATAGCAACCAGTTCAGTCTCCAATTTGGGAAGCGCAAGATTTAATCCCAATTATCAAATGAAAACGGTTTAAAAACTGTGATTGTGCAGCCATGTACAGTTTTCTTGTGGTCTGAATTGATACTTTATCATAGAAAGTATTAGCTTCTTTAGAAGGTAAAAAAAAGTTATTGTGATCCACTATTGCAATTTGTGGGCTGCCTATCATATTTAAGTAGGTCCAATAAAAAGGCACAGGGAAAAAAACTGTGGGTTACCATGCTGAACATACCTACTTGTAAAAGCATTTCAGAACCAGTGCGCTTCCAAAGAGCTGTTGATTTATGCGGCTGCATCCCGTCTCATTAAATGTTTGTCGCTGTCAGTCTGAGGTGGTGTTCACAGCAGGCTGCCATGTCATGTCACACCAGGTACCACGATTCAACAGAGGTTAATAAGTATAAACTATTCTGCTACAGAACAGTTTACAGATCTCCGCTTCAGCGCTTAACATGTCAGGTCAATGTGTAACTTATTTGTACATTTAAATAATTTTACCTCAGGTCAGTAGGATATAGCAAGACTCCCGAGTTCGGTAGACCAAGTGAGATTTGATTACAGTATTTTGAACTTTGCGCTATTTGACCGATCACAGTCCTTAGCCAATGTTAAAGAAACACAATGTTGGGCCAGTTTTGCATTGAAAGAAAAATCTTCCAGAAACACAATAACCTCAACAAGATTTCCCTGTGTAAGCATTTACTGCCAGTATCCATGGTGATGGATTTTCATGCTGTAGCTATGAAATTCACATTGTTGCCACTAACCACTTAAGGCCCTGTTGGGAAGCCCAGTGAATGCCTGACAAAAGTTGATGCAAAGCAATAGTTGTTGTCTTTTGTTTGTTGCCAGGCTTCTAGCAGAGTACTATTATGCCCCAGTGATTGAAGTGGCCATGTTAAAACCCTATATATAAAAAGGGCCTAAATTTTAGTGACAGGCATGAAGTGTGATAATGCAGTGGACTGCTATGTGGGGTAGACCCTTTATTTTTTAAGAATGACATCACACTGATTCTTTCTGGAAAGCCCAAATTTGGTGAAACAAAATCTTACCGAAATAACTAAGAGCCCGGGCTTAAGTCAGAAACCTACAACAACAACAAAATAAGAAGTGAAACAAATTGAGCCTTTGTGTTGGGAATGCACAGAATCCGTCACAGGATAAATATGTTGGGGACTTTAGCTCAGAAAGTCCAGACTAAGCACTCTACCGTGCATCAGTCAATCTCATTACAGCCTGGGCAGTGTGGAGCATATATATGCGGGCAAGTGTTTGCAAATATTTAGCACACTGAGGTGTTCTGATGTGTTAGTAATTCAAATGCTGCATTACCAGAGAAATTCAAGCAAGTGACAGAATACATATAAAGTTCTTTAATTGTATGGTTTGCAATGAATTCCTTGGTACAGCACAATATAATTACATTAGAACTTTCCACACCCAACTAACTATATTTTATTTTAACGCCATGGGAGGCGATGATACGTTTTTCTGATTATGTTAATCAGCTGTCCATAGCAATAATTAAATAGCTGGCAGTCTTAGTTTTTCCATAACTCTCCAGAGCAATTATATTTTTTAAATTATCAGTATATACAACAGCGTAAGCAGCAATTCAACCTTGGGGTTCTGTTCTCCATTGAAGCTTCACTCTGCGGACTTGCAGACAATTGAGAATCCTTTGATTAAATTACAGCCATACAAATGTTCCCAATCATATTACGCCTATATCATAGTTCATGTATGTCATGGCAATTTTGATATGTTTACGGTTTACTTAAAATAACTATTCCATCGACAACACAGTTATCAGCCCACGCTCCTGACAGGGCAGGACACTGAGCACGTTCCTAATAGTTCGAAAGATCAGTGCAATTATTTTCGAAAAATACCTGTTGACATTATTTTTATGATTTTTGATGTGCTGGATTTTATGTGCGGCACTTACTGTAAAAACGGAGCCGCACAACAATGTATAGCAACTGCCTTGGAAGAACAGAATCATAATTTCTAGCAGACAAAATCGTTTTCAGTCATGCTCAGCTTGAGTTCAATTCCGGGAGTAGGAATAGGAATATACAATTAAAAGTCGGCGTATCGAAACCTCTCGGAGCGCGTTGCTTTATGCAGACACCCTGTCGAGCATACAGGTAGTTCATTCCCTTTAATTGTTAATGATGTGCTCCTCCTTATCCGCAATTGCATTTATTCTTTTATTCCATGTGGGCTTGTCTCGCTATTTCTTTTGTTTTAATCGTTCGTTGTGCGTTTTAATAGTTCTATTTTACACACTTGTTGAAAACTGCTTCTCTTTATGACATTTAAGTCAAACGCACAAACAACTGCAATTGGACTTCATACATTGGAGGACCTAAAAATCTATAATATTGTCTCGGGCCTTATGTTAAGATTGACTCCACCGCACTACCCGACACACACGCTTACTGGGTGCTGGCTTAACATTTCAAACCTTAGGTTCGAATTCGACTTTCTTTCTTAACACGCCGCCTTACTCGCAGAAGTGAAAGAATTGTGTTGAACTTGCTCTCTCGAGGTTCACCCCTCCGGTTCTCGATGTGACTGATCTAAGTACTGTGCGTTAAAAAGCCACCAGCCACGGAAAAAGTAACTGAAATTATCATATGTGTTCAGAACTCACAGCTCACTGTACAGTGTTTGAATACTGAGTTAGCAGTTCTAGCCCTCAGGAATGCTAATTGAAAAGATATCTGCGGGTTTAACAATCTTGGTTAAGAGCTTCCAAGTTTAGTTGAACTGTTCAAATCCTCAGGCTCCAGACAGCGACCAAACTCTCAAATGAGTTGAAAATGGAAATCCCCCTACAAGTAATTAAAGGTCAGGTTTTGGCCCCATTTAAACACAAACAGGGTAGCTGATATTACTGGAGTTTCCCTGGCGTGTTACTTGTTATTTTACCACCTGCTATTGTAAAGCTCTTGTATATCATACATGATCTTGAAACTTTTTAAAAGTTAAAAAATAATCAATCATGTCACTCTTGAAGGACTGACGGTATTTCTGTCATAACGCGGAATAAATCAGCGAGCTGGAATGAGGTGTGCTTTGTTTCTTCAGTATTAACATCAGAATTTCTGACTCGGCTGAAAGGCACCGCCTCTGTGCATCAACTTGTCACATGAACTCTCAGAAACACTTCAAACAAAGGCCTGCGCTTCTCGGGCCTCCGCCGTCAAACTTCGCTTTGAGAAAATGAATATCGTCCGCGCCATTCAATTGGTTTACACCTTTCTCCTTCCACTTTCTCTCCTACCACCTTCCCTCCCATCTTTCTCCTTCCCTCCTTCCACCTTTCTCCTTCCACATTCCACCTTTCTCCTTCCCTCCTTCCACCATTCTCCTTCCACCTTTCTCCTTCCCTCCTTCCACCATTCTCCTTCCACCTTTCTCCTTCCCTCCTTCCACCTTTCTCCTTCCACCTTCCCTCCTTCCATCTTCCCTCCTTCCACCTTCCCTCCTTCCATCTTCCCCCCTTCCACCTTCCCTCCTTCCATCTTCCCTCCTTCCACATTTCTCCTTCCCTCCTTCCATCTTCCCTCCTTCCACCTTTCTCCTTTCTCCTTTCACGTTCCCTCCTTCTACTTTCCCTCCTTCTCCCTTTCTTCTTCCACCTTCCCCCCTTCCACCTTCTACCTTCTCTCCTTCCACCTTCCCCCCTTACACCTTCCCTCCATACACCTTTCTCCTCACACCTTCCCTCCTTCCACCTTCTCTCCTTCTACCTTCTCTCCTTCCATCTTCCCTCCTTCCACCTTCCCCCTTCCACCTTTCTCCTCACACCTTTCCTCCTTCCACCTTCTCTCCTTCTACCTTCTCTCCTTCTACCTTCCCTCCTTCCACCTTCCCTCCTTCCACCTTCCCTCCATACACCTTTCTCCTCACACCTTCCCTCCTTCCACCTTCTCTCCTTCTACCTTCTCTCCTTCCATCTTCCCTCCTTCCACCTTCCCCCCTTCCACCTTTCTCCTCACACCTTTCCTCCTTCCACCTTCCCTCCTTCCTTACACGTTCCCACTGCCCAAAAGCACTTTGGACTGATTCTGTTGTGAGTAAACACTATGGAGAAATCCAGTTTCCTTTATATTTCAGAGGGACGGTTTTTACGTTCATAGAAGAGAATTGTTTTCCCAAAAGGAAATGTAACTCTTTAATAACGAGTTAAAATTATAATTAACAACTCATAACTTAAACCAATATGTCAACATATTGCACAGGATTGTAAAATCTCCAACTTTGAAGCAGTATTGCAAAATTTGTACCTCGCTCGCAGCTTTCTCTCTGTTTTAGGAATATGAATTTCGGATCATACAGCAAGGCCCACTTATTGTCCTGTCGCGTCGACAGATTTACATTAAACTTGCTCTAGTGCTGTCGCTGTTCTCTCCCCCTCTAATTATTTCCACTCAACTATCTATCTTGGCTGGATCTATTAATGGAACATCTGTCCTTTAATATTCAAAACTGTATTTGTATACTAAAAGGACTTTGGAATCATGCTGTATCTTAATAAAATTAATAATGACAATTATAAACGATTCTTTTGGTCTACAATCCGCTTGTCGCACTTGTTGAAGGAACGAACCTCGAGGCTTGAAGCGATTGTACCCCAAACTCCACTCAACGCAACTTTCACCAGAACTTTATCAAAGGTACGTTTACTGATCTAAATCAAATCAAGATATGACCGTGTGTTACAGTCCTGATTACAAGAATGGGAAACAACGGGCGGTGAAAGTCTGATGGAAGAACTTCGATTTTTTAAAAATTTGTCATTAACAAAAAAAAATACAGAACTGGGATGGGGTAATATTATTTTCTCTTGTATTTAGAACGGACAGACATATCCAGATCCGAGCATATGCCACAATAGAAAGAGGTTACAGAATAAAATACGGAACGACCGATTTAACCGAAAGCAGTAACTCTCCAAAGGCGAGTGACACCCTTGTCCTGAAACTCTGATCATTTTTTTTTACAAATTCGCCGTGATACCTTAAAACAAGTTCTGACCCTTTCGAATATCTATATCTGTACCCGCGGTGAGGGAAATGCAATAGTGCCCGATTCACGGGACTTGGATGTGGAAGCTGGCTGACTTAGACTAGAGGACTGATGCCAGCTCAACACTTGAAGCGACCGAAGCGGGGCTGCAGGACTTGCCCTGTCAGAGGTGTCTGGTTAGTGGTATGTCGGCGGGGGGACTTCTGTTGGTGGAGGTCGGTTTTGGAAAAGTGCTAACTTGCCCGTGGTTTCGCGATTCGGTATTATTTTACCTGTGTGTGTGTGTTTGGTTTTAGATGCTCGCAGTTTATCTGGAGAAAGATGTGGTTGATGAGGGGCCGGGCGGCTGCTCTGGCCCAGGTGATCATACACCTTCACCATAAACAAGAGACATTCAGAATAATAATAAGGAATACAACTGGTCGGACTAAAGGCAGGTACACCTGGGGCTGTGAATAAAAACACAGGCACATATTCTATTCCATTCTGTTTTAAATTGCCGGTTACTTTATAAGAATGGAACGGTGCCGCCGTTTTTCTTACTGTTTCTTATTAAGGTAATTATAGAGAAGGGAAATACTTAAGGCATCATTTGGGGTTTGCGGTGTGATTTTATTTCCAAAGCTCAGTCACTTCTTTCGATACATAAATATAGTTCTTGTTTCTTTTTTTTTAAATGCAACGCATAATCTTCATTTGTTTCGAGAATGATTCTCTTTACTGCAGGAATGACCGCGTGCGGTGTATCGAATCCCCGCAGCATGGTGTAACTGAGTCAGTCCACAGTAAATCTCGGTATTGTGGCGAACATTGAGACAATTCTGGATACAACTGAAGGTCCACCAAAGTTATCAAACGGCAAAAGTGTTGCTCGCTGTATAAAACCCGCCGACCTCGGCTTGCTGCGGGATTGCTATTGGAGTGTTATCATTATTGCAGGGTTATTGTAATTCAGAAAGCCAAACTGCATCAAATAGGAGATGGATTCGGGCTGGAAGCACTAGAATACTCCAAGAACACGACCCAAACACCCCCCACGCACAGCCAAGTGAAATGAAAGCACTTCAGAACAAATCCAGGACAGTCCCATACAGTCTCAGTAAGACACACACCCATAGGTTCCGGCCTCAAATCTGTCATCTGCAAATCTATCTGCTCGAAGCAGCATGTAAAAAAAAACCTAGACACGCACATTAAATATTCTGGGAGGGCTGAATTTATGAGATTTATAAATACTACGGGGGAAACAATGAAACAGATTTGTAGGCCCCATTGCATTTTTTGCAACGATTTAAAAAAAAGTAAGTATCCCTAATTTTAAAATAAACGCTACCGTAAAATCTCCGCCAATAATACGGAATGGACAGCAAGAATTACCATGGAAACAATATTTTGGAGGAAAAAAAAATCTCCAAAAAAAAAATATCGAAAGCTGAGGCTTTACACCGAACCAGGCCCCCGCGAAAAACTTAACGATACACCCTTGCGTTCTTTAAAAGGACAAGTGGAGAAACTTACTGTTCATAGTCGTGTTTGCAGTAAAGTTTCCTGTCTCGGAAATAGCAGCTCCTGGTGAGAGGTTGTTGACACACAGTACACTGCAAACAATGTTCGTGCCAGGAAGCTTCGTTAACTCTCATCAGAAAGCGATCTTCTATCGGTCTTTGGCAACCCTCGCATACTTCTTTGTGCTTGCAATCAGACCCTGCAGCCGCAACAACAAAAAGCGAGTATTTAAAAAAAAAATCCTGCCGGATTATGATTATTCTTTTGCCTGTTATTATTTAGTAGTATAAATCGAAGTGACCGGTTCCCAGACAAAGCGTCGAGCTGTATCTTCCCACTGCACCCCCCCCCCCTCCCCTCCCCACCTCCCGACCGCTGGATTCACCTTTATGTCCCTAGTTTTCTGCTTAAAAACGCAAACTGCCCAGTGACAGTTCCACAGACCGTGTCACTCATTAAAAATGATTTTAGGGAGCAAAGCAATTTAGAGAGAGCACAACAAAGTTAGCCCAGTATTTACGCTGCCGCTTGCTACCCTTATCAAATGTAGTTTCATAAAGAAATCACGTTACACATATTGCTGCTTCCTGAACCATCCCAAATAAATGAAATATGTGCAACTGGCCCGCCTGTCACTAATCTATTCATTTACCGCATAATAAAAGTCAGCAATGGCTTGAATCGCGATATGGCTGCAATAAATGCCTGGCGGTTACTTTTTAACTTTTTTTTTGGTTGAAGTTTATAAACATTTTATTTACCCAGTAGCATTCCCAGGGTAGCAGGACCTGAACGTAACGGGTGCTCCTCCATTTTTATGCCGTCCAGCATCTTTGGGCAGTCGGATTCTCTTCTGCTGAAGCACCTATCCAGGGATTCGGGACCTGTTGCGAGAGCCATCCTTAGCTTCACTATATACAAGCACAAAACGGCGCCCCCCCCCCCCCCCAACACTCTCAGCTCCAACTTTAATGCTAACTTTAGCACAATCGATACAAACTATTTCCTATATACGTTCACATGCACAGGAGGGGAGGGGGGTGAAGAAAGCCTTTTAACTTGGTATTCGTGGATAATTGATCGGTGCACTACAAGTAAATCAGCACTTGGATCAGTTAAAAAAAAGGCTTCTCTTAAATAAACACGTACTTATTAGCACCTGAGGGAACCCAGTGAGGAAGGAAGGGCGCCGACTGAAACTCACTAGGGCAAAGTTGCAATCCACGCTTCTCGGGGTTTTGTTTTTTTTGAAGAGGAAATTAACTAGGAGTAAATCCCAAGAAGCGAGCTGAAGGTTTTCCCTGGGTGCTCGGATGGGAATGTGCCATGGAGCGTTCTCTGGAGCGGGTGGGTATAGAGGCTGGGAGTGAGAGGAGGGGAGGGGGGAGGGGGGATGGGGAGGAGGAGGAGGGGGGGGAAGGGGGAGGTGGTTAGCCCGGCGCACGGATACATACGCCAGTACGCTGGCGCTGCGCCCCTGCTTGACATTTCGACGTGTAGCAGTGCGCCGAGGTGACGGGGCCGCCTCCAGAGTGACAGCCCCAGCCGATAAATAGGGCGCCAGCTCCACACTCAGACCCAGGTGGGAAGAATTTCACTTTTATTTCCATTGCTTTTATATATATATAAAAAACACTTTCCATGTTCCTGGTTCAAGTCAAAAAAAAAAGAAAACGAACAAAATGAGAACGAGATGCAACATTATTTTTGTTTAAAAAAAACATACGTATTAATAAGATGTTAGGTAACATTTCAGGATAAGAATGCCGAAATGCACATTTCTTTCCTGGAAATGTGAACTGGCGTAAGTGACGAGTTAATCGTTTCGGAAATACTGTGTTTTTGTTTATGTTAAAGTGACAGGGAAGGAAATCGTTAAACGTGACCAATTGCTGCCCAGAGACTTGCTGCAGATGTGAAAGGTGAGAGCTTTTAAATATTGAGCAAACGTAACACGTCTTATTTTGGCCATGCAACTGTTCTGTTACTGATGTCGAGGGCCCCTAGCGTGGCTTTCTTTGACTTAACTCGAGATAAGTGCGTTTATTGTTTATTTTAAAACGCACACACGTTTAAAGACTTAATTAAAGTCAACGCCACAATTCCCGACACACTCGGTAGAAAACCCCCCCGAAGCCGCAACTGCTCCCCATAACACCGAGCGAACCGTCCTGTTGTTTGGACAACTTGATGCACGTTCAGTGTTTTAAACAAATGTGCCTCGAGTTCGAATGAGTCTTTGGTACTTTAAAAAAAAACTTCTGCACATTTGACCTGCTGTTTAATTATTGCAGGTCAGGGGTTTTAGCTGGCATCAAACAAAGGTTGTTAACGCACATTTCAACTCTAAGGTCGCTAACGGGCCCCTTTCTGTGCGGAATCGGTGCCAGCAAAATACGAATCCTGAGTGCCCGTTGACTCCCTGCACACTGCACCTGGCGATTGCCGGCGATAATCTCCGACAGAACCAGTGCCTTTAGCTCAGGGAAGCGAGAATGATTACACTCAGGATCCTGTTACCAACACAAGAATCACAGAGCAGCCTGTATCTCTGGCTGAAATATGCAGAGATGGATTTTCAGATAATGTTCAGCAGCGCGCGGGCATCGTTTGTCATTTTCTGACTGCAACGGGGGATTGGAGATAATATTCAACCATGTCATTACAAAACGGGCAGCTGGTAGAATCCCCACTCCGTTGTATGTTTGGTTCCTACATTTCATATTCTATCAGAAAGCTCTACTCACAGGCAGCTTCATCCCAAATTTTATAACAAGATGACAGAATAATTTCCGAAATTGCCAGGGAGGCCTGTAAGGGATAGTAATGATAAAAAGAATAGTGCCTTTCACATTTGGAAGCGATCCTCTTTGGGATCCCTCTTTTTTTTGTAATTCTCTCTAGTCGAGCGTTTGGCTTTTGAAGGTCGTAATATCTCAATTAAAATATTTTTTGTCTTCCTTTAATACGTCTGAATTTCATAAATTGCACGTGTTCCTAGGTGTTAGTGAGCCACCAGTGTAAGATCGGTGTCGGCTGCTCGCTGGTTAGACAGCAGAAACGGTCCCTTTCACAGAAGGCTCTGTTTTTTTTTAAGTCTTGAAGTAATGGTTGCACTTAAATACTTTTGTTTAATTTTCGTGTAAATTGTTCCCAGCAATGTGCTTAGAAAGTTCCATTGTGCGCTATTTTAAAATAACTTAGATGCTCCATTGCCCAAAGAAGCTTGATGCTGCAAAGGTGCAGGATGGGTGAGTTGAGGTGACTCATCTTCTTTCACTTCATTAGCGCTCAAGCGTTAAATAATAGGGGCTTTTTTTTAACATCACTGTGCCGCTTTCACGCTTTAAATTCAGCTGAAAGTGGCCCCTGGTTTTTTTTTTCGCCCGTAGTGTGGGTGAATTCGACTGCACTTCTAACGCTGCTTTAGCACAGGAGCTGGTCGGGCAGAAAATCAGCGGCACAGTCAGAGGTGGATTGTGAACCGAGAACTGGCTCTCTCTGCAGGCGCGAAACAATTGGTTTTATTTAATTAAAAATTACTTAGTTGTTTATAATCGAAGCTGCGAGAGAGAGAGAGGGAGAGAGACGCCAGGAGCAAACTGAATAACACATTGATGTCGCTTCCACATAAATATTTTCATACAACATCTGCTGAATTCGAAAATATCTAGCATTAACTTCAAACGCTAAACCACCACAAAATCCATTTGAATGGACAGCATTTTAGATAATGTTATCTAAATATGATCCACGTTCACAGAATAGTCGAGGCTGTTAAAAAGGGGGGGGGGATGTGGAGTCGCGTTATTAAATTCTAATTGGCATCCTGGGGAAATCGCCTGTTTATTTAAAGATCATAAAATTACACATTTATTTTAATAGATATTTATCATTTGCAATGTGTATTTTATGTCAGTTAACGGATGCAAAGAAAATTACCAGCAAGGTTTAAAATAATTGTAAATGATTTAAGTTATATTGTGACCTAGTTTTTAAAAATTTACTCTTCAAAGCAATTGTTCTGTTAGTTCCCGACATTCGCACCCTGTCAGATTTACACGCCGTTCTATTATCTAATGATTTCTCTTGATTTTGAAACGAATAGGTTTTTTTAAAGTAATCTACGGTTCATGTTCCCAAAAAATATTTTCACTGCTATATCTGCCAGAAAATTGGGTAATTGAGCACTCGGGCGGATTTATTTCCCCGATTTCAACATATTTGTTTTAGGCAATTTTTGAATTCTAGGGTCAGAAATGCTGGGATAGTCCCCGTGTTACGAATGTGGCTCTCGTTCAGTAAGTGTAGTTTCACCGTCCGTGCAATTACATTCAGGTTTAATATTGTAAAATATCCGCTGATCAAAATTCTACAATTCAGCCAATTTCTAGTTGTTTCAGCCGTCCTCTTTTTACAGCAACTGAAGAAAATATACAAGTAACAAATTGTAGTTGCATCGTCAATTGGAAATCATATATGTTTTTTAAATTATCTATCAACATTCTTAATATCAGCGCTGGAAAGGGCAATGCCATGGCGAGAATTTATTTATTTATCGTGGGACTGCGTATTTTTGCAATGCCTTTATTTACAGTCAGTCGTTATCTTTAACAAATTGAAACTCAGAACCACAACTGAAGGCAATAAAACCGTACCCTGGCCTCTAATTTGTTCTTGTAAATATCTGAGTTGGGAGTTTGATTTTTGCACTCTTTGTCTGCTAACTGTCTTAACATATTCTTTTATTTGCCTTTGCAAAATGTGTACTGCATTCTCAGACTTTTTTGTTGGAACGCTGTCGTTGCCCGTTGGTAGTAATTTACAGGACATATCAGGGCGTTAAAGGAGCGACGCTAAATTCGCACGTGGCAAGGAGTATTTCCATTCTTGTGAAATTAACATTTCTCACTACAAGCCATCATCTAAATCGCAATTCAATAAGTAGATACATTATGCCTCAATCGTAAAAGAAGTATCCCTAGCGTTAATGCTAAGGCAGTGTGGTCTAGTTGCTCTGTATTTCAACTAACATTTTATTTTGTGAGTGCAACAAATTATTATGCACTGGCTAGTCCAAATGGATACGAAAATAGTTTATTGCAACAAAGTACAGCGGTAGATTCGAATGTAAGTGGGACATTACAGTACCTTAATTCCTGAAACGCATCAGCTCTCCAGCAGGCAGATTGGCAACTGAACTATACCAGTGAGGCGCAACCGGACCAGTGCGCCCCCCGCTGTCCCTGTGCCGCCAACACATCGACCTGTCCCCATAACAATAGACAAATGTGTTAGGGACACCAGCAACACACACAAAGACAATTCCAGCTAAACATCTTCCTTGTCCTGCAAATGTCCTTTGTAGGTCACATACCGATGGTAGGAAGGCGAAATCCTTTAGCCAAGTGCATGGTATTGGGTGTTGTGTAAGAGTGTGTGTGTGTGAGAGAGAGAGAGGGGGGGGGCGGGATAGTAAATACTCCCCAGGAAAGGAGGGCTTATAGACAGTACACTCGCATCATCAATCGAGATATTGTCGGTAGGGCAAAATGTACATATGTATTGCGTGGATAGAAACTAAACCCGATAAGGTAGCGTGTGACTGGGACCCTGCTGGAAATCAAATATTGACGGGGTCAATTCAGTTGAGCTTGACTGAAGAAGACGCCGAGTGAACAGGCGATTTTTATCAGGGGTGAAACGCAATACAGATTCTGAAAAGCTGATCTCACGTGCGCAGTTCTTACAAGAAATAAGCTTAAAAGAATCGTATCGAACTAAGATCTCCGCGCGTTCAGATCCCGGTGCCTACCCAACTGTGTTCGATTCTACACAAAAGTGCTGAAAAGATATGCCAATTACATTAACATGTTTGAGTAAGACAGCAGATGTGCATTTCATAAATAGACAGCAACATTTTAGTTTCCATTATGTTCTTGTGGATTTGGAGGCGATATTCCGCCTCTGCTTATAACTGATACAATACGCGCAAAATATGAATATACCTGCGAGTCTGCGAGTGAATAAATGAGACACAACTTCTTCAAAGTGCCGCATTGTAGAATTAAATATAGCACCGATATTGCTGTCAGAATAGCTTGTGCACTGTGAAGTCTAAGGACATTATTGCTAAGACTGAAGACAGATGCTAGTTTTTAAACCTCTTCGCCGTCTCTTTAGCAAAACGAATATTCGCAGCGAAATAAAAGCACCAATGAAGAGAATCACTATATTTTCAGTAACTTGATGAAGGGCAAAAACTTGTGCCTACGCCGTATTATTTGTACAACTTTTTGACAATAGGCTATTCTTGCGTAGCTTATTTAACATTAGCTTAGTTAAGAAAAATACCTTTTTGTTAGTGTCTGCATGGGTTGCAATCGGTTACATAATGCTCAAAAATATTGCCTAGAAGTTGCAATATCATAAAACAGTTTCCATTTACATAGTACGTGTTAGCAACCGAAATGTACCTTAGTGGAAAATAATAAACCTCAATAATCGAATAAATGTTATTTGCTAAGTCACATATATGCACAGAAAGTATATGTTGTAATCTTATGCACCAGTCGAGCATCTAATCTGGACAGAACAAACCTATATCATATACGAGGTGACACCCCACTCCTACTGGAGTGCTGCGGTTAGTATTTTGTACAGTATTTTGAATATTTTGCTTCTAATGTTCCAAAATCAATTCCACAAAACGGAAACCGCTAGTTTTTAAAACATTAAACCAGGCGGGTGCTGACTGTCGCCTCGAAACTATTATATCTGCATTTTAACAAAATCAGATTGTCCAAAATGTGCCAGACCTCAAGCATCAAGTTTGCAATAAAGTGTTAAGGGCAGCGCGCGCCGACTCATCACCTGGACCGCGCCCCGCCCCGCCCACTTCGAAAGTGAGCGATTCGCGTTGCCCGGGAAACGGCGGGGGAGGCGGAGTTCTACTGTGGTTCAGAACCACGTGACACAGATTGGGAGCGTGGGAGGCGAGAACCACGTGGCGCAGACTGGGGGGGGGTGGAGGTGAGAACCACGTGATACAGACTGGGGAGGTGAGAACCACGTGGTGCAGGCTGGGTGGTGGAGGTGAGAACCACGTGATACAGACTGGGGAGGTGAGAACCACGTGGTGCAGACTGGGGAGGTGAGAACCACGTGGTGCAGACTGGGGGTGTGGGAGGTGAGAACCACGTGGTGCAGACTGGGGGTGGAGGTGAGAACCACGTGGTGCAGACTGGGGGTGGAGGTGAGAACCACGTGGTGCAGACTGGGGAGGTGAGAACCACGTGGTGCAGACTGGGGGTGGAGGTGAGAACCACGTGGTGCAGACTGGGGAGGTGAGAACCACGTGGTGCAGACTGGGGGTGGAGGTGAGAACCACGTGGTGCAGACTGGGGAGGTGAGAACCACGTGGTGCAGACTGGGGGTGGAGGTGAGAACCACGTGGTGCAGACTGGGGTGGAGGTGAGAACCACGTGGTGCAGACTGGGGGTGAGGGAGGTGAGAACCACGTGGTGCAGACTGGGGATGTGGGAGGTGAGAACCACGTGGTGCAGACTGGGGGTGTGGGAGGTGAGAACCACGTGGCGCAGACTGGGGGTGTGGGAGGTGAGAACCACGTGGTGCAGACTGGGGTTGTGGGAGGTGAGAACCACGTGGTACAGACTGGGGTGTGGGAGGTGAGAACCACGGGTGCAGACTGGGGGTGTGGGAGGTGAGAACCACGTGGTGCAGACTGGGTGTGTGGGAGGTGAGAACCACGTGGTGCAGACTGGGGTTTGGGAGGTGAGAACCACGTGGCGCAGACTGGGGGTGTGGGAGGTGAGAACCACGTGGTGCAGACTGGGGGTGGAGGTGAGAACCACGTGGTGCAGACTGGGGTGAGGGAGGTGAGAACCACGTGGTGCAGACTGGGGGTGGAGGTGAGAACCACGTGGTGCAGACTGGGGGTGAGGGAGGGAGGTGAGAACCATGTGGTGCAGACTGGGGGTGGAGGTGAGAACCACGTGCTGCAGACTGGGGGTGGAGGTGAGAACCACGTGGTGCAGACTGGGGGTGGAGGTGAGAACCACGTGGTGCAGACTGGGGAGGTGAGAACCACGTGGTACAGACTGGGGGTGGAGGTGAGAACCACGTGGTGCAGACTGGGGAGGTGAGAACCACGTGGTGCAGACTGGGGGTGGAGGTGAGAACCACGTGGTGCAGACTGGGGGTGGTGAGAACCACGTGGTGCAGACTGGGGGTGAGGGAGGTGAGAACCACGTGGTGCAGACTGGGGGTGTGGGAGGTGAGAACCACGTGGTGCAGACTGGGGGTGTGGGAGGTGAGAACCACGTGGTGCAGACTGGGGGTGTGGGAGGTGAGAACCACGTGGTGCAGACTGGGGGTGTGGGAGGTGAGAACCACGTGGTACAGACTGGGGTGTGGGAGGTGAGAACCACGTGGTACAGACTGGGGGTGTGGGAGCTGAGAACCACGCGGTGCAGACTGGGGGTGTGGGAGGTGAGAACCACGTGGTGCAGACTGGGGGTGTGGGAGGTGAGAACCACGTGGTGCAGACTGGGGTTTGGGAGGTGAGAACCACGTGGCGCAGACTGGGGGTGTGGGAGGTGAGAACCACGTGGTGCAGACTGGGGGTGGAGGTGAGAACCACGTGGTGCAGACTGGGGGTGAGGAAGGTGAGAACCACGTGGTGCAGACTGGGGGTGGAGGTGAGAACCACGTGGTGCAGACTGGGGGTGAGGGAGGTGAGAACCACGTGGTGCAGACTGGGGTGTGGGAGGTGAGAACCACGTGGTGCAGACTGGGGGTGAGGGAGGTGAGAACCACGTGGTGCAGACTGGGGGTGGAGGTGAGAACCATGTGGTGCAGACTGGGGGTGGAGGTGAGAACCACGTGGTGCAGACTGGGGGTGAGGGAGGTGAGAACCACGTGGTGCAGACTGGGGGTGTGGGAGGTGAGAACCACGTGGTGCAGATTGGGATGAGGGAGGTGAGAACCACGTGGTGCAGACTGGGGGTGAGGGAGGTGAGAACCACGTGGTGCAGACTGGGGTGTGGGAGGTGAGAACCACGTGGTGCAGACTGGGGGTGTGGGAGGTGAGAACCACGTGGTGCAGACTGGGGTTTGGGAGGTGAGAACCACGTGGCGCAGACTGGGGGTGTGGGAGGTGAGAACCACGTGGTGCAGACTGGGGGTGTGGGAGGTGAGAACCACGTGGCACAGACTGGGGGTGTGGGAGGTGAGAACCACGTGGTGCAGATTGGGGTTTGGGAGGTGAGAGCCACGTGGTGCAGACTGGGGTTTGGGAGGTGAGAACCACGTGGCACAGACTGGGGGTAGAGGTGAGAACCACGTGGTGCAGACTGGGGTGGAGGTGAGAACCACGTGGTGCAGACTGGGGGTAGAGGTGAGAACCACGTGGTGCAGACTGGGGGTGGAGGTGAGAATCACGTGGTGCAGACTTGGGGTAGAGGTGAGAACCACGTTGTGCAGACTGGGGGTGGAGGTGAGAACCACGTGGTGCAGACTGGGGTTTGGGAGGTGAGAACCACGTGGCACAGACTGGGGGTAGAGGTGAGAACCACGTGGTGCAGACTGGGGTGGAGGTGAGAACCACGTGGTGCAGACTGGGGGGTAGAGGTGATAACCACGTGATGCAGACTGGGGGTGGAGGTGAGAACCACGTTGTGCAGACTGGGGGTGGAGGTGAGAACCACGTTGTGCAGACTGGGGGTGGAGGTGAGAACCACGTGGTGCAGACTGGGGTTTGGGAGGTGAGAACCACGTGGCACAGACTGGGGGTAGAGGTGAGAACCACGTGGTGCAGACTGGGGTGGAGGTGAGAACCACGTGGTGCAGACTGGGGTTTGGGAGGTGAGAACCACGTGGCACAGACTGGGGGTAGAGGTGAGAACCACGTGGTGCAGACTGGGGGTAGAGGTGAGAACCACGTGGTGCAGACTGGGGGTGGAGGTGAGAATCACGTGGTGCAGACTTGGGGTAGAGGTGAGAACCACGTTGTGCAGACTGGGGGTGGAGGTGAGAACCACGTGGTGCAGACTGGGGTTTGGGAGGTGAGAACCACGTGGCACAGACTGGGGGTAGAGGTGAGAATCACGTGGTGCAGACTGGGGTGGAGGTGAGAACCACGTGGTGCAGACTGGGGGGTAGAGGTGATAACCACGTGATGCAGACTGGGGGTGGAGGTGAGAACCACGTGGTGCAGACTGGGGGTAGAGGTGAGAACCACGTGGTGCAGACTGGGGGTGGAGGTGAGAACCACGTGGTGCAGACTGGGGGTGGAGGTGAGAACCACGTGGTGCAGACTGGGAGTGGAGGTGAGAACCACGTGGTGCAGACTGGGGGTGGAGGTGAGAACCACGTGGTGCAGATTGGGGGTGTGGGAGGTGAGAACCACGTGGTGCAGACTGGGGGGTGGAGGTGAGAACCACGTGGTGCAGACTGGGGGTGGTGAGAACCACGTGGTGCAGACTGGGGTGGAGGTGAGAACCACGTGGTGCAGACTGGGGAGGGGGGAAGCGGAATGAGCGCCGGTTTCGGATGGACTGAGGCCCGTTAGGCGGGGAGAGGCGACCAAAGCATGTGGCAGAAACCAAACTTTTACTCTTAACATTTTTGTTGCTTATTATGGCATGGTTTAATTTGATTGGATAGTATGCTTGTTTATTATATATGTTTGTTTCTTACATTACAACAGTGACTACACTTAGTACTTCATTGTCTGTAAAGGCTGTGGGACGTCCTGTGGTCGTGATAGGCGCGATATAAAATGCAAGGCGTTCTTTTCTATTTTATTTTTCTATTTATTTTCTATTTTACTTTATATGGCGGGTGCCCTTAAAGGGGCGCATGTGTGCCGACCCTGGTTAAGTGAGACTGGGGCAACTACCCTGTTGGTCCAATTTAAATAGGCCTATGTTCATAAAGAGCCTTCAGGACAGTCTGGGTCTTCATAAATAAGGCGGGACAGCAGTTTACCTTGCTCGTGTTGTCAGTCTCCTGCTTTTCCCTGCCTGGAATTAGCTGGCCCCCTCAATCCTGTCGGCGGCTCTACTCTCAGACCAGCTAGGGCTCTCAGACTGTTCCTGCGATCTGAATGAAGCGTTGTTTGCAGAAGAAAAACGCCGCCGTGTAGAGACATTGGTGTATCTTTTCAATATGCCGCCCTGTAATCGCAGCCTCGCAAAATCTGTATGGAAACACCAAGAAAGTGAACCACTTTTAAGGATGAAAAGGAGTTGGTGTTGCAATGATTCCTGCCGTACCACATTGTAATGATCATATAATTCCACGCGAATAAGTCCATAATGTTGAGGCTGGTCCTTCCTATGTAATTGGCCCTGGTGTTATACCTTTAGTCAATGCAAAACAGTTTTGAGAAGCGCAGAGATGTATTATGAAATGGGGAGTCAGGAAAGCATTCAGGCCAAGGACACTGAAGCAAAGTAGTGTCAGACTATTCCTACTAGGTAGTCTAGAAGCACTAGGGTGTGCTAAAACTCCAACTCGTGCAAAGCAATCTCCCATTGAAGCATCAGATTCATTTTTCAAAAAACTTAAATTTCAACGCCTTTAGTGGCCAGTGAGTTTACCTTGCTGCAGGAAAACGTTCTTCACACGAAGGGTTGTGGGAATATAAAATGCACTGCCTCGGAAGTGGTGAAAGGGAGATAGATAATCGGGGAGTTAAGATATTACGCTTTGTGGAGAAAAGTCAGCCGAACTGGAAAACGGCAGGGCAGGCTGAATGGCTTACATATGTCCCTAACATTAGCATTTAGTGACTGGGCAACTGGAGGCCTGCTGTCACTGGGCGCAGTAGAAGATGCAGGCCGTAGTATAACTTGGGTCAACTGGCCGCATATTGCATGGTGCAGGTCTCCAAGCGCACTCCCTGTAACCGGGGATGAAGAGGAGTGCGCATTTATGGGGAATTATAGAGTTAGCCCAATCCACGTACACGCGCCACTTATTGTACATTTTAGGATCATACTTCAATCAATACTAGCAATCAATCGCCGACATTGTATTTAAGGGGAAGCTAGATAAACACACGAGGGAGAAAGGAATAGAAAGATATTTTGATGGGGTTAGATGACGAAGGGTGGGAGGAGGCTTGTGTGGAGCATAAACACCAGCATCGACCTGTTGGGCCGAATGGCCTGTTTCTGTGCTGTAAATAATATGTAAGTAGGATGGGAAACTCAGGCGTCACCCTAAGCTCCATTCATGTAGCTCCCAATGTATTTGCCATGAACCATTACAAGCAGAGCTCCCTGAGCAAGTTGCATGTCTCCTCTCGCAGCTGAGCAAGATGAGGGACCACTGATCTGAGGGTGGGCAGAACTACATTGAAAAATAGGGCGTGTTTCTTGAATTCTAACAATTGTAATATTGTTAAAAGAGAAAGTAATGGCTGTTTTTTAAATGTTTTGCTCTCTTTACTGTGTTCACCTGCAAAGGGTTCTCTCTGTGTCCCACCCAACCAAATCTCTTGGGTGTTTGGAGGTTATAAATCAGCTCAGCAGTCTGTCTCTCCAGAGCAATGAATGGGCACGCTGTGCGAAACCTCACAGGTTGCCTCAAGCCATTTTTGTGCTGCTATTGTTTTAGTTCACATTTTGGGAAATTGGCATCTGAGGCACATTCCAACATTCAACCTGGGAGCAGCCTCCTAAAGGGTTTGTTAGTCTGCTGCCAGAAGGGAGCCGGATCGAGCAGCGTGAACACTCGGGTTGTTTCACCCATGCTGGCCCCTGGAATCGGAACCAAAACAACACCAGTAATAACAGAGGCTTCACACTCACTTGACATTGCCACCGAGTTCAAGTAGGTCTCCAGCCTAGTTTTAAGCCACGTTTTAAAAGGGCCGAGCTGGTCTGTCGGAGCTCCTGGAAACTAAGGCTACATTTACACTACAACTATAAGGGTCGGTGCAAAGGAACCGTTGAACCAACACTAAAACGGTAGGCTGATTCTGGAGCAAAGCCGGAGTCTTTTATTCTGCTTTGCTCTGGCCAGTTCTCCAGTCCAGAGCAAAATAATCTCGGCCATGCTATTGAGGAGAGGTGTCCAGAGAGGGCTTGGCATTCGCCGACCAGTAGGATGGGAAGACCAAGCGTCACCCCAGTCTCCTTTCATGCAGTTCCCAATGTATTGGGCAGGGACCATTCTAAGCAGAGCTCTCGGAGCAGGTTTCAAGAATGGTTCCAGGGATGAGGGACTTCAGTTACATGGATAGACTGGAGAAGCTGGGGTTGATCTCCTTAGAGCAGAGAAGGTTGAGAGGAGATTTGATAGAGGTGTCCAAAATCATGAGGGGTCTGGACAGAGTAGACAGAGAGAGACTGTCCCCATTGGCAGAAGGGTCGAGAACCAGAGGACACAGATTTAAGGTGATTGGCAGAAGAACCCGCGACATGAAGAAAAGCTTTTTTACGCAGCGAGTGGTTAGGATCTGGAATGCACTGCCTGACAGGGTGGTGGAGGCAGACTCAATCGTGGCTTTCAAAAGGGAGTTGGATAAGTACCTGAAGGAAAATTAATTTGCAGGGCTAGGGGAAAGGGTGGGAAAGTGGGACTGGCTGAAGTGCTCTTACAGAAAGCCAGCACGGGCTCGACAGGCCGAATGGCCTCCTTCGGTGCTGTAACCATTCTATGATTCAATGATTCCTCCCGCAGTTGAGCAAGATGGGAGGGTAGGCAGAACTACATTTTAAAAGAATACAGCATGTGTGTCGAATTTTGACCAATTTAATTGTTAAAAGAACAGGTAGTAGGATTTTTAAAAAATAGTTTGGCCCTCTTTTACTGTGTTCTCCTGCAAAGGTGTGTCCCACCCAATCAAACGGAGAGGTGGTCGGAGAGCGGCTCAGCTGTGACGGTGCCTGGGCTCAACTGGCCAAAATCAATCGATTGAAACTTTTCAGAATGTTCACTTGAGAAAAATAGTTTCATCTAAAGTCTCTTTCTCTCCCAGTCCGGTGTAATGTTCCCTTTAATATCTGTCCCGACTGAGAGAAGGATCTCAGAGGCAGCATAAATTCTGATGTTTTCTTGTGGGAGATGCCGGCAGTAATAAACATATATACACATTCTCTGTTACCTTGTTGAAGGGAGCAAACTGTGAACAACTGTAGCAAACTCCTCTCCCCCACACACACACCGCGTTGGATAATCATGGGGAGCCCATGTTGGTTCTGTAAGCAGTTTGAGGGATCATTTAATCGCACTTGAGGCTACGATTAGCCCCCGAATATCGAGGAGAAATGATGCTCAAAGATAAGGAGAGTCCTGCCCAGCACCTCAAGTCAACGAATGGGTTGAAACAACGTCTGTTCCGTTTTCTAAAATGGTTATTGTGATACTCATTCTTCCCTCCTTTCACTTGAAAGAGTGTAGGTGAAAAAATAATCAATAAGGGAACCCCAGGGCAACCAGGGGACGTGGGGCATAATTAACACTTAATCCATATCATGGTGACAAGTTAGATATGGAGAGCGCCCAGAAGTAGCTCTCATGACAGCGAGGAGTGCTAAAACATTTATGCCTTTGTAATATTCCCATTCAAATTGAAATGTTATTTGTTCACTTCTCCACCCACCTCACACCAGCAGGATACACAGGGGATCAGTGAAATGCCTCGTTATTCTATTTCAGGTTTAAGAGCTCTTTAGGTGCCTGGCTCTCTGTGTGTGCACCCTCCATCCCTTTCCCCAGTTGTCTTTGGGCACAGTGCTTCCCTCACTTGTGGAATCTACCAGCGCACTCCGGTTTTTTGCCCCTGAGAGATCACACTGCTTCTTTTTGTAACCCTGTCACCTTATATTTATCAAAGCTGTCAATCAGCGGCAGCTAAAGAAATTTGCACTCCATTATGAGCCAAGATACGCATTAAAGTCCCGCCAAAGCCCGGGCAACTTTAATTCCAAATCTCTCTAATAGTTTCGTACTTGCGCTGAAAACTTAGTCTGCGATTGAAACAGAAATTAAGTGTATTGCTCCTGAAACAACGTTGGATAAATTATCAATTTATTAAGACATTAAAAAAAAGCAGAATTTTAAAATGGGAATGCATTTCTTGATTACACAATACATTTATAAAACGTCACTCCTTTTTGGCCGTAACGTGCATTTTAAAATAATAAAACGAATTAGCTAACTTTTGACACTCGAACTTATCGCCACATTTGAGATATTTGTGTTTAATGATTCAGTGACCGTACTGCAAAATCATAGCACGTATATTTAAATAAATCGAAACTCCAAAGTTAATTGTCAAAATCACGGGCGACTTTGAGACAAGGGTCTCAGTACAAGGTCCTACCCTGTTTAACTGAACTGTTGTTTAATATGCCGGAAGTAATTCTGTTTAACATTTTTTAGTTTGGAGATATCACAGCAGACAAATTATATTTTAATGATGTAGATTGCATTTTGAACTTTGTAATTGATTCCCCGAAGCGAAGTTTTTTTTAAAATGTGACCGAATAAAGTCAATGGTTTAATTACTCAGGTCAAAACATGCAGGATTAATCAGCAGAGAACTTCAAACGCTGGCCGCGGTATGTGCTGGTTATTCCTCGGAGCTGGGATAGAATGGGTTGCTTCAATGTATAATATTCACATAACCAGAGTGCCGCGCGGGCTCTCTCTTTTACCGGTGCTCTCTGTATCAGTGGCCTAACTAAAATCCACCAAAATGTGCACATGCAATTGAGATAATCAATCGAATATTGAAGGAACCCATTCATTCGTATTAAAGGCACAAAGAGAACCATTCACTTAACAGTGACTAGCATCGTGTCAAACAAAATGAGAAATCTTTCGTAACAGGTAGGCCCGAAAAAGCGGGTCCAAGGCGGAGACCTCACAACCTCAGCACAGCCAAGAGCAGCGGGCAGCAAGTCACCTCTGCACTAAACGGCATTAGCCGCTCCTGACTGGGGGGTTCAAGCCCCGCGATAGACCACTAAAAAGAACGTCAGTGATAGACCACAAAAGATTTATTTTTTGTCATGTTTGCATGTTCTGATTTTTTGGTTACGTTTACAAAGTTCCTTTTGGCTGTAAGTAATGAAGAAGTGGCGACATAAGAACGACCGGGCTCCAGTATTGCTGAGGAGTATTGACAACCTGTAATTAGACAGCACACCGCCTCCCATGCGCGTTCTGAATGTCGCACAGAGCTGATAATTATCGAGGCACACGTGGAAGTTTTTCCAAACGCATTCTTCTGGTTTAAATAGGTTTCCATTTCCAAATTACTTAGTGCCAAAATCAAACCAGAGACCCCCAAACCCCACCCTTTCGATATACTGGTATTATTATGATTTTGTTTTAGAATTCATAAAAAAACCTTTTGACAATTTAATGTGGAGCAAGGATGATTTGTGTTAAAGAGATTCATTGCTCCAGACTGCAGCGGGGGCGTTAAGGACGAGCGGGCGAACTGTCTGCTATCCTTGTCTGACCCGGGACTGTTAAAGTGAGCCAGATCGACACCAGTGCCACCTGCATTGCCCCCTCCTCGCCAACTCAGTAACAGCATCATTAGAAAACAGTGCCGGGGGGGGGGGATGGAGTGAAGAACTCTCTTCACACACAAGACCCTTCCCAGAAAAAAGGGAAATCGATCAATATTACTTCGCCCAATCCAACCATCCAAAAGTTGTAAACAAGCACTTTCCCCACACAAGTGTGTCCGAAGGAGGGCTTTCGAATGTGGACTTAAGCAAGGAGAATGAGTGCAATAGTCTAGTGTACAAGTCCGCCCTGACGGAGAGGCGAGGGTTAGTGCGGTCCGGTCACTGTCCAGAAGAAGGGGTTATTTTTGCGGCACTTCTGGGCTAAGATTTGGCCTCGAGATTTAAGCGGCGATTGGGGTCAGTGTGAAAGTTATAGAACCGGGGTTAGATTAACGACCAGACGAACAGGAACAAGGGAGTACATATGCATTTCTAGACTGGGACAGAATTCGCCTCTTTGGGGGGAGGGGATGGGAGGGGGGTGGGGGGAGATACGGGGGGATAGGCTGCTCAGCCACTTGTACTGGGACAAGAGCAGCGAGAGTTTAGGGCAGATCTCTGATGTGAGATCTTAACTAGCAAACTCATTCCAATCAATTTGCAGTAGTGTCAAGTGGTGGGACTAACCTGGAAGTATTGCCGGCATTTGATCTGTTTTCGTTGGGATAATAATCATATTACAAATCATTAATTCCCGTGGACCGACGGGGCGGGTGCTGTCGGCACGGTCACCGGATGATCGGGGCCATCCGGTCGCAGCCGGGAAACACCTGCACTATACAGTGATGCTTGGGGTCGTTCCCAGTGAACTCTCTGAGAGGCGGCATTTGAGGTACGGGAGAACAACGTGCAGGCTCATGTCCTCAGCATTTGCCGAGGAGACGAAGAGTTGTCATCTTGTGCAGGCAAATCCGTGGCACAGCCAGACTGGCAGGTGATCAGAAATATAGCCAGATACCGGATAGGATTTAAATACATTTAACTGCTCGCTAACCCCAAGACATTACAGGTCATTGAAATCTGTAAAACATGAAAGGATCGTGATCTCGTTTGCATTTCACTATTTTTATTACTTCTCTCTAACTGCCTCCCATCTGAAATTCGGACGGGCCGAACCCGAACTGGGGGGGGGGGGGGGGGGGGGAGAGATCTGGGCGCTAAGTGACTGTTTGGAGCCGATGCGTTAATAGGGCGGTGATTGACGGGCGGGTTTTTTTCTCACCCCACGTTGGGATCGGTCTGTGCTTTTCCCATACTGCCCAGTAACCCCCCCTAATTGTGCTGAATTAGCCTTGATGATAAGTAAGGTCTGATTTTTCTGTCGGTCGCTGGGTTTCATTCATCTTCCTCCAACCACAGCGAAAGTCCAAATGAGATGAATTCAAGCAAACCGATTCCTTCTCGGGGGAGGAGATGAGTTCAGTGCAAACTCTAAAATAGTGAATGGGGTTCGTGAATGGCCTTTTGGAACTTGTAACTTTTAATTCCAGCAAAGTTACCTGAAATGTAGACTGACTTCATTTAATTGTCGGTCGGTTCTTTATATTTTCCCCTTTCGATTCCCCAGTTGTGGAGTTCTCCCTGGGTTTATTCATTCGATTTTGATTCAACATTGCATAAAACCAACCGTCGGCCAAGCAATTCAAAACCCCGAGTGGGACTCGTTACCACTAGTGCCCGATTGAAGCGCAGATCACCATATTAAACCTGAAGGATATTCAACCGAAATCATTAACTGAACGGTTATAGTTCTGGCCTCCTCACCCCCACCCCTTCCTCCTATCTCAATCGGACTTGCAAAATCAAAGAAAGCCAAGTGGGCGCGTCAGTCAGTACCACAACTAGACTTGCTGAAAGCAACAGGCTTCGACCCGAGATTAGTGACACGGGCTCACTGTAAATGTCGCACCGACCATCACTGAATCTTACCATCTGCGTTTCAAAGCCAGCCCTCCATTGGACACAAACGACGTCATCTGGTGTTTCAGAAAGATCTGTCACTTGCGCCACGTTTCAGCCCTTCCCCGTGGACCTGCCATCTCACCAGGTCTGCAATGACCGGCGATGAGTTTCCCAAACCCATAGACCGCCCATATATATTCGACAGATTCCTTGTGACATCCAAGCCTCGCCTCACCACTCTTCTCAACGTTTTCATAAACAGTTAAAACCCTACATGTGAACATCTCGGTTTAGGTCTGTTGTATCTTAAAAGCCAACTAGATTTCATTCCTGCTTTTCATTGCGGCCGCTGGGGAAAGTGAAGTTAAGCCGAGCCCCGGGTACAGAGGGTGAGCGGAATGAGAAACGACCCAAGCGCCCGGCCCCGTGATTATTGGGGAAACAGGTGATGCTGTTTTAAGAATGAACTTTGGGCTTTAACCTTCAGAAATACGGGGGGGGGGCGTGGGGGGCAGTTTTACTCCGGAACTTCAAAGGGCTTTAGAGAGAAAAAATCAATTAAATAGCATGTTTTACTCTACAAGCTTCTCAATCAGTCAATTCAGGCAATTGTAACGAACTGATTTTTAAAAAAAAACGATTTGAAGCATTAACTTGACTATTATTTCTGGAACTTCCACAATATCTTTCTTCTGATTAAACCAACAAAAAAAATGATTTTGAGTGGGAGGTGATGAAGAAATGACACACAATCCCCCTTTTCTAAAACCCCAGCAGGCCAGCCCAGCCGGTGTCACACGAGGATAACTGGTAGGTTAATGGACGATTAAGGGGAAGGCAGAGGGCAGACATGGTGATTAATCGTTGAAAATCAAACGATTACCCCGTCCGTTAATAACGTCGTTATGCAGCGTTCAAAATCGGGTTCAAAGGAAGCGCCAGTCCTTTTCAGAGTGTTTCAAACCCAATTTGCACCATAATTGGTTGCTTACAGTTCCGAAAACACAAGTGCCCCATTGCCCCAGTACAGCGCACTCTGGCTAGACTCACGCCTTCACTTTGAAAGTAATATCGAACACTTGCTACCAGTGGGTAATGATTAACTAAGAATCATTTCTCGCTGAAAGTGTAATGGGTTATACGGTTTGACTAACGTCTCCAGAAGAGCATCTCACCTGTAACCCATCGCCTATCATTTCTAATAGAGGCGGGGAGGAGGTGATCATTGTCCCAGGGATTGAATTGAACAGTCAGCCCCGTTCAAACGCATTTTCTACACCGGCTGGATTCGGATGACTGGGAAGATCGCGAGTGTATTCCATTCGTCAGGCTGAAGTTCTTGAGTGTTAACTATTTAAATGTTCCTCATTGTAAAAAAAAGGTGCCTATTTGTAGGGAATACAATAAAATACATTATTTCTAAAACTTGTGAAGACATTAGTAGGTTTCCGGGACTTTTGCATCGCGGGAAAGATATTTATATTTTCTTAACTGACGTTATTAATTTTCTTAACTGACGTTATTAATTTTCTTTACTGACGTTATTAATTTTCTTTCTCCTCCAACATTGACATCCCAGTGGGTGCAACCTGCTAAAAGTTACACCGTTCTTTGTCAACTCCTGCAAACTTTATTTTAAGGTTTTTTTTGACAACATTCCAGATTTGCCGTTAAAATTGTATTTGTCTAATTATTTTAGTGCCATTTAATGTTCGTTTTGTGCGATTAATGCAGAATACCAAAAAACGCCACCAAGAGCATTTTAGCGATTGAAAAGTCCGCCGCTACCTGAACGAATCTTAACTGAACATCACCGTGCGATTCAGGTTTTCCTTCAGGAGTGTCCGACACAAATGTGTTTTCGATTATTTGATTACCAACCATTATTAGATTAAGTGTTTGAAAACAACCCTTCAAACGCATTCAAAGGCGGGACGATGAACTCGAAACGTACATTTTTAAAGCCCTTTAACAGGATAAATAAAACCTACACAACTCCCCGCATGAATCTGGAAACTTTAAAATGCCCCATCTGAATATACAATTCAACCTTGAAACCGCAGTCTTCTGAACTGTTTTGAGATCATTTCAAAACAACAAAAAAATCCAGGAGAAAAATTGAGGCAATATTTGGATAGGAGCAGGAGCTGCATGTTAATGAGGTCGAATTTACTTGCATCGTTTTCACATTGAAACGATGTGTAGATCTAAGTAGATCCTCGCTCTTTTTTAAGATTGTAAATGTTTCGTGACCTGCATCATTAGCGATTTGGAATTTATGGAAAAGCTTCAGGCTGATTTGTGAGCTGGCCAGTAATTAATATTTAATCACAACCATTATCATGACCTTCTCCACCTTAAGGTGTGAAAAGGAATTTGAAACATTCTTTTCAAAGGGCAGTAATTGTGGAACTGAAAGTAAATACCAGACATTCTGCAAGTTTCAGTCAGGCACCCCGAGCTTTTGTTCGCTGTCAGGACAAGAACCGATAACGCGCGAAATTCTTCATTTCATTCGTCAAATCTCTGTGCATTTTTAAAAAAACTGGAAACGTACAGTATTCACGTCGACCCAGTCGCTGCTATTGCACACCTGTCCAGGAACAGCAATAGCCCCAAAATAAGTTATATTCAAATACTTAAAAAAATTGTATAAACACATTAATATGTATTTAAAAATTCAGCATATAAAAGCTCTGCAAACACAGAACGGATCCGTTAAATATGACAATAATATTATTAACATATTAAATCGAGATAATTGGTAGCATTTCACAAAATCCGAAGTTTGTACCGTTTAGTACAATATTTTATTTTTTTTACAAAATAAATTACTCTGCTTCCACTTGTGATGTTTAACTCCAAAATTAAACGTCAACACATTTAATATGACACTCAAACCCAAGTAAATACTTTACCTCTTGTTTTAACAATTAAAGAACAAACACAGAGAAAGTGTTCCAAAAAATAGTCAACACAGGGACCCTTGGACCACTCACTGCTGTGCACAAAATATCGGTTACTCCGCTTCCTCTGGTGCCATCTCCTGGATATTTGCGGCACCGCAGCCGCACTTTGCCACATCCTGGGGCGTTTAAAGATACCCACAGCAAAATAGACCAAAAAATATAAATTGCAACTGCTCCATTCTGCTCCCGAATATACAAGTTATATTTCTCACGTATGAAAACACCGACAAAAATAGATTTAAAAGCGCAATAAAGTAATCGAATCAAGTTGCATTGAGCATGCTGCCACTTGCTGTGATGTGATTTAAATAAAAATAGGCAGGACCTTAAATAATGACAGCCTTCCCATTTAAAATATTTATTTAGGGCCACTGCCACTTCGGAGGTTAGCTACATAATGTAAATCTAGCAAATGCATTAACTTTTACGGTTCTTTTTTGAAAAACTTTTTCGTATCTTTGTGTTATGTTAAAGCAAAATTAAAACTAATTGAAAATATATTTGCTTCACACTCATCGTTTCTGTTGGGATCATTTAAGATTTGCCATGAGGCTGGGGTGTGTTAAATCGGCGCCATTTGGCTTAAGTTAATTTGTGAAGAGTAAATAAGAATATGGGCAAAGTGTGAGAAAGGGGATTGATTTGACTGCCCCACCTTTCCAAAATGGTTGTTCAAACAAAACAGCTGCAAAACCGCCTTGACCCCCAGGGGGCAGTGCAGGGTTGAGTAGGGATTAATTGGAGTCCTGTTTCAGATTATTCTTTGCTAAAACGAGATCAATTGATAACTATGCATCAATCGAATAAATCACTGTCGATTAAATCATTTGGAATTTACACCTAAAAGCATTACTGTTGTGCATAAATATTTCTACATTGTGAACTACTTTCCCAGTATTATAAAGGTCAAATGAGGTTTTCCTGTTTCCAAGTGATGTGTTCCCTTTTTAAAGTAGAATCTTACTGCCACGTTTGTGTCAGTGCAGAGCAATTTTAGGTGCACCTTGACAAAAGAAAAGCTGGTATTACAACTTGTGAGCCAGGCCCTGATCTGAATCCAGAGCGTGCCAAAGTCAAATGGTGCTGAGATCCTTAACAAAACACAGATAATGCTCTTCTAATGAATGGCCCATACCTGAAATGTTAACTTATCTGCTGCCCGTGTCCTAACTCGCACCAAGTCCCGTTCACCCATCACCCCTGTGCTCGCTGACCTACATTGGCTCCCGGTCCAGCAACACCTCGATTTTAAAATTCTCATCCTTATTTTCAAATCCCTCCATGGCCTCGCCCCTCCCTATCTCTGTAACCTCCTCCAGCCCTATAACCCTCCAAGATCTCTGCGCTCCTTTAATTCTGGCCTCTTGCACAGCCCTGATTATAATCGCTCAACCATTTGGCAGCCGTGCCTTCAGCTGCCGAGGTCCTAAGCTCTGGAATTCCCTCGCTAAACCTCTTCGCCTCTCTACCTCTCTCTCCTCCTTTAAGATGCTTCCTAAAACCTTCCTCTTTGACCAAACTTTTGGTCACCTGGCTCGGTGTCAAATCTTGTTTGATAACGCTCCTGTGAAGCACCTTGGGATGTTTTACTACATTAAAGGCGCTATATAAATGCAAGTTTTTGTTATCTTTTCTTTCCACACATGCTGACCAGCCCACTGAGTGCTTCCAACATTTACTGTTTTTGATTCAGATTGCCACCATCTGCATTTTTTGTTTATTGGTTGAGCTCCTTTGTCAGGAGGCCATCTGACAGCAGTTTAATTTTACACTAACTTCAGGATAGTGCAAAATCTAATCCTTAAAGTGGGTAAGGGATCCAAAATATCTCCTAGACAGCTTTAAATCTTTATTTTTAACATTTTAACTGTTAGAAGAATGTAGATGTTCCCAACTGCACTCTTCTAACATTAAAAATGAACTTCCCAGGGAATAGAATTCTATGCATCTGCAGAAGTACACGTGCACTGAGCTCTTTTGTGGCTGACCGCAACACAACTCGCAGTCGGCAGTATAACTCAGAAACATAGAAGATAGGAGCAGGAATAGGCCATTCGGCCCCTCGAGCCTACTCCGCCATTCAATGAGATCACGGCTGATCATCCAAACTCAGTACCCTGTCCCTGCTTTCTCCCCATATCCCTTGATCCCTTTAGCCTTAAGAAATATATCTAACTCCTTCTTGAATATATTTAATGAATTGGCCTCAACTGCCTTCTGTGGTAGAGAATTCCACAGGTTCACCACTCTCTGGGTGAAGAAATTCCTCCTCATCTCAGTCCTAAATGGCTTACCCCTTATCTTTAGTCTGTGACCCCTGGTTCTGGACTCCCCGGCCATCGGGAACATCCTTCCTGCATCTAGTCTGTCTAGTCCTGTTAGAATTTTATAAGTTTCAATGAGATCCCCTCTCATTCTTCTAAACTCCAGCAAATATAAGCCCAATTGATCCAATCTCTCCTCATACATCATTCCTGCCATCCCAGGTATCAGTCTGGTGAATCTTCGCTGCACTCCCTCCATGGCAAGAACATCCTTCCTCAGATAAGGCGACCAAAACTCCAGTATGTTGAATGGCTATCATGCTCCTCAGATACTGGAGTGAGACTGGTAGCTGCAGGGCATCTAGAATTCAGAGGCTTCTCAAGGCCAAAGTCTGTATCATGAATATATTGTATAAAACCAGCTTAACTGTGCTTAGCTTCAGAGCCCCAATGTGTTGCATGGTGGTTACAGTAATAAATGCCACTTTTCACCTAGCCGGGGAAGATGGCCAAGTACAGGAGCAGCAGGTAACCAATACCTGATGCATCAATACCAATACATGTTGTGCTGAATCCAACTGGTATCCGAGAAAATCAATTGTCTAATCCCTCTTCATTTACAACTCATTAATCCTCATGCATTTCACACCTTGGTCACTTCAGCTACTAAATGGGCTCACAGTTTCTGAAAAAAACAGCTATGTAAAGAGGCAAGATCAATCCCCGCCCATTCCTTGCATGTGAAGTGTACAAGGTGTGAAATGGCAATCAATGAGCTGCAAACCCATTGGTATTGGAAAATTGGTACCTGTGGTGTATGTAACCTGTTCCACCTTAAGAGAACTTAAGCCTGTTCCACCTTAAGAGATGTACTACTTTCTCTGGCTGCTGTATACGTAATACCGGTGGTGACCACCGGTATATAAGTACTGTGTAGTGATATTGCTGTTAGTATAGCCCTGACCTCCAACTAGTAAAGACCTGTTGAAACGTTATTCTTGTAGTCTGTGTCAGTAATTAATCTTAAATACAACTAGAACACACAGACTTAACAGTGGCGACGAGTCCGATTCTTACCCTGCGGCAGTTTATATCCACGGCGGCTTCGTCCACAGAACGGGCGTCGAAGAGAGGCATCCACCCTCATCACCCTGCTGGAAGACACGTTGCGCGGCAGGCATCGAGAACCCGGAGTGCAGAAGATATCCTGAACTCGAAGCCTCCATCAGCGGCAGTCAGCTATCTTCCTTCTACCTCGGTGGTGGGTAAGCCGGTCAGCGACGCGAGCAGAAAGTCGGCCGCGTTGGCTGTACAGACGGGGAGGGAAGACGGAGGAATAAGGGCGGTGAGATCGATCGCGACCAGAGATAAGGGCCGGGCCGCATTCGGGCCAAAAAGGCGCAGCGTCTGGGGCGGCTGAAGGCGCGAGAGCCGCGGTGAAGGCGAACGCAGCCGGTGCTAATAACCAGGCTGCAAGAAGGGCTGCGAGGCGCGACATCGGGGAAGCGCGAATGCCCGAGGGAGCCGCGGTGAAGCGGAGACAGCGTCGGGGGAGTTACTAACCGCTGGGAAAGGGGAGCAGCAGCGGCATGCCAAATGCCACTGCAGCCAGCGGGTGAAGAAGGCGAGCGCGGGAAAGACCGCCAAGCGCGGGAAACCTCCATTTTGTAGGCGGAGGACGAAGACAAGAGCAGGAAGCTGCCATCTTGGAAAAAGGGAAATCACTAAAAAAAAATTGCAACGATGCCTAAACATGGGAACATTAATACCTTTGATAGCGACATCGAAGATTGGGCCACGTATGTAGAACGCATACAAAATTATTGTAAAGCAAATAAAATCCCAGATGATGAGAAAGCACTAACTTTATTAAACTTAATGGGTGCGAAGACATACGGGCAATTGAAACACCTTTTATCACCAGATGAACCGGCGGAGAAGACGTTCGAGGAGATTGTTACTGTCCTGAGAAATCATCTAAACCCCACGCCGCTGATGCTAGCGGAACGATTTAAATTTTACAGCAGAAAGCAGCTGAAAGATGAAAGCAATGCTGAATATTTAATGGAATTGCGTAAGCTAGCAAAGTACTGTCAGTTTGGAACGGGACTAACAGATGCGCTAAGAGATAAATTTGTGTGTGGATTATTAAAAGAAGATACACAAAAGCGACTGCTCGAGGAGAATGAGCTGACGCTTGAGAAAGCAGTCACTATGGCAGCATCACACGAAGCCGCAGCGAGAGGCACGGCAGTAATGCAGCTACGGTCACCGGAACTCAGTACAAATCAATTGGTTTTGAGTACTGTAAAATGTTATCGTTGTGGAAAGACAACGCACGATCAGAACCTGTGTTGGTTTAAAAACCAAGAATGCAGAACGTGTGGCAGGCTTGGCCACATAGCTAAAGTATGTCGGTCAGGAAAGAAGACCAGCAACAAAAAGTCACCGCAAGGAAAATACATAAAGGTACACAAGGTGACAAAGAACAGTTCGAACGAACAGAAGTCAGATTCAGACGCCAGCAGTAATGAACTGGGTAGCTTAAGAGTACACAACGTTGGTAAGGATGCAGATCTCCAGACAATTTGGGTCACTCTTCAGATAGCAGGAGTCCAAGTAAAGATGGAATTGGACACTGGATCGGCATTGACGGTCATGAATAAGAAAGATTACAAAAGGTTATTCCAACATATTCCCCTACGGGATACGGAGATTATATTGAAAACATACACGGGGCAAAGAGTGTACCCCATCGGAAAGATAGAGGTAAAAGTGGTCCACAAGGGCAAAGAAAGCCAAGTAATGGACTTATATGTGCTACCTGAAGGAGGTCCACCACTACTGGGACGGGAGTGGATTAGGAAATTGAATATGGACTGGCACTCCTTAAAGGCACTAACGGTAGATTCCGGGGAAACAGATGTCAAACCTAAACGATTGTCCAGAATATTGGATGATGCTAAAGAGGTGTTCCAGCAGGGACTGGGAACACTGAGAGGAATTACGGCAAACATCAAGATTGATGAACATGCACACCCAAAACTTTTCAAAGCCAGACCGGTACCCTATGCAATACGACCTGCTGTAGAAGCGGAACTGGAAGCGCTAGAACGTTCAGGTGTACTGTCTAAGGTAGATTGGAGTGAGTGGGCTACGCCCATTGTTCCCGTTATGAAACGTCCTTCGAGCAACAAGCCAGGAGAACCAGGGAAGGTTTGCATCTGTGGAGACTTCAAGATCACCGTTAATCCGGTGCTTCACACGGTGCAGTATCCGCTTCCGCGGATTGAGGATATTTTTGCTTCGTTGTCTGGCGGGAAACACTTCACCAAGATAGACCTGGCGCAGGCGTACTTGCAGATGGAGGTTGAAGAAGAGTCACGCCAGTACCTCACGATCAACACGCATAGAGGTTTGTACCGGTATAATAGGCTGGTTTTTGGAGTGGCATCGGCTCCAGCAATTTGGCAGAGGGCCATGGAGCAGGTATTACAGGGAATTCCAGGCACACAATGTTACCTGGACGATATTCTGATTACAGGAGATGGTGATGAAGAACACCTCGCAAACTTGGAACTGGTGCTCAACAGACTGAAAGAGTATGGACTTCGAGTTAATCGGCAGAAATGTGAGTTCTTTCAGAAGCGGATCTCGTACTGTGGTCATGTCATTGACCGGGAGGGGCTTCATAAGTCTCCTGACAAGATAGAGGCAGTTGTAAAGGCTCTCATTCCGGATAATGTCTCTCAGTTGAGGTCGTTTCTAGGATTGATTAACTATTACCATAAGTTTCTACCGAATCTATCCATGGTACTGCACCCGCTGAACGCTCTTTTACAGAAGGGGGTACCATGGGAATGGAGCGAAAACTGTAAGAAGGCATTTCGCAAAAGTAAAGAATTGATCACCTCAGAGGAAGTGTTGGCTCACTTCAACCCGACACTGCCTATTCGGTTGGCTTGTGATGCTTCTCCATATGGTATTGGGGCAGTACTCTCACACAAGTTGCCAAATGGCACGGAAAGGCCAGTCGCGTTTGCATCCAGATCATTGACCTCCGCTGAGCACAACTATGCGCAGATCGATAGAGAGGCTCTCAGCCTTGTATGGGGAGTGAAGAAGTTTAATCATTACCTGCAGGGCCAAAAATTCACACTTCTGACAGACCATCAGCCGTTGGTATCCATTTTTAACCCTAAGAAGGGTGTTTCGGTGATGACAGCACAGAGACTCCAGAGATGGTCCCTTTTCCTAGGGGCACATCAATATCAAATAGAATTCAAAGGTACAAAGCAGCATGGCAATGCTGATGGGCTGTCGCGCCTGCCACTACCTGAAGAAGAAGAGACGACGAAAGTTGACCCCGTTGAGTTATTTCATTCGACCATCATCGAGTGTTTACCAGTCACCAATGCAAGTATTGAAAGAGAAACCAGGAACGACCCGACACTGTCCCGAGTCTACGAGGTGACAGTGAAGGGATGGCCAACACATGGTGATCCTCTGTTACCGGCATTCTCGGCAAGGCGAGACCAGCTGTCCGTCTGCCATGGTACTTTGATGTACGGGACAAGAGTGATTATTCCTCCCAAGTTAAGGGAAAGAGTTCTAAAGGAACTGCATGAAGGTCATCTGGGGGGAGTTAAGATGAAAAGTCTTGCTAGGGCTTATGTATGGTGGCCGGGTATTGACCAACAGATAGAGGAGTTGACGAAAAGCTGCGCTGGGTGCCAAAAAGTGCAAAATGCACCTCCGATCGCACCGCTACACCCATGGGAATGGCCTTCAGCCCCATGGCAACGCATACATATTGACTTTGCTGGTCCATTCATGGACTCCATGTTCCTAATTGCGGTGGACGCACATTCCAAATGGCCAGAAGTGATCAAGATGAATACCACTACTTCAGAAAAGACAATTGCGGTGTTAAGAACAATATTCGCAAGAAACGGATTGCCAGAACAGATATGTTCGGACAACGGACCACAGTTCGTGTCGGAAGAATTCCAAAAATTCTTAAAGAAGAATGGGATGAAACATTATACCTCTGCCCCATATCATCCAGCGACAAACGGGTTGGCCGAGAGATTTGTCCAAACATTCAAAAAGGCAATAAAGGCCATGAACGATGATCAGATTCCGCTACAACACAAGGTGGACAATTTCCTAATAGCATATCGAAACGGCGCTCATGCAGTAACTAACCAAAGTCCTGTCGTGATGTTTTATAACAGGAGGTTGCGGTCCAGGTTGGACTTGTTAAAACCAAATGTGCGGAGGGAAGTGGAAAACAAACAGTTCCGGCATATTAATAACAAGACCACTCGAAGTTTCGACGTAGGACAACCAGTGTTGGCAAGGGACTATGGAAATGAAAAATGGCAGTCCGGAACAATTCGGGCCAGACAAGGACCTCTGATGTACACAGTGGATATTGGTAACAATGTGATAAGGCGTCATGCGGATCAACTGGTAGAATCGAGAGCAAGGGTCGAACCCATGGTTGCGACAGAGACAACTGTGGAAGACGTTAATGAACCTGAAGCATCTACCTCGGCAGGGAATGTACCTGATGATGACATCCAATACATAGGAAACCAACTAGAGGAGTCACCTCAGCAACAAGAATCAGAGACCACTGAAAGGCGTTATCCAACCCGAATCAGAAGGCCTCCTGAGAGACTGAACCTTTGAACTGTTTATACCTGAAGTTATATATGTTATTATGTTATGTTAAATGGGGATATGACTGTTAAGCTAAAAAGGGAGGATTGTGGTGTATGTAACCTGTTCCACCTTAAGAGAACTTAAGCCTGTTCCACCTTAAGAGATGTACTACTTTCTCTGGCTGCTGTATACGTAATACCGGTGGTGACCACCGGTATATAAGTACTGTGTAGTGATATTGCTGTTAGTATAGCCCTGACCTCCAACTAGTAAAGACCTGTTGAAACGTTATTCTTGTAGTCTGTGTCAGTAATTAATCTTAAATACAACTAGAACACACAGACTTAACAGTACCGCTGGATCTTTCAAACAGAATCCAATGCAATGACAGTAGGGAAAAGGAAAAGCAATGGAAGGGGTGAAATTCTGCAATTCTTTATGAAGCTGCCAAATGGAGGAGCCCCGGGGGTCCACAGTAGAACTGGATCCTTAATTTCTCATTTTTATAGGCAGACTTCCAGAAAATCCAACCATAGTGTGCCTCATAACCAATTTACTGTACCACTATATAATGATAGGTTGCATGAAAATGCCACTAATTTAGGCCACCAGTAATATGTTCCGTACTAAAACAGATTTCTCCATATTGCTGAACTTCAGGAAATTGAAACCGGAGTATAAATACAGAAACTATTGGAAATATACAGAAGGACAATCAATATCTGAAAAGGTACGAGGCAGTAAGGTTATTCAGATATTGATGGCTCCCGGTTAAGCAGCACCTCAATTTCAAAATTCTCATCCTTGTTTTCAAATCCCTCCATGGCCTCGCCCCTTCCTGTCTCTGTAATCTCCTTCAGCCCCACAACCCCCCGAGATATCTGCGCTCCTCTAATTCTGTCCTTTTGAGCATCCCTGATTATAATCGCTCAACCCTTGGTGGCCGTGCCTTCTGTTGCTTCGGCCCTAAGCTCTGGAATTCCCTGCCTGAACCTCTCCTCCTCTCTACCTCTCTTTCCTCCTTTAAGACGCTCCTTAAAACCTACCTCTTTGACCAAGCTTTTGGTCACCTGCCCTAATTGCTCCTTATGTGTCTTATAGCACTCCTGTGAAGTGCCTTGGGATGTTTTACGATGTTAAAGGCGCTATATAAATGCAAGTTGTTGTTGTTGTTGTAAGGGAATGGTAATAAGTCTTGCCTGAAATGTTGACTGATCTTTTTCAGATGCTGGTTGCTGTATTTCCATGCTGAGTGCCAGTTTAACTCGGTGGTAGCACTCTTACTTCTGAATCAGAGGTTCAAGCCTCAATCCAGGACCCGAACACGTTACCCAGGCTGACACTTCAATGAGATACTGAAGGAGTGTTACATAGGATCTGGAGTTGACCATTCAGCTGCTCGAGCCTGTTCCGCCATTTGGTGAGATCATGGCTGGTCTGTGTCCTAACTCCATCCACCCACCTTCGCTCCATATCCCTTAATACCCATGGCCAGCAAAAATCTATCGCTCTCACATTTAAAATTATTAATTGAGCTAGCATCTATTGCCTTTTATGGGAGACAGTTCCACACTCTACTACCCTTTGTGTGAAGAAGTGTTTCCTAGCTTCTCTCCTGAATGGCCTGGCTCTGATTTTAAAGTTATGTCCTCTTGTCCTGGACTCTCCCACCAGCGGAAAAAAGTTTCTATCTACCCTATCAATACCTTTCAAAATCCTAAAATCCTCAATCAAATCACCCCATAACCTTCTATATTCCAGGGAGTACAAGCCTAGTTTATGTAATCTCTCCTCATAATCTAACCCTTGGAGTCCTGGTAACATTTCGGTGAATCTGCGCTGCACTCCTTCCAAGGCCAATATATCCTTTGTAAGGTGTGGTGCCCAGATGGTATACAGTGCTCCAGATGTGGTCTAACCAGGGCTTTGTACAGCTGTAGCAAAACTTCCTCCCCTTTATAGTCTAGCCCTCTAGTTATAAAGGCGAACATTCCATTAGCCTTTTTGATTATTTTTTTGTACCTGACCATTACATTCTGTGTATATGGACACCTAAATCTCTCTGGACTGTCACGGTTCCCAGTTTTTCACTATTTAAAAAATACTTGGATCTATCTTTCTTAGGTCCAAAATGGAGGACACTTACCTGCGTTGAAATCCATCTGCCACAGTTTTGCCCACTCACATGATCGGAGGTGCCGACTATCAGCTGAGACTTTTAAACCAAGACCTGTTCAGGTGGACATAAAGATCTCAAGAAAACCTTTTGAAGAGGAGTTCTCCCATGTCATGTTCTTCTCTCAATCAACATGAGTGCAAAGGTGCATAATCCTAGAATGGCAAGGGCATTAATTGTCATGTTACTGGTCACTAAGACTTGCTAACTTAATTCACACTGACTTAGATAAGATAACCTATAAACATAAGACTGCAATGTCACTATATTCCACTCTTTATAAATGCATTTGTTTTTTCTGTCTGTGGGGATGGCACATTCAGTAGTTGCTTATAAGTTACCTGAACTATTTGTCTTTGTTGCTTTAACTCGCTGGAAGATTAATTATGTCCCATGAAATCATTAATCTTCCAAAACATAATCCAGCTATTGCTGATGTTATGTTATGCCCAACAATTGACAGATAATTGTCTTTGGTATGATGTTTCTGTCATGGAAAATATAGAAAATCTATTTCCTGATCATCTGGACAAATTAATGCAGTGTTGTCATTTTCTAGAAAAAATTATGTAAAGAAGAAACATTTGCAGGTCTATGGGGAAAGAGCAGGGGAGTGGGACTAATCGGACAGCTCTTTCAAAGAGCCGGCACAGGCACGATGGGCCGAATGGCCTTCCTCCTCTGCTGTAAGATTCTATTGATAATCAGAAAAGTGAAAAGTATGGGGACAGAGTATCATTTGGGTGAGCACACTGTGCTTTTACATCTGGGACCTAGGCTCAGATCCAGTCTGCACTGATGAAGTGAAAGTCTCCTTGCTCTTCTGGCTGCACGAGTCCTGCATTTCATAAATATGAAAGCTCTTAGGCCAATTTCTAATAGGACTTGATCCACAGCACAAGTTACCCATAATGTGGCATTTACAGTAGTTGGTCATCCAACATCACTAAAGCGGATTATTTGGTCATTTATCACATAACATAACATAAGACATAAGAAGTAGGAGCAGGAGTAGGCCATACGGCCCCTCGGGCCTGCTCCGCCATTCAATAGGATCATGGCTGATCCGAACCTAGACTCACGTCCACTTCCCTGCCCACTCCCCGTAACCCCTAATTCCCTTATCTGCTAGGAAACTGTCTATCTCCGTTTTAAATTTATTTAATGTCACAGCTTCCACAGCTCTCTGAGGTAGCAAATTCCATAGATTGACTACCCTCTGAGTGAAGAAGTTTCTCCTCATCTCAGTTTTGAAAGGGCAGCCCCTTATTCTAAGATTGTGCCCCCTAGTTCTAGTCTCACCCATCAGTGGAAACATCCTCACCGCATCCACCCAATTAAGCCCCCTCACAATCTTATATGTTTCGATAAGATCGTCTCTCATTCTTCTGAATTCCAATGAGTAGAGGCCCAACCTACTCAACCTTTCCTCATAAGTCAACCCCCTCATCTCCGGAATCAACCGAGTGAACCTTCTCTGAACTGCCTCGAGAGCAAGTATATCTTTTCTTAAATATGGAAACCAAAACTGTATGCAGTATTCCAGGTGTGGCCTCACCAGTACCCTGTATAACTGAAGCAAGACTTCCCTGCTTTTATACTCCATCCCCCTTGCAATAAAAGCCAAGATTCCATTGGCCTTCCTGATCACCTGCTGTACCTGCATACTAACCTTCTGTGTTTCATGCACCAGGACCCCCAGATCCCTTTGTACTGTAGCACTTTGCAGTTTCTTTCCATTTAGATAATAACTTGCTCTTTGATTTTTTCTGCCAAAGTGCATAACCTCACACTTTCCAACATTATATTCCATCTGCCAAATTTCTGCCCACTCACTTAGCCTGTCTATGTCCTTTTGCAGGTTTTTTATGTCCTCCTCACTCACTGCTTTCCCTCCCATCTTTGTATCGTCGGCAAACTTGGATACGTTGCACTCGGTCCCTTCCTCCACATCGTTAATATAGATTGTAAAGAGTTGGGGTCCCAGCACTGACCCCAGCGGAACACCACTAGTCACTGATTGCCAACCCGAGAATGAACCATTTATCCCAACTCTCTGTTTTCTGTTAGATAGCCAATCTTCCACCCATGCCAGTATATTACCCCCAATCCCGTGATTTTTTATCTTGTGCAGTAATCTTTTGCGTGGCACCTTGTCAAATGCCTTTTGGAAGTCCAAATACACCACATCCACTGGTTCCCCTTTATCCACCCTGTTTGTTACGTCCTCAAAGAATTCGAGCAAATTTGTCAAACATGATTTCCCCTTCATAAAACCATGCTGACTCTGTCCGATTAAGTTATGCTTATCCAAATGTCCTGTTACTGCTTCCTTAATAATGGACTCCAACATTTTACCAACCACAGATGTTAGCTAACTGGTCTATAGTTTCCAGCCTTTTGTCTACTTCCCTTTTTAAATAAGGGCAGTACATTAGCAGTTTTCCAATCTGCTGGGACCTTTCCTGAATCCAGGGAGTTTTGGAAAATTACCACTAATGCATCCACAATCCCTACTGCTACTTCTCTCAAGACCCTAGGATGTAAGTCATCAGGTCCAGGGGATTTATCCGCCTTAAGTCCCATTATCTTACCGAGTACCACCTCCTTAGTGATTTTAATCATGTTTAACTCCTCCCCCCCCTATAGCCCCCTGTTTGTCCAGTGTTGGGATATTTTTAGTGTCCTCTACTGTAAAGACTGATACAAAATATTTGTTCAGCGTTTTTGCCATCCCCATGTTCCCCACCACTAATTTCCTGGCCTCGTCCTCTAAGGGACCAACATTCACTTTATCCACCCTTTTTCTTTTTATATAACTGTAGAAACTCTTGCTATCTGTTTTTATATTTTTTGCTAGTTTACTTTCATAATCTATCTTCCCTTTCTTAATTAATCTTTTAGTTATTCTTTGCTGGCTTTTAAATGCTTCCCAATCTTCTATCCTCCCACTAGATTTGGCTACTTTATATGCCCTTGTTTTCAGTCGGATACTATCCTTTATTACTTTACTTAGCCACGGATGGCTGTCTTTTCTTTTACGCCCCTTTTTCCTCAGTGGAATATATTTTTCTTGAAAGTTGTGAACTATCTCCTTGAATGTACACCACTGCTCATGTACTGTCTTACGCTTTAATCTATTTTCCCAGTCCACTTTAGTCAACTCTGCTCTCATACTTTCATAGTCTCCTTTATTTAAGCTTAGTATGCTGGTTTGAGATCCAACTCTCTCACCCTCCAACTGAATTTGGAATTCAACCATGTTATGGTCACTCATTCCAAGGGGATCCTTTACTAGGACATTTTTTATTAACCCTGTCTCATTACACAGGACCAGATCTAAGATTGCCTGCCCCCTGGTTGGTTCAGTAACATACTGCTCAAGGAACCCATCCCTAATGCACTCTATGAACTCTTCCTCAAGGCTGCCCTGCCCAATTTGATTTGTCCAGTCAATATGAAAGTTAAAATCCCCCATGATTATAGCTGTTCCCTTATTACAAGCCCCAACTATTTCCTGATTTATACTCCGACCGACAGAGTTGCCACTGTTAGGAGGCCTATAGACTACGCCCACTAGTGACTTTTTCCCCTTATTATTCCTTATCTCCACTCAAACTGTTTCACTATCCTGATCCTTTGACCCAATATCATTTCTCACTATTGCAGTGATTTCATCCTTTATTAACATAGCCACCCCACCTCCCTTTCCTTTCTGTCTGTCCTTCCTAATTGTCAAATACCCCTGGATGTTTAGTTCCCAGTCATGGTCACCTTGCAGCCATATTTCTGTAATGGCCACCAGATCATACCCATGTGTAGTTATTTGTACCGTCAACTCGTCTATTTTGTTACGAATGCTGCGTGCATTCAGATAAAGAACTTTTAAATATGTTTTGTGACAATTTAGTTCTGCTTTTACCCCCTTTACTACTTTACCTTTATCTTTATACATTCTGTCCCTTCCTGACACGCTCTGGTTTTTCATTCCCCCACTGCTACCTTGCTCTATTACCTTCTCCGCTGACATTTTTATTTTTTGCTCTCTTGAAACCTCCCCCCCACTAATTAGTTTAAAGCCCTCTCTACAGCCCTAGTTATTCGATTCGCCAGGATTCTAGTCCCAGCACTGGCCAAGTGAAGCCCGTCCCAATGGAACAGCTTTCTCCTGTCCCAGTACTGGTGCCAGTGTCCCAAGAAGCAAAACCCATTTCTCCCATACCAGTCTTTGAGCCACGCATTTAACTCTCTGATTTTATTTACTCTAGCCAAATTTGCTCGTGGCTCAGGTAATAATCCAGAGATTATTACCCTAGTGGTTCTGTTTTTTAATTTGGCCCCTAGCTGCTCATACTCCCTCAACAGGACCTCTTTCCTTGTCCTATCTATGTCGTTGGTACCAACATGGACATACATTGCTGTATGCAAATTGGCTTCCGCGTTTCCTACATTACAACGGAGACTATACTTTAAAAAAAAGTACTTCATTAGTTGTACATCGCTTTGGGATGTCCTGTGAAAGGTGTTATATAAATGCAAGTTCTTTCTTTCTTATTAAACAGTAGATACTAGTCTCAGATCTAGACACAAAAGGCATCAAGGAGTATGGGGAGAGAGCGGGAATATGGTATTGAGATAGAGGATCAGCCATGATCATATTGAATGGCAGAGCAGGCTCGAAGGGCCAAATGGCCTACTCCTGCTCCTATTTTTTTATGTTTCTATGTTTCTATCTGTATAGTCAGATGCACAGCTCAGCAGACATGAATTACCATGTTGCATTGGGCTCAGAGACAAAGCAGCTCCTCACTCGCACGCTTGGAGTCATGAGCAGGGTTTTGTTCCCTGGGTGGCTAATTTGTAACATTATAAGAGTGAAGGCAAGAGTGTTGCTTCTCTCCTAACATTCAAAACGGCTGCAGACCAAGTTTAATATTGGGCCCAGTGGTTCCAATGGACTGTCTGGGGAAAAGTTAAACATGGACTGCACCAAGCTGGAGTTGTACTACACTCAGGTGAAGTGAAATTATCTACCAGATGTAGCCTCACACTTCCTGCTTTTATTGTGCTTGGGAGTGCAATTCAGACTGCACTCTTGTGTTATACTGCTACTCTCACATCACTACACATTGGAAACCACTTCATATCAATATAAAAGGAGTCGTATAACACAAACCTTATTCAGAGACCACAAGGATAGCTGACGTATGGGGAAAAAAACGCACACTTGGATTAAGATGCATTGTTGGAGCAGAGTGTAGAGGGCGTTATTCTGCATCGGGCTGTCAATGTGTGCTAAAAGTGGAAAAATGCTCCACTTCTCAACACTGATGGCCACAAAAATATTACACTTAATTAAAATTTAAAAGTAAATAGTTGGTAATTAATTTCTGAAACACAGATTTGAGAGATTGGATGGTGCAGGGTTTATGCTCTCGTCTCTCACCTCTGGGACATACACAAAATCAGGTTCAGATGGAAGAGATGCGAATCTCCACTCTCTGATGCCTGCAGGGGTCCTAAGTTGGGCAGTCTTATCCAGTTACGAGCAGGCATGAAATTGCCCCTAATTTGCTTTAATAAGCATTCAGTCAAAAAAAATGACGTGGAAAATGGAAATTGTCACAGTGCCGACTGTTCTTCTGAGATTGGGACTGAGCAACATTGCTGGGGCTGAATGCAGGGAGCTTTACTCTGCACCTATTTGTGCCATAAAGTCTGACCCAGATCCCAAAATGGAAATTTCCCAGTGCTAACATCCCTCACCTTGGTAATCAAAAAATTCGCACATAAAAGACCAATTTGGTCAACAAAATGAACAAAATATGGATTTGACTGTATCTAATTTATATATCACCATTTAGAGTAGGAAAGATAAACCCATCATCATTGTATATTGATCTTACTTATTAATGTTGCTGAGAAATTCCCATGGGTTTGGAACCCAATGTAATCTTGTAAGATTATAGTCGTGGTCAAAACATAATTTACAGCAGTTAAAGCTAATCTGTGAATGAGCACACGTAAAAGGATTAATATTGTTTCTCGCCGTAAAATAGCTTTTATTATGTTCGGCAGCAAATGGTTTGCAATATGACCATATAAGTGAATTAAAGTGTAGTAAGTAGAGATTCTAATACTACAACCCTTTTGATGTTACCATGCAATGGGGCCAGTTTTAAGGGCATCTGCTTGGCATAAACGGAGCAGTAGTGGTTTGAAAATGGAGTCGGGTCACTCAGCGCCCATTTACGCTGGCGCTTTGACTGACGCCATCTTGGGTAAGATCCGGAGAAAGGCAGCCAGAGTATCTGCCCGTTTCAGACAGGAGGCCACTTGTGACATGCAAATCAAGGTTCTATAATGTACATAGGACCACGTCTGTAATTTTGAGGTACAAATGGGCGGAGTGTGCGCGCCGCATCTGCCCTCTCAGGTTGATGTAAAAGATCTGATGGCACTAATCAAAGAGGACCAGGGGAGTTCTCCTGGTGTCCTGTTCAATATTTACCCCTCAGCCAACATCTCTAAAAAAGCAGATTATCTTGTCACTTACCTCATTGCTGTTTGAGGGACCTTGCTGTGCGCAAATTGGCTGCTGTGTTTCCCTACATTACAACAGTGACTACACTTCAAAACTACTTCATTGTCTGTGAAGCGCTTTGGGATGCCCTGAGGTCATGGAAAATGCTATATAAATGCAAGTTCTTTCTTACATTCATTGGAACAGTATGGAAGGCCAAAGGCGGAGAGGTCAGAGTGGGAGTGGGATGGAGAATTGAAGTGGCAATTGACCGGGAGCTAAAGGACGCACTTGCGGACAGGGTGCAGGTGTTCAGCAAAGTAGTCATCTACTTTGCGTTTGGTCTCCCTGATGTAGAGGGGAGCGCATTGTGAGCAGTGAATACAGTATAATAGATTGGAAGAAGTAAATTGTGAGTTCAAAACTGTAATCTAATCTCAAAGTGGTGAGGGCAATTATAAACCATTTGAGTTCTGGCCTTGTGGTTTGTGAGGTTATCTGAAACTTTGGTTTAGATTATTGCCTTGTAACTCACTCTCAAGTATCCATTATTGTCGAGTATGAATGAAGGCAATTAAATCCTTTTCAACATTCACTCCACTATAAATGACACATATAAATTAGATGCAAACAGATTCATATTTTGATAACTTTTTAGACAAGATTCCTCTGTGGGTCAGCTGGTGTATAATTATTTGGATTGACTTAGACCCCCAATTCCTGATCCAGTAAGAATTTAGCTATTATGTAAGTAGTGGTGTGGAGGCCAAACAAGCTCTCTGAATATCAGACAAGAACGTATGGAATTTGGAATGGTACAGCTGCTACAGGCCATTATCAATAATCACAAGTTTTCTGACTGGTTAGATACATCTGTACAAGACCATTCACGCACATAAAATGGATTCTGCTGTGGCAGGATATATAGAGCTTGCACTGATGGCTAACAGATTTTCTTGTTGTTTTCAAGTCAGTTTCTTCCTTGTGCATAACATTTCTTCATTGCGATTGCTGCTTTGTATTTTATTATGTTCAGTCGTGAGTGTAGATACAAACTCGATCTACCTTAATCTCTGATCTACATTTAATATCCAGACATACTTCTGCCATGTGGACAAATTAGATACACAGGCTGCAGCAAGCTCCCAGACTGGGATGCAGCCAGTGTTGGGGAAAACATAAATGAATGAAAAAGTAGCTAAATAATTAGACATTAAAATTAACTAGTGGTAACTAGTAATAACCAACACAATTGTTTGTAGGCATAAATGCATTTTTACAAGTGCAGATTGGCTCAACTTTAACTAAAGGAAAAGAAAATTTAAAAGGAATTTCACCATTAGTATATTCTTTTAAAAAATCCAGATATCAAAAATTAAGATGCATTTTAAGATTTAACTGGTTCTGTCATTTTTTTTTTCAAATAATATTTTTGCTTAAACAGTGAATATTTAGGGCAACATCCACAAGTTGGCTGACATTGTGAGAGCGGTGAATTAGTACAGTGCCATTGAACTATCAGCTCAGGGTGCTTCTGCAATTGAATCATTTCAAGTGAATATGTTAATTTAGGTCTCCCCCCCGCCCCTCTGTCAGGACTGTGTAGCACATGCAGCGCATGTGCATTATTCCCTGGAGCTTGGCAGGCGCCTGCTTGCCTGGATGCACAGAGCTCTGATCAGTCGGTCCCAAGTACCAGTTAAATTTTAAAGTTAACTTTCATCATTGCTAACACTTAGCAAAGAGACAACAGTCCTTTTGGCTAGGAGAGAGCTAACAAGAATATGGTCTCTTTGCTAAGGTTATAAAGGATGACAAATGATGTAAAGTGTTATACAACCACTTCAAACCTATAAAATCTTTGAGAAAAAAATTGAAGAAAACTGCACAAATATTCAATATAGAATATTTCAAATAACTGATATTCCAACCATTAACTTATAATATCAGTCAAATAACTCTTCCATGGCCAGTAACAGAAAACGAAATAAGTGGCTTTCAAACTGGGGTCTTACCCATAGGGGAACCCCACAGTCATCAGATTTCTGTCTATTGTGAATTTCTAGCTGTTACATACAGTTGCCCTGAGAAGCTGGTGAGACAACGGAGTGGCTTGCTCGGCAATTAAAGAGTCATCCACATTGGTGTGGGATGGAGTCACATATAGACCGGACCAGCTGAAGGACATTAGTGAACCAGTTGGGTTTTTACGACAATCCAACAGCTTCATGGTCACTTTTACTGAGACCAGCTTTTTATTTGTTTTGAGAATTTTTAAGCTGAATTCAAATTCTCAAAATCCATGATGGGATTTGAACTCACGTTCTCAGGATTATTAGTTCAAGCCTCTGAATTACTAGTCCAGTAACATAACTATTACGCTACCATAGACGGTTGTTAGAATTTGTTAAGAACTATATTAACAATTTATAACATTGTTTTTGTTTACTTTTCACATTGAAACCTCCTACTACCATATTTATTTTTCAAGACACTAAAGCAGGTTCCAAGCACTTTTATATCATTTATCCTATTTTGTTAATAAATTTACCAAGTGCATTAATATTCAAGAATAATCCCAAACATAACAACACCTGTATTACTGACCTTGCTTATTTAATAGCACAAATATTGGTAGGTTAAAACACTTCAGCTAGCTACAAGTAACCTGAATTTAACCCAGACTTGTCTAAATCATCTAGCAGAGGTGTGAGTGACCCTGTCACTGACCCCATGATTATGCCAGGTGTTGAATATCCTCACCATTGAAGGAAACACCCAGGTGTCAGCCATAATGATCAGTTTGTTCTTGATTTCTGTCTGAAAATGATATTGATCACAAATCCTGACAGTTTGTAGCGCTTGAAATTTTTACTTGAGTAATGTGGCAGATGTAGGTGTGCAGGTAAAGTCGAGTCAGAGACAAGAACTGCACAACCCTTCCTAAAAGCACACTGCCCGAATGGTTAGCGGTGGCTTCAGGTTATGGATTTCACAGGAGTTTTAACAAAACAATACATTCAACGACTGTCAGAAAGGTGATGCCAGAATCTAGTTGATGTTTACACTCAGTCAAAAGCCGTTATTTTTAACTTTCCATCAAAACCGCTCACAATATTATAAAACCAAAAATAAACAATTCATTGTCAGAAAAAAAATCACCAATAAATTATAAACTAAAGAAGGCACAGAGCCTGACCTCTGGAGCAGAGAGGTGCCAGTACTTGAGTGGTTCTCCGGTATCAATAAAAAGTACAACTCTCAGTGCTCGGGAGTATCACAGATTCTCAACACTAAAATCACCTGCTGGCGAAACATAGGAAACACAAGGCCGGGTAATAATTGTCTAACAGTCTGCAAAATAAAGCAAGTTACTTGAAAGAAATTGAAGAGGGAAAAAGGTTTCGTGTCAGAACCTAACGTTGCAAACTGAATGATAACTAGAAGGTTCGCTGCAATTTAATTACTAAATACCATATATCTGAGACTTAATAAAAAGATAAATGCAGCACAAATTAAATAGGTTTATGATACCCTAAAGGTATTTTATTCCAAGATACAAATATAGGTGAATGAATTAACCAAACGTTTCCTGTCATTGACTGTGCTTGCACATCTACAAGGGTTAGGTGTATAATTACTTGTTTTGTATTTGGTGATGGGATAAAGTCTCCTTACTTCACTAAAGACTTAAAATAATTGTTGACTAATTTATCCTTATTCTTTCTTAATTCTTTGCAGCCCTCATCTGCATGGTGTGTTATTTTGTTATCAGGTGTATGTAAGCACTGAAACACTTTGGCAGCAGAATGTTAATCAATCGTACTTGTCCCAATTGCTCTTAGTCCTTCTATGGCCTTATAATGACATACTTCGTAAGTTCACCCTGCGCAAGGTGTTGGAATAAGTCAATTCCGCCAGTACAGTGCTGAACTAGAAAGCATGTTCGAAAATTACAATACACGTTTACAGTGCAACTTATTTACACTGTACATAAATATTTTAATAACCAGTTACCTTTCAATGAAGATTATCTGAACTGCAAAGATACAGTTGTGCTGTTCACTCATCTGAAGGACTCATGCATAAAACAGGACATTGCTTGGAGCTCAGCATGCCAAGCTACCCTTTTAAAGGAATTAAAAGTAGAGGTTACATGGAGATCAGAGTAGGCTGTAAATAAAGAATGAATATATCCTTCAATAATGTTGCATTTAATTCCCTGTGACATTCAATATAAAGACCCTACTTTCAGAGTTGTATGAATGTAAAGTACTTACTGTTGGAATATCAATTCTTCTCTTTAGCTCTGCATTATCTTCCTAGGAACAGATTTTACCAGCACAACCTAAAGATTAGAAAAATTTAAGTCATGAGGCTCCAGATGACAGATAATTAAATTTCAACAAGCCGTTAGAAAGGAGAGGCTGTTAGATTTCTGATAATGAAGTCCCCAATCTGTACAATATGAGACCTTTTCATTTCTTTATGCAAAAAAGGAAGGGTAGCACAGTGCATTACAAGAGAGTGAAACTAATGTCATCGTAAATCATATAGACAAATAGTTTCACAGGGTCACCCTAATCCTAGTGCATTGCTGCCTCGTAACACACTTCGAGATATGTTCAAAATCAGGAGGTTTGGGAGCACATTTATTTGCTATTCATTTTCAATTTTCTTCCCCCTTCTCCTGAAGGCTGCTGCCATCTTATGTAAATTGGAGGAGATTGCAGCCAAGCCAAACTCATTCTCATCTGACATCCACACACATGCACCTTCCATCAGGGGGTCCCTGAATCAGAGTCGAGGGCAGCAACCCTGCCCGCTTTCATTTTTTGTCTTGCTCCTTTGCTCAGGACCACTGGGCTCAATTGTAGTTCCCCAACTGTGACCAAGGCGGAGATCGGATAACTGAGCGGTGACTGGAAATTGAATCATCTGGTCTGTATGAGTTGCTAGTAAACGGGGCCAATGGGCCATCAGCAAAGCTGTTTGCAAATGGAAAATTTGTGTTGTATGTGCGTAAAATATATATGAACAAAGAACCAAACTTGCATTCATATAGCGCCTCTCTTGTCCTCAGGATGTTCCAAAGCGCTTTATAGCCAATGAGCTACTTTTGAAGTGTAGTCACTATAATAGTATTTATCATTTTCTTAAAAACAATAATGAACTACGTTATAACTTCCCCAGTGGAAGACACCCATGAACATATCACGTGAATTAATCTAGCATTGTACCATGTGACTTATACTGTACTACATGTTACGGAAAATAGATTGTGCACATTGCAATAAAACTTCTTCCCCCTCCCCCAACAAAGTGCATAAGTAAAACTGTATAATTTAAATTGCAGCACTTTCATGAAAGTCAGTTGTTTCAATGCATAATATATTATTCAACTGTACAGCCAAGGGTTATAATTAGCATTCCTAACACAGCCAGGTAACCTTGGCTGCCTGCAGGAACATGAGTGTTCACAAATTGCTTAAAGAAATGGCCGAGGTGGTATTGGTAAATCTCATGCCTGGGCAAACACATTTTAGGAGATCTTTCTGGAATTAAAGATCCCCGTTGTTCATTCATGTAGGCATATTTTTGGTGATTATTTTACATTTTAACCTCAGAAATGTGACTCACTCATATCTTGAAAGGCAGAATTATTTTCGAAATGATCGAATTGTATCAGATATGTGCTGTAATTTAAAAAAAATTCTTTTAATACCATATCCCTTGTATGATACAGTCAGTATCACTATAACAAATTCATACTCCAATATAGCTCTCGGGTAGCTCTATATTTAATTGGAAAATAGTCAATTTGCATTGGCACTATAGAGTGGCCAAAGCTAAAATTGCTTTTCTGGCTTTGAAGTACCATCTACTGAAGTGCGTGTTGCAATCCTTTTGCCCCACCATTGGCAGCTGTACTTTCAGTTATCTAGGTTCTATGCTCTGGAATTCCCTTCCCAAACCTCTCTGTCTCTCCATCTCCCTCTCTTCCTCTAAGATCCTCCTTAAAACAACAACAACATGTATTTATATAGCGCCTTTAACGTAGTAAAACATCCCAAGGCGCTTCACAGGAGTGTTATAAGACACATAAGGAGAAATTAGGGCAGGTGACCAAAAGCTTGGTTAAAGAGGTAGGTTTTAAGGAGCAGCTTAAAGGAGGAAAGAGAGGTAGAGAGGAGGAGAGGTATAGGGAGGAAATTCCAGAGCTTAGGACCTAGGCAACAGAAGGCATGGCCACCAATGGTGGAACGATTATAATCAGGGATGCTCAAGAGGGCAGAATTAGAGGAGCGCAGATTATCTCGGGAGGTTGTGGGGCTGGAGGAGATTACAGAGATAGGGAGGGGCGAGGCCATGGAGGGGTTTGAAAACAAGGATGAGAATTTTGAAATCGAGGTGTTGCTTAACGGGAAGCCAATGTAGGTCAGCGAGCACAGGGGTGATGGGTTAATGGGACTTGGTGTGAGTTAGGACACGGGCAGCTGAGTTTTGGATGACCTCAAGTTTACATAGGGTAGAACGCAGGAGGCCAGCCAGGAGTGCATTGGAATTGTCAAGTCTAAAGGTGACAAAGGCAGAGATATAATAAAACCCACCTTTTTGACCAAGCTTTAAGTAACCGCCCCTCTAAAATGTCCTTCTTTGGCTCGGCATTGCTTTTTGTTTGATGACTCTTTATGAAGTGCTTTGAGATGTTTTTCTACGTTAAAGGCAATATATAAATACCAATAATTGAGAATTAGGAGAAAAAGTGTTTCCTGCAAAACAGAAATTGGTTCAGCTATTTTAATGGCCCAGAATGTGAGGTTCTAATGATGCAAAACTGTCAGCATTCGTCGTCCTTACAACTGTGAATCTGACAGCAATCTGGAGCACGCACATGTGCAGTTAAACGCAGAAATCCAGAAGTTGCTGTCAGTCATTCCCTGCTCCTCCACAGGGCGCGCTGTTGAACTCCCCGCAATCGGCAATCAATTGAAATCACTGAACTGGCGAGAGCTTAAGCTTTTACGCTGGAATGACGCTCTTAAAAAAAAAAACACAAAGTTAAGTTGTTGAATCACTTCGCTGCTGACTGCAAAATCCGGACCATAGAAATTACAAAACGGAAACAGACCGTTTGGTCCAACCAGTCTGTGTTGGTGTTTATCCTCCCCACGAGCTGTATTCTTAATCCCGTGTGCCTGCTCTGTTCCCATATCCTTTTATTCTCCTTTTCTTCAACCACCTATCTAATCTATTCTTAAATGTTGGCATTTAGCCTCACGGAGAGAAGCCAACCATATCTAACAACTCTAATTGTGGTAGTTCTTTATTTTCAATTACTTTAGGTAATTTATGGTTAAAAATACCAATTATACATAATATAAACCACATGTAACATAGGCGAACATATATAGGTCGCCTTGGCAGCGACGCCCACATCCCGTGAACAAATGGAAAAAAATATATATTGTCATTGTCCACTTTTATTTGCATTCTAGAGCGTTTAAAAAATTATACAGTTCAATTTTTATGCTGTAATCTTTTTAAAAAAAAACCTCAGGTGATGCAAAATTGCAAATCATAAATTCATAAAAATTCTGTTCATATCTATTTAGATGATTAATCCATATTTTTAGCCTTCATTCTTTCTTTCTTTCTGAGGAGGAAGATGACAAAGAAGATTCAGAAGATGAGTGGACGAACTCCTCTGCCATCATAGATCCAACATCCGAGCAGTATAACAGCTAAGAAGGGAGAAAGTAGGGGCAGGGAGGTTGTCACATGAATCACAGGATCCTCCACAGAGACTCTTCATAACAGGTGGGGATAACAAGATATAATATTGAGCAAAAATTGGCAGCTAATATCATCTCCTCCATTTGTTCTAGATGAGACGTTTAAGGTCTGAAAATCCCATTTAAAAAAAGGCCAAATGCAAATAAATATATAAAAGAGGAAAGACTTATTGAGTTGCTGGAATTAGTTCTACCAAGACAACTGAGGCATTAAATCAATAGTCTCAAACTTACCATGTCACTATATGCAAATAGTGCACTAATGTACATTATCCAATGCGTTTACTTATTTTTCCAGAGTTGTTTCTTCTAAGGATAGTCTTTGTAGTGTCACGTGACAGCAGTATGATCCCCATTTAATATTTCTGGTGTTGTTTAATAAGGACTTTCCAGAAACATATAAAGTTTCAACTAGAAATGTAGAAATATACTAGAATTGGGTGGGAATGTAAGTTGTGAGGAGGATGCAAAGAGGCTTCAAGGGGATATAGACAAGTTAAGTGAATGGGCAAGCACATGGCAAATGGAATATAATGTGGAGAAATGTGAAGTTATCCATTTTGGTAGGAAAAATAGAAAAGCAAGAGTATTTTTTAAATGGTGAGAGATTGGGAAATGTTGGTGTTCAGAGGGACCTGGGTGTCCTTGTACACGAATCACTGAAAGTTAACATGCAAGTATAGAAAGCAATTAGGAAAGCAAATGGTATGTTGACCTTTATTACAAGAGGATTTGAGTATAAGAGTAAAGATGTCTTACTGCAATTATATAGGGCCCTGATAAGACCACATCTGGGGTATTGTGTACAGTTTTGGTCTCCTTATCTAAGGAAGGATATACTTGCCATAGAGGGCGTGCAACACAGATTCATTAGACTGATTCATGAGGTGGGGGTATATTCCTATGAGGGCAGATTGAGTGGACTAGGCCTATATTCTCTGGAGTTTAGAAGAATGAGAGGTGATCCCATTGAAACTTACAACATTTTTACAGGGCTTGACAGGGTAGATGCAGGGAGGATGTTTCCCCTGGCTGGGGAGTCCCAAACCAGGGGTCACAGTCTCAGGATAAGGGGTCGGCCATTTAGGACTGAGATGAGGAGACATTTTTTCACTCAGAGGGTGGTGAATCTTTGGAATTCTCTACCCCAGAGGGCTGTGGAGGCTCAGTCGTTGAGTATATTCAAAACAGAGATCGACAGATTTTTGAATATTAAGGGAATCAAAGGATATGGGGATAGTGCAGGAAAGTGGAGCTGAGGTCGAACATCAGCCATGATCTTATTGAATGGCAGAGCAGGCTCGAGGGGCCAAATGGCCTACTCCTGCTCCTATTTCTTATGTTCTTAAATGCATTTTAGTCCTATCTTCAAGAATCAGTATGTGTAACAAGGACGAAAATCTGGGTGGAGATTCTAATTGTTGAGAAAAATCTGTTTACCTGACAGAATCCAATTCCTGCATTTAATATCTGCTTTCTACAGCTTCAATAAAGGCATCATTTGGAGTTAGGTGTTCCACCCATTGATTATTACTGGCCGTTAGAATCTTCCATGGCAAGAACCACAATGGAAAAAACGCAACAGGACCTTTAATAGTGAATGAGTTCGCACAAATCATAGGTTCCACACAGTATACAGCATCAGTGATAAGGAACATGAAAATTAATCCCTGCTCTTTTTGACTTGGTCTTTGAACTTTATGGGGTAAATTTTCATCTTCACCGTCTGGATGGTAATCTAGCAGAGTAGTTTGCCCACCTGTTATAGAAATCAATGGAACAAAAATTGGGTGGGTTCTATAACCGGTGGCTGATCCACTCCGCCAGATTACCATCCCAGCCGGTGACGGCAAAACAATACCACAGTATCTCTGTTCAAGGGACCTTTGAATATTGTAGTTATGAGGATGAATTATTTGGGGATCAGGCACGAACTATGTAGGAATTTCCCTCAGGAGGCAAAGTAGGTTGGCTAGAGTTCAGAATACATTTTATCAATTCTTTTTTAAAGTAGAATATTAATAGTATGTAAAATTCAAACCTCTAAATTATGTTTGAAGTTCTTATTCAGAGATTGCTTGGAACCCACGTGTCCCTATTTACCTAAAAGTATTTCTGAAGAAGACTTTGTCTGAAATCTGAACATTCTCATCCACAGAGATTACATAAACAAATCCCTAACCTGTTCCCTTTAATAAACTGTGCTTTTTGTTATTACCTCTGATGTTCCTTGAAAGAGAATTAATTAAAATCCATGAGTAAAGTTTACTCATCATAAGGTGAGAGATGAAGTTACTGGAAGCATTAAGTCAGTTAATGCAAAGAAGGCAGTATTAAAAATTTATGATAAACTCAATGGGGGTATCTTTCAACTTCGAAATCAACGGATTGAAAACTGGGCGAGTTCTACAAAGGGCATGTGATCAGCTCCCCCAGGTTACTGCCCAGGCATGAACATAGAAAATTACACCCAAATAGTCTAATGTATAACTACAGGGTAAATGTTTAAATTTGAGTAATCAGTGCCTGTCTTTTGTCCGTGTGAAGTTGAACATGTTCTGATTTGTATGAAAGACTTGCAATTATATAGCGCCTTTCATGACCACCGGACGTCTCAAAGCGCTTTACAGTCAATGAAGTACTTTTTTGAAGTGGAGTTGCTGTTGTAATTTGGGAAACGCGGCAGCCAATTTGCGCACAGCAAAGTCCCATAAACAGCAATGTGATAATGACCAGATAATCTGTTTTGGTTATGTTGGTTGAGGGAGAAATATTGGCCAGGACACCAGGGATAACTCCCCTACTCTTCTTCGAAATACCTTTACGTCCACCTGACAGAGCAGACAAAGCCTCGGTTTAACGTCTCGTCTGAAAGACAGCAACTCCAACAGTGCAGCACTCCCTCAGTACTGCACTGGAGTGTCAGCCTAACTTTGTGTGCTCAAGTCCCTGGAGTGGGACTTGAACCCACAGCTTTCTGACTCAAATGCAAGTGTGCTACCCACTGAGCCACAGCTGACACTCTATGTTGCCAAGTGAGCTTGTCAATAATTATTGAACCTACCCCTCTGCTAGCTTAGTTGAGATATCTAATTCTACTCTGGACACTGTTCTGTTCCTGTCACTGAATGTATGTCAGTCCTGGTGATGTTGACATTAGCTGATGAAAACACAGCATTAATCAATAACTTATTAGCATCTCGGTGCACAGGTCCAGTGACGTTGATAAATCATTCAGTTGCAAAGAGAGGGATCACTAGACATATCTACCTGCACACCATTAATTATCCAGATACATACCTCTGTAAGAGCATGAGAAAGCATGTAATGAGAAGAGACCCTTTGGCTCCCCAACCCTTCCCCTTCCACAAACCATGAGGCTGGTAAGAGATACTTCAAAGCAAGACTGTGAGCATCAGGATAGAACAAACAAGCCGCCTTTTGCTTCCACTTCAGTGCATCCTGGTGTTCTATTCCTCCACCCTGTCCCCACTGCCTATGCTGGTACAGTGACCCACTCCTCCCCTCGAGTCCATGCAGGCTTTGTATTGCAGGGAGACTTCAACTTAATTCAAATTATCTGACAATTCAAAGTTCAGCAATAAATTCCAACTTTGCCGTGTTAGTTCAAATTATTAGATAATTTAAAGTTTTTAGTCCAAATAATGACTGAATTATCAGGAGTAAACTGCATATCCATCACTTGGTGGGGAAAAATCTCTTCTAAACTTTTGTCTCGCTTGAGGTTTAATATTTTTTAACCTGTATCTGTCTCTAATGGATTCACAAATTAGTTACTTGCAAAACAACAGTTTTTATGCACCCTTCAGCTCTGCTCTTACCATCCCAGCCTCTATCCCTGCAACCTCAAAGCGACGGCTCCCTTACAAAATACAAAATTGCATTTTAGCATAATTGTAAACCTAACAGATATTTTTGGTGCTGATCATTCTCACCTGGATTAGAAGTGCAGCATATATTTTGAATTTATTATAGGAGTAAATGTTCTTTCTTTTAAAAAATACTCGTCACTTTATTTTAAGTGCTTCTTACACTTTGGAACCAAGTCACTTTGATGCAAACTGACCAGCATTATTACCTTGATTCTGGATGGATTCGTTGCACAAGTAGTGAATGGGGAGATGCTAACAAAAAGGTGTTAATATACACACAAGCAAATACACAAGAGTGGAGATTGTGATGGAAGAAGAGGTTTGTGAATAAATGTGAGTCTGTATGTTTGAGAATAAATTTTGCTCAAGGTTAGAATTGTGAGAGTCTGGCTTTGTTACACTGGATGATAATTGTATGGTTGCCAAGATACATACATATAAAAGATGAAAACCAACATTTATAATGGAAATTCTCCATTAGATAAAATCAAAATGAATGTTTCGGGATTAAGTGATGAGCTTATGTCGTAGCTGTTTGAAAAATATTCACAGTAGTTTTTGCATTCAGTCTTTAACTATATGTAGATATAAAAGTTTTGAGTTGCACCCATCACACTTCAAACATTATGGGCTCGATTTTCAGTGTGCCGTGGAGTCGGGATTGGAGGCATGCGGGGGGTTAAATTCCTGAAATCGGGGGTCACGCCCCCATCCCGCCCCCAACCCGCCTCCATGCCAGTTTCAAAGGAGGCGGGTACCCGCCCCGCACTGGGACCCGCCTCCCCGAGGCGGGAAGGGATTAGTGCCAATTAACTGCCTGTTAACAGGTAGTTAACAGGCAGTTTTTAGCCTAATCCCTATTTTGAAGCTTGAACTGTGGGATTCCCAACGGCTCCAAACCACGCCAAGTTGGAGGAGTAGGGCTGTCGGGTTGAATGGCTTGGAGGGGTCGAGATGTCGGTGTTCAGGTGAGTGATGTGTGCATGAGTGCAAAGGTAAGTGTGTTTGGTGTGTCTAAAGTGATTAAAGAAGTGTAAATGACCTTTTCTTACCTTTTCAGCCTTCCTTCCTTTAGGTTCGGGGAGTCCCTCATCTCAAAGGGATTAATTAAGAGGGGGAAAATAGAGTATGAGAGTAAGCTTGCAAGGAACATAAAAATTGACTGTAAAAGCTTTTATAGATATGTGAAGAGAAAAAGATTGGTGAAGTCAAGCGTAGGTCCCTTGCAGTCAGAATCAGGGGAATTTATAATGGGGAACAAAGAACTGGAAGTCCAATTAAATACATACTTTGGTTCTGTCTTCACAAAGGAGGACACAAATAACCTCCCAGAGATGTCGGGGAACATAGGGTCTAATGAGAGGGAGGAACTGAATGTAGGGAAATGGTGTTAGGGAAATTGACAGGAATGAAGGCCGATAAATCCCCAGGGACTGATAATCGACATCCTAGGGTACTTAAGGAAGTGGCCCGAGAAATAGTAGATGCATTGCTGGTTATCTTCCAAAATTCGATAGACTCTGGAACAGTACCCATGGATTGGAGGGTAGCTAATGTTACCCCACTATTCAAAAAAGGTGGTAGAGAGAAAACGGGGAATTATAGACCGGTAAGCCTGACATCGGTAGTGGGGAAAATGCTAGAGTCCATTATAAAAGATGTAATAGCAGAGCACTTGGAAAACAGTGACAGGATTGAACAAAGTCAACATGGATTTACAAAAGGTAAATCGTGCTTGACTAATCTACTGGAATTTTTTGAGGATGTAACTGGTAAAATAGATAAGGGAGAACCAGTGGATGTGGTGTATTTGGACTTTCAGAAGGCTTTCGATAAGGTCCCGCATAAGAGATTAGCGTGTAAAGTTAAGGCACATGGGATTGGGGGCAAGGTATTGACTTGGATAGAGAACTGATTGGCAGACAGAAAGCAAAGAGTTGGAATAAACGGGTCTTTTTCCGAGTGGCAGGCAGTGACTAGTGGGGTACCGCAGGGATCGGTCCTAGGACCCCAGCTATTCACAATATATATTAATGATCTAGACGAGGGAACTAGATGTAATATCTCCAAGTTTGCAGACGACACAAAGTTGGGTGGGCGTGTGTGCTGTGGGGAGGATGCCGAGAAACTCCAGTATGATTTGGACAGGTTGGGTGATTGGGCAGAAGCATGGCAGATGCAATATAATATGGATAAATGCGAGGTTATCCACTTTGGTATCAAAAACAGGAAGGCAGATTATTATCTGAATGGCAATAGATTGGGAGAAGGGGAAGTGCAAAGAGACCTGGATGTTATTGTGCACCAGTCGCTGAAGGTAAGCACGCAGGTGCAGCAGGCGGTTAAGAAGGCAAATAGTATGTTTGCCTTCGTAGCGAGAGGGTTCGAGTACAGGAACAAGGATGTCTTGCTGCAGTTGTACAGGGCCTTGGTGAGACCTCATCTTGAGTATTGTGTGCAGTTTTGGTCGCCTTATCTGAGGAAGGATGTTCTTGCCATGGAGGGAGTGCAGCAAAGATTCACCAGGCTGATACCTGGGATGGCAGGAATGACGTATGAGGAGAGATTGGGTCGATTGGGCTTATACTCGCTGGAATTTAGAAGAATAAGAGGGGATCTCATTGAAACTTATAAAATTCTAACAGGACTAGGCAGACTAGATGCAGGAAGGATGTTCCCGATGGTCGGGGAGTCCAGAACCAGGGGTCACAGTCTAAGGATAAAGGGTAAGCCATTTAGGAGAGAGATGAGGAGGAATTTCTTCACCCAGAGAGTGGTGAACCTGTGGAATTCTCTACCACAGAAGGCAGTTGAGGCCAATTCATTAAATATATTCAAGAAGGAGTTAGATATATTTCTTAAGGCTAAAGGGATCAAGGGATATGGAGAGAAGGCAGGGACAGGGTGATGAATTTGGATGATCAGCCATGATCTCATTGAATGGCGGAGCAGGCTCAAGGGGCCGAATGGCCTACTCCTGCTCCTATCTTCTATGTTTCTATGTTTCACCGGCACAATGAGCAGAATGGCTGCAAACTGTCAAAAGTGACAGCCTGCAGCTTACTGTGCAGGAGAGATTTCTAACTGAGTCTGTGAAGAAGGACTCAGGTTAGAAGTAAGACTGTCAGTGTTTGACAGCTTCAAACAGCTGTGAAACACTGATATTTCATCTGTCAAAACGTCTTGACAGATGAACATAGAAGATAGGAGCAGGAGTAGGCCATTCGGCCCTTCGAGCCTGCTCCGCCATTCAATGAGATCATGGCTGATCATCCAAATTCAGTACCCTGTCCCTGCCTTCTCCCCTTAACCCTTGATCCCTTTAGCCTCAAGAAATATATCCAATTCTTTCTTGAATATATTTAATGAACTGGCCTCCACCGCCCTCTGTGGCAGAGAATTCCACAGGTTCACCACTCTCTGGGTGAAGAAATTCCTCCTCATTTCAGTCCTAAATGGCTTACCCCTTATCCTTAGACTATGAGCCCTGGTTCTGGACTCCCCGGCCATCAGAAACATCCTTCCTGCATCTAGTCTGTCCAGACCTGACAGAATTTTATATGTTTCGATGAGATCCCCTCTCAATCTTCTAAACTCCAGTGAGTATAAGCCCAATCGACACAATCTCTCCTCATACGTCATTCCTGCCATCCCAGGTATCAGCCTGGTGAATCTTTGCTGCACTCCCTCCATGGCAAGAACGTCCTTCCTCAGGTAAGGTGACCAAAACTGCACACAATACTCAAGGTGCGGTCTCACCAAGGCCCTGTACAACTGTAGCAAGACATCCTTGTTCCTGTACTCAAACCCTCTCGCTACGAAGGCCAACATACCATTTGCCTTCTTAACCGCCTGCTGCACCTGCATGCTTACCTTCAGCGACTGGTGCACAATAACACCCAGGTCTCTTTGCACTTCCCCTTCTCCCAATCTATTGCCATTCAAATAATAATCTGCCTTCCTGTTTTTGCCACCAAAGTGGATAACCTCACATTTATCCACATTATAGTGCATTTGCCATGTTTCTGCCCAATCACCCAACCTGTCCAAATCGTACTGGAGTTTCACGACCTCCTCTTCACAGCTTACCCTCCCACCCAGCTTTGTGTCGTCTGCAAATTTGGAGATATTACATCCAATTCCCTCGTCCAGATCATTAATATATATTGTGAATAGCTGGGGTCCTAGGACCGATCCTTGCGGTACCCCACTAGTCACTGCCTGCCACTCGGAAAAAGACCCGTTTATTCCAACTCTTTGCTTTCTGTCCGCCAACCAGTTCTCTATCCAAGTCAATACCTTGCCCCCAATCCCATGTGCCTTAATTTTGCACGCTAATCTCTTATGTGGGACCTTATCGAAAGCCTTCTGAAAGTCCAAATACACCACATCCACTGGTTCTCCTTTATCTATTTTACCAGTTACATCCTCAAAAAATTCCAGTAGATTAGTCAAGCATGATTTACCTTTTGTAAATCCATGTTGACCTTGTCCGATCCTGTCACTGCTTTCCAAGTGCTCTGCTATTACATCTTTTATAATAGACTCTAGCATTTTTCCCACTACCGATGTCAGGCTTACCGGTCTATAATTCCCCGCTTTTTCTCTACCACCTTTTTTGAATAGTGGGGTAACATTAGCTACCCTCCAATCCATGGGTACCATTCCAGAGTTTATCGAGTTCTGGAAGATGACCAGCAATGCATCTACTATCTCTAGGGCCACCACCTTAAGTACCCTGGGATGTAAACCATCAGGCCCTGGGGATTTATCGGCCTTCAGTCCCATCAATTTTCCTAACACCATTTCCCTACAAAGACTGATTTCTTTCAGTTCCTCCCTTTCATCAGACCCCTATGTTCCCCGGCATCTCTGGGAGGTTATTTGTGTCCTCCTTTGTGAAGACAGAACCAAGTATGTATTTAGTTGGTCTGCCATTTCCTTGTTTCCCATTATAAATTCCCCTGATTCTGACTGCAAGGGACCTACGCTTGACTTCACTAATCTTTTTCTCTTCACATATCTATAAAAGCTTTTACAGTCAGTTTTTATGTTCCCTGATAGCTTACTCTCATATTCTATTTTCCCTTTCTTAATTAATCCCTTTGTCCTCCTTTGTTGACTCCTAAACTGCTCCCAATCCTCAGGATTACTGCTTTTTCTAGCCAATTTATATGTCCTCTCCTTGGATCTTATGCTATCCCTAATTTCCCTTGTTAGCCACGGTTGAGTCACCTTTTTTGTTTTATTTTAATGCCAAACTGGGATGAACAAATTCTGTAGCTCATCCATTCAGTCTTTGAATGTTTGCCATTGCCTATCCACCGTCAACTCTTTGAGTGACATTCCCCAATCAATCCTACCCAACTCGCTCCTCAAACCATTATAGTTTCCTTTATTTAAATTGAGGACCCTTGTCTCTGAGTCAACTACTTCATTCTCCATCTTAATGAAGAATTCGATCATATTATGATCGCTCCGACCCAAGGGGCTTCATACAACAAGATTGCTAATATATCCTTTCTCGTTACATAATACCCAGTCTAAGATGGCCTGATCTCTGGTTGGTTCCTCGACATATTGGTCCAGGAAACCATCCCATAAACACTCCAGGAATTCCTCCTCCACAGTATTGTTACTAATTTGGTTGGCCCAATCTATATGTAGATTAAAGTCACCCATGATGACTGCTGTGCCCTTATTGCACGCTTCTTTAATTTCCCTTTTAATGCCATCCCCAACCTCTGCCTTACTGTTTGGAGGTCTATATACCACTCCCACTAATGTTTTTTTCCCCTTAGTATTTCTCAATTCTACCCATACAGATTCCATATCATCAGAGCTAATATCCTTCATTACAATTGTGTTAATCCCTTCTTTAACCAGTAATGCTACCCCACCTCCCTTTCCTTTTTGCCTATCTTTCCTGAATATCGAATACCCTTCGATGTTGAGTTCCCAGTTTTGGCCATCCTTGAGCCACGTTTCCGTAATCCCAACCAAATCATATTTGTTTACCTCTATTTGCGCAGCCAATTCATCCACCTTATTACAAATGCTCCTCGCATTAAGACACAAAGCCTTCAGGCTTGTTTTTTTAACACTCTTAGACCTATTAGAATTATTATTTCAGTCTGTGATGTCACCTGTTGCCGGGTGGCCCTTAATTGGCCTGCTGAGCCCACTGGGTGGACTCAACAAGGTCAATAAAGTTAAAATCACGTGGATTGGCCGCATCTCAATGGAGGTGGGACTACAATCCCAAAAGTTGTAGTCCCGCCTCCAACTCGACTCCTGAATGAAAATCCAGCCCTATATCTTACACTTTGAGCAAAATATTGACAAATCACAACTGCACATTCTCAAAAAAATATATAAAAATAGAAAAGGAGCTCGGCATTAGCCTCTAATTGACCTCAGGACATGTCTATTTACAGCACTTGGATTTGTGGCCTTAAAGAAACAGACCAGGTCAAATATATCCTGGTTAGCTGCGAGCAATACATTACATGGTATCATGCTCCCATCTTTTTAAAACACTGTAAGGCTTTGACTAACAGTGAGCAATGCCTTGGGGAAACTGCTAGTTCGTAAAAACCTTCTGCAGTGCATACACACATTCATTATAACAACGGTAAAAACAACTTTCTATAAACCCCAATGTGCAATTTGGTATTTTAGTTGTGCAGAGAATTATTTGCACAATTTGAAGGCCAATTATATTAAAGTATGTATGGGTAAAGTGAAGAGGTAGCACAACATTATTAGCTTTTATTTACAACATCGCTGCTGGAGCTGGAAATTGTATATAACATAACCAGGTTTTTTTGTCATTCTGATTTCCTTTGGCAGGCAAAGCACAGCAGAAAAACAGAACATTTCTGTTGCCAGCACTTCCTCTGGTATGCAAGAAGTCTTATCACAGCCGTTTCTTTCACATATTTGAGTCCTAAGACTTAGTTTTACTTCATAAATTTTACATGTGCAAATAATCAACGGTTCAAGTGATTACATAGTTTGGACTACATGTTCCCAATAAAGTGAATACAGATTGTAACAGGAACCTCTTGGTCACCGCTACACCATCCTATCTAAATGGACAAATGGCCTCACAGTGACCATTTAAAGCACTCATGGCACCACAAGACAAGACTGGAGCTGCCAGAACGCTTTTCAAAGCAACAGCATCTATCCAACGTCACCTGGAACCATTGTGTAGCCCAAGAGTCAGGAAAGGAGGTGAGGTAAAGCATTCAGATAACATCCTATCAGTTAAAATCCATTTGCAATTTACAAGCTAACTGGACGTAATGAACATTAACCATTTTTAATGTGACCTTCCAGCTCATCCATTTAACTTCAGTTGCCTTTTGCAATCCTTCGCTGTATTTTTCTTCTAGGAAAGAACACCATCATTACTTTGGGATCTACTTTCCTAACAAGTTTTTGCACTTCAAAGTATTTACCGGCACCTAAATAACCGGAAATCTCGGTTAACCGGCAAAATTCAGGAGTAGGTTCAGGTAAGTTTTACTTCATATTCTACTTGCCTTCCTCCATCTGTTGCTGTGCAAGGGTGTGGCTGCAGCTGTTGCTAAGCTACAGAGATGCTTGCAACTTGTGGCCATTGTTCTGCACTTGTTGCTAAGCAACAGGGTTTGTTGCTTTATACGGAGCTGTCAGCTCTCCGTATCTTTTACTATAGCTTTCGGTTATCCGGAATTTTTGATGAACCGGCACCACGTCGGTCCCGTCGGTGCCGGATAAAAAAAAGTTTCCTGTATGTGAAGTGCTTTGGGACGGTTCTGCAAAAATATGATGCAGTGCTATACAAAAAGCAAGTAACACATATACACCAGCGGATCTTCCATGATATTGCACAGGGGAGTCGAGGCCAAGTGTAGTCTTTAGATGAAGTGTGTTTACAGGGCTGGGAATAATTCGGCCACAGCATTCAAACATAGTTCAGTTCCCATTCTACCCTTAATTTTAGATAATACTTAGATCTGGTATTATTTTAAAGTTAAATAGCAAAACTTGAAAAGCAGAGAAGTAGAATTGGTTGGAGCCAGGGAGTTGGATGATTCAAAGCTGAGTTGACTACAGCACTACTTCTGGTGGGAAGGTATAATTAGTGTGACAAATTTTACACAGGGAGTTTCATTAAAAAATGTGGACGTGGGATTCATAAAGGAATGCATGCAGCCATAAGATTTTTCGTATCATATATTTTTTTCTCTAGAAACATTATCAGATTTTATATATAAGAGTATTAACACACTCTTAAGTTGCATTGTCCTTCTGGACATGAAGAAAATTAAAAAAAATATGAGGGCCAGTTCTATGCTCCCACCGGGGAGCTGTGCATACAGAAAGCATAGGTTGGAGAATCGGGGCTACAATGTTGTATCCCTGTCTCTAACACACACTCCCTTCAAGTGTAGCTTCCCCACTGGGCGTGTGGATTTATTCTTATAATACATTGTTTTCAGTGTCTCTGATTAATGGACCTAACCACGGAAGTACAGTGGGCCATGAAGTGTAGTGATTCAAATGCTTACTTAATCATGGTGAGGTCTCGGTTAGTTACTGATATTTATTGCTGAATTATTACTAAAAATGTATTTAAAAGAGGCTCAGAAGGAGTTCCTTCTCTATCTATCTTGTGCTACTGTGCCACTGGAAAACAATCAGCCAGGATTGAACAGTGAAGATGGATACACTTCTGCTCGACTATCCTTGCAGGTCAAGGAGAGATTATATAGAATTTCCCTCAGGCAATGAAATAGTAGTTCAGAGTCTGTGACGTGTACATTGCACGTGGTCTGTGTAAGGACTGACTGACTGGCCTTCTCCGGTTCCACGCTTTCTTATGCTCTTAGTTTTCACATAACCCACCATTGAAAGGTTGTGTTTAATGGACAGGATACGCACAGGAAGTGCAGCAAGATCTTATGTGACCAAGAGGGAAACAATTTCTGCTACTATGAGGTGTCACCTCTGGTGTCCCAAATGCGAGCTGAAGAAGTTCAATATGGTTGGCGGATTCAAATGTCAGGCAGCCCTGGAACTCAAACCCACAAGCACATAATTCTGAAGTGGGCCTCAACTTTGAGGCTCGTGGGCCAGACATATATATTTTTTTAACCTGATGGATGATGTGTCCCACAGTGGGGAACACAAGCCTCACGTCTGCATGGCTCTCATTGTTACCATTGCCTTTTTGGCTACATATTGGTTTGTAACACGGCTCTTTAAACTGTAGAGATGAGGAGTCACACAGATAGAGATGGAAAGCAGGGTGAAGTAAAATAAGATCTTTCTTCTCTTATTTACAAGGAATTAAAACACAATGAGGATGTTTAGACATTTGCTTCGAACTTTGTAATTCAACTTTAATTTTTTTTTCTTAAAAATGAATATATGTATGTAGCTATGCATTAGAAAGAGTTAAACTGTTTCAATTTAAAAAAAAAAGGAAAGTCTTTACTGTAACTCTCTAAAATATGATCAAAAGTCAATCATACTTCTGTCCTTTCTGCTAATGTTAAGAAGGGACTTCATGAGGTTCTTATTAGATCTGGCGCTCAAATACTAACTGAAAGGCTGGGAAATGACAGAAATGCTGCCTTAAGCAGCATTCTGACATATTTAAAATTGAAATAAAAGTTAAGTTGAATCCTGCATGTGTTTTAAATGCTCCCAGTATTTCATTTGCGTGCAGACTAGGTTTATACCCTAGAAACCACAGTTTCCTTTTGAGCGGGAAATAAGAGAGTCCCGGAAGATTCAGTAAACATCGGCAGAACCAGGTTAGTCAGACACTGGAGCACAACTTCTCTTTTATATAACCAGCCACTCAAATGAGCGACTTCATGAGCTGGTGTGGCAGAGGAGGCTCTTCTTAATGAATTATTAATACAGATGCCGAATAATGCATTTACAAGCACTTTCTAAGGAGCAAATAGTTTATATTTTTCATTGTTTTAATTGTTTCTCCTGCTTATGTCATTGTATTTTAATCATTGAGAATTATAGTATCCTGATAATAAATAACGTTAATAATTAAGAGACAGAAATTTGTTTTAGTTTATTTTGAATGCACTGCAGATAAGGTTACCTGTATCAGCATAGCTCTCGAAGGCTGCCATTGTACTACATGCGCTGGTCTGAGGCTGGTATTTGTACAGCGCGAGGCTCAGCCAGCAGTGCTGAGTTACTCCACTGCTGCATCTCAACAACAATTTGCATTTATATAGCGCCTTTAACATAATAAAATGTCTCAAAACGCTTCACAGGAGCGATTATCAGACAAGAGTTGACACCAAGCCACATAAAGAGATATCAGGACAGGTGACCAAAAGCTTGGTCAAAGAGGTAGGTTTTAAGGAACGTCTTAAAGGACGAAAGCATGGCAGAGAGATTTAGGGAGGGAATTCCAGAGCTTAGCGCCTAGGCAGCTGAAGGCATGGCTGCCAATGGTGGAACGATGACAATCAGGGATGCACAAGAGGCCAGAATTGACTCACTGACTGTCACTCTGTGGGTGAAAGAATCCACTTTCTTCCAACGTTAAAATGTTTCACACTAAGTTTAAAACATTCTCAGGTGGTTCAGCGGACACTTTTTAAACTTAGCTTCACACCAAACTGGAGCTATACTGCGCCCAACGTGAAGCTGAAACCGTGTAAGGTACCGTCCCGGAGGTGATCTCACAGCTCTTTCTGCAGCGGGCTCAAGAGTCAGAGGGTTGGCTTGATACCCGAGTTATACTGCCACTTCCAAAACCCGCTTTAAATTGAAAGTAGTGCAGTGGTACACGACAATGTCTAAGGGTTCAGTTATACTGCTACCGACACAAAGCATTTTGGATGTGAGTCAATGTGAAAATGGCAGTACCACTCGGGGATTGGACACCTGAGCACATTAAAGCCAAGCGGTGTTAAATCCTCCAGGAGGCAATCTCACACTGCTTGGCCTTCACAGCGGGTGAAGTATAAATCCACTGTGGCGTGAAGCCTCGTTTATGAAGTGCTCAGGTGGTCCAGGGATCTCTTGGGGACTGTATAAACGTAGCATGGAGCCTTTTTAATGTTGTGAGAAAGGAAACCCTGCCACTCACTCTCTCCTAAACATTAAAAAGTAGCCGCCAGAGAATCAGAGCAAGCCCATCTGTAGACGATCAAAGATAAAGCCATGCTGATTTTTAATATTCCCAAAGACACACAGCACCGAAAGGGTTACATTTTTCTTTTCCTATTTGTATTTTCCTTTATTTTGTAATCATGTCCCCAGAGGCTGATTTTTCCTTTTATTGCAGTTTCTGGTATTTGCTTTTTTTTTTGTTGCATATAGGAATACCTGAGAATGGATCAAACACTTTCCATGTGTTTTTCTTTATGTGCCAGTCCATAGTCAGGTCCCAGGAGATACTAATATAAGAAAGCATTAGGCTGTAAAGTTTTACTTTATTAAGCCAGGCGCACTGCACCATATACATACGGTATTCTTACTCTGGAACGACAATTTGTTCACGTGTGATATTAGAGCTCTGGAAAATCAATAATTGCTGCAGAAATTATACTTAATTTCATTAAGTTCTAAAAGTGTGTTGAGGAACGATTGCAGCGTTTAATAACAAGGTAAGTTGTTGTGTTGTTCTTTACTTGTTCTGCTTGCCTCGTTGAATTTTCCGATCCAGTAGGCACAGTTTACTGTTTAAAAACTCACCTCATTTTTGTGGAATTTATGCAAAAAGCTAAACAAAGAATCGAAATCCTCGTCGAGCTCTTGTCTATTAATTGCGGTGGAGTTTGTCTCGGGGGTAAATATACTTTCTTTTGAAGTGAAACATTTTGTTGTAACACACCTGAAGCAGATCCTGAATTACAACAATGATGCTGTTCAACAAGCAGTACTTTTTATGGAACAGTAATAATGCATTTTTAAGGCACAAGACAATCCACCCTACTGTGGTCCATAGGCAAAATGTTTTCAACAGCTAATGAATCGCAGACCAGCTTCTGGGTAAGACTGCTTTTGTTCAGACAATGAAAGGTACTTTTGAAATTAAACAACTATAAAATTCACAGCTCGTCTAAAATAACATGCTAAAACGTGGCAAATCGAAATGCTCGTGGACACTGTGATCAGCTCTTTAATTTAATGAGGTACCTCTTTGATAAGATTTTCACGGGGGAAAAAAAGCAATATTTTGTATTTCAGCCCTGAAGAAATGAAGGAATTAAACAGTGACAGCAGAGCAATATTTATTCAGTTATGATGACAATCGGGAAATATGATAACACACTGGGGAGATTCTTTAAAAAATGCAAAAATTTGTGGAATAGCAGACAGTTTAGTGCCCATAACATTGTTCAGAATGTAATCACTTCATCAACATTACAAGTCTTCAGCCATTATTGTATTTATTGAGAATCTTAGTCCAGTAATCAGGAAATGCTGCAGTGAAGGATATGTTTGAGATCATTGTGCTTTTTAAATAATAATGATTTGATTTTTTGAATTATTTTGTTAAAGCCTTTGTTGAGCTGCATTTATTTTGTAATGTGACATTTTACTGTTCTCTGGCAAAAACTCATTCCACCCTTTATACAGGTCTGTACTGGCAGAAGCGATAAATAAGTGCAACAGTTCATACGTCTGCTGTTCCGCCGCAGATACATGCCTCAACAGCTAGTGCTGGTCAACTGTTCTTCAAAGCAGCATTGTATTAAGGGTGCATTTACGCTGCAGGTTTAGCATAGGTGCAAAGCGATTTCAGCTCCACACCAACACTAAGCGGGCAGCGTAAATCTGCAGTCAGAGCTTGAGCTGACCAGTGTGACTCCCTGGAGGGGTTATTATCACACTGTTTCAGTTCAACACCATATGGAGTGTAAATCCATTGGAACCCCCGTGTAAAAATACATGGCCTTAATCTAAATGGTTAGAGAGCAGAGACTCTCCCCTCCCTGCCTTCTAAACATTTGAATTTCTCACTTTTGGGGGACAACTCTACACATACATGTATCCAGGCACACACTGAGCTCTCTCCTACACAGGACAGTTACAGTTCTAACTGGGGTGGGAGCTGTAGCTCAGTGGTAGAGCATTTGACTGCAGGTCATAGAAGTTTCGGGTTCAAATCCAGGTGGCCCCTATGCTTTGATTGCACTAGAGAGGTTACAGAGGAGATTTATGAGGATGTTGCCAGGACTGGAGAATTATAGCTATGAGGAAAAATTGGATAGGCTGGGGTTGTTTTCTTTGGAGCAGAGGAGGCTGAGGGGAGATATAATGTATAAAATTAGGAGGGGCCTAGCTGGAGTGGATAGAAAGAACCGATTTCCCTCAGCAGAGAGGTCAATAACCAGGGGGCATAGATTTAAAGTAATTGGTCGAAGGATTAGAGAGGAGTTGAGGAGAACTTTTTTCACCCAGAGGGTGGTGGGGGTCTGGAACTCACTGCCTGAAAGGGTGGTAGAGACAGAAACCCTCATCACAATTAAAAAGTACTTGGATGTGCACTTGAAGTGCCGTAACCGACAGGGCTACGGACCAAGAGGTGGAAAGCGGGATTAGGCTGGATAGCTCTTTTTCGGCCCGCGTGGACACGATGGGCCAAATGGCGTCCTTCCGTGCTGTAAATTTCGATGATTCTGACCAGGCAGGATTTGAGTAGCGCAAACAGAGTTCTTCCTGACTGGAAAACCAAACCCAAATGCACCCTAAGTGCACGTGGCACCTCAGAGGGCTCATTTTCAAGCTCATTTGTCCTTCAATTCGGCCAATCTCGATGAGGTTGCTGGATGAGTTCATGATGAGAAATATCCGCCATGAAAGAGGAAGAGAAAAGGATAAAACTGTTGTTGCACAAACACACCTCCCGATTGGTTCGGTGGATGGTGACACTGACAACAGTCACGGAGAAATTGACGGCTCGGATTGTCCAATTTTTCAGTAGAAATGGAAAGTATGGCAACTGCAGCAGAAAAAGTATAAGAATCATATAAATGAAGGTGTAACTGGTCACATTTCTGGAAGCCTTAAAAGAAAGTTTAAAAAGTTAGTTAAGTAGTCTGAGTGATTCCAGTGTAACCACACCGATGTTTTTCCAGATAAGTGTGTCCTGTGCAATGTAGCAAATGCTGAAGAACAATATTGTTGATCCATTGTATCCTACAAGCACTGGATATCCATTATACATAATCTAAGGTGGTGAAATTCCCCGTAACCAAAAAAACGGGTTGTTTTTACTCCATAATTAATGAGCCACTAACAGAATTCTTTCGTCAGAAACTGCAGATTTCATAGCCACCATTTCATTAGCAGCATTAGAAAGCAAGTATTCTCCCACTTTTCATTAAAATACTTTAGACTCAGAATTCCTTTTAAAAAAAAACTATTTTGGAGCTTTCATTCTGTTCCAAAAAAAGCCCACATGATAGATTATGAAATCTTTTCAACAAAAAAAGACTAAATTCAAACCAAACATGGTCTTTCATTTCTCTATACCTTGTCATAAGGTTTAAAGTGTTGCAGTATGCTTCTCAAACCATTATATATGATCTATTACTTCACTACAAATACTTTGTGGTGTTTTCCCCCCTTCAAAACCACACCGTGTTTACCGGAAAGTTCCTAATATTGCTCTGACTGATGTAAAGTTATGTTTGAAGTTTACTTTTGTTTCTAATTTGCCCGAATATTTAACATAATTCTGTCTTTTCAAATGCATCTGTTCTTCATTCATTCAATGCTGCACAGCTGCGAATAGCTGTGCGTTTCACAGTGGGAGAAAATCACAATACAGGCTTAAATTGAGCTGTTTTGTTGAACATTCAGAGAACAACCTCTAATTTAGGAATGGCAGCAAATATAACACCTATGGCGAAATGATCGTGCTTGGTGGGTTTGTGCAGTAACACAGAACTAAACTAGCTGGAACCCTGGGTGATCTGCAGTACATGCAGCAGCTGTGGTGCAATTTCATAGTCTTACAGCACAGAAGGAGGCCATTCGGCCCATCGTGCATGTGCCGGCTCTCCAACTAATCCCACTCCCCTGCTCTTCCCTCGTAGCCCTGAAAATTTTCCTTTTCAAGAATACATCCAATTCCCTTTGAAAGTTACTACTGAATATTCTCAGCTTTCCAGGTCATAATAACTCGCGGCGTAAAAAAATTCTCTTTGTCTCCCCTCTGCGAGAGGTCCCGGGTTCAAATCCCGGACGAGCCCCTCTGCATTTAGTTACAGATTGTGTCAATTGGGCTTAAGATTGTGTCGATTGGGCTTATACTCACTGGAGTTTAGCGGATTGAGAGGGGATCTCATCGAAACATATAAAATTCTGTCAGGCCTGGACAGACTAGATGCAGGAAGGATGTTCCCGATGGTCGGGGAGTCCAGAACCAGGGGTCATAGTCTAAGGATAAGGGGTAAGCCATTTAGGACAGAGATGAGGAATTTCTTCACCCAGAGAGTGGTGAACCTGTGGAATTCTCTGCCACAGAGGGCGGTGGAGGCCAGTTCATTAAATATATTCAAGAAAGAATTGGATATATTTCTTGAGGCTAAAGGGATCAAGGGTTAAGGGGAGAAGGCAGGGACAGGGTACTGAATTTGGATGATCAGCCATGATCTCATTGAATGGCGGAGCAGGCTCGAAGGGCCTACTCCTGCTCCTATCTTCTATGGTTCTTTTACCAATGATCTATAATCTGTGTCCTCTGGTTCCCAACCCACCTGTTAGTGGAAACCTTATTTACTCTATCAAAACCCTTCATAATTTGGAACGCCTCTATTAAATCTCCTCGTAACCTTCTCTGCTCTGAGGAGAACAAATCCAGATTCTCTAGTCTCTCCACAGCACTGCAGGTAAACCGACAGAAAAACAGTGGGAGGTATTCGTAGAAGTATTTAGTACAATTCAAGACCGCTATATACCGTTAAAGAGCAAAAGTTCCACTTGCAGCGTCAAGTAACTATGGTCAACATATGAATTAAGATGGAGTATAAAACTAAAGGAAATGTCTTACACAAATGCCAAGAAAAGAGTTATTCTAGCAGACTGGGAGAAATACAGAAAGCAACAAAGGACACAAAGAAAATATTAAGAGCGGCAAAAAGGGAATACAAAAAAATACTTGCAACTAATACAAAGGCTTATTTGTTTTAGAAGTTTTACCACCCCATGACTTTTGTTTGACAAACCAGCCATAGGAGCTGATAGAGTCATAGAGTCATCGAGTTATACAGCACAGAAAGAGGCCCTTCGGCCCATCGCGTCCGCGCCGGCCATCAAGCCCTGTCTAATCTAATCCCATTTTCCAGCATTTGGTCCATAGCCTTGTATGTTATGGCATTTCAAGTGCTCATCCAAATGCTTCTTGAATGTTGTGAGGGTTCCTGCCTCTACCAACCTTTCAGGCAGTGAGTTCCAGATTCCAACCACCCTCTGGGTGAAAAAGTTCTTCCTCAAATCCCCTCTAAACCTCCTGCCCCTTATCTTGAATCTATGCCCCCTTGTTATTGACCCCTCTACTAAGGGGAAAAGTTCCCTCCTATCTACCCTATCTATGCCCCTCATAATTTTGTACACCTCAATCAGGTCCCCCTTCAGCCTTCTCTGCTCCAAGGAAAACAACCCCAGCCTGTCTAGTCTTCATAGCTGAAGCGCTCCAGCCCAGGTAACATCCTGGTAAATCTCCTCTGCACCCTCTCCAAAGCAATCACATCCTTCCTATAGTGTGGCGACCAGAACTGCACACAGTACTCCAGCTGTGGCCTCACCAGCGTTTTGTACAGCTCCATCATAACCTCCCTGCTCTTATATTCTATGCCTCAGCTAATGAAGGCAAGTATCCCATATGCCTTTTTAACCACCTTATCCACCTGTTCTGCTGCCTTCAGGGATCTATGTACATGCACACCAAGGTTCCTCTGATCCTCTGTCTTTCCGAGGGTCTTACCATTCATTGTGTGTTCCCTTGCCTTGTTAGTCCGTCCAAAATGCATCACCTCACACTTTTCAGGGTTAAATTCCATTTGCCACTGCTCCGCCCATCTGACCAACCCATCTATATCATCCTGTAGCCTGAGGCTTCCCTCCTCGCTATTTACCACCCCACCAATTTTCGTGTCATCTGCGAACTTACTGATCATACCTTTTACATTCACATCCAAATCATTAATGTAGACCACAAACAGCAAGGGACCCAGCACCGATCCCTGCGGTACCCCACTGGACACAGGCTTCCAGTCACAAAAACAACCTTCCACCATCACCCTCTGCCTTCTGCCACTAAGCCAGTTTTGGATCCAATGTGCCAAGGCACCCTGGATCCCATGGGCTCTTAACTTCTTGACCAATCTCCTATGCGGCACTTTATCAAAAGCCTTACTGAAATCCATGTAAACCACATCCACTGCACTACCCTCATCCACACAACTAGTCACCCCCTCGAAAAATTCAATCGAATTGGTCAGGCATGATCTTCCCTTGACAAAGCCATGCTGGCTATCCCTAATTAATCCTTGCCTCTCCAAGTGGAGACTAATTCTGTCCCTCAGAATTTTTTCCAATAATTTCCCTACCACTAATGTTCGGCTCACTGTCTGTAGGGGGATGAGAATTAATTTCTCATAATATTTCCTTGTTGATAATTTTGCTGAGTACAAGTGGAACTACACATAGTTCAGATATGCATGAAGCCAGCTCCGTTCTGTATTTGCAAATTGCCAGCAACTGGAAGAGGTAAGTGAGAACTGAATATTTCAAGTGGCAGAAAGACCAGAAACATTCGCTTTCAAGTTTGGGGTGACCTTGAGGTCATCAGATTTTTTATATTTTGCTGTAATTGTTGACTTACTAGCACAAAATATCTATTGTTGTATATTAATTTTAAAATGTTATTCTGCAATAATAACTTTTCTTTTATGCAGCCGATACTGTATTGTGGGAGTTTGGATGGGGCACGCCTGAGAGTGTCAATATTTGAGAGAGCTTCCTGAAAGTGTGACAATATTGGTGAGAGGTTCCCGGGAGTGTGTCAATATTGGTGAGAGGTTCCCGGGAGTGTGTCAATATCGGTGAGAGGTTCCAGGGAGTGTGTCAATATCAGAGAGAGGTTCCAGGGAGTGTGTCAATATCGGTGAAAGGTTCCTGGGAGTGTGTCAATATTGGTGAGAGGATCCCGGGAGTGTGTCAATATTAGTGAGAGGTTCCCGGGAGTGCGTCAATCTTGGTAAGAGATCCCCGGGAGTGTGTCAATATTGGAGAGAGGTTCCCGGGAGTGTGTCAATATTGGTGAGAGGTTCCCGGGAGTGTGTCAATATTAGTGAGAGGTTCCAGGGAGTATGTCAATATCGGTGAAAGGTTCCGGGGAATGTGTCACTATTGGTGAGAGGTTCCCAGGAGCGCGTCAATATCAGTGAGAGGTTCCCGGGAGTGTGTCAATATCAGTGAGAGGTTCCCAGGGGTGTGTCACTATCGGTGAGAGGTTCCCGGGAGTGTGTCAATATCGGTGAGAGGTTCCCGGGAGTGTGGCAATATCGGTGAGAGGTTCCCGGGAGTGTGGCAATATCAGTGAGAGGTTCCCGGGAGTGTGTCAGTATTGGTGAGAGGTTCCCCGGAGTGTGTGAATATAGGTAAGAGGTTCCCGGGAGTGTGTCAATATTGGTGAGTGGTTCCCGGGAGTGTGTCAATATCGGTGAGAGGTTCCTGGGAGTGTGTCAATATCGGTGAGAGTTCCTGGGAGTGTGTCAATATCGGTGCGAAGTCCCCGGGAGTGTGCCAATATTGGTGAGAGGTTCCCGGGAGTGTGTCAATATCGGTGAGAGGTTCCCGGGAGTGTGTCAATATTGGGGAGAGGTTCCCGGGAGTGTGTCAATATTAGTGAGAGGTTCCCGGGAGTGTGTCAATATCAGTGAGAGGTTCCCGGGTGTGTGTCAATATTGGTGAGAGGTTCCCGGAAGTGTGTCAATATCAGTGAGAGGTTCCCGGGAGTGTGTCAATATCGGTGAGAGGTTCCCGGGCAAGTGTCAACATCGGTAAGAGGTTCCCAGGAGTGTGTCAATATCGGTGAGAGTTTCCCGGGAGTGTGTCAATATGGGTGAGAGGTTCCCGGGAGTGTGTCAATATCAGTGAGAGGTTCCAGGGAGTGTGTCAATATCGGTGAAAGGTTCCTGGGAGTGTGTCAATATCAGTGAGAGGTTCCCGGGAGTGTGTCAATATCAGTGAGAGGTTCCAGGGAGTGTGTCAATATCGGTGAAAGGTTCCTGGGAGTGTGTCAATATCGGTGAAAGGTTCCTGGGAGTGTGTCACTATTGCTGAGAGGTTCCCGGGAGTGTGTCAATATCAGTGAGATGTTCCCGGGAGTGGGTCAATATCTGTAAGTGGTTCCCAGGAGTGTTTCAATATCGGTGACAGGTTTCCGGGAATGTGTCTATATTGGTGAGAGGTTCCTGGGAGTATGTCAATATCGGGGAGAGGTTCCCGGGAGTGTGTCAATATCAGTGAGAGGTTCCCGGGAGTGTGTCAATATCGGTGAGAGGTTCCCAGGAGTGTATCAATATCGGTGAGAGGTTCCCTGGAATGTGTCAATATTGGTGAGAGGTTCCCGGGAATGTGTCTATATTGGTGAGAGGTTCCTGGGAGTATGTCAATATCGGTGAGAGGTTCCCGGGAGTGTGTCAATATCGGTGAGAGGTTCCCTGGAATGTGTCAATATTGGTGAGAGTTTCCCGGGAGTGTGTCAATATCGGTGAGAGGGTCTCGGGAATGTGTCAATATTGGTGAGAGTTTCCCGGGTGTGTGTCAATATCAGTGAGAGGTTCCCGGATGTGTGTCAATATCAGTGAGCGGTTCCCTGGAATGTGTCTATATTGGTAAGAGGTTCCCAGGAGTGTGTCAATATCAGTGAGAGGTTCCCGGGAGTGTGTCATTATCGCGAGCAGTACCCGTGAGTGTGTCAATGTCAGTGAGAGGTGCCCGGGAGTGTGTCAATATCGTTGAGAGGTTCCCGGTGGTGTGTCAATATCGGTGAGAGGTACCCGGGAGCGTGTCAATGTCGGTGAGAGGTTCCCTGGGGTGTCTCAATATTGGTGAGAGGTGCCCGGGAGTGAGTCAATATCAGTGAGAGGTGCCCGGGAGTGTGTCAATATCAGTGAGATTCCCGGGTGTGTGTCAATATCGGTGAGAGGTACCCAGGAGTGTGTCAATATCAGTGAGAGGTTCCCGGGAGTGTGTCAATATTGGTGAGAGATTCCCGGGAGTGTCTCAATATCAGTGAGAGGTTCCTGGGAGTGTGTCAATATTGGTGAGTGGTTCCTGGGAGTGTGTCAATATCGGTGAGATGTTCCTGGGAGTGTGTCAATATAGGTGAGAGTTCCTGGGAGTGTGTCAATATCGGTGCGAAGTTCCCGGGAGTGTGTCAATATTGGTGAGAGGTTCCCGGGAGTGTGTCAATATCGGCGAGAGGTTCCCGGGAGTGTGTCAATATTGGGGAGAGGTTGCCGGGAGTGTGTCAATATTAGTGAGAAGTTCCCGGGAGTGTGTCAATATCAGTGAGAGGTTCCCGGGAGTGTGCCAATATCAGTGAGAAGTTCCAGGGAGTGTGTCAATATAGGTGACAGGTTCATGGGAGTGTGTCAATATCAGTGAGCGGTTCCTAGGAGTGTGCCAATATCAGTGAGACGTTCCCGGGAGTGTGTCAATATCGGCGAGAGGTTCCCAGGAGTGTGCCAATATCAGTGAGAAGTTCCCGGGAGTGTGTCAATATCAGTGAGAGGTTCCTGTGAGTGAGTCAATATCAGTGAGAGGTTCCAGGGAGTGTGTCAATATCAGTGAGAGGTTCCCAGGAGTGTGTCAATATTGGTGAGAGATTCCCGGGAGTGTGTCAATATCAGTGAGAGGTTCCAGGGAGTGTGTCAATATCGGTGAAAGGTTCCTGGGAGTGTGTCAATATTGGTGAGAGGTTCCCGGGAGGGTGTCAATATTGGTGAGAGTTTCCCGGGAGTGTGTCAATTTCAGTGAGATGTTCCAGGGAGTGTGTCAATATCAGTGAAAAGTTCCAGGTAGTGTGTCAATATTGGTGAGAGGTTCCCGGGAGTGTGTCACTATTGGTGAGAGGTTCGTGGGAGTGTGCCAATATCGGTGAGAGGTTCCCGGGAGTGTGTCAATATCGGTGAGAGGTGCCCGGGAGTGTCTCATTATCGGTGAGTGGTACTCAGGAGTGTGTCAATATCGGTGAGAATTTCCCTGGAGTGTGTCAATATTGGTGAGAGGTTACCGGGAGTGTGTCAATATCAGTGAGAGGTGCCCGGGAGTGTGTCAATATCAGTGAGAGGTTCCCAGGAGTGTGTCATTATCAGCGAGAGGTTCCCGGGAGTGTGTCAATATCGGTGAGAGGTGCCCAGGAGTGTGTCAATATCAGTGAGAGGCTCCCGGGAGTGTGTCAATATTGGTGAGAGGTTGCAGGGAGTGTGTTAATATTGGTGAAAGGTTCCCGGGAGTGTGCCAATATCAGTGCGAGGCTCCCGGGAGTGGGTCAATATTGGTGGGAAGTTTCTGGGAGTGTGTCAATATCGGTGAGAAGTTCCCGGGAGTTTGGCAATATTGGGGAGAGGTTCCCGGGAGTGTGTCAATATTAGTGAGAGGTTCCCAGGAGTGTGCCAATATCAGTGAGAGGTTCCAGGGAGTGTGTCAATATTGTTGACAGGTTCCTGGAAGTGTGTCAATATCAGTGAGCGGTTCCTGGGAGTGTGTCAATATCGGTGAGAGGTTCCCGGAAGTGTGTCAATATCAGTGAGAGGTTCCCGGGAGTGTGTCAATATCAGTGAGAGGTTCCCGGGCGAGTGTCAACATCGGTGAGAGGTTCCCAGGAGTGTGTCAATATCAGTGAGAGTTTCCCGGGAGTGTGTCAATATTGGTGAGAGGTTCCCGGGAGTGTGTCAATATCAGTGAGAGGCTGATGGGAGTGTGTCAATATCTGTGAGAGGTTCCCGGGAGTGTGTCAATATCAGTGAGAGGTTCCCGAGAGTGTGTCAATATCGGTGAGAGGTTCCCGGGAATGTGCCAATATCAGTGAGAGGTTCCCGGGAGTGTGTCAATATCGGTGAGATGTTCCCAGGAGTGTGTCAATATCAGTGAGAGTTTCCCGGGAGTGTGTCAGTATCAGTGAGAGGTTCCCGGGAGTTTGTCAATATGGGTGAGAGGTTCCCGGGACTGTGTTAATATGGGTGAGAGGTTCCCGAGAGTGTGTCAATATCAGTGAGAGGTTCCCGGGAGTTTGTCAATATCAGTGAGAGGTTCATGGGAGTGTGTCAATATCAGTGAGAGGTTCACGGGAGTGTGTCAATATCGGTGAGAGGTTCCTGGGAGTGTGTCAAAATAAGTGAGAGGTTTGCGGGAGTGTGTCAATATTGGTGACAGGTTCCCGGAAGTGTGTCAATATTGGTGACAGGTTCCCGGGAGTGTGTCAATGTCGGTGAGAGGTTACTGGGAGAATGGCAATATCGGTGAGAGGTTCCCGGGAGTCTGTCAATATAAGTGAGAGGTTCCCGGGAGTGTGTCAATATTGGTGACAAGTTTCCGGGAGTGTGTCAATATTGGTGAGAGGTTGCAGGGAGTGTGTCAATATTGGTGGGAGGTTTCTGGGGGTGTGTCAATATTGGTGAGATGTTCCCGGGTGTGTGTCAATATTGGCGAGAGGTTCCTGGGAGTGTGTCAATATCGGTGACAGGTTCCCGGGAGTGTGTCAATATTGGTGAGAGGTTCCCGGGAGTGTGTCAATATCGGTGAGAGGTTCCCGGGAATGTGTCACTATTGGGGAGAGGTTCCTGGGAGTGCGTCAATATCTGTGAGAGGTTCCCGGGAGTGTGTAAATATCGGTGAGAGGTTCCCGGGAGAGCGTCAATATCAGTGAGAGGTGCCCGGGAGTGGGTCAATATGAGGGACAGGTTCCCGGAAGTGTGTCAATATCGGTGAGAGGTTCCTGGGAGTGTATCAATATCAGCGAGAGGTTCCCGGGAGTGTGTCAATATCAGCGAGAGGTTTCCGGGAGTGTGTCAATATCGGTGAGAAGTTCCCGGGAGTGTGTCAATATTGGTGACAAGTTTCCGGGACTGTGTCAATATTGGTGAGAGGTTCCTGGGAGTGTGTCAATATCGGTGAGAGGTTCCTGGGAGTGTGTCAATATCAGTGAGAGGTTACAGTCAGTGTGTCAATATTGGTGACAGGTTCCTGGGAGTGTGTCAATATCGGTGAGAGGTTCCCGGGAATGTGTCAATATCAGTGACAGGTTCCCGGGAATGTGTCAATATCGGTGAGAGGTTCCTGGGAGTGTGTCAATATTGGTGAGAGGTTCATAGGAGTGTGTCAATATCGGTGAGAGGTTCCCGGGAATGTGTCAATATCGGTGAGAGGTTCCCGGGAGTGAGTCAATATCGGTGAGAGGTTCCCGGGAGTGAGTCAATATCGGTGAGAGGTTCCCGGGAGTGTGTCAATATCGGTGAGAGGTTCGCGGGCGTGTGTCAATATCGGTGAGAGGTTCCTGCAAGTGTGTCAATATCAGTGAGAGGTTCCTGGGAGTGTGTCAATATGTGTGAGAGGTTCCCGGGAGTGTGTCAATATCTCTAAGAGGTTCCCAGGAGTGTGTCAATATCGGTGACAGGTTTCCGGGAGTGTGTCAATATCAGTGAGAGGTTCCCGGGAGTGTGTCAATATTGGTGAGATGTTCCCGGGAGTGTTTCAATATCAGTGAGAGGTTCCCGGGAGTGTGTCTATATTGGTTAGAGGTTTGCGGGAGTGTGTCAATATCAGTGAGAGGGTCCCAGGAGTGTGTGAATATTGGTGAGAGGTTCCCGGAATTGTGTCAATATCAGTGAGAGGTTCCCAGGAGTGTGTCTATATTGGTGAGAGGTTTCCGGGACTGTGTTAATATCGGTGAGAGGTTCCCGGGAGTGTGTCAATATCAGTGAGAGGTTCCCGAGAGTGTGTCAATATCGGTGAGAGGTTCCCGGGAGTGTATCAATATTTGTGAGAGTTTCCCGGGAGTGTGCCAATATCAGTGAGAGGTTCCCGGGAGTGTGTCAATATCGGTGAGAGGTTCCCGGGAGTGTGTCAATATCAGTGAGAGGTTCCCGAGAGTGTGTCAATATCGGTGAGAGGTTCCCGGGAGTATTTCAATATTTGTGAGAGTTTCCCGGGAGTGTGCCAATATCAGTGAGAGGTTCCCGGGAGTGTGTCAATATCGGTGAGAGGTTCCCGGGAGTGTATCAATATCGGTGAGAGGTTCCCTGGAATGTGTCAATATTGGTGAGAGGTTCCCGGGAATGTGTCTATATTGGTGAGAGGTTCCTGGGAGTGTGTCAATATCGGTGAGAGGTTCCTGTGAGTGTGTCATTATCAGTGAGAGGTTCCCGGGAGTGTGTCAATATCGGTGAGATGTTCCTGGGAGTGTGTCAATATCGGTGAGATTTCCCGGGAGTGTGTCAATATCGGTGAGAGGTTCCCGCGAGTGTGTCAATATCGGTGAGAGGTTCCCGGGAGTGTGTCAATATCGGTGAGAGGTTCTCGGGAATGTGTCAATACTGGTGAGAGGTTCCCGGGAGTGTGTCAATATTGGCGAGAGGTTCCCAGGAGTGTGTCAATAAAGAGGTTCCAGGGAGTGTGTCAATATCAGTGAGAGGTTCGCAGGCGTGTGTCAATATCGGTGAGAGGTTCCTGCAAGTGTGTCAATATCAGTGAGAGGTTCCCGGGAGTATGTCAATATGTGTGAGAGGTTCCCGGGAGTGTGTCAATATCTGTAAGAGGTTCCCAGAAGTGTGTCAATATCGGTGACAGGTTTCCGGATGTGTGTCAATATCAGTGAGAGGTTCCCGGGAGTGTGTCAATATTGGTGAGATGTTCCCGGGAGTGTATCAATATCAGTGAGAGGTTCCCGGTAGTGTGTCTATATTGGTGAGAGGTTTCCGGGAGTGTGTTAATATCGGTGAGAGGTTCCCAGGAGTTTGTCAATATCAGTGAGATTTTCCTGGGATTGTGTCAATATTGGTGAGAGTTTCCCGGGAGTGTGTCAATATCGGTGAGAGTTTCCCGGGAGTGTGTCAATATTGGTGAGAGGTTCCCGGGAGAGTGTCAATATTGGTGAGAGGTTCCCGGGAATGTGTCAATATCAGTGACAGGTTCCCGGGAATGTGTCAATATCGGTGAGAGGTTCCCGGGAGTGTGTCAATATTGGTGAGAGGTTCATAGGAGTGTGTCAATATCGGTGAGAGGTTCCCGGGAATGTGTCAATATCGGTGAGAGGTTCCCGGGAGTGAGTCAATATCGGTGAGAGGTTCCCGGGAGTGTGTCAATATCGGTGAGAGGTTCGCGGGCGTGTGTCAATATCGGTGAGAGGTTCCTGCAAGTGTGTCAATATCAGTGAGAGGTTCCCGGGAGTGTGTCAATATGTGTGAGAGGTTCCCGGGAGTGTGTCAATATCTGTAAGAGGTTCCCAGGAGTGTGTCAATATCGGTGACAGGTTTCCGGGAGTGTGTCAATATCAGTGAGAGGTTCCCGGGAGTGTGTCAATATTGGTGAGATGTTCCCGGGAGTGTATCAATATCAGTGAGAGGTTCCCGGGAGTGTGTCTATATTGGTTAGAGGTTTGCGGGAGTGTGTCAATATCAGTGAGAGGGTCCCAGGAGTGTGTGAATATTGGTGAGAGGTTCCCGGAATTGTGTCAATATCAGTGAGAGGTTCCCAGGAGTGTGTCTATATTGGTGAGAGGTTTCCGGGACTGTGTTAATATCAGTGAGAGGTTCCCAGGAGTGTGTCAATATTGGTGAGAGGTTCCCGGGAGTGTGTCAATATCAGTGAGAGGTTCCCGAAAGTGTGTCAATATCGGTGAGAGGTTCCCGGGAGTATTTCAATATTTGTGAGAGTTTCCCGGGAGTGTGCCAATATCAGTGAGAGGTTCCCGGGAGTGTGTCAATATCGGTGAGAGGTTCCCGGGAGTGTATCAATATCGGTGAGAGGTTCCCTGGAATGTGTCAATATTGGTGAGAGGTTCCCGGGAATGTGTCTATATTGGTGAGAGGTTCCTGGGAGTGTGTCAATATCGGTGAGAGGTTCCTGGGAGTTTGTCATTATCAGCGAGAGGTTCCCGGGAGTGTGTCAATATCGGTGAGAGGTTCCTGGGAGTGTGTCAATATCGGTGAGAGTTTCCCGGGAGTGTGTCAATATCGGTGAGAGGTTCCCGCGAGTGTGTCAATATCGGTGAGAGGTTCCCGGGAGTGTGTCAATATCGGTGAGAGGTTCTCGGGAATGTGTCAATACTGGTGAGAGGTTCCCGGGAGTGTGTCAATATTGGCGAGAGGTTCCCGGGAGTGTGTCAATAAAGAGGTTCCAGGGAGTGTGTCAATATCAGTGAGAGGTTCCCGGACGTGTGTCAATATCAGTGAGAGGTTCCCTGGAATGTGTCTGTTTTGGCGAGAGGTTCCCGGGAGTGTGTCAATATCGGTGAGAGGTTCGCGGGCGTGTGTCAATATCGGTGAGAGGTTCCTGCAAGTGTGTCAATATCAGTGAGAGGTTCCCGGGAGTATGTCAATATGTGTGAGAGGTTCCCGGGAGTGTGTCAATATCTGTAAGAGGTTCCCAGGAGTGTGTCAATATCGGTGACAGGTTTCCGGGTGTGTGTCAATATCAGTGAGAGGTTCCCGGGAGTGGGTCAATATTGGTGAGATGTTCCCGGGAGTGTATCAATATCAGTGAGAGGTTCCCGGGAGTGTGTCTATATTGGTGAGAGGTTTCCGGGAGTGTCTTAATATCGGTGAGAGGTTCCCAGGAGTTTGTCAATATCAGTGAGATTTTCCTGGGATTGTGTCAATATTGGTGAGAGTTTCCCGGGAGTGTGTCAATATCGGTGAGAGTTTCCCGGGAGTGTGTCAATATTGGTGAGAGGTTCCCGGGAGAGTGTCAATATTGGTGAGAGGTTCCCGGGCGTGTGTCAATATCGGTGAGAGGCTCCCGGGAGTCAATATCGGTGAGAGGTTCCTGGGAGTGTGTCAATGTCTGTGAGAGGTTCGCGGGAGTGTGTCAATATCAGTGAGAGGTTCCTGCAAGTGTGCCAATATCAGTGAGAGGTTCCCGGGAGTGTGTCAATATGTGAGAGAGGTTCCCGGGAGTGTGTCAATATTTGTAAGAGGTTCCCAGGTGTGTGTCAATATCGGTCACAGGTTTCTGGGAGTGTGTCAATATCAGTGAGAGGTTCCCGGGAGTGTCTCAATATTGGTGAGATGTTCCCGGGAGTGTGGCAATATCAGTGAGAGGTTCCCGGGAGTGTGCCTATATTGGTGAGCGGTTTCCGGGAGTGTGTTAATGTCGGTGAGAGGTTCCCAGGAGTGTGTCAATATCAGAGAGAGTTTCCCGGGATTGTGTCAATATTGGTGAGAGTTTCCAGGGAGTGTGTCAATATCGGTGAGAGTTTCCCGGGAGTCTGTCAATATTGGTGAGAGGTTCCCGGGAGTGTGTCAATATCAGTGAGAGGTTCCCGGGAGTGTGTCAATATTGGTGAGAGGTTCCTGGGAGTGTGTCAATATCAGTGAGAGGTTCCTGAGAGTGTGTCAATATCGGTGAGAGGTTCCCGGGAGCATGTCAATATTTGTGAGAGTTTCCCGGGAGTGTGTCAATATCAGTGAGAGGTTCCCGGGAGTGTGTCAATATCGGTGAGAGGTTCCCGGGAGTGTATCAATATCGGTGAGAGGTTCCCTGGAATGTCTCAATATTGGTGAGAGGTTCCCGGGAATGTGTCTATATTGGTGAGAGGTTCCTGGGAGTATGTCAATATCGGTGAGAGGTTCCCGGGAGTGTGTCAATATCGGTGAGAGGTTCCCTGGAATGTGTCAATATTGGTGAGAGTTTCCCGGGAGTGTGTCAATATCGGTGAGAGGTTCTCGGGAATGTGTCAATATTGGTGAGAGTTTCCCGGGTGTGTGTCAATATCAGTGAGAGGTTCCCGGATGTGTGTCAATATCAGTGAGAGGTTCCCTGGAATGTGTCTATATTGGCGAGAGGTTCCCGGGAGTGTGTCAATATTGGTGTGAGGTTTCTGGGAATGTGTCAATATCGGTGAGAGGTTCCCGGGAGTGTCTCAATATCAGTGAGAGGTTCCCAGGAGTGTGTTAATATCGGTGAGACATTCCTGGTAGTGTGTCAATGTTGGTGACAGTTTCATGGGAGTGTGTCAATATTGGTGAGAAGTTCCCGGGAGTGTGTCAATATCGGTGAGAGTTTCCCGGGAGTGTCTCAATATCGGTGAGAGGTTCCCGGGAGTGTATCAATATCGGTGAGAGGTTCCCGGGAGTGTGTCAATATCAGTGAGAGATTCCCGCGAGTGTGTCAATATCAGTGAGAGTTTCCCGGGAGTGTGTCAATATCTGTAAGAGTTTCCTGGGAGTGTGTCAATATTGGTGACAGGTTCCCGGGACTGTGTCAATATCGGTGAGAGTTTCCCGGGAGTGTCTCAATATCGGTGAGAGGTTCCCGGGAGTGTGTCAATATCAGTGAGAGATTCCCGCGAGTGTGTCAATATCAGTGAGAGTTTCCCGGGAGTGTGTCAATATTGGTGAGAGGTTCCCGGGAGTGTGCCAATATCAGTGAGAGGTTCCCGCAAGTGTGTCAATATCGGTGAGAAGTTCCCGGGAGTGTGTCAATATCGGTGAGAGGTTCTCGGGAATGTGTCAATATTGGTGAGAGCTTCCCGGGAGTGTGTCAATATTGGTGAGAGGTTCCCGGGAGAGTGTCAATATTGGTGAGAGGTTCCCGGACGTGTGTCAATATCGGTGAGAGGTTCCCGGGAGTCAATATCGGTGAGAGGTTCCTGGGAGTGTGTCAATATCTGTGAGAGATACGCGGGAGTGTGTCAATATCAGTGACAGGTTCCTGCAAGTGTGCCAATATCAGTGAGAGGTTCCCGGGAGTGTGTCAATATGTGAGAGAGGTTCCCGGGAGTGTGTCAATATTTGTAAGAGGTTCCCAGGTGTGTGTCAATATCGGTCACAGGTTTCTGGGAGTGTGTCAATATCAGTGAGAGGTTCCCGGGAGTGTCTCAATATTGGTGAGATGTTCCCGGGAGTGTGGCAATATCAGTGAGAGGTTCCCAGGAGTGTGGCAATATCAGAGAGAGTTTCCCGGGATTGTGTCAATATTGGTGAGAGTTTCCAGGGAGTGTGTCAATATCGGTGAGAGTTTCCCGGGAGTCTGTCAATATTGGTGAGAGGTTCCCGGGAGTGTGTCAATATCAGTGAGAGGTTCCCGGGAGTGTGTCAATATTGGTGAGAGGTTCCCGGGAGTGTGTCAATATCAGTGAGAGGGTCCTGAGAGTGTGTCAATATCGGTGAGAGGTTCCCGGGAGTATGTCAATATTTGTGAGAGTTTCCCGGGAGTGTGTCAATATCAGTGAGATGTTCCCGGGAGTGTGTCAATATCGGTGAGAGGTTCCCGGGAGTGTATCAATATCGGTGAGAGGTTCCCGGGCGTGTGTCAATATTGGTGAGAGGTTCCCGGGAATGTGTCTATATTGGTGAGAGGTTCCTGGGAGTATGTCAATATCGGTGAGAGGTTCCCGGGAGTGTGTCAATATCGGTGAGAGGTTCCCTGGAATGTGTCAATATTGGTGAGAGTTTCCCGGGAGTGTGTCAATATCGGTGAGAGGTTCTCGGGAATGTGTCAATATTGGTGAGAGTTTCCCGGGTGTGTGTCAATATCAGTGAGAGGTTCCCGGATGTGTGTCAATATCAGTGAGAGGTTCCCTGGAATGTGTCTATATTGGCGAGAGGTTCCCGGGAGTGTGTCAATATTGGTGTGAGGTTTCTGGGAATGTGTCAATATCGGTGAGAGGTTCCCGGGAGTGTCTCAATATCAGTGAGAGGTTCCCAGGAGTGTGTTAATATCGGTGAGACATTCCTGGTAGTGTGTCAATGTTGGTGACAGTTTCATGGGAGTGTGTCAATATTGGTGAGAAGTTCCCGGGAGTGTGTCAATATCGGTGAGAGTTTCCCGGGAGTGTCTCAATATCGGTGAGAGGTTCCCGGGAGTGTATCAATATCGGTGAGAGGTTCCCGGGAGTGTGTCAATATCAGTGAGAGATTCCCGCGAGTGTGTCAATATCAGTGAGAGTTTCCCGGGAGTGTGTCAATATCTGTAAGAGTTTCCTGGGAGTGTGTCAATATTGGTGACAGGTTCCCGGGACTGTGTCAATATCGGTGAGAGTTTCCCGGGAGTGTCTCAATATCGGTGAGAGGTTCCCGGGAGTGTGTCAATATCAGTGAGAGATTCCCGCGAGTGTGTCAATATCAGTGAGAGTTTCCCGGGAGTGTGTCAATATTGGTGAGAGGTTCCCGGGAGTGTGCCAATATCAGTGAGAGGTTCCCGCAAGTGTGTCAATATCGGTGAGAAGTTCCCGGGAGTGTGTCAATATCGGTGAGAGGTTCTCGGGAATGTGTCAATATTGGTGAGAGCTTCCCGGGAGTGTGTCAATATTGGTGAGAGGTTCCCGGGAGAGTGTCAATATTGGTGAGAGGTTCCCGGACGTGTGTCAATATCGGTGAGAGGTTCCCGGGAGTCAATATCGGTGAGAGGTTCCTGGGAGTGTGTCAATATCTGTGAGAGATACGCGGGAGTGTGTCAATATCAGTGACAGGTTCCTGCAAGTGTGCCAATATCAGTGAGAGGTTCCCGGGAGTGTGTCAATATGTGAGAGAGGTTCCCGGGAGTGTGTCAATATTTGTAAGAGGTTCCCAGGTGTGTGTCAATATCGGTCACAGGTTTCTGGGAGTGTGTCAATATCAGTGAGAGGTTCCCGGGAGTGTCTCAATATTGGTGAGATGTTCCCGGGAGTGTGGCAATATCAGTGAGAGGTTCCCAGGAGTGTGGCAATATCAGAGAGAGTTTCCCGGGATTGTGTCAATATTGGTGAGAGTTTCCAGGGAGTGTGTCAATATCGGTGAGAGTTTCCCGGGAGTCTGTCAATATTGGTGAGAGGTTCCCGGGAGTGTGTCAATATCAGTGAGAGGTTCCCGGGAGTGTGTCAATATTGGTGAGAGGTTCCCGGGAGTGTGTCAATATCAGTGAGAGGGTCCTGAGAGTGTGTCAATATCGGTGAGAGGTTCCCGGGAGTATGTCAATATTTGTGAGAGTTTCCCGGGAGTGTGTCAATATCAGTGAGAGGTTCCCGGGAGTGTGTCAATATCGGTGAGAGGTTCCCGGGAGTGTATCAATATCGGTGAGAGGTTCCCTGGAATGTGTCAATATTGGTGAGAGGTTCCCGGGAATGTGTCTATATTGGTGAGAGGTTCCTGGGAGTATGTCAATATCGGTGAGAGGTTCCCGGGAGTGTGTCAATATCGGTGAGAGGTTCCCTGGAATGTGTCAATATTGGTGAGAGTTTCCCGGGAGTGTGTCAATATCGGTGAGAGGTTCTCGGGAATGTGTCAATATTGGTGAGAGTTTCCCGGGTGTGTGTCAATATCAGTGAGAGGTTCCCGGACGTGTGTCAATATCAGTGAGAGGTTCCCTGGAATGTGCCTATATTGGCGAGAGGTTCCCGGGAGTGTGTCAATATTGGTGTGAGGTTTCTGGGAATGTGTCAATATCGGTGAGAGGTTCCCGGGAGTGTCTCAATATCAGTGAGAGGTTCCCAGGAGTGTGTTAATATCGGTGAGACATTCCTGGTAGTGTGTCAATGTTGGTGACAGTTTCATGGGAGTGTGTCAATATTGGTGAGAAGTTCCCGGGAGTGTCTCAATATCGGTGAGAGGTTCCCGGGAGTGTATCAATATCGGTGAGAGGTTCCCGTGAGTTTGTCAATATCAGTGAGAGATTCCCGCGAGTGTGTCAATATCAGTGAGAGTTTCTCGGGAGTGTGTCAATATCTGTAAGGGGTTCCTGGGAGTGTGTCAATATCGGTGAGAGTTTCCCGGGAGTGTCTCAATATTGGTGAGAGGTTCCCGGGAGTGTGTCAATATCAGTGAGAGTTTTCCGGGAGTATGTCAATATCAGCGAGAGGTTCCCGGGAGTGTGTCAATATCAGTGAGAGGTTCCCGGGAGTGTGTCAATTTTGGTGAGAGGTTCCCGGGAGTGTGTCAATATCAGTGAGTGGTTCCCGGGTGTGTGCCAATATCGGTGAGAGGTTCCCGGGAGTCTATCAATATCGGTGAGAGTTTCCCTGGAGTGTGTCAATATCGGTGAGAGGTTCCCGGGAATGTGACAATATTGGTGAGAGGTTCCCGGGAGTGTGCCAATATTGGCGAGAGGTTCCTGGGAGTGCGTCAATATCGGTGAGAGGATCCAGGGAGTGTGTCAATATCGGTGAGAGTTTCCCGGGAGTGTGTCAATATTGGTGAGAGGTTCCCGGGAGTGTGCCAATATCAGTGAGAGGTTCCCGCAAGTGTGTCAATATCGGTGAGAAGTTCCCGGGAGTGTGTCAATATCGGTGAGAGGTTCTCGGGAATGTGTCAATATTGGTGAGAGCTTCCCGGGAGTGTGTCAATATTGGTGAGAGTTTCCCGGGAGAGTGTCAATATTGGTGAGAGGTTCCCGGGCGTGTGTCAATATCGGTGAGAGGTTCCCGGGAGTCAATATCGGTGAGAGGTTCCTGGGAGTGTGTCAATATCTGTGAGAGGTTCGCGGGAGTGTGTCAATATCAGTGAGAGGTTCCTGCAAGAGTGCCAATATCCGTGAGAGGTTCCCGGGAGTGTGTCAATATGTGAGAGAGGTTCCCAGGAGCGTGTCAATATTTGTAACAGGTTCCCAGGTGTGTGTCAATATCGGTCACAGGTTTCTGGGAGTGTGTCAATGTCAGTGAGAGGTTCCCGGGAGTGTGTCTATATTGGTGAGCGGTTTCCGGGAGTGTGTTAATATCGGTGAGAGTTTCCAGGGAGTGTGTCAATATCGGTGAGAGTTTCCCGGGAGTCTGTCAATATTGGTGAGAGGTTCCCGGGAGTGTGTCAATATCAGTGAGAGGTTCCCGGGAGTGTGTCAATATTGGTGAGAGGTTCCCGGGAGTGTGTCAATATCAGTGAGAGGTTCCTGAGAGTGTGTCAATATCGGTGAGAGGTTCCCGGGAGTATGTCAATATTTGTGAGAGTTTCCCGGGAGTGTGTCAATATCAGTGAGAGGTTCCCGGGAGTGTGTCAATATCGGTGAGAGGTTCCCTGGAATGTGTCAATATTGGTGAGAGGTTCCCGGGAATGTGGCTATATTGGTGAGAGGTTCCTGGGAGTATGTCAATATCGGTGAGAGGTTCCCTGGAATGTGTAAATATTCGTGAGAGTTTTCCTGGAATGTGTCAATATTGGTGAGAGTTTCCCAGGAGTGTGTCAATATTGGTGAGAGGTTCCCGCGAGTGTGTCAATACCGGTGAGAGGTTCCCGGGAGTGTGTCAATATCGGTGAGAGGTTCTCGGGAATGTGTCAATATTGGTGAGAGTTTCCCGGGTGAGTGTCAATATCAGTGAGAGGTTCCCGGACGTGTGTCAATATCAATGAGAGGTTCGCTGGAATGTGTCTATATTGGCGAGAGGTTCCCGGGAGTGTGTCAATATTGGTGTGAGTTTTCTGGGAATGTGTCAACATCGGAGAGAGGTTCCCGGGAGTGTCTCAATATCAGTGAGAGGTTCCCAGGAGTGTGTTAATATCGGTGAGACATTCCTGGTAGTGTGTCAATGTTGGTGACAGTTTCATGGGAGTGTGTCAATATTGGTGAGAAGTTCCCGGGAGTGTGTCAATATCGGTGAGAGTTTCCCGGGAGTGTCTCAATATCGGTGAGAGGTTCCCGGGAGTGCATCAATATCGGTGAGAGGTTCCCGGGAGTGTGTCAATATCAGTGAGAGGTTCCCGCGAGTGTGTCAATATCAGTGAGAGTTTCCCGGGAGTGTGTCAATATCTGTAAGAGGGTCCTGAGAGTGTGTCAATATCGGTGAGAGGTTCCCGGGAGTATGTCAATATTTGTGAGAGTTTCCCGGGAGTGTGTCAATATCAGTGAGAGGTTCCCGGGAGTGTGTCAATATCGGTGAGAGGTTCCCGGGAGTGTATCAATATCGGTGAGAGGTTCCCTGGAATGTGTCAATATTGGTGAGAGGTTCCCGGGAATGTGTCTATATTGGTGAGAGGTTCCTGGGAGTATGTCAATATCGGTGAGAGGTTCCCGGGAGTGTGTCAATATCGGTGAGAGGTTCCCTGGAATGTGTCAATATTGGTGAGAGTTTCCCGGGAGTGTGTCAATATCGGTGAGAGGTTCTCGGGAATGTGTCAATATTGGTGAGAGTTTCCCGGGTGTGTGTCAATATCAGTGAGAGGTTCCCGGACGTGTGTCAATATCAGTGAGAGGTTCCCTGGAATGTGCCTATATTGGCGAGAGGTTCCCGGGAGTGTGTCAATATTGGTGTGAGGTTTCTGGGAATGTGTCAATATCGGTGAGAGGTTCCCGGGAGTGTCTCAATATCAGTGAGAGGTTCCCAGGAGTGTGTTAATATCGGTGAGACATTCCTGGTAGTGTGTCAATGTTGGTGACAGTTTCATGGGAGTGTGTCAATATTGGTGAGAAGTTCCCGGGAGTGTCTCAATATCGGTGAGAGGTTCCCGGGAGTGTATCAATATCGGTGAGAGGTTCCCGTGAGTGTGTCAATATCAGTGAGAGATTCCCGCGAGTGTGTCAATATCAGTGAGAGTTTCTCGGGAGTGTGTCAATATCTGTAAGGGGTTCCTGGGAGTGTGTCAATATCGGTGAGAGTTTCCCGGGAGTGTCTCAATATTGGTGAGAGGTTCCCGGGAGTGTGTCAATATCAGTGAGAGTTTTCCGGGAGTATGTCAATATCAGCGAGAGGTTCCCGGGAGTGTGTCAATATCAGTGAGAGGTTCCCGGGAGTGTGTCAATTTTGGTGAGAGGTTCCCGGGAGTGTGTCAATATCAGTGAGTGGTTCCCGGGTGTGTGCCAATATCGGTGAGAGGTTCCCGGGAGTCTATCAATATCGGTGAGAGTTTCCCCGGAGTGTGTCAATATCGGTGAGAGGTTCCCGGGAATGTGACAATATTGGTGAGAGGTTCCCGGGAGTGTGCCAATATTGGCGAGAGGTTCCTGGGAGTGCGTCAATATCGGTGAGAGGATCCAGGGAGTGTGTCAATATCGGTGAGAGTTTCCCGGGAGTGTGTCAATATTGGTGAGAGGTTCCCGGGAGTGTGCCAATATCAGTGAGAGGTTCCCGCAAGTGTGTCAATATCGGTGAGAAGTTCCCGGGAGTGTGTCAATATCGGTGAGAGGTTCTCGGGAATGTGTCAATATTGGTGAGAGCTTCCCGGGAGTGTGTCAATATTGGTGAGAGTTTCCCGGGAGAGTGTCAATATTGGTGAGAGGTTCCCGGGCGTGTGTCAATATCGGTGAGAGGTTCCCGGGAGTCAATATCGGTGAGAGGTTCCTGGGAGTGTGTCAATATCTGTGAGAGGTTCGCGGGAGTGTGTCAATATCAGTGAGAGGTTCCTGCAAGAGTGCCAATATCCGTGAGAGGTTCCCGGGAGTGTGTCAATATGTGAGAGAGGTTCCCGGGAGCGTGTCAATATTTGTAACAGGTTCCCAGGTGTGTGTCAATATCGGTCACAGGTTTCTGGGAGTGTGTCAATGTCAGTGAGAGGTTCCCGGGAGTGTGTCTATATTGGTGAGCGGTTTCCGGGAGTGTGTTAATATCGGTGAGAGGTTCCCAGGAGTGTGTCAATATCAGAGAGAGTTTCCTGGGATTGTGTCAATATTGGTGAGAGTTTCCAGGGAGTGTGTCAATATCGGTGAGAGTTTCCCGGGAGTCTGTCAATATTGGTGAGAGGTTCCCGGGAGTGTGTCAATATCAGTGAGAGGTTCCCGGGAGTGTGTCAATATTGGTGAGAGGTTCCCGGGAGTGTGTCAATATCAGTGAGAGGTTCCTGAGAGTGTGTCAATATCGGTGAGAGGTTCCCGGGAGTATGTCAATATTTGTGAGAGTTTCCCGGGAGTGTGTCAATATCAGTGAGAGGTTCCCGGGAGTGTGTCAATATCGGTGAGAGGTTCCCTGGAATGTGTCAATATTGGTGAGAGGTTCCCGGGAATGTGGCTATATTGGTGAGAGGTTCCTGGGAGTATGTCAATATCGGTGAGAGGTTCCCTGGAATGTGTAAATATTCGTGAGAGTTTTCCTGGAATGTGTCAATATTGGTGAGAGTTTCCCAGGAGTGTGTCAATATTGGTGAGAGGTTCCCGCGAGTGTGTCAATACCGGTGAGAGGTTCCCGGGAGTGTGTCAATATCGGTGAGAGGTTCTCGGGAATGTGTCAATATTGGTGAGAGTTTCCCGGGTGTGTGTCAATATCAGTGAGAGGTTCCCGGACGTGTGTCAATATCAATGAGAGGTTCGCTGGAATGTGTCTATATTGGCGAGAGGTTCCCGGGAGTGTGTCAATATTGGTGTGAGTTTTCTGGGAATGTGTCAATATCGGAGAGAGGTTCCCGGGAGTGTCTCAATATCAGTGAGATGTTCCCAGGAGTGTGTTAATATCGGTGAGACATTCCTGGTAGTGTGTCAATGTTGGTGACAGTTTCATGGGAGTGTGTCAATATTGGTGAGAAGTTCCCGGGAGTGTGTCAATATCGGTGAGAGTTTCCCGGGAGTGTCTCAATATCGGTGAGAGGTTCCCGGGAGTGCATCAATATCGGTGAGAGGTTCCCGGGAGTGTGTCAATATCAGTGAGAGGTTCCCGCGAGTGTGTCAATATCAGTGAGAGTTTCCCGGGAGTGTGTCAATATCTGTAAGAGTTTCCTGGGAGTGTGTCAATATTGGTGACAGGTTCCCGGGACTGTGTCAATATCGGTGAGAGTTTCCCGGGAGTGTCTCAATATTGGTGAGAGGTTCCCGGGAGTGTGTCAATATGTGTGAGAGGTTCCCGGGAGTGTGTCAATATCTGTACGAGGTTCCCAGGAGTGTGTCAATATCGGTGACAGGTTCCCGGGAGTATGTCAATATGTGTGAGAGGTTCCCGGGAGTGTGTCAATATCTGTACGAGGTTCCCAGGAGTGTGTCAATATCGGTGACAGGTTTCCGTGTGTGTGTCAATATCAGTGAGAGGTTCCCGGGAGTGTGTCAATATTGGTGAGATGTTCCCGGGAGTGTATCAATATCAGTGAGAGGTTCCCGGGAGTGTGTCTATATTGGTGAGAGGTTTCCGGGAGTGTGTTAAGATCGGTGAGAGGTTCCCAGGAGTGTGTCAATATCAGTGAGATTTTCCTGGGATTGTGTCAATATTGGTGAGAGTTTCCCGGGAGTGTGTCAATATCGGTGAGAGTTTCCCGGGAGTGTGTCAATATTGGTGAGAGGTTCCCGGGCGTGTGTCAATATCGGTGAGAGGCTCCCGGGAGTCAATATCGGTGAGAGGTTCCTGGGAGTGTGCCAATATCAGTGAGAGGTTCCCGGGAGTGTGTCAATATGTGAGAGAGGTTCCCGGGAGTGTGTCAATATTTGTAAGAGGTTCCCAGGTGTGTGTCAATATCGGTCACAGGTTTCTGGGAGTGTGTCAATATCAGTGAGAGGTTCCCGGGAGTGTCTCAATACTGGTGAGATGTTCCCGGGAGTGTGGCAATATCAGTGAGAGGTTCCCGGCAGTGTGCCTATATTGGTGAGCGGTTTCCGGGAGTGTGTTAATATCGGTGAGAGGTTCCCAGGAGTGTGTCAATATCAGAGAGAGTTTCCCGGGATTGTGTCAATATTGGTGAGAGTTTCCAGGGAGTGTGTCAATATCGGTGAGAGTTTCCCGGGAGTCTGTCAATATTGGTGAGAGGTTCCCGGGAGTGTGTTAATATCGGTGAGAGGTTCCCGGGAGCATGTCAATATTTGTGAGAGTTTCCCGGGAGTGTGTCAATATCAGTGAGAGGTTCCCGGGAGTGTGTCAATATCGGTGAGAGGTTCCCGGGAGTGTATCAATATCGGTGAGAGGTTCCCTGGAATGTGTCAATGTTGGTGAGAGGTTCCCGGGAATGTGTCTATATTGGTGAGAGGTTCCCGGGAGTGTGTCAATATCGGTGAGAGGTTCCCTGGAATGTGTCAATATTGGTGAGAGTTTCCCGGGAGTGTGTCAATATCGGTGAGAGGTTCTCGGGAATGTGTCAATATTGGTGAGAGTTTCCCGGGTGTGTGTCAATATCAGTGAGAGGTTCCCGGACATGTGTCAATATCAGTGAGAGGTTCCCTGGAATGTGTCTATATTGGCGGGAGGTTCCCGGGAGTGTGTCAATATTGGTGTGAGGTTTCTGGGAATGTGTCAATATCGGTGAGAGGTTCCCGGGAGTGTCTCAATATCAGTAAGAGGTTCCCAGGAGTGTGTTAATATCGGTGAGACATTCCTGGTAGTGTGTCAATGTTGGTGACAGTTTCATGGGAGTGTGTCAATATTGGTGAGAAGTTCCCGGGAGTGTGTCAATATCGGTGAGAGTTTCCCGGGAGTGTCTCAATATCGGTGAGAGGTTCCCGGGAGTGCATCAATATCGGTGAGAGGTTCCCGGGAGTGTGTCAATATCAGTGAGAGGTTCCCGCGAGTGTGTCAATATCAGTGAGAGTTTCCCGGGAGTGTGTCAATATCTGTAAGAGTTTCCTGGGAGTGTGTCAATATTGGTGACAGGTTCCCGGGACTGTGTCAATATCGGTGAGAGTTTCCCGGGAGTGTCTCAATATTGGTGAGAGGTTCCCGGGAGTGTGTCAATATGTGTGAGAGGTTCCCGGGAGTGTGTCAATATCTGTACGAGGTTCCCAGGAGTGTGTCAATATCGGTGACAGGATCCCGGGAGTATGTCAATATGTGTGAGAGGTTCCCGGGAGTGTGTCAATATCTGTACGAGGTTCCCAGGAGTGTGTCAATATCGGTGACAGGTTTCCGGGTGTGTGTCAATATCAGTGAGAGGTTCCCGGGAGTGTGTCAATATTGGTGAGATGTTCCCGGGAGTGTATCAATATCAGTGAGAGGTTCCCGGGAGTGTGTCTATATTGGTGAGAGGTTTCCGGGAGTGTGTTAAGATCGGTGAGAGGTTCCCAGGAGTGTGTCAATATCAGTGAGATTTTCCTGGGATTGTGTCAATATTGGTGAGAGTTTCCCGGGAGTGTGTCAATATCGGTGAGAGTTTCCCGGGAGTGTGTCAATATTGGTGAGAGGTTCCCGGGCGTGTGTCAATATCGGTGAGAGGCTCCCGGGAGTCAATATCGGTGAGAGGTTCCTGGGAGTGTGCCAATATCAGTGAGAGGTTCCCGGGAGTGTCTCAATATGTGAGAGAGGTTCCCGGGAGTGTGTCAATATTTGTAAGAGGTTCCCAGGTGTGTGTCAATATCGGTCACAGGTTTCTGGGAGTGTGTCAATATCAGTGAGAGGTTCCCGGGAGTGTCTCAATACTGGTGAGATGTTCCCGGGAGTGTGGCAATATCAGTGAGAGGTTCCCGGCAGTGTGCCTATATTGGTGAGCGGTTTCCGGGAGTGTGTTAATATCGGTGAGAGGTTCCCAGGAGTGTGTCAATATCAGAGAGAGTTTCCCGGGATTGTGTCAATATTGGTGAGAGTTTCCAGGGAGTGTGTCAATATCGGTGAGAGTTTCCCGGGAGTCTGTCAATATTGGTGAGAGGTTCCCGGGAGTGTGTTAATATCGGTGAGAGGTTCCCGGGAGCATGTCAATATTTGTGAGAGTTTCCCGGGAGTGTGTCAATATCAGTGAGAGGTTCCCGGGAGTGTGTCAATATCGGTGAGAGGTTCCCGGGAGTGTATCAATATCGGTGAGAGGTTCCCTGGAATGTGTCAATGTTGGTGAGAGGTTCCCGGGAATGTGTCTATATTGGTGAGAGGTTCCCGGGAGTGTGTCAATATCGGTGAGAGGTTCCCTGGAATGTGTCAATATTGGTGAGAGTTTCCCGGGAGTGTGTCAATATCGGTGAGAGGTTCTCGGGAATGTGTCAATATTGGTGAGAGTTTCCCGGGTGTGTGTCAATATCAGTGAGAGGTTCCCGGACGTGTGTCAATATCAGTGAGAGGTTCCCTGGAATGTGCCTATATTGGCGAGAGGTTCCCGGGAGTGTGTCAATATTGGTGTGAGGTTTCTGGGAATGTGTCAATATCGGTGAGAGGTTCCCGGGAGTGTCTCAATATCAGTAAGAGGTTCCCAGGAGTGTGTTAATATCGGTGAGACATTCCTGGTAGTGTGTCAATGTTGGTGGCAGTTTCATGGGAGTGTGTCAATATTGGTGAGAAGTTCCCGGGAGTGTGTCAATATCGGTGAGAGTTTCCCGGGAGTGTCTCAATGTCGGTGAGAGGTTCCCGGGAGTGTATCAATATCGGGGAGAGGTTCCCGCGAGTGTGTCAATATCAGTGAGAGTTTCCCGGGAGTGTGTCAATATCAGTGAAAGATTCCCGCGAGTGTGTCAATATCAGTGAGAGTTTCCCGGGAGTGTGTCAATATTGGTGAGAGGTTCCCGGGAGTGTGCCAATATCAGTGAGAGGTTCCCGCAAGTGTGTCAATATCGGTGAGAAGTTCCCGGGAGTGTGTCAATATCGGTGAGAGGTTCTCGGGAATGTGTCAATATTGGTGAGAGCTTCCCGGGAGTGTGTCAATATTGGTGAGAGGTTCCCGGGAGAGTGTCAATATTGGTGAGAGGTTCCCGGGCGTGTGTCAATATCGGTGAGAGGTTCCCGGGAGTCAATATCGGTGAGAGGTTCCTGGGAGTGTGTCAATATCTGTGAGAGATTCGCGGGAGTGTGTCAATATCAGTGACAGGTTCCTGCAAGTGTGCCAATATCAGTGAGAGGTTCCCGGGAGTGTGTCAATATGTGAGAGAGGTTCCCGGGAGTGTGTCAATATTTGTAAGAGGTTCCCAGGTGTGTGTCAATATCGGTCACAGGTTTGTGGGAGTGTGTCAATATCAGTGAGAGGTTCCCGGGAGTGTCTCAATACTGGTGAGATGTTCCCGGGAGTGTGGCAATATCAGTGAGAGGTTCCCGGCAGTGTGCCTATATTGGTGAGCGGTTTCCGGGAGTGTGTTAATATCGGTGAGAGGTTCCCAGGAGTGTGTCAATATCAGAGAGAGTTTCCCGGGATTGTGTCAATATTGGTGAGAGTTTCCAGGGAGTGTGTCAATATCGGTGAGAGATTCCCGGGAGTCTGTCAATATTGGTGAGAGGTTCCCGGGAGTGTGTTAATATCGGTGAGAGGTTCCCGGGAGCATGTCAATATTTGTGAGAGTTTCCCGGGAGTGTGTCAATATCAGTGAGAGGTTCCCGGGAGTGTGTCAATATCGGTGAGAGGTTCCCGGGAGTGTATCAATATTGGTGAGATGTTCCCGGGAGTGTGGCAATATCAGTGAGAGGTTCCCAGGAGTGTGGCAATATCAGAGAGAGTTTCCCGGGATTGTGTCAATATTGGTGAGAGTTTCCAGGGAGTGTGTCAATATCGGTGAGAGTTTCCCGGGCGTCTGTCAATATTGGTGAGAGGTTCCCGGGAGTGTGTCAATATCAGTGAGAGGTTCCCGGGAGTGTGTCAATATTGGTGAGAGGTTCCCAGGAGTGTGTCAATATCAGTGAGAGGTTCCTGAGAGTGTGTCAATATCGGTGAGAGGTTCCCGGGAGTATGTCAATATTTGTGAGAGTTTCCCGGGAGTGTGTCAATATCAGTGAGAGGTTCCCGGGAGTGTGTCAATATCGGTGAGAGGTTCCCGGGAGTGTATCAATATCGGTGAGAGTTTCCCGGGAGTGTCTCAATATCGGTGAGAGGTTCCCGGGAGTGCATCAATATCGGTGAGAGGTTCCCGGGAGTGTGTCAATATCAGTGAGAGGTTCCCGCGAGTGTGTCAATATCAGTGAGAGTTTCCCGGGAGTGTGTCAATATCTGTAAGAGTTTCCTGGGAGTGTGTCAATATTGGTGAGAGGTTCCCGGGAGTGTGTCAATATCAGTGAGAGTTTTCCGGGAGTATGTCAATATCAGCGAGAGGTTCCCGGGAGTGTGTCAATATCAGTGAGAGGTTCCCGGGAGTGTGTCAATATCGGTGAGAGGTTCCCGGGAGTGTGTCAATATCAGCGAGAGATTCCCAGGTGTGTGCCAATATCGGTGAGAGGTTCCCGGGAATGTGACAATATTGGTGAGAGGTTCCCGGGAGTGTGCCAATATTGGCGAGAGGTTCCTGGGAGTGTGTCAATATCAGTGAGAGGTTCCAGGGAGTGTGTCAATATCAGTGAGAGGTTCCCTGGAATGTGTCAATATTGGTGAGAGGTTCCCCGGAGTGTGTCAATATCAGAGAGAGGATCCCGGGAGTGTGTCAATATCGGTGAGAGGTTCCTGGGAGTGTGTCAATATCGGTGAGAGTTTCCCGGGAGTGTGTCAATATTGGTGAGAGGTTCCCGGGAGTGTGCCAATATCAGTGAGAGGTTCCCGCAAGTGTGTCAATATCGGTGAGAAGTTCCCGGGAGTGTGTCAATATCGGTGAGAGGTTCTCGGGAATGTGTCAATATTGGTGAGAGCTTCCCAGGAGTGTGTCAATATTGGCGAGAGGTTCCCGGGAGTGTGTCAATAAAGAGGTTCCAGGAAGTGTGTCAATATCAGTGAGAGGTTCCCGGGAGTGTGTCAATATCAGCGAGAGGTTCCCTGGAATGTGTCTATATTGGCGAGAGGTTCCTGGGAGTGTGTCAATATTGGTGAGAGGTTCATGGGAGTGTGTCAATATCAGTGAGAGTCTGATGGGAGTGTGTCAATATCTGTGAGAGTATCCCGGGAGTGTGTCAATATCAGTGAGAGGTTCCCAGGAGTGTGTCAATATCGGTGAGAGGTTCCCGGGAGTATATCAATATTGGTGAGAGGTTCCCGGGAGTGTGTCAATACCAGTGAGAGGTTCCTGAGAGTGTGTCAATATCGGTGAGAGGTTCCCGGGAGTATGTCAATATTTGTGAGAGTTTCCCGGGAGTGTGTCAATATCAGTGAGAGGTTCCCGGGAGTGTGTCAATATCGGTGAGAGGTTCCCGGGAGTGTATCAATATCGGTGAGAGGTTCCCTGGAATGTGTCAATATTGGTGAGAGGTTCCCGGGAATGTGTCTATATTGGTGAGAGGTTCCTGGGAGTATGTCAATATCGGTGAGAGGTTCCCGGGAGTGTGTCAATATCGGTGAGAGGTTCCCTGGAATGTGTCAATATTGGTGAGAGTTTCCCGGGAGTGTGTCAAGATTGGTGAGAGGTTCCCGCGAGTGTGTCAATATCGGTGAGAGGTTCCCGGGAGTGTGTCAATATCGGTGAGAGTTTCTCGGGAATGTGTCAATATTGGTGAGAGTTTCCCGGGTGTGTGTCAATATCTGTGAGAGTTTCCCGGGAGTGTGTCAATATCAGTGAGAGGTTCCCAGGAGTGTGTCAATATCGGTGAGAGGTTCCCGGGAGTGTATCAATATCGGTGAGAGGTTCCTGGGAGTGTGTCAATATTGGTGAGAGGTTCCCGGGAGTGTATCAATATTGGCGAGAGGTTCCTGGGAGTGTGTCAATATCAGTGAGAGTTTCCCGGGAGTGTGTCAATATCAGTGAGAGGTTCCCTGGAATGTGTCTCTATTGGCGAGAGGTTCCTGGGAGTGTGTCAATATTGGTGAGAGGTTCCTGGGAGTGTGTCAATATCAGTGAGAGGCTGATGGGAGTGTGTAAATATCTGTGAGAGTTTCCCGGGAGAGTATCAATATCGGTGAGAGGTTCCGGGGAATGTGTCAATATTGGTGAGAGGTTCCCGGGAGTGTGTCAATATCAGCGAGAGGTTCCCGGGAGTGTGTCAATATCAGCGAGAGGTTCCCTGGAATGTGTCTATATTGGCGAGAGGTTCCTGGGAGTGTGTCAATATTGGTGAGAGGTTCATGGGAGTGTGTCAATATCAGTGAGAGCCTGATGGGAGTGTGTCAATATCTGTGAGAGTTTCCCGGGAGTGTGTCAATATCAGTGAGAAGTTCCCGGGAGTGTGTCAATATCAGTGAGAGGTTCCCGGGAGTGTGTCAATATTGGTGAGAGGTTCCCAGGAGTGTGTCAATTACAGGGAGAGGTTCCCACGAGTGTGTTAATATCAGTGAGAGGTTCCAGGGAGTGTGTCAATATCGGTGAGAGGCTCCCGGGAGTGTGTCAGTATTGGTGGCAAGTCTCCGGGAGTGTGTCAAAATTGGTGAGAGGTTCCTGGGAGTGTGTCAATATTGGTGAGAGGTTCCTGGGAGTGTGTCAATATCGGTGAGAGGTTCCTAGGAGTGTGTCAGTATCAGTGAGCGGTTCCCGGGAGTGTGTCAATATCAGTGAGAGGTTCCCGGGAATGTGTCAATATCAGTGAGAGGTTCCCGGGAATGTGTCAATATCGGTGAGAGGTTCCCGGGAGTGTGTCAATATCGGTGAGAGATTCCTGAGAGTGTGTCAATATCGGTGTGAGGTTCCCGGGCTTGTGTCAATATTGGTGAGAGGCTCGTGGGAGTATGTCAATATTGGCAAGAGAGTCCCGGGAGTGTGTCAATATCAGTGAGAGGTTCCTGGGAGTGTGCCAATATTGGTGACAGGTTCCCGGGACTGTGTCAATATCGGTGAGAGTTTCCCGGGAGTGTGTCAATATTGGTGAGAGTTTCCCGGGAGTGTGTCAATATCAGAGAGAGGTTCCCAGGACTGTGTCAATATCGGTGAGAGGTTCCCGAGTGTGTGTCAATATCGGTGAGAGGTTCCCGGGAGTGTGTCAATATCGGTGAGAGGTTCCCGGGAGTGTGTCAATATCGGTGAGAGGTTCCCGGGAGTGTATCAATATCGGTGAGATGTTCCGGGGAATGTGTCAATCTTGCTGAGAGGCTCGCGGTAGTATGTCAATATTGGCGAGAGGTTCCCGGGAGTGTGTCAATATCGGTGAGAGGTTCCCGGGAGTGTGTCAATATCATTGAGAGGTTCCCGGGAGTGTGTCAATATCGGTGCGAGGTTCCCGGGTGTCTGTCAATATGAGTGAGAGGTTCCAGGGAGGGTGTCAATATTGGTGACAGGTTCCTGGGAGTGTGTGAATATCAGTGAGCGGTTTCCGGGTGTGTGTCAATATCAGTGAGACGTTCCCAGGAGTGAGTCAATATCGGTGAGAGGTTCCCGGGAGTGTGTCAATATCAGTGAGAGGTTCCTGGGTGTGTGACAATGTCGGAGAGAGGTTCCCGGGAGTGTGTCAATATCAGTGAGAGGTTCCCGGGAGTGTGTCAATATGGGTGAGAGGTTCCCAGGAGTGTGTCAACTACAGTGAGAGGTTCCCACGAGTGTGTCAATATCAGTGAGAGGTTCCAGGGAGTGTGTCAAAATTGGTGAGAGGTTCCTGGGAGTGTGTCAATATTGGTGAGAGGTTCCTGGGAGTGTGTCAATATCGGTGAGAGGTTCCTGGGAGTGTGTCAGTATCAGTGAGAGGTTCCCGGGAGTGTGTCAATATCAGTGAGAGGTTCCCGGGAATGTGTCAATATCAGTGAGAGGTTCTCGGGAATGTGTCAATATCGGTGAGAGGTTCCCGGGAGTGTGTCAATATCGGTGAGAGGTTCCTGAGAGTGTGTCAATATCAGTGTGAGGTTCCCGGGCTTGTGTCAATATCGGTGGGAGGTTCCCGGGAGTGATTCAATATCGGTGAGAGGTTCCCGGGAGTGTGTCAATATTGGTGAGAGGTTCGCGGGAGTGTGTCAATATCAGTGAGAGGTTCCTGGGAGTGTGTCAATATTGGTGAGAAGTTCCCGGGAGTGTTTCAATATTGTTGAGAGGTTCCCGAGAGTGTGTCAATATTGGCGAGAGGTTCCTGGGAGTGTGTCAATATCGATGACAGGTTCCCGGGAGTGTGTCAATATCGGTTAGATGTTCCCGGTGGTGAGTCAATATCGGTGAGAGGTACCCGGGAGTGTGTCAATATCGGTGACAGGTTCCCTGGAGAGTGTCAATATTGGTGAGACGTTCCCGGGAGTGTGTCAATATCAGTGAGAGTTGCCCGGGAGTGTGTCAATATCGGTGAGAGGTTCCCGGGAGTGTGTCAATATTGGTGAAAGGTTCCCGGGAGTGTGTCGATATCGCTGAGAGGTTCCCGGGAGTGTGTCAATAGCAGTGAGAGGTACCTGGGAGTGTGTCAATATCAGGGACAGGTTCCCGGGAGTGTGTCAATATTGGTGAGAGGTTCCTGGGAGTGTGTCAATATCAGTGAGAGGTTCCCGTTAGTTTGTCAATATCAGTGAGAAGTTCCAGGGAGTGTGTCAATATCGGTGAGAGGTTCCCGGGAGTGTGTCAATATTGGTGACAAGTCTCCGGGAGTGTGTCAAAATTGGTGAGAGGTTCCTGGGAGTGTGTCAATATTGGTGAGAGGTTCCTGAGAGTGTGTCAGTATCAGTGAGCGGTTCCCGGGAGTGTGTCAATATCAGTGAGAGGTTCCTGGGAATGTGTCAATATCAGTGAGAGGTTCCCGGGAATGTGTCAATATCGGTGAGAGGTTCCCGGGAGTGTGTCAATGTCAGTGAGCGGTTCCTGGGTGTGTGACAATGTCGGAGAGAGGTTCCCGGGAGTGTGTCAATATCAGTGAGAGGTTCCCGGGAGTGTGTCAATATTGGTGAGAGGTTCCCAGGAGTGTGTCAATTACAGTGAGAGGTTCCCACGAGTGTGTCAATATCAGTGAGAGGTTCCAGGGAGTGTGTCAATATCGGTGAGAGGTTCCCGGGAGTGTGTCAATATTGGTGACAAGTCTCCGGGAGTGTGTCAAAATTGGTGAGAGGTTCCTGGGAGTGTGTCAATATTGGCGAGAGGTTCCTGGGAGTGTGTCAATATCGATGACAGGTTCCCGGGAGTGTGTCAATATCGGTTAGAGGTTCCCGGTGGTGAGTCAATATCGGTGAGAGGTACCCGGGCGTGTGTCAATATCGGTGAGAGGTTCCCTGGAGAGTGTCAATATTGGTGAGACGTTCCCGGGAGTGTGGCAATATCAGTGAGAGGTTCCCGGGAGTGTGTCAATATTGGTGAAAGGTTCCCGGGAGTGTGTCGATATCGCTGAGAGGTTCCCGGGAGTGTGTCAATAGCAGTGAGAGGTACCCGGGAGTGTGTCAATATCAGGGACAGGTTCCCGGGAGTGAGTCAATATCGGTGAGAGGTTCCTGGGAGTGTGTCAATATCAGTGAGAGGTTCCCGGAAGTATGTCAATATCAGTGAGAAGTTCCCGGGAGTGTGTCAATATCAGTGAGATGTTCCCGGGAGTGTGTCAATATCGGTGAGAGGTTCCCGGGAGTTTGTCAATATCAGTGAGAGGTTCCTGGGTGTGTGACAATGTCGGAAAGAGGTTCCCGGGAGTGTGTCAATATTGGTGAGAGGTTCCCAGGAGTGTGTTAATTACAGTGAGAGGTTCCCACGAGTGTGTCAATATCAGTGAGAGGTTCCAGGGAGTGTGTCAATATCGGTGAGAGGTTCCCAGGAGTGTGTCAATATTGGTGACAAGTCTCCGGGAGTGTGTCAAAATTGGTGAGAGGTTCCTGGGAGTGTGTCAATATTGGTGAGAGGTTCCTGAGAGTGTGTCAGTATCAGTGAGCGGTTCCCGGGAGTGTGTCAATATCAGTGAGAGGTTCCCGGGAATGTGTCAATATCAGTGAGAGGTTCCCGGGAATGTGTCAATATCGGTGAGAGGTTCCCGGGAGTGTGTCAATATCGGTGAGAGGTTCCTGAGAGTGTGTCAATATCGGTGTGAGGTTCCCGGGCTTGTGTCAATATCGGTGGGAGATTCCCGGGAGTGATTCAATATCGGTGAGAGGTTCCCGGGAGTGTGTCAATATCGGTGAGAGGTTCCCGGGAGTGTGTCAATATTGGTGAGAGATTCCCGGGAGTGTGTCAATGTCAGTGAGAGGTCCCCGGGAGTGTGTCAATATCGGTGAGAGGTTCCCGGGAGTGTGTCAATATCAGTGAGAGGTTCCCGGGAGTGTGTCAATATGGGTGAGAGGTTCCCAGGAGTGTGTCAATTACAGTGAGAGGTTCCCACGAGTGTGTCAATATCAGTGAGAGGTTCCAGGGAGTGTGTCAATATCGGTGAGAGGTTCCCGGGAGTGTGTCAATATTGGTGACAAGACTCCGGGAGTGTGTCAAAATTGGTGAGAGGTTCCTGGGAGTGTGTCAATATTGGTGAGAGGTTCCTGGGAGTGTGTCAATATCGGTGAGAGGTTCCTGGGAGTGTGTCAGTATCAGTGAGCGGTTCCCGGGAGTGTGTCAATATCAGTGAGAGGTTCCCGGGAATGTGTCAATATCAGTGAGAGGTTCTCGGGAATGCGTCAATATCGGTGAGAGGTTCCTGGGAGTGTGTCAATATCGGTGAGAGGTTCCTGAGAGTGTGTCAATATCGGTGTGAGGTTCCCGGGCTTGTGTCAATATCGGTGGGAGGTTCCCGGGAGTGATTCAATATCGGTGAGAGGTTCCCGGGAGTGTGTCAATTACAGTGAGAGGTTCCCACGAGTGTGTCAATATCAGTGAGAGGTTCCAGGGAGTGTGTCAATATCGGTGAGAGGTTCCCGGAAGTGATTCAATATCGGTGAGAGGTTCCCGGGAGTGTGTCAATATTGGTGAGAGATTCCCGGGAGTGTGTCAATATCGGTGAGAGGTTCGCGGGAGTGTGTCAATATCAGTGAGAGGTTCCTGGGAGTGTGTCAATATTGGTGAGAAGTTCCCGGGAGTGTTTCAATATTGTTGAGAGGTTCCCGAGAGTGTGTCAATATTGGCGAGAGGTTCCTGGGAGTGTGTCAATATCGATGACAGGTTCCCGGGAGTGTGTCAATATCGGTTAGAGGTTCCCGGTGGTGAGTCAATATCGGTGAGAGGTACCCGGGAGTGTGTCAATATCGGTGACAGGTTCCCTGGAGAGTGTCAATATTGGTGAGATGTTCCCGGGAGTGTGTCAATATCAGTGAGAGTTGCCCGGGAGTATGTCAATATCACTGAGAGGTTCCCGGGAGTGTGTCAATATCGGTGAGAGGTTCCCGGGAATGTATCACTATTCGGGAGAGGTTCCTGGGAGTGCGTCAATATCTGTGAGAGGTTCCCGGGAGTACGTCAATATCAGTGAGAAGTTCCCGGGAGTGTGTCAATAGCAGTGAGAGGTACCCGGGAGTGTGTCAATATCAGGGACAGGTTCCCGGGAGTGTGTCAATATCGGTGAGAGGTTCCTGGGAGTGTGTCAATATCAGTGAGAGGTTCCCGTTAGTTTGTCAATATCAGTGAGAAGTTCCCGGGAGTGTGTCAATATCAGTGAGAGGTTCCCGGGAGTGTGTCAATATCGGTGAGAGGTTCCCGGGTGTGTGTCAATGTCAGTGAGCGGTTCCTGGGTGTGTGACAATGTCGGAGAGAGGTTCCCGGGAGTGTGTCAATATCAGTGAGAGGTTCCCGGGAGTGTGTCAATATTGGTGAGAGGTTCCCAGGAGTGTGTCAATTACAGTGAGAGGTTCCCACGAGTGTGTCAATATCAGTGAGAGGTTCCAGGGAGTGTGTCAATATCGGTGAGAGGTTCCCGGGAGTGTGTCAATATTGGTGACAAGTCTCCGGGAGTGTGTCAAAATTGGTGAGAGGTTCCTGGGAGTGTGTCAATATTGGCGAGAGGTTCCTGGGAGTGTGTCAATATCGATGACAGGTTCCCGGGAGTGTGTCAATATCGGTTAGAGGTTCCCGGTGGTGAGTCAATATCGGTGAGAGGCACCCGGGAGTGTGTCAATATCGGTGAGAGGTTCCCTGGAGAGTGTCAATATTGGTGAGACGTTCCCGGGAGTGTGTCAATATCAGTGAGAGTTGCCCGGGAGTGTGTCAATATCACTGAGAGGTTCCCGGGAGTGTGTCAATATCGGTGAGAGGTTCCCGGGAATGTATCACTATTCGGGAGAGGTTCCTGGGAGTGCGTCAATATCTGTGAGAGGTTCCCGGGAGTACGTCAATATCAGTGAGAGGTTCCCGGGAGTGTGCCAATATTGGTGAAAGGTTCCCGGGAGTGTGTCGATATCGCTGAGAGGTTCCCGGGAGTGTGTCAATAGCAGTGAGAGGTTCCCGGGAGTGTGTCAATATCAGGGACAGGTTCCCGGGAGTGTGTCAATATCGGTGAGAGGTTCCTGGGAGTGTGTCAATATCAGTGAGAGGTTCCCGGAAGTATGTCAATATCAGTGAGAGGTTCCCGGGAGTGTGTCAATATCAGTGAGAGGTTCCCGGGAGTGTGTCAATATCAGTGAGAGGTTCCTGGGTGTGTGACAATGTTGGAGAGAGGTTCCCGGGAGTGTGTCAATATCAGTGAGAGGTTCCCGGGAGTGTGTCAATATTGGTGAGAGGTTCCCAGGAGTGTGTCAATTACAGTGAGAGGTTCCCACGAGTGTGTCAATATCAGTGAGAGGTTCCAGGGAGTGTGTCAATATCGGTGAGAGGTTCTCGGGAGTGTGTGAATATTGGTGACAAGTCTCCGGGAGTGTGTCAAAATTGGTGAGAGGTTCCTGGGAGTGTGTCAATATTGGTGAGAGGTTCCTGGGAGTGTGTCAATATCGGTGAGAGGTTCCTGGGAGTGTGTCAGTATCAGTGAGCGGTTCTCGGGAGTGTGTCAATATCAGTGAGAGGTTCCCGGGAATGTGTCAATATCAGTGAGAGGTTCCCGGGAATGTGTCAATATCGGTGAGAGGTTCCCGGGAGTGTGTCAATATCGGTGAGAGGTTCCTGAGAGTGTGTCAATATCGGTGTGAGGTTCCCGGGCTTGTGTCAATATCAGTGCGAGGTTCCCGGGAGTGATTCAATATCGGTGAGAGGTTCCCGGGAGTGTGTCAATATCGGTGAGAGGTTCCCGGGAGTGTGCCAATATTGGTGAGAGATTCCCGGGAGTGTGTCAATATCAGTGAGAGGTCCCCGGGAGTGTGTCAATATCGGTGAGAGGTTCGCGGGAGTGTGTCCATATCAGTGAGAGGTTCCTGCAAGTGTGTCAATATCAGTGAGAAGTTCCCGGGAATGTGTCAATATGTGTGAGAGGTTCCCGAGAGTGTGTCAATATCTGTAAGAGGTTCCCAGGAGTGTGTCAATATTGGTGAGACGTCCCCGGGAGTGTGTCAATATCAGTGAGAGGTTCCCGGGAGTGTGTCAATATTGGTGAGAGGTTCCCGGGATTGTGTCAATATCAGTGAGAGGCTGATGGGAGTGTGTCAATATCTGTGAGAGGTTCCCGGGAGTTTGCCAATATCAGTGAGAGGTTCCCGGGAGTGTGTCAATATCGGTGAGAGGTTCCCAGGAATGTGTCAATATTGGTGAGAGGTTCCCGGGAGTGTGTCAATATTGGCGAGAGGTTCCCAGGAGTGTGTCAATATCAGTGAGAGGTTCCAGTGAGTGTGTCAATATCAGTGAGAGGTTCCTGGGAGCGTGTCAATATCAGTGAGATGTTCCCGGGAGCGTGTCAATATCGGTGAGATGTTCCCGGGAGTGTGTCAATATCAGTGAGAGTTTCCCGGGAATGTGTCAATATCAGTGAGAGTTTCCCGGGTGTGTGTCAATATCAGTGAGAGGTTCCCGGGAGTGTGTCAGTATCGGTGAGCAGTTCCCGGGAGTGTGTCAATATCAGTGAGATGTTCCCAGGAGTGTGTCAATATCGGTGAGAGGTTCCTGGGAGTGTGTCAATATCGGTGTGAGGTTCCCGGGCTTGTGTCAATATCGGTGGGAGGTTCCCGAGAGTGTGTCAATATCAGTGAGAGGTCCCCGGGAGTTTGTCAATATCGGTGAGAGGCTCGCGGGAGTGTGTCAATATCGGTGAGAGGTTCCTGCAAGTGTGTCAATATCAGTGAGAAGTTCCCGGGAATGTGTCAATATGTGTGAGCGGTTCGCGAGAGTGTGTCAATATCTGTAAGAGGTTCCCAGGAGTGTGTCAATATCGGTGACAGTTTTCCGGGAGTGTGCCAATATCAGTGAGAGGTTCCCAGGAGTGTGTCAATATTGGTGAGACGTTCCTGGGAGTGTGTCAATATCAGTGAGAGGTCCCCGGGAGTGTGTCAATATTGGTGAGAGTTTCCCGGGAGTGTGTCAATATCAGTGAGAGGTTCCCGGGTGTGTGTCAACATTGGTGACAGGTTCCCGGGATTGTGTCAATATCAGTGAGAGGCTGATCGGAGTGTGTCAATATCTGTGAGAGGTTCCCGGGAGTGTGCCATTATCAGTGAGAGGTTCCCGGGAGTGTGTCAATATCGGTGAGAGGTTCCCAGGAATGTGTCAATATTGGTGAGAGGTTCCTGGGAGTGTGTCAATATCAGTGCGAGGTTCCAGTGAGTGTGTCAATATCAGTACGAGGTTCCTGGGAGTGTGTCAATATCAGTGAGAGGTTCCCGGGAGCGTGTCAATATCGGTGAGATGTTCCCGGGAGTGTGTCAATATCAGTGAGAGTTTCCCGGGAGTGTGTCAATATCAGGGAGAGTTTCCCGGGTGTGTGTCAATATCAGTGAGAGGTTCCCGGGAGTGTGTCAATATCGGTGAGCAGTTCCCTGGAGTGTGTCAATATCAGTGAGATGTTCCCAGGAGTGTGTCAATATCGGTGAGAGGTTCCTGGGAGTGTGTCAATAGCGGTGAGAAGTTCCCGGGAGTGTGTCAATATCTGTGAGAGGTTCCTGGGTGTGTGTCAATATCGGTGAGAGGTTCCAGGGAGTGTGTCAATATCAGTGCGAGGTTCCCGGGAGTGTGTCAATATCAGTGAGAGGTCCCCCGGAGTGTGCCAATATTGGTGAGAGGTTCGCGGGAGTGTGTCAATATCGGTGCGAGGTTCCTGGGAGTATGTCAAAATCAGTGAGAGGTTCCCGGGAGTGTGTCAATATTGGTGACAGGTTCCCGGGAGTGCGTCAATATTGGTGACAGGTTCCCGGGAGTGTGTCAATATTGGTGAGAACTTCCCGGGAGTGTGTCAATATTGGTGAGACGTTCCCGGGAGTGTGTCAATGTTGGTGAGAGGTTACCGGGAGTGTGTCAATATCGGTGAGAGGTTCCCGAGCGTCTGTGAATATCGGTGCGAGGTTCCCGGGAGTGTGTCAATATCGGTGAAAGGTTCCTGGGAGTGTGTCAATATTGGTGAGAGGTTCCCGGGAGTGTGTCAATATTGTTGAGAGGTTCCCGGGAGTGTGTCAATATTGGTGAGTGGTTCCCGGGAGTGTGTCAATATCGGTGACAGGTTCCCGGTGGTGTGTCAATATCGGTGAGATGTACCCAGGAGTGTGTCAATATCGGGGAGAGGTTCCCTGGAGTGTGTCAATATTGGTGAGAGGTTCGCGGGAGTGTGTCAATATCAGTGAGAGGTTCCCGGGAGTGTGTCAATATCGGTGAGATGTTCCCGGGAATGTGTCACCATTGGGGAGAGGTTCCTGGGAGTGCGTGAATATCTGTGAGAGGTTCCCGGGAGTGTGTCAATATCGGTGAGAGGTTCCCGGGAGTGCGTCAATATCAGTGAGAGGTTCCCGGGAGTGGGTCAATATCAGCGAGAGGTTTCCGGGAGTGTGTCAATCGCGGTGAGAGGTTCCTGGGAGTGTGTCAATATCAGTGAGAGGTTCCCGGGAGTCTGTCAATATCGGTGAGAGGTTCCCGGGAGTGTGTCAATATCAGTGAGAGGTTCCAGGGAGTTTGTCAATATTGGTGAGAGGTTCCCGGGAGTGTGTCAATATTGGTGACAAGTTTCCGGGAGTGTGTCAATATTGGTGAGAGGTTCCCGGGAGTGTGTCAATATTGGTGACCAGTTTCCGGGAATGTGTCAATATCAGTGAGAGGTTCCCGGGAATGTGTCAATATCGGTGAGAGGTTCCCGGGAGTGTGTCAATATCGGTGAGACGTTCCTGGGAGTGTGTCAATATCAGTGAGAGGTTCCTGGGCATGTGTCAATATCGGTGAGAGGTTCCCGGGAGTGAGTCAGTATCGGTGAGAGGTTCCCGGGAGTGTGTCAATATCGGTGAGAGGTTCGCGGGAGTGTGACAATATCGGTGAGAGGTTCCTGCAAGTGTGTCAATATCAGTGAGAGGTTCCCGGGAGCATGTCAATATGTGTGATAGGTTTCCGGGAGTGTGTCAGTATTGGTGAGAGTTTCCCGGGAGTGTGTCAATATCGGTGAGAGTTTCACGGGAGTGTGTCAATTTTGGTGAGAGGTTCCCGGGAGTGTGTCAATATCAGTGAGAGGTTCCCGGGAGTGTGTCAATATTGGTGAGAGGTTCCCCGGAGTATGTCAATATCGGTGAGAGGTTCCTGGGAGTGTGTCAATATTGGTGAGAGGTTCCCGGGAGTGTGTCAATATCAGTGAGAGGCTGATGGGAGTGTGTCAATATCTGTGAGAGTTTCCACGGTGTGTGTCAATATCAGTGAGAGGTTCCCGGGAGTGCGTCAATATCGGTGAGAGGTTCCCGGGAGTGTATCAATATCGGTGAGAGGTTCCCAGGAATGTGACAATATTGGTGAGAGGTTCCCGGGAGTGTGTCAATATTGGCGAGAGGTTCCTGGGAGTGTGTCAATATCAGTGAGAGGTTCCAGGGAGTGTGTCAATATCAGTGAGAGGTTCCCTGGAATGTGTCAATATTGGTGAGAGGTTCCCGGGAGTGTGTCTATATTGGTGAGAGGTACCTGGGAGTGTGTCAATATCGGTGAGAGGTTCCTGGGAGTGTGTCAATATCAGTGAGAGGTTCCCGGGAGTGTGTCAATATTAGTGAGAGGTTCCCGGGAGTGTGTCAATATCGGTGAGAGGTTACTGGGAGTGTGTCAATATCGGTGAGAGTTTCCCGGGAGTGTGTCAATATTGGTGAGAGGTTCCCGGGAGTGTGTCAATATCAGTGAGAGGTTCCCGGGAGTGTGTCAATATCAGTGAGAGGTTCCCGGGAGTGTGTCAATATCAGTGAGAGGTTCCCTGGAATGTGTCTATATTGGCAAGAGGTTCCTGGGAGTGTGTCAATATTGGTGAGAGGTTCCTGGGAATGTGTCAATATCGGTGAGAGGTTCCCGGGAGTGTCTCAATATCAGTGAGAGGTTCCCGGGAGTGTGTCAATATCGGTGAGAGGTTCCCGGGAGTGTGTCAATATCGGTGAGAGGTTCCCGGGAGTGTATCAATATCGGTGAGAGGTTCCTGGGAATGTGTCAGTATTGGTGAGAGGCTTGCGGGAGTATGTCAATATTGGCGAGAGATTCCCGGGACTGTGTCAATATCAGTGAGAGGTTCCCGGGAGTGTGTCAATATCAGTGAGAGGTTCCCGGGAGTGTGTCAATATCAGTGAGAGTTTCCCGGGAGTGTGTCAATATCTGTAAGAGGTTCCCAGGAGTGTGTCAATATCGGTGACAGGTTTCCGGGAGTGTGTCAATATCAGTGAGACGTTCCCAGGAGTGTGTCAATATTGGTGAGACGTTCCTGGGAGTGTGTCAATATCAGTGAGAGTTTCCCGGGAGTGTGTCAATATCAGTGAGAGGTTCCCGGGAGTGTGTCAATATCGGTGAGAGGTTCCCAGGAATGTGACAATATTGGTGAGAGGTTCCCGGGACTGTGTCAATATCGGTGAGAGGTTCCTGAGAGTGTGTCAATATCGGTGTGAGGTTCCCGGGCTTGTGTCAATATCGGTGGGAGGTTCCCGGGAGTGATTTAATATCGGTGAGAGGTTCCCGGGAGTGTGTCAATATTGGTGAGAGATTCCCGGGAGTGTGTCAATATCAGTGAGAGGTCCCCGGGATTGTGTCAATATCGGTGAGAGGTTCACGGGAGTGTGTCAATATCGGTGAGAGGTTCCTGCAAGTGTGTCAATATCAGTGAGAAGTTCCCGGGAATGTGTCAATATGTGTGAGAGGTTCCCGACAGTGTGTCAATATCTGTAAGAGGTTCCCAGGAGTGTGTCAATATCGGTGACAGGTTTCCGGGAGTGTGTCAATATCAGTGAGAGGTTCCCAGGAGTGTGTCAATATCAATGAGAGGTTCCCGGGAGTGTGTCAACATTGGTGAGAGTTTCCCGGGAGTGTGTCAATATCAGTGAGAGGTTCCCGGGTGTGTGTCAATATTGGTGAGAGGTTCCCGGGATTGTGTCAATAACAGTGAGAGGCTGATGGGAGTGTGTCAATATCTGTGAGAGGTTCCCGGGAGTGTGCCAATATCAGTGAGAGGTTCCCGGGAGTGTGTCAATATCGGTGAGAGGTTCCCAGGAATGTGTCAATATTGGTGAGAGGTTCCCGGGACTGTGTCAATATTGGCGAGAGGTTCCCAGGAGTGTGTCAATATCAGTGAGGTTCCAGTGAGTGTGTCAATATCAGTGAGAGGTTCCTGGGAGTGTGTCAATATCAGTGAGAGGTTCCCGGGAGCGTGTCAATATCGGTGAGATGTTCCCGGGAGTGTGTCAATATCAGTGAGAGTTTCCCGGGAGTGTGTCAATATCAGTGAGAGTTTCCCGGGTGTGTGTCAATATCAGTGAGAGGTTCCCGGGAGTGTGTCAATATCGGTGAGCAGTTCCCGGGTGTGTGTGAATATCAGTGAGATGTTCCCAGGAGTGTGTCAATATCGGTGAGAGGTTCCTGGGAGTGTGTCAATATCGGTGAGAAGATCCCGGGAGTGTGTCAATATCTGTGAGAGGTTCCTGGGTGTGTGTCAATATCGGTGAGAGGTTCCAGGGAGTGTGTCAATATCAGTGCGAGGTTCCCGGGAGTGTGTCAATATCAGTGAGAGGTCCCCCGGAGTGTGTCAATATTGGTGCGAGGTTCCCGAGAGTGTGTCAATATTGGTGAGAGTTTCCCGGGAGTGTGTCAATATCAGTGAGAGGTTCCCGGGAGTGTGCCAATATCAGTGAGAGGTTCCTGGGAGTGTGTCAATATCGGTGAGAGGTTCCCGGGAATGTGTCACTATTGGGGAGAGGTTCCTGGGAGTGCGTCAATATCTGTGAGAGGTTCCCGGGAGTGTGTCAATATCGGTGAGAGGTTCCCGGGAGTGCGTCAATATCAGTGAGAGGTTCCCGGGAGTGTGTCAATATCAGCGAGAGGTTTCCGGGAGTGTGTCAATCTCGGTGAGAGGTTCCTGGGAGTGTGTCAATATCAGTCAGAGGTTCCCGGGAGTGTGTCAATATCGGTGAGAGGTTCCCAGGAGTGTGTCAATATCAGTGAGAGGTTCCCGGGAGTGTGTCAATATCAGCGAGAGGTTTCCGGGAGTGTGTCAATCTCGGTGAGAGGTTCCTGGGAGTGTGTCAATATCAGTGAGAGGTTCCCGGGAGTGTGTCAATATCAGCGAGAGGTTTCCGGGAGTGTGTCAATCTCGGTGAGAGGTTCCTGGGAGTGTGTCAATATCAGTGAGAGGTTCCAGGGAGTTTGTCAATATTGGTGAGAGGTTCCCGGGAGTGTGTCAATATTGGTGACAAGTTTCCGGGAGTGTGTCAATATTGGTGACCAGTTTCCGGGAATGTGTCAATATCAGTGAGAGGTTCCCGGGAATGTGTCAATATCGGTGAGAGGTTCCCGGGAGTGTGTCAGTATCGGTGAGACGTTCCTGGGTGTGTGTCAATATCGGTGAGAGGTTCCCGGGCGTGTGTCAATATCGGTGAGAGGTTCCCGGGAGTGAGTCAGTATCGGTGAGAGGTTCCCGGGAGTGTGTCAATATCGGTGAGAGGTTCGCGGGAGTGTGTCAATATCGGTGAGAGGTTCCTGCATGTGTGTCAATATCAGTGAGAGGTTCCCGGGAGTGTGTCAATATGTGAGAGAGGTTCCCGGGAGTGTGTCAATATTGGTGAGAGGTACCCGGGAGTGTGTCAATATCAGTGAGATGTTCCCGGGAGTGTGTCTGTATTGGTGATAGGTTTCCGGGAGTGTGTCAATATTGGTGAGAGTTTCCCGGGAGTGTGTCAATATCGGTGAGAGTTTCACGGGAGTGTGTCAATTTTGGTGAGAGGTTCCCGGGAGTGTGTCAATATCAGTGAGAGGTTCCCGGGAGTGTGTCAATATTGGTGAGAGGTTCCCGGGAGTATGTCAATATCAGTGAGAGGTTCCTGGGAGTGTGTCAATATTGGTGAGAGGTTCCCGGGAGTGTGTCAATATCAGTGAGAGGCTGATGGGAGTGTGTCAATATCTGTGAGAGTTTCCCGGGTGTGTGTCAATATCAGTGAGAGGTTCCCGGGAGTGTGTCAATATCGGTGAGAGGTTCCCGGGAGTGTATCAATATCGGTGAGAGGTTCCCGGGAATGTGACAATATTGGTGAGAGGTTCCCGGGAGTGTGTCAATATTGGCGAGAGGTTCCTGGGAGTGTGTCAATATCAGTGAGAGGTTCCAGGGAGTGTGTCAATATCAGTGAGAGGTTCCCGGGAATGTGACAATATTGGTGAGAGGTTCCCGAGAGTGTGTCAATATTGGTGAGAGTTTCCCGGGAGTGTGTCAATGTCAGTGAGAGGTTCGCGGGAGTGTGTCAATATCGGTGTGTGGTTCCTGGGAGTGTGTCAAAATCAGTGAGAGGTTCCCGGCAGTGTGTCAATATTGGTGACAGGTTCCCGGGAGTGTGTCAATATTGGTGACAGGTTCCCGGGAGTGTGTCAATATTGGTGAGAACTTACCGGGAGTGTGTCAATATTGGTGAGACGTTCCCGGGAGTGTGTCAATGTCGGTGAGAGGTTACCGGGAGTGTGTCAATATCGGTGAGAGGTTCCCGAGGGTCTGTGGATATCGGTGAGAGGTTCCCGGGAGTGTGTCATCATTAGTGAGAGGTCCCCGGGAGTGTGTCAATATCAGTGAGAGGTTCCCGGGCATGTGTAAATATCAGTGAGAGATTCCCGGGAGTGTGTCAATATCGATGAAAGGCTCCTGGGAGTGGGTCAATATTGGTGAGAGGTTCCCGGGAGTGTGTCAATATTGTTGAGAGGTTCCCGGGAGTGTGTCAATATTGGTGAGAGGTTCCTGGGAGTGTGTCAATATCGGTGACAGGTTCCCGGGAGTGTGTCAATATCGGTGAAAGGTTCCCGGTGGTGTGTCAATATCGGTGAGATGTACCCAGGAGTGTGTCAATATCGGTGAGAGGTTCCCTGGAGTGTGTCAATATTGGTGAGAGGTTCCCGGGAGTGTGTCAATATCAGTGAGAGGTTCCCGGGAGTGTGCCAATATCAGTGAGAAGTTCCTGGGAGTGTGTCAATATCGGTGAGAGGTTCCCGGGATTGTGTCACTATTGGGGAGAGGTTCCTGGGAGTGCGTCAATATCTGTGAGAGGTTCCCGGGAGTGTGTCAATATCGGTGAGAGGTTCCCAGGAGTGCGTCAATATCAGTGAGAGGTTCCCGGGAGTGTGTCAATATCAGCGAGAGGTTTCCGGGAGTGTGTCAATCTCGGTGAGAGGTTCCTGGGAGTGTGTCAATATCAGTCAGAGGTTCCCGGGATTGTGTCAATATCGGTGAGAGGTTCCCAGGAGTGTGTCAATATCAGTGAGAGGTTCCCGGGAGTGTGTCAATATCAGCGAGAGGTTTCCGGGAGTCTGTCAATCTCGGTGAGAGGTTCCTGGGAGTGTGTCAATATCAGCGAGAGGTTTCCGGGAGTGTGTCAATCTCGGTGAGAGGTTCCTGGGAGTGTGTCAATATCAGTGAGAGGTTCCAGGGAGTTTGTCAATATTGGTGAGAGGTTCCCGGGAGTGTGTCAATATTGGTGACAAGTTTCCGGGAGTGTGTCAATATGGGTGACCAGTTTCCGGGAATGTGTCAATATCAGTGAGAGGTTCCCGGGAATGTGTCAATATCGGTGAGAGGTTCCCGGGAGTGTGTCAGTATCGGTGAGACGTTCCTGGGTGTGTGTCAATATCGGTGAGAGGTTCCCGGGCGTGTGTCAATATCGGTGAGAGGTTCCCGGGAGTGAGTCAGTATCGGTGAGAGGTTCCCGGGAGTGTGTCAATATCGGTGAGAGGTTCGCGGGAGTGTGTCAATATCGGTGAGAGGTTCCTGCAAGTGTGTCAATATCAGTGAGAGGTTCCCGGGAGTGTGTCAATATGTGAGAGAGGTTCCCGGGAGTGTGTCAATATTGGTGAGAGGTACCCGGGAGTGTGTCAATATCAGTGAGAGGTTCCCGGGAGTGTGTCTGTATTGGTGATAGGTTTCCGGGAGTGTGTCAATATTGGTGAGAGTTTCCCGGGAGTGTGTCAATATCGGTGAGAGTTTCACGGGAGTGTGTCAATTTTGGTGAGAGGTTCCCGGGAGTGTGTCAATATCAGTGAGAGGTTCCCGGGAGTGTGTCAATATTGGTGAGAGGTTCCCGGGAGTATGTCAATATCAGTGAGAGGTTCCTGGGAGTGTGTCAATATTGGTGAGAGGTTCCCGGGAGTGTGTCAATATCAGTGAGAGGCTGATGGGAGTGTGTCAATATCTGTGAGAGTTTCCCGGGTGTGTGTCAATATCAGTGAGAGGTTCCCGGGAGTGTGTCAATATCGGTGAGAGGTTCCCGGGAGTGTATCAATATCGGTGAGAGGTTCCCGGGAATGTGACAATATTGGTGAGAGGTTCCCGGGAGTGTGTCAATATTGGCGAGAGGTTCCTGGGAGTGTGTCAATATCAGTGAGAGGTTCCAGGGAGTGTGTCAATATCAGTGAGAGGTTCCCTGGAATGTGTCAATATTGGTGAGAGGTTCCCGGGAGTGTGTTTATATTGGTGAGAGGTTCCTGGGAGTGTGTCAATATCGGTGAGAGGTTCCTGGGAGTGTGTCAATATCAGTGAGAGGTTCCTGGGAGTGTGTCAATATCAGTGAGAGGTTCCCGGGAGTGTGTCAGTATTGGTGAGAGGTTCCTGGGAATGTGTCAATATCGGTGAGAGGTTCCCGGGAGTGTCTCAATATCAGTGAGAGGTTCCCGGGAGTGTGTCAATATCGGTGAGAGGTTCCCGGGAGTGTGTCAATATCGGTGAGAGGTTCCCGGGAGTGTATCAATATCGGTGAGAGGTTCCTGGGAATGTGTCAGTATTGGTCAGAGGCTTGCGGGAGTATGTCAATATTGGCGAGAGATTCCCGGGAGTGTGTCAATATCAGTGAGAGGTTCCCGGGAGTGTGTCAATATCAGTGAGAGGTTCCCGGGTGTGTGTCAATATCAGTGAGAGTTTCCCGGGAGTGTGTCAATATCTGTAAGAGTTTCCTGGGAGTGTGTCAATATTGGTGACAGGTTCCCGGGACTGTGTCAAATTCGGTGAGAGTTTCCCGGGAGTGTGTCAATATTGGTGAGAGGTTCCCAGGATTTTGTCAATATTGGTGAGAGGTTCCCGGGATTGTGTCAATATCAGTGAGAGGTTCCCGGGAGTGTGTCAATATCAGTGAGAGGTTCCCAGGAGTGTGTCAATATCGGTGAGAGGTTCCTGGGAGTGTGTCAATATCGGTGACAGGTTCCCGGGAGTGTGTCAATATCGGTGAAAGGTTCCCGGTGGTGTGTCAATATCGGTGAGATGTACCCAGGAGTGTGTCAATATCGGTGAGAGGTTCCCTGGAGTGTGTCAATTTTGGTGAGAGGTTCCCGGGAGTGTGTCAATATCAGTGAGAGGTTCCCGGGAGTGTGCCAATATCAGTGAGAAGTTCCTGGGAGTGTGTCAATATCGGTGAGAGGTTCCCGGGAATGTGTCACTATTGGGGAGAGGTTCCTGGGAGTGCGTCAATATCTGTGAGAGGTTCCCGGGAGTGTGTCAATATCGGTGAGAGGTTCCCGGGAGTGCGTCAATATCAGTGAGAGGTTCCCGGGAGTGTGTCAATATCAGCGAGAGGTTTCCGGGAGTGTGTCAATCTCGGTGAGAGGTTCCTGGGAGTGTGTCAATATCAGTCAGAGGTTCCCGGGAGTGTGTCAATATCGGTGAGAGGTTCCCAGGAGTGTGTCAATATCAGTGAGAGGTTCCCGGGAGTGTGTCAATCTCGGTGAGAGGTTCCTGGGAGTGTGTCAATATCAGCGAGAGGTTTCCGGGAGTGTGTCAATCTCGGTGAGAGGTTCCTGGGAGTGTGTCAATATCAGTGAGAGGTTCCAGGGAGTTTGTCAATATTGGTGAGAGGTTCCCGGGAGTGTGTCAATATTGGTGACAAGTTTCCGGGAGTGTGTCAATATTGGTGACCAGTTTCCGGGAATGTGTCAATATCAGTGAGAGGTTCCCGGGAATGTGTCAATATCGGTGAGAGGTTCCCGGGAGTGTGTCAGTATCGGTGAGACGTTCCTGGGTGTGTGTCAATATCGGTGAGAGGTTCCCGGGCGTGTGTCAATATCGGTGAGAGGTTCCCGGGAGTGAGTCAGTATCGGTGAGAGGTTCCCGGGAGTGTGTCAATATCGGTGAGAGGTTCGCGGGAGTGTGTCAATATCGGTGAGAGGTTCCTGCAAGTGTGTCAATATCAGTGAGAGGTTCCCGGGAGTGTGTCAATATGTGAGAGAGGTTCCCGGGAGTGTGTCAATATTGGTGAGAGGTACCCGGGAGTGTGTCAATATCAGTGAGAGGTTCCCGGGAGTGTGTCTGTATTGGTGATAGGTTTCCGGGAGTGTGTCAATATTGGTGAGAGTTTCCCGGGAGTGTGTCAATATCGGTGAGAGTTTCACGGGAGTGTGTCAATTTTGGTGAGAGGTTCCCGGGAGTGTGTCAATATCAGTGAGAGGTTCCCGGGAGTGTGTCAATATTGGTGAGAGGTTCCCGGGAGTATGTCAATATCAGTGAGAGGTTCCTGGGAGTGTGTCAATATTGGTGAGAGGTTCCCGGGAGTGTGTCAATATCAGTGAGAGGCTGATGGGAGTGTGTCAATATCTGTGAGAGTTTCCCGGGTGTGTGTCAATATCAGTGAGAGGTTCCCGGGAGTGTGTCAATATCGGTGAGAGGTTCCCGGGAGTGTATCAATATCGGTGAGAGGTTCCCGGGAATGTGACAATATTGGTGAGAGGTTCCCGGGAGTGTGTCAATATTGGCGAGAGGTTCCTGGGAGTGTGTCAATATCAGTGAGAGGTTCCAGGGAGTGTGTCAATATCAGTGAGAGGTTCCCTGGAATGTGTCAATATTGGTGAGAGGTTCCCGGGAGTGTGTTTATATTGGTGAGAGGTTCCTGGGAGTGTGTCAATATCGGTGAGAGGTTCCTGGGAGTGTGTCAATATCAGTGAGAGGTTCCTGGGAGTGTGTCAATATCAGTGAGAGGTTCCCGGGAGTGTGTCAGTATTGGTGAGAGGTTCCTGGGAATGTGTCAATATCGGTGAGAGGTTCCCGGGAGTGTCTCAATATCAGTGAGAGGTTCCCGGGAGTGTGTCAATATCGGTGAGAGGTTCCCGGGAGTGTGTCAATATCGGTGAGAGGTTCCCGGGAGTGTATCAATATCGGTGAGAGGTTCCTGGGAATGTGTCAGTATTGGTCAGAGGCTTGCGGGAGTATGTCAATATTGGCGAGAGATTCCCGGGAGTGTGTCAATATCAGTGAGAGGTTCCCGGGAGTGTGTCAATATCAGTGAGAGGTTCCCGGGTGTGTGTCAATATCAGTGAGAGTTTCCCGGGAGTGTGTCAATATCTGTAAGAGTTTCCTGGGAGTGTGTCAATATTGGTGACAGGTTCCCGGGACTGTGTCAAATTCGGTGAGAGTTTCCCGGGAGTGTGTCAATATTGGTGAGAGGTTCCCAGGATTTTGTCAATATTGGTGAGAGGTTCCCGGGATTGTGTCAATATCAGTGAGAGGTTCCCGGGAGTGTGTCAATATCAGTGAGAGGTTCCCAGGAGTGTGTCAATATCGGTGAGAGGTTCCTGGGAGTGTGTCAATATCAGTGAGAGGTTCCTGGGAGTGTGTCAATATCAGTGAGAGGTTCCCGGGAGCGTGTCAATATCGGTGAGATGTTCCCGGGAGTGTGTCAATATCAGTGAGAGTTTCCCGGGAGTGTGTCAATATCAGTGAGAGTTTCCCGGGTGTGTGTCAATATCAGTGAGAGGTTCCCGGGAGTGCGTCAATATCGGTGAGCAGTTCCCGGGTGTGTGTGAATATCAGTGAGATGTTCCCAGGAGTGTGTCAATATCGGTGAGAGGTTCCTGGGAGTGTGTCAATATCGGTGAGAAGTTCCCGGGAGTGTGTCAATATCTGTGAGAGGTTCCTGGGTGTGTGTCACTATCGGTGAGAGGTTCCAGGGAGTGTGTCAATATCAGTGCGAGGTTCCCGGGAGTGTGTCAATATCAGTGAGAGGTCCCCCGGAGTGTGTCAATATTGGTGAGAGGTTCCTGAGAGTGTGTCAATATTGGTGAGAGGTTCCCGGGAGTGTGTCAATATCAGTGAGAGGTTCGCGGGAGTGTCAATATCGGTGTGAGGTTCCTGGGAGTGTGTCAAAATCAGTGAGAGGTTCCCGGCAGTGTGTCAATATTGGTGACAGGTTCCCGGGAGTGTGTCAATATTGGTGAGAACTTACCGGGAGTGTGTCAATATTGGTGAGACGTTCCCGGGAGTGTGTCAATGTCGGTGAGAGGTTACCGGGAGTGTGTCAATATCGGTGAGAGGTTCCCGAGGGTCTGTGAATATCGGTGAGAGGTTCCCGGGAGTGTGTCATCATTAGTGAGAGGTCCCCGGGAGTGTGTCAATATCAGCGAGAGGTTCCCGGGCATGTGTAAATATCAGTGAGAGATTCCCGGGAGTGTGTCAATATCGATGAAAGGCTCCTGGGAGTGTGTCAATATTGGTGAGAGGTTCCCGGGAGTGTGTCAATATTGTTGAGAGGTTCCCGGGAGTGTGTCAATATTGGTGAGAGGTTCCTGGGTGTGTGTCAATATCGGTGACAGGTTCCCGGGAGTGTGTCAATATCGGTGAAAGGTTCCCGGTGGTGTGTCAATATCGGTGAGATGTACCCAGGAGTGTGTCAATATCGGTGAGAGGTTCCCTGGAGTGTGTCAATATTGGTGAGAGGTTCCCGGGAGTGTGTCAATATCAGTGAGAGGTTCCCGGGAGTGTGCCAATATCAGTGAGAGGTTCCTGGGAGTGTGTCAATATCGGTGAGAGGTTCCCGGGAATGTGTCACTATTGGGGAGAGGTTCCTGGGAGTGCGTCAATATCTGTGAGTAGTTCCCGGGAGTGTGTCAATATCGGTGAGAGGTTCCCGGGAGTGCGTCAATATCAGTGAGAGGTTCCCGGGAGTGTGTCAATATCAGCGAGAGGTTTCCGGGAGTGTGTCAATCTCGGTGAGAGGTTCCTGGGAGTGTGTCAATATCAGTGAGAGGTTCCCGCGAGTGTGTCAATATCGGTGAGAGGTTCCCAGGAGTGTGTCAATATCAGTGAGAGGTTCCCGGGAGTGTGTCAATATCAGCGAGAGGTTTCCGGGAGTGTGTCAATCTCGGTGAGAGGTTCCTGGGAGTGTGTCAATATCAGTGAGAAGTTCCCGGGAGTGTGTCAATATCAGCGAGAGGTTTCCGGGAGTGTGTCAATCTCGGTGAGAGGTTCCTGGGAGTGTGTCCATATCAGTGAGAGGTTCCAGGGATTTTGTCAATATTGGTGAGAGGTTCCCGGGAGTGTGTCAATATTGGTGACCAGTTTCCGGGAATGTGTCAATATCAGTGAGAGGTTCCCAGGAATGTGTCAATATCGGTGAGAGGTTCCCGGGAGTGTGTCAATATCGGTGAGACGTTCCTGGGTGTGTGTCAATATCGGTGAGAGGTTCCCGGGCGTGTGTCAATATCGGTGAGAGGTTCCCGGGAGTGAGTCAGTATCGGTGAGAGGTTCCCGGGAGTGTGTCAATATCGGTGAGAGGTTCGCGGGAGTGTGTCAATATCGGTGAGAGGTTCCTGCAAGTGTGTCAATATCAGTGAGAGGTTCCCGGGAGTGTGTCAATATGTGTGAGAGGTTCCCGGGAGTGTGTCAATATTGGTGAGAGGTACCCGGGAGTGTGTCAATATCAGTGAGAGGTTCCCGGGAGTGTGTCTGTATTGGTGATAGGTTTCCGGGAGTGTGTCAATATTGGTGAGAGTTTCCCGGGAGTGTGTCAATATCGGTGAGAGTTTCACGGGAGTGTGTCAATTTTGGTGAGAGGTTCCCGGGAGTGTGTCAATATCAGTGAGAGGTTCCCGGGAGTGTGTCAATATTGGTGAGAGGTTCCCGGGAGTATGTCAATATCAGTGAGAGGCTGATGGGAGTGTGTCAATATCTGTGAGAGTTTCCCGGGTGTGTGTCAATATCAGTGAGAGGTTCCCAGGAGTGTGTCAATATCGGTGAGAGGTTCCCGGGAGTGTATCAATATCGGTGAGAGGTTCCCGGGAATGTGACAATATTGGTGAGAGGTTCCCGGGAGTGTGTCAATATTGGCGAGAGGTTCCTGGGAGTGTGTCAATATCAGTGAGAGGTTCCAGGGAGTGTGTCAATATCAGTGAGAGGTTCCCTGGAATGTGTCAATATTGGTGAGAGGTTCCCGGGAGTGTGTCTATATTGGTGAGAGGTTCCTGGGAGTGTGTCAATATCGGTGAGAGGTTCCTGGGAGTGTGTCAATATCAGTGAGAGGTTCCCTGGAGTATGTCAATATTAGTGAGAGGTTCCCGGGAGTGTGTCAATATCGGTGAGAGGTTCCCGGGAGTGTGTCAATATCGGTGAGAGTTTCCTGGGAGTGTGTCAATATTGGTGAGAGGTTCCCGGGAGTGTGTCAATATCAGTGAGACGTTCCCGGGAGTGTGTCAATATCAGTGAGAGGTTCCCTGGAATGTGTCTATATTGGCAAGAGGTTCCTGGGAGTGTGTCAATATTGGTGAGAGGTTCCTGGGAGTGTGTCAATATCAGTGAGAGGTTCCCGGGAGTGTGTCAGTATTGGTGAGAGGTTCCTGGGAATGTGTCAATATCGGTGAGAGGTTCCCGGGAGTGTCTCAATATCAGTGAGAGGTTCCCGGGAGTGTGTCAATATCGGTGAGAGGTTCCCGGGAGTGTGTCAATATCGGTGACAGGTTCCCGGGAGTGTGTCAATATCGGTGAAAGGTTCCCGGTGGTGTGTCAATATCGGTGAGATGTACCCAGGAGTGTGTCAATATCGGTGAGAGGTTCCCTGGAGTGTGTCAATATTGGTGAGAGGTTCCCGGGAGTGTGTCAATATCAGTGAGAGGTTCCCGGGAGTGTGCCAATATCAGTGAGAAGTTCCTGGGAGTGTGTCAATATCGGTGAGAGGTTCCCGGGAATGTGTCACTATTGGGGAGAGGTTCCCGGGAGTGTGTCAATATCAGCGAGAGGTTTCCGGGAGTGTGTCAATCTCGGTGAGAGGTTCCTGGGAGTGTGTCAATATCAGTCAGAGGTTCCCGGGAGTGTGTCAATATCGGTGAGAGGTTCCCAGGAGTGTGTCAATATCAGTGAGAGGTTCCCGGGAGTGTGTCAATCTCGGTGAGAGGTTCCTGGGAGTGTGTCAATATCAGCGAGAGGTTTCCGGGAGTGTGTCAATCTCGGTGAGAGGTTCCTGGGAGTGTGTCAATATCAGTGAGAGGTTCCAGGGAGTTTGTCAATATTGGTGAGAGGTTCCCGGGAGTGTGTCAATATTGGTGACAAGTTTCCGGGAGTGTGTCAATATTGGTGACCAGTTTCCGGGAATGTGTCAATATCAGTGAGAGGTTCCCGGGAATGTGTCAATATCGGTGAGAGGTTCCCGGGAGTGTGTCAGTATCGGTGAGACGTTCCTGGGTGTGTGTCAATATCGGTGAGAGGTTCCCGGGCGTGTGTCAATATCGGTGAGAGGTTCCCGGGAGTGAGTCAGTATCGGTGAGAGGTTCCCGGGAGTGTGTCAATATCGGTGAGAGGTTCGCGGGAGTGTGTCAATATCGGTGAGAGGTTCCTGCAAGTGTGTCAATATCAGTGAGAGGTTCCCGGGAGTGTGTCAATATGTGAGAGAGGTTCCCGGGAGTGTGTCAATATTGGTGAGAGGTACCCGGGAGTGTGTCAATATCAGTGAGAGGTTCCCGGGAGTGTGTCTGTATTGGTGATAGGTTTCCGGGAGTGTGTCAATATTGGTGAGAGTTTCCCGGGAGTGTGTCAATATCGGTGAGAGTTTCACGGGAGTGTGTCAATTTTGGTGAGAGGTTCCCGGGAGTGTGTCAATATCAGTGAGAGGTTCCCGGGAGTGTGTCAATATTGGTGAGAGGTTCCCGGGAGTATGTCAATATCAGTGAGAGGTTCCTGGGAGTGTGTCAATATTGGTGAGAGGTTCCCGGGAGTGTGTCAATATCAGTGAGAGGCTGATGGGAGTGTGTCAATATCTGTGAGAGTTTCCCGGGTGTGTGTCAATATCAGTGAGAGGTTCCCGGGAGTGTGTCAATATCGGTGAGAGGTTCCCGGGAGTGTATCAATATCGGTGAGAGGTTCCCGGGAATGTGACAATATTGGTGAGAGGTTCCCGGGAGTGTGTCAATATTGGCGAGAGGTTCCTGGGAGTGTGTCAATATCAGTGAGAGGTTCCAGGGAGTGTGTCAATATCAGTGAGAGGTTCCCTGGAATGTGTCAATATTGGTGAGAGGTTCCCGGGAGTGTGTTTATATTGGTGAGAGGTTCCTGGGAGTGTGTCAATATCGGTGAGAGGTTCCTGGGAGTGTGTCAATATCAGTGAGAGGTTCCTGGGAGTGTGTCAATATCAGTGAGAGGTTCCCGGGAGTGTGTCAGTATTGGTGAGAGGTTCCTGGGAATGTGTCAATATCGGTGAGAGGTTCCCGGGAGTGTCTCAATATCAGTGAGAGGTTCCCGGGAGTGTGTCAATATCGGTGAGAGGTTCCCGGGAGTGTGTCAATATCGGTGAGAGGTTCCCGGGAGTGTATCAATATCGGTGAGAGGTTCCTGGGAATGTGTCAGTATTGGTCAGAGGCTTGCGGGAGTATGTCAATATTGGCGAGAGATTCCCGGGAGTGTGTCAATATCAGTGAGAGGTTCCCGGGAGTGTGTCAATATCAGTGAGAGGTTCCCGGGTGTGTGTCAATATCAGTGAGAGTTTCCCGGGAGTGTGTCAATATCTGTAAGAGTTTCCTGGGAGTGTGTCAATATTGGTGACAGGTTCCCGGGACTGTGTCAAATTCGGTGAGAGTTTCCCGGGAGTGTGTCAATATTGGTGAGAGGTTCCCAGGATTTTGTCAATATTGGTGAGAGGTTCCCGGGATTGTGTCAATATCAGTGAGAGGTTCCCGGGAGTGTGTCAATATCAGTGAGAGGTTCCCAGGAGTGTGTCAATATCGGTGAGAGGTTCCTGGGAGTGTGTCAATATCAGTGAGAGGTTCCTGGGAGTGTGTCAATATCAGTGAGAGGTTCCCGGGAGCGTGTCAATATCGGTGAGATGTTCCCGGGAGTGTGTCAATATCAGTGAGAGTTTCCCGGGAGTGTGTCAATATCAGTGAGAGTTTCCCGGGTGTGTGTCAATATCAGTGAGAGGTTCCCGGGAGTGCGTCAATATCGGTGAGCAGTTCCCGGGTGTGTGTGAATATCAGTGAGATGTTCCCAGGAGTGTGTCAATATCGGTGAGAGGTTCCTGGGAGTGTGTCAATATCGGTGAGAAGTTCCCGGGAGTGTGTCAATATCTGTGAGAGGTTCCTGGGTGTGTGTCACTATCGGTGAGAGGTTCCAGGGAGTGTGTCAATATCAGTGCGAGGTTCCCGGGAGTGTGTCAATATCAGTGAGAGGTCCCCCGGAGTGTGTCAATATTGGTGAGAGGTTCCTGAGAGTGTGTCAATATTGGTGAGAGGTTCCCGGGAGTGTGTCAATATCAGTGAGAGGTTCGCGGGAGTGTCAATATCGGTGTGAGGTTCCTGGGAGTGTGTCAAAATCAGTGAGAGGTTCCCGGCAGTGTGTCAATATTGGTGACAGGTTCCCGGGAGTGTGTCAATATTGGTGAGAACTTACCGGGAGTGTGTCAATATTGGTGAGACGTTCCCGGGAGTGTGTCAATGTCGGTGAGAGGTTACCGGGAGTGTGTCAATATCGGTGAGAGGTTCCCGAGGGTCTGTGAATATCGGTGAGAGGTTCCCGGGAGTGTGTCATCATTAGTGAGAGGTCCCCGGGAGTGTGTCAATATCAGCGAGAGGTTCCCGGGCATGTGTAAATATCAGTGAGAGATTCCCGGGAGTGTGTCAATATCGATGAAAGGCTCCTGGGAGTGTGTCAATATTGGTGAGAGGTTCCCGGGAGTGTGTCAATATTGTTGAGAGGTTCCCGGGAGTGTGTCAATATTGGTGAGAGGTTCCTGGGTGTGTGTCAATATCGGTGACAGGTTCCCGGGAGTGTGTCAATATCGGTGAAAGGTTCCCGGTGGTGTGTCAATATCGGTGAGATGTACCCAGGAGTGTGTCAATATCGGTGAGAGGTTCCCTGGAGTGTGTCAATATTGGTGAGAGGTTCCCGGGAGTGTGTCAATATCAGTGAGAGGTTCCCGGGAGTGTGCCAATATCAGTGAGAGGTTCCTGGGAGTGTGTCAATATCGGTGAGAGGTTCCCGGGAATGTGTCACTATTGGGGAGAGGTTCCTGGGAGTGCGTCAATATCTGTGAGAAGTTCCCGGGAGTGTGTCAATATCGGTGAGAGGTTCCCGGGAGTGCGTCAATATCAGTGAGAGGTTCCCGGGAGTGTGTCAATATCAGCGAGAGGTTTCCGGGAGTGTGTCAATCTCGGTGAGAGGTTCCTGGGAGTGTGTCAATATCAGTGAGAGGTTCCCGCGAGTGTGTCAATATCGGTGAGAGGTTCCCAGGAGTGTGTCAATATCAGTGAGAGGTTCCCGGGAGTGTGTCAATATCAGCGAGAGGTTTCCGGGAGTGTGTCAATCTCGGTGAGAGGTTCCTGGGAGTGTGTCAATATCAGTGAGAAGTTCCCGGGAGTGTGTCAATATCAGCGAGAGGTTTCCGGGAGTGTGTCAATCTCGGTGAGAGGTTCCTGGGAGTGTGTCCATATCAGTGAGAGGTTCCAGGGATTTTGTCAATATTGGTGAGAGGTTCCCGGGAGTGTGTCAATATTGGTGACAAGTTTCCGGGAGTGTGTCAATATTGGTGACCAGTTTCCGGGAATGTGTCAATATCAGTGAGAGGTTCCCAGGAATGTGTCAATATCGGTGAGAGGTTCCCGGGAGTGTGTCAATATCGGTGAGACGTTCCTGGGTGTGTGTCAATATCGGTGAGAGGTTCCCGGGCGTGTGTCAATATTGGTGAGAGGTTCCCGGGAGTGAGTCAGTATCGGTGAGAGGTTCCCGGGAGTGTGTCAATATCGGTGAGAGGTTCGCGGGAGTGTGTCAATATCGGTGAGAGGTTCCTGCAAGTGTGTCAATATCAGTGAGAGGTTCCCGGGAGTGTGTCAATATGTGTGAGAGGTTCCCGGGAGTGTGTCAATATTGGTGAGAGGTACCCGGGAGTGTGTCAATATCAGTGAGAGGTTCCCGGGAGTGTGTCTGTATTGGTGATAGGTTTCCGGGAGTGTGTCAATATTGGTGAGAGTTTCCCGGGAGTGTGTCAATATCGGTGAGAGTGTCACGGGAGTGTGTCAATTTTGGTGAGAGGTTCCCGGGAGTGTGTCAATATCAGTGAGAGGTTCCCGGGAGTGTGTCAATATTGGTGAGAGGTTCCCGGGAGTATGTCAATATCAGTGAGAGGCTGATGGGAGTGTGTCAATATCTGTGAGAGTTTCCCGGGTGTGTGTCAATATCAGTGAGAGGTTCCCAGGAGTGTGTCAATATCGGTGAGAGGTTCCCGGGAGTGTATCAATATCGGTGAGAGGTTCCCGGGAATGTGACAATATTGGTGAGAGGTTCCCGGGAGTGTGTCAATATTGGCGAGAGGTTCCTGGGAGTGTGTCAATATCAGTGAGAGGTTCCAGGGAGTGTGTCAATATCAGTGAGAGGTTCCCTGGAATGTGTCAATATTGGTGAGAGGTTCCCGGGAGTGTGTCTATATTGGTGAGAGGTTCCTGGGAGTGTGTCAATATCGGTGAGAGGTTCCTGGGAGTGTGTCAATATCAGTGAGAGGTTCCCTGGAGTATGTCAATATTAGTGAGAGGTTCCCGGGAGTGTGTCAATATCGGTGAGAGGTTCCCGGGAGTGTGTCAATATCGGTGAGAGTTTCCTGGGAGTGTGTCAATATTGGTGAGAGGTTCCCGGGAGTGTGTCAATATCAGTGAGACGTTCCCGGGAGTGTGTCAATATCAGTGAGAGGTTCCCTGGAATGTGTCTATATTGGCAAGAGGTTCCTGGGAGTGTGTCAATATTGGTGAGAGGTTCCTGGGAGTGTGTCAATATCAGTGAGAGGTTCCCGGGAGTGTGTCAGTATTGGTGAGAGGTTCCTGGGAATGTGTCAATATCGGTGAGAGGTTCCCGGGAGTGTCTCAATATCAGTGAGAGGTTCCCGGGAGTGTGTCAATATCGGTGAGAGGTTCCCGGGAGTGTGTCAATATCGGTGAGAGGTTCCCGGGAGTGTATCAATATCGGTAAGAGGTTCCTGGGAATGTGTCAGTATTGGTGAGAGGCTTGCGGGAGTATGTCAATATTGGCGAGAGATTCCCGGGAGTGTGTCAATATCAGTGAGAGGTTCCCGGGAGTGTGTCAATATTGGTGACAGGTTCCCGGGACTGTGTCAAATTCGGTGAGAGTTTCCCGGGAGTGTGTCAATATTGGTGAGAGGTTCCCGGGAGTGTGTCAATATCAGTGAGAGTTTCCCGCGAGTGTGTCAATATCAGCGAGAGGTTCCCGGGTGTGTGTCAATATCGGTGAGAGGTTCCCGGGAGTGTGTCAATATCGGTGAGAGGTTCCCGGGAATGTGTCAATATTGGTAAGAGGTTCCCGGGAGTGTGTCAATATTGGTGAGAGGTTCCCGGGAGCGTGTCAATATCGGTGAGAGGTTCATGGGCGTGTGTCAATATCAGTGATAGGTTCCCGGGAGTGTGTCAATATCAGTGAGAGGTTCCCGGGAGTGTGTCAATATCGGTGAGAGGTTCCTGGGAGTGTGTCAATATCGGTGAGATTTTCCCGGGTGTGTGTCAATATCAGTGAGAGGTTCCCGGGTGTGTGTCAATATCGGTGAGAGGTACCCGCGAGTGTGTCAATATCGGTGAGAGGTTACCGGGAGTGTGTCAATATCGGTGAGAGGTTCCCGGGAGTGTGTTAATATCGGTGACAGGTTCCCAGGAGTGTGTCAATATTTGCAGGGCCCCCACCCACAAAGTTTTGAAAACCATTGCCTTAAGGAATTCCGTGCCAGCTACATTTGGTTAAATTGGTCAGCTATGAAGGCAGTGGATTTGTAAAGCATTGCAATGCATGTGGGGAGAAAAAAGTGTTGCATTTATGCCAACTGAAAATAACTTATATTCAGAATTACAGAAAGTTAAGTGCCTCAGACTTGGAACAGCGGGCAAAGTTAAGATTTTTTGAATATGTAGAAAATCATCAAAAACTTCCTTAGAAGCAAATATGTAATTGTTGGATCCGTGGTTCAGTGGATATGCTGTTATTAAATAATCACACAGATGCTGTACATTAACAATAAACAGGTCTTTACTGGAGGAGGGTAGTCTCAAGACTGGGGGTACAGAGGCATGAGCAAAGCTTATATACAGGTGTGGTCACTGCCGGTACTACAGTATACAGGAGCTGTAAAAGTAGTTCTGACTTAAAGGCACATACACTACAATTCCTCCCCTTTTAGATTAGTAGTACCCCTAAAATTCAAATAACAATTGACATTTCAACATGTACATTAAACAACAAAAGTCCATTTATAGATTCAGTCTTTGGGGCGGCTTCCTGACCCTTTCGGGATAGCGCCTTTCCGGAGGTTCTTGTTCTTGGTGCAGAGGCGATTCTGACCCCTTTTCATCGGGTAGTTCATCGGGTTCCACTGCTACTAAGTCTGAGGTAGATGCTACCGGTATGTCGGGTTCATCCCCAGGTACTCGAGACATGGGGTTGACGCGTTCCTGTGACGCTAAGATCTGATCGACGTGGTGTCTCACAATGTTCTCCCCGACATCCACTGTGTACATTAATGGCCCCTGCCTTGTACATATCGTTCCGGGTTGCCATTTCTCTGTTCGATAGTCACGGGCCAAGACTGGTTGCCCTACATTGAAGCTCCTTGTCGGCTTCTCATTGATGTGCTGGAATTGTTTGTCCTCAACATTTCTTTGCACATTTGGTCTGAGCAAGTCCAGACGAGATCTCAACCTTCGGTTAAAGAACATCATGGCTGGGGTCTGGTTGGTAACTGCATGTGTCGCGTTTCGGTAGGCTAATAAGAAATTGTCCATCTTATGCTGTAGTGGAATTTCATCGTCGCACATGGCCTTTATCGCCTTCTTAAAGGTTTGTACGAACCTCTCAGCCAATCCATTTGTGGCTGGATGATACAGGGCGGATGTGTAATGCCTTACCCCATTCCTTCTCATAAATTTTTGGAACTCGTCGGACACAAACTGTGGTCCATTATCAGAGCAAATCTGCTCTGGCAACCCGTTTCTGGTAAATATGGTCCGTAGGACTGCAATCGTTCTCTCTGTAGTGGTTGAAGACATTTTTATCACCTCAGGCCACTTTGAATGAGCATCCACTGCTATTAAGAACATTGAGTCCATGAATGGACCAGTGAAATCAATATGCACCCGTTGCCATGGAGAGGAGGGCCACTCCCATGGGTGTAGAGGGGCATGTGGTGGTGCATTTTGGACCTTCTGGCATCCTAAGCAGCTCTTAGTTAGGTCTTCAATTTGTTGATCGATTCCCGGCCACCACACTTAAGCCCTAGCAAGGCTTTTCATTTTCACTCCCCCCAGATGACCTTCATGTAGCTCATTTAGCACTCTCTCCCTTAACTTGGGTGGAATCACCACTCTGGATCCACACATCACTGTCCCCTGGCATACTGACAGCTGTTCTCTTCTGGATGAGAATGCTGGCAACAGTGAGTCGCCATGAGTTGGCCATCCCCTCACCGTCAATTCATATACCCGAGACAGCGTCGGATCATTGCGGGTCTCCTTCTCTATATCCGCGTTCGTTACTGGCAATCGTTCAATTATTGACGAATAAAATATCTCGATAGGATCCACTGCTGGTGCTTCCTCCACAGTAGGCAGTGGCAGGCGCGATAGCCCATCAGCGTTCCCATGCTGTTTCGTGCCTTTATATTCTATTTCATATTGATTCGCCCCTAGAAACAGGGACCATCTTTGTAACCGCTGTGCAGTCATTACTGGCACGCCCTTCTTAGGATTAAAGATGGAGACAAGTGGTTGGTGGTCAGTCAGCAAGGTGAACTTCTGCCCATGCAGACAGTGGTTGAATTTTTTTACTCCCCACACTAGGCTGAGGGCCCCCCTGTCAATCTGGGCGTAGTTGCACTCGGCTGAGGTTAGTGACCGGGACGCAAAGGGTACTGGCCTCTCCAACCCGTCAGGGAATTTGTGCAACAGCACCGCTCCAATACCATAGGGTGATGCATCACATGCCAAACGAATTGGTAGTGCTGGGTTGAAATGGGCCAACACCTCTTTTGATGTGATCAATTCTTTACACTTCTGGAAAGCTCGTCTACGTTCGTCATCCCACTTCCATGGTACCCCTGTTTGCAGTAGGGTGTTCAGTGGGTGTAATACCGTAGACAAATTTGGTAAGAACTTGTGGTAGTAGTGTGCTGTCTCTCTGTAGCAATTTATGTTAGTTTTGCAGTTAATTCAGGGGTTTGAGTAAGTTGGGTCGATTCCCATTGTGTGCTGCCACCTAGTGGCTATTTGGTACCTAGCAACTGCAGTAAAAGTGCAGTAAAGTGCTGTAAAGCACAGTAAGTGCAGTAAAGTAAACTACAGACCTACAGCGGCACATGCTCTGAGAAGTTGTATTGTTCCCATGCCTGAGTCTTGGATATTATTTGTCTGTAAGTACTTGAGAATGTTATAGATGATTAGTGTACACTGTATGTTGCAGAAAATGTTTAGTTTGTAACTTTTCTCTGTAAGCAAACTTACACAGCTAGCCGTGAAGTGCTTGCTCTCTGTCTAGCTGGTTAACTAGTAGCTGTATTTTGATGCACTATGTACAGGGCTAATTTAAAGAGAATGCCTTCCAGTTTGCTAAATGTATATTCACAGTAAGCTGTGTTTCCACGTGTTTGGTAATTTACATGCCAAATGTACTGTGTTGCTCAGGCGTACCTAAATTTGTGTATGCATATCAGTTATGCGCTTGTATACTAATGTGTGCTTCCATTTCTGTGTTGTGTTTCAGTTTTACAATAAGAATCTTTCAGTAAAGCTTTACAAGAAAAGTCAAGCCTTGTGATTTTTATGGGAAGATATCAAGTTGTTCGCTATCTGTCTAGCTCTGCATAGGAACGTGCTGCGAGGGCAGAAAAGTAAAAAGACAACAGCACAGCGGGCTCAAGCACAAGAAGATACCACTCAGCTACCATGAGTCTACGCTCAGGAAGACAATATACCATAGAGGACGTCGACCAGCCAATCGAGAAGCATGAGCCTCTCCGAGCAAACGATGCCAAGTCACAGTCCTCTAAAGCATCCTCTAGATCATCTCGGCGGTCCAGCAGACCGTCGTCATCGACAGCTTCTGCAGCCGCCAAAGCACATGCCAAGGCAAAAGCTGCCCAGGCTCAATTGTCCTTCGCTGAAAACGAAGCTAGTGTGATGAAGCAGAGAGCTGACCTCGACGCCAGTCTCCACATTCTCCAAAGCCAGAGAGCTGCCGCTGCCGCTAAAGCTGAAGCCGCAGCTTATGAAGAAGGTGAAGAGAACGAAGGCAGGGAGCCCAGCCATGAAGCATATGTTCTAGAACAGCCCCTCAGTCCAGTGCAACATACAAGTGAGTATGTCCAACAACACTCCCAATTGTTCTCCAAGGAAACATCCAGCTATCTCGACGCAGAACCAGCTACTCACCACAGTAGCAAACAGCCTGTTTTTGGACACACTGAGCTTAAAGGAGAAGAAACAAGTAAGACTTACTTGCAGAGACCTCCACAGCACTCGGCCAATCCAGCCAAGCAGTCCTCACCCGAGCCACAAGGTGCACAAGACCTCGCTAGGTACCTTATCCGCCGAGAATTGTTAAGTTCAGGCCTTCTAGAATTTGATGACCGTCCTGAAAATTATTGGTCATGGAAAGCGTCCTTCCTGAGTACCACCAAGGACTTGAATCTGTCAGCCAGAGAAGAACTAGACTTGATGACAAAGTGGCTCGGAGCTGAGTCGTCAGAACAGGCGAAGAGAATTCGCTCAGCGCACGTCCGCAATCCCACAGCAGGCCTCAACCTGGTTTGGCAACGTCTCGAAGACTGTTATGGGACACCAGAAGTCATTGAACACGCACTGCTCAAGAAGATTGAAGACTTTCCGAAGCTAACCAACAAAGATAATGTCGAGCTCCGAGAACTGGGCGACATTCTCCTCGAATTGGAGTGTGCCAAGGGAGAAGGTTACCTGACCGGCCTCTCGTATTTGGATACAGCTCGTGGGGTAAACCCAATAGTGGAAAAGCTCCCCTACAACCTTCAAGAGAAATGGATAGCTAAGGGATCCAAGTACAAGGAGGATAATGGAATGGCATTTCCCCCCGTCTCTCTCTTCTCCAGGTTCGTCCAACAACAGGCAAAGGTGAGGAATGATCCAAGTTTCACTTTCTCCACCTCCAGCAGTTACGCTCCTTCGAGAACAGAGAAACCCACAAAGTACAGCAATAAAGCCTCTGTGAGCGTGCACAAAACAGATGTTCCAGCCGAACCCTCAGTCAACCAATCCAGTTCTGCTGGGAATAAAGTGGATGACCCAGATCGTCAGTGTCCAATACACAAGAAGCCCCACCCACTCAAAAAGTGTCGAAGCTTTAGAGACAAGCCTATTGATGAGCGCAAATCATACCTGAAAGAGAATCGCATCTGCTTCAGGTGTTGTGGGTCGACTATGCACATGGCAAAAGACTGCAAGGCAACAATCAAGTGCTTCGAGTGCAACAGTGAAAAACACATCGCAGCCCTGCATCCAGGTCCTCCTCCTTCAACCACCGAGAGTGCTGTGGTTGACAAAGAGGATAGCGGGGAGCAAAGCGAAAGCACATCTTCTTCAGTCACCTCCAAGTGTACAGAGGTTTGTGGAAATGCAAGCAGCCCACGCTCATGCTCCAAAATCTGCTTGGTTAAAGCATATCCTGCAGGGAGAAAGGAGAAGGCAATCAAAATGTACGCAGTGCTTGATGGGCAAAGTAACAAGTCTCTAGCGAAGACAGAATTCTTCAATCTCTTTGAAGTCAAGGCCAGCGCAGCTCCGTACACGCTAAAAACCTGTGCAGGGACAACAGAGACTACGGGTAGGAGAGTTGGGCACTTCATGATCGAGTCCATGGATGGGAAACTACAGCTTCCCCTCCCCACCTTAATTGAGTGTGACATGATGCCAGACGATAGGACGGAAATTCCCTCCCCAGAGGTCGCACGCCATCAGCCCCACCTACAGCCAGTTGCCAACAAGATTCCAGCTGTGGACCCGGACGCTCCAATCCTCCTGCTCTTGGGAAGAGACATCTTAAGGGTGCACAAGGTACATGAGCAAATCAACGAGCCCCACAATGCTCCTTATGCGCAGCGGCTTGACCTGGGATGGGTCCTCGTGGGTGGAGTTTGCCTGGGAAAAGTCCACAAACCAGCGGGTGTCAACGTCTATAAAGCAAACATGTTGCACAACGGTCGCACATCCTTTCTCAGCCCATGCCCAAACAGGATCCAGGTAAAGGAAGACTACGATGGCATGACGCAGCATCATAGGTCAACCTCCTCTGCCTGTGAGGAAGAGGCAGGCCTCACTGTGAGCACAGACAGCCTAGGATGCTCAGTGTTTGAAAGGTCCAAGGATGATGACAAGCCAGCACTATCCATGGACGACAAAGCTTTCCTAACCATCATGGATGAGGAGGTTTACCAGGACAATGGACACAGCTGGGTGGCACCCTTACCATTTCACTCTCCCAGACGCCGTCTTCCGAGTAACAGGGAACAAGCTATGAAGCGCCTCTGCTCATTCAGGAGAACACTGGAGAAAAGGCTAGAAATGAAGGGCCATTACATAGAGTTCATGCAGAAGATGCTGGACAACGACCAAGCCAAGCCTGCTCCACCTCTGGAAGAAGGTAAAGAACACTGGTACCTGCCAACATTCGGTGTGTATCACCCACAAAAGCCAGACCAGTTACGAGTTGTGTTTGATTCAAGTGCTGAATGTAAAGGAGTGTCTCTGAACGATGTACTCCTCAGCGGCCCAGACTTGAACAACACCTTGTTGGGAGTTCTTCTGCGGTTCAGGAAAGAACCTGTAGCCCTGACAGCAGATGTGCAGCAAATGTTTTATCGCTTCGTCGTCCGAGAAGACCACAGGGACTATCTCCGCTACCTGTGGCATGAGGACAACGACATCAACAAGAATGTGGTGGAGTACAGGATGAAGGTCCATGTGTTTGGAAACAGCCCTTCACCTGCTGTGGCTATCTACTGCATGAGGCGAGCCGCTCAGAAAGGTGAGCAAGAATATGGCTCCGATGCGAAGCATTTTGTTGAGAGACAGTTCTATGTTGATGATGGTCTTACCTCGGTTACCACACCTGAAGAAGCAATAGATCTCCTGACAAGAACCAGAGCGATGTTGGCAGAGTCCAACCTGAGACTACACAAGGTAGCATCGAACAGTGGACAGGTGATGGAAGCCTTCCCTGCAGAGGACCGTGCCAAGGATCTGAAGGATTTGCACCTTGGAGTGGATCCTCTCCCCCTTCAACGGAGCCTGGGGCTCTCCTGGAACCTGGAAACAGACAGCTTCACATTCCTGGTGTCCCGTGAAGAAAGGCCATTCACACGGAGAGGCGTCCTGTCCACAGTCAACAGTTTGTACGACCCTTTGGGGTTCGTAGCTCCCATAACAATGCAAGGAAAAGCATTAGTACGGGAACTCTCATCGGATCAGAGTGAGTGGGATGCTCCACTCCTCCCAGAAAAAGAAGCAAAATGGAACCTATGGAAGGAGTCCTTGAAGGCTCTCGAAGACCTGCACATAGAGAGGTGCTACATTCCAGGCTCGCTGTCTTCAACACAGAGAAGAGAGCTGTGCATCTTCTCAGACGCTTCCACAGTAGCAATAGGAGCTGTGGCCTACTTGAGAGCAGCTGACACCGATGGGAAATACCATGTGGGATTCGTTATGGGGAAGTCCAAGTTGGCCCCTCGGCCTGCCCACACCATTCCACATCTCGAGCTTTGTGCAGCTGTGTTGGCTGTTCAACTGTATGAGTTGATCAGAGACGAGATTGACATCGATGTGGGCGCCGTCAAGTTCTTCACGGACAGCAAGATTGTACTTGGTTACATCCACAACTCCACAAGAAGGTTTTATGTGTATGTTTCCAACTGGGTGACTCGTATCAGACGATCCACTCACCCCGACCAGTGGTGCTATGTCTCCACAGACCTGAACCCTGCAGACCATGCTACCAGGTCTATACCAGCAGCACACCTACAGCAAAGCAGTTGGTTCTCGGGCCCCTCTTTCCTGTCTAATGTCAACACAGAGGAGACTCCTGAGTCCAATCCCTTCACCCTTGTGGAGCCTGAAGCTGATACTGAGATTCGGCCTGAAGTTACGACCCTGGTCACCAAAGCCTCAGAATCTCAGTTGGGCTCACAACGCTTCGAGCGATTCTCAAGCTGGAGAACACTCTGCCGAACCACAGCCCGACTCATTCATGTAGCAGCATCCTTCAAGGGGAATTCGGACAACATAGAACGCAAAGGATGGAAATGTTCTAAAGAAGTATCCAGCACAAGTGAGCTTTCACAAGCCAAAGGTGTAATCATTCGCTCTGTCCAGCATGATGTCTTCAAGGAGGAATTCAAATGTCTTGAAGAGGGACAGACATTCCCCAAGCAAAGCCCACTTAAAAAGCTCAACCCAGTTACAGATGAAGATGGTTTGCTCCGGGTCGGAGGGCGCATATCATCCGCAGACTTGTCAAGAGAAGAAAAGCACCCTCTGATCATCCCGCGCACCCATCACATTGCCACACTACTCGTGAGATACTATCATGAGCAAGTGGCTCACCAAGGACGACACATAACAGAAGGAGCTATCCGAGCAGCCGGATACTGGATAATCGGGAGCAAGCGTCTGGTTTCTTCCGTTATCCACAAGTGTGTTACCTGCCGCAAGCTACGAGGGAGGTTAGAGGACCAAAAGATGGCAGACTTGCCCGCTGACAGACTCACTCCAGAGCCTCCATTCACCAGCGTGGGCCTTGACGTCTTTGGGCCATGGACCATCATGACGCGTCGCACAAGAGGAGGTAGTGCAGGCAGCAAGCGCTGGGCGGTGCTCTTTACGTGCATGTCTACCAGAGCTGTGCACATTGAGCTGATCGAATCCATGTCAACAGACAGCTTTATCAATGCACTGAGGAGGTTTTTCTCAATCCGTGGTCCAGCCAAACTTCTCCGCTCTGACAGAGGGACTAACTTCGTGGGTGCCTGTAAGGAGTTGGACATCCACATGGACAATGCAGTGGTAGGAAGCTACCTCCAAAAGAAAGGATGCACGTGGGTGTTTAACCCCCCACATTCATCCCACATGGGTGGTTCATGGGAGAGGCTCATCGGTGTTGCCAGGCGTATTCTGGATGCTATGCTGCTTCGGACGGGACCTACTCATCTCACACATGACGTCTTAAGCACTCTCATGGCTGAAGTCATGGCGATCATGAATGCAAGAGCCCTGGTGCCGGTGTCCACCGACCCAGACATGCCTGCAGTCCTCACCCCAACGATGCTCCTGACTCAAAAGATGAGTGCTATTTCAGCCCCCTCTGGAAACTTTGACATGGCTGAGCTGCACAGGAAGCAGTGGAAGCAAGTCCAGTGTCTTGCAGACACTTTTTGGAAGAGATGGAGAGGAGAGTATTTGTCCACCCTACAGAGCCGTAGGAAATGGACAGAAGACAAGCCAAATGTCAAAGTGAGAGATGTTGTCTTGCTGAAAGACAGCCAAGCACACAGAAATGAATGGCCAGTGGGACTGGTTGTCAAAGCTCTGCCGAGCAGGGACAAGAGGGTCCGCAAGGTGGAGGTGAAGATTGTCAAGGAGGGGACTGTCAAAGTGTTTCTGAGGCCAGTCTCAGAGATCGTAGTCCTTCTTTCTGAAGAAACCTAGAGAACGGATTCTGAGTATGTTTGCAGCCAAAGGACGTTTTCTTTAGGTTTATTTTGTATCTGTAGTGGTACAATGGAATTGTACCAAGCGGGGAGTGTGCTGTCTCTCTGTAGCAATTTATGTTAGTTTTGCAGTTAATTCAGGGGTTTGAGTAAGTTGGGTCGATTCCCATTGTGTGCTGCCACCTAGTGGCTATTTGGTACCTAGCAACTGCAGTAAAAGTGCAGTAAAGTGCTGTAAAGCACAGTAAGTGCAGTAAAGTAAACTACAGACCTACAGCGGCACATGCTCTGAGAAGTTGTATTGTTCCCATGCCTGAGTCTTGGATATTATTTGTCTGTAAGTACTTGAGAATGTTATAGATGATTAGTGTACACTGTATGTTGCAGAAAATGTTTAGTTTGTAACTTTTCTCTGTAAGCAAACTTACACAGCTAGCCGTGAAGTGCTCGCTCTCTGTCTAGCTGGTTAACTAGTAGCTGTATTTTGATGCACTATGTACAGGGCTAATTTAAAGAGAATGCCTTCCAGTTTGCTAAATGTATATTCACAGTAAGCTGTGTTTCCACGTGTTTGGTAATTTACATGCCAAATGTATTGTGTTGCTCAGGCGTACCTAAATTTGTGTATGCATATCAGTTATGCGCTTGTATACTAATGTGTGCTTCCATTTCTGCGTTGTATTTCAGTTTTACAATAAGAATCTTTCAGTAAAGCTTTACAAGAAAAGTCAAGCCTTGTGATTTTTATGGGAAGATATCAAGTTGTTAGCTATCTGTCTAGCTCTGCATAGGAACGTGCTGCGAGGGCAGAAAAAGTAGTTCACCAGCCTGAGGAACGACCTCAGTTGTGACACATTTTCCGGTGCTGGAGCCTTGACTACTGCCTCAATCTTGTCAGGGGACTTATGTAACCCCTCTTCATCAATGACGTGGCCACAATACGAGATCTGTTTCTGGAAAAACTGGCACTTGTGGCGATTAGCTCATAGCCCATACTCCTTTAATCTGGTGAGCACCTTCTCCAAGTTGGCGAGGTGATCACCGTCATTTTCGCCCGTGACCAAGATGTCGTCCAAATAACACTGGGTCCCTGGAATCCCTTGCAGGACCTGATCCATCGCCCTTTGCCAGATAGCCGGAGCCGAGGCTACTCCAAACACCAGCCGATTGTATTGATAGAGACCTTTATGAGTGTTGATCGTAAGGTATTGTTTCGAAGCTTCTTCTACCTCCATTTGCAAGTACGCCTGGGCTAGATCAATTTTGGTGAAGCGTTTACCTCCAGATAGCGAGGCAAAAATATCCTCAATTCGTGGAAGCGGATATTGTACCGTGTGAAGGACTGGGTTCACTGTCACCTTAAAATCCCCACAGATGCGGACCTTCTTTGGTTCCCCAGGCGTATTACTCAACGACCTCTTCATTACAGGAATGATGGGTGTAGCCCACTCACTCCAGTCCACTTTGGACAGTACTCCTGAACGTTCCAACCCTTCCAGCTCTGCTTCAACAGCTGGTCTGATTGCATAAGGCACTGGTCTGGCCTTCAGAAACTTTGGGCTTGCATTTTCCTCTATTTTAATCGTTGCTGTTATTCTTTTTAGTGTTCCTAGTCCCTCCTGGAACACTTCTTTTGCACCAGTTAGCATTTTTGACAGTCGTCCAGGTGTGACGTCGTCATCCTTTTTGGCCTCAACCTTCAGTGCCTGTATGGAATGCCAATCTAATTGTATCTTCCGGATCCATTCACATCCTAGCAGTGGTGGTCCTCCATCTGGCAATACATATATATCCATTTTAGGTATTTCCTGGCCTTTATATGTCACTTTCACCCTTATTTTTCCTTTGGGGTAGACTTTTTGCCCCGTGTACGTCTTCAAGACAATCTCTGTAGCTTTCAAGGGTATGTGTGAAAATAACCGCTTGTAGTCTCTTTGATTTATAACTGTTAGAGCTGACCCTGTGTCCAATTCCATTTTCACTTGGACTCCGTCTATCTTGAGTCTGGTGATCCTCCATTTCTGTTACCTTATGTAGTTGCAGACAACCCAGCTCCTTGATTCCGGAGTCTGTGTCACTTTTCTGTTCGTCTGAACCACTGTCCATCACCTGGTGTACCTTTTTGTACTTATCCTGTGGAGATTTCTTACTGTTGGTTTTCTTCCCAGACCTGCAGACTCTTGCTATGTGTCCTGCTTTCCCACACTGTCTGCACACTTGGTCCTTGAACCAACAATCTTTCTGGTCATGTGTTGTTCTGCTGCAGTGATAGCACTTCCCTGTTCCATAGGACATTTCATTGGTGCCATATTCTTGCGGTCTCCGTTGTATCTCTGCAGCGCCCCTTGCGGCTGCTTCGTGTGATACTGCCATACTGAAAGCTTTGTCCAGCATAAGGTCCTTTTCTGATAGAAGCCGTTTCTGGGTTCCTTCACTTTGTAGCCCACACACAAACCTGTCCCTTAACATGTCTGCTAGTCCCGCTCCAAACTGGCAGTGTTTCGATAGCTTGCGCAGTTCTGTTAGGTACTCAGCATTGCTTTCGTCTTTGTGTTGGTTCCTTTTATGGAACTTAAATCGTTCTGCTATCAGCAGCGGTGTGGGGTTTAAGTGGTCCTGTAGGATTTCTACTATGCTTTCAAAATTCTTGTTTACCGGCTTCTCTGGGGTTATTAGATTTCGCAGTAACCCATAAGTTTTTGCACCCATGGAATTTAACAGAACCAGTGCTTTATTAGCATCTGGCACTTCATTCGCCCTGCAGTACACCTCAATACGTTCCACATATGTCGCCCAATCTTCGATTTCATTGTCGAACGTAGAGATACTGGCACTCTTCGGCATCCTTGGGTGTGAGTTAACTGTCAAAAATGGCGCCTCCCGCGCTTCCCCTTCTTCTCCGCTGGCACAAAATGGCGTCTCCCGCGCTTTCCTTCCTTCCCGCGCTCGCCCTTCTTCTCCGCTGCGGCTTCTAAAAATGGCGTCTCCCGCACTCTTTCTTCTTCTCCGCGGCTCAATGGCGTCTCCCGCGCTCCCCTTTCTTCGCCCCGTGGACCCTGTTCAGCCCATGAGCCCTGGCTGTGCTCTGCGCGTTCTTCTTTTTATATTTTTCGACGCCGCTCAGTCTAGAACCCGGCTGTTTCTCTACCCTCTCTCTCTCCGGTTTGTTTTCTTTTTCTCGATGCCGCTCGGTGTTCAACCCCCGGCTGCGCCCTGCGCTCTTCACCCTCTGTCTTACCCCGTCGACGCTGCTCGGCTTTCTCTCCGCCGTCGGTTGGCTCCAGCCGCCGCTGCTCGGGAAGGGTCTGCGCTGGACCTGTCGTCGGTCTCTTGCTGCTCGTCGTGGCTGGGGAACCAAGCCCGGCTCTCCACAGCCTCCCCTGCGAAGTTCAATCTCTGCCCGTGTTCCTGGTCTCGACTATTTAAAAAAAATTTTTTATGTTGCAGGTAGATTCGAATCGACACTCGTCGCCACTATTGGATCCATGGTTCAGTGGATATGCTGTTATTAAATAATCACACGGATGCTGTACATTAACAATAAACAGGTCTTTACTGGAGGAGGGTAGTCTCAAGACTGGGGGTACAGAGGCATGTGCAAAGCTTATATACAGGTGTGGTCACTGCCGGTACTACAGTATACAGGAGCTATAAAAGTAGTTCTGACTTAAAGGCACATACACTACAGTAATAACACTGGTTACCTAAACATCTATAATATGGAGCTACTTTAAATCACATTCTGTTTGTTAACACCATTTGATAGAGAGTTTAAAAATGTCGATTTTAATTAGAAAGAAACCCATGTGCATTCCTACTTAAAGGGATGAGTTTTCAGAGCCTACTAATGGATATAACTTAAAATTGCACCTAAATGAACTTTTTGAGTCTCTAGTGGAATATGCCTACTTGTGGCTAATAAGGATTATACTTAAGCGATAAACCTAAGAATCCCAAGGTGGTCAATGCAATAAACAGCTCTGGTACACTGAATAAACATCAAGACCGTTGGCTGAGGTGTTTATTCTATGTGGAGGAGTTGAGTTTTTCTGAGAACACTCTGGTCTTCTTAAGTTTAATAGCGGTTCAAATTTTAAGAGATACAGCAGTACAGAATGAAAGCCGTTGTCATTACGGTTGCTGTGTTCCAAAAAATCCTTACAGTTTGTTTTTAAAGTCATTGCGACTAATCATAACACTAACATTATGAATATAGGTCACCATGATGAACTGTGTGATGTACTAATGTGACAGGCTGTGATTGGATGATGTAGAGCCACTGCTGTGATAAATCCACCACTGAATCTCTGCTGAAATAATAGCATCATTGCAGTTGGTTACCGCTCAGTTCCATCTTAGGCCAAAAGGAATTGTTGGCACTGCAATAGCTCTGATATGCGCAAGCTTTGTCATTGCTCATTACTGAAACATATACCAGTGATTCTATGCTACTCAGCTGACCGTGTTTTGCTGGTCTAACGCTTATTTCATTTATTAAAAAATTCAAAAGCCAGCATTTGCGGTTTCTTTAATGAAAGCTCTGGATTTTCTTTTTTTTTTACCATATTAGACCTATTTTCAAGAGCGGCTGCATGCTAGCTTGCCTGAGCGAGATTGCACAGGATAACAACGCAAGTATGTCAACTAATTTGATGAAATTTGGCAAACTGTTGCAGCACAATGAAAAAGTCAAGTTCAATTCTGAGAAAACAAACTTTGGGAATGGTGACAATAAAAATCTCCTAAAACAGATTTTTAATAACTGCTGCAAGTACACCGTGAACAAAACATGCTGTGATGCAACAGAATGCTCCTTCCATTTCATGAACCTTAGTCTTAGTACGGTGGCTGTCGAAGCTCCCGCCCTGAACCAGCCTCATTCCAGATTGGCATCAGATTAACGGCTGTTTTAGTTAGTTTAAGCAACTAGAATAGTAGGTAAGCTTAAAAAGTAAGCGAGATGAGGATTGACTCAACAACTGTAACAATAGAGAGACAACCACCAAAGTGACCAATTGAATGAAGGCGAAGGATGCATAAATTCTCAGCTTCTGCCAAAATGGCTCCCTTGCCAGTAAATGTTCTGAAGGGCGTGAACTCATTGATTAGGCAAAAGCATTCTTAGGAGTTGACTACAAAGGAAAACAAATACTACATTCCTGCACGCAAAAAGAGGTGCACCCTTGAATTTGACAGTCTAGTCCTCAAAGAATAGTTGTAGAGCAGAGAAGAAAGTTGAAACTATTCAAAAACACTGATGGGTATTGCAGCCTGATAAGGACCCCAAAAACCATTAGGGTGTGTGAAATAGATGCATGATAGGCACCCATTGGGCACATAATGAATTCAATGAACAAATATTATTTATGGCAGTTGGGAACTGATGTAAAAAGACTACTGAGCACTTGGTTTGAGTATAAAACAAGGCTTTAATCAACTGTTTCACAACCATGAGATTCTAGTTACATCACTAGTTCCTGGTTACAGAAACGTCCTGAACAAGCTGGGCCCACGCCCGAGTTTTTATACTCCTTGGACGGCGCCACCAGCTGGCCGCCCAGTGTTATTTCATGAGTCATTTCTCCATGAATGATAAGATTCATGACAGGCACATTGTTTAGTATTTTAAATAAGCATAAACATAAAATATGGTTTTACAATGTAAATATAAAATTAATGTATAAAGGGACGCTGGTGGATTGATATGACATAATGCATAATAATGTCATGACATATGCACCCCCCCCCCACTTTCAATCAAAGTGTAATTTGGGGCATGGGATTGTCACGGCAATGTTTGCTCCGTAACACACAATTTTCTGCAGGACAGGAATAGCTGCAGGAGTTTGAATCAGTGGGGTAATCTTGCATGCCAATATATAGAGGGGTGAAAAAACCATAGCATCATGGGAGGGTGAACATGCAGCCAGTGGTGTAATTGTGATAAGATTAATTTTTCAACTAAGAAGGAAGCAGAGTCCAGATGAACAATACTTTGTGTGGATATATTACATCGGATATACATGGCACAGAAACAGGCCATTTAGCCCAACCAGTCCATGCCGGAAATATTTTGCCCTATTTTGGTTCATCTTTAAATCAATTAATGTCTACTTTCAGTACAGTAATTAAGAGATACCAACTCAGTCTGTTAGTGATGAATCTATATAATTAGTGTCTAGTGAATAGACATAGCTGCTTGAACTCAAATCATTAACAGATCCGATAAACAAATATTGTGCTTAATCGTTTGAGCCTAAAGATATTTTAGATAGTTGTTTATCTACAGTTAAGTCATATTGGTTTTGACAAATTAGAATTAGGTGGGGAATGTTCTTGCTGATCAAGTTAAGCTAGGTCAGTGCTGGAGTATGGAACACGTTTCTACCTCTTGCAGCCAGTGTCAGCGTCAGCCACTTCCAGCACAGATGTAGAATCCCATGTATGCAGGGTAAAGCTCACTCTGAACTGCTCGAGCAATGTGCTTTAACCCCAACTTCCTGATGTTCTGACCAAGATTTCTCCCTCAACCATTGGATGAACTGCTCATTCGTCTTATTGCTGCTTGTGGGATCTTGCTCTGTGCAAAATGACGACCATATTTGCCGACACAACAACAGTCACTCCACTTCAAAGCAATTTATTGCAAGTGGTAGTCTAAGAAGTTTCCAAGAGATGTGAGAAGATGCTATAACAATGCAAATCATTCTATTAGCTGCAAGGAGGTATGGCTGAGCTGGGCCTAAACTTTTTACTCACTTCCCCCGACCTCCCCACCCTCCCCAAACATGGTGCATTTCCTTGCTGTAGAGTTCAGTCTGATGATTTACCCCATGAGTGATGGTGAACTGAAAGTCACTTCAAGTGGGGATCCAAACATTTTACCTCTTCCTTATACTCCTGTTTAACAGGCAGTAGTTTTAACAGCTGTGCAAACTTTGCAAAGTCACACTTAATTACTAACCAGTCCCACACATACTCATTAGTAAAATACAAACAATATGCTGAAATCTTTTGTTTAAAAACAAAATGCTATTTTAGTTAGTACTGTACTTGTAAAAGAAAACGCTGGTATGTAAAATGTCATTTAGGTCAATTAATAACATCAGTTCTGAATTGCACTTGCGTTTGTCTGAAAAATTCTAACAATTGAGTCTGAATGTCGGTAATGGCTGTATCTGCAAACCTAATCTGTAGTTTTTTTCAATTTTCCATTCCAGATATTAACAGTAAACTTGTTGTCCAGATTAAGTCCGCACAAACAGAAACAGGTCTGGTGATTAACTTTAATAAAACAGGTCACAGAAAGACACTAGTGGGAGCTTGGATAGATTAAAGAAAGATTTAGCTTTATACAGATACAATAAAAAAAGATGTGGTTTGTTGAAAGCCAAAGAACTTGAAAATTGTGCCAAACCACAGCAATAAGCTAGCTGTTCAGGATTTAATTTTTTAAATAGGACTATCCCTTTTCAATGTCTAATTTCCCAAACAATTTCAAGTCTGCTTCATAAATTTTCATTTAACCTCAGCAGATAGTTGGTAAGTGGATGTTTGCAATGCAGAACATTAGGAAAAAATGATAGATGACTACACAGATGGGCATTTTCAGAAGGACTTATATTAGTGAAGTCAATGGATGAAATAAAATGTTAGCCAAGGAATCCCTCACACCTCAGCGAATAGCTGAGCCATAGTCCAGGAATATCCCAGGATTGATTCAGTATTGAGCTAATTGATCAACACTGCAGTTGGCCTCAGCACCCTGAGTTAGAGAGGAGCTAAGAAAACAATGAGAGTTTCCACTCCCGATCGCTATCCCGGGATCCTTGCTAATTTGGACATTGAGTGAAGATGGGAATGGGCTTGGCTATAAATCTCCCATGAACAAATCGTTGCCAACATTCGCAGTCAAGGCACGTTGGTGATGTGGGAAAGAAACTGGAGAGTGATCATCACCTGTGGAACTGTACCCCAACATGAAGTCTAGGCCTTCAGGACAAGACGGCAGGGGAGAAACTTTGCAATGGAAAAAAAAAAGAAAACCAGAAAAGAACCAGGATACAGATGTAGAGGTAAAATATATCAGGAGTAGAAATACAGTAGATAGATATGTTGTTGGCAGCTGTATTTAAAAGTTAATTGAATTACCAACAATATAAATATTGCAGTGGGCAGCATTGTCATTGCGAGTGACAATGGAGGATACAAATCATATGAAACATTCAAAAAAAGTTAAGCATCAGACACTGAAATCACTAAAACACTATTTGCTATGTGGCAATTATGACAAACAAGTACTTTCATAGTCTGAAATGGCAATCCTATTTAAAACAATCAGGACTTGTAACTGTCGCATATAAATGGTCAGTATGACAGACTTTAGACAAGTAGAATCTGATTTGCTGAAATTTCTGTCCATTTGCTTGACCTAATAGCCTGAAGTGGTTAATCAAAACATGCTCCCAATAATTATTCAATTCCCCTCTCTAAAATATAAGCATATACAAAGTGTTGGGTTGCTACTGTACCTAAAGATAAATACACTCTGTACAGTAAGGAAACCTTTTAAATTGGAGGCTTTTAAGTATTAGCGGAAAAATATCTGTAAGAGTAAGTTTATATTAGTGGCATACATTTACTAGTTACTAAGATTTATGTGTGGCACTGAATAGCCCCTCATTCTTTTCTTCAAGGTTTACAGCCACCAAAGGAGCTAATAATGAACTGTAAGATGTGTGTTATCATGCCTTATGCCAAAGCATATCCTGCGGAGATAAAACACACAATTTATTATGTTGACCTTAGTCTTTAAACAGTTTTTCTTTCTTTCTTTTTTTGATGTGATAAATCATCCCAGGAAAGGTAGTTCTAAAACAAAGTAGCTTGTCTTTTTCATTGGTATATTTAAAAAAATAATAAAAAGCACTTTGTTACGTGCAGGGACACAAATATGTTTAATTCTTCTCAATGCTGGATTCCCTGTTCATCACAGTTCTATGTTGATGTAGCTCCTTAAAATATTCAGTGCTTTGTGTCACATGAACATGGCAACAAAACTTTTTTTTCTCTCTAACAATTCAACCCTAAGCACGTGTGACACTAAATTCTTTGTGCAATTAAAAACCGTTTGCTTCAATTTTTTGTATTTAAAATCTGTTGTTTAGATTAACAGAGATGGATCATTTTTGGTTTTGCTACACAGGTTGAGAGATTTAATCCAATGCTGATTGTACCATTTGTAATGAACCTACAAGAAATTGCTGCTGCAATCCCAAGGAAATAATGAAATCCGCCTTGCAAAAGTATCATGTGTGCATAATAAGTATTTGCACAGCTACAGTTATTATTAACAATGCAAGATGTAGGGCTTTGATTGAGAAAACATTGCCTGATATAAAAATGTTAATATGAAGTAACAAGGGACGATTCTGGGTTGTAAATGATGACGGCTAACAAGGAAAAAAATGCTTGCGCATCAAAGTGATCTGCAAAAGAAGACAATCATACTGTAATTAAAGGAAAAGTGAGTCAGATGTGAAGAAATCGCTGCTGAACTAAGCACTTGTTAGTTAACGTGGTGGAGACAGATGGGGTGAATTAGTTCAGTTTGACGTTGCCTGGTTAATGTCATTGAGAGAAAACCAGAGCCCTGCCATAAACTCTAATGAATGCATTAATAGATGCTTTCTGCCTCTCAAAGGAAAGGAATAATTTAAACAAAGTTATTAACACAGTCCACCTGGGCTTGTTGCTAGGTTTGTATTAATGGTTCCAGTTAAGCAATGTTTTCTAAACTCTTTCTGTGCAATTGTGCTGTCAACTTCAAAAAAAAATAGAACTGGTGTGCTTTAGTAAATCTAAAGCATAATTTGAAGAGTAAAAATAGAGATTATTCTATACATTTATATATGAAGTCTGGTCTGTTTACTAGACCTTATAAACATTGCATGCAAAACCTAATGATGGTGAAAAGAAGCCCAAATCAATGCATTTACAATCATTTAAAAGCACCTGAACTTGGAATGTTGTGGGTTAATTGAAAAGCTAGTTTATTTTGGTCAATGGATAGGACAGAAAGCATTTCTGTCGCCAAGTCTGTATTCAATATGTTAATTTTTTTTTACCCTGGGACCACTTCGACTTTAATAAACATCTTTAAAAATATGCATCCCTTGAGAGGTACCATTAATTTCCCTAAAAAGCCCTCACACATGTAATTTTTTATTGCATGCAGGTGCTTCAAGAAAGGCAAGCACTTGTAATAAATGTCCCATAAAGAGTAAGTAGCACCTGAGAGGGGGTATCAGGTCAGTGCACCTGTCTTCAGATGGATCCCATGCACTTGTCCAGGATAACAAGAATGAGCCGCTTTTGTCCAGCACACCCTGAACTCTAAAAATGTTCACTTCTCTTGATTCCGTTCCAACTCTTAGGATCTGTGCACATTTTAGCGCAGTGAGAACACAGAGCCATTCCAATAGGCCAACAATCAGGCAGCACCTAATTACCTGATTAAATTACCAGCAAGCAGTTTCACATGCCTGGCAGCTTGCAAACCATTACTTGAAGAGCATGAGTAATGAAAGCTTTGAAACTGTTTATTATTCAATTCTTAAACCTCTGGCCCGGCAGTGTTCCGCTGAATCAGTCCTGCAGAGTAAAACCGAGGCAGGCGGCCACGTTCGCGCCCGGGTGGCCCTGGAGATGGAGCACGTGGTGTCCGCTGGCACGCTGGAGGCCTTCCGCGACCGGCGGGCACCGCAGGGACTGGACTGCATCATCACCCCCGGCCAACCACATTTCAATTTAAGTTGTCAAGTTTCATTTAAGGGTTTTTTTAAGTTACAGTTTATTTGTTTATGGTCCCTCCAAAAAAAAACCCAAGGCACGAAACAGAACGTCAAACATTATGCTTTTGAACGACATGTTTTCTTTCTCGAGCAGTGCAATCTGACCCGATCGCATACTAACCGAGCAATTCAAAGAAATGCTCTGGCACCCTGCAACATCCTCTCAAACTTAGTACTGGATTTTGAATTCCACAGTTGTTACCCTCCCTAAAAATAGAAACAAATGAATTGAATTATGTGGCATATTATCTGACGTACAGTAGCTCTTCCATACCTAATCTCACGTGTTAACGTGCACTGGTTTGAGTAAGGTTAGTGTATTGAGGAAGAAAAGGGGCGATGGTTAGTGAGAGCACCGAGCCAGCTACTGGTGGGCGGTAAAATGAGTGGATGTGTGCTGACTCGGACCACTTGTTGTTGCTAGTTCAGTTTTCAGAATCATTCGCAGCAAAATCTTTTTCCTTCACAGCAGTCATCACAAATATCAGACACCCCCGTTTATATTAAACTGTTAGGGCTGTACTCTGCGGTGAAGGCGGTTTTGCTGCTGACGGAAGCATCAGCCAGCAGGGCAACATTCCCTTTAGGGGCTACAGCAGCACGCAACTCCCCGCCCTTCCATTTGAATGCACACCAAAGCATTATCCCACTTGGACTTTTAAATTCGTTAAACCTGGAAGTACAGCCAGGTTCAGTGGAGTTCAGGTTGGGCACATGCACTCAAGTGTGTCACTCAGCTTGCATTAGGACAACTGGGGGAACAGAAGAAAATCAGCCCCATTGTGTACTGATGATGGGCAATGCATTTACAGCTCACACATGCTCAGAATGTCAGCCTAGATTATATGCTCCAGGTACGTGGATGGAGCTTAAATCCACGACCTACTGACCCAGGGGCGAAAATGCTACTCTGAGCCAAGTCTGATACCTTTCTATCCCAGGATTCCAACACTAACACATCTTAGCACCAAGGTTTAGGATTTATCCAGTATTGAAGGATCAGCGATGAAAATAGACCTTTCCAAATCTCCACGCCCGTGAAATTCAAACAGGCTATACCAATGGAGTAAGAAATAGAGGCACAAATTGAAATGTAGTTGCCTAGGGCTTTATGGGCTGGATAGCCAGGGCTTGTGGCTTGCATATGGTGTGGGAGCTGTAGTCCGGATCGTTCACAGCCAGACAAAGCCCTTTGTACTTGTTTAAGCATTAAATAAACAGGCTGTCTGGAGGGTTTTAAGTAAGAAATCTCACCTTATAGTATTGTATTGGCTATTTTCAACTTGATATTTTGAAATATCTGTTTCATCGAATAATACAACAAAGTCAAGTCTTTAGTTTTTAAATATTACCATAATATTTGACACCGCGCAAACCTCCACATGGGACAGTAGGGAACATTTCAACCAACATTTATCATGAATTTATCATTTACCGTGAATTTTTATTTCATTGGCTGATCCAGAGACCTGTCTAGTGCCCTCATATTCTCCGTGTGGTCTCCCCACATGGCAGTTCCAATACTGTCGGAAGTAGAAGGGAAGAGGCACCACGGAGAAGTCGGTAAGAAAGAGGGAAAAGCGGAAGTGAAAGGTAAAAGGAGAGAGCGCAAAATATGTGAAGGAGGAGAAATACAAAGTGGAAGAGAGAAAGAGATGAAAGCGAGGGAGAAAAGAGAAGCAGAGAGGAGAGAGAGAGACAAAAGTGGAGGAGGAAAAGGGAGCGAGAAACAGAGCTGGAACAGGAGAAAGATTTGTTTTGCAGACTTACCACAATCAACATTCTTTGCCATGAGAGGCTGAGTGTTTTTATGGTTCTGCTGAGACTGAAAAAAATGAGCTCCATCGAATCAAATAGTTTTGTTCAAATTAATTATCAAGAATAACAAGTGGCTTGAGCGAAGGAGTGTGGGTGGGCCTCCAGTGCCAGTCATAACATTGTTGGTAGTTGCACCTCTAATCATTGAACAGGATCACAAACCAAGAAACACAATTGGGCCAGTAATTCTGGTCCCAACGCGTGAGTACGGACGGTGTACTCACGCGTGGGCCCGTTGGAAGTGCCGGATTTCAGCATGCACAGCGCATGCGCGGGAAACCGGCATTTCCTCTCCATCGAACTAAGGGGTTAAGAGGTCCAACGCGTGCGCGCAGGACTCTGCGCGCACGCGTTGAACTTCCTTCGTTTTGACAGGTTTGCGCGTGTGCAAGGGCCTGAACTTTTTAGAAATGAAAAAGGAGGCGTAAGGAGTGGATTCTTGAAGGTAAGTGGTCTATTATTTTAAATTATTACATTTTTTCCACAGCTTCATTGTTTTTAAGGACTTTACAGTAAGGTAAGTGTAGTTTTAGACCTGATTTCGTAAAAAATTATTTTTTTCAAAAATTTTATTAATTGTTTTAAATAGTTTTTAAAAGTTATTTATAGTTTATTTAATTATTGGGATGTTTTTTAAAATTTTAATTAAAGTTAAACTAGTCTTTTGGGCGCCCATACTTTTCATGAGTTTGACAGTCTTTACTATCAAACTCATGAATGAGTTTCCCCTCCCCTGATTGGCTGCAGAGTGCTCACCTGATCCCGGCCGGCACATCGCACTAACTACGCCGCTGGATCAGGTAAGCACATCGCGCCGACATCTGAACTGGGCCAGTGACAGGAAATGCAAGCTGGCCCGGGCTTCAGATGTCAGCGCGCAGGGTGAGTGCAGATCGGGGGCTTGCACGCGCGGCAAGCACCCGATCCTAATTTCTGGCCCAATCAACATCCGTAAGGAATGCAAGGGCAGGAAGTAGAAACAATTTAAAATCAGAAATGAAATCTTTATCATCGACCTGAACTGTTAACTCTGTTTCTCTCTCTCCACAGATGCTGCCTGACCTGTTGAGTATTCCCAGCATTTTCTGTTTTTAATTTTTTTATTATCATCCCCATTTTACTTTAACATAATACTCTTGTATATTCTAAAAATTATCAAAGCCATTTTCAACATTTCTATCAGTCAGCTTATTCCATATCTTTTATTTTAGAATATGGTGAGATTTGTTTTCCTTTCAATAATTAATGTATTATTGTGCTTTGCTGCAGGTCCAGGAGGGATAATCAATTGCCTGCAACTAATTTACTATCTGTTGGTTAGAATTCTGAAAATTCATCACAGGAACATTAAATCCACTGGAGCTTGTAACCCTCTGGTTATTCTGCTATAATGTCATAAGTCCAAAAAAAGCTGCACAAAGCTGCTTGGTTTGTTACAAGATGATGCTGAAAGCTCATCATTCTCAACCTCATCCAAAATCAGAAGCACCACCTTTAAAAAAAAAAAATGCTGGAATGCGGTATTATAAGGAATGCACAAGCTCAGCATCAAAGGGGAAATTAAATCATACTCCCTTCTCTCCTTTGCTCTACAGCTTCCTTTGACCCATTAGGGAGTTTAGATACAAAGGACAATATTTTAAATATGTATGAACTGGCATTAAGAACATTTTGCACAATCTTTCATCATTCTTGAAAAAGACTTTACTGTTATCAGGCACATGGAATTAAAAAATCTTTATATCCTGTACAGCGACTCAGTCACGCATATGTGTAAATGACTGGGAATTGTACTAAACAGAGTTGGTTTTTACCCTGTCAGCACCTGCGTTAGAACGTTGCAGAGTTTCATAAACTTGACCTTGGTGATGAAAACCCCCCCCTCTCATACTGGTCTAAAGTCTTCAAAAGACTATTCTGAATGTGGCTCCCGATATGGCGAATAAACATACTGGTGTGGAAATTGTAAGAAACACATTGGGTGGTATGCGGATGATGCATTTTACTACCTGGTCACTACCCCCCAGCTGGACATGTTCAGCTCCTTCTTCTAAGCTTTGAACAGCCCAGGGCCAAATACAGTGCAGATATGAGAGACATCATTATTTCACAATTAAGGGACAGTTCTTTTCAGTTAACTAATAATTGTGAAGGAATTAAAGATAGGAACATGTATCACAAAATGCTAAGTGTCCTAGTGCTCAGGATAGTGAGGGTCTGCATATGAATAAGAATGGCCTTTTTGGACACAAACTCAATACTCTAAAGAGAGTTGTGGCATTAGTAGGAGGTCCAAGAAACCACCAAGAAATGGCAGACAGTGATGATCAGCCATAAGCCGCATGGCTGCATGACTCCCATATCAAGATGCAACAAGTCAATTGGAAATGGCTAAAAACAAGCACCATTCGTATTCACCTTGGGTAAGTAGGTTCAGTATATTTTTTAATTTAAAGCTGTTCACATAGAGAAGCTAGTTTGTTATAAAAGCACCAATCAGTTCGAGTCATCGTGCATCACGTGAATTGTGCTCAACCCATTTATGACAATAGCAACTCATATTTACATACTTCTTTTAACATGGAAAAAGTTTCACATTACAGAGGAAAACAAGAATAAATGGGCACCAAGGGGTGACTGAAAGCTTGGTTGAAGGGATGAGTTTTAAGAACCTTCTTAAAGGCAGTGAGAGAAGTAGAGAGGTGAAAGGGATAGAGTTCCAGAGTGTATGGCAAGGTAACTAAAGGCTCCACCACCAATAGTAGGGCAATGGGATTAGGGAGAGGATACAGAGAAGGACATGAGGTTGGAGGAGACTGCAGAGGTAGGATGGCGTGAGGCCATAGGGTGATTTGAAGATGAGGAATTTAGATTCAATGCATTGGGAGACAGTAAAGATGAGCAAGGATGGGAGTGAAGGGTGAGTGGGACTTAGTGCGAGACAGGATATGTGTGGTGGAGTTCTGGATGCAATGGAGTTTATGTAAGGTGGAGACCAGGAAGTTGGCAAGAAGAGCGTTGGAAAAATCTACAGCTAATGAAAGCATGAATGAGAGCTTTAGCAGTGGTAGGTGTGAAGTAGTGAAGAAGGCAGGTGATATTGCAACTGTGGAAGGAAACAGTCCTGGTGATAGACAATATATGGAGATTGAAGCTCAGCTCTGGGTCGAACAGGAAGCTGAGGTTCACACAGTTGGATTCAATCTGAGAAAGTGGCTGGAGCGAGGGATGGAGTCAGTAGAAGGGAAGCACAGTTTATGGTGGGGGTTGAAAACAATGACTTAGTTCTTCCTACAAATTAATATTAGACTATCTGGCAGCACAGAGGTGATTATGGAGTCGGAGGAATGTGATGGAAGGGTAGAACTGCATATCATCAGCGTACAAGCTGATACTGTGCATATGGATGAGGTCACAGGGGGCAACATGCAGATGTGCATAACAAGGACAAATCCTCAGGGATCTCTGAGGGTGACTGTGCAGGGGTGGGAAGAGGAGCTAATCCTAATGCCATGCTGGCTGAACAACAGAGGCGAGATGATGGAGGAGGAAGCATGGACTACCACGTTGTGTGGTGTGGAGCAGTCAATGAGAACAAGGAGAGATAACACACTCAGCTGGCATTCATAAAAGATGTCATTTGTGTCTTTGACCAGGGTGCTCTCCATACAGCGAGCATGGCAGAAGCCAAATTGAAGGGATTTTAATATAGGAATTGTATGAGTAGCAAGCTTGGAGCTGGAAAGCAATGACACAAAGACCTTGGAAAGTTTAGAGATGGGACAGTAGTTGGACAGACAGAAGAGGGGGTGTTGATGTAATTTTGAAAACAAGGGCTGGTACTTGAACAAAGGGAGCCACAAACAATGATCAGCAAGCATGAGGACCAGAAAAGTTAATTGAGTGGCTGGAAGTTGGTTGGGGATGGGCTTGAGGAAGCAAGAGTTGGGTCTCAATTATGTTTTGCAGATTCCCTTTCCTCTTCAAGTTTTTGATCTCACTCACATTTTATTTTAGTTGATTTTTCTAACTAATCCTACCATATAATTATGGTCGGCTCCAGTTTCACTCTGTTCAGTGTATGTGGCAGCATTTAAGTAAGTGTGCTATTAAACCTCTCTGCCAGCCCATTCAGCTGAATGCAGCACAGACCAGAGTTGTTTTATTTGGCACTGTTGCCACAAGTAAGTAACTAGCTGGGGCATAAACCTAGCCTCCCAGTTGGAGAAAATATCTTCTAAGAACATGATTCAAATGAATATTTCGAACAATACATCAGCCACACATCTGCAACCATTGACATGAGAGCTACTGAACCTGAATACCTATACATATAGTCTACCATGGTTAACATGTACCAATTCCCCAATTGACTCCTGACAGACATGGGGCCTACACTATCGCTGCCAATTCTCTTGAAAAGAGCATTAACAATGGATAGAGTTACAACATTGACATTGATCACATGTCCTACAAAGTTCAGCCATCCTACAAAGTTCAGCCAAGATATTGGGCCACTAAAAATGCTGCCACAATCTATCCTTTATGTGCTTTATCCCTTGATATCCTGGAAGACGGATGTCACAGGTAACCTTTAATAATTTTTTTGGCACATCTGCAGTACCACTATCTATTAATACTCTTTCAGTTCCTGTCCCTTAACTGGCATTGGTTTATAATTATGGACTAAAGGGTTGTCCTCGTAACTATCCCACCTTACTGGTTCAGGCGGTGAGCTCATGACACCTGGGATGGTCTGAACTCGAGCGCCCCCTAATATGAGGTTTGTCCAGCAAAGCTCTGCCCAGTTCACTGTGGTCTAGACTACCCAGATTCCCCTGGTTGATTGCCTGTTGTGAAATACCACAAGGGAGCCTTCAGTTCCCTTGCATACGGTCTGTCATCAGTGTGCCAGCAGGAGCCTCCTCACCCCAGGACTTGGCTGTTGCATCTAGTGCTGTGATATGTGCTGAGTAATACAACTACTTTGGACTGGCTCAGCTCCACAGGCCTATCTTGACTCTGAGTAACCACTTAAGCTTTCTTCACCACCCCCCCCTGCCGCCCCACCCCCCAATTAGAATAGCCCATCATTCAGATTGTTTCCCATCAGAACCTTGAACTGTACATGCATTGACACTTAGAAACATAGAAGATAGGAGCAGGAGTAGGCCATTCGGCCCCTCGAGTCTGCTCCGCCATTCAATGCAATCATGGCTGATCATCCAAATTCAGTACCCTGTCCCTGCTTTCTCCCCATATCCCTTGATCCCTTTAGCCTTAAGAAATATATTTAACTCCTTCTTGAATATACTTAAGAATGAATTGGCCTCAACTGCCTTTTGTGGTAGAGAATTCCACAGGTTCACCACTCTCTGGGTGAAGAAATTCCTCATCTCAGTCCTAAATGGCTTACCCCTTATCCTTAGCCTGTGACCCCTGGTTCTGGACTCCCCCGCCATCGGGAACATCCTTTCTGCATCTAGTCTGTCTAGTCTGTCTAGTCTTGTTAGAATTTTATAAGTTTCAATGAGATCCCCTCTCATTCTTCTAAACTCCAGCTAATATAAACCCAATTGACCCAATCTCTCTTCATACGTCATTCCTGCCATCCCAGGTATCACTTCTATTTCTTTCACCTTTGACCACGAGGTATTATAATTGTAGTTTGGCCAGCAGTACATCTACTGACCTGATGAAACAGTAAACGTGGGCCACCTTAGCCTCCAAGTACTGGTCACTGTGCACGAGGTAGGGTTGTACTAGTGTTAGTTTGCATCCTGTATTACCTAATCTGCAGTGGGCTACCTCTTCACTAAGACTGAGAATAAGAATGCTGTCAGAATCTTTGCATTGGGTGTCAATGCACACTCAGTAGTGGGAGGAAACTGACCATTCATTTGGTCACTGGGTTTCCAACTCTTGTGAAGTCACAAAGTGATCAGCTTGCTCTCCTAACTGCCTCAGGGTCTTGCACTCTGATCAAGCGCTTATATCCTTCCATTATCTGCCACTTCCAGAAATCGATCCTTTAACATTAGTTGGCATAGACCCTTAGAATCTGTTACAATCTCCCTGTCTAGTTACAATTTCCAAATAGCTCTATGATTAATTCTCTAAGTACTCTATTGAGCTTTCTGCAACTGGTTAACTCTTTGCCTATATTCTTGGCCTGTTAGTTATTAGTAGCAAAAGTAACATGTTTTATAGTGTCCATCGGATCCACACAAAGAAAATTCAGTGAGTACTTAACTGCTAAGTGACAATACGAGTCTCTCTTTGTTCCAGTTACGGTTGTTTGCTGATACAGTAATTCAAAAGCCCTTATGAAACCATCTATTTTGTCGTCTTCTTTAAAATTTGGTATCAGTTTGGGCTTAGTGAAATTATGAGCTAGATCATCTGTTCCCTCACTTACTGGGCTTGCTGTCAGCGTACGGTTGTCTACCAGTTCAAGAGCATGTTGATGCTGTTTCTCCACTCGCTGTGCCTCGAGTCTCCACCAGTGTTCCTTCTCATCAGCCTCCAATTTGCTACCAATCCAAAAGAAAATTTAAATACATGTCTCTTAAATTCATATAGAACTACCAATTAAACATATGTTCAAACAAAACCCACATGATACTTGCATTTTAATTGAATCGGATACCTAACCAGATACAACATCTGGGGCTATGGTGTATCAAAACAAGCTGGGCTATTTTTGTGAGTGAACCTGGTTTTAACCCCATAGGTACCATGACACAAAGAAAGAATCCAATCCCATGATAAACTCTAGAAAAAATGTTTGGCTTTGGCCTCAATGACATCAGACAATAAATGTGAGAATTGTACTAGAGGATTCATTCTCATGGTTCATACTGTCAATGGAATCCTCAATAGTATTACACTTAATAACACACTTCTCATCTTCTCTCAGCTTCAGATATTTTAGCTATTTGATTCAACAGCTTTCACAGACTGAACAATGTTTTACTATAACTGACTATCACAAACCAACAGAAACACTGGAATATTTTAGTGCCAATCGTTTTCTGTTCATTATTTTTGTTCCAGACATAAAATGGCTAAACAGAGATAGTAATTCAGGGAGGCTGGTGCATGATGCTCATTCACCAGGTGAGAGTTATGACAAGTGCAAAGAGCTTTGAATGTTCCGCCTCCTCCCCTTTCATACGAATGTTTGAGGAAATGCTGATGTAATTTTGGCACAGACTTAAGTTTTAGGTTTTGAATTTGAGGTGGGGTTAAATTTAAAACAAAAAATATTGCGTGGTCATAGCAACCGTTTTTACTGTTGCATTTTTGCAATTTTCTATTACATTTTAACTTTAGAGTCTTAATCTCATGTTCACAACCTTTGGATAAGTGGAGTAAGGATTCAGACCAGGGTTGTATGAAAAAAAGTATTTGTGTGCTACATTTAGTGAGAGCATATGTTTCTGCAGAGTTTACAATGCAATACATAGCTTGTGTACGAGCTAAATACTGAGACTACGAGCCAAGCCATTTAAACCAAGTATGCAATCACTTAAGAAAAGCACAAACACTGATAAATCCTTTTCATGTAGATGATAAGGTATCAGACGAGCTGCAACTCTGAAAGGAAAGGAAGTTTTAAGAGTTTGTCTGTAAAATGTGGTGGAGGTCTGTGAAGACTATCTGTTGGACAGACAGACTCATGGACGGCCCAACTGCCACACAGAAGAAAAGGGTGATATTTCAGAGTAAATATTTCTGGACTCAGACTATGTAATCTCCTGATATTCATTAAAGTTCACAACCTTTATATTATCTTACAATCTAAGTAACTTTGGATAAATGGCTTCGGGGAGTTCAAAACATAATCTGAGGATCCCAGTCTTGTAAGTAATGTACAAAAAGAAAACATCACAGCTTGACGGAGCTCACTGCTAAAAGCGAAGTACAGGTCCACAATCCCTTATCCGCAATTCCGAAGCTCTGAAAACCGAAAGTTTCTTGTGGAGCGTCACTCGTGTGCACGACATGACCCGAGTGGCGCCAAACATGACCCGATGCGGCCGATGCTTGACCCACGCAGGTGTGAGGCGTCAGTTGTGTCTCAGCGCTGACACCAGTCACACGTGCGTCTGCTGCTCTCTGATATTTTTTGTTATTTTGTGATTTTGAGTTTAATTTCACTGTGAAAATGTCAAAAAGAGCTGCAGATACCCCTACCGTTCTGAAATCCGAAAAATTCCGAATTCCGAAACACATCTGGCCCCAAGGGTTTTGGATAAGGGATTAATAACCTGTATATACTTTTCACACAATGCTAATGGCTAAATATAAAGAAAGACTTGCATTTACATAGCACCTTTCACAACCACCAGACGTCCCAAAGCATTTTACAGCCAACAAAGTACTTTTGGAGTGCAGTCACTGTTGTAATGTAGGAAATGCCGCAGCCAATTTGCGCACAGCAAGCTCCCACAAACAGCAATGTGATAATGGCCAGATCATCTGTTTTAGTGATGTTGATTGAGGGATAAATATTGGCCAGGACACAGATACATATTTGACACAGATACAGCAAATGTCATTAGCTGGAAGAAAGTGTGGGATGGTTGGCTCCAGTCCTTGATCGTACTTGAACTGTAAATGTTTTTCAATCCTGTCGAAACCATTCTAATTAAAAGTGGTTCACCACGCCTTAGTTTGGTAGTGGATAAACAAGATGGTTACGAAATAGTTTGATAGAAAAAAGTATTTTTTCTTTGCCGATTGCAATTAAATGTATTTGGTGCTGAGCTTAATTTCAAAACAAAATGGAAAACACAATTTGGTAACTAGTCTCTTGAGAAACTCCTAATATAGTGTGATTAAGACATTTGAACAGCAGGGCAAGTCCCTGAAGAATGGCTTTTAGGAAACATCGCTGCCAAACTCTGGGAAGCTGAGCTTAAACTTGAGCAGTTTATTTCACGGCTCCACCTTTAAGAAATGTTTACCAATCTTATAAATATTATCTTCACACATGTTACATGTTAGAAAACATGCCTGCGTTTTACAAGCTGCAAAGTACATCCAGTACCCAAACAGCTAACAACAGCTTTAGCATTCGGTCAGAGACAGATTGGGACAAATGGTGCTCGAAGGATGGAATTTCACAAGGCAGCAAAAATTCTATCATAAAAATCTTATCGGAAGTAATTGACAGAAGTTATTGGAAATTCAAAAAACGTCACTTGTTTAAACTTGGACACTTGGAGCAGTCCGGTGAGTATTTACACCACAGGATTAGATAGATTCCAGACTGGTGAATATGTTTGTGTCATTCTTTGAACCAGGACTATTCTCTAATTACCTGGTTTTAAACCCACATGTACCATGACAGAAAGGAAGGATCCCATGATACACAGATACCTCAGATGTGAAGACAATTAATGCATTTTATGCGGTTCTGACGAAAGGTCATCGACCTGAAGCATTAACTCTGTTTCTCTCTCTCCACGGATGCTGCCTGACCTGCTGAGTGTTTCCAGCATGTTCTGTTGTTGTTTCAGATTTCCAGCATCCGCAGTATTTTGCTATTATAATGCATTTTATCATTTGTCATCCCATGACTCAGTGAGATGCCAAACTCTGTTTAACACCACTGGCTATTAGGGTTGTCAACATTGATTGGATGTCTTGGTGGAGGTTCCATCAGATGACGCCTTGCCTCCAACTATCCAGCCCAGTCAATAGCCTTTGTTCCCAATATTCCTATATGTTATAACTAATAAACAAAAGTACTCAAAGAAAATGGAAAAAAAGACACAAGATTCTAATGTCCCTATGATTTTATCTCCCGGGTTGCTCCCAACAGTGTCCTGGAGATTCATATTCAATTCCTGGAGACTCCAGGTCAACCCTGGAGGGTTGGCAGCCCCCAACTGGCTCTGAACAGGGCCTGGTGGAGAAGTTAAATCATTCCATTCCATTTTAAGGAGGGCAAGTCAGGAAAGTAGAAATTGTGACCGGCTCCCTCGTGACCCACTGCTGCTGCTTTGGGGCCTGGACTCATTTTCCAACAGCAGGACTCGCTGGGGGAAGGAGGGGCTTCAGCATCCGCACACGTGTGGAGGGAGGTGAAAGCGACCTCACCCAAACTGACCGCGTGTCAAAGGGCTTTCCATGCCCGTCATAACCTTCGTTAAAGTGAATGGAGGCACTTGGATCACCCGGCCGTTATCATTTTACACCATTCGTGGGGCATTAACAAAATACTACCCCGTCAGTCCAACCATGTGATGCTCAACTCACTCATGGCTGCAGGTCTCATCTGGGACTCCCCTCGCTCAGCTCGGCTTCATTCCGGGCTCTCCACCTGTCTACTGTCAAACCACAGCATTGCCACCGCTTTGGCAACATAAGGTCTATTAGCCAAGAGAGGTACCACGCCCAGCTGCAATGCTTCCCCCAGAGTAACGTCGACCCCACCTCACTATAACCAGCACAGAGCGGCTTGAAAGCCCAGGTTTTACAATAAAGCGGGGCTGTCCACTTCTAAGCCTCACCGCCCAAGTGGCCCTTTGAAGCTCAAACGGCTGAGAGAATAACTCATTTAACTCTGGAGTTATTGGTTTCCTCTTCCTGGTGTTAACAGAAAACCAGTAAATTAACATGAGGTTTTATAGTGAGATTGCAGGTATATAGATACAGATACATTGATCAAAACCAGCTCAAAGCTAATTCGAAAGGGAGTGTTTGCTCGATTCCGTTGCTGGTCGATTGAAATCCCGATGCCAGAATTGGAGACATGTCTACACTCCAAGAGCTTTACACTACAAACAGCATGTTGCTAAATGTGTCAGTGCAGACTCCCACTTCACCAGCCCCCAGGGTAAACAATCTGGCCACCAGCTGATACATTGCGACAGTGAGTGCCCTGGACATGTAGTTCAGTATAAAAGTTAGAATCAAAAGTGTTGCCAGTTGGCATTTCAAGAAAAAGGACACATCACCCAGGTGTTTCAAAATACTCATTCCATGTTCTTATTTCAATAAACATACTTTCCACGAAACTTGGACTAAAACATGTTTTACTCGTCACTGTGACTGTTTCGCAGTAAAATAAATGTCTCCCTTACAGTGCCTTGCTATCAGCTCTTTGCAAACTCTCAAATGTAACTCTAGGCAGACATCTGAATAAATGAACTTTTCTTAGCAACTGATTTTTTTAATTATTAATAAGTCTTGTGTTCACTGGCAAAAAGGTACATTTAAAGCAAAGCACATCAACTGGAGAGAAATAACAGATGGTTCTGCTCAAATCTATCAGAATTAATGGCCTTCTATACCCTTATAAATATTGAAAGCAGATGAGATCATTACCTATTAACTGTAATAAAGAAAACCTGTCTTATTTCAAACATGCATTAAAATGCACGAACAAAGCTTGTGGGAACAATTTTACAGTTTGGATTTTAAAAAGTTTTGAAAAAGGTAAAAAAAAAATAGCGCTATGAATACATAACTAACAGGGTCTTATAAACCACGCGGTATGGTTTAGATGTTGACTACAGTGCCTGACAATTTGTCTGACGACGTTTCATAAAGCATAACTAATTTTGAAATGAAAGACCCGGCATCATCCATTGTTTATGTTGTGGTCCAAGGACATTTTCAATCATAAAACAAAGCAGGTTACACACGTAGAAAAATGAAACCATCTGAAAAAGCCCTCCCACAACTGGGGTAATACTTGTGGTTTCTGTGTCTTGAAGTAAGTACAAATGTAACCGTTAAAAACCAACAGTCATTAACTACCAACTTGAACAGTCTTTCTGGATAATTAAAGCATTATTTGGAAGCGTGGTTTTTACGATGGGAATATTTGACAGTGGTCTCCGGGGATACCTGTACGTGCGTGTACAACACGTACCTCGACAACAGAAACCGTTCGTGCCCGAAGCACGGTCGATCATATGTGAGATAATAGCTCTGACTGGGGGGCTGCTCATCGATGTTCGGAGGGAAGTTCTCAGTGAGCCGTGTCGACAGAAGTGGAATGCTGAAGTCAGAAGCCTCCCTCAAAATTCATTTGTTGTGAAAGTTAAAAATGAACACATACCAGCTACAATTTCAGCCTAGACACTTGGTACTTTTGGGGGTTAAAATGACCCATAAACCAGCACCAGTTAAAAGCTGCAGCAAAGGCCTGAGCTCTGAGACTAAAGGCGGAGAATGCTGGAAGCGCTCAGCAGGTCAGCATCTGTGGAGACAAGCTGTGTACCCGCGGGTCGGTAACCGAACAATGTCTCGGTTCTCCCCACGAATGCTGACTTGTCTTTCCAGCCTTCCCCTGATTTTTACTTTTCTAAACTCGCACCGTTTGGGTTAAAGTGACCCCTGCGCTTTGAATGTCAATTCCTTTTCGACCATTTCTGTGTCCCGGAGTGCAACCGTTTACGGTTCATGGCCGCAATAAACACAGACACAGGCGCGCACCTCACCAGTGAGAGTGAAATTCTCATTTCTTGCAAACTCCTTTGACACGGGAGAGAATCCGAGCCCTCCCTCGGGGACAAGCAAGGACACGGAACCCTGGTCTGTGTGGAGTTTACCTTTTGAACTAAGCTTGGATGCTGTCTGGTGCAGTGTGAGGACTGGCGGGAATGACCGAGAAAGGGCTTCTTGCAACAACAACAAAAAGATACTGGAGCAGATTAACATTTGGGAGATAAAAAGAAACAGGGAGCAAACTTAATTCTGATCAAACTTGAGGGGATTTTAAAAAGAATCCCAATGTTATTACAAAAAAAGATATAGGTCATGTCACCACGAGATTATAATCTATAAACAGATTCTGCTTTGAATAGACAAATCTAAATTATTCAGAGTCAGGACCAGAAATGCCCGAGTATTGAACTTCTAGGAGGCTTTGGGGCAAAGGATTGCGCGCGGGCCAGTGTTTCAAAGAACTAAACAGAGGGGGAATAACGATAAATGGAAAGAATGAGTTAAAAAAAAACGCTTTATCGGGCTGCAGACAAATCTCCTGCAGGTGGGATATGGCTGCTGGAATCGCGGCCAGATCATTCGCGACAGCGGGCTATCTTCTTCTAGAGAGTGGGCTGGTTACATCTCAGTCTTTGCCCTTGATGGTGTCTTGTTATCTGAAGAGCCCTCACAGGGAGCCAGGTGTCAGTGGAAGTTATCCCCAACCTCCCGATTGGGCAGAAAAAGGAGAACTAAAAGTAATTAAAACATGTTTTAAAAAGGGAAAAGGGGTTAGAATATTTAATTTAATTAAAATTAGATACAAAACAAAGCAGAATTCAAGTCAAACATGAGAGACTGGGACAGAACAGGAACGAGAAGTGGTGTGACCACCAGGAAAGTGTTATAATTTTTACAATTACTTTTAAAAGCATTTATCTTTGTAGTTCAGTTAATATTACAGTAATGTCATTCCTAATATTTGAGTGACTTTATCAATATATTACCGCCACAGCCCGTAAACTTAAAAACTTCAGAGAAAGCAGCTGCCTTGGAGTTAAGGGTTAAAAACAAAAGACAGCTGGAATTTACCAAATAAAAGTGAGATTCAGTACAAGAAATGATTAAGTGATTACCAGCACGAGTACATGCCGAGATAATCGGTTTATCCGCAAATCACTTTTTAAAATAATACACCTTGGCTGTCTGTTGAGGGTTCGTTTCCTGCAGGACTTTTCTTTAGACTATTATTACACATCGGAACATGCAAATTAGCTTCATGCATGCTCCAATTCATGTCATGTGACTTTACCTTCGTTACCAAAGATCTGTTCATTCCTGGGGTTCAGTCAGCTTGACTGGTGTGGAGCATTTTTTCCACAAATAAGAGAAAAATGATCTTGTAGGTGTAGAAAATGATGGCTGGTGAAGAGATGAATTCCAGATGTCAACTTAAATATATTTGATCAACAAATTCTGGATTAAAAAAAATTAATTCCTAGGATGTGGATGTCACTGGCAAGGCCAGCATTTATTGCCCCCCCCTACTTACCCTTGAGAAGGTGGTGGTGAGCTGCCTTCTTGAACTGCTGCAGTCCGCGTGGCGATGGTACTCCCACAGTACTGTTAGGGAGAGAGTTCCAGGATTTTGACGCTGCGACGATGAAGGAACAGCCATATTTTCCAAGTGAGGATGGTGTGACTTGGAGGGGAACTTGGTGGTGTTCCCATGCGCCTGCTGCCCTTGTCCTTCTAGGCGATAGAGGTTGCGGGTTTGGTTAATGCTGTTGAAGAAGCCTTGGCGCGTTGCTGCAATGCATCTTGTGGATGGTACACGCTGCAGCCACGGTGCGCTGGTGGTGGAGGGAGTGAATGTTTAAGGTGGTGGATGGGGTGCCAATCAAGCAGGCTGCTTTGTTATTGTGCATTTACACATAAAACTATTTTAAAACACTGATATTTTGTGCTCAAATTATTGGTGACTATTTACAGACAGTGGATCAGTATGCAACTATTAAGCAATGTAATCTATTTTGAGTGAATATTGTGGGCTTCAGTCAGTGGGGTTGTGTAGTATCCAATAGGTCTCAGAGCTTCTTTTGCAATAGAACACAGATGATTATAACAATGCTAAAGTTGGAAGGATAATGCCGGCAGCTGTATTGGGGGTCAGCAGGTCATATACATCTCCAATGTCATTAGTTAAATGCAAAAATATGAACCTATGTCAATGATTAACAATGTATCAATTAACTACAATATGAACTCAAATTTCTCTAATCTTGGGCAAGGGTCCAACATCAAAACAAAGGATTACTAGCAGAAATAGTGATACCGAGAAGTGTAGAGGAACAGAGAGACCTTGGAGTGCATGTCCGCAGATCCCTGAAGGTAGCAGGACAGGTAGATAAGGTGGTTAAGGCAGCATATGATATACTTTCCTTTATTAGCTGAGGCATAGAATATAAGAGCAGGGAGGTGATGCTTGAACTGTATAAAACACTAGCTAGGCCACAGCTAGAGTATTGTGTACAGTCCTGGTCACCGTATTACAGGAAAGATGTCATTGCACTAGAGGGTACAGAGGAGATTTTTGATAATGTTGCCAGGAATGGAGAATTTTAGCTATGAGGAAAAATTGGATAGGCTGGGGACGTTTTTTTTGGAACAGAGGCAGCTGAGGGGAGATTTAATTGAGGTGTATAAAATTATGAGGGCTTAGACAGAGTGGTTAGGAAGGACCTATTTCCCTTAGCAGAGAGGTCAATAACCAAGGGGGTCTGGAACTCACTGCCTGAAAGGGTGGTAGAGGCAGAAACCCTCATCACATTTAAAAAGTACTTGGATATGCACTTGAAGTGCCGTAACCGACAGGGCTACGAACCAAGAAGTGGAAAGTGGGATTAGGCTGGATAGCTCTTTTTTGGCCGCCATAGACACGATGGGCCGAATGGCCTCCTTCTGTGGTGCAAATTTCTATGATTCATCTAATTGTGTTCTGAACTAACCATTTCCTGCCAAATCTATGCAGAAGGATACGACTCTTTTATCGAGGTGGTTGTTCTCGGGTAACAAAATGTTCTCCTTTGTAAAATATTAACAGAAAGCACAAAGCTGGTGGAATTTATCACTTGCTATTCCTAGCTTCAGTTTAGAAGTTTAGATTTTGCTTCCAGACTGAGTTCAAGTTAAGGTGGTAAGGGGGGGGGGGGGGGGGGGGGGGGGGAAAGAGGAGAGGAGAGTGAGAGAGAATTTTATTAGCACCAACATTAAAAAGTAGACTTCAAAATAACAGCATAGGTAAGCATTAATAACCAGAATCATGTACTAGAAATAAAATCTGATGCAGAACTTTTGAAACTTTATTAAAAGGCTAATGTTTATTACTTTACCCATAAGTCTGATGCATCGCTTTCTCTTTCTCTTGAAAAGTTTTAAAACCTGTAAAGAAGCATATTCCTTTGTAACTAAAGATCTATTTTGTGCTCTATAAAACCAGGACAAGTATGCGTTTGGTAAGATTGAATGAAAGTTTTCCATGATGGGTCATCACACACATTGTCATAGTTTGAGCTGCAACACACATTGCAGGAGGTGTACAGCACTCACGCCCAACAGTCTAGCTAGCTGGATGAATAGATCAATCTTTTTATTGAGATAAAACAAATCTGACCAAAAAGTTTACCCGAATTAGCAATCTGATTTTTATTTACAGTGGGGGGAGGAGGAAGAGGATAGTTTCCCCCCAAAAAATTTATGGTTTGTCGGAGCCATTCTCCCAGGACATGAAAGATTCCTCAAAATACACAGGCCACAATGCAACGTTTTCATGGAATTGAATTTTCTTTATTGTTTTTGTGTTAAAATATCACAAAACCGCAACAGGCTGGGGAGACCGAAACACAACTTGCAATCTGTCCCAATACACGGGCACCAACACATATGCTCCAAGGGACTCGACTTACATCATGTGTATTCTATTTTGTTAGATCAAATGAAGGAATATAAGGCTCTGTGGAGAGGCTATGCTTGTAGAATTATTCAGAGAAATCAAAATACTCCATGAGTTTTCGACTCCATTAAAAAAAGTAAGATGGTGGCCATAGATGCTTGAATCAGACTGTACAAGTAGATCAGTGTTCCATGAAACCAGGGATGTATGTAAAACATGCTTAAAACTAACATGTCTAAGGAAAAGCACTTGCACCCAGAAATGACCCCAGTGAAGGAATACAGGATTGATACTGTATCGACTTCCAGCAGGGACTCGATGGGCCGAATGGCCTCCTTCTGTGCCGTTATGACTATCACTCAAAAAAACGCTAACCGGTATACCAAAAATGGATGAATCCCTCATTTCCTCTAGCTTTTCATTATAATCGCAAGGATCAGTGACAGAGTGCGAGTGTACTTTGTGCCAATGAGGCTAATCACTTCCCTGCGTGCAGTACATTCATGAGGCTGGATCACACTTGTGTGCTTGTTAAATGCCTAATTACGTAACTGAGGACTTTGCAGGCAGCAGAATCTCAAAGGCACAGTTAGTTTCTGGGCATATGCCACCATTGATATAAGATCTTGGTGATTTTTTTTTTTAGAAAGCAGCTGAAGTTCTCTCCATTCTGATAGCCTTTGAAGTCTTTTACCTCTTTCAAAAAAATGAAACGGATCTCACACTCACCCAATTACAATCAAGAGGTCCTGGAGATCAGGGCCCAGAATTTGCAGTAGCAGGGCATTCAATGGCAGCTGCCGTTAGTTACTTAGACTTGCCCCCTGCTCCCTTCAGCTCAAAAACTGTTTGCCCACAAAGTTGCTGAAAGTGCGAGCTGATAATGGCACAGTGAGGGAAACAGGGAATCTGGGACCTGAGTGAACAGGACAACCAACAGGGATTTAAGGATTGGAAAATAAACAGCGCAAGGACTAACAAGGAGGGTGAATTAGAGTGGGTTAATTCAAAGTCAAATCAGGTACAAAAAGAGAAAGAGGAAAAGAAAGATTGGATTAAGAGAGGAAAAAAAAGTGAGACAGGAAAAAGAAATAACATTTAATTTAAAATGACTTTTAAAATCCCCCCAAAATTCAAAACCTGAAGGAATGAGACTCCCCACTTGTAATAGTTAATTTAAAAGTCAGTATTTTAAACTTTGTACAGATATTGTAGGATTTTAAAACAAAATTTCCATCTATTCTGCAGATAGACATTTTTTCTCTCAACAGAACAGAGCAAAACAATTAATATCAGGAGAAAGAAACTGAAGATAGTTGCTTATATAGTACAAGAAAATGTAAATATCGCAGGGCTGTCGCCCAGTCTCTTCCAAGGGACAGGCATTCCTGCGATTTCTCAGGTTGACCAGACATCTTTTCTGTGATGTGTGAAGTACAAGTAAAGAAAAACCTCTGAAAAATATCCTCCCGATGCTTTAATCCCAACGTAGTCAGCCTACATTTTTGTCGCCAAGTCAGAAGGTTGAGAGTTCAAGCCCCACGCCAGGACTTGAGGACACACTGCAGTATTGAGTGCATTTTTCCTCCTTTAAGATGCTCCTTAAAACCTACCTCTTTGACCAAGCTTTTGGTCATCTGTCCTAATTTCTCCTTGTGGCTCGGTGTCAAATTTTTGTTTTATAACCCTTCTGAAGTGCCTTGGGCCGTTTAACTACCTTAAAGGTGCTACATAAATATAAGTTGTTGTTGCCGAGGTGCCGTACTTGCGATGAGACAATAAACCAAGGCCCTTTCTGCCTGTTCAGGTGGTTGCAAAGGAGCAGGGAGTTCTCCTGGTGTCTTGGTCAACATTCTTCCATCAACTAACATGAAGAGTTTAACTGGCCATTTATCTCATTTGCTGTTTGTGGGAATGTGTGCACAAATTGTGTGCGCCATTACAAAACAGGAGTAATTCAAAAGGAATTCATTGGCTGCGAAGTGCTTTGGGATGTTGCGGATGTGAAAGGTGCTACTGTATATGAATGGGACTTTTTTTCTTTCCTAATACGCCATAATGAAAGAGTGTTTGTCTAATAAGTCAGTTAAAACAGATATTTTATTTAACAAGTTACATTATTAATACAGACTCAAAAAACCAAATTGTAAACCTCCCTTTTTAAATACAGGGAACAAGTCTACAATAAATACAGCAAGATTTTATTTCTAAATAGTTTTTAGAACAGTGGTTTAAATCTCCAACACAATTCAAAATAAAATTAAGATTACAACTGGGGAAAAGTTAAATGTTTTCCAATCTTTTTAAAAATGGTAACATTTGGGTGGAAGTTCTGCAGCTTATATGTACAATGTTACCATATTTTACATATTCAGAGCAAAATGCAAATAAATGAAATGGAGATGGTTAGTCATACTGTCAATGCTCTTCGCTCTGTTCTGCACACCTCGAAAACTAGAGTGCCTTTGTATCATATTTAAGTTCACAGAGCTTCACTAGACATTTAAACGCAGTCAATATTAGTACAGAAATGGCAAATGCCTATTATTTATACAGAAATGATGACAGAATGCTTTTACATCATCACTACAGAATAGACACAGGAAATATAATCACGCTTTCCTGGACTAAAGAGTTAAGCACACAACTCATGCAGGATTGAAAATCAGTTGTTCAAAGTCTTTGAAGCACTTTGTTCATTTCAAATAGCGCCAACGAGTCCGAACACTTGTTTTACACCACAGGTTATGAGGTACTACCGAAACAGGTTTTCCACACAAAAAAGACAAACATGCCATTCTAAACACTGACATTATTAATCTGAACACCCAAGCCCTACCTGACTTTAGGCAGCATTTATTTTGCACTGGAAATGATGAAACATTTTCAAAAGGAAAATTTATATACATAATAAAGTGTATAAACCTTTTTGTTGATCAGCTGCCATTCATTAATGCACAGAGTTTTTGTATCTGCTGTAAATACAGTACTGAATGTTGATTTCTCCCAGTGTGGATCACAGTCTAAAAGGAGGCCACAGCACAGTTGGGTTTATTGAGGTAAGGCTGGTAAATTAATGGCAGTGTTTAAAGAAAAGCTGTTACTTAAGGACTTACAGTGTTACACAATCAAAGTGTTTCATAGCATTCATTTAGAATCACAAACATGTTAAAAACAGTACAAAAAGTTTCAGAAAGAAAACGAGTCCACACTAAAAAAGAGCCCAAGCATTAAAACTGCAGTGCAAAGCATCAGTGCATTTGACAAACCTACACTTCACTCAGATCACAACCACAGAATCATACCTTATGCAACTGTAGAAAAACTGCAGGCAAATATTGCGTTAGGATAGCACAGATGCCCATTGTTAATAAGGAACCAATAAGGAAGGCTGGTTTTAACTTTCGTTCACTGACTGCAACATAACTAATACTGTTTTGTCATAAACAACAGCTTTAAAATATAGCAAGAGAATTTCTAGGCCGGAAGGTTTTGTTATCAAAAACCTGAGAATCCCAACAGAAACTCATCATGATTAGATCCACTTAAAGCAAAATTGGGGGGAAAAAGTGAAAAAAATGGGAACAGAATACCAAAAACCCCTGAAGTTTGGTCTAATTCGGATCTCCGTTAGCAAACTTGGTAAATTCCAAGAGAAAAACTAAGCTGCGATTTTTCTGGGAGAGAAACAACAGAACTCCACCGCTGATTAAAAGAGTAATCCAAATAAAACGATGTAAGAGAATGTCTGTGCAGAAACGTACTTCAGCAAGTCTCAAGATTTCCAGAATCCATGAAGGTCTCTAGTTCCCCATCCTCCGATCTGAGTAAAAAGAGTTACTTCGACTTTGCTAAATGTTGTCTTAAATATTATTACTTTCTCCCTGGGTCTATAGATGTTTGATTTATTAGAAGTAGGAAATAAACATAAAACATCAGCTATTATATCATGATATTTCAAAACCTAATTTTATTTCCTTAACTTAAAAAATACATCTAATCTTGAAAAACAAATGGCTAAATGTCTATAAACTGAAATGGTGCATAGTTTGTGAAAATGATTTTTACCAGTAGGATTTCTGAAGTGTGCAAAATTGTTTTGACAAAAAAAGAGAAACAGAAATAAGCTATGGCTCAAAAAGCAAAAAACATCCAGCCTCTGTTTAATAATTGTTAAAATGATTAACCATATTCAAGGCCAGAAGATCTGCAATTAAAGGTCACATTAAACACTATTTACAAAACTCCATGTACAAAATGATTTTACCCTATGTTAAGTTGTAGGTAGACTGCTGGTTACTAGAAATACTGTCCTTTCCGTTAGTACGAGAATACCATTTCAGTAGAAGGTAAAGGAAGCGAAATCTCCAACAACACTGCTTCTGATGGTGCCTGTTCCAGTAATTATCTGTCCCTTAGTTTACAACAGCTCCATTAAGATCCATCTTCAGGACAACAGTGACTGCTGACATTTAGTGGGACTTGGTGGAAGACGAGCAGCAGCACTCTGTTCCGTTCTAAAGCTGTAATCATACTGGGGAAAAAACAAAGCTCATGAAAATCCACAATTTTTCAAAATTTTCAATTACATAAATCGAATGACAAGGAGGAGGAGGAAAATCATGAAATACTGATCACAAATAATAAGTCAGTAAATTTGGTAATAATAATTTTTTTAATTTTTGCACAAAATATCAGATTTGCTGTTACATTGATAAATAGGTTGTATTATGAGGAAGACTATGGGTACTAGGAATGCTTACACTGAACTTAGGGCAGCTTTGAGGTGGTCTTATTGGTTTATTATAACCTTAAATTGAATAGATAAACTTGGGCAATGTTCAATATTAACACATGCTCAAGGGCAAGAGGACATGGATTCAAGCTCAAGACAGTAAAAGTTATATCTTAACTGTGAAGTTAAAGTATATCTTTTCATACAGAGGGTGGTGAATATTATATAGGATATACGGCACAGAAACAGGCCATTCGGCCCAACCAGTCTATGCCGGCCTTTATGCTCCACTCGAGCCTCCTCCCGTCTTTTCTCATGTAACTCTATCAGTATAACCCTCTATTCCCTTCTCCCTCATCTGCTTGTCTAGCCTCCCCTTAAATGCATCTATAATAGGATTACATATTACAATATGTGTAATAAGGAACCCAGGGAGACAGTGCAAGCAGAAATAATAAATTGAAAGAGGATGATGCATACGTTTTTGGCAGACAAGACTATTGAGAGCTAAAATGGGGTAGGAAGTCTGTAACATTTGGGAAATAGGACTGCATAGGAGCAGAAGAGTCTATGTTCCTCAGGATAACGTGACATCTTGGGTATTGCTGGAGGGGAATAGTCAGTGAAGTACTTGTTTGATTGTCTCGGAGTTGGAGAGGAATTTCTTGATTTTGAAGAAATTGACCAGGTTCTTCCCCCCCGTCCCCCTCCTCCCCCCGCCATGTTCCTCCAAAGAGTTAACAGCCGCAATAGGGGAGGGTGGTGCACAATATTTGCACCATCTAGCAGACAGGGTGAGCTTGATGATCTTTTGTTCTTTTCGTATGTAAAGGAAGAGCATTGGTTCAAAGTGAGTTAAAAGTTTTATGCAATGGAACGTACAAATATCTAAAGAGCTTTAAACAAGTCAAGTATAGTTCAACCCTCACTTAAATTAATGACTCCTCTTCATCTATAAACAGCTTATTACTTGACTCATGGTCAGTTTGACAGCTCAAGTTAGTTTGTTCTGCTTAGTGTTATGTTTAAACGTTGATTGTAAATGCAGGTAATTGTTTGTAGAATAGTGCCAGCCCATTCAGAACACTAAAATACAAAAAAGATGGTGGATAACCTATTTCAGTGCAAAAAAAATAAACTTATGAATGCCCTTCCGGTCAGGATGATGACATTCATATGCTGCCAGATCATATACTTACAATGCAAACTCACTGACATAACCACAGAAAGATTGGAGATACGCTGAATAGTGGTAATTTACTGCGAGATTATGTCCCCCACCGGGAAAGGGGGGGGGGGGTGAAGAGGAGACGACGGGGCACTAGAGAAAACAGAATGCAGGGTCATGCAGAAGGCTTGAGCACTATTATTTCAACTGCGAGAGCTGAATGTGAATCTAGTGCTGGCCAGCGGAAGAAAAATACCTTTTTTATCCACCCCCCCTGGTGGTTGCAACTGACATGACATTGGGCAGTCCAGCTAGTGGGTGTAAGGCCACAAGAAAAACAGGCCATAATTTATTAATAAAGTGGCAGGTTCAATTGGCTGTTTTGGGAAATGAAAGTGTCACACTGATGCAGTGAGGTGCTTTACTGAGGTTGGGTTAATATACACATTGAAAGAGCACTGTAGAGAGAACTTGACCTGGTATGCTCGAAGGGCCTACTCCTGCTCCTATCTTCGATGTAATCTGCACTGCATCTGATCTGGGAATGCTTTATACAACCCCAGGGTTGTATAAAGGAAATATTCTAATTCCCAGCACTTATATTCCAGATTTTCAGAGTACAGGATTCATAAAACTGCATACATTCAAAAAAAGCTACTTGGCCTGTACTCAAACATTGTCTGAGTTATATGGCTGTCTATAGTCCAATATAATTGACAGAAATATGCTCTGCCATTAACATAACAAATATATACATTGAGGTTTATAAAAGGTGGGACTTGAGATTGAGTGGTTAAAGAAAATGTGGACAAGTTTATACCAATCCACCTGCGCGTTTCCTTATTATAAATACAATGCAGGTAGAAGGGAGCCAAAAGGTAGAAACACATGCTTGGGGCTCAGATAACTCATACAAACCAGTTCTGCTTTGGGACGTCATCTACACCTCACACCCGAGGCTACTGCCTTCTAACTCCTCTCTACCTTGGCCATTATTTCATGCTCACTATTCTGTATGAAGTTCAATTTTGTACTCTTCCAACACAAGTCGACTTGGAAAAGGACCTTGATAAGATGAAAGGCCTTCTGCGGCCGGGAAGCAGAAAAATAGATGAGGGGGAAGAACAAAAGAAAATCTTTAAACAATTACATTCAATTGTTTTGATCGATTTCCTTTATTTAAACCTACCTATCTCATCATCTTAAAACAACACCACAAACAAAACCAGATGTTGCAGAACACAATAGGAAATATGCTGGGTTGAAAGTGCTGAGAGATTTTGGTAAATGAGTATAAGCTGCCATCTGCTGGCACAAACACAAACTACAAGCCCTCTTTCAATTATGTAATAAAGGCTTCTTTTCAAGAATTTGATTAGAGCAAAAAGTAGGCATTTTCCATCAGTCATAAAATTACATCATCAACATTGTTCTAAAACCATTCTAAGGCTTGAAGGGAAACCATTAAATATTCATTACACTTTAATGCGTAGAATGAAAAGCAGTTTAATACTATAATGGAATCTTACACTTTATTTTGAAATATCTAACAAGTTCTGGATGCTTTTAAGTCTGAAAAATCCTTTTTTAGAAAACCTTCCCTAGTTTGCATTGTATGCCAGCACACTATTTATAATTCTATTAAATAGCATTCTTCCATTTCATAACTATTAGAATGTATTCATGCTTTAAGAAATGTCATATGAACCAAGCACATTGTTAACAGATAAAAAAGAATGAAAAGACTTGCATTTATATAGCGCCTTTCACGACCATTGGACATCTCAAAGCGCTTTACTGCCAATGAAGTACTTTCTGGAGTGTAGTCACTGTTGTAATGTAGAAAATGTGGCAGCCAATTTGCACACAGCAAGCTCCCTCAAACAGCAATGTGATGATGATGACCAGATAATCTGTTTTTAGTGATGTTGATTGAGGGATGAATATTGGCCCAGGACACCGGGGACAACTCCCCTGCTCTTCTTTGAAATAGTGCCATGGGATCTTTTATGACCACCTGAGAGAGCAGACAGGGCCTCGGTTTAACGTCTCATCTGAAAGACGGCACCTCCGACAGTGCAGCACTCCCTCAGCACTGCAGTGTCAGCCTAGATTTTTGTGCTCAAGTTCCTAGAGTGGGACTTTCAAATGAATATTTCACAAAACAAAGTGCAAAAATCAGGATAGTTTTCATTAAAGAAAAAATCTCATTTTTTGTAACTTATCCCCAAAATAAATAAATCCCAATTCCCAACGTTTTGCCAATACTGATTAATCAAACATTTTGCATTCTAATATTAAAATCAATTTAACCTTTGTTAAAATACTTGAATCTCACAAAGATACAGGACATATTGAGCAGCGCTCCGAAAGCTTGTGATTTCAAATAAAACTGTTGGACTATTATTTTTTTTTAAAGAGAGAGGTTTAAAGGTTAACTGATGAATGGATGGCTAGTCCCCTGTTGCAGTCACTGTTTCTGAGGCTCGTGTGCAAAGATGAGATGAGGTATCTGATGCCTAACGTCAACCTCCCAAAGCCCCAACTGGTTTGGATATGAATGGAGAATTCACCAGTATAAATATTTTGGTTAAGCACGCAGGTTTCCTGTAGTCTTTAAATAAATAAGTAGCACAGCACACTTCTGAATGATCAATTCAGTCACTGTAATGTACCAACTAGCCATTTCAAACTATCATAGAACTTACAGCATAGGAAAAGGCCATTTGGTACACTCTGTCTTCACTAGCTCAACTACAACCATCTACTCTAATCACATTTCCCAGCCCTTTCTTCATAATTTTTAAAAAATTCTTCCTTTGTAAATACTTGTCCAGTTCCCTTTATAAATGATGTTGTAGTCTCTGCCTCAATAATTACTTGAGGTAAAGAATTTCATGTTCTAATATCCCTGTGTGTGGGGGAACAATCTTCTAACTTCTCCCTTCATTCTTAGTGACAATCATGAGTCTATGTCCCTTGTTACCAATTCAATCAGTGGAAACAATCTTTTACTATTTACTCTCTCAAAACCTCCATTAGATCGCCTTTAACCATCTCTGTTCCAACAAAAAAAACCAGAGTTTTTAAAATCTTTTCTTCATACATATAATCGCTCATTCCTGATGAACCTTTGCTTCTCCACAGCTCTAATCCTAGGATGCCCAAAATTTATTGTAGCCGAACCAATCTCTTACAAAATCACCATCACCTCCTTGCTTTTGTATTCAATGTCTCATTTAATATATATAATATATATATAAAACCCATTTGCTCTGTCATGGCCTTTTCCATTTGCTTCTCCTGCCTTTAAAGATCTAACCAAGATTGCTCTGTTCCATACTCTAAGAATCTTGCTGTTTAGGGTATTCTTCCTTCAACTGTTCTCTTTCCCCAAAAATGTAGTACTGTACGTTACATTTATCTGCAACCGACTTGCCTCTGCTAACAAGTGTGTCTTCTGGCAGTCTCTCATATGCTTCTTCAGTTTGCCATACCTCCAATTTGGTTAACAGCAAAATTCAGCATCATTCATCTCGTGCCCATGTCTAAGAGTCATTTAAATAAATTAAACAAAAAAGAGATGCCAGCACAGATCCCTAGGGGACATGTCCTAGGACATATCCCCAATTCCTGCTGTCGGTCCCACAGACATATCTCTATCCATGAAGTTACATCTCTTTGAATATAAATCAATGTGATAACTATACCAAAAGAGTACACATTACAATATAAATTGTGGTATTTGAACAAGGAAAACTTTATACTAGTGAGAAAAAGAAAAATGAACTGTTCTTCAATTCTTCTCCCCCCTCCCCCACAATCCCATTCCTTGCTGCAGCACAGTTCAATTGACAGCTGCACCTTGCCAAGTTGCAACTATTTACGCATGAGGTTTGTCAAAGAGTGAAGACAACAGCCAATCTGACTGTGGAACATCAAAGCAGAATCCAATCCGGGTCGCACACACAAAGCTCCAGCCGGACTGGGAACCTTGGCTGATCATCTTCTCCCTAACCTAGGGTTCTGAGGCTAGTTGTAGTGCTCCCATCACTGCACCAGGCAAGGTCAGCTAACTTAGCACAGACTAGACATTGAACCTGGGCACCCCCCTCCTGGGCTGTATGGCTCAGTTATTAAATGAATAAACTCACCGAAGGAACAGGGAAGCTAAAACTGTAGCTATGCACAAGTTTAGAGAGATGCAGTTTATTAGCTTATTGAAGTTAGTGCCCCACTGTGGTAATTTTCATTAAATATCTCGAAAGTGCTCACTCAACAGCATTTATGTTTGTATAAAATGATTGTATACATGAAATAGTTCAGTATTTTGGACTTGACACTTCCAACAATTCTGGTTTTCCTCCCTTCCCCTGAAGGTAGCTAGCGGTCAGGAGCAAGAATCCTTGCTGATTTTGGCCTTGGATCTTGCTGGGCTGCATGATTCAGCTACGCACTGGATGAACTCAGTGTGCCACTGGGGATTTATTTTCAGCATTTGTAACATGGGTCACAGGCATGTGCGCTATGAGGAGGATGCCGAGAAACTCCAGGATGATTTGGACAGGTTGGGTGATTGGGCAGAAGCATGGCAGATGCAGTATAATGTGGATAAATGGGAGGTTATCCACTTTGGTGGCAAAAACAGGAAGGCAGATTATCTGAACGGCAATAGATTGGGAGAAGGGGAAGTGCAACGAGACCTGGGTGTCCCTGTGCACCAGTCGCTGAAGGTAAGCATGCAGGTGCAGCAGGCGGTTAAGAAGGCAAATGGTATGTTGGCCTTCATAGCGAGAGGATTCGAGTACAGGAGCAAGGATGTCTTGCTACAGTTGTACAGGGCCTTGGTGAGACCACACCTTGAGTATTGTGTGCAGTTTTGGTCGCTTTATCTGAGGAAGGATGTTCTTGCCATGGAGGGTGTGCAGCGAAGATTCACCAGGCTGATACCTGGGATGGCAAGAATGACGTATGAGGAGAGATTGGGTCGATTGGGCTTATATTTGCTGGAGTTTAGAAGGATGAGGGGGGAGTCTCATTGAACCTTATAAAATTCTAACAGGACTAGACAGACTAGATGCAGGAAGGATGTTCCTGATGGCGGGGAATCCAGAACCAGGGGTCACAGTCTAAAGATAAGGGGTAAGTCATTTAGGACAGAGATAAGGAGGAATTTCTTCACCCAGAGAGTGGTGAACCTGTGGAATTCTCTACCACAAAAGGCAGTTGAGGCCAATTCATTAAATATATTCAAGAAGGAGTTAGATATATTTCTTAAGGCTAAAGGGATCAAGGGATATGGGGAGAAGGCAGGGACAGGGTACTGAATTTGGATGATCAGCCATGATCTCATTGAATGGCGGAGCAGGCTCGAGGGGCCGAATGGCCTACTCCTGCTCCTATCTTCTATGTTTCTATGATCAGTTTGGAAGATTCCACCCATTTCCATGAGACATTAAGTAAATCGGAAATGTTGAATTTTTACACTCTTCTGACTCAGCATTCAATTTCAAAAATTATTTATTCTGGAATAGTTTATATATATTTTAAATATTAAAATAAAAATGATTGTTATAGTCACAACTGACTTAAATTTTGCACCATCAGATGGTAATACTCAGTATAATACTGCAGGCCTACAGTTATAAAGATGCAATAACTGAATGAGATAATGTAAATAATAACGGTCTGTAGGCTTACTTGCAGCATAACATTGTTGAAACATAAATAATAGAACTTTTTTAATCTAAAAAGCATTGATGTAATGTACACAACTTGCATTTCTATCGTGCTCAAGAGCATGAGGAAGATGTCTAATTACACTTTAAATTAAGGTGGAAAAAAACGTCATGTCAACAATACTGTTCCACAATTCAACTCCCACCATCCCAGTACATGAACGCACTCTACCCTCTCTAGACCCACTTGACAAAGAAGCTCATCCATTCTCATCTTCTTCACTGCTATCTACGCCCCCTCATCCATTTCTCCCCTTGCCATGCATTCTTACACCTCTCCTTACCATAGATTCCACTCCATTTAGCATCTGTTTTCAGCCAGGTACTAGTATCCATTTTATTTATATGGTCTTTGCGGTTTTGAAAAGAAATTTCATAACTTACTAAAAACTTTCATTTATATAAACCCCTGAAAGTAGAAAAACATCCTAAAGTGCTTCAAGGGGAGCAAAAGAGCCTGTTTCAAGCCTTTATGGGAGAGTTCACTAAAACTTTGATTGAAGAGATGTATTTCAAAATATCTTCTAAAGGTGGGGAGGGAGATAGGTACTGTCTCCCAAAATCCCCCTAAGAGTAGGGCCAAGGTGGCTGAAAGCTGTACCACTGAAGGTGCATTGGAGGGAGATAGGATGCAGAGGGGGCCCCATGAGTTAGGATAGAGAATATGGGAGGAGACAGAAGGATGAAGAATGTGGCAGAGGTAGGGTGGGATGGAAGCAATCTGTAAATGAGGATTTTAAATTTGTTTGGGAAGGGCACATGGAATAACATCTAGCCTTTCAGGGAGGCTTGGGGAAGGAGTCACCATCTGTAAGCCAGGTTTCTGTCAACACCTGAATGTCAACTGATTCATTCACAATGAGGTTGTGGATAGCAAGGGCCTTAATTACAAGGCAGCAAATGCACTGGCCAATGATAGAGAGTCTTCTCTTCTTAGGCAGTCCCTCGGAACCGAGGATGACTTGCTTCCATATTAAAAATGAGTTCTCAGGTGACGGATGAGTCCAATGCGGGGCCTACAGTCTCTGACACAGGTGGGGCAGACGGTGGTTGAAGGGGCATGTGGGTGGAGTGCTTGGGTTGACGTGCGCACCTTCCGCTATTTGCGCTTGCTCCCAGCGAAGAGACTCGAGGTGTTCGGCGCCTTCCTGGATGCTTCTCCTCCACTTTGTGTGGTCTTGGGCCAGGGATTCCCAGGTGTCGATGGGGATGTTGCACTTTTTCAAGGAGGTTTTGAGGGTGTCCTTGAAGCATTTCTTTTGCCCACCTGGGGCTCTCTTGCCGTGTCGGAGCTCCGAGTAGAGCGCTTGTTTTGGGAGTCTCATATCGGGCATGCGGACAATGTGACCCATCCATCGGAGCTGATGGAGCGTAGTCAAAGCTTCGATGCTGGGGATGTTGGCCTGAGCGAGAACACAGACATTGATACACCTATCCTGCCAATGGATTTGAAGGATCTTGTGGAGGCAGCGTTGGTGGTACCTCTCCAATGCTTTGAGGTACCTGCTGTACATGGTCCATGTCTCTGAGGCATACAGCAGGGCGGGTATCACTGCTGCTCTGTAGACCATGAGCTTAGTGCTGGGTTTGAGGTCCTGGTCTTCAAACACTCTTCCTCAGGTGACAGAAGGCTGCACTGGCACACTGAAGGCGGTGTTGGACTTAGTCATTGACGTCTGCCCTTGTTGACAGTAGGCTCCCGAGGTATGGAAAGTGGTCCACTTTGTCCAAGGCCTTGTCGTGGATTTTGACAATCGGTGGGGGGGGGGGGGGGGGGCAGCACTCTGTGGTGGGGGCAATTTGGTAGAGGACCTTTGTCTTACGGATGTTTAGCGTAAGGCCCATGCTCTCGTACACTCCGGTGAAGGTGTTGACGATGGTTTGAAGTTCGACCTCCGAGTGAGCGCAGACGCACGCGTCGTGTGCATACTTTAATTCGACAACAGAGGATGGGACGACCTTGGATCTGGACTGGAGGTGACGGAGGTTGAACAGTTTCCCGTTTGTTCTGTAAATTAGCTCCACTCCAGCGAAGAGCTTACTGGAGTGGAGCTAATTTACAGAACAATGATAGAGTAGGTCAGTGGTTAATGATCCACCAGTGAGAGGGAGGATTTGGGAAGTTCATTACAGGATGGAGAGGAGGTTAGAGAGGTTGAGCCCCTAGAATGAACTGGGTGAGATGGTTGCCTTCAGCATCGAATGAGGCAATTGGATTTGCTAAAGGATACCAAGGGTGGATCAGTGGTAGCTCATTCAGAAGAGACTCAAACCTGGAGCAGCAGCAGGAGAATTATTGGCTGGCAGAGAAGAATTGATGGGGGCCTATGGGGACAAGTTAAAAGAAAGGGATAAAGGCAGGTAGAGAAGTAATAGGGCCAGGGTGAAAGAGGGGGGCTTGGATACAGGTAGCACATCCAGGTGGATGCAACAGAAGACCTTAGATTACACAGAGAAGAGGCAGTGAGCTATGAATAGTAAGGAATTCAGTAAAGGAGCTGCTGGTGAACGGAGGCAACCAGTCAAAGATCAGCAAGGCGGATAGAGGTCAAGAGTTCAGAGGACAAAGTTTATTGCAAGGGAAGTTGGAGTGGATTGGAGTCTATGGGGAGAGGGGTGGGGGGCAGAAGTTCAGTGGCTGTTTAGAGATTGATGAAGTCCAGGGACTGTGAGAAGGGCAGGGACCCCCCAGGTGGCCTAGTACCAGAGCAAAGTCTCAGGTAGTCCAGCAAAGGTAAGGTTGGAGCACATTCCTGATGGTGGAAGCATCATCTAGGTGAACAACCGAGTAGCAGTGTGGGGGATGAGCAGCGGTCTGCAGCAGGTAGCTTTAACATGTACATTTAAGTGAGAATATAATAGGAGGCAATCTCACTGAAGGCGGCCACCAGATGACTGTTGTGACAAATAGAAGAATGTCACAGTAGTGCAGTTGGGCTACTGATGGGGATGAGTCAAATTGGAGACGAGGGAGTTTTACTCTGCATTTAATCACGCTAGATCCGACTGGGGGTGCTTGATGCTGGCAAAGGGTACCTGAAGTGGAAAGAGCACAAAATTCACAAAAAAAATAAAAAGTCATATTGCCACTTGGAGAATCCATGAATGACATTTGTTAGAAAGACAGAATCAATCAGTACAATTTTATACTCAATTCCTCATTCTAACATATGGAGGCACAGACCACAAGGTGCATCTCTTTACATTTGTTGTCCATCTGCAAGAGAACTAATGAACTTTGAACAGAAAATGATGGAAATACTCACACAGCAGGTCAGGCAACATCTGTGGAGAGACAAACGTTTCAGGTCGAGGAACTGACGAAAGATCACCGACCTAAAACGCTGACTCTGTTTCTCTCTCCACAGATGCTGCTTGACCTGCTGAGCGTTTCCAGCATTTTCTGCTTTTATTTCAGATTTCCAGCATCCGCAGTGTTTTGCTTTTGCAATTAATTTTGAAATCGGGAGCCAAGATTAGAATAGTGCCAAGATGCTGCCTTAAGTAGCAATCCATTTATATGCCAGGTAGACTGGAGTCAAGATTAACTACTTTGGGTTCATCTGTCTCACATGTAAGCATCGCTGCCTTTGAAGAAAGCATCAATAATGATCATCAGATAGTTAAGTAGGTACACTTACTAATGTGTGCTTGGAAGACCACTGTGCCAGCATATTGAGCTATATGGACATCATTTATTCAAATTTCCTTTGAACTTGGCAGCAGGGCTCAAAAAGGTGGCAATGTCCTTACAAATAAACAACATATCCCTTTGTTATAGGGTCTCTGACTCAAATACTAGTTGCGATCCTATGAAACATAGAAGATAGGAGCAGGAGATTCAGCCCCTCGAGCCTGTTCTGCCATTTAATGAGATCATGGCTGATCATCCAAATTCAGTACCCTGTCCCTGCTTTCTCCCCATATCCCTTGATCCCTTTAGCCTTAAGAAATATATCTAACTCCTTCTTGAATATATTTAATGAATTGGCCTCAACTGCCTTCTGTGGTAGAGAATTCCACAGGTTCACCACTCTGGGTGAAGAAATTCCTCCTCATCTCAGTCCTAAATGGCTTACTCCTTATCCTTAGACAGTGACCCCTGGTTCTGGACTTCCCCGCCATCGGGAACATCCTTCCTGCATCTAGTCTGTCTAGTCCTGTTAGAATTTTCTAAGTTTCAATGTGAACCAAGTGTCCACTCTATCATTCAGGTTCTCATCAGTTTAGGTAGCCTAAGTGGTGTGAAATCCCTAATGGCTGATCTGTGCAGGCGCTTGAACTAGGAAAGCATTGCCCCCCCCATTCCCATCATCTCGGTGAACGAAAGGTATTACAATCGATAGTCAAGCAGAAAGGGACACCGTGGCATCAGAAAACAGGATTAAAAGTCTACCAGAACATGGGATCATCATTTGCAGCCTTGAGGAAGAGTTCATAGAGTGCATTAGGGACGGGTTCCTTGAGCAGTATGTTACTGAACCAACCAGGGGGCAGGCAATCTTAGATCTGGTCCTGTGTAATGAGACAGGATTAATAAAAAATGTCCTAGTAAAGGATCCCCTTGGAATGAATGAGTGACCATAACATGGTTGAATTCCAAATTCAGTTGGAGGGTGAGAGAGTTGGATCTCAAACCAGCGTACTAAGCTTAAATAAAGGAGACTATGAAGGTATGAGAGCAGAGTTGACTAAAGTGGACTGGGAAAATAGATTAAGGTGTAAGACGGTACATGAGCAGTGGTGTTCATTCAAGGAGATATTTCACAAACTTAAGAAAAATATATTCCACTGAGGAAAAGGGGGCGTAAAAGAAAAGACAGCCACCCGTGGCTAAGTAAAGTAATAAAGGATAGTATCTGACTGAAAACAAGGGCATATAAAGTAGCCAAATCTAGTGGGAGGATAGAAGATTGGGAAGCATTTAAAAGCCAAAGAATAACTAAAAGATTAATTAAGAAAGGGAAGATAGATTATGAAAGTAAACTAGCAAAAAACATAAAAGTTTCTACAGTTATATAAAAAGAAAAAGGGTGGCTAAAGTGAATGTTGGTGCCTTAGAGGACGAGACCGGGAAATTAGTAGTGGGGAACATGGAGATGGCAAAAATGCTGAACAAATATTTTGTATCAGTCTTTACAGTAGAGGACACTAAAAATATCCCAACACTGGACAAACAGGGGGATATGGGGGGGGGGGGGGGGGGGGTGGAAGAGGAGCTAAACACGATTAAAATCACTAAGGAGATGGTACTCGGTAAGATAATGGGACTTAAGGCGGATAAATCCCTGGACCTGATGGCTTACATCCTAGGGTCTTGAGAGAAGTAGCGGTAGGGATTGCGGATGCATTGGTGGTAATTTTCCAAAACTCCCTGGATTCAGGAAAGGTCCCAGCAGATTGGAAAACTGCTAATGTAACACCCTTATTTAAAAAGGGAGGTAGACAAAAGGCTGGAAACTATAGACCAGTTAGCCTAACATCTGTGGTTGGTAAAATGTTGGAGTCCATTATTAAGGAAGCAGTAACAGGACATTTGGATAAGCATAATTTAATCGGACAGAGTCAGCATGGTTTTATGAAAGGGAAGTCATGTTTGACAAATTTGCTCGAATTCTTTGAGGATGTAACAAACAGGGTGGATAAAGGGGAACCAGTGGATGTGGTGTATTTGGACTTCCAAAAGGCATTTGACAAGGTGCCACACAAAAGATTACTGCACAAGATAAAAAATCACGGGATTGGGGGTAATATTCTGGCGTGGGTGGAGAATTGGCTCTCTAACAGAAAACAGAGAGTTGGGATAAATGGTTCATTCTCGGGTTGGCAATCAGTGACTAGTGGTGTTCCGCAGGGGTCTGTGCTGGGACCCCAACTCTTTACAATCTATATTAACGATTTGGAGGAAGGGACCGAGTGCAACGTATCCAAGTTTGCCAACGATACAAAGATGGGAGGGAAAGCAGTGAGGAGGACATAAAAAACCTGCAAAAGGACATAGACAGGCTAAGTGAGTGGGCAGAAATTTGGCAGATGGAATATAATGTTGGAAAGTGTGAGGTTATGCACTTTGGCAGAAAAAATCAAAGAGCAAGTTATTATCTAAATGGAGAGAAACTGCAAAGTGCTACAGTACAAAGGGATCTGGGGGTCCTGGTGCATGAAACACAGAAGGTTAGTATGCAGGTACAGCACGTGATCAGGAAGGCCAATGGAATCTTGGCTTTTATTGCAAGGGGGATGGAGTATAAAAGCAGGGAAGTCTTGCTTCAGTTATACAGGGTACTGGTGAGGCCACACCTGGAATACTGCGTACAGTTTTGGTTTCCATATTTAAGAAAAGATATACTTGCTCTCGAGGCAGTTCAGAGAAGGTTCACTCAGTTGATTCCGGAGATGAGGGGGTTGACTTGAGGAAAGGTTGAGTAGGTTGGGCCTCTACTCATTGGAATCCAGAAGAATGAGAGGCGATCTTATCGAAACATATAAGATTGTGAGGGGGCTTGATCGGGTGGATGCGCTGAGGATGTTTCCACTGATGGGTGAGACTAGAACTAGGGGGCATAATCTTAGAATAAGGGGCTGCCCTTTCAAAACTGAGATGAGGAGAAACTTCTTCACTCAGAGGGTAGTAAATCTATGGAATTTGCTACCTCAGAGAGCTGTGGAAGCTGCGACATTAAATAAATTTAAAACGGAGATAGACAGTTTCCTAGCTGATAAGGGAATTGGGGTTACGGGGAGCGGGCAGGGAAGTGGACGTGAGTCTAGATTCGGATCAGCCATGATCCTATTGAATGGCGGAGCAGGCCCGAGGGGCCGTATGGCCTACTCCTGCTCCTACTTCTTATGTTATGTTCTAACCATTCCCCAAATTATAGGATTAAACATTGGCCAAGAATGGCAATTTCCTCATTACACTTTATTCCGAAGTGCTTTTACCTATCGTAGGGCCTGTGTCAGCATCAGCAGCATGCTTTTAGGATCTGGGATTTAAGGCAGACCTGATCCTTCCTCAGACAATTAATGCTTGCTTAAGCTGTCTCAAAGTAATAGAAGATAGGAGCAGGAGTAGGCCATTCGGCCCCTCGAGCCTGTTCCACCATTTACTGAGATCATGGCTGATCATCCAAACTCAGTACCCTGTCCCTGCTTTCTCCCCATATCCCTTGATCCCTTTAGCCTTAAGAAATATATCCAACTCCTTCTTGAATATATTTTGCGGCTTGTGGCTTCTAGGAGGGGATTGGTTTATTTAGCCCCAATTTCAATCCTGCCCGCTGGTGGGATCGGTGCAGGCAGGGGGTTCTTCTCCTCTTAGGCAGTCCCTCGGAACCGAGGATGACTTGCTTCCACATTAAAAATGAGTTCGCAGGTGACTGATGAGTCCAATGCGGGACCTACAGTCTCTGTCACAGGTGGGGCAGACGGTGGTTGAAGGGGTGGGTGGGTGGGGTGCTTGGATTGATGTGCGCTCCTTGCGCTTGGCTTCCGCTTGTTCCCGGCGAAGAGACTCGAGGTGTTCGGCGCCTTCCCGGATGCTTCTCCTCCACTTTGTGCGGTCTTGGGCCAGGGATTCCCAGGTGTCGGTGGGGATGTTACACTTTTTCAAGGAGGCTTTGAGGGTGTCCTTGAAGCGTTTCTACTACTCTTGAGGGGGAAAAAAAAACACCAAGTCAAAGAAGAGATTAGGAGGGGCTTGGTCAAAGAGGTAGGGTTTAGCAAGTGTCTTAGAGGAGTGGCTGAAGGGTTTAGGAAGACAATTCCAGAGAATGGGTTCAGGAGGCTGAAGGCATGGCCGTCAACAGTGGTTTGAAGGGATCATCTGAAAATTCTCTCAAATGAACTTTGTGATGTTCAATTATTGGAAAAATATTACTGGAACTTCCTCAGCAGTTTAAAGTAGAAACTACGATAAAACAAATTGCCTAAATGTGGTGAAATTGTGTGTAATTTTTAATCAAAAATCTGAGACAGATCTTTTGCAAACCCTACTCATCCTGAAGCAATGATGGTGACAGAAAACGTATTGAAGCTGATAGACCAAAGAAAAAGTCTTGCACAGGGTACGAGATGATCATGTGCAATCCATCTTAAAAGGCTTCTTTAAAGACACAATTTCCCGCTAATCTTCCCAGTTGTACATTTTTGTCGTACCTCTGTCTAAGTGAAAAACAGTCCCCTAATATTTTCCTGTGTTTGTTTTTAGGAATCCACAAACAGGTCAAACTAGAAGACACAAATAATTGGCAGCACACTTGTAAAGCAGCCTGAAGTAAAATCAAGGATATCTGAAGGCAGATGATTGAACATGGAACAACAATCCGCCAATCTAAATAAACGGCAAGTGATGACATTCAAAGCTGGGTTGGAGTGCTCAGCTGAAAATTTTAATTTGGCTTCAGACATTCTATTCACAATATTAAAGTGCACCTAAACATCAACCCCAGTTTAATTTGGTACGGGTACTCTATTCAATGGAGTCACATTGAGAAACAATACCAAGGAGAGTGCTTAGATTCATATTCGAATTTTGACAAACAGGTCCTGTGCCAGATTTGGGCTATGAGCAGAATGTATTAAAAATGATTTACTGCCCAAAATCAGCTGTAAAAGATTATTGCTGCACTTCTTTAATCTGCCTCAAAGCATCAGTTCCTGTTACCACTACGCAGTGCCAACCACGTCGTCACGAGGCATTAGTGCGATATCAGTGCTGTACAGATCTGTACTATCTCCAACCACTCATTGTTTTTAAACAATACTTATTAAAATACAACAATCATTGGGAATCACAGTTTTTCTATCCTGGCACAAAATATTTGAAGTTATGTTAGAAATGAAACTTGAAGCTCGAGTTGTAAATATAAAGTATTGTGGAAGTTGTTCTATCAGGCATTCCTCATGAAGCCAAGGCAAATTTAAAAAATATAAATTGAATTGTACATAGATATAGAACAATCTTGTTCAAATTAAATGTCTCCTCCATACAAAACTAACTACAAATGCAAGAGCTTTTACACTTAACTCTAAAAATAGGAACTGGAATGTTCCAAGCCGCTATTATATTGCATAACCTCCTTGCATGCTGTATATACACAGTTGATTTATGCCAGACTATCAAAACCTTGTATTAATGCTTAAAACTGACGGACCTAAAACCTAAAAACCAGGATTGGTGGGATGCCTCACAATAGATATTAAAAGTTGACATAAGGCAGTTATCTAGCTCAGGGGTTTCTCAACCGGGGATTTCATGGGGCCCACCAGTCGGTTTGTCCCATCAATATATAGGGGAAACTATTGATGTTTATGCCGTATATTGAACTGTGTACATTGAGACGAGTGGAATAGTCTCAGTGATACAAAGACTGTGCATGCGCAGGCAATTCTGTTGGACACCATTTATCCGGTTAGACAAGTCCCTTTGCGTGTCACTGACTTTTACAGCAGTATTTATCTCGCTATTTTTTTGTGTTGATCCAGGCTTATTTGCTTCCACGTTCATAAACACCGCTTTTAACTATTAAATAAAATAGTTGGAGTTACAACTTTTCTTCCCGGGGAGTAAAACCGGAGTTTGGGGGGTGGGGAAATCTGCCAGCTAGTCCGGCGTTGAGAGCGCCGAGGTAGCGCAAGCCTTTCTTTCAAGTCTTTTCTTTCCCCACGTGCAAAGCTGCCCTCTGTCGGTTGGAAGCCGCTTGGCGCTTTTAAAAAGAGTGCTGTCAATGGCGAGAGTGCACACACGCCACGTGACCTTGGGTTTTTTGGGAGGGGGGGGGGGGGGGTAAAGGAAAGAGACTTTCCAGTCTCTGGGCCTACGGCAAGGCTGTAATAATCAGGATTCATTGTGTGTCTCTCCTTCAATGTCTTCAGTCTGAGTTAATAAAATAGATGAAGGCGTCATCACGATTTTCCTCGTATCTCAGACTCGGAGCTTTATATTCATGGCCAAGTGCTTCTCTGACGGACGGATAGGCCTAGTCTGGGCGCTCGTGTCCTTTGAGATGCCAGCTGCTACTTGTGAAAGGGTTGGGGAGAAGGAAAGCGGGGGGACTGCCTTTGTCCTAAAGGATTTGTGGCAATGAGGTCGGGTGGGTAAAGTCACTCAGGGCCCTTTTTATTTCTCCATTTCTCTCATGTGCCATCCGCCTCCGCCATTACTGGTCCTGTTAATTCAAGACACTGGCTTTCACCGCTGTGTTGGGGTTTGCTGTCGAAATAAGAGGGCAGTTCAGTTTCCGAAATGGAGGACATGCACCTGGAATTTTAGTCCAGTCCAACCAAGTGTGCACAAAACGAGGCTGTAATGAGCGCGGCGCTTGTTGCTCCTGGTTCATTTCCTGTTCAGCAAATGGTTGATGGGGTGGAGCAGGCCCTGGGCAGCAAATGGGCACATCATGTAAAATTAGGATAAAAACAGAAAATGTTGGATATTCACAGCAGGTCAGGCAGCATCTGTGGAGAAACAGAGTTAACAAATCAGGTTGATGACCTTTCGTCAGACCTGAAACGTTAACTCTGTTTCTCTCTCCACAGATGCTGCCTGACCTGCTGAGTATTTCCAGCATTTTCTGTTTTTATTTCAGATTTCCAGCATCTGCAGTATTTTGCACATGTAAATTTAGGACTTAATAAATTCTTCTTTACATAAGGTGTAATAGAACTATTAATTAATTTTGATACAAAAAAGAACTTGTGTTATGTTACAGGGGTCCGCGGAATTTTTATAACACGGGAGGGGGGCCTTGAAAGCAAAAAGGTTGAGAACCCCTGAACTCGCTGATATTCATATCCACACTCCTTAATTTCGGCTGTCAAGCAGGCTTGAAAAGGGAGAAAACCAGTGTAGCATATGTATAGACAATCTTCAGAGAATAAAGATAACTCTGCTTTCCAAGGCGTCGTCACATACTACAGCCACCTATACCAAAGCAGCACTTCAAGTAATGAAACAATCCTATCTGGCTTTAAGTGAATATTCAGGAGGCGATGTCAGTCAAGATAGATTGTTCTGCCAAACCATAAGTCTCTGGAAGACGACAAAAAGTACTAAATACTTAATAAGTGTTCAAATAGTAGCTTTACAGGTGCCTTTGAAGCAAGCCCATGAGGTGGCCACTGTAAAGAAAATTCCATCAAGACAACTACTGTAACTAACAATGAAGAATGGATCCCACAAACTATCTTGTCAGTTTCCACTTGGAAATAGACTATGCTAGAGTATAAATCCTTAGGAAAAAAACTATCGGAACCTTCTACACACATCAGTTTAGTGGAACCACTGCTCGAATCTGACCCACAAGAGACAGGAAAGACTCAAAAGGAAATGGGGGCGGAGGGAGGTTTCCTCTGTGCAATGAAATTGTGAACTTGTTCTTTATTAATGGCATTACACAAAGTGCACAGAGGAAATCTATCCCCATAACAGCAGTCTAGACTAAGTGGAATATTATGAGGCCAGGTCATGTGACTTATTTTCTTGCACTATCTAAACTCCCACACCTCCATTTGTTCAAAAGGCACATTGAACAAAATATAAAAATAAATATCAAAACAAACATAGCTTCCTTTCTTTGAGAGCGAGGAGGGAGAAGAAGCAAAACTCCATTATCTCACATACGGACTGAAATATTGGTAGGGTAGGTAGGTTAATAAATGGAAGACAAAGTCATGTGAATAATTCAATAATCACAAGTCAACAAAAGATATATAAACAGCAGCTCACACCTAACACTAGAACTCTGAGAATGGATTATGGAAATGTGGTGCACATCATACATGTAGATCAGAAGACAAACAATAAAGTGCCTCCGACAACTTGTGGTTAAAGTGCTCTTAGGACAATGTGCAATGTATATCGGACAAATAATAGGAAACAAAGGCAAGTGATCAATAATGGTAGCTCCAATTAGACAGGTGTGACCAACTGAATACAAGTATTCCGTTCTGTTGGCTGTTCATTTGTAAATTACTTTGATGAAAGAATTAAACACAGAATATTTGAATTTGCAGGTGATACTAATCAATCAGTGTGGGGATGCATGAAATTAAGCAAGTTCGGGTAAGACGTAATAACTGGGAATGAACACAACAAATGCTACATAATATGTAGATAATGATACTAAAAATGAGAAAATCCTGAAATGAAGATTAAATTGTTAATTAGAATTAAACAAAAACAAAAAACACATGTATATGCATTAGTAGACCTAACTTTGAAAGTAACTATCCCAGTGTACAACAGCAGTTGTAAAGGTAAACATAATATTCAATACATAAGTAGGTGTCTTAAATATAAATTCAGGGAAGTGTTACTGACATTTCATAAAATACTCGGTAACATTGTGTCCAGTTGTGGTCACCATACCAGAGAAAAGATGTATAATGGAAAGAATTTGGGAAAGAGTCAGCGAGATGACTCCTGATTGTAGATCAGTGTTGAAAAGGATCTAAGGATGTAAAATCTCATATTATTGAAAAAAGCAAAAGGATACAAGTTTTAAAGAAATCATAAAAACTTAAAGGTGGATGTCGTCATATTTTGTGCAAAGGAGATATGATCAGATAAAGTAACAAAGCATTTGGTGGAGGGGAGTGCTTGTAATCAATTACTTTCAAAGAGTTACTTCCTGGTTCTAGTTCTGAAAATAGAGTTTCAGTAACAAAAATTATTTCTGCTCAAAACTTTGAGACAACACTGATTACCTTTATGCACAGTTCTGTATCACATATACCAACTGAAACAGAAACCTCACTCATGGTCCATGGACCTAACTGTAACCCTGTTGTTGGTAATGGCAACAGTCATTTCCCCATTATCCTACCCCCGCCCCCACCCCCAACCAAGTTATTCAGAGGTATGTGTGCTAGCAGACATCTTTGTGTCCAAGATGTTAGTCTAAGGAATCGTTCAGAAGAATTCGCATTTATATAGCACCGTTCACAACCTCAGGACGTCCCAAAGTATTGCACAGCTAATTAAGTACTTTTTCTTTGAACTGCAGTCACTGTTCTAATGCAACAGTAGCCAATTTATACACAGCCAGGTCCTGAAAAAAGCAATGAAATAAATGGTTGAGGGATAAATGTTGGCCAGGACACTGGGCGGACTCCCTGCTCATCGTCATGTAGTGCCTGAGGGGGCAGATGGGGCCTTGGTTTAACGTTCCATCCAAAAGATGGCACCCTCAGTACTGCACTGAGGGAGCTTGAAGCACCTGCACCTGTCCCACAGAGGATTTCAAGGTTGCATGGTATCGAAGATGCACCAGCTATTGTTGGCATCATGGGCTTAGGTGTGAAATTCAAAAAGACTTGGATTGCAAGAGAGCCTAATGCTTTTTTTCAAGCCATAAGGGATGCCATGTAGTTCACCAGGACTAATGCTCTATGAAGAGTACTGGTCCCTGCAATCAACTGTGACATCCTCCTCTTGTGCTGGAGGAATCCTCCGATGATCTGTCGGGCTCATGCTTCTTTTTAGATTTTAACCACGTGCTGAATTCCAAAGGCTTGTCCCCAATGTGCAGAGGTGATGCTCGGAGTGAAGCAATCGTTTTATGGGATAATTTCTTAGTGCTCCAGTCTTTCTCAAGAGAAGCTTCAGACTTTTCAAAGTTGTGCCTGAATGAAGATGCTGTTCGTAACCATCAGTAAAGCCAAGCCCCATTGTGCCACATTCACTGCGGGCACACATTGAGCAAGCTTCAGCTCAACCAATGCTTGGAGACAAAAGAAGAAAACTCTTCGAAAAATATTGAAGCCTTCTTTGACCAACTCCACAGAAAGACATAGTTGAAAAAAAAATCTTGAGGCTATAATGTAGAACCAACCAATTCACAGCACGGAACAAGAGCGGTTTCTGTTTGGGAGCAACAGTAGGACACTGCTGCTGAAGAAAGAAAGAAAAATAACTTATAGCATACCTCTTCTTCCAAGTGGGAGCTGGGAAGACAAGATCACAGAGCTGTAGGAAACAAAGTTCTTTAATGGGACACCCTCTATGATTTTTCTCTCAGTGGATCTACACCAAGGTAGGGGGAGGTAAGAGATGTAAAACAACCAGGTTCACAGTATCGAGTTAAAGGTATAGTCTCATCCAGCAGTGCTCTTGGCAGCAGTGCTATTAATATGCAGTATCTTAACTGCCAACATGTACAATCCTAACAGCAAACATCGATTTTAAATTGTTCTTTAATTGCATGCCCTTTTTCCTGTTATTGTGCCACCTCTACTATTTTGAATCTGCACCGAGGAAAGATTCTGTAATTAAGTGGACCATTTTCACCTTTACCACTTCGGCGGTAAATTGTCAAAAGCAGATTGCTTGCCTGCTATAGAACCCACCTGATCATCATTTCCACTGAAGTCAATGAAATGGATATCAGGTGGGCCCTGTAATGGCTGAATGACCGCTTCGCCAGTTTACCGCCCAAGGTGAAGGTGAAAATGACCCACCCAAAGTGTTTTCACACTCCCTGATGTCGCATATTGTGTCTCTGCAGTTTCAATCTGTACTGGACCTTGGCTAGTGTGTTTGCGCCTGATCGCGATTATCCTTGGTAAAGAATAATTGAGGGAGCATTAATCTAAAAAGAATCCTCGCTTGCACTTAAGATAGCTAATTATCTGCTGCTGTGTGCCTTGAGGAAATGAATAGGAAAAAAGTAGGAGTCTACGCTTAATTTTTAAAATTTTATTTACTTTTTAATTTAGAGTTTCGTTTTATGGAGAAAATAAGTAGAGTGCATATCAAAACATCTTTAACAAGTTTTAACCTCTCTATTTTTTTAAAAAGGTAATGAAAGTAAGAAGGTTAATGGTGGGTATTATTCTGTCATCATAATTCATTTTGCTATTCTAGACTTGATGATTCACTGCAGTCTATTATGAATTAATGTCTGTTCTGCACACCAAGCAAGAAATTAATTTGTCTAGAATATACAGGCTATTGTACCAAACAATATTACTGTGTTTTTCTCTCATTAGAAAGAGCTTTATAACCACCTTATGCTTAGCGCGAATGGATTATGTTTTTAAAAAAAATTGGTAATGTACATGTACTTTGTAAAAATTAGGCAGACGGTATTTTGAGCAATTCTTAAGCATCTTTCTTGCACTGCTGCAGTACGAGAACAAAACACTAGGTGCTGCTGAAAGACCATGCTTCTAAATGATAACATTTAAAAACTGTACTTTCTGAACCTGTAAATTGTAAAGCCTGATCCACCACTTTCTCAAGAGTAAATTAACAGTAACATTAACAGCACATGGCAAACACAGGGCATGCTCATTACTTCAGAAAGCAGATAATTGCTTACAAAAATACAAACAAAAGTATAATTATCATGATGGATTGCACAAAGCAGAGGCCCCATCACGAAACCCATGCATCAATGTCTGCTGGTTAAAAAATAATGAAGAAACATTAGAATATATGCACAGAATGAAAGCAAAGATGATCAAAAATTCTTAATTTCCCTGCTTTTTTATGGTTGACAAGCATGTCTTCATCAATTTACCTCCTACTTCATGATGTCACAGCTAACAGCTTCAGCCTCAAGCTACGCAAGAAACAGGACTCATTTTTCAAAATACAAATACATAGAGATGTCAGCTAAAAATGTTTACTAATTAACACTTAAAAAGACACAAATTAGATATGCGTGACTACGAGCAATTATAATCAAGAAGTGTTTCTGTAGTCATTTGGGAATCAAAAGACCTAATTGCTAGAACAAGCATTCAAAATTCTTGCCACTTAGCAAATATGTTTATTAATGTGGACCAGTCATATCAAGCATTGATACTGTGCAATCAGTACTTTGTGAATGTAGTACTGTGTATCAGTAATTACTGAAGAGTAAACATTCAACATTTATCCCAAAAAGTAGATTGTATTTGGGAAAATTAGCATTTTTCCCCTGTCCTCGGCATGTAATGTGCACAGCTTTAAACAGTATGGTGAAGTCACATCCATTTTGTATTAAAAGAATGTTGTTGATACATTAGACTAGCTTAAACCATCATCTGGAAATTTTAAATTCAAAATATTAAAAGTTGACATGGCAGTGAGAGTATGAAGAGACACTCACATTTATATTGAGGCAGCAACAGAGGGAATAGAAAAAGTGAAGGTTACTGGCCGCATGGGTTTCCATTACAAACCGAACAAGTAGCAGATTTCGGATTACATGCTTTATTTTTTTGGAGTTATTTAATTATGAATTTAATGCCTTTAGATAAGTTTTTGAAATTATCTAACTAATAATCATTTAAAAAGTTAAAAGCTCTAAGTTCCTTCCACGATTTATACTTAATTTAGTTCTTTGTCTAATCAGGCTTTTTAACTTAATGTACTAGTCACTCTGTTGCTCTCTAAATAAGATCACTGTGTTGTAGAGTACGTTTCACCAATTTTACATTTACACTGTCAATTAGTTTTCTTTTCATTTAAAAAAAATCTTTAAAAAATTGCAATCAATGTATTCCACATAATCTAAACTACTTCCTTTATGTTTGCAGGGATTTCAAAATATTAATGATCACCCATGGTATTCTGTGCCACTCAGGCAATCATATCATGCCATCTGCAAATGCAGATATTAACATATTAACATTTAACAAACTACTTGGCTGTACAAGAACTAAAATCCATTCCTAAATTTACAAACAATGCTAACTCCAGAATTAATTTGCTTCTGTTGCATAAAACATTCACATTTTTACTGTGACTTGATTTATGGGAAAAATATCACCTTACCATTCTGATTCCAGAAAAAGTGCATTTGGAAATGGTAATAGTGACAGGGTGGGGAGAGGGGGAGAAAAAACTCTGTTTAACTGATATTTTCCATAGGTATGTAGCATCAAATTCAGAGAGATAATCTGAACTACTATACAGAAAAACAAAAAAATAAGAGTAATTATGGCTACATTTTGAGATCTGCTTTCACAAGACACATATTACAAAACGTTTGGTTTTGCTTTCCCTTAAACACCCTTCCATTAAATAATTAGAATATGAAGCAATGACTGTTTCATCACATTCTGCATTCAGAGTTCATTTATCTTCTCTGCCCGCCAGTTCACTAAATACAGCACATTAATGCGCCTCAGATTTGCTTAATCATTTACAGCACATTTATAATTAATACCCTCCTTGATTTTATTGTAGCTTTATTCATCTTAGTTCCTGCATTATTTGTAGTGTCTGTGTTATCTTTCACCCCAGGGTCTAACCCACAGCCCACACAGGGGAGTGGTATTTCTCAAGCTTGGTCCTATGCCAGTTTATTCTGCTATCTGCTAATACAGAAATAGGTCTCAATCTGATTTAGCTGAAAAGCATGCAAACAAAGCCCAATGGGAATGCTGAGTGCTGAAATGGTTCCTCCAATTCCAACTCCAAAAAAGACACTAGTCTCAGAGGAGCTTTGCCTACAGACATGTGAATGTTCGTAGTGTCTATGTGGGGAAAAACAGCTTTAATGGAACAGTCACAAACAAAAACATTTTTCTGAGAATATGCCATGAATGCCCAAGTCTAAAATGTTTTATTTTTATTCAAAAATGATTTGCTGAATGTCAACTGTTATTAACAAAATAGAAAAAAATCTTTAACTCACAGTCAGATAATTTGTTTCTATAGAATTGACTTGAAAAGGATTATTATGACTGTTTAACATGAAACAACTAAATTGTTTGCCCAATTTGAATTTAGGCTCTACATCACATTTATTGTAACACTGAAGTGCAGAAACAAAATAAAACACAAAACAATTTTTAGCAATGATGTAAAGATTTTGAACAGGCCATATTGTAGTGTTCAACAGACTAGTGACATTCATACTTCAATATCCATAATGAGGACCAATAATTTGGTTATTAAAAAAATGTCAGTAATTAACAGGAAATCAATTAATGTAGAATAATTGCATAATGGTTGGGTTGAAGCACTGATAAATCTGTAATCTCGCCATTTACTTTAACAGGGAGAACAGACGTGGCAGCAGAGCAGGTGGGTGACAAAAACGGTCCATACAGGTTCTGAACTTGGTCCTAAATGGATTGGACAAACCCGAAGAAGCCCAGCCTTTTCTGATTCCTACTCTATGTAAAAGGAGACAGTCACAGTAGTGAGAATGACTTTTAATGTACCATCACCCCACTAATGTCTCTCATTGCCCTGTGTTTTGAAAAACAGTTATGTCCGAGCAAGCGATTTGGTGCAGTGCAATATCCCACAAAACTTTACACTTGCATTTTCTGCCAATATTTGCATAAATGTGTCAGAGACATTTGGGGCTGGATTTTGTCAATGGGGGGCGCGACTGCTGGTTGTTGGGTTTCAGTCCAGCCCCCAGCGACGTCTGACCAACCCATGCTATTTTCCCTTGACTGACCTTGTTAAGCCCGCCCTGCGGGCTTACTGGCCAATTAAGGAAAAGCCGGTGACAGAGGACGTCAATGTATGACGTTTCATCTGTCAAAAATGTTTTGACAGATGAATTGTCAGCTGACAATCTCTGTTTTAAGGTGAGCCCTTGCACTGAAGGCTCACCAGAACCTCTCTCCTCAGCAGAAAGCAGATTACTGCTGCATCTGAAAATGCAGCAGCCATTCTGCCATTGAGATGAGGCACCTCCAGGTCCCCAAGGGTTGAAGCCTGCAGGAAGAAGCAAAGGTAAGGAAACTTTTTCCAACACTTTACACGCACCTCTCATACTTACCTCTCCACATTTGCACCCATCACTCACCTTTACAGCGGACTTTTCAATCCCCCTCACCCCTGCAGACCCACTGCTCGCCTTGCTGACCCTGGCAAGGTTCGCAGCCGTCGGGAAGCCCGCACTTGCAGGCGTAAAATGAGAATAAGCCTCAAAGCTGCCTGTTAACTGGCAGTTAATTGGCTCTAATCCCCTTCCCGCCTCTTGGGAAGGTGACATGGAGGCGGGTTGGGAGCGGGTTCGTTACCCGCTCCCAGTTTCTGCCATTTTCCCGGTAGTCCTGCCTCCATACCCGCCTCCCGAGGGCTGGAAAAATTCCCTCCTTAATCTCTGAATGACAACAAACCACTTATCCCACCTATATCCTGAGCAAACTTTTTGTAGAGGGGCTCCTCCATAGCTGCAGCTATAAAGTTTCACAGATGTATTCAACTTCACTAAATCAGGCAGGTCTAATGCTAAATATGCAAACACCTTACAGGGAACAGAATTGAAGCCAGTGATGAAAGAAAAACATCTTGGTGTTGTGGTGCATCACTTTCTAAAGGTTCATGACCAATGCTGTGAAGCTACAGCTGAAGCAAACATGGTTCTAGGTTATATTCATAGGAAAATGCATTACAAAACAAAGCCTACCATTTTGTCCTTGTACAAAACCTTGATTAGGCCTCAGTTAGAATACCAGTTTTGGTCTCCTCAGATGGTGGGGGATATTGCGGCTTTGGAAAAGGTGCAGAGGAGGGTAACTTGATTGATTCACAGGTAATACACCGGCTCACTGAGCTGGGTATGTAGAGAAGTGTAGACCATGGGGAGATTTGATCCAAGTTTATAGAATCATAGAATAATACAGCACAGAAGGAGGCCATTCGGCCCATTGTCCCTGTGCCAACTCTTTGAAAGAGTTATCCAATTATACCCACTCCCCTGCTCTTTCCCCATAACCTTGTATTTTTTTTCCCCCTTCAAGTATTTATCCAATTCTCTTTTGAAAGTTACTATTGAATCTGCTTCTACTACCCTTTCAGGCAGTGCATTCCAGATCACAACAACTTGCTGTGTAAAAAAAAGTTTCCTCATGTCGCCTCTGGTTCCTTTGCCAATTGCCTTAAATCTGTGTCCTCTAGTTCTCGGCCCTTCTGCCACTGGAAACAGTTTCTCCTTATTTACTCTATCAAAACCATTCATGATTTTGAATATCTATTTCAGATCTCCTCTTAACCTCCTCAGCTCAGAGGAGAACCACCCCAGCTTCTCTAGATAACTGAAGTCTCTCATCCCTGGTACTATTCTAGTAATTCTCTTTTGCACCCCCTCTAAGGCCTTGACATCCTTCCTAAAGTGTGGTGCCCAGAATTGGAATGAAGCCCGAGGCAAGATTTGTGTACATACACCCCCAGGTCTATCTGTTCCTGCGCCCTCTTTAAAATTGTACCATGTAGTTCATATTGCCTCTCCTCATTCTTCCAACCAAAACGTATCACTTCACACCCCTCTGCGTTAAATTTCATCTGCCATGTATCTGCCCATTTTACCAGTCTGTCTATGTCCTCCTGAATTCCATTACTCTCCTCCTCATTGTTTACTACAGTTCTGAGTTTCATATCATCGGTAAACTTTGAAGTTATGCCCTGTATACCCAAGTCCAGGTCATTAATATATAATCAAAAAGAGCAGTGGTCCTAATACTGGCCCTTGGGGAACAACACTGTATACTTCCCTCCAGTCTGAAAAACAACTGTTCACCACTACTCTCTGCTTTCTGTCCCTTCGCCAATTTTGTATCCATGCTGCCACTGTCCTTTTAATCCCAGGGGCTTTAATTTTGCTAACAAGTCTATTATATGGTACTATGTCAAAAGCCTTTTGAAAGTCCATCTGCACAGCATCAACCGCACTACCCACATCAACCCTCTCCATTACTTCATCAAAGAACTTGATCAAGTTAGTCAAACACGATTTGCCTTTAACAAATCTGTGCTGACTTTCATTTATTAGCCCATACTTTTCCAAATGCCAAATAATTTTGTTCTGGATTATTGTCTCAAAGTTTCCCCACCACTGACATTAGGCTAACTGGCCTGTAGTTGCTAGGTTTATCCCTGTCCCCTTTTTAAAAAAAGGGATGCAACATTTGCAATCCTCCAGTCCTCTGGCACCCCATATCCAAGGAGGATTGGAAGATTGCGGCCAGAGCCTCCGCAATTTCCACCCTTGCTTCCCTGAGTAACCTAGGATCCATCCCATCCGGACCAGGTGACTTTTCTACTTTGAGGACAGGCAACCTTTTAAGTACATCCTCTTTATTTATTTTTATCCCATTTAATATCACTACTGCTTATTCCTTTACTGCTACATTGGCAGCATCCTCTTCTCTAGTGAAGACAGATGCAAAGGACTCATTTTGTACCTCTACCTCCATAAGAAAATCTCCTTTTCGGTCCCTAATCAACCCCACCCTTCCTTTGACTACCCTTTTACTATTTGTGTTTATTAAAGATTTTTGAGTTCCCTTTTATGTTAGCCGCTAATCTATTCTCATACTCTCTCTCTTTGTTCCTCTTATTTTTATAAAATAATGAAGGAACTAGATTGCGTTCACATGGACGAATTATTTCAATGGGATAGGTTAGGTTAGGGAATACCGGGGGTCACGCTTATAAGTTATGCAAGGACAGAAATAGGTTGGATGATTGGCGGTTCTTCTTTTACCAGAGAATAATGGACATGTGGAACAGGTTGCCGGCTTGTACGGTGAACATTGATTCACTGTATTTCTTCGAGAGCTGGACCAAGAGGTAGGTATATTGTAATGTAGGTCCATTGTAATGTAGGTCAGGGTCAATGTGATCTCCTGGACTAGTTTAGATCACCTAAAGGGGTCAGAGAGGAATTTTCCAGATTTTTTCCCCTAATTGATCTGGGTTTTTATCTGTTTTTTCCACAGGAGATTACATGCCTCCAGGTGGGTAGGCAGCGTCTATATCGTGATGCACTAAAGCATCACAATTATATGGGACAGGCTAGAGGGACCAGTTGGTCTTTTCCTGTCTGTCGTTTTCGTATGAATGAGGAAGGGTGTACGGTCCATCATAGTTCATCTATCCAAAAACAGCCTAACGTTCCCTCAATGTAATATCCAGTTACTTTTAAATGATTCCACAGTTTTTGCTTCCACTATTCTATCCTGGAGTCGATTCCATGTATTGATCACTCTTTGTGTGAAGATCAGTCCTAAATTGACCTTTTACCAGTTTCTATCTCCTTGCCATATACTTTAAATTAAATTGCGAGTGTAAGATCATCTCTCCGACACCTCCTTTCAAGGCTGAAAAGTTCAGGTTTTCTAGTGTATCCTCTTAACTCAGGCTTCTAACATTAGGGATCAGTCTCATGGCTCTTATCTGCACTGCCATAGTTTCAGGTCAAGATCAGCAGAGTGTGTGATGTTGTCGGTCTCATCGAGTATCTCCAATGGGAACAAAATGCCCTCAACCAAGTTTGGAAAAAAGAATCTGGAGGCAATGAAGAAGTAGGATGTCTAAAGATATGGGCCCAGAAATTCGGGTCGGGGGCTTCTTGCGGGTGCAAGCCCCCGACCTGCACTTACCTTGCGCGCCGGCCGTTGAGCTGTGGGCCCGCGTGGAATTCCAATCCGGGGCCTGCTCCAGCTGCCGGCGCGCAGTGCTTGCGTATCCCAGGGGCGCAGTTAGTTCGATGCGTCCCCTGGGATCACGTGGGCCATGGGGCGCCAATCGGAGCAGGGAATGCTTCATTCATAAGTCTGACAGGAAGTGCTGTCAAACTTAGAAATACTACGGCCCCAAAACATCACTAAATCTTCAAATAAATTAAACAAAGAACCATCACATTTTTAAAATAAACTATAAATTACATGAAATAACTATTTTAAAAACAATTTAAATTTTTGAAAAAAATAATTTTATTTTCTAACGGGGCTAAAAATAAACTTACCTTTCTTTAAATATTTAAAAATAATAAACCTGTGGAAAAAATGTTTTAATTTTAATTAATTCACCACTTACCTTGTAAAAAGCAGGCCTTGCGACTGCTTTTTACATGTCTAATATCTGGAGACTTACCTTCCCGGGAAAACCTGCAAAAAAAACGAAGTTTGATGCGCATGCGCAGCCTCTCCCGTGCACGTGTTCGACCTCTGAACCCCTGCTTTCAGGGGAACGGAAGTGCTGGTTTCCCGCGCATGCACGAAACCGGCACTTCCATTGGGCTTACGGGTGAGTACCCCGTGCGTACTCACCCGTGGAGACCCGAATTTCTGCAAGTACATTTTAGTGAACATTATTCACCACCACTTTTTAAGATCAATTCACAGAAAAGTATCGAAAAGTTAGAAATCCACTGATTTACTTCCTCTTTCTAACAGTAATTATGGTTACAGAAAAAACAGCAGTTTAGATCTATCCTGCAGTCATGAAAAATGGCAAGTTTAGTTTTAAAATATAACATTAATTGTTACCGCCCCCCGCACCCCGTCCCGCCTCCATTAAAACCTGAAGTGGGCAGGTTGGAGGCGGGTTCAGGTCGAGATTCAGATTTTTTTTTTAGCACTTTAACTACCCACACGCCCCCAAACCACCCATTTTTTTTTTTTTTTTTTTTTTTTTTAAGGTTAAAGTTCCCCCGAAGGGCAGTAGAAATCTGGAATTCTCTCACAAAAAAGGCTGTGGATGCTGGGACAATTGGAGCTTTCAAGACTGAGGTCGATATATTTTTGTAAGGTGAGGGCATCACGGGATATGGAACAAAGGTGAATCAATGGAGTTGAGGCATAGTTCAGCCATGATCCAATTGAGTGACGGAACAGGCTCGAGGGGCTTGTGGCCGACTCCTGTTCCTAATGTTCCTTTGTTAAAGAAAAAAAATATATATAAACTTGTGGACCACAACACAAAGATAAAATTCTGGGATGTCAGGGTTTCTTTCTATTTAAAAAAGATATTGCGTTGCCCTGACCCGTTGAGCCTCTTGGTGATGTCTGATTGCTCATTTTCCAATCAACAAAGTGCATCACCTTGTTTTGTAATGTGATTCACTTCAACCAAACATTAAGAATTCTAGTAGTACGGTCTTTGAAACCAAGCTACTGTATGTTTACAAATGGCTTTTGATTTTTTTTTTCTTCTGAAGGCTGAGGAAGCAAAAAAATTTCCAAGTGTTTGAATCTCCCTACTCAAATACACAGGAGATCAATCAAAACCTCTCAGGATAGAAGTTAAATCTGGTGAATATGGACAGACACAGGAGGAGCTTCTGAAGCCAATTTGTGCAATTCTACTCCAAGGGGAGTCAATTCTTGGAGGAATTCTGGTAACCACCTCCTCTCCATTATATCAAGAGCCAGAGTTTAAAAATGAATAATCCTAAAATCATAAGACTGGGGTTATCAAATTTTCTGCTGGAAGCCCCCAAACAGAATGGGAAATATTTGCGCTACATCAGAGATAGCACTAAGAAAAGGGTCAATTGTTCAATAGATGCCAGATCAGTAAACAATGAGAAACCCATCCATCTATTCTCACATCTATTTTCTACTGAACAGATTGACTGACAGATAGTTTCATGATCAAGGGTAACTCAAAGACATAACAAAAACTAAGTGCAACAAAGTCTTTTGACAATCCACCAAAGGCCTCCAAAACATTGTGAAGGAAATATTCGTTCCCTGTTCGATCATTGAAATATATGATGAATAGTGTCCTCCCACTGAAAAACAGGAGCGTGAGCAGCAGCAGCCTGCCTGGGGCAAGACAAATTTGTTTTTTATGCCCTCTCATCACTGAATATGTACAAGGGGAGATCATTAAACAACTTAGAATCAAAGTTAGATCTCAGAGGCCAACATCCCAAAACACTAAGGAACTCGACTTCCAATGAAGTCGGTTTTCTGTACTGCATGACACACATACAGATAGGCAGCTGTGAATCATCCAAGTAAACAGTTAATAAGTTTCAACTAAGTTTCAACTAAGTTATGGAAGAAAAGGCCTCGTTTTGTATAACAGCCTATGTTGAATTTCACTTTTCCTGGTACAAAATGCAGATTAAAATGCTATTATAGCTAAGCAAAAAGAATGAACGAACTTCCATTTAAATAGAGCCATTCATAACCTCAGGGTGTCCCAAAGTGCTCCACGGCCAATGAAGTACTTTTGAAGTGTAGTGACTGCTGCCATGGAGGGAAACGTGGCAACTAATTTACACATAACAACGTTTCACAAACAGCAATGAGATAAATGACCAGATAATTTGTTTTGTGGTGTTGGTTGTGGGATAGATGTTAGTCAGAATACTGAGAGAAGTCATCTGGTCTTCTTTGAATCGTACCACGGGATCTTTTATGTCCATCCGTGAGGCAGATTGGACCGCAATTTAACTTCTTGTCTGAAAGGTGACACCTCCCAACAGTGTAGCACTCCCTCAATATTGCACTAGAGTGTTAGCCTAGATTATATGATAAAGTTTCTGGAATGGGTCTGATGCGAACGTGCTACCACTAATCGAAGGGTGACCTCCAGGGTGACCTAAATCAGCAACACCTGGCAGCAGACAGTGCACTTCTGTTAAAGATGCAATTCCTCAATTGTGTGATTCTGCAGGTATTGCAATGACATTCTGTATATTTTAAGATACACTAGGATGTAGATTTTATTTCATTCAATAAATGTGACTATGCTGAAGGCTGAATTGTTTACAGAGCTACCCGTCAATCATGGATGACATTCATAATTAAGACATAATGGCGTTGCACTCCAGGGGAGCTGGAGCTCCTTTCAGGTAGTTACAACAACGGGCATTCAGTTTCACTTGAAGAAACTGGCATCTCCCAACCTAAAATCATCTACCATTAAGGTCTAATACCTTCTGCTTTATTTATTTTCTTCTCAGTCACCTCAGAATACATTTCAATGCAGCATGCATAAATTTGGTGAAAAAATTGTCTATTAAAATAACTGTAGTCATTTTGTTAACTTTTTAATACATTTACCCTTCCTTATCCATAATCAACACCTACATATCCTACTGTATTGTCCTCTGCAATTTGGAAAGGCGAGGCATGTCAGTCGTCATCTAATCACAACTGGCATCAACACCATTCCTTAACAGACTGAAACACAGGACACTTGCCTCCACCCCCCACAAAAAAAATAGTTTGCTTTTGCAAAGAGGTAGAAGTGTTCTGCTATTGTGAGATAATCCAGGTAGTGGTCCAGCCAAGACCCCAACTCGCCCACTAATGATAAACATGCTAGAACAGCAGATATGGAACCTGGGAACATGTGGAAGTTCAACACTGAAATTGGCAGGTAGATGTTATTCATGTCATTCAATGTGGAATGAAAGTCAAATTGAGTACTTTCTGTTCCAAATACTCCACGTTCCCCCCCCCCCCCCCGCCTGCCCCATCATGGTTTGAAAAAGATATGGTAAAAAATTATCCATCAAAAACTATTACAGTAATCTTATGGAGGTACACCAATTTAGCTCTCTTTAGCTGCTTCTCAACAGGAAGATGCAAATTGCATCCCGGAGTGCCCCAATTCACTGCAATTGAGGCTGATATCTTGAAGCAGCCGGAGAGAAACCCGATCTCCCCAAAGACACACTACATATGCTGGGTATCACTGCAAATAACAATAACTATTCAGTGACCTGCTGCCTTTTGCTAAAGGAAAGGAATAGAACTCTGCTTGATCTCTTCAGGAGCAAGGCTAGCAATTAAAAAATCTGTTTCCTGCACCAAAGATGACTCTCCAAGTGTTGTCCACAGTCAGTCTGTGGAGATCTAAGAGCGTTAATCACTGCTCTGAGTTAGAAGTTCCAGGAACCTAATTTTCTTTGTTAATAAAGAACTTGCATTTATATAGCTCCTTTCATGGCTTTGGGACGTCCCAAAGCACTTCACAGCCAATGAAGTGCTATTGAATTGTAGTTATTGTTGTAATGTAGGGAACTGTGGATGCCAATTAGCACACTGCAAGGTTCCACAAATAACATTGAGATAGAAACATAGAAGATAGGAGCAGGAGTAGGCCATTCGGCCCCTCGAGCCTGCTCTGCCATTCAATGTGATCATGGCTGATCATCCAAATTCAGTACCCCGTACCTGCCTTCTCCCCATACCCCTTGATCCCTTTAGTCTTAAGAAATATATCCAACTCCTTCTTGAATATATTTAATGAACTGGCCTCCACCGCCTGCTGTGGTAGAGAGTTCCACAGATTCACCACTCTCTGGGTGAAGAAATTCCTCCTCATTTCTGTCCTAAATGGCTTACCCCTTATCCTTAGTTTGTGACCCCTGGTTCTGGACTCCCCAACCATCCATCCTGCATCTGGTCTGTCCAGTCCTGTCAGAATTTTATAAGTTTCAATGAGATCACCTCTCATTCTTCTAAACTCCAGCGAGTACAAGCCCAATCAACCCAATCTCTCCTCAGACGTCATTCCTGCCATCCCAGGTATCAGCCTGGTGAATCTTCGCTGAACTCCTTCCATGGCAAGAACATCCTTCCTCAGATAAGGCGTCCAAAACTGCACACAATACTCAAGATGTGGTCTCACCAAGGCCCTGTACAACTGCAGCAAGACATCCTTGTTCCTGTACTCAAACCCTCTCGCTACGAAGGCCAACATACCATTTGCCTTCTTAACCGCCTGCTGCACCTGCATACTTACCTTCAGCGACTGGTGCACAAGGACACCCATGTCTCGTTGCACTTCCCCTTCTCCCAATCTATTGCCATTTAGATAATAATCTGCCTTCCTGTTTTTGCCACCAAAGTGGATAACCTCACATTTATCAACGCTATATTGCATCTACCATGTTTCTGCCCAATCACCCAACATGTCCAAATCATCCTGGAGTTTCTCGATATCCTCCTCACAGCACACACGCCCACCCAGCTTTGTGTCGTCTGCAAATTTGGAGATATTGGGCCAGAAATTCGTGAACGGGGCTTGCCGCGCGTGCAAGGTCCCGATTTGCACTTACCCGACGCACCTGCCGATCACCTCCAGGGACGCCTGGAATTGACGTCACGCCGCCCAGGAGTGCAGCCAGCGCGAAGCCTGGAGCGTGCTGTGCAACTGAGACACGCCCCTTGAGGTCTCAGTTTAACAGGACACGCCCCCAATGTTTCTGCCAAGCTGCTAAGCATTTTTACATGCAAAGCAGCAGTTTAAATAGGTTTTTGGAAGTTTTTTGAAGCTTTTGGTAACTTTTATAAACTTTTAAAAACGTTTACATTATTTTGAAGAATCTGAAGTAGTTTTAAACAGAATTAAAGCAATTTAAAGACTTTTGAAAGCCCTAAAAGATTTTTTTTAATTCCATTTATTTATTTAGCAATGTCGTCGTCATACGTGTCTTCACACTGTTCCCTTTGGGGAACTGTATGAAGTGGTGGAAGGATTTATGGCCATGATTAACGCTCATTCCGTGACCGTAACCATCTTTGAACCAGCCATTAGGGTGGTTAGTCCTATGGCGGGAGGGTTTTACGGGCTCCCACAAGCTATACAAGGAGGGGGGGCCACCCACACCCACAGACGCAAATATCCCACTGGATGTCAACCCAGAATTTAGAGCCGGAGCTCCGACTCCACTTGCCGGGACTGTCTGGAGCGGGGTTCGAAACCCTACCCTGATCTGGCCCAGCGGCGGGGGTCCTACCGCTGTGCCAAAGGCCCAATCCGATTAGCAACGTGAAATGGCTGGAATGAGCACAATTCACGGCATTAAAAGAACTCACAATTGAACGGATGATGACCTCAGCAATCTCCTCAAGGAGGTGGAGGCGCAGCGCCTGCTCATCATTGGTAATGAGAAGAAAGGCGCCGCAAAAAGGGCAGATGATAGCTTGGTCTTTCAAGTGGCAGCATAGGGCTCCAGTCACGGGGAGGGAAAAGGCGCAGGAAACGTATGGGTGTCACCTTTTGTGTGGAGTGGGCCTTTTGCGTAGCAGTAAGCATCCCCGCCGCTGGGCCAGAAGGAGTAGGGTTTCGAACCCCACTCCAGACAGTCCCGGCAAGTGGAGTCGGAGCTCCAACTATAAATTCTGGGTGGACATCCAGCGGGATACTTGCGTCCGTGGGTGTGGGTGGCCCCCGCCCCCCTCAGATGGGTTGTGGGAGCCCGTAAAACCCTCACGCCATAGGACTAACCACCCTAATGGCTGGTTCAAAGATGGTTACGGTCACGGAATGAGCGTTAATCACGGCCATAAATCCTTCCACCACTTCATACAGTTCCCGAAAGGGAACAGTGTGAGGATACGTACGACGATGACCTCTTGCGCAATGCACCTCCTTGGACCCTCAGTCGCAGATGCGAGGGGGCAAATCGTGCAATTGTTAAATTTTTCATTTTATTGACATGTAAAATGTTGGCCCAGTAATTCCCTTCCAAATGCGCGAGTACGGTCGGGGTACTTACGCGTCTGGCCGGAGGAAATGCCGGTTTTCAGCATGCACAGTGCATGTGGGGAAAACCGGCATTTCCTGTCCTCTGAACGAAGGGGTTCAGAGGCAGAACGCGTGCGACTGCACAGGCAGCGCGTGCGCAGTAAAATTCGCCGCTTTCATTCATGCTTTCAGTGAGGTCAAGTCCTTACAACTTACACATGAAAAAAGCATGGGTACAGTTGCTCCAGAGGCTGCGGAGGAAGATATTTCTTATCGTGGAGCTTCTGAAAGTATGTATGTCTGTATATATTCCTTTGCGTGTTATGTATATATTCCTTTACTTATGTGTATGAATGTATTATTTAATTATGACTTTCAGAGAAAGTAACTTATTGGAAAATCATAATTAAAAACATACATTCATACACATAAGTAAAGGAATATAAAACATACATACATATACGTAAAGGCATATATGCGGACATACATACATAATTACTTATTACTGATGAAAAGTTTCTTTCTTAAAAGTGCTGGAAATGTTACATTACTTATTTTAGAACACTCATTTTCACATTCAATTCACACAGCCACAATTGCTCCTTCTACCTACCGTTCTGAAAACCCGTTTAAAAAAAAAAATTTTAACTTTAAAACTTACTTAAAATGTCTTAAAATAACTTCCCTCCCTTTCCCAAACAAAAATATTGCCTTTCAGAAGCTCCACGATAAAATATATCTTCCTCCGCAGCCTTGGAACAACTTTACACATGCTTTTTTCAAGTGTAACTTGTAAGGACTTACCCGCACTGAATCCATGAATGAAATCGACGAAGTTCACTGCGCAAGCGCTGCCTGTGCAGTCGCACGCTCTGTGCCTATGAACCCCTTCGTTCCGAGGTCTGGAAATGCCGGCGTTCCCCGCATGCGCTGTGCATGCTGAACGCCGGCATTTCCAACGGCCAGATGCGTGAGTACCCAGACCGTACTCACGCATTTGGTCACGAACTTCTGGCCCATTACATCTAGTTCCCTTGTCCAGATCATTTATATATATTGTAAATAGCTGGGGTCCAAGGACCGATCCCTGCGGTACCCCACTAGTCACTGCCTGCCATTCGGAAAAAGACCCGTTTATTCCAACTCTTTGCTTTCTGTCTGCCAACCAGTTCTCTATCCAAGTCAATACCTTGCCCCCAATCCCATGTGCCTTAACTTTATACGCTAATCTCTTATGCGGGACCTTATCGAAGGCCTTCTGAAAGTCCAGATACACCACATCCACTGGTTCCCCCTTATCTATTTTACCAGTTACATCCTCAAAAAATTCCAGTAGATTAGTCAAGCACCTTTTGTGAATCCATGTTGACTTTGTCCGATCCTGTCACTGCTTTCCAAGTGCTCTGCTATTACATCTTTTATAATGGACTCTAGCATTTTCCCCACTACCGATGTCAGGCTTACCGGTCTGTAATTCCCCGTTTTCTCTCTACTACCTTTTTTGAACAGTGGGGTAACATTAGCTACCCTCCAATCCATGGGTACTGTTCCAGATTCCATCGAATGTTGGAAGATGACCAGCAATGCATCTACTATTTCTAAGGCCACTTCCTTAAGTACCCTAGGATGTAGATTATCAGGATGGAGATAAATGACCAGATTGTCTGTTTTGTGATGCTAGTTAAGTCATAGATGTTGGTCAGAGCACTGTGAGAACTCCCCTGCTCTTCTGCAAATTGCACCATGGGATCTTTTATGTACATCTGAGGACAGATGCAACTTCGGATTAATGTCTCATTCGAAAGATGGCATCTCCAACAGTGCAGGAATCCCTTAGTACTGCAATGAAGTGTCGGCTTAGATTATGTGCTCAAGTCTCTCGAGTGAGGCTTGAACCCACAATGTTGAGTCTGAGGCAAAAATGCTGCCACTGAGCCACTCCAGATAAAAAAATGGAAGGAAGGCATAAAGGAAGCTCGTGTCCCTAGAGATCAACAGGATTCAAATGTCTATGCTCCAGTGAGAAAATTTCAGCACCTGCTTGTTCTAAATGGTGTAACAGTATATTCATTTTTTTTAAAACATGATTTTATGGGCATTTGATGTTTTCCAATGAATGTCTCTGCATTAATAACAGCTTTCCAATGAAGCATGGTGTGCTTCATGAACAGCAGCCTGCTTGAGGTTCTGCATGGTATACGATGACCTGATCTGTGCATCAGTTAAGAATGTCAATACTGCTGAATACTTTGGTCAAGTTTTCAATTTTGGGGTCAAGTATCTGTTGAGAAAATCAGTGCTGGAGCTCAGAGGTTGCATGAGTCCCAGTGACTTGAACACCTTCACTTCAAGGAGGAACACTGCTTGGTCTGTGTATCCTGGATCTCTACTTCAAGCCCAATTCTTTTCTTGAACTGGAGTTGAAGTTATGCTTTTTAGAATATCTAGAGCTCAAGGTCTGTTTGTGTTTGGAAAAAATTAAGTTGGACATGTGTCAATAAGACCGCCTTCCAGTGAACAAGAAGTTATGATCAACCCTTTTGCTCAAAATGCAGCAGGCTTCACAATTCTGGAGTCTGTGTAATATCAGTAAACAGCACCAACAAGTGTTGTGTGTATCAGTCACTGTGAAAGACCCATGACACTCACCACAGCAGATATGCTGCAGGCAAGGCTCTGCACACCCATAATGGGAATCCAAAAACAGTGTTTATTAGCTAAAATATAGCATTAATGATTTTTAAATTACAGATCGTCTGGAAAAGATACTACTCCACAAGACTAATCTCATCAAAGGACATAAAATACTAAAAAGGGAAATGTGTGAATGGACAACAGCCAAGAGTGTGATTGACAATTGGGGAAAAAAAAAGGTGGTTTGGAAGGCGGCTTACATACATCAGACTGGGTGAACACCAAGTGGTTTACTCCCTACTGGTTGATGGCATAGTCCATTATATGTGAAGATTAAAAAAAAACACTAATGATTTGTTAAATATATATCTATGTAATCGTTGTATTTAAATCTATTTCCAACATCTATCTAAATATAGATTAGAAATAATATGGTCTGATGTGCACGTACCTTTTAATTATTTGTTTTATAACAAAAAAACAACAGCAACGTATGCTGAATCATATGCTGAATCTAATTTGTCATGAAGGACACCACAGAGTAATATTTTTCCTTTCAGATGATTTACAAATAAATACTTACTTCTCTTTCTATTTCGGCCAACGATTTGATTGTTATGCCCATTAAATCAACTGGTTGCACCTGAAAACAAATTCAAAAATCAAAATTGAGGTTTTAATAAAAACAAATTCAAGACAAAACCCAAGAGTACAAAATTATAGCTAACATTAATTCTGATAAACCACCACTATTAAACAAGGGTTATTTGACAGACTAAAACCTATGATTACAACTGATCATTTTATGCATGGATGCATATCTTTTTCAGATTCTTTCACGACAATAACCCTCTTATACAGTACTTTTGTTTTCAAAAATGTTTTATTTATTTTACTCAGCCTTAAATGTTAATCTAAAATTTTACTGTACAAATAAATTAGACAAGATAGTTTTCTACTTGAGTGCTGTGTTATGCACAAATCTAGATTTTCATTTATTTAGCACCTTAGATATAGAAAAGCATCCCAAAGCGCTTCAGAGAGGAAAGAAGGGCATGGGCGGGAGTTTGGAGAATTAACCAGAAGCTAGGTTGAAGGGGTGGGTTTTGAGAAAATTTAAACGGCGAAGAGAGATAGAGAAGCAGTTTAGGGAGGGAGTTGAAGAGCGTAGGGCTGAAAGAGCAAGGGTCTGTCACCAATGGAGGAAGAAGGAGTTGTATATATGGCCAGAATCAGAGGACTGGAAGGCATGATAGGATGTGTGAGGTTGGAGAATATTGCAGATATTTTTGGGGGTGAGGGTTTGGAGGGATTTGTAGATGAGGGTTAAGATTTTAAATTCAGTGCGTTGGGAGATAGGAGGTCAGTAAAGACAGCGTTGAAGGGAGAGCAGAGCCAAGTGTGAGGCAGCAGAAATTTGGATGAGTTGGAGTTTATGACAGTTGGACATTCAGGGGCTGGTGAGTAAGGGGGTCAAAGAAAATTGTGCCTACAAATGACAAAAGTGAGGATTAGGGTTTTGGCCGCAGTGGGTGAAGTCAGGACAGGAGCTGACAATGTGTAAGTAAATGGTCTTGATGGCTAGGATATGGGGTTGAGCAGGATGCCAAGATTGCCCACCGTCTGGTTCAGCTCGAGTGGGCAAGTAGGGAAGTGGGTGGAGTCAGCAACAAGGAAACTGAAAACAATGGATTTGGCCTTTGTGACATTTAATTAGAGGAAATACAGACTCATTCATGGCTTTGTGTCAAACAGGCAATCGGGGGCGACTGTGGCAATAAGGGAAGCCGTGGCGAGCGGTGTTACCAGCAAAAATATGGAAGCAGACCCTGTGCCGAGGCATGCTGTCACTGAGAGTAGCATGTAGATGAGAAAGAAAAGGGCCAAGAATGGATATTTGGAGAACTACACAAGGGCAGTCCCATGGAATGGACCATGTGTACTTTCAGAGATACACCTTCCTAAGCACAGTTTGGAAGCTTTCATTATGGTATTGCAAAGCAATTACATTCATTGTGCCTAAGCTTGAGTTGACAAGTAACCGGCTGAAGGTCCAGTGTAATACACCGAGTTATTGTGACATATTTTCAGTTCCTATTGACAGTTATACTGCTCAAGTTATGCAGACATTTAACATGAAAGCATTTCAGGTACAGGCAATCCCCCCACCCCCCAAAAAAGTTAAAGCATTTACTTTTACCGATGATACATTTTCTTCAATAGAAATTCATTGCAAATACATTTTGAGTCTCATTACAAAAGTTTGCTCATGTGACTCATTTGAGAGATTCAGATAACATCAAACCACAATAGTAACATCAAACTACAATAGCAAAGGTCAAGTAATTTTTGAATGTCATCTGAACGCAGAGATGGAATTACAGCAATCAACCATATCTCAGGCATTACTAATACGCACAGAGTAGTTTTAATTAAAAAAAGTTTCTTTACTTTCCAGTCATTTGTGCTAAATTCTATTAGAGTTGGTATAACAGAGGACTATAGCTACTATTGCTTACTGGAGTGTTCAACATGAAGGAAGACATCTCAAATACTGTGAGGATGCTTTCATTTAGTTTATATTCTACTGATTATATAGCATATGTATTCAAACCAATAAGATGATTTTACGTTCTCATTTCTTCCATTCTAATGTGGGTAGCAGACAAAATTGCCTATCTACCAACACATTTGACAGTGCAAGGCGTGCAGAAATTATTTTTGTAATTTGCTTCATTAGTTATCCATTTTTCCTTTCCCTAAGCCTTCCCATGCAACGCATTGTCCCTGGCTAAGGGAACATGGCTTTGGCCTTTGTGACATTTAATTGGAGGAAATTCAGACTCATCCACCTTTGGCACCTTTTAGGTGGCAAACAAGTGTATTCTGGGGTGACGGGCTCTCGGGTATCCTCCCATCAGAGGTACAGCTGCTGTTTAATTAGGATTTAGTGCACCCTCGGAACACTCCCAACTAGATTTGGTAAACATCAGTGGTGGGATGATTGAAATGGGGAGCTTTGTGTGGAGATTGAGTGACGCACACCCACGCTCTGTAGTACAGAGAGCTCTGGAACACCCTCCTTGCTCTTTGACCATCATTCCAGGTGCTATTTTTTTTTCATTTTGCAATTCTCTTATTTGTGCACTCAATAGAAAATCGTGCGTACACAGGTGATGAAATCAAACTCCAAGAAGAAGTAACGTCTGTAATTTATGTTCTTTTACAATCTTAGATTAAAATTATGCAACGAGAAAATTAACAGTGGATTTTCTGGATATGCTACAAGTATATAAAAAAAAAGTTGAATTGTGAAGAAATGCACCTTAGGGTGCAAATTGTGTGTGCTGGAAAATGCATTCACACTGTGCCTAAACTCTACCCACACAGCAATCGCGCGGGTCTTTCTAGTCTGGCACCAGACCATCTCATTACTTTTTCAAAAAAAAAGATGTGCCCTTAATATAGTTAGCAAAATAATTTATTTCTCAATGGAAACCACTTCAATTGTAGATACTATAAACAAACAACTTTGCAGTCTAAAATATTTGCATTTTGAATATTTCAAAACCACTAAGCACGCTAATATAAATTTTTGTTTTCAGTGCTCTTTGTACAAAGCTTTGCAACATGTTGCCCACGATTTTCAGTCCATTCATTTCTGTCGTACATCAGTAGGACAGGTTTACATTTAGCTACCATTTGTCAAAACTTTATGGCAGCAAAATATGAGAGGTTGGACAATATTTAGTTAAAGAATACAATGGCATTTAATGCTTTCCCGACAACATTTCTTAGAACTATGTCTAACAAACTGTAATGCAAGAAACGTAGTGCATACATCTCAAGTGTTTTCCATCTCTATGGATCCTACATTAATTAAATCTGGCCCAAAATTTAAGCTGAGATGTCCAACTCTGTGCCTTATGCTACCAACCATCTTAATAACTCATTTTGTTGTCTGAATCTTCCCCACTGTTAATACCACGTCGCACTTGGTGTTGATTTTGCTACATTTCTTTGGAGCAATATTTGTTACTCTGGAACCCAGCAGAGGTACAGCTGCTGTTTAATTAAGATTCAGTGCACCCTCAGAACACTCCCAACTAGATTTGGTAAACAGTACGGAAAAAGGCACTGGACAGCAGCCAAAGTGTGCACAAAGTGGATTCACTCAGCCAAGCTAGGCTACTCAAAGTCACAATCATATTTGAAAAATGCTTAGGGCATGTTAAAGTGGTCAAACAATTTTAATTAAGAATTAGGACATTTTGCTTTGTGGCCATTGCTATTGATTCACTGTACTGTATAAGTGAAGGCAATGGATGGCAACTTCTTGCTCCAAGTACAAATATTAGCTCAAATAAGTTTCCCCACTGTATAAAAAGCACTTTTTCTCTAAAAATTGAACAAAGTCATATACAGGAAACTTTGTGTTATCCGGAGGCTAACTGTCCGGAATGCTCGAGCCACCAGCAAAAATCAGGTGCCGTTTTCGTTAGGTTTTTTTTTTCTCGTTGCTTTTTTCCTCAACAGTCAAGCTCTGCAAGGTCTGCTGAAGCTGTTGCTAAGCTAGAGATGCTTGGACTGTTTGGAAGCTGTTGCTAAGCAACAGGCTTTGTTGACAGATACGGAGCTCAGAAGCTTCCGTATCTTTCAACATTAGCGCGGGAGTGTCCGGCAGTTTTGAGGGAACGGCAACAGCTCGGTCCTGTCGGTGCCGGATAGCACAAAGTTTCCTGTATTCTTGTTCATCCTTAACATACTTTGAAATTCTTATATATTACAGCATATATTTGTAATGTACCTCGAATAAATGGTGAAAATTAAAATTTGCGTTTGTAATTTCTCTCTCAGCTTTGAAAGAGAAAGATTGTTTTAGTCACAGTGATAAGACACTTACAGCTTCAACTGCACTGGAGAATTTCTCTGAAATCGTGAAAGGCACACCATCCATTGCTGAAAAAGATACAAAAAGGTAGTTAATTCTTAATGATGCTTGATTAGGGTACTATATTAGAGATTTACTGGTCGCGGATCTGTGCAACAGAACAAAAATAATCATTCTTGAAAAGGCAGGAGCCCTTTCTCATGAAGTCTGCCATGAATGCACCTATTTCATACAATGACATTTCTACTTTAAATTTATTGAGCTTTCAGGTAATTCGCCCAAAAATACAACCTATGGCAGCTTCCACCACACCTAAAAGGGCAGAGTTTCCTTTATAGCAGGCGATTACATTTTTACTAATTCAAATCTTTATTCATAAGACCAGATTTAAGAACTTTAAAAGAGCGACAGGAAGGTCTGTACATGTTGGCTTGATGCATTAGAAAATGTGTAGAATTAAGAAAGTTTGTTCAATCAATTAATTTATTGTGGAGAAACAATCAAATCTGGAGAGACAGCTAATGCAGTAGCATGATCCACGTTTTGGTCAAGTGTGAAAGCTGCTGGCGTAACTTTTACAATAGTGCAAACAAGACACCAGATTTCAGGAGATTTGCAAGTTGTCAACAGTCACTCAACAGCAGAAAGGAACTTTGATTGTTAGACAAAATTATAAATTCGGTATTGCTTAGGTTTTCTAAACACAATTTTTCAAATATTGCTGTTTATGCTTTTGTTGTTTTTTCCTAGGAAACCATCATACAACAAAACATGCCAGTGTCAGAACACTTAATAACTGCAAATGAATACGGTTAAATGACAAGGAAGGCTATTTAAAAGTGCAATGACCTTGATAGGCAGACAAGAGTCATAGTGCCCAAGTAATGCAAGTCCTATCAAAAAATTAATGATGTTATTGTAGAACACTGTATTAGGAGACCACCTGCATAGGAAGCTTGTCCCTCAAGCACTCATTAGCAAGGAATTTAATAAGAGTTATTGGGAAATGGCCAAACTTTTAGATGGTTAGCATGAAAGCTGACATTGATGATTTATGAGTTTATTGAGTTTCTCCCAAAAAGATTTTTATGGCATGAATGACTAAATGTCCCAGAATTTTAAATTCTACAATAAGGCTGGATCTCTGTAGCTATCTAAAACATCTCAATTCTGATAGTAGGCTTCTATTTACAGACAGGACACCCTGTGCAAATGTGCAAGCATGCATGTTCAATCTAGCAAGACAGCCAACTTGAAGTAACACTCGATTGGCAATAGCTTCATTAAGTAAAGAGATACTTAAGATTTCAAAACCTTTCCCCTCCCCCCACCCCAAACTCTATACTTTTGTATGCACTACTCAATATTTTAAGCTTTTTATATATTCATGTTCAATATCTTGCTTAGATGCCTCATTTTACTATCTTTACAGCACAATTATACACTGCTGCATTGTGTTATTTCTACAACCTACCAATGTTAACATTAAACCAGCAACCGTTTGTCCAAAATGTAAAATGTTTCAATCTTTCAGTCGAAATTATGCAACAGAAAATTACCATTTTACTGAAACTCCTGATCAGTTGTTGCCCATAATATTTTACTCACTTAACCCTAACTAGACAAAATTCATACTGCCAAGTGCACGTTACTTATAGCCAGGGCAGGCACAAGAGCAGGACTAACCCTAACCCACTTTATAATGTGCGCGCTTACATAAAAGATTTTTTTGCAGAAAAGATGTGTGTTGAAAGAATACAAACACTCCAGCTCCCAAGTATATAAGTATAATGTTTCTGAAAAATTCTATTGAATTTAAATTAAATATAATTTTCATTTAAACTTGCTAATTCTGTTCAATACCTCATGGGACATGTTTAGAGGGGTTGGGAAAAAAGAAGTGCAAACCAGTAAACAGGACAGAATATGAAACTGATGAATTGGGAACAGCCCAAGGTTCAGAGGTGGTGAACTTTATACAAATCTGCAAAAAATTCAAAGAAGTAGCAAAGGGAGTTTAGAATATTTTGCTCTATGGACTATAATGTCTAGTTGATTAAAGTATCATTACCACCAAATGCGACTTGAATTTAGTATTAAAATTTCAATAAAATGTATTGCTAGGTAATATTCTGATTTAACCAATTTTACTGAAATGGAAGTAGCAGGTAACAGATGGTTATACTGAAGCTACAATGTAAGAGTTTACACACAAGTTAAGGGAAAGTGATCAAAATAACAACAGTTATTCAAATTTATTTTCTATACGATACACTAACTTTAAGATCTACCGTATCCCATATAAAACATTAAATGTTGAACTAAAAATGTGGAAAGCAACACTTGGTGAACCTGTAAACAAGGCAGAAGACGGCAGTGGTAAATTAAAAGTTTTTAACTTTTGAGACTTATCCAGAGAATCCTGGTGGCACTTGTAATTATTTTGGTAAAGCACTAATACATGGTGCATTACAGCTAGTTCATTCACCTAGCACAAAGGATGAAAATAAGGACATGCCACAGGCTCGCCACTTTAATTAGCATTCTACCAAACAAACGAGCTTCAACACAGCTGTAATTAAACAGGGCTGTAATTAAGTATATGCCCTTTATCATAATGATCATGGTTAAAAATGGCAAGTAGCATGAAACTGTATTATTAATCCTGTAACCTCACACTGAAATGAGTGTACATAGAAATCAGCATGTCAAGACTGTCAAATTTTAACACTGTCTTTGTTGATAAAATACATACATTTAGAGATAGTTCATTGCATTTTGATCAACAAATTCAGCAACTTGAACTTTTCATAAATTATGTACAATATTCAAGTATGAAAGAACACCTTTAATAGTCTTTTTAACTTGAATATGGCAGATTTTCAAAAGGCACTATATGGAAGAAAACTATTTATTTTAACCAGCTCAGGAGTGCAGGAAAAAGATGAACACCGTATTTTTATCTGAAGAATCTCCCATTCAGATGGCTGTCCTTTCTATGGGACAGCAGCACAACTATTAGTGTAAAACATCATAGTGGGGGTGGTAGAAAGTTGGTATATGACCAAGATGCTCCACATGGCAAGTTCACCTGCAGGGTGCGGAGTGGAAGCCAGGCATTTTCTCACTGGGGAATTGGATGGAGTTTGGGAGAATGCATGATCGGCCACACCTGCTGCTCTCATGCATTTCTGAGTACTGTAGCCAATTATATGGCTCTATTCAACATGGTGTGAAATGTACTTCGGTAACCTTTCCAGTTTCAGAATCCCTTGTAAGGAGGTACAGCACAGATTCACCAGAATGAAACCAGGTCTGAACAGTTTAAATTGAGGAGGACAGGTTGCATAAACTTGGCTTGCATTCCATTGAGTTTAGAAGGTTGAGGGGTGATCTAATCAAGGTCTCTAAAATTAGAAAATAGGGTAGATACAGAGAAACTATTTCCTCTGGTGGGGGAATCCAGACCAGTGGGCACAATCTTAAAATGAGAGCTAGGCCATTCAGGAGTGAAATCAGGAAGCACTTTTTCATACAAAGGCTTGTGGAAATCTCTCCTGAAAAAGGGTATGGATGCTGGGCCAACTGAAATTTTCAAAACTGAGCAATAGATTTTTGTTAGGTAAGGGCATCAAGGGACATGGAGAAAAGGCAGATAAAGGGAACTGAGGTACAGATCAGCCATAATTTGAGTGAATGGTGAAGTAGGCTTGAGGGGCTGAATGGCCTACCCGTGTTCCGATGTATAAAGAAATAAGTGAATCAGTGGGAAATGCCTGTTATTCATATTACTCCATATGCAATAAATTAAAGATGATAAACATAATAGGATTATATACATAACAGAAGGCAACTGCTCTGGTGCTGTGTAAATATTACTTATCAAATACAGCCTTGCATAAACTCAGTGTGACCAGTTCTGACGAAGGGTCATTGACCTGAAACGTTAACTCTGTTTCTCTCTCCACAGATGCTGCCTGACCTGCTGAATATTTCCAGCATTTTCTGTTTGTATTTCAGTGTGACAAATCCCTCTAAAAAGGAACAGCAGTCTTTGGCGTTACTTGAACCGGTAACCTTCATACTGTAGTTTGGAAGAGAGAAGGGAGGAGAGGATTGTCTGTTCTGGAAGATTAAAAGTGATGGGGCCAACACACACATTAAATCTGGAAACATGAAGTGCAGAACTTGGATTAGCTCCCGTCATTAGTTTTTCCTATTATATGTATTTTTAAACTATGCAAAATATTTGGAGCACAAAGTTTCCATTTGGTTGCACAATCTTGTGACATTGAACATTACGATCACATTAAGGATCATGAAGTACATTCACATCTCAAACAAGTCATGTGTGTACATCTTTTCGATTTTTCTGCTTTACATTACACAATTATAGCGTAACAGATGATGTTTCAATTGTGGGGGAGTCCAAAACTACGGGCCATAAATATAAGATAGTCACTAATAAATCCATTAAGGAATTCAGGAGAAACATTTTACCCAGAGAGTGGTTAGAATGTGGAACTTGCTGCCACATGGAGTAGTTGAGGTGAATAGCATTGATAGATTTAAGGGGAAGCTAGATAAACACATGCGGGAGAAAGGAATAGAAGGATATGCTGATAGGGTGGGAGGAGGCTCGAATGGCGCATAATCACCGGCATAGACCAGTTGAGCCAAATGGATTGTTTCTGTGCTGTAAATACTTTGTAATTCTAAATAACATTTAATAATCAATTGAAACTGGGTGAGCTTAGTGAAATTAAGAGTTAAAATTTCAACTTTAAAGTACTAAAAAAAAAATTTTAAACTTCAAAATTATCAGAAATTATTTTCCCTAATTGTGAACAAAAATTCAATAGTTACCAACAATAACTAGTGCTTTAAATGTTAGTTTTCTTTTACCTTTTTAAAAATTTAGACAAACTTGTTTGTACAACTTCTCAACATAAATACAGCTAGAAAAATGTAACCCTGCCTCACTGAGCTATTAATGTTTTTCAAGCCAGTCTTAATTTCAGATAGTGTAAAGCTCTGATGCACTTCTTTAAACTTGATTACTGAACATTGTAAACAATGAAAAGCAATGTGTTTTCCATCATTTAATTTAAAAATGATGCAGTGCAAAATTATAGTCATGAATGATGGAAGCAAAAAACAGACTCAGCAAAGCTACTTTTGGATCATTGCTTTATTAATGGTAATGTCAGTAAAATGAAAAATGCTAACATTGTCATGTTTAGCTGCTAGGTGTAGATGAATTGCTTCTTCAGTACTCAGAGGGTTACAATTCCACACAGCACTGAACACTTCTATTGTTGTACACGGAGAGAAATTCTACACGTCTACTGAAGGAATCCAAGTGCAATGCGTCACAAATTCCTGCACTCAGTCTTTTGTGCAATGATGTGCAAAACACAGAGTTGTCATCCAAAAGTTAGGACCTATTAGCTTTTTGAGCTTTGGGCAAAATTCTCATACACAGTTACACTTTCATTGATTTTCTTGCCTGTAGAGGGTTGTAGATCTGTATTTTTACAGCATTTCATTAAAAAAAAACTGCTCGGTTAACATCAGTACTGATAAGAACAATACTGTGTTTTGAAGTTTTTAAAATTTGACTTTTTCTTCTCCCTAAATATTAAGAAACTGGTGTACCGTGCTTTAAAGGTATTGCAAGGACATTGGTCCTGAAATTAGATTGTGAGATACTAATGTATGAATGTTTGATCTGTTAGTTTGAAATTCCCCTCTGCACTATTTTAATGGAGGTGTAATCAGTTTTATCATAAATGAGTTAATGCCTCTGTTAAAATAGCAGAGAGGATTATTTCAGACAAATGCATTAAACACTCGGATGCTGGTTTCCTACAGAGTAATTCCAGGGTCAAAGTTTTAAGTAACCACTTACTGCACAATTTCCTACATAAAATTTGAACCCAGCGTTCTCACTAATCTGGCTCATTCTTTACATTACCTTTAATGAACATATACTTGACTGGTTTATCAAGTTAAAAAAGGGCCTTTTCTCCAAGAGTTCAGTGATGTAATGGCTTACTACATCACCACTTACATTATACAATTGTTAATTTTGAAAGTCAACTATAGCACGATGTTGCAAAATGAAATAGGTTCTAAATAGGGGAAATACATTATGCAATGTTTCAAGTCAAATTGATATTCAGCACATAAACCACCTATTAATATTTTTTAACCTAACTGTAAATAAAAAGGTGGAAACTATTATTACAACCCAATGAAGTGTTTAATAATCTGTACAAAAGATACAAGCTCAAGGATTGAAAGAAATATTCACCACAGGTCATCTAGTGCAACAGATACTCTAGCCTTCAACAACTTAACTGCAAATCAGGACAAAATGAAGGGACGTTTGCTCGCACAAATATTAAAAAAAAAAAAAAAATCAAAATTCAAACTTGTGGGCGATGAATGTTATTTCACAAATCATACAAAATTACTGCTGAGCACAAGGTTAGATTAATATCCCTGCACTTTAGTTACAGCAAAGTGCTTCTGATACTAATCCTATTACAATCAGCAGAAATCTAATTAAACCTTTTTTAAAAAAGAGGCATTACTTCAATAATCTAGAAAGCTATTGAGCTTATTGATTGGAGCTTTCTAAACACGAAAGTATGTTAACAGGCAGTTTACTTAGCATCAACAACCCTGCTTGTTTAATAGCTCCAGGAGTCCCAAATTGAAATTAGTTTATGTACTGCATCCTGCCACTTTGCATATAAAAATTAAACCCCTTGAAATTACAAGGGCTAATTAGTTAAAACCATAGCAAAGAACCGGTTTATTTTTTTTCTCACTGCTACCCGTAGGACCTGAAGCACAATGCAGTGTGTAGAAGTTTTCAAGGCCCAGGAGGGGAGCTGCTACTCCCCAACCCAATAGATTGCTGTGACATGACAAATAAGCTCTGGCCTGACAGCAGCTCCAAGACATATTGTAGTTTATTTTGTCGTTTGGGCTTGCCATCTGTGCCATTCCAACTGAGGCTGTCTTTACACACTGCTCCAAGTGCCTTACGGAAGTCCGTGGTCCCTGAATAGCTCCACAGCCAAAGCTAGTCATTAGTCAAATTGTCTAATGAGAGGGAATAAAAATTGCCCCCCTATCCTGACAGGAAAAATTTTGGTGTTGCTGAAGCTTGTGACCCGTGGTATGAGAACTGATGATAGGAAGCTTCTATTTTCAGATTAGTTTAATGACTCTTCTGCTCCTTATGATAATAATATGGTGCTGTGGACATGTATCTTTTGTACAGGGATGATAATGCACAACTAACCAGCACAATACCATGTAATCAATTCAAGAAACACAAAAGGAAAAAATAATTATGCCGCACTTCAGCCCTGCATTTGAAAGTTGAAAAGGTAAGTGCAGCCCCCATGAGCAAAATGAGTATTAAAAAAGGTCTATGTAAATTAAATCTTGGCATGACTTGCTTAAATACCGCCTTTTTGAAAATTATTTAAGTGTCTCTAAATGCACAGCCTTAAAATGTGATAATTATTTTTGGTTACTGAAATATACAGTTGCTGGATGGCAAATATGCTCATCTTGCCAGTTTCTGAATACATTTAGTCGTGTACTTAAATCAGCATTTATGAAGCATTTATGTTCAAAATTTTCAGATGGAAATTAAGCATAATTTTTCTGTCGCTAAAATGTAGTGCTTTATGAACCCATGGTTTTAAATATATTGAGAGAGAAGCACTTGCTCTGGAGTGTACTGTACAGGCAATAGTATGAGCAGTCATTCAGATTAAAACAGACTTTGCAGCAAAACAGAAACTATGATCTTTAATGCAGAGATTGGTCTACAACAATTCATACATTGTGTTTAAAATAAAAATACTGGCCCAGAATTAGCAGTCAGCGGCACTTGTATGTGCCCACAGACATTCTATGGGATTTTGGACTAGAATTATGTGATTAGAAAGCCATTTTGGCACAGTGCCCCCTACAGGGGATCTGGGACCTGTGTGAACAGGACAAGCAACTGTGCATCTCCTTAGCCAATCAGATTGAAGCATCTGTGGCGGAACCACCAGAGGATTACAGACAATTGTATATAATTCCTTTTACAGCAATGTAGTACAGCTGGGGGCTGCACCTTTAATGTATCTGTTAACTGTACTAGGGCTTCTTTCCTGTACTCCGCGTGATGACGTCATGCTGTCCGTCACATGATCTCTCAACGGCGGGAAGAACGTGATGACATCAGAGCTCGGAACCTGCTAGCAGTTTCCAGAGAGGCTTTCAAGCAGACCAGACCTATTTGCATTGTATCCTACAGTTTCCTGTACAGCTTCGTTTGTTCATTAAATTTTATTGTTTTTGATTTTCTGAGTCGATCTCAATTCTTCGGCTAGGAACCCCAGTTCCTACATTGGTGACCCCGATTTCTTCGAACAATTTTCGTTGAAGTTACATCATGGACACGAACGCCGTCACCCTCAAACTGTCGCAATTTCGGGAGCAACCGGCCGCTTGGTTTTTCCAGGCGGAAGCCCAATTTGCAATCCGGGGAGTAGCAGCGGATTCGACCCGTTATTATTACGTGGTCTCCACCCTTGACAGCGCCACGGCCTCGCGGGTCATCAGCCTCCTCGAGAGTCCACCGAACGATGGCAAGTACGAAGCTTTAAAAGCACGTTTACTGCAGATTTTTGGTCTGTCCAAGTCGGAGCGCGCTCGCAGACTTATCTCCATGCCCGGCCTCGGGGACTCAAAACCCTCAGAGCTCATGAGCCAAATGCTCACGCTTTTGGGCTCGGAATCGCAATGTTTTCTGTTCCGCGAGCTGTTTCTCTGTCAACTACCAGAGCCAGTACAGACGACCTTGGCCAATTCCGCGATCACGGATTGTGTTGAACTCGCCGCGGAAGCGGATAAAATATTCACCGTCTCACAACAATCTTGTGCAGCCACGAGGCGCCCATCCCCCACAAGAGTGAATCCAACTCCTCCTCCTGCAGGCTGGTGTGCATACCACGCTCGTCTCGGCGAGAAAGCCAGAAATTGCCGTCCGCCCTGCAGTTTCTCACCAAAAAACCTACCTCAAACCAGCGGTTTCCGAGAAGATCAATAAGGCCTAAGGGACGCGCCGGAGTTGCGATGGCCGTCGGGTCCGCAGGGAAACTCCTATACATTACAGACTCCCCGTCAGGGAGACGTATTCTCTGTGATACTGGCTCCCAGTGCAGTATCCTACCAGCGTCAAAGCTAGATCTTCAAGCTGGCGGTCAAGGTCCCCCCCCATCGAGGCAGCCAATGGTGCGGCCATTCACACGTTCGGAAAGCGTAGGGTCCAGTTGAGTTTTGGCGGCCAACGTTTTGTTTGGGAGTTCATCACGGCGAAAGTCTCTCAGGCCATCCTGGGGGCAGATTTCTTCTGCGCAAACAGGTTTCTCGTGGACGTCCGACACTGCCGGCTAATCAGTGCCTCCACCTTTCACTCGGTCCCCTGCCACCGAAGCACCGCGATGTCTTGGTCAGTTGCCTGTGCAGTCCCATCTCCAAATGAGTTCTCTCGTCTTCTCAGTGAGTTCCCGGAGCTCACATTTTCTTCTTCAGTCGCGAGGCACGGTGTGGCGCACCACATTACCATGACAGGATCCCCCGTTTATGCGAGAGCTCGAAGGCTGGAACTCGGTAAACTCGCGGCCGCCAAGGCGGAGTTCCATACAATGGAACGCCTGGGTATTATTTGACGTTCGAATAGTCCTTGGTCATCGCCATTACACATTGTTCCTAAGCCGGGCAGCGGATGGCGACCATGCGGCGACTACAGACGCCTGAATGAGGCTACCACACCGGATCGGTACCCAATTCCTCACATTCAGGATTTTTCGGCCCATCTGGCAGGGAATTCCATCTTTTCCAAAGTAGACCTCATCCGAGGCTATCAAGTGCCCGTGCATCCTCAGGACGTCCCCAAAACTGCCGTCATCACACCTTTTGGGCTCTGAGTTCCTTCGTATGCCGTTTGGGCTGAAGAATGCAGCACAAGCCTTCCAACGTCTCATGAATTCCGTGTTGCGTGATCTGCCGTTCATCTTCGTCTACCTAGACGACATCCTTATTGCCAGTAACAGCACAAAAGTACACATTACGCACTTGCGTACCCTTTTTTCTTGTCTCAGCCAACATGGCCTTATCAACCCGGCCAAGTGCCAGTTTGGGTTGCACAGCATTGATTTCCTGGGACACAATCACCTCAGAAGGTGCCGTCCCGCTGGCCACGAAGGTGGATGCAGTCAGCTCGTTCCCTCTTCCTCAGACCGTCAGGGCCCTCCAGGAATTTCTGGGAATAGTCAATTTTTATCATCGGTTCGTCCCCAAGGCAGCATTGTTGATGCAGCCTTTGTACGAGGCCCTCAGAGGTAAATCGGGCAAAGACCCGATCGATTGGACACCCCAGATGCGCCAGGCTTTCCTCGACACTAAGAACGCTTTGGCTGCTGCGACCATGTTGGCACATCCCCTTCCGGGCGCAACCATTGCCCTTACCACTGACGCATCTGATTATGCCATTGGGGCAGTACAGGAGCAGTGGGTCGACGGCACATGGCAACCACTGGCTTTCTTCAGCCGCCAATTGCGGAAGAACGAACGCAAGTATAGTGCTTTTGATAGGGAGTTGTTGGCACTGTTTCTGGCCATCCGCCATTTTCGCTTCCTACTGGACACAAGCTGTTAAGTCCGTGAATGATTGAGACACGGACTAGCAGGAGTGAAAACAAACAGATCTTTACTGGTGGAAGGCAATAACGAAACTAACAAACAGAGGCTCTCTAGCGCCTTTTATACAAGGGGTGGTCACTGCCGGTACTGCAGTCTGAGACCAGTTATTCTCTTAAAGGTACATACACAACAATTCCTCCCCTTTTAGATAAACAGTACATAACATTCATTTAACAACTAAAGGATAACGAATTACAATCACAATTACTGTTGCTAGATACATTGGTTAAGTTTAAGCAATTATAAGTTCAGTCTTTGAGGAGGCTTCCCGATTCTGTCTGGATAACGCCTCTTTGGGGTATCAGGTTCTTCCGGCAATGTTGAGTCGGAATCAATGTCGTGGTTTGGTTCATCTGCTTCCAATATTACCGGTTCTGCGGTAGCTGCAATTGGAACGTCAATTTCATTACCAGGTGTATCAGATCGTGGTGTGGAGTTGACGTTTTCCAGTGACTCTAGAATCTGGTCAGCATGGCGTCTTACAATGCTCTCTAAAACGTCCACGGTATACATTAGAGGTCCTTGCCGTGTACAGATCGTTCCTGGCTGCCATTTCTGTGTGCGGTAGTCCCGGGCCAAAACTGGTTGACCTATCTTAAAACTCCTGGTCGGCCTTTCATTCATATTCTGAAACTGCCTGTTCTCCACATCTCTTCGGACGTTTGGCTTAACCAAATCCAAGCGGCATCGTAGTCTTCGATTGAAGATCATGGCTGGAGTTTGGTTGGTAACCGCATGTGTCGCATTCCGGTAGGCAAACAAGAAGTTGTCCACATTGTGTTGTAGGGGTATCTCTTCATTACACATTGCCTTGATAGCCTTCTTGAATGTTTGGACAAACCTCTCGGCCAATCCATTAGTGGCTGGATGATATGGGGCAGATGTGTAATGCTTAACACCATTGTTCTTTAAGAACCTCCAGAACTCTTCAGACACAAACTGTGGTCCATTGTCAGAGTAAATCTGTTCAGGCAGCCCATTCCTGGCGAATATGGTTCGTAAAACTGAGATAGTTTTTTCTGTGGTGGTTGAGGACATTTTTATTACCTCCGGCCACTTTGAATGTGCATCCACCGCAATTAAAAACATCGAGTCCATGAAGGGACCAGCAAAATCAATGTGCACCCTTTGCCATGGAGATGAGGGCCACTCCCATGGATGCAGAGGAGCTTGTGGTGGGGCGTTTTGGACCTTCTGGCATCCTGCACAGCTCTTGGTCATCTCTTCGATTTTTCTATCGATTCCCGGCCACCACACAAACGCTCTGGCTAAGCTCTTCATTTTTACCCCACCCAGATGACCCTCATGAAGCTCATTGAGCACTCTATCCATCAACTTAGGTGGAATTACGACTCTGGATCCACATATCAAGGTTCCTCTGCACACTGACAGCTGTTCTCTTCTCGGCGAACCACTGCTGCCAGCATTCTCGCCGAGAAGAGAACAGCTGTCAGTGTGCAGAGGAACCTTGATGTGTGGATCCAGAGTAGTAATTCCACCTAAGTTGACAGAGTGCTCAATGAGCTTCATGAGGGTCATCTGGGTGGGGTAAAAATGAAGAGCATATCCAGAGCGTTTGTGTGGTGGCCGGGAATCGATAGAGAAATCGAAGAGATGACCAAGAGCTGTGCAGGATGCCAGAAGGTCCAAAACGCCCCACCACAAGCTCCTCTGTATCCATGGGAGTGGCCCTCATCTCCATGGCAAAGGGTGCACATTGATTTTGCTGGTCCCTTCATGGACTCGATGTTTTTAATTGCGGTGGATGCACAAAGTGGCCAGAGGTAATAAAAATGTCCTCAACCACCACGGAAAAAACTATCACAGTTTTACGAACCATATTCGCCAGGAATGGGCTGCCTGAACAGATTTGCTCTGACAATGGACCACAGTTTGCGTCCGAAGAGTTCCGGAGGTTCTTAAAGAACAATGGTGTTAAGCATTACACATCTGCCCCATATCATCCAGCCACTAATCACAGAATCACAGAAACCCCACAGTGCAGATAGAGGCCATTTCGGCCCATCGAGCCTGCACCGACACATATCCCACCCGATCCCCGTAACCCCTACACCGACACATATCCCACCCGATCCCCGTAACCCCTACACCAACACGTAACCCCACGTATTTAATCCCCCTAACACTTAAGGGTCAATTTATCATAGCCAATCAACCTAACCTAACCCGCACATCTTTGGACTAATGGATTGGCCGAGAGGTTTGTCCAAACATTCAAGAAGGCTATCAAGGCAATGTGTAATGAAGAGATACCCCTACAACACAAGGTGGACAACTTCTTGTTTGCCTACCGGAATGCGACACATGCGGTTACCAACCAAACTCCAGCCATGATGTTCTTCAATCGAAGACTACGATGCCGCTTGGATTTGGTTAAGCCAAATGTCCGAAGAGATGTGGAGAACAGGCAGTTTCAGAATATGAATGAAAGGCCGACCAGGAGTTTTAAGATAGGGCAACCAGTTTTGGCCCGGGGCTACCACACTGAGAAATGGCAGCCAGGAACGATTTGTACACGACAAGGACCTCTCATGTATACCGTGGACGTTGGGGAGAGCATTGTAAGACGCCATGCTGACCAGATTCTAGAGTCACTGGAAAACGTCAACTCCACACCACGATCTGATTCACCTGGTAATGAAATCGACGTTCCAATTGCAGCTACCGCAGAACCGGTAATATTGGAAGCAGACGAACCAAACAACGACACTGATTCCGACTCAACATTGCCAGAAGAACCTGTTACCCCAAAGAGGCGTTATCCAGACAGAATCAGGAAGCCTCCTCAAAGACTGAACTTATAATTGCTTAAACTTAACCAATGTATCTAGCAACAGTAATTGTGATTGTAATTCGTTATCATTTAGTTGTTAAATGAATGTTATGTACTGTTTATCTAAAAGGGGAGGAATTGTTGTATATGTACCTTTAAGAGAATAACTGGTCTCAGACTGCAGTACCGGCAGTGACCACCCCTGTATAAAAGGTGCTAGAGAGCCTCTGTTTGTTAGTTTCGTTATGGACTTCCACCAGTAAAGATCTGTTTGTTTTCTCTCCTGCTAGTCCGTGTCTCAATCATTCACGGACTTAACAACTCTAGAATCTGGTCAGCATGGCGTCTCACGATGCTCTCTCCAACGTCCACTGTTTACATTAGTGGTCCCTGCTGTGTGCATATCGTTCCTGGCTGCCATTTTTCTGTTCGGTAGTCGCGGGCCAAGACTGGTTGCCCTATCTTGAAGCTCCTGGTTGGCTTCTCATTTATGTGCTGGAATTGCTTATCCTCAACATCTCGTCTTATGTTTGGTTTGAGCAAATCCAGGCGACATCTTAGCCTTCGGTTGAAGAACATTATGGCTGGAGTTTGGTTGGTGACTGCATGTGTCGCATTTCGGTAAGCAAACAAGAAATTATCCACCTTGTGTTGTAGTGGTATGTCGTCATTATGCATTGCCTTTATTGCCTTTTTAAAGTTCTGAACAAACCTCTCAGCCAATCCATTTGTGGCTGGATGATATCGGGCAGATGTGTAATGTTTCACCCCATTATTCCTCAGAAACCTCCGGAAATCCTCGGACACAAACTGTGGCCCATTGTCGGAGCAAATCTGTTCTGGCAAGCCATTCCTGGCGAAGATGGTCCGTAGGACTGCAATAGTTTTCTCCGTGGTGGTGGAGGACATTTTGATGACCTCTGGCCATTTTGAATGGGCGTCCACAGCGATTAGGAACATTGAGTCCATAAATGGACCAGCAAAATCAATGTGTACCCGTTGCCATGGAGATGAGGGCCACTCCCATGGATGTAGCGGGGCCTGTGGTTTAGCGTTTTGGACCTTCTGGCATCCTGTGCATCTCTTGGTCATATCCTCGATTTCTTTATCGATTCCCGGCCACCACACAAACGCTCTGGCTAAGCTCTTCATTTTTACCCCACCCAGGTGACCCTCATGAAGCTCATTGAGCACTCTATCTGTCAACTTAGGTGGAATTACTACTCTGGATCCACACATCAAGGTTCCTCTGCACACTGACAGCTGTTCTCTTCTCGGCGAGAATGCTGGCAGCAGTGGTTCGCCATGTGCTGGCCATCCCTTCACCGTTAAATCATAGACCCGTGATAGTGTCGGGTCATTCCGTGTTTCCTTTTCTATGTTTGCATTCGTCACAGGGAGACATTCGACTATGGTCGAGTGGAATAACTCCATTGGATCCACTGCAAGGTCGTCTTCTTCCACCGTCGGCAACGGTAGACGTGACAATCCATCAGCATTTCCATGCTGTTTAGTTCCTTTGTACTCGATGTCATATTGGTGTGCCCCTAGGAAAAGGGACCATCTCTGCAGCCGTTGTGCTGTCATTATCGGTACGCTCTTCTGAGGGTTGAAAATGGAGACAAGAGGTTGATGATCGGTTAGTAGAGTACATTTTTGACCGTGCAGATAGTGATTGAACTTCTTCACCCCCCACACTAGGCTGAGGGCCTCTGTCAATCTGGGCGTAGTTACGCTCGGCAGAAGTTAACGAGCGTGACGCAAAAGCTATCGGCCTCTCCAAACCATCAAGGAATTTGTGTGACAGTACCGCCCCAATGCCGTAGGGAGACGCATCACACGCCAGCCTGATTGGCAGTGCTGGGTCGTAGTGAGCCAATACTTCCTTCGGTGATTAAGTCCTTACTCTTCTGAAAAGCACGTTTACAATCATCGCTCCATTTCCATGCTACCCCCGTTCGTAGCAGAGCGTTCAGTGGGTGCAGAATTGTCGACAAATTCGGCAAAAACTTATGATAGTAATTCACCAACCCGAGGAATGACCTCAGTTGCGACACATTTTCAGGCGCTGGGGCCTTAACAACCGCTTCAATTTTGTCAGGGGACTTATGTAACCCCCCTTCATCAATCACGTGGCCACAATACGATATCTGTTTCTTAAAAAATTCGCGCTTGGGGCGGTTGGCTCGCAGCCCATGTTCCCGTAGTCTAGGGAGCACCTGTTCTAGGTTAAGGTGTTCACTGTCATCTTCACCTGTTACAAGGATGTCGTCCAAGTAACACAGTCCCCGGAATCCCTTGCAGGACTTGTTCCATCGCTCTTTGCCATATCGCCGGAGCCGATGCTACTCCGAATACCAATCGATGATACTGGTAAAGACCTTTGGGTGTTTATCATGAGATACTTCCTAGAGGACTCTTCAACCTCCATCTGCAAATATGCTTGTGCTAGGTCAATTTTTGTAAAACGCTTCCCTCCAGACAGTGAGGCGAAGATGTCTTCTCTTCTTGGAAGAGAATATTGTACTGTGCGAAGGACAGGGTTCATCGTCACCTTGAAATCCCCACAGATGCGAATCTTCCTTGGCTCTCCGGACTTATTGCTTAACGTTTTCTTCATGACAGGAACGATGGGTGTCGCCCACTCGCTCCAGTCGACCTTAGACAACACGCCCGCCTTCTCCAGATTCTCCAGCTCTGCCTCGACGGCTGGGCGAATTGCATATGGTACCGGTCTCGCTTTGAAAAACTTGGGAACTGCATTCTCTTCTATTTTTAACGAGGCGGTTACGCCTTTAAGCGTGCCCAGTTCTTGTTGAAATACCTCTTTGGCGTTAGCTAAGATTGTTGACAATCGTCCAGGAGTGACGTCTTCATCTTTTTTACCGTCCACCGTCATTGCATGAATGGAATGCCAATCTAAGTTTATCTTCCTGATCCATTCCCGTCCCAATAACGGTGGTCCACCATTTGGCAGTATGTAGAGATACAATTTCCGTATTTTCTTGCCATTGTATTCGAAAGGCACCCTTATTTTTCCTCTGGGGTATACTTTCTGCCCCGTATACGTCCTCAAGATGATGGATGTCTCTCTCAAGGGTATGTGTGAAAATAGCCGCTCGTAGTCTCGTCGATTCATGACGGTTAGCGCTGATCCTGTATCCAATTCCATTTTAACTTGGGACCCTGCTATCGTGAGGGTGACCCAAATGGTTCGGTGATCCTCTTTTGCGATTACATTGTGAAGTTTGAGACAGCTTAGTCTCCTGTTTCCGGATTCACTATCGCTCATCTGGTCTTCGGAACTACTGTCCGTCATCTTTTGTACTTTCTTGTACGGTTCCTTAGTAGCCTTTTTGTTGTCGCTGGTCTTCTTCCCAGACCTACAAACTCGTGCAATGTGTCCAATCTTCCCGCATTGTCTGCATATTTTGTCTTTGGACCAGCAGTCCTTCTGGTCATGGTTAGTTCTGCCGCAGCGATAACATTTTGCAAATCCCCGTGTCATTTCGTGGATGCCGTATTCCTGTGGTTTTTGTTGAATTTCTGCAGCTCCCCTGGCTGCTGCTTCATACGATACTGCCACGCTGAAAGCCTTATCTAGCGTCAGCTCTTTCCGAGAGTAACTTCTTCTGTGTTCCTTCACTCAGGAGTCCACAGACAAATTTGTCCCGTAGGGTATCTGCCAGTCCTGCTCCGAACTGGCAGTGCTTTGATAGCTTGCGTAGTTCCGTAAGATACTCAGCATTGCTCTCATCTTTGTGCTGAGTTCTCCTGTGGAATTTAAATCTTTCTGCTATCAACAGCGGTGCAGGGTTTAAGTGTTCCTGTAGGGCAGCAACAATTTCGTTAAAACTCTTCGCCTTCGGTTTGGCTGGAGTAATCAGGTCCCGCAATAGGCCGTACGTTCTAGCGCCCATTAAGTTTAGCAATATCGATGCCTTTTTCCCCTCCGCTATTTCGTTTGCCTCGAAATATACCTCGACTCTTTCCACATACGTGGTCCAGTCCTCTAATGTATTATCAAAAGCAGTGATGCAGCCAGTCTTCGGCATCTTGCAAATCTAAAATGGCGCCTCCTGCGCTTTGCCTTCTTCCCCGATTTAACAAAATGGCGCCTCCCGCGCTTTGCCTTCTTCCCCGCTGTTGTTAGCGCTGCTTTCCACGGTTTCTTGCGCGTATTCTTTTTCTTTTATTATTTTCCCGTCGTGGAGCGGACCCTCTGGGACACTTCCCTCCCTCTTCTTAGGTCTGAACGCTGCCCGGCTTCGAAACACCGGCCGCGCCCGGTGTGCTCCACCCTCTCTCTCTCTCTTTGCTTCCCGACTCGCTGCCCGGCCCCGTTGAAAGGCCACCCGATCGAGCTTCAGCCCGCCGCAGCCCAGGAAGGATCAGAGCACTACCTGCCACCAGCCCGATTAGCTGGGAAACCACGGACCGAGGAACCCAGCCTGGCTCTGGAAAGTCACTCCTGCAAGTTTTTAACCCGATGATTGACGGTCGCCGCCCGTTTCTCGAGTTTCAATGGACTCTTTTTTTTCTTCTGGCTCCGGCCTTCAACAACGTCGTCGGAGCTGCTGCCGAGTTGCAGGTAAGTACGTTTCTTACTCGTCGCCAGTGTTAAGTCCGTGAATGATTGAGACACGGACTAGCAGGAGTGAAAACAAACAGATCTTTACTGGTGGAAGGCAATAACGAAACTAACAAACAGAGGCTCTCTAGCGCCTTTTATACAAGGGGTGGTCACTGCCGGTACTGCAGTCTGAGACCAGTTATTCTCTTAAAGGTACATACACAACACAAGCCATTTACTTTTGCGATGGCCAAGACAGCGGAACCATGGTCGGCACGGCAACGACGTCATCTTACGTACATATCTGAATTTACAACCGACATACATGTCTCAGGCAAAGACAACATGGTGGCGGATTGTCTCTCCCACGCCCAACTTCACGCAGTACACCTGGGAGTCGACTATGTTGGTTTGGCAAAAGAACAGAAGGCAGACCCTGAAGTGCAGGCATACCGAACCGCACCTTCCAGCTTACAAGTGGCTGATGTCAGTTTCCAGGCCGGAGGGACCACACTCCTGTGTGACATCTCGATGGGCATCCCACGTCCAATCGCGCAGGAGAATTTGAGACACTATCCATGGGTTGTCACACCCTGGCATGAGAGCGTCACAACGACTCATGGCAAAAAATTCGTCTGGAAGGGCATGCATCTCGACGTCCGTGACTAGACCAATACCTGCGTGAGTTGCCAGAAGTCCAAGATACAACGCCATGTTAAGGCCCCAGTCACCACTTTTCCGGTTCCGGAGCGTCGATTCGACCATGTGCATGTTGACCTGGTTGGTCCTCTCCCTTCCTCTCGCGGGTACACTCACCTCACCGCAGTAGACCGCACCACCAGGTGGCCAGAGGCAATTCCTTTGGTTGCCACCACAGCGGCAGACGTCTCCAGAGCCTTCATCTCGTCATGGGTAGCTCAGTTCAGGGTACCGGCTGACATCTCCTCCGATCGGGGGCCTCAATTTACCTCTGAGCTTTGGAACGCCGTAGCTCAAGGTTTGGGCACCAAGCTTCATCATACCACCGCCTACCATCCACAGGCGAACGGTCTGTGTGAAAGATTCCACAGGTCCCTTAAAGCCGCACTGCGTGCTAGTCTCCGTGGGCCTAGTTGGGTGGACAGGCTCCCTTGGGTGCTGCTAGGTCTTCGCACGGCGCCCAAGGACGACCTGCATTCTTCTTCAGCAGAGCTGGTTTACGGCCAACCACTCAAGAGTGCCTGGCGATTTTCTTCCTCCTCACTCGGAACCCTGGTCCCCAGCTCAGCAGCTCGTCAGCCACCAGGAAGCAGCTAGGAATTTCATCCCAGTGCCTACGTCGCATCATGACCTGCAGCGCTCCCATGTCCCGGTGGATCTTAAGAGCGCAGAATAAGTGTTCATTCGGCAGGATGCTCGCAAAAACCCGCTCAAACCACCTGACACAGGTCCGTTCCACGTCATCTCGTCAGGTGACAAGTCCTTCACAGTCGACGTCGGCGGTAAGCCTGACCACATCTCCATCGACCGGTTGAAACCGGCGCATCTGGGTCTGAGCAAACCAGTCGTCACCGCTCAGCTGCCTCGTCGTGGTCGTCCACCGTCGACTGCCGGTCCAGTACAGCCACAGTCATCCGCCGAGTCGCCAGTGCCCGACTCACCGGGTCGACCACAGCCGGCCTCCTCTTCTCCGCCTGCGGCGTCATCCCAACCACAGCCAACGGCCAGTTCGTCTTCTAGCGCTCCGTTCCAGCTGCCGGGGTATCGCAGTCGGTCGGACAGACTCGTCAGACCCCCTTCTCGCCTTACCTTCTGTTAAAAGCAATTCTGGGGGGGCGCATGTGGGGGGAACCACCAGAGGATTACGGACAATTGTATATAATTCCTTTTACAGCAATGTAGTACAGCTGGGGGCTGCACCTTTAATGTATCTGTTAACTGTACTAGGGCTTCTTTCCTGTACTCCGCGTGATGACGTCATACTGTCCGTCACGTGATCTCTCAACGGAGGGAAAACGTGATGACGTGAGAGCTGGGAACCTGCTAGCAGTTTCCAGAGGCTTTCAAGCAGACCAGACCTATTTGCATTGTGTCCTACAGTTTCCTGTACAGCTTCGTTTGTTCATTAAATGTTATTGTTTTTGATTTTCTGAGTCGATCGCAATTCTTCGGCTAGGAACCCCAGTTCCTACACATCCTTACTGCAGCACACAGAGTCTGAACCAAAGAGTGTAAGTTAGAATAGTTAATTCAATGCCAAATCATATACAGAAAGCAAAATAAAGAGGGAAAGGAAGACGTGATTAAGAGAAGTAGATAAAAAAGAAAAAGTAAAAAATGTTTATTTAATTAAAACAAAATCTCCAACAGTAATTAAAATCCAAAGGAATGAGACTCCACACTTGTAAAAGTTAATTTTCAGCACCAGAGAGGTTGTTTGGCAGTAATCAAGACTTATCGCGCCGTTAAAAATTGATTTATACTGGATTGGACAAGCTCCAACTTTTTCTGGTGAGTTTAGTGGATGTATATCATGCAAGTACAGTAACTTCATGCCGTTCCGTGTGTTTCAATGTCGAGGCACTCGGTGAGATACTATTATAGCGAAGCTTCTGGAGGAGCAGGGCAACTCGGACATCAACTTCCTGATTTCTGCGTTTGACTGTATGTGCGGCGCCGGAAGTAGCTGTCCCATTTACAATTTCTGTTCCTGGGACTAGGGACAGGGTCACTGGCAAGGCTTGGAAGCTAAGCAGAGCCAGGCCTGGTTAGTACCTGGAGGGGTGACCATCAGGGAAGACCAGGTGCAGAAGGTCACGGAAGGAGCCCCGAGGAGGGGCGGTTGGTGAGGTGGTCACGGAAGGAGGAGCGGCTGGTGAGCAGGCCCGGGCATTGGGCTGAAGATTGTCGGACAGGAGGAATGGTGGAAATGGAATGGCGGCGCGCACCGACGCAGCGGCTTTGCTTCTCCCAGTCATGGGAGCTTGCAAGATCACATTTCGTTGTTCATGTACTTGTGCAATGACAATAAAGTTGAATTATTATTATTAATTTAGTAACTGTGAGCGCCGATAGCCTCACCGTTATTTTTAACCGCAAAATATGGGCCATTAAATTCTAATAGTATAGTTTTTGATGGGGCCTAAGTTTTTAGCCTAAAGTACAGCCACAATGGTAACTTCCTTTCTCCTGAAAAAAAATGTAGGCTTTTCTAAATTGAATCTTACATTTTTATCTTGAGCAATTAAATGACTTTTTAAGGATTAGGAAAAATTACATTCTGTTGCGAAGTCTTGCAAGAATATCAGTCCAGTAGCATAATACAGTAATTGCATATAACTGTCTATTCCCTTTCCCATGTAATATCAGCGAACAGCCCAACCAACCATGTTAAGCTATAGTTTATGAGAAAAGAATATTTTTTGTAGCATGTTACTGTTAGTTCACTGATGGCAGCTATCATATAAAAAACAAATTGTACAATCCAATTAAGTCTTGTCTGCAGTTCACACTAGCTTGCTTAAATGAAAACGGTCGAGTTCAATGCTATCCATAATCTATCCAGTGTAAGTCACTGTGGTTCATATCCAGTCTTCATATTGCTATGAGCATCCCGCTATGTAGTTTACAAAAATGTTCACTCACTGAATAATGAATCACTGAAATTACAGCACAGGAAAAGGCCATTTGGTCCTCCAATCCTGCATCAATGTTAGCTCTTAAACTGGAGATGTATACTCCAATCCCATTTCCCTTCCTTTTCAAATGCTTACCCAATCCCCTTTTAAATGATATCATCACTGCCTCAATAGCCACTTGTGGTAAAGCAAGTCACATTCCAGTAACACTTTGTGAAAACATTTCTTCCAACTTCCCCCATCACTCTCCTAATGACAATTATGAGTCTATGCTTCTCGTTACCAATTCACAAATCAGTGGGAACAATCTTTCATTATTTACCATCTCAAATCATATTTTGAAAACCTCTATTATATTTGTCCATTACCTTTCTCTGTTCCAGTGAAAATAGCCCCTCTTTTTCAGACCTTTCTTCTTAACTATAACCGCTCATTTCTAGTACCATTCTAGTGACTCTTTGCTGTACCCTTTCCACCGCTCTATTCTTCCTATAGTGAGGTGCCCATGAGCCGCATACAATACCCCAACTGTGATCTAATGTCTTGTACAAGTAATTTTAATTTCAACCGCTAGCACTATCTTGAAATGCAGCTTTCACCAAAACAGATGCTTTACACAATAAATTGTGCCGACATTGCCGCAAGGGCATCTCAGAAACCTGTACATTCCAAGTCATTTATTTACCCTTTCGTGGATGCTTTTAAACTTGCTGCACCTTAGAACAGATAAATTAATCAATGCAGTTACAGTTGGTCAACCTATGAATTACACTCTTCTGATGTAAACTGCATTTATTTATTAAACAACTAAGTTGTTGGGGGGGAAAAAAGATAAACCATTAGTCTGTTTCCATTGGAGCAATGAAAATACTAAAGTAAAAAATGTACCCAAATGGCTAGAAGCTTAATTCCACAAAAGAGCAACCCCAGGCAGAAATGTTTTGGTACTGGACCAAATGTCAGCAGCTCACCCAAATTTCCGATGGTCAATCATTGGAGATAGACCCAACTCTAGTGGCAAAGAGCAAGGCCATATGGTGGCTTAAATACATGCAGAAACACTTACAGCAATCACAAAAATAGTTCAAAAGTGAACAGATTTCAAAAATGATTTAGCAAAATAAAACTGCTGGGAATGGGTTTGCATTTCTTAACTTTAATTCAGGTCTTACCGTCAATAATTTAAAAGCCTTGGTATCTATTAGGTAATCAGTGAAGTTCGACAGTATTTAGAATAGTTTTCCAGATTCATTGTGAAGTAAAACCCCGTCATAATCCCACATTGTATGCTGATCTCACTTTTTTCCAGTTTTATTTCGAAATTTTATCAGTCTGAATTAATAATTATGATCTTTTTGTCAAAATTCCAATTAAAATTCACTGACTTCCTCTTCAAGGCTGTTGCAAAATAGTAATTACTAGCTCCATTTGAAAACTATAATTTTTAAAAAGAGTTTTCCTGTCTTTCAGATAAGTAATGACTGCCTGATTCAGATAATTCTTTCTTCAATACCATTTATGAGTTTTCCCTTCCAGATCATTACAAAAGGTTAATTGATTTAAAATTTGCACTTTCTTTTTGCAAAATTATTCTACCACTTTCTTCTTTCAAACACTGTGACTGTCAAAATTCAGCCAGTCACTAACATAGTTCATGAACATTTCCACAAAGTCGCACATATCTATTTTCTCTACTTCTGTCATCTCAATCTTGAGTTGAGCCACCAGCACCTCAAGGCCTTTGCTGGTTTTCAAACCATAGTTCTTTTCTTTACCTTACCCTGCTCTCCCACCCATCTATCACCCCCACCCCCAATGATGCATATTTCCATACAATACTGCTCTTTGAATGTTGTTCTTCAAACTTCCTCAAATAATGTGAAAAGGGTAGGCAACACTACCCCTATAGGATTTTATGTTTCAAATGTGGAGTGTCTAATGTTATAAAACTGTAATTATACTTCTTTCCAATGCAGTGCTATCTTTTCACAATTGAAAAATGTCTGCCTGCTATTTCTATCCCTCTGCTTCCAGACTCAAAAAAAACCACGCATGTCTCAATCACTAAAAGGGGAGCAAATGATACCTAAAGCTCGTTTTAACCTGCAGCGCACAGTGCATCAACACTCCATTCTCACAGCAACTGTTCAAGTCTAAAGCAAAAAAAGTTTGTTTCTATGGCCTTGTTCAGAAGTGCTATGTGGCTGATTAGGGATCAATTTATATTAACTTCCCATACAGTAAGTTCTTTGTTAATAGTTAGCCGGCTATCGCTTAAAAGATATTATTACCAATGACACTTTCCGTTTACTTGCTCACAACAGTTGAAGCTTAACAACCCAGAAAACAAGAAATAGGAACAAGAAAGCCAAAAAGCACAGTGAGCATAATGCACATACTGTATATTTCTAAACTCAAGTGAACAGGACCAAGTTGGGAAGAAAATTGAAATAACCACTGAATTAAAATGTTGCTATTCTGAAAATTGGAGGTGTAGTAATCAGAGGTGTATTATACTCACTGCATGTCAGTAGACTTCGCCTTCTCACAATGCATTGAAGGACAACACTCCCAAAATAGGTTTAAATTATCTTCAGACAAGTTTTGCAAACTTCAACAAAATATTGCTACTTGCAGAGAAAAATCAACCTGGAAATCTGCACTAAATCCGTGTCAGAACAGCCAGAAGTAACTCATTTAAAAACAATTCGATTTGAACATTAGGGCTGATTTTCCTCTGCCCTATTCCCAGTGCCTGAAACATGGGTGAAACTTAGGGAGAAAATAGCACGAATCCTTTGCTCCCCTTTTGCTTCTGAAAAGCACTGGACATGAACTTCCTCTGTGGCTTTTCGGATCTCTGCGCTTGAAGAAGGTGCAGCAATGTAAATTTTATGCAAATAAATGTCAGCGACCTCGGCACTAAAATTTCCTCCAACAGCATTGGGTGCAGTACAGTAGCAAACTGGTCTCAGAAAAACCTGACACTACTGTTTAGGTGCTATCTGTCTTAACGGACAGGCTGGTATTGCCAAGAAAGATCTGCATCAGTACTTGTTGCAGAATGCAGTTAGTCCTTTACACTGAGTGATGGAGCCTGCAGTCAATACTGTGCTACCCACAATTTTGAGATATGGCTATGGCTTATTAGGATGCAAAGGGTAACATCCACAAGCCCCCCTTAGCATCTGGAGAAATTTGCCTGTCCTTCTCCAGAGCCACGGATACCTGTTTCCCCATCACAGAGCAAGAATTTCACCTCCCCCCCGACCATACAACTGCTCCATACTGCTTGGAATAAAAAAAGAGAAGTGTCAGTCAAGCTAGCTCTCTCCTCCTCTACCATCATTCTTTATACCCACACTGGTTTTCCCAGCTTCTCCAACCTACTGTTTGGCACAACAGTGCCGCCCCTCTTACTAGCTTCTCTCCAAGGCAGAATGCAGGGGCGTCCAGTCCGCTGCTACAATCACAGCCATGGCACAGCAGTACAAAAATCAGTCACAGGGGACAGCATCTTTTACATAAACGTGAAGACCACTGACATTTAAATCACAGTTCCAGCAGGCATAAATAAATTTCAACGTTTGTCATCTGTCATCAGCAGCTGTCCACAGGAAACGCCTGCTCCCAGTACCTGTCAAATTCAAAGTCCTTCAGGCTTTCTCATGAGGCTTCCACATGACTTGCCCTTTTAAGATTGGTGCTGCATTTAAGCCACAGGCAGCACCTGGAATTCCCCTTCAGTGCGCCAATGGAGTACCCCGAGCATGCCTGGTGCACACCTGTGATATTTAAACAGGGCCCAACCGGAAGATTGGGCAATGAGGTCGTGGTCCAGGCACAACGCACTTGCAGTGATCTATGCCCAAATTGCTCCTGGACAGCACCGGCAGAGGAATATTGATCCTAGCCTCATTCTCCCAAAGAAAAGCAGTCTCTAAAAAGCCGTCATGGCACTCGTCCATCTAAAAGGACAACAGATGTGACCTCATACAAAATGTACACCTCATGATAGATGTGAGCTACGAAACAGCCAACATTACATTTGTGTCCTAATCAGGTTGAACTGCAATGCTATTTTGCAACTGCATAACCAAATTTCATATTTAAAAATAAGCCAAGAATATTTCATTGTGAAACTATAGTCCAGTTTTACTGTGGAGCTTTATATCACAAAGGAATTTTACTGGAAAATAACAGGGCTTGCCCCTTCAACTGAGAAGTAGCTTTATTAACAAAAAAGTGTTTAGTAGAATATTCACTGTCCTATATATGTGCTAAAAGTAACCAAGTTAAACATTCTTCTTGCAATATTGCTGCTTTGCTATTCTTTGCATTAAATGCTCGACGAGTCCTAGTAAATTACACTTCTTTCTTAAGAGATAAAGTGGATAAAAAATTGATGAAGCAGAAAAAAGTGTTAATGCAAGATTTAATTCCAGAAACTGGGAAGCCATATTTGTTCACATTATTAAGTTCTCAGTGTTCAAGACACCAACGAATAAAAACTGGCATCTCACATGGTGACTAATGAGATCTACCAGTGAAATAACATAAGGGCTGACAGCCAGCTAGGCCAACTTGGCAGGTTCCAACCTAGGCATTGACGCATTCATCATCCACTAAACCAATCCACCAATTCTGCAATGCCATTTGTCATTAATTATGCTAATCAGCATACCATTACTCTCTGATGACACTGTAGCAGTTATTAGCTAGTTATGGCTTTCAAATGCGCAACTTATTGAGTATGCAAGAGATGTGCATACATTAGCCTACAGGGAAGAAGTGTCCAATTATAAAAAGAGAAGAAATTCTCTATTATCTTGCTCTAACAAACCAATTTAGCAATTATAGAAGCCTATGAACTCATATGGGTTTAAGAGCAAGAGCTTAGCATATGAAACAAGGGAACTTTGTTCATTATTATACTCATTCTGATGAGAGGAAATGAAGTGACAAAGCCGAACTCTGCGATTTTGTTAATTACAGGCTTATAACAAGAGGCACAATTATCAAGCAGCAGTGTTCCAATTCTCAAGAGCCCAAATTTCTTTCTACAAGTCTTGCCAAACTGTGTTTTCATTTCTTCCATTGTATTTTTTTTTTTTTTTTTTTTTTTTTTTAAATCAACACACTGGTAGAACAATAAAATTTTAAAAAATTGTCTTCGACTTCGCAAGAGAAGGAGAGCATCTTATGGTGCTTTCTACAACAGAGTAAGGAAGTTAAAGTTAAAGATCAAAGACACTACCCTAAAATTACTCTGTAATCATAAGCATTAGTAGAACACAAGGAACATTTGATTGATTTTAGCCGTATGTGTAATGTATGAGGCGAGGGCAGGAGTTTCAAAATATCAAGAACATTCTCCCACAAGAAAATGCTTTAAAACTGATACCATAATATGGTTTACATGAACTTCGGCTAATTCTGAAGAGCTGTGGAGAAGAGTTTAACAAATAACAGATCACAAACAAATGGCTTTTTTTTTTAAAGTCCAAGACTAATATAAACATCTTGCACATTATATATAAATACATACACACACACTATTTACAGCATTCATTTCTAGTCCATAAAATTCAACCATTTTCTGTTGGTTCAGTAGGTTCCCCTCCTACTTGTGAACGAGTCATGTATGACATCACATGACAAAAGCTATTCTGAATTGAAAATGGGGATACCTTCAACTCAAATCAGATTTCAATATTCAATTGATCATAGAATGGTTACAGCACAGGCCACCATTCCGCCCACTGAGCCTGTGCTGGCTCTCTGCAAGAGCACCTCAGCTAGCCCTACTCCCCCGCCCTTTCCCCGTAGCCCTGCAAATATTTTTCCTTCAGGTACTTATCGAACTCCCCTTTGAAAGCAGTGATCGAGTCTGCCTCCACCCCCCTTTCAGGCAGTGCATTCCAGATCCTAACCACTCACTGCGTAAGTTTTTTTTCTTATGTCACCTTTAGTTCTTTTGCCAATCACCTTAAATCTGTGTCCTCTGGTTCTCGACCCTTCTGCCAATGGGAACAGTTTCCCTCTATCTACTCTGTCCAGACCCCTCATGATTTTGAGCACCTCTATCAAATCTCCTCTTAATCTTCTCTGCTCCAAGGAGAACAACCCCAGCTTCTCCAGTCTATCCATGTAACTGAAGTCCCTCTTCCCTGGAATCATTCTCGTAAATCTTTTCTGCACCCTCTCTAAGGCCTTCACATCCTTCCTAAAGTGCGGTGCCCAGAATTGGACACAATACTCCAGTTGAGGCCGAACCAGTGTTTTATACAGGTTCATCATAACTTCCTTGCTTTTGTACTCTATACTGTACCTCTACTTATGAAGCCCAGGATCCTATAAGCTTTTTTTTTTTTTTTTTACTGCTTTCTCAACCTGCCCTGCCACCTTTAACGATTTGTGCACATATACCCCGAGGTCTCTGTTCATGCACCCCCTTTAGTTTATATTTCCTCTCCTCATTCTTTCTACCAAAATGCATCACTTCGTACTTTTCTGTGTTAAATTTCATCTGCTATGTGTCCGCCCATTTCACCAGCCTGTCTATGTCCTCTTGAAGTCTCTCACTATCCTTGATGTGATTGAAATTGTAGAAATATCCTGAGTAATTTTTTTTTTTTTTTTTTATAAACATAGCATTTATTCACTGACAAGCCTTTTAGGAACATGCAGCATTTCTGCAGCAAATTTAAAACGAAATGCAAAGTTCTTCACTTTAAAAAAAATTCTAAATGCCAACAGAAATAGGACTTCCCTACCACTGTTCTACACCATAATATTCCCGGTACATGGGGGCCATCAGACACAATCAACTGGATTCAGTTACATATTCAGTCAGCATTTATTCAGAAGATCAGTCTTCTCATCTAGATTCCAACCAGCATTTATTCAGAAGATCAATCTTCTCATCTAGATTCCAGCCAGAGCTTCCAGTCTTTCAATAATTTGACTAAATGGCCAAATACATTGACGTGCTTAACATTCATGTGATTGATAATAAATGAGTGTATTTTACACTGCAACCGCAGTTCCACAAAATATCATTTCCCTTTAAATGAACAAAAGTCTCCAATCTTGACATTATGCAATGGAAAGGTACTTTCACATTTACAAGAAGCAACGACTGTACCTGTGTATAAATAATACAATGAGCTCTGTCCCCATTTTCAAAACCAAATAAAAACACTCAAGTGTACCAAAACAATGCAAAAGTGGCATTCTGACCCCTGATGTGCAGTGCCTTCATTGCATGGCTGCTAAATGTTATTGCACGCATTTTAAATCAAATTCCTATTCCAACAGTTGTAATTACAAATCCTATAGAGCTTTCCCTTGTGATATTCCACCCTACCGTACACAACGCTAATTAAAGTTAAAATCTAACCCTGTGCACGTTGGTTCATAAATATGCAAAGCACTGTTCAACAAGCTCATTTTTGTAAAAAATCTTCAACAAAAAAGACTCATTGTTCATTTTACTTAATAATATATTCACTGGATGACAACTCACAGATTATAGATCTTTGAACAACTCTAATTGTCCATCATTCTGATGTTTACTAAAATTATTTACAGTACAGTATCTGTTCCTTTGAGTAAAAGGTAAGCTAATGTAGGAAAACAATTAAGACTGTACTTAATTTAATTGAAGTCCATTTCTAAAGCCTGGTACTAAGGGAAGAATGCCCCTAAGCAGACTTGCACCATTCACACAAGAAAATCATCACACTTTGTGAGTTCAGTATGGATTAAGTAATCATTAATACTGCTGGAGTAAATGGGCCTATTAAAAAAATCTTCAAAAAAAATTAAATGTCTGCACATAAATCTCTTTAAACTATATTTAATGGGTCTATTTAATCTGCATATTAAGCACTAGATCAACAAGCCCCTAATGAGGCCTTTGCAAGAGGTTTCAGAGAAAAGTACCTTTTAATTCAGTATTTTTGGGTTGAATTTTCCTGGCTCTGTGGTTTATCTTTGGCAACATAATAGTTGCATTTATAAATTTGTGAAGTGCCCACAATAACTCTTTTGCCATTGCAAGACACCAGCCTGTGGTTCAATTCACCATTTTTAATCTTCTTGGTAGAACTCACTAATAAAATGCCCTGATCCATGTAGCACTGCATTTGTAAATGTGAATCACAGCTACTGTAGTTCATAGAGAGATGAAAATTTGTGAACCATTAAATCAACACAAATAAAAGTTTAAATTTTAGATCATTTTGAATTGGTCAGAATTGCTTCATGACAAGGCCTTGGACAACGTGGACCATTTCCATACCTCGAGAGCCTACTGTCAACAAGGGCAGACATCAATGACGAAGTCCAACACCGCCTTCAGTGTGCCAGTGCAGCCTTCGGTCGCCTGAGGAAGAGAGTGTTTGAAGACCAGGACCTCAAACCCAGCACCATGCTCATGGTCTACAGAGCAGTAGTAATACCTGCCCTCCTGTATGCCTCAGAGACATGGACCATGTACAGCAGGCACCTCAAAGCACTGGAGAGGTACCACCAACGCTGCCTCCGCAAGATCCTGCAAATCCATTGGCAGGATAGGTGCACCAACGTCAGTGTTCTCGCTCAGGCCAACATCCCCAGCATCGAAGCTTTGACCACGCTCGATCAGCTCCGATGGACGGGTCACATCGTCCGCATACCCGATACGAGACTCCCAAAACAAGCGCTCTACTCAGAGCTCCGACATGGCAAGAGAGCCCCAAGTGGGCAGAGGAAACGCTTCAAGAACACCTTCAAAGACTCCTTGAAAAAGTGCAACATCCCCACCGACACCTGGGAATCCTTGGCCCAAGACCGTACAAAGTGGAGAAGCATCCGGGAAGGCACCGAATACCTCGAGTCTCTTTGCCGGGTGCAAGCGGAAGGCAAGCGCAAACAGCGGAAGGAGCGCACGTCAACCCAAGCACCCCACCCACCCGCCCCTTCAACCACCGTCTGCCCCACCTGTGACAGAGACTGTAGGTCCCGCACTGGATTCATCAGTCACCCGAGAACTCATTTTTAACATGGAAGCAAGTTTATGTTCCGAGGGACTGCCTAAGAAGAAGAATTGCTTCTTACTTTGTTGTAACATTAATACGACAGTACAACACATTCAAAGAGGCATCATCGGTTAGCAATGCTTAATGAGTAATTAGGACATGGAATTGTTTAACAACATAGAATGGCCAAATCACAAAAATCATCATCAGCACAGAGGCCTTATTATAAACTGGTAATAGACTAGCTTATTCGACTGTTGAAATTGAAAGAACTATGAAATACAAGAATTTGAAAAAATGTAGAGCCATGGGGTATATTTCCAAGTCGGGTGTAAAATGGGTGCAATATTGGCGGTGCGCCACAGAGCCCACCCAAGGCCACACTTGGACTGTCCAAACTATTTCCAGTCTCGGGCTTCATTTAAATTTCACTGGCAAGCTGCGGGCACCACGAGGAAAAAAATGCAAAATAAAGACCCAAAAGCAATGCATGTTCTATAAAGAACTAGCCTGTCTTAAATGAGTGGGATGGAGGGCATGATTGTGCAAGGCTTGAGGAGTTCAAAACAAGTGGATTTTGTTGCTCACCCATTGAATCAACTGCAATTAACCAATATTTATGCTCACATCTACCTCCTTAAAAAAATGTAATCTATGACATTTACCATATTTGCCACCAAACTGAGTGGACATAATAGGCTAGCGCCTACTTCACCGCTGAATACTTTTAAGCATTCAGTGCCATGTTTATGTTGTTCGGAGTGAATAGTAATAGAACATTCCTGATCATCTCAAAAACATTCTAAAAACAATTCGATTGAAACACGCCTCGTTCTAAAAGTTCCTACATGTTGCCTGATGTATCCTTAAAGGTAGTAACAGTTGACGAGTTCGGAGGATAGAAACTAAGATAGCAAAATTTAAGCAGCTTATCAATGTCGCCTCAACACAGAGATGGGTGACGACCTTGGAACACGTTGGCCGACATTTCATCCTACATGTAAACAGATGGGAGCTTGTTTGGGTCGGAGGGTGGGAAATACTGAGTTGACGATTAGGTTTTGGCCAAACTTTTTTTTTGGTGCCAGCATTAGGTGTCATGACCTAGAGCAATAAATAAGCTCCCACAACAATTTATGTAATTTAAACTGCGGTGATCACCAGGTTTTATTTCACTGCACATTACAGGGGAACACCATACCCACAATTATATTATAAACTCTTCAACTGTTAAAATAACCACCTAATATTACTGCAACATACTTAATGCACTCGGGGCCTACAGCATGATGTCTCAACCCAACAAGTCACAGTTTAGTGCTCTCACTGAATAGCACCATTAGATGATCTGAAGAGACCTGGAAGTTAAATGTTGCAATTTAATCACCAGTATCTATTATACTAAATTAAACGCCTTAGCCAATCAGTACTGTTAAAAATGGGCAGCTGTCAGAGCCACTACAACTGATTGGTCAATCGGAAATGTAGAATTCCTGGCCACTGTCAATTATAATGATCAACTCCCTGAATACACCATAGCATAACTACTCACTGAAGCCAGCATTACAAGGCACAAGACAATTGTCTGGATAATCAACTTTTTCAACATTTGCCACAGTTCTGATTATACTGTATTACCCAATTTTCATTTTTGACATATATAGAACAAAATAGATTCCCAAATCACCATTCTGACCTACAAAAAACTCACCACTAGAAATTATTTTTTAAAAATTCAGTGGAGCAGTTGAAGTCAAGACTCACAGCTGCGAAATCCCCACATAGCGAATTTCTGAGTTCAAGGGAAGGCCTGAGATTAAATCCTGGACAAGAGTCATTCCAGTTCACTCTTCCTCACCTCCCAGCACAATCCCACTTCACAAACCCAAGCCACATCTACAGATTCTTTTTCCGTAGAGAAAACCCTAATTGAAATGAAAACTAATTTCCCAACAGCTTGTTGGGAAAGGTATTGACAGAACACTGGAACATGGGAGTCTGGCCACTCCCTTGGCAGGAGAATGGTGTGCCGTAAATCTGTTCCAAAAAAGCAGTGCTTCAAGTTGCCGAGTTCATTCATATATGGCTTAACATGCTATGCAAAATCAATAGAAATAATCCATTCCTTAACAAACAACTGCTTGTGTTCATTAACATCTCTTAGCTGGTTAAAACAATTCAGGGACAGCAGAACATTCTATGCTTTGAACACTTTTAAATAAATAAAAACAATGAACGAGAAAACAGACTAGACCACTTTATAGAAAACAGAACTGTAGATCTTAGATATTTAATGAACCAGTGAGGGGAGGAACTTGGGTGAAAATTAATTTTGAGGTTACAACAAATGATGTACCTCTGTAGGAGAGATAAAAGATTGTATGGGGAAAATTAATTTTATTTGAATTCTATCAAAATAACAAAACCAAACAAAAAAAAAAATCAGCATGAAAAGTAATTTTGCATAATCAGAATGCACCATCTGGAACAATTAGCTGAATTCCTTCAATTCTGTGGAACTATGAAAATCAGTCATATCTTCTTATTAAAGATCTGGAATTATACATGTAATAAATCCTCAAAAAAATGAAGCATGCCATTGCCTGTCAAGGCTATTTTTACTTCAACTACTGAAGAAAGCCTGATAAGCCTGAAAAGAACAGATTAATATATGCAAATCACATCCTGCATTTAAAAGCCCACAACTGTCTACACTTTCTGTCCCTTATTGCTGCCTTTATGTTTTATTCATATAACAGCTCACCTGTCACTTCATAAGCTATAATATTATGGGGGTATTATTAAACAGCATAAAAGCAGTGCCTTAATTGGAAAGCTTCATTGCATTTTCCAATTATTTGGAGTAAATTAAAAGCAGATGCACATACTTTAATAAGGACTCCAATATTGGTTCCAGGAAATCAAAATTCATTGTCATCTTGCTGCTCTGATATTTTCCGAACTACCCTCAATTTTACTGGTTTAAAAGGAAAACCTGTCTACACAGTCTGTTAATTGTCAGTCATGTAACGGCTATTAAAATAATTGGATCTCATAGTAGGTTCCATCCACATTAAAAGCCAAGATATGAACGCTTTGCAAGATTTTCTTATGTAACAGTAAAAACAGTCAAATAAAGTTTTATAAGCTTATGCTGCTCAGTAAACTTACAATATTGTAAAATCCTTAAGTTATTCAATTATTTCTCACCTAATCGAATATGGTTTGCTACAACACATAAAACAGTACATGTCCACTCCAAAATACTTTACTCAATTTGGGACAATGTAATTCATATGCAAAGCAAATTTTCCTACACACAAACTAGAGTGCTATGTTGTACAAAGCTGGTTTGGGAACGAGAGAAAAACAAGATATCACACAAGCAGGGTAACATTTTACAAGTTATGAAGTCGGTAAATTTATCCTTTGAGTCCAAGAAGAAAACTAAAATTGGAGCTAAATTTTAATGCAAGTAACTGAGCGAAAACAATTTGATGATTAGTGTTTTGAACGACTGAACCAACTTGAGGTCTCAAGATGAAACAAACCTTTACTTAAAATCTGCATTTTTATATGGCTTTTGTTCTTGCTCTATCTGAATGGTACTCCCTGTATATCAAGTATAAATCGGCAATCAGACTTGATGGAAACATTCACAAAGCAAACCATTTCAGAGCACGATCCAATGACATCCAAAACCTAATGCTGAAATTTCAGCTTCAGTACAATAGTGGGCAAAAAGGAGCTAACATTTCCTGATTCTTTGTTTTAAAAAGCCTTTTAACATTTTAAAATCTGAAACCAGCTTTTCTCCACCATTAGCAACTCCTATCATAGAATCACAGAAGTTTACGGCACAGGAGGCCGCCATTCGGCCCATCGTGCCTGTGCCAGCCAAGAGAGAGCTATCCAGCCTAATGCCGCTTTCCAGCACTTGGTCCGTAGCCTTGTAGGTTACGGCACTTCAAGTGCATGTTCAAGTACTTTTTAAATGTGATGAGGATTTCTGCCTCTACCACCCTTCCAGGCAATGAGCTCCAGGTCTCCACCACCCTCTGGGTAAAAGTATTTCTTCTCAACTTCCCTCTAATCCTTCTACCAATTACTTTAAATCTATGCCCCCTGGTTATGGACCTCCCTGCTAGGGGAAATAGGTCCTTCCTATCCACTCTGTCCAAGCCCTCATCATTTTAGACACCTCAATAAGGTCTCCACTCAGCCGCCTCTGTTTCAAAGAAAACAACCCCAGCCTATCCAATCTTTCCTCATAGCTAAAATTTTCCAGTCCTGGCAACATCCTCATAAATCTCCTCTGTACCCTCTCTAGTGCAATCACATCTTTCCTGTAATGTGGTGACCAGAACTGTACACAGTACTCTAGCTGTGGCCTAACTAGTGTTTTATACAGTTCAAGCATAACCTCCCTGCTCTTATATTCTATCCTTCAAGTAACAAAAAAAAAAGCTATGGGGACATTTACAATTTCTGAATGCTACAAGTGTGTACATTCGTATAATTTTCTCCAGTTGCAAGAACATAATTTGCAGAATATCACAAGAGATACACATCTATTATTGATCGATATACATATTGTACTGAAAGAATACCATTCTGTCCACAGCCTTGGCGACAGTGGATCCAGCAATAAACTGTACTATGTGCCAGGAGGCTGCATTGCCAAAATAGGACAAAGTTTGTGGTCCTCTCAGAGTGAAAGTCTCATCTGGGACAGCTTTTGGGGGAAAGGGAGGGTGAGAAATCAGAGTATAGAACTTTACTGATGATTCTGAGCAGCACAGACAGAAGGTTCTGAAGCAAATTAGCCAATTCATAAGAACATAAGAAATAGGAGCAGGAGTAGGCCAATCGGCCCCTCGAGCCTGCTCCGCCATTCAATAAGATCATGGCTGATCTGATCCTAACTGCCAATCCACTATCACAGAACCATCTCCTGCATCTAACAGAATTAGACACACGAAATAGGAGCAGGATCAGGCTACACAGCCCCTGGGCCCGCTCCGCTACCCACAGGGCCATGACCGATCCGAACCTAGACTCATGTCCAAATTCCTGCCCGCTCCCCGTAACCCTTAATTCCCTTTACTTCTAGGAAACTGTCTATTTCTGTTTTAAATTTATGTAATGATGTAGCTTCTACAGCTTTTTGGGGCAGCATATTCCATGGACCTACCACCCTCTGAGTGAAGTAGTTCCTCCTCATCTCAGTTTTGAAAGAGCAGCCCCTTATTCTAAGACTATGCCCCCTAGTTCTAGTTTCACCCATCATCGGGAACATCTTCCCTGCATCCACCCGATCCAACCCCTTCACAATTTTATATGTTTCAATAAGATCGCCTCTCATTCTTCTGAACTCCAATGAGTAGAGTCCCAATCTACTCAACCTCTCCTCATATGTCCATCCCCTCATCCCCGAGATTAACCGAGTGAACCTTCTTTGTACTGACTCGAGAGCAAATATGTCCTTTCTTAAACTGTACGCAGTATTCCAGGTGCGGTCTCACCAATACCTTGTACAACTGAAGCAATACCTCCCTATTTTTATATTCTATCCCCCTAGCAATGAAAGCCAACATTCCATTGGCCTTCTTAATCACTTGCTGCACCTGCATACTAACCTTTTGAGTTTCGTGCACTAGGACCCCCAGATCCCTTTGTACTTCAGTACTTTCCAGTTTCTTGCCATTAAGGTAATAACTTGCTCTACGATTTTTCCTGCCAAAGTGCATAACCTCACACTTTCCAGTATTGTATTCCATCTGCCAAATCTCTGCCCACTTACTTAGCCTGTCTATGTCCCCTTGAAGGTTTTTTATGTTCTCCTCACTCACTACTTTCCCCCCCATCTTGGTATCATCTGCAAACTTTGATATGTTACACTCGGTCCCCTCCTCCAAATCGTTAATATAGATTGTAAAGAGTTGGGGACCCAGCACTGACCCCTGCGGAACACCACTAGTTACTGATTGCCAGTCTGAGAATGAACCATTTATCCCAACTCTCTGCCTTCTGTTAGATAGCCAATCCTCTATCCATGCCAGAATATTACCCCCAATCCCGTGATTTTTATCTTAAGCAATAATCTTTTGTGTGGCACCTTGTCAAATGCCTTTTGGAAGTCTAAATACACTACGTCCACTGGTTCCCCTTTATCCACCCTATATGTTACTTCCTCAAAGAACTCCAGCAAATTTGTCAAACATGACTTCCCCTTCATAAAACCATGCTGACTTTGTCCTATTAAATTATGATTATCCAAATGTCCTGTTACTGTCTCCTTAATAATGGACCCCAAAATTTTACCTACCACAGATGTTAGGCTAACCGGTCTATAGTTTCCAGCCTTCTGTCTACTGCCCTTTTTAAATAAGGGTGTTACATTAGCAGTTTTCCAGTCTGCCGGGACCATTGCCGAGTCCAGGGAGTTTTGGAAAATTATTACCAATGCATCCACAATCCCTACCGCCACTTCCCTCAAGACCCTAGGATGTAAGCCATCAGGTCCAGGTGATTTATCCGCCTTGAGTCCCATTATTTTACCGAGTACCACTTCCTTAGTGATTTTGATTGTGTTTAGCTCCTCCCCCCCTTTAGCCCCCTGTTTGTCCAGTGTTGGGATATTCTTAGTGTCTTCTACTGTAAAGACTGATGTAAAATATTCATTCAGTGTTTTTGCCATCTCCATATTTCCCACCATTAATTTCCCGGTCTCATCCTCTAAGGGACCAACATTTACTTTAGCCACCCTTTTTCTTTTTATATAACTATAACAAGTTGCTCCTGGCATGGGGAAAGGCAACTGAAAAATTAGGCTGGGGGACACGGAGATTGAAATTTTCAAATGCTTGTATAAACATTAAGGTATAACGAGCATGATTTATCCTCATCTGTACGTGGACACAGTAGTGCCTGTGGTTTATTTCCGGCAAACACCAATATTTAAATACATGTTATCCTCCATCTTGGAGAGCTAGTTGTAGGGAACTAATACATAGCACAGAAGAAAGGCAACAGCATAGGCCTTACCAAAAGGATCATCAGTGCAACGCTGACCTGCAGCTAGACAGCGAAGATTCGATGTTAAATTGAATCCTATTCCACTCAGGTTATCAAAAACTTAGCAAAAAAACAGATTAGGTATTTTTAAGTTTGACTCCACAAAAATGAGATTTAAAAAGTTTTGAAATCTCCATCAGTCTAATCCATATTCAAACAACCCTGACCAGAAACTGCACGATACCGACCCAAATTTGCTCATATAGATTCAATTCAATTTTTATTTGTCATATATGCAGCAAACGTGTACTGCACAATGAAATGTTGATTTTTACGAGTCCTCCCAACATTGGAATAAATATGGCATAGCAATGATAAAAATACTAATAGAAATACAGTAATAATAAATAAAAACAATAATAAATAATAAATTATTCGCTCATGAGTCTTATGGCCTGGGGGTAGAAGCTGTTTCGAAACCTGCTGGTACGAGACCGTATGCTTCGGTATCTCTTACCGGACGGGAGCAGGGCGAAGAGGTTGTGGCTGGGGTGGCTCACGTCTTTGATGATTCTCAGGGCCTTCTCCTGTTGTACCATTAAATGTCATGTCTTGCATATGAACGGTTGGTTATATGTAACTTCTTTGTCCAGTGTAATGAAATCTGTTTGTCTTGATCCTGTATTCGTTTTGCACTCATGTATATTACCCTCCCCCACTGTGTATAGTTTCACTTCCTCTTTTCCGACTAACCTGGGAGGTTCCAGGTCTTGGCTCTTGGCTCCGCCCCTGACTTCTCTTACATAAAGATCCCAGGATCTGTATGACTCATTCCTGTGAACCAGTCGGCGTGTTGAGATGTTAGCTCTGATCTTAGTGATTAAAAGCCAACTTGTTTAAGTCTATAACTTCTAGTTTTGTGGTTATTGAAGGCCCATCAATTTTAATCACTAAGATCAGGGCGAACATCTCAACACGCTGACTGGTTCACAGGAATCAGTGGACGATTTCTTACAGGGCCTAAAGGACCTGGTCCGGGACTGTAACTGCAAGGCCGTGACGGCCAACGCGTACTCTGACGAATTGGTCCACGATTCCTTCATCACGGGCCTCAAATCGAATTATATCCGGCAGAGACTGCTGGAGAAGGAGGTCCTGGACTTAAAAAAGGCAGTGGCCACTGCGCGATCGCTGGACGTGGCCCAGAAAAATTCTGACTCTTATTCTTCCGGCCATGTGGCCCTCACAGCCTCGTGCACGCCGAGGGGGCCGCCATCTTGGAATCAGCCATCTTCCCCATCCAGGTCTCAGACCAGCTCTACGCCACCGGAGTCCCCACACAGTTCACCCAGGAGTCCTACTACAGCGGCAATGTCTCGAGGCCCGAAATGCTACTTCTGCGGCCAGGCCAAGCACCCCAGACAACGATGCCCAGCGAAGGACGCTACATGCTTCAAATGTAAGAAAAAGGGGCATTTTAGCAAAGTCTGCAGGGGGAATCCGATTTCCAACTCCGTCACTGCCTCGTGCGTGCTGTGCGGGCTGCCATCTTGGGATCCGCCATCTTTTCCCGACTCAACGGCCGCCCAGGGCCCAACAGTGGCTTCGATCACAATGGATCAATCCAGGCCACACCCGTTGACAAAATCCATGATGGACATACAGGTAAACGGGAATTTAACGAAATGTTTAATTGACTGTGGGAGTACCGAGAGTTTTATCCACCCTAGCCTGGTACGGCGGCACTCATTAACAGTAACCCCTACACGGAGCAGAATTGCTATGGCTGCTAAGCCCCACACTTCGGACATTTTGGGCTACTGTGTGGTAACACTGACTGTAAAAGGCACGGGCTACAAGGATTTTAAACTCCTCGTGATGCCAGAACTCTGTTAATGTAATCTTGGGCCTGGACTTCCAGTGCCACCACGAAAGTGTCACGCTAGCATATGGCGGGTCCCAGCCGCCACTCACAGTCTGTGGCCTATCAACCTTAAAAATCAGCCCGCCCTCTTTATTCGCTAATCTCGCTCCGAACTGTAGGCCCATAGCGACCAAAAGTAGACGGTACAGTCTGGAAGACAGCCACTTCATCAAGGCGGAAGTGGACAGACTCCTGCGGGAAGGCATTATTGAATGCAGTACCAGCCCGTGGCGTGCCCAAGTAGTCATAGTTAAAAATAGCGAAAAGAAACGGATGGTAATTGACTACAGCCAGACTGTTAATATTTATACCCAGCTGGACGCCTACCCTTTACCCCACATATCAGAAATGGTCAACCAGATTGCGCAATACCGAGTCTTCGCGACTATCGACCTCAAATCCGCGTATCACCAGCTCCCCATTAGAACGGAGGACCGCCCATACACCGCCTTTGAGGCGAACGGGCGCCTCTGCCATTTTCTGAGTGCCCTTCGGGGTAACAAATGGGGTCTCGGTCTTCCAACGTGAGATGGACCGCATGGTTGACGAGAATAAACTACAAGCTACCTACCCCTATCTGGACAATGTCACTATCTGCGGGCACAACCAGCAAGACCACGATCTAAATCTTGCGAGATTTTAAAAAACTGCCCTAAAGCTGAACCTAACCTACAACGAAGACAAATGTGTCTTCAACACAACCCGTCTCTGTATCCTCGGCTGTGTGGTGGAAGATGGGGTCATTGGACCGGACCCTGACCGATTACGCCCACTAAAGGAACTGCCCCTGCCACACAATCCCAAAGCTTTAAAAAGGTGCCTGGGATTTTTTTCGTATTATGCCCAATGGGTGCCCAATTACTCTGATAAGGCCCGACCCCTCATTAAATCGACGTCCTTCCCACTATCAGCTGAAGCTCGGGAGGCTTTCACCAGTATTAAACAGGACATTGAAAGGGCTGCAGTGTGTGCAGTGGACGAATGCATTCCCTTTCAAGTCGAAAGCGATGCGTCAGACTTTGCCTTAGCTGCGACCCTCAATCAGGCTGGGAGACCTGTGGCCTTCTTCTCCCGAACCCTTCAGGGACCTGAAATCAGGCACTCTTCTGTCGAGAAGGAGGCACAGGCTATAGTGGAGGCAGTGTGGCACTGGAGACACTACCTAGCCGGCAAACGTTTCACCCTGCTCACCGACCAGCGGTCGGTGGCTTTCATGTTTAATAACAAAGGGGGAAAATCAAGAATGACAAAATACTCAGGTGGAGGATCGAACTATCCACGTTCGACTATGATATTACGTACAGGCCGGGAGCCCTTAATGAACCCCCAGACGCCCTATCGCGGGGAAATGTGTGCCAGCATTCATACGGGCAAATTACAGGGTCTCCACAACGACCTCTGTCACCCAGGGGTCACCCGACTATACCATTTTATAAAGTCCCGCAATCAGCCCCACTCCATCGAGGAGGTCAGGGCAATGACCAGAGCCTGCCGCATCTGTGCGGAATGCAAGCCTCGTTTCTACAGGCCTGACCGTGCACACCTTATCAAAGGCACACGGCCATTCGAGCGCCTAAGTCTGGACTTCAAGGGACCCCTTCCCTCTGCCGACCGTAACGTATACTTCCTCAATATCATTGATGAATATTCCCGCTTCCCCTTCGCCATTCCCTGCCCGGACATGACCAGTGCCACGGTCATCAAGTGTCTCTGTAATCTATTCTGCATGTTTGGCATGCCGAACTACATACACAGCGATAGGGGGACGTCATTCATGAGTAACGAGCTGCGCCAGTTCTTGCTCTCGAAGGGGATAGCCACTAGCAGAACCACTAGCTACAACCCCCAGGGTAATGGGCAAGTGGAAAGGGAGAATGCTACTGTTTGGAAGGCTGTCACGTTAGCCTTAAAGTCAAAAGGCCTTCCGACCTCCCGCTGGCAGGAAGTCCTCCCAGACGTGCTCCACTCCATAAGGTCTCTGTTATGTACTGCCACTAACGCTACCCCTCACGAAAAGATGTTCGTTTTCCCCCGGAAATCCACCTCGGGCATATCGCTACCCGCGTGGCTGACGTCTCCGGAGACAGTACTATTGCGGAAGCACGTGAGAGGCCATAAAACGGACCCCCTTGTGGAAAAGGTACAGCTCCTCCATGCAAACCCTCAGTACGCCTATATCGAATACTCTTGACGGGCGAGTGGACACTGTTTCCATAAAAGACCTCGCTCCCTCGGGGAGCGGAGAGAACGATGGGAGACTACCCGATGAAGACCTACACTACAAAGAGACTGGACGCCCAGAGGTATCAATACCCAACTTTAACCTGGAGGACACTGCAGATAACCTGCGGAGGCCCGGACAGCGGAGGAACCAGAATCCACTCCCCTAGAGGCACCCCAAACGGCTTTGCGCCGATCACTGAGAACTGCAAAACCTCCTGACAGACTCACTTATGCCAACTTTTAAGAAACATCACCCCGATGGACTAAATCTATAGAAGGGGTGAATGTAATGAAATCTGTTTGTCTTGATCCTGTATTCGTTTTGCACTCATGTATATTACCCTCCCCCACTGTGTATAGTTTCACTTCCTCTTTCCCGACTAACCTGGGAGGTTCCAGGTCTTGGCTCTTGGCTCCACCCCTGACTTCTCTTACATAAAAATCCCAGGATCTGTATGACTCATTCCTGTGAACCAGTCGGCGTGTTGAGATGTTAGCTCTGATCTTAGTGATTAAAAGCCAACTTGTTTAAGTCTATAACTTCTAGTTTTGTGGTTATTGAAGGCCCATCATCCAGCATAACCTTCTGTGACAGCATTCTAATGTAATCAATTCTAGGGCATTGCTGCTTTGAATGGGGAAAAATATGCAAGAGATTTTAGATTGAATATTCAGTCAGTGGTGACCTGCATCGTCCAGTTCATAACCTCAAAGTCACAAAGCTTTTTAACTCATCACTACGAACAAACACATCCTGAAAACGGTGCACATCTTGGGAACGGACTCCCTCTTGTTAATTTCTGCAATTCCAAAATGTTTCAGTCCACGGTGTGAAGAGTTACTGAGGACAACAGCAGAGAACACTACTCCCGCTCCACCAACAGAAACCTGCCCTTTAGCGTCTCCCCCACTGAGGGAATCTATTTTCTATCTTGTCACAAGGAAAAGTTGCTACTTCTGTTTGAATATTACACAGGAGCAGTTATTTTCTTCATTATATTATTAGTAGAGTCCTCCATCTCTAGTATTGAACAATGAAGGTCAGATATCAAGTGAACACAGGCAAATGAAGCTTCCATTTATTTGCATTTCATCAGAGATATCACAGTATTAAAAATATTTAAATTACACACAGACAATATAATATTGTAAGGCATATCTAAACATTCTACATCACAAGTTGAAGGATATGGAATTTCAGCAGGTCCATTTGAACTTGTAAAGCATAGCCAGGAGTTAAATGCACCTCCTCTGACAAAACCGATAGTAGAATGGTAAAGGTTCTCAATTGTGTGCCAAATATTACTATTTTAATCTCTCTCGCTGGATTATTTTGTGCCAAATGAGGGCACATTGGTTGATGAATATGAAGCCTAAAAAGATAAAAATGCATCACTCTTCTGCAGTTTCAAAACTACCATATCGTACATGATCTTTTTGAAAAGTATATTCTTTTGCTGGTTGCAGACTGCAACTTGACTAGAACTACTGCCAGTGCTACATAATTGGACCTCAAAGTTTGTTTATTCAAAAATGGAAAGGCACTTCTCTCATGTATATAAATTTCCAGCAGAAACAAATCAAAGAATTATTGGGAGAGAGTAATCATTTCCTACTTAACCATTTGACAATTACAGCAGTACTTCTGGAACAATAAATACGGTCATGTTATGAGTGCTCATTAATTCTATGAAAATCCTCTAATTAGCACCTACCTGCTGTTCCCTTCATTTTCTTCTCCAGCACCCTGTCTCCCCTCTCCCAATCCCCTGAAAAACTCTTCTTTCAGTCTCTCTCAAAAAGTACAGCCAGGTTTTTTTCTAAATTTTAGGTTGAGGTCAAAGTGACCAACCTCTCTAACCAGTCCTACCTTTAAGCATCACGGATTTAAAAAAGCTTAAGGAGTCCAAAAATAGCAATGTAGCGGAGGCAGAAAGGTCTTCGTGACAATGGAAAAAAAATCCCCACAGGAAGTCATTCGGAGGTGCAGAGTTTAATAACAAATGCTCCCTGGAGAGAGATATAAAGATACACCATATATATTTATATTGAGACTGAGCCAGAGATCCAAAAATACTGGATACATATTTCCTAGACATTTATACATTCCATGCAAAAATTTGTCAATGTTACCCAGACGAACCATATTCACAGCAAATTTTCAGCTGTAATTTTCTAGAAATTACATTACCATTTTGCCCACGATATTAGCATCAACTGGTTTAATTCAGACATTCTTTTCTTAAGGACAATTGTTAATGGTTCCCAAATCTGGTAATGTTGATCAGAGTTATTAGCAGGTAGAATCACAGCACACAGTAAATGCTGATTTGAGGTTTTACTTGTCTTTGAGGTAGGTTGCCACTTCATTTCAAAGCTGTCATATATTTGAAGTTTCAATGCAACTAGTACTGTAGCTTCTTAATTGAAGGGTCAGCATACTGCTACTAATTAAAAACTGCAGATTTTTTGTGATTAAGTGTTTTGAGTAGTGTATATTTCCACCAGCTTCTACAGCACAAATAATTAGCCATTTTATTGCACCATAAATTATATATTTTTCAAAGGACTAAAATGACACAAACATATATTGGTTTCAATGGCCTTTTACAACCAATAACTGTAACAGCTGTCTCATACTCCATCAATACTAGACATTAAAGCATCATTGCTCAAGGAATTTATTAAGAAATGCATTCAGTACTGTAAAATCTCCCAAAATGATGCACATAAACTTCTGTACTGCTGAGTTGAGCTCAATATATTCAGATTTGTTAAAGACACAGTTTAAAAAAAAAACAATTGTATAAATCTATCAGCTGAATAGTAGGATACCGAGGGGGTTTCTATGTGAAAACTGCTGAAATTGTGCAGTTTGTGCAAAAAACTATCTGGCCAAAGACCCATTGGCAAGAAGCACATTAAGAGAATTTACAGTGTACTGCAGATAGCATCTGCACATTTCCCAAATTGTCTTCTTTCTTATGCCATTATATCGGTGTCAGCTTATCTATTTAATTAACTAAATGTTACTGGTCACATGACTAGTGAAAAGAATGACTGCCTAAACTTCCAACTTGTGACCGTGATCTGGGCTGGAGATGAATGTTTTCTGCAATGTTCTCACCCTCTTGGGGAGAGAAGTTTGCCTTTCACTCAGAACTTTGGCTCAGTAGATCATTTTAGCAGCACTGGACATTGAATTTGTGTCTCCCATTACCATGGCACCTGTACTGGTGTTCCAATTTAGTGTGCCATGAAATTTTTTTTATTTTATTTTTAAAAAAAAAGGGGGTTTACATTTTAATTACTTTCACAAAATAGAAACTTTTTTTTAATACAAGTAAAGCAGAGAACAGCACAATAACTGATCATGCACAGCAGAACTGCAGTTAGAACAAGGACATCGGTGAGTAAGAATTGAAAGACAGTGGGAAATCGACACTGGAGAAGCACGCGAGACTCACCACTAACGGATGTGGAGCAGCGCTGAGGAAGTGTCTACTTGTACTGCTCACAGCAATTCCAGGGAAGGCGGCAGTGGTCTAAAGGGATAGTGGCCATTTAAGAGAAATTTTCCACAAGTGTTTGGGAAAATATCACTCTCTGCACAATAGCCTGTCCAAGCAGTCATTTCAATCACAGTTTTTGCGTCACTCTCATCGGAGAGTCAGCCATGGTGGATCGTGCACCAAGAATCAATGGTCTTGTCACTCTCTGAGGTACTTTCTGTATAAAGGCTGGCGAAGGCCTGCCCACTTAGTGCTGTGCCTTTGTTCAAGGCTGTCTCAAACCAATTGGCATTCTGCATAATGAATTGGAACACAACTACTTGATTCAATGATTCTCAAACCTTTTGTGGAATGGGTCCAAGTCTCTCTCCCCTTTATCCAAGAATACTCAAAGGGGTAACGCTGCAAAAAAAAAATCCTCCCTCCTTTATTTCTTTTTTCCCCACTTATTGTTTTCTCTCCCAGTCCTCCACTTCTGCTTGTTGCTCTCCGCCACTTTGTTTGTCTTCCTGTCCTCCTTCATAGTTTTGCTCTTCCATTCTCTACTTTTGTTTCTTAATTTCTCTTCCCTTCCTCACTTTTTTGCTTACTTTTCACCTTCCTTTTTCCTCTCCTTACCTTTCACTCCAAAATTGATCTTTTCACTTTACTTCTTGCAGCATTGCAACTGTTATCCAGGGAACAGCATGAAGAGAAGGGAGCTGGATGGCAAGGTCTTTCAAATCAATCTTAAACATTCACTCCCTCCACCACCGGCGCACTGTGGATGCAGTGTGTACCATCTACAAGATGCACTGCAGCAACTCGCCAAGGCTTTTTCGGCAGCACCTCCCAAACCCGCGACCTCCACCACCTAGAGGGACAAGGGCAGGAGGCGCATGGGAACACCACCACCTCCAAGTTCCCCTCCAAGTCACACACCATCCTGACTTGGAAATATATCGCCGATCCTTCATCGTCACTGGGTCAAAATCCTGGAACTCCCTCCCTAACAGCACTATGGGAGTACCTCACGGACTGCAGAGGTTCAAGGTGGCGACTCACTACCACCTTCTCAAGGGCAATTAGGGGTGGACAATAAATGCTGACCTTGCCAGTGACGCCCAAATCCCAGGAACAATTTTTTTTTTTAAAAGCTGAGAAGCCAGACTTCAATAAACAGCAAGGCTTTCATACATAGAGAGGAGCCACGATGTAATGTACAGCAGAGGGTGAGTCTTTAACATACAGTCCGGAGCGGGGCTTCAATACAGTGCAGGGAATGGGGCTTTCAAAAGGAGCACAGAGGAATAACAAATCATCTCTTAAATGTTAGCTGGGACTGTGATGGTTGCAGCAGTGAAGGCTGTATAGCTAATTCCGGCTGCAGACAGAATGCACATTGCACACCAGCGCCATGCCAGGACAACACAACTTTTATTCTACCAGTTGAACAGTTCTGATGGGACAGCTGAAAGAATTTAAATTTATGATGCTTCTTTAAAAAGCTCGAGAGGCATATGGTTTCCTAAAATAGGAAAGATTAGACTAATTATTTTCATCAAGTTAGAGTGCATACCTGGTACTAATAGAATAATTCTAGCAGAAAATGCCAGTTTTAGTTATAAAACACAAAATAAAAAAGTCAACACGAGTTTGGCAACTTATTGGCCCTTCCTCTCATGATACAATCCACGTCTTCCAGTAACGACAGAATCCCAAGCACTGCTTGAATCAACACGACACAGATACAAGGTTCCAATATTTTCCCCTACAGCTGCCAATAAGCAAATAATGCACAAATAACAGAAGTGGTGTCAGAATTCACATATTTTGTTAATACATGACACAAGCTGCAACATCTGCAACAACCCAGAACCAAAGGAATTTGACACATTCTAGTCGAAATCCTGTTCCTGGTTTTGCTGTTGCGAGTGACTGAAGGTTTAATCAAGGGAGCAGGCAATTCATCAATCCCAACAACCCTGCTTCCTGATGCCTGACAGCACCCACATGTTTTTTCAAGAGTAAACCTGCCCACCTGTCAACACCACCATAGCAACAAACATAAAACGTATGATTAATGGTAAATGGGTTAATTTACGAGTTTTGGCTATTAACAATTTCCCCCCCCCCCCCCATTAAAAGCAAAAAGACCCATGCCACTTAATGTGCTTAAAAACACAATGCTGTTTATTGGGTTACATTTTCACCAAAATGTTATTCTATTTCTTTTTTTTTTTAAATCAGTCAGTGATTTTGAGAGTGCAAAAATGAATGTTTCAATTAGAATTGCTAAGTCTATACTGTACCTCAATTCTTGATGGCATTTGGCAACTAGGAGTAAAACTTGGTAAAAGGTCACAATGACCAAAGCATGTAGCTAACTGAATAAATGTAATGGCTTTAAAAGTCAAAACATCAGGTCAAAATAACGCTTTTTTTTTTTTGCACCTCCACTTTTTAACCACACTGCTAATAATGCATTAAACAGTTTGCCTTTATACCAGCTATAAGCAATCCAAAGAAAATGCCTTGCAATTCAGAGCTCATATAGTTCACTTGTTAGTCTTGTAAAAAAAATGAAGCAATTCCTTACAGTTTCTTTTTAGCCTCATTATTGTTCCAGGGACTTGCTATGAAAAAGCAATTTTTTTAAAACACAGATATAAAATGGTCTTTTGTTTTATAGCTGGAAATGTCAAATTAATGATACTGTGAGCAATGGATTATCAATAAGAAATATTCCAAAAATAAGGCAGAGGAACTGCATACAATAAAATACCAGCTTCTTGCCAACAGTCTCCTTAATTTAATGTAGACAAATATTCCTTAGAAATGTGATTAGATAATACAAAAAACTCCCTTGAAGCACTTTTGTGTAGGTCAAAAGGGTGAGCTGTTGAAAAGAAAGCAGCTGGATATCATTTGCATTACACTAATGTCTTCAGGTGACTTCACGGTACCTGGCAACTTTCGTCACCTAATTATATTGAGAGATTATTTCTTGTTCAGTGGAATTGATCAAACTATATTAAAATCAGTACTTCCACAAATAAGATATTGTAGGAATGTCTAGTTCCTATCAAGAGACTGAGGTCGACTCAGGCGATCAAACAAACGATGTTTAATGTAAAACAAACTGAGTTTAACAAACAAATGCACGAGAACTACGAATACAGGTCGAGTCAGTTCGGAGGCTCCACGAGGACTGCTTGGGCGGTCCCGTGGCTGGCGTCATGACGGCATCACGTTTTTCCCGCCGATGGGGATCACGTGATGAACGGCGTGACGTCATCGCGTTTGCCCGCGCTCTTAAAGGGGCCGCGCTCTGTACATGCAAACAATATATACAAAGATACAGACTCAGGCTGTAGTTAACATATTGTAAAAGGCAATTATATACATTTGATCGGAGTCCCTTAGTGGCTCCGCCACAATATGTTAATATGGCATACAATAGGGTTTAACCTGAAAGAGAGACATTTTAGTGCTGGATTCCCACGTACTGTAACACTCACCTGATATGGCGTATAGGTTGGAGGTCTGGTGCTCAAAGTCAGGTCTGGTGCCGTGCATCTTACCCCGGAAGCTAGCAGGAAGTGTCAAGGATATGTGTCTGGAGCAAAACAAAATCATATTTCCCATCAAAATAGGGGACCATTTCAAACTAGGGTCTTTTTGGCCATTTTTTGTTTTTAAATATAGGTCAATAAAATACTTATTTCTTCGTAACTACTCAAGGTCCAAAAATGGTACTGACAGAAACTTGCTCTTAAACTGAAATGTGCAAGAGCAGTGTGTTAAATCATTTGCTCTTGAAATTACTCATTTCATGTGATCACGATTATTATTGGCAAAAGTAGTTTTAATAATCTAACTTTTATGAAAAAGCAAATAAAGAGCAAAGATAACCACAGAAAATGCCGGAAAAACTCAGCAGGCCAGGCAACATCCGTGGAGAGAAAATAGAGTCAACGTTTCGGGTGAACCCTTTGTCAAGACTTGACTCCCACTGCCATTGGACACAGTTGAATTGACTTTTACTGAACATGGCGCTGTAGAATAGCGACGTGTCTCTGTGAGCTCCCACAGCCTATTGTGGAAATGATCGGGGAGCAAAAACATTCCATTGTAGTAATACATATGGCAAATCAAATTGATTTGATATGATTTGACAAAGGGTTTTCACCCGAAACGTTGACTCTATTTTCTCTCCACAGATGTTGCCTGGCCTGCTGAGTTTTTCCAGCATTTTCTGTTGTTATTTTGGATTTCCAGCATCTGCAGTATTTTGCTATCGTAAAGAGCAAAGATGTCAGCCTTGTGTCACTCTTGATCTTGAGTCAGAAGGTTATGGGTTCAGGACCCACTCCAGGGACTTGAGCACATAAATCTAGGCTGACATTCCAGTGCGGTGCTGAGGGAGTGCTGCACTGTCGGAGGTGCCGTCTTTCAGATGAGACGTTAAACCGAGGCCCCATCTATTCTCTCAGGTGGACGTAAAAGATCCCAAGGCACTATTTCGAAGAGGAGCAGGGAGTTATTCCCGATGTCCTGGCCAATATTTATCCCTCAATCAACATAACAAAACCAGATTATCTGGTCATTATCACATTGCTGTTTGTGGGAGCTTGCTGTGCGCAAATTGGCTGCTGCGTTTCCCACATTACAACAGTGACTACACTCCAAAAGTACTTCATTGGCTGTAAAGCGCTGAGACGTATGGTGGTCATGAAAGGTGCTATATAAATGCAAGTCTTTCTTTCTATAATCTAGGTCAACATTTCAGTACAGTACTAAGGGATTGCTGTACTGTCGGAGCTCCTGTTTTTAGATGAGTCATTAAGAGTCCCCATCTCCCATCTCAAGTGTATATGTAAATAATCCCATGGCACTAAGCGAAGGTAAGGGAGTTCTCCCGGTGTGCTGGCCAACATTTAGCCCTCAACCATCACCACTAAAATGGATTATTTGGTCATTTATTTTATTGCTATTTGTGGGACTTTGCTGTGTGCAAATTGGCTGCCATATTTTCCTATGATTACTAGAGTGACTATGGGCAGAATTTTTCCGGGGTTCAGCGGGTGAGATTGGTGGCGGGTCAGGACCACGCTGCCACGCACCTTTCCCAAATGTCGGGTCTGCCGGCACGGAGCAGACACAGTGGCGGGGGAGGTAATTGAAATTATTAGTGGCTTGCTTACAGCCACTTACAATGCTTTTTTCCCCAGCCTTTTGATTTTGACAGGTTGCCCCCCTCCGGTTTCCTACTGTGCCTGGACCTCGTCTGTGAAGCTGAAGCGGGAGGTCAGTGGCCATTGTTTCAACTGATGAGCTGACAGCTTCAAATGTCAAGTCAAAGTTCCCAGCTGAATCAGATATCTTCCCTTAGCCACTAGCTTCTCTAAACTCCATTACAGATTCAGAATGCTGTGTCTTTACACAAGTCTCCATCCAGTCTGACCTCATTACCTCTCTCAACATTGACATCACTTCTGTCATCTCTACTTCACCTGCAATCTATTCCATCACCCTTGAAACTATCTCAGCTTGGTCCTCAGAATCCCACCACGATCAGCCCAACACCACCAACCTTCTCCGCAACCAACTGATGTTTGACACAGGACATCAGCACTCAAGCACACTGCTGTATACCCTGGCTGCCATATGATGCGCCAGGTTAGCACCACCTCACACCAACACCATAAAGCATTCCTACAATGCCCAAGCCATTCCTTTCACACTCATCACCATTGCGGGGGTACCATTATGTCTCACCATTCACTGCAACTCACGAAGTCATTTCCAAAGGTGCACACAAATCTATCCAAGAATGCAAAGTGTTCAAAATAAAAGGTTTCAATGTTTGACATCACATTAACAAAAACTTTACATGAACATTGCATAAAACACCCAAGTGCCTACCCTTGTGTGTTGTTAGTTGGTATGATTGGACTAGGATGAGAGTGAGTGTGAGGGGTGGCTAGTGAGATGGGGAAGTGATAATATAGGTAGAGAGGGATGGGTGGAGGTGCAAGGTAAGTTGATGTGAGTAAGGATGTGCAGGAGTAGGGAAGGCAGAGTGATGGGGATGGGATGAGTGGCACAGCAGGATGAGGTTGAGTGTGACTTTGCAATAACGTTTCGTGATCTACTGAGATCATCGAAAGATTTGCGCCACTGCAGCCTAGTCCTCCTGATGACATCCTTGCTTGTATCCTCCTGTGCAATGTGCAATCAGGCTGCGTTGGTCTCCTGGGGAGGTCTCTTCCGCCCATTGGAAGGGAAGAGAACCTCCATGCGTTATGTGGCTCCCTTCATAAGCATATGGAGGGAGTCATGAGAGCCTGGGTGCAGCCATGCACCTCTGCAGCGCTCGTCAGTGTTTGCTGCACCTCAATGCTGTAGAACACGGACAGCACAAATGTCAATCAATTTGCGCATGGTCCCTTTAAGGAAACCAGCTCATGATGCAGCATCAAATGCCGTCATCAGACCCGCTTCCTTCAATTGGTCGGCAAGCGCGCTGGGCAGGCTTAACAAGCCCAATCAGAGGAAAATCATTTTGGACAGCAGGCTGGAGCCAGCAGAGGGGCCGGGACCCGCCGAGGTTGGTAAAATCCAGCCCTACATTTCAAAAGTGCTTCATTAGCTGTGAAACACTTTGGGATGTCTTGAGGTCATGAAAGGCACAATTTAAATGCAAACTTGTTCATTTTTTTTTCAAACCACAGAAGCTATAAAGGTGCATTAGTAAGAGCAAGTGTGTACTAATATCAGTTTTAAATCCAAGATTACTGTACAAATTTTAAATGAAAATCCTTATCGGCTTTTGAACCTGTGGTGACATTAGGTCTCAAACCAATGTAAAGAAGTATTGAATTACATAGGAATACAACAAACAAAGTCCAGGAAATTAAAAATGCTCTATTCAAAGCATAAAGGAGGGTTTGGTATAGTCAAATTTAGAGCCGATTCCTCACCCCCTCAGAACACAAACATTTTAGAGACTCGAGTTAAAGACAGTTGCACAGTAAAAGAAGTCTGCAATATATTTAATTTGGTGTTTTCATTCCATTAGAGAGTTGGACTTAAGAAAAGTGGTGCAACCCAAACTCGCAGGTAACGCCGAGCGGTAAGCTAGCTTGTTATGTTGTAAAAGCACAGTACTGTATTTCTTTTTCATATGTTGAACTGCCCGATATGGAATTGCGTAACTTAAAAAAAAGCAGAAATTCTTTTTCAGCTTTCAAATACACGTCTATAGAACATCCATGAAACTCATTTTTATATTTCAGATAATGAGATTCAAGAATCAATGAAAACAAAACTTAAAAGTCTGCAATGGATTCCTAAAATTAGCTGAAAAGGCACATTTTCCACTGTCGGCACTATCTGTCTACTAGAATTCTTAAAAAGCACATGGGCCACCCTTTTTTAATATAAAGAGAATCGATACATTTTTGTTATAACACAATTCATAAAAAGAATACCTTAATTTAACTTAAAAACCATAGGATTTTGTAAATCAGCAGTTAATTCTTGTGAAAAATTCCTTTGCTCTCCCCAATGATGTGCATCATACTATATTTTTTCAGATATGTCCAAGGTTCCCCTCATCCCATTAATTTAAACTTACATAGCCAAAGACTGAGCACAGGTCGGTTGTGAATTTTAAAAAGCTGACATCAATCTCACGAGAGCAATTGCTAGTTTTAATGAACATTTCCTTTCCATTAATATCTCGGTGAAAGGCTTGTTCCAGTTTTTAAATAGTAAATTGCTGAAACCAAAAGCAGTCTTTGACATGGTTGACAAATGTGATGACTTTAAACATGTCCCTTTCTTGGAAACTGCAAACCAATAGCCTTTCAAAGCAAAATCCAATTGGTAGTCCCTTCTGAAATGAAAGTTTCCACCATATTAAATTTTTTTTAAATGCACAAAATCAAAACTCCTAGTTTGCTACCATTTAAGATGTCAGCCCCACTCCAGAGACTTGAGCACATAATCCAGGCTGATACTTCAGTGCAGTCCTGAAGGAGTGCTGCACTGTTGGAGGTGCCGTCTTTTGGATGAGACGTTAAACCAAGACCCCGTCTGCCCTCTCAGGTTGATGTAAAAGATCCCATGGCACCACTCAAAGAGCAGAGTAGTTCTCCAGGTGCCCTGGCCAATATTTATCCCTCAATCAATGTCAATAAGTCAGATTATCTGGTTATTTATCTCATCACAGTTTGCTGGACCTTTGGTGCGGAAATTGGTCGCCATGTTTCATACAGTACAATAATGACATCATTTTAAAAATACTTCATTGGCTGTAAAGTGTTTAGGGACATCCTGAGGTTGTGACATCCTGAGGTTGTGAAAGGCACTGTATAAAAGTTAATTCTTTTTCTTATGTCATGTATACCAAATAATTTTTACATTATTTCAACATTTGAGGGCAGATTTGTAGAGGTGTCCCAAAATATATTTAACTTTTTAAAAAACGATTTCACTTATACAGAAATGACCTAAAAATGATCTAGGAATAAAACATGTTGCTACTCATTGTGTGGTGTTACTATGTTAACAGAAAAATCACATCTACACCTCCTGTGAGAGATAATTCTTCACCTCAAATAGGTCCACCGCTACCAGTGACAGGTCTATAATGATCAATACTTTATCCTAACATTGTATTGCTTAAAATGCTCTCCCAAGACACAATTCACATTTGAAAAAAACAAAATCTATAACTACTGTGCTCGGTGTTTTTTTTCCACATTTCAAGTAAACATAGTACCAAAATTTCACACATTCATCAATGCAGACTCCCGAAATAAACGTGTCTGCAACAACAACTTGTATTTATATAGTACCTTTAACGTGGTAAAACGCCCCAAGGCACTGCACAGGAGTACTACAAGACAAAAAATGGACACCGAGCCACATAAGAAATTAGGGCAGATGGTCAAAGAGGTAGGTTTTAAGGAGGAAAGAGAGGTAGAGAGGCGGCGAGGTTTAGGGAGGGAATTCCAGAGCTTAGGGCCGAGGCAACAGGAGGCATGGCCACCAATGGTTGAGCGATTATAATCAGGGATGCTCAAGAGGGCAGAATTAGAGGAACGCAGATATCTCGGGGAGTTGTGGGGCTGAAGAAGATTACAGAGATAGGGAGGGGCGAGGCCATGGAGGGATTTAAAAACAAGGATGAGAATTTTGAAATCGAGGCGTTGCTTAACCGGGAGCCAATGTAGCTCAGCGAGCACAGGGCTGATGGGTGAACGGGACTTGGTGCAAGTTAGGACATGGGCAGCAGAGCTTTGGATGACCTCAAGTTTACGTAGGGTAGAATGTGGGAGGCCAGCCAGGCGTGCGTTGGAATAGTCAAGTCGAGGTTACAAAGGCATGGATGAGGGTTTCAGCAGCAGATGAGCTGAAGCAGGGGTGGAGACGGGCAATGTTACAGAGGTGGAAATAGGCAGTCTTAGTTATGCCACTGATATGTGGTCAGAAGCTCATTTCAGGGTCAAATATGACTCCAAGGTTGCGAACAGTCTGTGCATGAGAATATCACACCCCATCATTACATTAGTGACATCAGTGCAAGAATAGCCAGGACATTCCAGTAGATTTGACTACCATACACAACATTGCCCTTGTTACACCTTGGTAAATGATTAGAAACAAATAGGATGTTCTTATGACTGTTGACTTGCATTTATATAGCATCTCATCGCCTCTCAGCTGGGTCTCAAAGCAGTTAACTTATAATGAACTACTTTGAAGCAGTGTGACGATTATGAATGAATCAGGGCAGCCATTATGTGCGCAGCAAGATACTACAAACAGCAATAGACAAATGATCACCTCATCTGTTTTTGGTGGTATTGGTTAAGGCAGCATCATTGGACAGGAGGCCGACACAATGCCAATACCTCAAATAGTACAAGATCTTTAATGTTCACCTGAACTACCAGAATAGGTACATGACGCTTCAGTTTAAATGTTTCATCCAAAGACAGTACCACCAACAATGTATCACACCATCAGTACAGCACTGGAGTGTCAGCTTAGATTACGAAGTCAAACTACGGCTTTTGGGCTCAAACCCAAACCTTCTGGTCCAGATGCAAGAATGTCATCAACGAAGCCAACCCGACATAGTCTTACAATGGCTGACTGTTCTGAAAACGCTTGGTTGGTTAATTACTAGAAAGTACAAGTCCATCTTTTTGTAGTGATCAATACTAGCAGAATATAATAAACCTGGAGATGTGATTAGAATTTGTTTCTCATTTCCTTGATAAGATTACCAGATAGCGGTTTTAAATACCATGAATCATTACTGGATTACAATATTTCTGTCTTAATGTTGTTTTATTTGAGTACAATAATTAATAGCACACTAGCCTCCAGTGAAATCTTATGTATTGTTTCTCACATGAAAGAGAGCTTCCTTTTTCTTTGCTACCAAAGCTTCATTAATGTGACATTGTTTGTGTCCCAAGGACAGTCACAACAAACTGAAATACAGGAAAGAAAAAACTGCATTACTTTGTATAATTATGTATTCAATAGAAAGTAATTTAAATCTACAGAAAAAAAGCCTGTAATATCCACACTAAAACTGGTGGGTTAGTGTAGTAAATGATATTCTCCCAGAACATCAAACTGGCAGTAATTTGCAGTACTTTCAAATCAGTGACAAATACATTAACAGACCAGTAGCTGGGAATTACAAGACAGCAACACAAATCTAGATGGAGTTACAAGTCCTGATAGAAAAATAAAGTTTAAAGAGTCAATTCTTTCATAAAACATTATTCAAATAAAGCCAGAAGTCTATGTACATGTTAATGAAGTACATAGAAGTGTTTAACTACTTCAGAAAGAGGAAATGTTTCTGGCTCAAGTTCTAACCAGCTTCCACAACATTTCACAGGTAATCAGCTCAGTCCGAGACCTCTACCAAGACTGCTCTAGATATGGCCATTAACAATTACTAACCAAGGGAAGTCACCGTCCATTTTTACTTCCCTCACTGCAAGGAAGCAGTAGCATTCTGCTCAGCCCGTCTTGCTTCCTCCTCCACCCCCGATAGTGGAAGCTTACCATGTGTCCGTGACCAACTAAACCACTACACTTCCATGACGTACTATATCTGGTTACTTATCTGCAGAGATTCTGGTCAGTAAAATAAATAGCTGCTTTTAAATGCATTTGTTTCTTTGCTAACCACCCACGTTAAGAATCAACTCTTGCTCAACTGGAAAGAGTTAAATCAGAATCCATAACCTACAAATCAGTTCTGGATAACATCACCGAAAGAGGCCAAGTTTATGTCTTTGCCTGCAGTTGTACTGCACTACTGCTACGAGAGTGGTAGCTGTGGAATGGGAAGTGGAGCACTCGGCTCCCTCCCAGGGCTACTTTCGAACATTAAGGAAGTCCATGCAGCCGAATCTGCTTGATCGTAACATGAAGGCTCAAAATTATTATAAAGTCCTCGAAAGTTCCAATAGACCAGGTGAGCATTTAAATCTCAGCTTCACGCCAAACTGCAGTTATACTCCAGTTGGTGTGAAGCCGAACCATAGAAACATAGAATATAGGAGCAGGAGTAGGCCATTCGGCCCCTCGAGCCTGCTCACCATTCAATGCGATCATGGCTGATCATCCAAACTCAGTACCCTGTCCCTGCTTTCTCCCCATATCCCTTGATCCCTTTAGCCTTAAGAAATATATCCAACTCCTTCTTGAATATATTTAATGAATTGGCCTCTACTGCCTTCTGTGGTAGAGAATTCCACAGGTTCACCACTCTCTGGGTGAAGAAATTCCTCCTCATCTCTGTCCTAAATGGCTTACCCCTTATCCTTAGACTGTGACCCCTGGTTCTGGACTCCCCGACCATCGGGAACATCCTTCCTGCAAACAGTACATGATGGCCTCCTAGAGGCAGGCTCGACACAGCTTGCTTTTACTGGATTTGGAAGTCAGATCAGGATCTGAACTCCTGAGTTATAGTGCAAACCTAGCACTGATGTACCTCCAGATCCAAATGAAAAACTGCTATTATAGCTGCAGCCTTACATTTAGTACACATACACACGAAGTCATCTGTAACAAAGGCATGTAACAGTAATTCAACTACTGCAGCCTTTATGTGCCAAATGAGAATTTTAAGGCAGGATGTTAAAAAAAATTAAAAATTGCCTGCCACAACAAAAAAGGTACATTACAATTAAAAATTCCCAGAGTTCTTCGAATACACATCTTCTAAATACCTGCACTTGTGCAACATATGGCAAATCAATTACCAGTCTAAATTCTAAAACAAAAAACATGGCAAGCCTTGCACAGAAATAATCAACAGCAACGGTTTGCCTCAGATTAGAGCAGCCACTAGAGTTTTGAATACAATTAATCATCATTCCCAGGCTATAGGAAGCCATATTGACACTTATTCATAATTTGAATATTTAATTACAGTGAACTTCCTCATCAAATTATCGCAAACTGGGAGAAAAGCCTGAAAGATTTGAATAATTATAGGTTTTAACCCCTCAACTGCTACTCCTATGAGGGCTTAATTAGCATATTACATAATGGGCTGAAGGGAAAATAGCAAAGTGGTTAGCTCTCCAACTACGAACAATGTGCGGATAGAGTAAGAAGATACTTCTGATTACAGCAGCTTAAAAGTAGAATACTACATGTTCAGTCAAGTCAAGAAACCAATTAGAAGGGAAACTGCAGACCATCTTCACACAAGCTACTAATAAATCTGAAGCTCACTAAGCCAGGAAATCATTATCCCTATTTTCGAGCTTTAGTTTTGTTGGATATTTAAATCAAAAGCAATTTATAAAAAAATATTTTCACAGCTATGCTTTTTAAAAAAATGATAGCTACGTCTGTGTCTCAAGACAATCTGTTTGCACCTTCCACACACCAAGTAATGTTAGTGTTACATTAAGTTAGGATTACTGTCGACCTGCAAGTTGACAATGGCCCAGAAATTCAGGTCTCCACGGGAGAGTACGCACCCGTAAGCCCAATGGAAGTGCCGGTTTCCTGCATGCACTGTGCATGCGCGGGAAACCGGCACTTCCATTCCCCTGAAAGGGGTTCAGAGTTCGAACGCGTGCGCAGGAGAGGCAGCGCGTGCGCATCGAACGTACGTTTTTTTTTGCAGGTTTTCCCAGGAAGGCAAGTCTCCAGAAGTTAGACATTTAAAAAGCAGCCACAAGGCCTGCTTTTTACAAGGTAAGTGGTGAATTAATTAAAATTGAAACATTTTTTCCACAGGTTTATTATTTTTAAATACTTTAAAGGGTAAGTTTATTTTTAGCCCCATTAGAAAATAAAATTATTTTTTCAAAAATTTAAATTAGTTTAATAGTTATTTCATGTAATTTATAGTTTATTTAAAAAATGATGTTTTTTAAAATTTATTTGAAGATTTAGTGATGTTTTGGGGCCCGTAGTATTTATAAGTTTGACAGCCCTTCCTGTCAAACTTATGAATGAAGCATTCCCTGCTCAGATTGGCTCCCCATGGCCCACGTGATCCCAGGGGACGCATCGAACTAACTGCGCCCCTGGGATACGCAAGCACTGCGCGCCGGCAGTTGGAGGCGGCCCAGGATCGGAATTCCACGGGGGCCCACAGCTCAACGGCCGGCACGCAAGGTACGTGCAGGTCGGGGGCTTACACCCGCGGGAAGCCCTCAACCCGAATTTCTGGATTGTTTCAGCAGACTCACTTACTATGTTCAAAACTTGTAAGATGGGAGCAAGCCAAGGGGTTGCAACAACTCCACAAACTGAAACACTCAACAGAAAAAGCACATATATTTGTGGATCATGAAGTTATGACAGTTATGCATCAGGACGCTGTGACATAATTCCTCTTAATGGTTGCCTCAGTATTTCAAATTAATCCTTAGCACTGTACTTTGGTCTGCAAGTCTGAAGACTGTTAAACTGAACTGGAACCAATGCCATCATTCAGACTGATTGCAGGACCAGTCTGAATATAAAATCCAGTGGGCCGGACAAACATAAAACGTTTCCTGGATAAACTATACTCAACCCACTGCCTTCCACGCTTGAAAAATTAAAGATGGAAAAATGCATATGAAAATTCATACCGTGAAAATAACTCAAGAAAACTTAAAAGGTTCAAATGATCAAACTAAAAAAATTTTTTTTTTTTTTTTTTTTAAATCACGTGTTCTACATGCCAGAACAAAATGGAAGTCTATGCAAAAAAAGATTCTTACAGTACAATGTTTACAATGTAGCAACTTGTTTTACCAATTCAACTTTCCATTTTATATACCAATTAGGAGATGGAAAATCTAACTGGGTATTAAAGTGCATAGTGAAATCCTACCCTTCCCCTCCTTTCCCTGCACTTGCTTAAAACCTGTTCCATCTGTAAAGTTTTCCAGTTCTAACAAAAGGTCAGCGGCCTGAAACATTAACTCGGTTTCTCTCTCCACAGATGCTACCTGGCCTGCTGAGTACTTCCAGCATTTTCTGTTTCTATATCAGATTTCCAGCATCCGCAGTATTTTGCCTTTTGTCCTAGATCTATCCATCACTCTATTGACTTTTTAAATCAGTTGCTACTTAGTAGCTAAAGTTTAAATCTCAGGCACTAAAATTACACGACTGGAAAGAGGCCATTTTAGACAGGTGCAACTAAAACTAAATGTTCATATTTTCGCTGCTAATGCTGATTTCACGGTCTGCCACATGTTAGCAAATGGAGCTTTGCTGTTTGTGACTATAAATGGTTCAAAATTATGATTAGACATTAATGCTTGAACAGGTCAATAGCCTCTAGGACTGTGAACTCAACCATACCACAAAACAAAATAGCAGTGCATATTAAAAAAAATATTTAGCCTGTTGGCTGCCAAAATTGGTTAAAGTCAAGTATGCATCATGCCAGAAATGAAATCCCACTGGGCTGTAACAGTCACTGATAACTGCTGCTTTACATTTCTTGCCACCAACACAGGATGCATTCATGTAGGTCTCAGAGCACTGAATTCCCTTTGCACCATTCAAGATATACACACACTTACAATGTTTAACAGCTTCAAAAACTAGAAACGTAACCAACGCTCAGAAATCCTATCTCCTTCCAACAAAACTGAAAAGGTTGCAGAAATCATGCAAATGGCAAACAAAACATTGCAAGTATACAGAACATGGAAACCCTAGTATAAATTAAAAGCTTTTAACTAGTTCTTCCATACTATTTTAGTGTACATTTTTACTACAGTTAAGGATTTGAGCATTTGTGTAAATGACAATGAAATGACAAACTCACCTGTTGGAGAGAAAAAAGTACTTATACGTTTTCTTAAAATCTATTAAACACAATAAATTGGAAGCTTCAATTTATTGAGGCGACAGGACATAACATTGTTCTGGAATCAGAGGAGAGAGAACAGGGCTCTTTCCACATTTCTAGATTATACGATTAGGGTATCAAAAATGAAATCAAACTGGTCATACATTGCAGGACAGACCATTGCTACAATTTTGTGATGTACTGTTTTTAACGCAAAGTTACTTCCTTCGACTTCGTTTTCTGCCCACTCTTTTGATCCCTAATCGCCGGAGGTCATGTGATAGACTAGACAGAGCTGAATCATGTGCATTGTTGAATCATGTGCATTGTTGCTCATCAGTGAGAACTTACATAAGGTAACCCAACCATCATGGCTGGAAGAGTGGTGAGCAAAACTATGTGGAGATTTGTGAAGTACAATTCTAGGGACATGGGAAAGAAAAAAAATCAACTAGGATTCTGGCTCCTGATTACGATCCAGTGACCTGGTGGAATTCTGTATAAATAATTCCAAGTTAACCACTATATCTTAAAGAATCCCACTTCTGCAGTCTGCAGCAAATAATCCCTATAATGCTGTATTTTAAATCTGGGAAAAACATTACGAGAGTTTGCATCATCATTTGGTAAAATAACTATCTGTAACGTAGGAAAACTGCTGGCAACCGACACGATTGTCACAAGTCATCATCCCATTTTAAGGCCGTGTTTTGCTTGCTCGATGATCTTCAAAGGAATAATTTTTATATAAAAGTAATTTTACGTTAAAAAAGTCATCGTTCAATTCTCTGCATGCAGTCACAGCGCTGATACACAGACGGAGGCATCAAACTTCCTATGCTTATACATTATGATAAAAGACCGTCATTTCAAGAGTTTGTCTGAAGAAGCTGGGAGAATCGCGAATTCTTCTGAATGGTCATTTTTGATTGAATGCATTTTAAATGCTACTTGTGCTGTATTGTATCTGTCTATATTTTTATTTCTGTAGAAATCTGACAGTAAATTCAATTAGTGCTTTCACCTGGTATAACGTTTCACATTTTTTACGCCTTTTGGATGAACAAGAGTGGCAGTCGGAATCGTGCCTATGTTTCAATGCATAATGTTGCTGCTTAATAAAGGCTATGTTAATCTTGGGCTCCACTAACTCGTATTTCTCATCAAAAATTTAAATCAAAACTTAAGGCATAATGCATATAAATAGGCATCTGCTGATATATTAAGAGAACTGCAAATCATAGAATCATACAACACAAAAAGAGAGGCCATTCAGCCCATCGTGCCTGTGCTGGCTTTTGGGAGAGCTAGCCAATTACTCCCAGTACCCTGCTCATTCCCCATAACCTTGCAAATGCTAAAAATCTGAAACAAAAACAGAACTGCTAGAAATACACAGAAGGACCATCAGCATATTGATGTTCTAAGGTTAGACTCTCCCCGTCAAAACTGCAGAAGGTTTACATCTGAAGCATTAGCCCATCTTTCTCTTTATAAATGCTGATGAACCTGCTGTGTTTTTCCAACATTTCCTGTTTTTGTTTTGCTTTCCATTTATAACTTTGGCATTTTTTTTCTTTATATAGGTTACTTAATTTTAGATTTCTACAACAACTTGCAAGCAAGTTATTTTTTCTCGTTTATCCACAAAATATCACAATAAGTGTTTCTTAAAAAGAATCTATACTGTTACAAGATCTCTAGAGCCATAATTAGAGAGAACTAATTGAAGCTGTGTTTTGACACTCTTACCAAATTCACGGATGCAATGTGACACATTCTCAACACTGTTACTTCATAACCATGGAGACAGTGAAAGCATTAAACTAATAAATCTCATTTGCATTCCCATCATGCAATTATGACGGAGCTAAATACTATCTCAAGCACTGCTATTTCACACAAAGTTTTTAATCTAAAAAAGATACGAACAATAAAATTTATCTGACACTCAAGAAATTCAGATACTGGTATAAATCTAGGTTTTTCCAAGTTGAACAAAAAAATACAGTGCACTGATTTTCATACTCTTTTCACATATAAAATCATTTTTGTATTTAAATAAAAAAGCAGACAAGAACCATCAACAGTAACAAATATTAGATACTATACAGTGTTTTGATGCGTTCCAAAAACAAGGCAGGCTAGATCTAGAATCAGTCAATTGGATAATAGTTAGAGAGTTAAAGGTACTATGTTAATATTTGATATGTATAGATGATTTGATCCTGAGTATCACTATCTTGCCAGTACTCTGCACAAGGCAACTCATCCTGCACTAGCTTGACTCTATTTCAATTTACAAAATTGGATAAAAACTAGGTCTGCTTGCATCATTGGCAGACCACATCAATTTTCCAAGTTCTAGGCTTCAACTGGTTGAAGAATAAAATAGATTTTAGAGCCAGTGAATCTAACCTCCAAAAAGCAACAGTGAGGCCAAGGAATTACTGGATTAAAAAGTGGAAATAAAGTATTTCATTTTTAAGAAAAAAAGGTACTGAATGAAATATTTGCCTCTTTTATATAAGAGAGAGAGAAAATGGGGAAGAGAAGAATGGAGGAAATGGTAAAGCTGAAAGGCTTCCATGTTAAAATGCTTCTGGAGCATCTTAAATTAGCTATATTACTGTAATGTTAGCAAATCTTGAAGAAATGTCATTCCTTGCTGGGATATAGCTTAATGGGTAGTGGCCATCAGCTTCTGGCTCAGTGATAGCACTCCCATCTCAGAGTCGGAGGTTTGTGGGTTCAAGCTCCACTCCAGAGACTTGAGCACATAATCCAGGCTGTCCTTTCTGTGCAGTACTGAGGTAGTGCTGCTCTGTCAGAGATGCCGTCTTTCGGATGAGACGTTAAACGGAGGCCCCGTGTTCCCTCTTAGGTGGACGTAAAAGACAGTAACTGTGACTACTTCAAAAGTATTTTATTGGCTGTAAAGCACTTTGGGATGTCCTGAGGTTGCGAAAGGCACTATATAAATGTCAGTCTTTCGTTTTGTCTTTTTATCTGGCCAGGTGGCTATTATCCACGTGTAAGCCTGCACAGCAAGTGTCTGCAAGGCCAGATGCTGTGTTCAGCTGATGTTCACAGATGAACACTTCCAGCAGGAGTTTCAGGATAGAATTCAGAAACAGGAATTCTGATCAATTTCACCTTCTCTGGAACCCTGAACCCAATTATAGTGCCCCTACTACCACCCTGAACCCAATTATAGTGCCCCTACTACCACCCTGAACCCAATTATAGTGCCCCTACTACCACCCTGAACCCAATTATAGTGCCCCTACTACCACCCTGAACCCAATTATAGTGCCCCTACTACCACCCTGAACCCAATTATAGTGCCCCTACTACCACCCTGAACCCAATTATAGTGCCCCTACTACCACCCTGAACACAATTATAGTGCCCCTACTACCGCCCCAGCTAAGATCAGCTGACTCAATACAGATCGGGGATTAAACCTAGGACCTTCCAGCTTTGTATTGTTCAGGTCCTCAATGGAAAACTTGTGCTAAAAGCTAGTGGACAGGTAAAAAAAATCAAAAAGGCTAATGGAACGTTTGCCTTTACCTCAAGGAAGCTAGAATACAAAGAGGAGGAAGTTATGTTTCAGTTGTATAGAGCCTTGGTCAGACCCCATCAGGAAGATATATTGGAGGTCTTCTTCTTCAGCACCACGGAACCGAGGATGACTTGCTTCCACACTAAAAATGAGTTCTCAGGTGACTGACGAGTCCAATGCAGGACCTACAGTCTCTGTCACAGGTGAGGCAGACAGTGGGTGGGGTGCTTGGGTTGACGTGCACGCCTTCCGCTTGGCTTCCACTTGCTCCCGGCAAAGAGACTCGAGGTGTTCGGCGCCTTCCCGGATGCTTCTCATCCACTTTGTGCGGCCTTGGGCCAGGGATTCCCAGGTGTCGGTGGGGATGTTGCACTGTTTCAAGGAAGCTTTGAGGGTGTCCTTGAAGTGTTTCCTCTGCCCACCTGGGGCTCTCTTGCCGTGTCAGAGCTCCGAGTAGAACACTTGTTTTGGGAGTCTCGTATCGGGCATGCGGACGATGTGAACATAACATAACATAAGAAATAGGACCAGGAGTAGGCCAATCGGCCCCTCGAGCCTGCTCCGCCATTCAATAAGATCATGGCTGATCTGATCCTAACCGCCAATCTACTATCACAGAACCATCTCCTGAATCTAACAGAATTAGACACACGAAATAGGAGCAGGATCAGGCTACACGGCCCCCGAGCCCGCTCCGCTACCCACAGAGCCGTGACCGATCCGAACCTAGACTCATGTCCAAATTCCTGCCCGCTCCCCATAACCCTTTATTCCCTTTCCTTCTAGGAAACTGTCTATTTCTGTTTTAAATTTATGTAATGATGTAGCTTCTACAGCTTTTTGGGGCAGCATATTCCATGGACCTACCACCCTCTGAGTGAAGTAGTTCCTCCTCATCTCAGTTTTGAAAGAGCAGCCCCTTATTCTAAGACTATGCCCCCTAGTTCTAGTTTCACCCATCATCGGGAACATCCTCCCCGCATCCACCCGATCCAACCCCTTCACAATCTTATATGTTTCAATAAGATCGCCTCTCATTCTTCTGAACTCCAATGAGTAGAGTCCCAATCTACTCAACCTCTCCTCATATGTCCATCCCCTCATCCTCGGGATTAACGGAGTGAACCTTCTTTGTATTGACTCGAGAGCAAGTATGTCTTTTCTTAAGTATGGACACCAAAACTGTACGCAGTATTCCAGGTGCGGTCTCACCAATACCTTGTACAACTGAAGCAATACCTCCCTATTTTTATATTCTATCCCCCTAGCAATGAAAGCCAACATTTCATTGGCCTTCTTAATCACTTGCTGCACCTGCATACTAACCTTTTGAGTTTCGTGCACCAGGACCCCCAGATCCCTTTGTACTTCAGTACTTTCATTTCTTGCCATTAAGATAATAATTTGCTCTACGATTTTTCCTGCCAAAGTACATAACCTCACACTTTCCAGTATTGTATTCCATCTGCCAAATCTCTGCCCACTTACTTAGCCTGTATGTCCCCTTGCAGGTATTTTATGTCCTCCTCACTCACTACTTTCCCTCCCATCTTAGTATCATCTGCAAACTTTGATATGTTCCACTCGGTCCCCTCCTCCAAATCGTTAACATAGATTGTAAAGAGTTGGGGACCCAGCACTGACCCCTGTGGAACACCACTAGTTACTGATTGCCAGTCCGAGAATGAACCATTTATCCCAACTCTCTGCCTTCTGTTAGATAGCCAATCCTCTATCCATGCCAGAATATTACCCCCAATCCCGGTGATTTTTATCTTAAGCAATAATCTTTTGTGTGGCACCTTGTCAAATGCCTTTTGGAAGTCTAAATACACTACATCCACTGGTTCCCCTTTATCCACCCTATATGTTACTTCCTCAAAGAACTCCAGCAAATTTGTCAAACATGACTTGCCCTTCATAAAACCATGCTGACTTTGTCCTATTAAATTATGATTATCCAAATGTCCTGTTACTGTCTCCTTAATAATGGACTCCAATATTTTACCTACCACAGATGTTAGGCTAACCGGTCTATAGTTTCCAGCCTTCTGTCTACTGCCCTTTTTAAATAAGGGTGTTACATTAGCAGTTTTCCAGTCTGCCGGGACCTTTGCGGAGTCCAGGGAGTTTTGGAAAATTACCAATGCATCCACAATCCCTACCGCCACTTCCTTCAAGACCCTAGGATGTAAGCCATCAGGTCCAGGTGATTTATCCGCCTTGAGTCCCATTATTTTACCGAGTACCACTTCCTTAGTGATTTTGATCGTGTTTAGCTCCTCCCCCCCATAGCCCCCTGTTTGTCCAGTGTTGGGATATTCTTAGTGTCTTCTACTGTATTAGTGTCTTCTACTGTAAAGACTGATACAAAATATTCATTCAGTGTTTTTGCCATCTCCATATTTCCCATCATCAATTTCCCGGTCTCATCCTCTAAGGGACCAACATTTACTTTAGCCACCCTTTTTCTTTTTATATAACTATAAAAACTCTTACTATCTGTTTTTATATTTTTTGCTAATTTACTTTCATAATCTATCTTCCCTTTCTTAATCAATCTTTGTTATTTTTTGCTGTCTTTTAAAGTTTTCCCAGTCCTCTATCCTCCCACTAGATTTGGCTACCTTATATGCCCTTGTTTTTAGTCGAATACTATCCTTAATTTCTTTACTTAGCTACGGATGGCTGTTTTTTCTTTTACACCCTTTTCTTCTCAGTGGAATATATATTTTTTGGAAGTTGTAAAATAACTCCTTAAATGTACACCACTGATCATGTATCATCTTACCCTTTAATCTATTTTCCCAATCCACTCTACTCAATTCCGCTCTCATACCTTCATAGTCTCCTTTATTCAAGCTTAGCACGCTTGTTTGAGATCCAACCTTCTCACCCTCTAATTGAATATGGAATTCAACCATGTTATGGTCACTCATTCCAAGGGGATCCTTTACTAGGACATTTTTAATTAATCCTGTCTCGTTACACAGGACCAGATCTAAGGTTGCTTGCCCCCTGGTCGGTTCAGTTACATACTGCTCAAGAAACCCATCCCTAATACACTCAATGAACTCATCCTCAAGGCAGCCCTGCCCAATTTGATTTGTCCAATTAATATGAGTGTTAAAATCCCCCATAATTATAGATGCTCCCTTATTACAAGCCTCAACTATTTCCTGATTGATACTCCGTCCAACAGAGTTGCAACTGTTCGGAGGCCTATAGACTACGCCCACTAGTGTTTTTTTCCTCTTATTATTCCTTACCTCCACCCAAACTGTTTCATTATCCTGATCTTTTGACCCAATATCATTTCTCTGTATTAGTGATTCCTTCCTTTATTAACATAGGTACCCCACCTCCCCTTCCTTCCTGCCTGTCCTTCCTGATCGTTAAATAACCTGGTATGTTTAATTCCCAGGCAGTCACCCTGCAGCCATGTTTCTGTAATGGCCACAAGAGCATACCCATATGTAGTTATTTGTGCCATTAACTCGTCTATTTTGTTACGAATGCTACGTGCATTCAGATAGAGAACTTTCAAATATGTTTTGTGACACTTAGTTCCTGCTTTTGCCCTTTTTATTACTTTACCTTGGCCCGTCCATCGGAGCTGATCGAGCGTGGTCAAAGCTTCGATGCTGGGGATGTTGGCCTGAGCAAGAACACGGACGTTGGTGCACCTATCCTGCCAATGGATTTGCAGGATCTTGCGGAGGCAGCGTTGGTGGTACCAGAAGAGGTGGCGTCCAGAAACAGCAATAGCAGCATAACTAGTTTTTTTTTTAATATGTTCGAGGGGACAGTGATAAGGTTGCATTTACTGCCCATCATTAGTTGCCCTAAGGTGGTAGAGATGGGTCGTCTTATTGCACTTCTTGTTTATGCAACTGCGTAGCTTGCTGGCCCTCTTCAGAGGGCATTATGAAATAAGCATGCAGTACATCAGGTGACATATTCCTTTCCATTAGTTGCTTTAACAATTTGGCACTCCTGAGCCTCCTGACCCACAAGCAATGTTGTAAAGCCACTTACCTTCTTTCCGAAGCTGTCCATGGCTGCCTTCAGCTGCCGGGTCGCCGGAGGCCTGGAAAACCTGGCTGGCCACTATTAAACCTGCAAAGCAGGTTAAATCAGAGACTGCCAGCCTCACTAAAATATTTAAATTGGCAACCCGCCTCCTGGGAGCGGATTGGCTGCCCGACCTTTGTCCCACCGCAATTAAACCTGGAAGTGAGCGGGTTGAGTCGGGTTTGAGATTTTAAAAATGTTAACATCCGACCCGACCGTTTTAGGGGGTTAAAATTCACTATGTCTTAAAAACATGCCAATATAAACACGCCACAAAACATGGAGAACTCAGCAATATGTAAACATTTACAAAACCCTTTTGTGTCACAATTCCACTGCAGTTAATTACTAGCGCATTTGCTGACCATTCATATCATCTGCAATCATCTTTCTAAAAAGGGAAATATTTTCTCCTGGATTGTCAATAGCCCCGAGTCAGTACAAGTAAGGTATCTGCACACAAGCAGCATTTCCGAGTTTTATGCTTTCAACCTGCTGTACAGAGGAAACCTTGCAGAAGGCATGTTGTATACAATCTCCTCTTCAGTGGCATCATGAAGTTCCTCTCCAGTGATATCATCAAATAGAACAAGAAGCTGTAGGCAGCATTCATCTCACTGGAGACAACTTCATGTAGTCACTGACAAGGAGATTTTATACTGAAAGTTTATTCCCAGACTACCACTGACCCACAATTTGAAAGCATAGAACACAAGGGCAGAACTAAGACACACTCGTAAGTGGCATTCAGAACATTGTGGGAACCCTGCACTACTGGAGGCTTTCAAAAAAGAGAACCTAAAAGCTTTATTTGATCCAGGGTACTTTGAGTATCTAAATGTAAGCTACTTCTGCATGATGACACAGAAGGGCATATTACTAAAAGACTTATATTTAACTTCCAGTCTTTATGATGAAAGGATCACCATTTGCTGAGTATGAACAGCCTGTTACCTTTGCAGAGCTGCACGTTGGGAACACCACTGAGAATGCCTGTTTTGAAGAGCATTCGGAATAATAATTTGAAAGCAACTAGACAGAGCACTTCACAGCTGGACCAAAAAGTGTCAGAATCAGTTGAACCCAGACATCATCTACAGAGGAGGTCATCGTCTAGACTATCGCATGCTCGTAAGAAGAAATGTGGAAAAAGTAGACAACAGTAGAACCCTAAACAGGGAGCAATGGGTTTCTTTTTGCATCTGTGTTTTAAATCATATGTTCAGCTCAGTAAAGAGATAGGGCCGGAATTTGGGGGTCGGAGGCGCATCTCCGGAGTACAGCACCAACCCGAAAAAAAATACGAACCTACCTGCTGGCTCCCAGGCTTCGGAGACTTTGGGTCCAAGGCCTGCAGGTGTATGCCTGCGTAAAGGTCCATGGATCCAAGGGACACAAGCGGTTCGGAAGCATCCCTGGGAGCAAATGGGGAAAGGAGGATTTCCGAATGGAATTCCCCTAATGAATCTTAAATAATTAAAGAATATACACAACTCTAAGAAAAATAAATGTTTCCATTTCCACATTTAATTAAAAGTCCCTTTAATGAAGCATTTACAATAAAAATGTAATTTTTTGAAAAATAAGGAAATATTTTAATCTGGGCCAAAATTTACATAAACTCAATTCAATTCAATTTCAATTTTATTGGTCACATAACTAAATACAAGAAGTGTAATCTAGTCAGTGAATGCTTTTTTCTTGACGAGCCGAGAGCACCAAGAACACTTAGCTGCCTGGTACGCACGGAGCTTGCAAGGACGGCAGCCATCTTCATCGGCGCCATCACAAAAAAAACTGATTTTAAATGTTTGTGGATGATATTTTATTTTAAAAAATTTTAATTTAACATTTATATTAACCCGTACACTGGTGAAAGCAGGCCCTATGCCTACTTTTACCAGGCACAAGGGTTTCGTGGGAATTTGCTGGGCAGTAGTTGGGCAAAGAGTCCAACTCTGCACCAGCAAAGTGACTTTCTTTCCATTCGGAGGATCTGTCAAGGCGAACTTTGGCGGTGTTTTCGCACATGCGCAGCGCATGCGGAAACCCGGAACTTGCAGGGCCGTTTACAAGGTTTACGACGGCGTATGCTAAATCCGGCCCATAGTTTCGGATTTTGCATTCTTTATTTACTCTTTAAAACTTTCACCAAAACAATTTAAGACAGAACGCAAACGTAGAACAAAAACACAATCATGCTCTAGAACTTAAAAATTATGTAATAAAGTCAAGGAAATCGTTCTAACCAAATTTACATATAAAATTGATGGTCTTGACTCGTTTGCATTATTGGCCAAGCAGCACTTACATCTGATTGGGTAAACAAGTAGATTTGAACCGTCATTGTCTAGAGGTACTGATTGATGCTTTAAGGACTGTAGTATTTCTACATGAAGATTTTAAGTAATGAGGTTAGATTACAGTTTTACAGCCCAGAGCAGCAAAGTAAGATTTTTTTTTGCATGTTGCCTCACATTCTCAGATATTATAGATCACATCGATCAAAAGATAGACATTTAAGAGGAAAAAACTTGAATTTATGTAGCAATTTTCACATCAAAATTTCCCAAAGCACTTCACAACCAATTAATTACTTTTGAAGTGCAGTCACTGCATTGTAGGCAAACATGGCAGCAAATGTGCACATAGCATCAAATGAGCACATAGGAAGTTCCCGCAACAATGAGATGAACGACCAGTTAATATGTACTGGCTGAGAGGGGAATGTAGGCCATTTATGCAATCTTTTGCATCCAGCTGAACAAGCTGCATCTGAAAGTCTCATCCAAAAGACAGCTCTTCCAACACGCAGTGAGTGGGGCTTGAATTCTCAATTTTCTGATTCAGAGGCGAGAGTTGCTACAACAGAGCCAAGCTGACACCCTAGTATTTAACAAGAGGATAATGAAGATGTAACTTCTGTATTGTAAGGCAGGCGTTTCTTAGAGAAACTGGAGACATCTATAATTAGGACAAATATCTCATAAAACTGATGGGTGCTAACAGTACAGAAAAATTGAAGAGATTGAACTGAAGCACCAACATTTTACAGATTTCCAATCACCTAAAGCAACTCTATCTAGCTCAGCAAAAGGCAGTGAACTGTGTTTATACTCCCGCTTACAGGGGACAGAGTTCAACACAATAATGCAATGTGGGAGAGGCTTACACAGATAGGGGAACGTTTGGCCATCACTAAAACATATGTGGACACGAAAAAAGTAGTAACTTTATATAAAAACTTTATGTAGAAATGTTAGTGAAAATGTACCAAATAAAGTAGAAATGAAAATTGCAAGTTGAAACAAATGTCATTATACATACTGTGATGGAGCAGAGAAGTGATTGCATGAAAGAACTTCAATCAGTCAAATTACCCATTCTCAATCCTCACTACTCTTATGTTTCAAGGCTAAACTTGCACAAAATAGACAGCGAACCCCCATCCGGCCATGAAGCAAATCACTCCTGTGCAAACCACTCTACATCGGTTTAGGAGGGAGAGCTAGGAAGGCATGGGATCTGCAAAGATTATAGTCAAATATGATCTATCAATGTCTCCACACAGTGACAATGCACATGTGTAAAATGGTGACAAATGGTTAAATGTGTTTATTTACTCAACATACCATCTGCTCTTTTCACAGAGAAAAGAGAAGCCAATCTTTCTCCAGCCAAACTTGAAGATTTCTCACCAAATCATCAACCCTCACCACCGCCACTTGAAGCAGATTCATAGATTATGGGAAAAGCAGCTAATGATCTTAAGAATGAGGCACAGGTGAGGAAGGGACAGCACCAGTGGTGGTTGAGGACGGTCCAGCTAGTACAGGCAGAGGCACAGCAACCAGAGTACCCCTGTTGGGGCTACAGAATTTAAGTCTGCTTTCCAGTGGAAGCTGGGAAAACACCAATATCAAGCAGTCACTTTCCTCCTTGTTGTTTTTTCCTACTTGCTCTTGGGATATGGATGACGCTGGCAAGGCCACATTTATTGCCCAACTCTATATGCCTCAAGAAGGGCCTTCTTGAACTGCTGCAGTCCCTCTGCTGGTAGTACACCCACAATTGTGTTAGCTAGGAAATTCCACTATGTTTACACAGCATTGATGATGGAATGGTGGTCTACGTCCAAGTCAGGATGGTGTGCAACTGCAAGAGGAACATGAAGGAGATGCAGATCCTATGATCCTGCTCTTTTTTGCCCTTCTTGATGGTCGGGTTGCAGAGCTGTGTTGTCAAAGTAAGCTACATTAGAAAGTGGTCTGGATGCTGTGGGGGAGCCCGTCATCCAGATGTACATGGTCAGGTCCCACGATTGAATTAAAGAGCACATGGCTGCTTTAGTGAGTCATCCATGGAGCCATAAACTAGCAAGAAGTCAATGCCTTCAGGAGAGGAAAAAAGAGGAACAGAAAAAAATGGCAGAAATAGAGGAAAGAAAAAGGATTTTTTTTTTTTTTTTTTTTTAAAAAGCACTTGAAAGAACCACGAGGTGGCCATTGTTTACAAGTCCTAAAACACCAAAAAGACTCTCTGAATATTAATGGTCAAAAGGGGAATAGCAGTCAGTCAAATTTACTCAGCAGCAAAACTTTAGTCATGTCAGCAGTCGGGTGTCCTGGCCAATATTTATCCCTCAACTAGCATGACTAAAACAGATTATCTGGTCATCATCACATCGCTGTTTGTGGGAGCTTGCCATGCACAAATTGGCTGCTGTATTTCCTACATTAAATCAGTGACTACACTCCAAAAATACTTCATTGACTGTAAAGCACTTTGGGACGTTGTGAAAGGCGTTATATAAATGCAAGTTCTTTCTTTCGAACATTCAAATTAAGAACCAAAGCATTCAGTATGCCCACTGGATACAAGATTAAAAATTCTAAAACTTCACTTAAACAGCTCAAAACAAAAAAGGAATGTTTGGTGTACACTTACTTGGGATTTCAGTAACAGTTGCCGATCCCATTTTAAAAGAGGATAAAATGGGTCTGTATACTTTCTCTCTCCGTGACGGAGTTCCTGTTATGGGGGTGCAAGATAATCAAAACAAGTTGCAGTTGGTGTTCTAGCCCACTCAGGAGCAGAGGTTGAGGTTCGGGTCAAGTCAGAGTGGGTGTGGAAGCAGGCCAAAGCCTGGGAACAATGCCAGACTCATGCCTCGGGAATGAGTAGCAACCAAAGAGGAAGTGTTTACATGGCTGATGTACTTTACAACCTTTTCATTTACACGGTACAGAAAATGTGGCTATTATAGCTTGGTTAGCCAAGTAAATAGATTTAAAAACTCTGAGAATTTCCTAGACTAGTGCAGTGATTAAAAAAAAACTTCAAGCATGATGCTGTCTAAGAATATTTATGATACGTTTTGTTGTAAATGCAATGTCTTGATTAATTTAATTTGCAACTGTCGAAATTATCCAGACAACTGGATTTCTGCTTCTCTATACAGTATTTGGTTGGATAGTTAAGATATGCATATCTAATTAGAAGAAACATTGCAGAAACCTACTGCTAGGTTACAGTACACTGGTCATGAAGTTCAAAAGCTGAATCTTGTAAAGTATATGAATTTTTTAAAAACTGAACATTTGTGTGCATGTACTCTAAATAATAGTTTATTTTTTAAAAGAAAAATAAGGTTTTTCAAAAATTCTTTTGTAGTTCAGAAACAGTCACCTTCCTGAATTCTTTAGTACTTGATCAGGAAACAGAATAGACGAGTTACAAAATCATTATGCTCAAATAGGAAAGTCCTCAAGTTCTTTAAAGTTTGTGTGTTGGTGTTGGGGGAATAAGGGGAGGGGAAGAGGAATGCATCAGGCATGTTGCAACTGCAATTTCAGATCCACAGCTTTCAGAATATTAAGGGGGTGATCACTTGCACTCGCTACATACTACTGGCACATAAAAACTACTGATGTAGATGGTGAAATTTTGCAGTCTATCATTTTTTTCAACACTAAAGTACCACAGCCACAAATCTTATATCAGTTGTTGCCTTTTTCACTACATGTTGTTTGAAGTATTAAAAAAAAAGACAACTTTGATGAGTGATAACATATTTATGTGATAAACAAGCTTTGACTGCCTTGACTGTTTGCATTCCCCAGACATCGCAAGTCAGTGGGGTTAGATACAGAAACCTTTGAAGTTCTGTTTTGCTTCATGGTCGTATATTATTACTGATATAACCAAGGAATCTTACTTCCGCGTTAACTATTATTTTTGAAATGTAAAAGAATTGCCAAAATGGCAGAGTACAGAACAAAAGAGCTGCAGGCCTCCACAATCACTTGTATTCAAAGCCAACAAAGCCTATTATCTAAAAAGGATAAAACTGTTAGTAAATACCATCATTGTTTAGAAATGGGAACATGGCCAAGTCTTTGCAAACTTGTTAGCTTTTTTTTTTAAATTGTTGTATGTATTCCATCTCCATTTGAAAATCGATATGCAAATGAATTTAAGACAAATCAGAATTACAAATGCTAAAATAGCATGTTCAGTCCAACATCTTCAAAAAGAGACAAACACTTTCGCGCACAGAAAAATAAATTGCATTTCATAACCAAATTTATTCCACTGAAAGTAAAGCTTTCAAACAGGTAACTATTTGGAGCCACAACTCATTTTGCACTCCAATACATTGCCATGGACTGGAAGAATGCAGACTGGCCATCAGCAAGTTCATTCAATGCAACTTCTGAACCGCAGCCATGTCATAAGGCAGACGCAGGTAGAGTGGTGCCAGTCAATTGGCACTATTAATGCTCATCTGAGCAGCCATTTCAACAGCAACACTGGTCTGGGAGCAGATTACCCATCTGTCCCCTCAGATTGTGAACTTTCTTTAGGGAAGCAAAAAATTCTCTCTTTTCTAAAAATAAGCTACAGATAGTGAAAATGCAACATAATTTGTTTGTGTAGATACTCAATTCTGGAAGAAAGATTTTGCTTGATTTTTACTGTGCAGAAAAAGCAGACCGCTGATCTTAAAAGCACAGGCACATGTGGTGATGCATTTGGCTGACGCTTGAATGCACTGAGGCATAAAGTAACAAGATGTGGGTTCATACCATGATTCCCAACACAAGGTCTCAGCATATCACGAATTGCTGAATTAAAACTTGTCTCTTTCCTATTGGCAGGGGGAAGGTGTTGGGGGGGAAACATATCAGGTCTGGACACTCCCGATTTCCAACAAGCCAACTCAAGAGTACCACGCCAAGAGTCCTAGGGGGAAGTGCATGACATAGTAGCTACTGTAGGCCTAATGTCTCTACTCCAGATAGAATTCTTCATTCTGTAGAGATGGCTAGAAATTGCATTTCTATGCCTACCAGGTCTAAAGGCAATGCAGCTGTATATAGCTGTCGTGACATTAGTTATCTTTGATATGTTAACACCTTCATATTGCAACGCCATTGCTGTTAATCTCACCAAAAGCACAATTTACAAACTATCTAAACAAAAAGCAAAAAAAACTGCAGATGCTGGAAATCTGAAAAACACAGAAAATGCTGGAGTCATTGAAAAGGTCAGTCAACATCTGTGAAGGAGAACAAATGAGGTAGTGTTTCAGGTGTGGATCCTTCCTCAGTTCTGGCAAAAGGCCCACACCTCAAATGCTACCCCTCATCTGTTCTCTCCACAGACGCTGACTGACCTGGAGTGTTTCCAACATTTTCTATCGTAGTTCCTGATAACTAGCCACATAGTTATCAATCTATTAATTGTCAGTTTGTCACCTTGACTGGCCAGAGACAGATTTGAGGGGAGGAGGCCCAAATGCTTTCAAGTGCACTTGACAGGCAGCTGAATAGCCAGGAGCTACATCAGTATTCAAAATTCCTTAAGATAGAAATTAATACCTAAATACTTTGTGCGGATTATCTGAAAGCTCGAGTGTAAGTTTTAGGTTTCCAGGTTATTGCAGAGAGCTAGAGAAATGTCACACCTTTATTAATTTTTTTTTGCACATCAGATGGGAATCAAGCGGAAAGGTTCTGTAATGCAGTTCAATCAGCTAATATGGACTTTGTACTGCAATTTAATCTTTTCTTTTAAAAATACCTAATTCATAGATTATATCACAAGTCACATCAATACTGATGTTCTTGGTCTAGGTAGACTAGGTAAGCACAACAAGTCTCATATCAATTCAGTAAGCTATTACAGTAATGAGGGTTTCTATTTGACTCCGAGGTAACGTTACATTCCTAGATATTGGGCTGGAAACTGCGGTCAGAGGCTTCCCGCAGGCAAATGTCTCCAATCCGCAAGAAATGTGCGCACCTACCTGGTGCCTTCGTATCTTCGGACTCTTGCGGTTCTGGGCCTGCAGGCGTTCGCAAGCGTCCCTGAGATCGCCTGGGCCGGCCCAACCAATCACAAAATGGATTCCCATTATGCTTATGGGGACTCCATTTATGTACAGAATCCCCATAAGCAGAATAGGAATCTCACAAAAAACACACTTTCCCCCACTTAAATAAAAATAAATCACGTTAAAAATGAATTAAAAAATACAATTTAATTAAACATTTAAAACAAAAATTTATTTTTGAAAAATGAATTCAAGCATTTTTAAAGGGGCCAAAAATAACCTAAACTAATTTTGAAGGTTTTTGAATGTTTAAATGATTTAAAAGTGTAATTTTAATATTTATTTAAACCCTTACACTAGTAAAGGTAGGCCTTACGCCTGCTTTTACCAGGCGCAAGAGTTTCGTGGGCATTCGCTGGGCAGTAGTTGGTCAAATTGCCCAAATCTGCGCCAGCGAATATCCATTTCCTTCGGATTCGTACAATCGGTCAAGCTGAAACTTGACAGGTCGCAAGTTCAGGGTTTTCGCGCATGCACATCGTACGCAGAAACCCGGAACTTGCGGGGCACTTACGACCACATACGCTGTGTATACGCAGTCATAGGCTCCGGAAAATCCGGGCCAATGTGTATAGGTAGTCACACTCCAGTAGGGAGCAAGTGGTCACTTACAGGGTTAGTCCTGGGCATGGAGCATATTATGTCCGTGTATAATTGAGACACGGACTGCAGGAGTTGATTATAACAAGTCTTTACTGAATGGAGACAACCTGGAAACTGAAACTACAGAAGCCTGCTAGGGCCTTTTATACAGGGGTGGTCACTGCCGGTACTGCAGTCTGAGACCAGTTATTCCCTTAAAAAGGTACATACACAACAATTCCTCCCCTTTTAGATAAACAGTACATAACATTCATTTAACAACTAAATAATAACTAATTACAATTACGGTTGCCAGATACATTGGTTGAAGTTAAGTTAAGTTCAGTCTTTGAGGAGGCTTCCTGATTCTGTCTGGATAACGCCTCTTTGGGATATCAAGTTCTTCTGGCAAGGTTGAGTCGGGATCAATGTCGTTGTTTGGTTCGTCTGCTTCCAATATCACTGATTCTGCGGTAGATGCAATTGGTACTTCGGTTTCATCGTCAGGTGCACTTTGTGCATCCACCGCAATTAAAAACATCGAGTCCATAAAAGGGACCAGCAAAATCAATGTGCACCCTTTGCCATGGAGATGAGGGCCACTCCCATGGATGTAGGGGGGCTTGTGGTGGGGCGTTTTGGACCTTCTGGCATCCTGTACAGCTCTTGGTCATCTCTTCGATTTCTCTATCGATTCCCGGCCACCACACAAACGCTCTGGCTAAGTTCTTCATTTTTACCCCTCCCAGATGACCCTCATGAAGCTCATTGAGCACTCTATCCTTCAATTTGGGTGGAATTACTACTCTGGATCCACACATCAAGGTTCCTCTGCACACTGACAGCCGTTCTCTTCTCGGCGAGAATGCTGGCAGCAGTGGTTCGCCATGTGCTGGCCATCCCTTCACCGTTAAATCATAGACCCAGGAGATTGTCGGGTCATTTCGTGTTTCCTTTTCTATGTTTCCATTCGTCATAGGGAGACATTCGACTATAGTCGAGTGGAATAACTCCACTGGATCCACTGCCAGTTCTTCTTCCACCGTCGGCAACGGTAGGCACGACAATCCATCAGCATTCCCATGCTGTTTAGTTCCTTTGTACTCGATGTCATATTGGTGAGCCCCTAGGAAAAGGGACCACCTCTGTAGCCGTTGTGCCGTCATTATCGGGACGCCCTTCTGAGGGTTGAAAATGGAGACGAGAGGTTGATGATCAGTTAGTAGAGTAAATTTCTGACCGTGCAGGTAGTGATTGAACTTCTTCACCCCCCACACCAGGCTGAGGGCCTCTGTCAATCTGGGCGTAGTTACGCTCGGCTGAAGTTAACGAGCGTGACGCAAAAGCTATCGGCCTCTCTGAACCATCAAGGAGTTTATGTGACAGTACCGCCCCAATGCCGTAGGGAGACGCATCACACGCCAGTCTTATCGGTAGTGATGGGTTGTAGTGAGCGAATACTTCTCTTGAAGTGATTAGGTCCTTACTCTTCTGAAAGGCCCGCTTGCATTCATCGCTCCATTTCCATGCTACTCCCGTTCGTAGTAGGGCGTTCAGTGGATGCAGAATTGTGGACAAATTCGGCAAAAACTTACGGTAGTAATTCACCAATCCGAGGAATGACCTCAGTTGCGACACATTTTCAGGCGCTGGAGCCTTAACTACCGCTTCAATTGTCCCACAGTCCAAAGATGTGCGGGTTAGGTTGATTGGCTATGATAAATTGACCCTTAGTGTTAGGGGGATTAAATACGTGGGGATAGGGTGGGATATGTGTTGGTGTAGGGGTTACGGAGATCGGGTGGGATATGTGTTGGTGCAGGCTCGATGGGCCGAAATGGCCTCTATCTGCACTGTGGGGTTTCTGTGATTCTGTGATTCTTCATCAATCACGTGGCCACAATACGATATCTGTTTCTTAAAAAACTCGCACTTGGGGCGATTGGCTCGTAGCCCATGTTCACGTAGTCTAGTGAGCACCTGCTCTAGGTTGGCAAGGTGTTCACGGTCATCTTCACCTGTCACTAGGATGTCGTCCAATTAACACTGAGTCCCCGGAATCCCTTGCAGGACTTGTTCCATCGCTCTTTGCCATATCGCCGGAGCTGATGCTACTCCGAATACCAGTCGATTATACTGGTAAAGACCTTTGTGAGTGTTTATCGTGAGATACTTCCTAGAGGATTCTTCAACCTCCATCTGCAAATATGCTTGTGCTAGGTCAATTTTTGTAAAACGCTTCCCTCCAGACAGTGAGGCGAAGATGTCTTCTATCCTTGGAAGAGGATATTGTGCTGTGTGAAGGACTGGGTTCACAGTCACCTTGAAGTCCCCACAGATGCGAACCTTCCTTGGCTCCTCAGACTTATTGTTTAACGTTTTCTTCATGACAGGAACGATGGGTGTCGCCCACTCGCTCCAGTCGACCTTAGACAACACGCCTGCCTTCTCCAGATTCTCCAGCTCTGCCTCGACGGCTGGGCGAATTGCATATGGTACCGGTCTTGCTTTGAAAAACTTGGGAATTGCATTCTCCTCTATTTTTATCGAGGCGGTTACGCCTTTAAGTGTGCCCAGTTCTTGTTGAAATACCTCTTTGGCGTCAGCTAAGATTGTTGACAATCGTCCAGGAGTGACGTCGTCATCCTTTTTACCAGCCACCGTCAGTGCCTGAATGGAGTGCCAGTCTAAACTTATCTTTCTGATCCATTCACGTCCCAATAACGGTGGTCCACCATCTTGCAGAATGTAGAGATACAATTTCCGTATTTTCTTGCCGTTGTATTCGACAGGCACCCTTATTTTTCCTCTGGGGTATACCTTTTGCCCCGTATACGTCCTCAAGACAATGGATGTCTCTCTCAAGGGTATGTGTGAGAATAGCCGCTCGTAGTCTCGTCGATTCATGACGGTTAGAGCTGATCCTGTATCCAATTCCATTTTGACTTGGGACCCTGCTACCGTGAGGGTGACCCAAATGGTTCGGTGATCCTCTTTTGCGATTACATTGTGAAGTTTGAGACAGCTTAGTCTCTTGTTCCCGGATTCACTGTCGCTCATCTGGTCTTCGGAACTACTGTCCGCCATCTTTTGTACTTTCCTGTACGGTTCCTTAGTAGCCTTTTTGTTGTCGTTGGTCTTCTTCCCAGACCTGCAAACTCGTGCAATGTGTCCCATCTTTCCGCATTGCCAGCATATTTTGTCCTTGGACCAGCAGTCCTTCTGGTCATGGTTTGTTCTGCCGCAGCGATAACATTTTGCAAATCCCCGTGTCATTTCGTGGGTGCCGTATTCCTGTGGCTTTTGTTGTATTTCCGCAGCTCCCCTTGCTGCTGCTTCGTATGATACTGCCACGCTGAAAGCCTTATCTAGCGTCAGCTCTTTCTCTGAGAGTAACCTCTTCTGGGTTCCTTCACTCAGGAGTCCACAGACAAATTTGCCCCATAAGGTATCTGCCAGTCCTGCTCCGAACTGGCAGTGCTTTGATAGCTTGCGTAGTTCCGTAAGGTAATCAGCATTGCTCTCATTTTTATGCTGATTTCTCCTGTGGAATTTAAATCTTTCTGCTATCAGCAGCGGTGTAGGATTTAGGTGTTCCTGTAGGATAGCAACAATTTCGTTACAACTCTTCGCCTTCGATTTGGCTGGAGTAATCAGGTCCCGCAATAGGCCGCACGTTCTTGCGCCCATTAAATTTAGCAATACCGATGCCTTTTTCTCATTGGCTATTTAGTTTGCCTCGCAATATACCTCGACTCTTTCCACATACGTGGTCCAGTCTTCTATTGCATTATCGAAGGCAGTGATATCGCCAGTCTTTGGCATCTTGAAAATCTAAGATGGCGCCTCCCGCGCTTTTCCTTCTTCCCCGCCGAGTTAAGATGGCGCCTCCCGCGCTTTCCCGCCGCTGCTGCTGGCGATTATATTTATTTTACTATCCTGTAATGGCGACGCCCTATGGTCTTCGCGCCTCCCCGATCGCTGCTGCCAACGCCGCGCTCCGCGGTATTTTTATTTTTCTATCGCGCTTCAATATTTGCTCCGTTAATTGAAGAACCGTTCCCGTCGTGGAGCGGACCCTCTGGGACAATTCCCTCCCTCTTCTTAGGTCCGAACGCTGCCCGGCTTCGAAGCACCGGCCGCGCCCTGTGTGCTCCACCCTCTCTCTCTCTCTTTGCTTCCCGACTCGCTGCCCGGCCCCGTTGCAGAGCCACCCGATCGAGCTCCAGCCCGCCGCAGCCCAGGAAGGATCAGTGCACTACCTGCCACCAGCCCGATTAGCTGGGAAACCACAGACTGGAGAACCAAGTCTGGCTCTCAACAGTCTCTCCTGCACCTTTCAATTCGCTGATTTGGAGGGCGGTTGCCCACGGTCGACGCCCGTTTCTCGAGTTTCTTTGGATTATTATTTTTTTTCTTTCTTCTGGCTCCGACCTTCAATAACGCCGTCCGAGGTGCTGCCGAGTTGCAGGTAAGTTTGTTTCTTACTCGTCGCCAGTATTATGTCCGTGTATAATTGAGACACGGACTGCAGGAGTTGATTATAACAAGTCTTTACTGAATGGAGACAACCTGGAAACTGAAACTACAGAAGCCTGCTAGGGCCTTTTATACAGGGGTGGTCACTGCCAGTACTGCAGTCTGAGACCAGTTATTCCCTTAAAGGTACATACACAACAGAGCACAGGGGACATTGATTGAAGCCTAAGAAAATGTAACATTCAACTCCCATATTATGGATCTAGCAATTTCAATGCAGTAAAAATGGAATTGCTGGTTTCATTTACTGAAACATCAAATTCTGTCTTTGATCAAAAGATTAAATTTAACTTTTTCTTCATTTAATTAGCAACATTGTTCTTTTGATTGAGAAATAACTGGTTGTTCCACACTGAAGATTTGCAAGTTTGACACAGACATGCAAATTTTTCATAGATCTTCAGGAATGTATTTATGACACCTGTCACCTGTTTCGTGTTGTTAATTAGACACGTGCATAAAGTATGTCTGGGAATCTCTACCTCAAGAAGTTAACAGAAATACTGATTCTAAAGTTTGAAAAATCATGAGTGTTCTTTCAAAAGTGGCTACATGAACTTAATAGTTCCAAGAGAAACCAGGCCTGCTTGAGGGTGAACAAGCAGGAAGATAAATAAAAGGTTGAATTCATCACATAGGAACAGGGGTAGGCCATTCAGCCCTTCGAGTCTGTTCCGACATTCAATTAGACCATGGCTGATCTGTATCTTAACGCCATCTACCTGCCTTGGTTCTGTAACCCTCAATGTCCTTGCCTAACAAAATTTATCAATCACAATTTTGAAATTTTCAATTGACCTAGCCTCAACAAGCTTTTTGGGAGAGTGTTCCAGATTTCCACTCCCCTTTGTGTGAAGAAGTGCTTCCTGACATCACTCCAGAACAGCCTAGCTCTAATTTTAAGGTTATGCCCCTTTGTTCTGGTCTCCACTACCAGAGGAAATAGTTTCTCTCCATCTACCCTATCAACTCCTTTAATCATCGTAAACACCTCAATTAGATCCCTCAATCTTCTATACTCAAGGGAATACAAGCCTAGTCTATGCAACATGTCCTCATAATTTTACCCTTTTAGCCCCGGTATCATTCTGATGAATCTGCGCTGCACCTCCTCCAAGGCCAAACCTCCTAGGTCTGAACTCTATCATTCCTCGTTTCTCAAAATTATTCTGAAAATCCATTACTGTTAAATTTAAGGTGCACTGTGCTGCCGGGCATGAATCACAAAATGCTTAAGAGACAATTTAGACTCAAAAGCAAACCAGAGATTATGACATGCAGCTGACTCATTACAGACTCTCAATGTATGCATTTTGTCTATTGTACTTATATTATATGTCGATAATTGAGCATGAACTGACTGTTTATTTGCTTTAGTCTAAAATTCTGATTGTTGTGCAATATTTGCCACTTTGAAATCATCGGGTAGAGTGGTACAAGATTATACCAAACGTATTTGCAGATAGCTGCATTTGGGGTCAGTTTACCCTTGGATATGTGACTCTGCAAAGCAAAGTAAAACCAAACGTACTACTTCCACATTATAGGGCATAACAATATGGTTATGGGAACAGCTGTTCGACTGCAGCATAAAAAATTACTTTACAATCTGGGGTGAGTGAAAAATTCGGAGTATTAATTCTTCATTGCTTAACCCATAGCAGCAGTGGAAGACATCTCATACATTAATGGAAACTAAGTTTCAAGTCATAAATATGTCTACATAAAGACAGTCTTACAATTTCAAGAGCATTCATTTCATTTCAGCGGTAGTCTTGGCATCTCAATCTATTTTGCAAAAACAAACCGTTAGATTTAGCTGTGATTCATATACATTGGATTGGAATTACTCTTTGAATCAGCAATTAAGAATGTAGCAATTTCAAGTTGAATTGTTACCAAAACTTGCTGATTTTGCCAAACCCAGTTGGTCAAGAAAAAAATGTGGCTTCAATGTTCAACAGCAGTAAATCCCACAGGAGTGAACCGTGCAGTACTCTACCACTCTGTGGAGTCATCAAGAACACCAGAGACAGCCAAGAACATTAAAAGGATACCAGCACAAACTTGTCAAATCGGCTCATGAATCGAGATCACAATATAAAGCAGTTTGTGAAGATAATTGATCAGGATCTGTTAGCATCAAACAATTGCTGATAGAGCTTCAAGTATTGGGCTTCTGCCACTAGAGGTCCTCAATGGGCCACAAAGAAGGTAAAGCTTAAATTAAGCAGCAGAAAATTGATTGTGCAACATTTTGATTTACTTCTGCTGGTTTTTAATACAGAATTTTTCTAGAGATTGGTAAATATTTGAATAATGGAGTTTGTTTTACAGATTGACAAACAAGAAAAGACCAGCTGGTCCATCAAACACACCCCACACAGTCATAGTGCAACTGTGCAGCATGATCCCCAAAGCCTCCCATCAATCAGCAGCCACAATCTCCCAGGAGAGGCAAAATAAAGATTTTTAAACCACCCCCCCCCCCCCCCCCCCCCCCCCCACGGCTAATTCAGGGGGTAAAAACCTGGGAAATTCCTCTCCAACCCTCTGAGTAAAAAGGAGTTGCAGGAGACCACAGTAACCATAAGGCACATCACCCAACATCCCACCTTCCTTTTGTACACAGTGATATCAGCCTCAGCCAGGATATCGTCCAGCTCCTTTTTGAAAGTTTGGAGCAAATCCACACTCTGAATGAGCTGGCAACTTGTTCCAAAAGGTTAATGACCCTCTGTGAAAAGAAAAAACCTTCTGACATTTGACATAATGGCATGTCCTCAGGTTCGCTCTAGCCTGTCTAATTCAAATAGCCTACCCACATGGACACAGTCTAGTCTCTTCGTGATTTTAAAGAACTCAATCTCCCCAGGGTCTAAGCTTGGTGAGAGTAAAAAGACCCACGTCTCTAAATTTACTGCGGTAACAAAGAGCTTTTCAACTACATATCAATCTAGTGGCCCTCCTCAGAACATTTTCCAAGGTCTCCAAATCACCCACCCTATGAGGGGACCAAAACTGGACACTGTATTCTAGATAAGTTCAAAGGTCTTACACAAGGACAATACTGTACTTATTGTTTTATACTGGATCATCCTGGCAATAGATTCTAATAGTCTATTTTCTTTACTATAGCCCTGTGGCACTGGTCGCAAACCTGTAAAGATTTATGTACTGTAACAACTAGGTCTCTTTCTTGCTCGACAGACTTTGGTTTGAAACCCTGCATGGCATATACATGCAACATACCTGAAATTTATCATCTCACAGCATCAAGTAACACAACACATTTTTGAAAGTACAATGATGTGCAGCACAAGTCCTAGAACCTTTAAATACTAAAGTTTAAAACAAACATGTTTGTAAAACATATGTGGGATGGATACCTGACAGAAAGGGACAAGTATGGACTCCACCTGGAACTTTGTAAATACCAGGCGGTGTGGAACCCATTCCTGAAAGCCCACACAACTCAGGCCCCTCCCGAACAGTGACCAACGCCCAAGAATGTCGCAGTGGATGCACAAACTATTAACCCTCGCCTACAGCTCCACAAAGTATAATGCCTCACACCCACTTGGCTCCTCTCAATATCCGAGATAGCCCTTGATCCAGCCAAATCTCGGGGACAGTTGCCAAATTAGTCTGACCCTTGTGTACTGTTGCAATGTGTGCACAATGTACTGACTGTCCATTTGTATCCACGTATTCCTCTGCAAGTACTTGGTGCCAAACTGTATCATGACTTCATAAACTGTATGAATGTAATTTATTTTCTAAAGGAAAATTAATTTAAAGATCCTGAAATGAAATAGTGTTGATCTGGTAGACTGTTATGCTGTCAGTATCAGATTTAAGGGATCGTTAAACTGATATCTAAACTTCTTTTTACAACCTGGGAGAAAATGGTAACAAAATATTCCAGCATTAAAATGCTGGGACTGCTTTAGGAAATAAACAACCTGAAAAAGGAGATTTGAAAATTAGGTTGTGTGCTTTTTCAGTAGCTTTGAAATACAGTCTATGCAGACAAACAAAAGAGCCTTGCATACTTTCAAAGGCAAAGGATCAATATTTTCTCCTTTATCACCTTCAGTTTAATAACCCAGTTTACAATGTCAATCCCAGGTGACTACACACACAGCAAAAAATCATTCACTAATTCCTTTTTTCATTTAGTAGACAGACCACAAACCTCTAGTCCCTGTAGTACATTTACAGACATTTCTGCTTTAGTCAATGACAGGGTTTTTGCAAGACTGAAAGCTAAGTAGAATTTCATAAGGAACTAAAAATTATCAACGTTTTGGTAAATCCTTTGGGCTACAACACATTTTTAGTTAAAAACAGCAAGAACTGATCTGTAGCTCATTAAATCTTTATTGTGACCCTACTTGTGAACACAGATGGACTTTATAGTGTTTTTTATTCCATTCCATAAAGTCTAAAAGAGTAATTTATTGCCTGAACTCAGGCATTTCCGTAATATTATTCGGGGTTTTTACAAATCACTGTGCTGAAGTAACAAAAATAGGGCTTTGGCGATACATTTTTGCTTTGAAACACTAATTAAAAACAACTTGCATTTATACAATGCCTTTAACGCAGTGAAACGTCCCAAGATGCTTCACAGGAGCGTTATAAAACAAAATTTGACACCGAGCCACATAAGGAGATATTAGGGCAGATGACCAAATTAGGTATGCTTTAAGGAGCGGCTTAAGGAAGAAAGAGAGGTAGAGGTGGCGAGGTTCAGGGAAGGAATTCCAGAGCTTAGGGCCTTGGCAGCTAAAGGACGGCCACCAATAGTGGAACGATTAGAATTAGGGATGCTCAGAGGTCAGAATTAGAGGAGCGCAGATGTGTGTGGGTTGTGGGGCTGGAGGAGAGAGAGATAGGGAGGGACGAGGCCATGGAGGGATTTGAAAATAAGGATGTGAATTTTAAAATTACACAATTTTGTAAACCAGTTAAATGAAACAGACCTGCAAGTTGAAGGACACAAAGTATCAGTCTACCCCAAATCAAACTTTTGTGAGCCTACAAAGGTTCTTAATTTCAGTTTTAAATTATTTACCAAAATATTCCAATTTAAAACACTCAGACTGAGATACAATCTTTTTTGCTATATTTGAATGTCGAGAACCACATACTATTGTCAATATTCGAAGTAACAATCCTAAATTGTGATAAAAATGTAAAGAAGGGAACAATTACAGCTTATAGAGAAATGCCAGTATAGTGGTCGAGTTCATTGCTGGTCACCAGCTCACCTCAAACCTCTGATTATAGTGGCGTGGAAGTGAAAAATTAAACAACTTTACAAAAACTGGTGAGACTGACTTTAAAAAAAAAAAGGAAAAATACTAGAAATTCTTTTCCATTTGTGGTCTCAAATAGTTCTAAATGGTCCCAAACACAAGGCAGTAAACGGAGCACCAAGTAGAATATGTGCAGCCAGGTTATACCTACTTACCTGCCAGCTTGCAGCATGGTAAAACATACCAACTCACCACTGACTGCCCTCAGAAGCTGGAATCCAGTAAGCAGATGTATGGTGGCCCCAAAACTAGTACACTCCAGCTCTACAATAGAGCCGATACATCATCTAACCGCACAACAACAACGGTCTTAGATGTGGTAAAACTGCAGGATTTTGCAGATTTATACTAAGGTTTCTGTACAATGTTTATGCCACTATAATGGTAAATTCAACATGAAAATCGCAGTGAATCAGCAGCTGTTAAAAAAGGTAGTACCCTACCTTAGGGTGATTAATTCCTTAGGTATACACCTCACAAGGAGTACAGTAAAGCTACAGTTTCTGGGGCATAGGGAACAAGGGCTAATTGTCTGTCTGTCCCTAATTAAAGACAAAGGTGAACATTTTAAATTGGAGGCGTTGGTGGGACTGGGAGCCAATGTATGTCAGCAAGGACAGGGCGATAGGGAAGCGAGGTACGACATGCGCAGAAGAGCTTTGGACGAGCTGAAATTTACAGAGGGTGACTGGCTACGAAAGCATTGGAATAGTTGAGTCTGGAGGGGACAAAGGCATGGATCAGGGTTTCAGCAGCAGACAAGCCGAGGCAGGGATGGAGAGGATATGGGGTTGCAAGCTCAGCTCAGGGTCAAATACAATGGCAAGGTTGCAAAGAGTCTGGTTCAACCTGAGAGTGCGGCTGGAAAGGGTAGGGAATTGGTTGTGGGGGCTGAAGACAATGGCTTTGATCGTCCCAATGTTAAACTGGAAGAAATTGCAGCTCATCCAAGACTGGATATTGAACAAGCTGTCTTACAATACAGTGGTAGTGGAGAGGTCAGGACAAATGGTGGAGTGGTAGACCTTGCATGTGGATTCTGACCTCAGGTCTTCAAATGATGTTGCCAAGGGGCAGCATGTAGGTAAGGGAGGGTCAAGGATAGATCCTTCGGGGACTGCAGAGGAATTTAAAACATTGCCGGAGATGCGATTGGATAGGCAAGAGTAGAACCAAGCAAGGGCAGTCCCATGAAATGGACAACTGAGAAGAGGCGCTGGAGAAGGATGGTGTGATTGACCAGGTCAAAGGCTGCAGAGAAGCCAAAGAGGATAACATACCACAGTGACAGTTAGAGGATATTATTCGAGACTCTTATTAGGGCCATTTCAGTGCTGTGGCAGGGACAGAAACCCGATTGGAAAGATTAAACAGAGTTGCGGATTTGGGAGGCAACAACATTTTTAGGAACTTCTAAGACGAAAGGGAGGTTGCAGTTGGGGAGGTCGTTTGCAAGGACAGAGGAGTCGAGGGTGAACTTTAAGGAGGGGATGATGATCAGTAAATGTAGTGTATTTGGATTTCCAAAAGGCATTCGATAAGGTGCCACATAAAAGGTTACTGCACAAGATAAGAGATCATGGTGTTGGGAGGTAATATATGAGCATAGATAGAGGATTGGCTAACTAACAGAAAAGAGTGTGTCGGAATAAATGGGTAATTTTCAGGTTGGCAGACTGTAACTAGTGGGGTGCCTCGGGGATCGGTGCTGGAGCCTCAACTATTTACAATCTATATTAATGACTTGGCTGAAGGGACCGAGTGTAATGTAGCCAAATTTGCTGACGATACAAAGATAGGTGGGAAAGCAAGTTGTGAGGAGGACGCAAAGAATCTCCAAAGGGATATAGATAGGTTAAGTGAGTGGGCAAAAATTTGGCAGATGGGAGTATATTGTGGGAAAATGGAAGGGAAGCCACTTTGGTAGGAAGAATAGGAAAGCAAAATATTATCTAAATGGAGTGAGACTACAGAATGCTGCGGTACAGAGCGATCTGGGTGTCCTTGTACATGAAACACAAAAAGTTAGCATGCAGGTACAGCAAGTAATTAGGAAGGCAAATGGAATGTTGGCCTTTATTGCAAGGGGAATGGAGTATAAAAGTAGGGAAGTCTTGCTACAACTACGTACAGTTTTGGTCTCCTTATTTAAGGAGGGATATACAGTACTTGCATTGGAGGCAGTTCAGAGAAGGTTCACTAGGTTGATTCCTGGGATGAAGGGGTTGTCTTATGAGGAAAGGTTGAGCAAGTTGGGCCTATACTCATTGGAGTTTAGAAGAATGAGGGGTGATCTTATTGAAACATAAGATTCTGAAGGGGTTCGACAGGGTAGATGCCGAGAGGATGTTTCCTCTCGTGGGGAATCTAGAACTAGGGGGCACAGTTTCAGAATAAGGGGTCGCCCATTTAAGACGGAGATGAGGAGGAATTCCTTCTCAGAGGGTCGTGAATCTCTGGAATTCTCTACCCGAGAGCTGTGGAGGCTGAGTCATTGAATATATTCAAGGCTGAGATAAGACAGATTTGTGAACTACAGGGGAGTTATGGGGAACAGGCAGAAAAGTGGAGTTACGGCCAAGACCAGATCAGCCATGAACTTATTGAATGGCGGAGCAGGCTCGAAGGGCCGAATGGCCTACTCCTGCTCCTATTTCTTATGACGTCAGTTTTGAAAGGGAGGTGGGCAGTACCTGAAAAGAAGCAATCATTTACAAAGTCAGCTCACGTGTGGGCCAGGAAGGGAACCTGGGTGGTCAACAGTTCAGTGGGAATTGGGTCAAGGGGGCAGGAGTTGGTCTCAGACAAAATAAGCTCACAAATGGCGTGAGGGGAGATGGGAGAGAAACTAGAGAAAGACGAGTTGATGGCAAGGGTGGGGGGAGGCTGCAGAGGCACCTACACAGATTGTCATTACAATCATTAAGATTCAGACCAAGAACTCAATCAGCTCCTTGGCACTTGTTCTCAGAAGGAATTGTGGAGAGGGGAGGAGCGAAGGTTTAATGTGATGTTGGTAATGGAAAAAGATGGCATTATCTTTGCTCTGCAGGATGATCCTGGAGTAACATAGAAGATAGGAGCAGGAGTAGGCCATTCGGCCCCTCGAGCCTGCTCCGCCATTCAATGAGATCATGGCTGATCATCCAAACTCAGTACCCTGTCCTTGCCTTCTCCCCATATCCCTTGATCCCTTTAGCCTTAAGGAATATATCTAACTCTTTCTTGAATATATTTAATGAATTGGCCTCAACTGCCTTCTGTGGTAGAGAATGCCACAGGTTCACCACTCTCTGGGTGAAGAAATTCCTCCTCATCTCTGTCCTAAATGGCTTACCCCTTTAGACTGCGACCCCTGGTTCTGGACTCCCCCGCCATCAGAAACATCCTTCCTGCATCTAGTCTGTCTCGCCCTGTTAGAATTTTATAAGTTTCAATGAGATCCCCTCTCATTCTTCTAAACTCCAGCGAGTATAAGCCCAATCGACCCAATCGCTCCTCATACGTCATTCCTGCCATCCTAGGTATCAGTTTGGTGAATCTTCGCTGCACTCCCTCCATGGCAAGAACATCCTTCCTCAGATAAGGCGACCAAAACTGCACACAATACTCAAGATGTGGTCTCACCAAGGCCAGTGTTGGCAGAGGAGAGTGGAGCTCAATAGCACTTGATGTAGAAGAAAGCTGAGCAACCAACTCATTTATTCGGCCCTCCCAACTGCACCCCGAAGCTACCAATCCCAAACTGACAACTGGCAGAAACAATTTAATGAAATTATTCAAATAAATTTGTCACCTTGCTTTGAGCTGCTATTTTGAAGGATTTTAAGATGGATGGAAACACACTCATGTAAGCAACATTTAAAACAACTTGCAATTATAGAGTGCATTTAATGTAGAGAAACATCCCAGTGCGTTTCAGAGTATTAATAAAAAAAGACATAATAATAACAAAGAACCCGTAAGAAGCCTATCTTTGATACTGCTAGCCTAGGGCTCAATTGGAACTACTTGGGTGGTACTAAACTTGGTATTTGTTGACTGTTTTTCTCTGCTGATACCTCAGTGCCTCCCGATTGGCTACGATCCATGTCAAACACAGAAAGCTGCTCCTCTCCATTTTGGCTCCAGAATGCTAGTTAGGACTGCCTCCCTTCCGAGTCTAATGTACACCACCACATTTTGAAGACACACCCTCTCCCATAATTTTATATTTGCAAGTTCCCCCTCTTCCCTGGTCTAGCACTAGAAAAGGACTACAATCACTTACAGCCAGGAAAATTATTAGGAAGTGAAAGTAACTGAATTTTGTTTTGTATTAACACATAACAATATTATCCATGAACTTTCGAACTTTATCCGACTGAGTTGATAGGCAAACAGCATCACTAACGATAGTTTAGAAGCTTCTATGTGCACCTCAGCTGAATAACACCATAGTATATGCCCCACCATATTATTATATATAATATATAGTGCTACATCTAGCATGTGTCCTGATGTAAAAAAAATCATAGGTTCTTCAGCAATTTGAGCCATTTACTTCTTGGTCTCAGAGAAACCTAATACCGCTCAAATCTTTTCAATGGCCACATTCAGTACACACTCACTTCACAACCAGCAAACTTCCGCCCCCCGAACAATGTCACCTCCAACTCACCACGAACAATGTTGCAAGAGACCTTCCAAGAATAACAAGTTACTTAGCAAACAATCATAGAATAGTACAGCACAGAAGGAGGCCATTCAGCCCATCGAGTCTGCACTGGCTCTTTCGAAGAGCAATCCAGTTAGTCCTACTCCCCCGCTCTTTCCCCATATCCTTGCAACTTTTTTCTCCTTCAAGTATTTATCCAATTCCCTTTTGAAGGCTACTATTGAATCTGTATCCACCACCCTATCAGGCAGTGCGTTCCAAATCCTAACCACTTGTTGCGTAAAAAAGTTTTTCCTCATGTTGCCTCTAGCTCTTTTGCCAATCACCTTAAATCTGTGCCCTCTGGTTATTGACCCTTCAGCCATTGGAAACAGTTTCTCTTTATTTACTCTATCTAAACCCTTCAGAATTTTAAACACCTCCATCAAATCTCCTCTTAGCCTGCTCTGCTCCAAGGAGAATAACCCCAGCTTCTCCAGTCTATTCACGTAACAATATCTCTCACTGACACAGTGAACCGGAGCACCAACCAGTGACAAAATGCAGCTTTAATCTCAGGCTTACTGCTGCAAGGAAGTGGGGAGTGGCTGTCTTTCAAAATGTTTTCAACGGAAACCACATTACAGGTCACTTCCCCTGGCAGTTAGGCAGAGGTCAAGAATAAAAAGGGGAAAAAAAGCAGGTGCGAGTAGATAAGTTGGCTCATGGCAGTCTGTGCCTCTGCCCCCACTTCACGGTAATGTGTGTGTGAAATCCAGCGTCGTACACACTGGCAGGAATTCCATATTTAGTTCACTTGGGGGACAAAAAACCCACATAGTCAGTGTACAACTGGAAATAAAGCAAACTGTTAGGTATGCTCCAAGAACAGCAAATTAAAAAAAAAGAAAAAAATTAGAACTCCTATCAGGAAATTCTTCCCACAAAAGAGTGATCAATACATGGAGTGGACCTTCCATCATCATCATTCTTATAAAGCAGTACCTGGGGAGATTAGGAGCAGGACTCGGTGAAGATGAGGATGTCAGGGCTGTAGTTGTCGCTGTCGTTGGTGTTGACATCTCCTGTGTTCTAGGAACCCTTCCCATTCTGTACCAGATTCCCATATTGTTCAATTCCCTAAGAATTACACAAAAACAAGTTACAATTTTTTAGAAATACATTTATTTGCTAAAAATATTTAGTATCACTATCTTTACTGCAGCCAAGGACATTTGACAGCCCAGAGAATGCAAGAGCCAAGAGCCATGATGGGCCAAAGCTCAAAACTCCGACTCAAGTTTGGTAGAATTATTATATTCTCAACCAGGCTTCTAAGTGGAGTACTTGTAAAGGGTCACACCTGAAACATTAACCTTTCTCTTTCAGAAGCTAATGTACTTGCTGTGCATTTCCAGCTTTCATGCCAAGTTCAGTAAAAAGACTTACATTTATAAAACATTTCACGACCTCAGGACGTCCCAAAGCACTTTACAGCCAATGAAGTACTTTGGAAGCGTAGTCACTGTTGTAATGTAGGAAACATGGCAGCCAATTTGCACACAGCAAGGTCCCACACACAGCAATGTGATAATGACCAGGTCATCTGTTTCAGTGATAACTGTTGGCCAGGACACCGGGGAGAACTCCCCCGCTCTTCTTCAAATAGTGCCATGGGATCTTTTATGTTTCATCCGAAAGATGGCATCTCCAAAAGTACAGCCTCCGACAGTGCAATACTCCCTCAGTACTGCACTGGAGCGTCAGCGTAGAGTTTGTGCTCGTCTCTGGAGTGAGACTTGAACCCACAACCTTCTGACTCGGAGGCGAGAGTGCGACCCACTACCTTGTGATATCACAGTACAGCAGGAAAACCCGATGTTGACCCATGGGTAACATCCACTCCCTCCTCCCAACACACAAAGCAGATTTGTGGACTACCCCACCCCATTAGTGCAAGAAACTAGAATTTTCATTTTCCAACAGCACTGATGCTGAAATTGGAGGAATATAAAAATACAACATATCATTTGTAGTCAACATACAAATTCTGCTCAAAGTGTGCCTTAAGATTCAATTATCAGTTTACACTAACTTATTAACTAGCTGGGGGGCCCGGCGTTGCCAAGGCTTTTTCGTAAAACGGCAGTTTGAAGGATTAGGCCCCGCCCAGCCCATAGGATTGGTCAACCATCAAGTCAATCAACGCTAATGAGCGGATTCCCCCGTAGGATTGGTCAACCGTCAGGTTTTTTAACGTTTTTTTGTATACTGGCCGAACAATTTTTGTCTGACCAAAAAGTAAATACGCCTATGACACTCCCCTAATCATAAGCTTTCTTTTGATATAACATATGTGTAGGTACGCTCTATAACTTGAGTGTATAGCGGACATACACACACGGACTGATCCTTTTATATATATAGATGATCAATAACTTCCAGAAGGCTTCTAATGATTTAAGATTTTAACAGCCATTTGGAATAAAGAAATCAAAAGATTATTTTGTTTTAATTTCAGTTGTCTTAATGATGTATTTAATAGGCAGCCATCTTCCTGTTCAGCAATACAGTTTTACAAAATATAGTCTGAAGAAAAACACTTGCAACTGAGCCCTTGTTTCAATTCCACAAGTACCATAAGCTAGTTCATTCAGTGCCAATGCTCACTCAATAAATACAAAAAAATTGTAATTACTGTCTTTCACAATGTGCCCCTTCCATAGTCACCTCAGAAATCCTCTTTGCCCTTCATATCCTAATTTCCTATCACTAAAGAAACATTTTTGCACCTCGCATTACACTGGTATTTTAATTTTTATAATCTTGCGCTACTCTACAATTTTCTTTTGCTGTTCCCACTAGCGACTTCCCCATCTCTTCCCCTATCCTACTCTCATCAGTTAGTTGTGGCTAACTAATTAACTAAAAGGAACCTTTACCAAAGTCAAGTGGACATAGGGAAAGCTTACAGTATTTAGCCAAAGTGCGAAGATTCACCAGGCTGATACCTGGGATGGCAGGAATGGCGTATGAGGAGAGATCGTGTCGATTGGGCTTATACTCACTGGAGTTTAGAAGATTGAGGGGATCTCATCGAAACCTATAAAATTCTGTCAGGCCTGGACAGACTAGATGCAGGAAGGATGTTTCTGATGGCCAGGGAGTCCAGAACCAGGGGTCATAGTCTAAGGATAAGGGGTAAGCCATTTAGGACTGAAATGAGGAGGAATTTCTTCACCCAGAGAGTGGTGAACCTGTGGAATTCTCTGCCACAGAGGGCGGTGGAGGCCAGTTCATTAAATATATTCAAGAAAGAGTTGGATATATTTCTTAAGGCTAAAGGGATCAAGGGATATGGGGAGAAGGCAGGGGCAGGGTACTGAATTTGGATGATCAGCCATGATCGCATTGAATGGCGGAGCAGGCTCGAGGGGCCGAATGGCCTACTCCTGCTCCTATCTTCTATGTTTCTATGGCAGCATTATTGGAGAAGGGGGAAAGAAAGGATTACAAAGCGAGAGAAAAATGAAGGCCAACAAGAATTTGTCAGAATCTATTTGTATATTCATCAGCAAGGAGAACCCTTGGGCTTCCTTTTTCTACAACCAACTATCTCCTTAAACTCCTCTCCCCTGCCCACTCTACCTTCTCCTCTAACACATGCAAGGAATTCATTGATTTTTTGATTACCGAAGGAGACCATCTGTTCAGCTGTCTCTATCCTTTCCTCCCTTTCCCCTTGCCCACAAAGCAAAGCCTCCTCCTAGCCCTCTCCTACCCTTGCCCTGCATCCCAGTCTCTCTCTAGCTTCTCCCCTTATGCCTTCACCAAACATATCTTGTCCATGAAACTCACTTCCTACTCCACTGACCCCTCTTTCACTCTACTCCTCACCATCCAATTTCACTTCCTGGCTCCCATGGTAGCTGACCGTGTAAATGGTTCCCGCTCCACAAGCACCATCTCCCCTTCCTTTTAAAACCACCATCACCCTCCTACTAAAAAACCCACCCCTGACCCCACTATCCTCGCCAATGTCCCATGCCTCTCCAAGGTCCTTGAACATGTGGTCGCCTCCCAGATCTGTGCCCAGTTCTCCCACAAACGCCTGTTGGAATCCCCCCCCCACCCCCCAATCAGAATTGCACCCTTCCTACAGCAATCAAATGGCCCTGACCAAAGTCATGAACAACCTTCTCTATGATTGTGACCATGTTGCATCATCTTTCCTCAACCTCTCTGCAGCTTTTGACAAGGTTAACCAGACCACCCACCTCCAGCAACACTCCTCCATTGTCCAGCTCACATCTCTTCCATTCTCCAGCTCAGTGGGTCTACCTCATTTGGTCACACTATTACCTATCCGATCATAGGTAGAGAATCCTACTCGACTCAGTTGAGTTTCTGATCCCGTATCATATTCATCACAAACAAAGCCTACGTCCACCTCCGCATCACCTACCTCTGGCCCGATGACAGCCAATCTGCCAGAGAAAGCTTATTCATGCCCATCACCTCCAGAGTTGATTACGGCTATGCCCTTCTAACTGGCTTCCCATCCTCCATGCTCTGTAAATTTTAGCTCATTCAAAATTCTGCTACTTGTATCCTATCTCACGTCAAGTCTGGCTCCATCGTCCCCATCTTTACTTCACCAACATTAGCTCCTGGTCCACCAACGCTTAAAATTAACAATTCTTGTGTTTCAATCTCTCCATAGCCCTGCTTGTTTTTATCTCTGAACTCCACCAACCCAAAACAACCCTCCTAGCCAAATTCTCCATTGCTCTGACTCATCTCATGTAATTGCCCCCTCACTTCACCCCACCCTTGATGGCAGTGCCTTCAGTCACATAAGCCCCATGCTCTGGAATTCCCTTGCTAAAACCTTGCACCTTTCCACCTTTCAGACCCTCATTAAAACCGACCTAATATTTTCTCCTTTGGGTCAGCATCCGTTTTTCCCTCATGTCTCTGTGCCTTGGGAAATGTTCTACATTAAAGGGCACTATATAATTGCAAGTTGTTGTCAGAAGTGGTACAAGCAACTGAGAAGGCTTGTTACATCTATTGTGTGTAGATTTTTCTCTGATGGTGTGCCACTTAACATCAAAAATATTTTTTACAACATCCTGTTATCTATGTGAAAACAGGCCAAACACACAGGCTAAGCTGCAGGTGCGATCCAAGGGAATGCAGGTTGGCTCAAGTCAGTGGAAGTAATCCACTTGGCAAAGGGATTACCAGTGTGGCACAAGAAAGACCCAAAATAATATTATCCAATTAAGTTTTCAAAGGGGTGGTAGGAGAAAACAGAAGGAATACTGCTGAAAGTTCACAGTATTTACATTCTGCCTGGTTTCCTTGTCTATATATTTTTTTTTAAAGGCAGAAGCCCATTAAAAAACACTACCCACTGCAGGATTACTGGACTTCATGTAATGTTAGCGGTCATGTCACACATTACCGTGACTTGCTAATACAAATACCAACGCTTACGTTCATCACTAACTTTAGTTGCACTGCACAGCTCATCAGCTCTGCAGGTTAAAGAACGAACTGCTACACTGCTTATTCAGAACTAATCCAACAGGATGGATATTTAACTAAAGGATGTCCTCCTCTTGGCACCTGTGCATTTGTATTCAGTCAAGCCCATGAAGAATGGATTTATCGAAGCACAGAAATATAAAAAAGTTAACATATTGCTAAATGTTTCCAACTATTGAAGCCCTCTTTTTCACTCAACTTCCATTCAACAAGAAAGCAAGACCATTACGTTCTGTGTAAGCAGAAAATCTAGGAGGACAGCCATTTTGGGATAATATACACTAAGGTTATTTTGCCATTAACTGTTCCCTAATCCTTATAAAACTACAATGTGATAAACTGGACCTTTCACTCACACCATCACATTCGTCAGGTTCTTAGACTGTAATTTAATACTACTTCTTGCCATAATACAAAAGCAACAAATGAAGGATTAAAAAATAAAACAAAGCATTAAAGGTTTTAGAACTCAGTTTACATAAAAGTAAGAAAAAGAGAACACAAATGAAGCATAAAAGTTGAATTTAAAAAAAATGTTAACTTGCAAAGTAAACAAAGTAACGAACAACAGCTATTATGCATCCATACACAGTCCAATCTTCACGAGAACAACCTGCCACATTTAACAGCACCGAAATGCACAAATTTAACTTAAAGTAAAGTAGCACAATGATTTTTAATAAGAATACGCTTACACATTTTTCCACAGTATGATTTATCAAATTAAGATCACTTACCCAATGAAGGTATACTGAGGGGGAGCTTGTTTAGATTTGCCAAAGATTTTTACATCACAAATGGCAGCTTCAGTTGAGTCACGAGGAATGAATTTGATGCACAACCTTCTCTTCCTGAAAGCTGGCTCTTCTATTTAAAAATATAATAATTTTAAATGGTACAAATAGGTGCCTGTTGTCTAAGCTGCTTGTAAGCATGAGGCATTCAATGAGTGTTGAAAATAGAAAAGGCAGTTGCTTCACGCATGCCCTGATATATGTACACAATTGGACGCTTTTATAATAAATAACAAGCACTCGAATGGTTAATTTGTTATGTGATAAGGTTATGAAATAGGGCAACCTATTGCATCAATTGAGGAAAAAAAAATTACTATTCCTTGCCTCCCCCTAAGGTTTTTATACTTCTGGTATTCTTGTCTAAGTTACCCTTGTAGGAATCATCAGATCCCTAACTGAAGCACTGAGGTCGAGTCAGTCCGATAATAAAATGAACTTTAATAGAAACTAGAGAACAAACAATTGCATGCAGGAGAAATAATCAACAGGTCTTTTCTGGTGCTGGTTTCACGAGGTCCGAGTTGGGAACCTCCCACTCTCTGACGTCATGACGTTTCCCGCCGTTAAGGGTGTCACGTGACCAACATGATGACGTCATCGTGCCGATTCTGGGGCTTATCCAGAACGGCTATTTACATACAGTAAACAAACATAGGTGCTGTAGCACTCTGTTAAAGGCAGTTATACATTTATACAGGAGTCCGTTGGTGGCTTTGTCACATGTGCCCCCCAAGAAGTGTCTTTAACCTCAAAAGTCAATCGCAGAGGTCGTCGGACAAGCCTGTCCGAACGACTCCGATATTCCCGGAGAGGAATGGGCTGGTGAGACGATGGGCTGGTCTGCGGAACAATCGGGTCAGGCGAGGTGGTCACGGGCGGCCGCCCACGACGCGGTGGCTGCGCTGCCTCGCCCGGTTGCTCAAGGTACAGGTGTGCGGCCTTGAAGCGGTCCACGGAAATGTGGTCAGGCTTGCCCCGACGTCCACTAAAAAACTCTTGGCGCCTGCCTGCAGTACCTGGAAAGGGCCTGTATACGGAGGCGTGAGAGGACTACGGTGGGCGTCATGCCAGACGAAAACGAATTTAGCCCGCATAAGCTCCGGCGGAACGTGGGACGCGGGCAACCCGTGATGCGACGTCGGAATGGGCCGGAAAGATTGCGCTGCGGCCCGGTGAGCCTCCAGTTGTTCGGCCGCCGACCAAGGACGCATTGGTGATGGAAGAAACTCGCCGGGCACCCGGAGCGGCTGGCCATAAACCAGTTCGGCGGCCGATGCCTGCAGGTCCTCTTTAGGTGGTGTGTAACCCGAGCATCACCCACGGCAGCTTGTCCATCCACGCGGTCCCCTGGAGGGTGGCCCTCAGCGACGCCTTCAAGGACCGATGAAAACGTTCGCATAATCCATTGGCCTGCGGATGGTAAGCCGTGGTCCGATGGAGCTTGGTGCCCAAACCCAAGGCTACGGTGTTCCACAAAGCAGACGAGAATTGCGGCCCGCGATCCGACGAAATATCAGACCGAACGCCGAAACGTGCAACCCAGGATGAAAGAAAAGCCCGGGCGACATCCGCGGAGGTGGTGGACGTCAAAGGAATGGGCTGGTGGTAGGGTCGTCTATGGTCAGAAGATGTGTGAAACCTTACGACGGCGGTAGTGGGCCCACGAGGTCAACATGGACGTGATCAAAATGCCTCTCCGGTACCTCGAATACGGCGACGGGAGCTTTGACGTGGCGCTGCACCTTAGTCCTCTGGCACACGACGCAGGTGTTGGCCCAGTCACGGACATTTTTTCGCATTCCCCTCCAGACGAACTTGGACGCCAGCAATTTTTGTGAAGCCCGCACGCCCGGGTGCGCAAGCCCATGAATGGCATCGAAAACGTTCCTACGCCAGGACAGCGGAACGATCGGGCGGGGGTCTCCCAAGGAGACGTCGCAGAGCAAGGCGGTGCCAGCCGAGTGGAAAAGCACATCTGCTGGCTGCAGGCAGGACGAGTCAGTGCGGAAAGCCTGCGTTTCCGGATCAGCCGCTTGGTCAGCAACCATGAGTGAATAATCGAGTCCCAGCTGGATGGCCTGGACAGTCGCACGCGAGAGGCAATCGGTGACCACGTTGTCATTGCCGGCCACGTGCCGGATGTCGGTGGTGAACTCAGAAATAAAGGTGCGCTGTCGTTGCTGTCAAGCTGACCATGGCTCAGCCGTCTTGGCCATGGCAAACGTCAGGGGCTTGTGATCCACAAACGCGGTGAATTGGCGTCCTTCCAATAGAAAACGAAAATGGTGGATGGCCAGAAACAACGCCAACAGCTCCCCGTCGAACGTGCTGTAGCTACGCTCATTACGACGCAATTGGCGACTAAAAAACGCCAGCGGTTGCCATGTCCCATCGACCCATTGCTCCTGCACGGCGCCTACAGCGTAGTCTGAAGCGTCCTTCGTGAGCGCGATGGTGGCGCCAGGCAGCGGGTGTGCCAACATCATTGCGTTTGCAAGAGCATCCTTCGTGTCCACAAAAGCGCGATCCATCTCCGGCGTCCAAACCACAGGTTCCTTCCCCGGCTTCCCTCCGAGTGCCTCGTAGAGCAGCCGCATCAGCTGCGCGGCCCGGGGGACAAACCTATGGTTACCATACCAAGGAACTCCTGGAGCGCTTTAACGAATTGCGGGCGCGGGAAAGCAGTGATGGCCGCCACCTTCGACCGAAGCGGCAGTGCCCCTGCCGCAGTGATGCGGTGGCCCAAAAGGTCTATCTGCCGCAGTCCGAATTGACATTTGTTCGGGTGGATTATAAGGCCATGCTGATGGAGGCGCCGAAAAAGGAGGCGCAGGTGTTGTAGATGTTCCTCTTTCGAAGCACTGGGACCAGGATGTCATCGAGATACACAAAGAGAAACTTTAGATCCCGCAGCACTGAATCCATAAGGCGCTGGAACGCCTGCACTGCATTTTTGAGTCCGAACGGCATTCGGAGGAATTCAAACAGTCCAAAAGGGGTAATGACCGCCGTCTTCTGGACGTCCTGGGGGTGGACGGGCACTTGATGGTACCCACGGACGAGGTCGATTTTGAAAAAAAAAAACAAATTGCCTGCCAAATGAGCGGAGAAATCTTGGATGTACAGTATTGGGTACCGGTCGGGAGTCGTGACCTCATTGAGGCGCCGATAATCGCCGCAGGGCCGCCAACCACCGCCGGGCTCAGGGACGATATGAAGCAGCGACGACCAGGGACTATCTGAGCGGCGAACGATTCCCAGTCGCTCCATGGTGGCGAACTCCGCCTTCGCAGCCTTGAGTTTACTGGGCTCCAGCCGTCGAGCCCGGGCATAAACCGGGGGGCCGGTCGTCGCGATGTGGTGTTCTACACCATGTTCAGCGATCGCCGCCGAGAAGGTGGGTCGAGTGAGAGCTGGAAATTCCCCAAGCAGGCGGGTGAAGTCGTCGGGCGCCAGCACGGTGCAGGAACCCGCGTGGGGCGTGCCTGAGCCCCAAAAACAGGGGATGGAGGCGAACGTGGCGGCGTGAATCAGACGGCGATTACGTAAATCAACCAATAGGCCATTGGTACAGAAGAAATCAGCGCCAAGGATTGCCTGTGCGATTTCGGCGGTTATAAACTCCCAGTGGAAAAGTTGCCCGCCGAAACACACCTGGATCCGCCGCTTCCCGAACGTACGAATAGCGCTGCCATTGGTGGCCTGGAGTGCAGAACCGCGCCTCCCTGACCTGACGTCGAGGAGCGAAGCAGGAAGGATGCTGCACTGAGCGCCTATGTCGCACAAAAACCGCCAGCCCGAAATGGAGTCGGTGATATACAATAATTTCCCGGAATCGCCAACTGCCATCGTAGACGTGAAACCGACCTCAGGGTCGTTCTTCCGTTCACGCAATCGGTGCTGCTGCTTCCTCGGTGCAGTTGGCGCGAAACTGCATGGGTGTCGGCAACATCTGGCTTTTGGACCGAAACGGGCGTGGTTGTAGCAGAGGCCGGTCGGTGGAGGCGCTGAGGTGGGATCCTTCGGGGCGGGACGCTTCGAGGTGGCATAGTACTGCTGCATCACCGCATAAATGGTGTCGGCTTCGGCCGCGAGCGCTACAGTCCGTAGCCTCCGACCTGGCGAGGGCTGCTTGCACCTGCTCTGGGAGCTGGCTCAGGAAAAGTTCCCGAAACAGAAAACACTGCGGCTCAGACCCAAGGAGCGTGAGCATCTGGCTCATCAACTCAGACGGCTTAGCGTCGCCTAACCCGGGCAGTGTGAGTAAACGTCGCGCGCGCTCCGCTTTCGTGAGGCCGAAAACCTGCATGAGTCGCGCCTTAAGCGTATCATACTTGTTATCCACGGGCGGGGTCTCCAGCAGACTGATGATCCGTGCAGCCGTCGAGCTGTCCAGTGCCGAGACCACGTAAAGATAACGGGTCTGATCCAGCACGATGTTCCGAAGCTGGAACCGAGCCTCCGCTTGGACGAACCAGGAGGCCGCCTGTTGTTCCCAAAATTGAGGGAGCTTCAAAGTCGCTGCATTAACATCCATCGTTTTGTTCTGCGCGTCCTCCGCGAAGTCTCGGGGTCACCAATGTAGGAATCATCAGATCCCTAACTGAAGCACTGAGGTCAAGTCAGTCCGATAATAAAATGAACTTTAATAGAAACTAGAGAACAAACAATTGCATGCAGGAGAAATAATCAACAGGTCTTTTCTGGTGCTGGTTTCACGAGGTCCGAGTTGGGAACCTCCCACTCTCTGACGTCATGACGTTTCCCGCCGTTCGGGGCGTCACGTGACCAACGTGATGATGTCATCGCGCTGATTCTGGGGCTTATCCACAACGGCTATTTACATACAGTAAACAAACATAGGTGCTGTAGCACTCTGTTAAAGGCAGTTATACATTTATACAGGAATCCGTTGGTGGCTTTGCCACACCCTGACTATATAGCAGGCAGGTTGATTTTTTTTACAAGTAGTTTCTTTCAAATATTGTGTATTTTTGTGAAGAACTTAATTTGCACCTTAACCTGCTCTGAGCAAGACACAGTACCAAACGAGTCAGAGGGGACTGGTATAATTCCGGTTGTAAAAGAACATAATTTACAACTACTGTTGTGCTTTAACAACCGTGAAATAAGACATAAACATTTCCTGATTCAAAACTTTAAAGCTACATGCCTTTATCTGATAAAATCCAATACTACTTAACCACGTCTGCAGCACGCAAAACCCATAACTTACGTGTGTCCACTGTTTCCTGAATAGGAATAAAGCCCACCGGTAAAGTATCCTTTAAATCGATCAGCTTCATGTCCACTAGCACATTCCCTAAATGGCTCTTTAAAAACCACAAGAGAGAGAAAAAAAAATAAGGCGTCACACGTGCTGCAATGTTCTGGATAGCCTATGTCATAACATTCCATTATTTCTCTGACACAGAAACAAATAAACCTCCATCTACCAAGCAAACACTAGAAATCAATTGGACGTTCCATAAGTTTCCCAGACAAAACCAATGAGAAAAAGAGTGTGGTTTCTGTCAAACAAATGTCCAGTAATAAGCCAGTCACCTGGGCTAGTAGCGATTCACGCTGCTTGCAACCGGGAAAAGAACATGAAAATTTACACAAATATGGTTTAATTAAAAGGTCCTTCCATCCCCTCTATAATTTTCCTTCTTCGATTCACACTACTATCTCTTCAACATTTCCTCTTTTAGACTTATTTTTATATACCATCAACATCCACCAAGCAACAAATCCTGGGGCGGAAAACTTGGCTGAAGAGATGGGTTGGAGAAGATTTTTTTTTTTTTTTTTTTTTAAATATTAGAAGGAGCGGGAGAAAGTTCTGGAAAGAAAGACTGATGCCATGGAAGGCTCTACCACTGATGGTGGGGCAAAAAGAGGGGGAGGAATAATAGAAGGCCAGAATCAGCTGAAGGAGCCTGCACAGGTAGGGTGGGAGGCGGCCAATGAGGGATTTAGAGACAAGCAATCTGACAACACAGAGGTGATCGAGGGATGTGGTGCAGAGGCAGAGTTGGACATCACCAGTATACATGTGGAAGCTAATCTTATGCCAGTTTTGGGGGGGGGGGGGGGGTGGTGGGGGGAAATGTATGGCTGGAGAAGGTTACATAGATAGAAAGGGGCGAGACAATGAAGGGATAGAATGAATCATAGAATTGATAGATTTGCACACGAGGATGAAAATTTTAAATTGCAGATGTTAGGGGACTCAGAGCCAATGCAGGTCAGCAAGGACAGAGTTGATGGGTGAGCAGAACCTGGACACGGGCAGCAGAATTTTGGATGAACTGAAGTTTACGGAGGATGGAAGGTCAGCAGATGAACACTGGAATAGTCAATTCCTGAGATGAGAAAGGGCCCAATGAAGGTTTCATCAGAAAATGGGCTGAGATCAAGGAAAAGAAGCATAAACCACGTAACTATACAATAATTAGTTGAATATCAGTTGTGTGTAAATTCTTTGGGGGGGGGGGGGGGGGGGGGGGGGAGGAAAGAGATGGAATTTTAATCCTACCTGCCTGATAGAAACCTGGCACGTAGGCAGTTAAAATGCCCCAGTTTACTTACCCACTAAAAAGCCACCATTTCAGACTTTAACAGACGCTTCAAGACAGGCGGCTAGGCGCACGCTCAAAGCAGTCACACATGCTAATCGGGGTTGATGACATCATCTGGCCCAGGCAGCGATTTTAATTTTCAGCCTGAGCGGAGAACCGTGAAGAGGATCAGGAAGATTAATTGAAAGTTTCTTTTAAACTTTCCCTTCTGGGGCCAGGAGATGCTCCTACGGATCCCACAGGAAAAGTTAGGCCTTCCCTGCCTGCACTTCCAACCACCACCACCCCAGCCACCCCCCACGCGACCCTCTGGAGCCCCCTTCCCCACAGCTACGTGAGTGCCGTCGGATGGCCAAGCACCCAATTTTTGGCAGGCCAGCATCTGATTTTCCAGGAACCGGCAGCATGTTAATAAGGCCCAGCAGTTAAAATCGCCGCAGCCTTATAATCCCGTGGGCGATTTGGAAACGAATTGAAACAGCCAGTAGATTGTCCTGCCGACAATCTACGGAGTTAAAATTGTCCCCTTAGAATCGATAATTTAAGATAAATTTAGTGAGCATTTGGAAACGTATAGGTTAAATCAAGGACAGCTCCAACCTGGCTGCCAAAATGTTAATCTACATCTTTATCAGTTTTTCCATCCTCCAATGCTTTCCACCTTCCGTACATAACTCATTCAGAACACTGTGGCCTATGTCCTCACCCTCATTACTCTCTGCCCCTGCCAAGCTCCACCAGCGTTACGTGCTTTAGCGCACTGTCCTTGCTTTCAAAATCCCTCCAAGGCCGTGTGTCACGCTACCTCAGCAAACTCTTGAAGCTGCACACACCTGCCAATACTGGTTCATTTCTAGTTACCTGCTCCAACACTGGTGGCTGTTCTTGCAGTCAGAAACCTTCCTAAATCCCGCCACACCTCGCCACCTCCTTCCTTGCCTGCTTTTAAAAGCCACGTTAGAACCAGTTTCTTCAATCATGCTTCTTTCTGCCCCTGCAAATTTGTTTTTTCTTCCCCTCCTGGCCAAGGTCTTAACTTTTTTTCTTCCATCCTGAAACATCTTTTTGTAACCAAGGGGAGCTACAGAAATGTAGCCTACTGCTAGAACGTGAATGATAAAGAATGATTTGGTTTTGTGTTATTCTTATGCTATTGTTCTATGATATTTCAGGATTTGCATTGTGGCATATTCAAACATTTGGGTATTTGCTTATCTCGCCTGAACAGAGCATTAACTACACTTCTATTATAAAACCAGCAAAACAAAAGCATTTGTGTACTTCTGACTAAAATAAATAACATCAATAATATGTAAGCCAACATAACTGCGCAAAGACTATACTGTGAAGTGGTGTCAGAATGGTATGTTGTTGAAGAGGACCTGCTGATGTTAAGAGACACTTGAATGATCATAAAATGCTACCAGTAAGACGTGCTAAAGTCTATTTCTGGGAAAAGGCCTAAGCTATCAAAAGGTGAAATAAAGGTCACGCCACTAACAACTATTAAACTGTAAATGTATCCATTCAGGCGCCCAGTCTCGAATTCTTGCTGTTCATCCAGTTTGTTCAAGGTGTCATTTAAACAGATTTGTGGCCTCATTATACCTTTAGGGAAAATGAGCTAAAAACTCATTGAATCGAAAAAAAAAAAAAAATCGCTCACTGCAAGACAAGTATGCTGGTGACTATTGTAGGGACGGTACCCTAAATTAGATAAAGGCGCTCTCATATTTTAACCTTCAAACGCTTATTCCTAATACAAGTTTATTATAAAAGATTATCTGGTTGGGCAGTTCAAAAGCAGTTAGCAAAAAATACAACTGACTGGGTGTAATGAACCTGAAAGGGAGGTCCTTTTTCAATAACAGTTTGCATTTATATAGTGCCTTTAAAAACAAGTCCCAAGCCACTTCACAGAGCCAGAGAGATTTGGGGGGGGGGGGGGGGGGGGGATTGACAAAAATCTTGGACAACGCAGTGGGTTTTAAGGAAAGTTTTAAAGGAAGAGAGGGAGATGAAGAGGCAGAGGGCGTTTAGGGAATTCGAGAGCGTGGGGCTGAAGGAATGCACAAGAGGCCAGAGTCAGAGCAATGGAAAGTTTTGGGGCCAGGGGTTTTGGGGGGGGGGGGGTTGCAGGGGCAGGGCAGAGGAGACAGCTTGCATGGCTGGAGGAGGCTACAGGGCAAGGGATAGGTGACACCAAGAATAGATTTAAAAAGAGTAGGAGAATGTTAAATGGGGAGGCTTTGGGAGAACCATGAGCCATTGTGGGTCAGCAAGAACAGGGGTGATGGGTGAGCAGGACTTGGTGACAGATAGGATATGGGAAACAGAGTGTTCAATGAGCTGGAGTTTACAGAGGATAGAGAATGCGGGGCCAACCAAGGGAACACTGGAATAGTTAAGTCTGAAGATGACTGAATGAGGGTTCCAGCAGCAGATGGGCAGAGGTAGTGCAGAGGCAGGCAATGTTAGTGAAGTGGAAGTCGGCCGTATGTGCGTTGGAGAGGATAGGGGGTCAGAAACTCAGCTTGGGATCTAATGGAATGCCAAGGCTCCAAGCACCCACGTCTTCATAGTCACTTACATGGTAAAACGTTAACAGATAATTAATGGTACTGTGCATACAACAGATGGAAATTTGGAATAAGAACTTCATTCTCTAAATGCAAATAAATGCAGAACTTGCAAGTGAATGCCTCACAATATATTTAAATGTATTCACATTTTAGATATTCACAACTTGATTTAAGTTGTTTTAAATTAAAAAAAAAAAGGAAAAGTGATTATTCTTCAGTACAGTATAGAGACATGTGGAAGGGATTACGGTTTAGGACCAATACACTGCATAGCACAATTTTCATGTAAACATGAACTGTGACACAAAGGTTTGTTCTCCAACTTTTCCATGATCTGCATGCTCAGGAAGCACCAATAAAAATGAATGATAATGACTCCTTCAAATGAAAGGCGAATGTTCCATATGGGATGTTTTGTGCCGTTGTAGTTGATCAGGCAAGAACTTGTTCTGTTCTCACCCTTGCCCTTCTCAAATGTTAGTGTTTAAAAGAAAAGTGGAAAAAACAATGGATGTACTTGTACACAGACGAAAGGGCATGTTCTGACGTTCATTCCAACTTTAGCTTTTAACTCTGCACACAGAATTGGGTTATTGTACTATATATGGTTTCAAATTAAGCCAGTCATTAGGGCAACATAGTGCAACAGCACCAACATGCCTCGCCTCCAGGTAGTACAATGTAGGCGGACTCGCACATTTCTGCAAGATTCCAATCTCAGCCATGACGAGGGACGCACTAAGCAGCAGCCAGGCACTTCCCCCGCAGCAAGAGGAACAGAATAAAGAGAGTGGGGAAAAAAATCAGAGGGCTAGTCAATAGCATATTTCTATAGAGAAGCAGTAGCAAAGGCCTGACAGCATGGGCCAGCCTTTCAGATGAGGTGGTGCATGGTTCAGGGAGAGGAAGCCATTCTACAGGAAACTCTTTTTTATCCGGCACCGACGGGACTGGCGTGGTGCTGGTTGATCAAAAAGTCCGGATTACAGAGAGGTATACTTACCAAGGTACGAGAGCCCCGTACACGGCCACGGGTGCAGGAGCCCCGGTTACCCGGCACTTGTGCAGGAGTCCTGGTTACACGGCCACAGATCCAGGAGTCCCTGTTGCACGGCCACAGGTGCCGGAACCCCAGTTACACAGCCACAGATCCAGGAACCCCGGTTACACCACCACTAATATATAGTAACATATACTTACCTGAATCTACTCCCGAATTTTGCCGGTTAAGAGAGATTTCCGGATATTTAGGTGCCGGTTAAAAGAGTTTCCTGTACTTAGATTTACTGTTTTTTTTATGTACTTTTGTTACCACAGTATTACAGATGTGTGTTCAATGGAGCTTTACTACCCCTAATTATTTTTAAAACTCATTTTCTCCCCTTCAGGCACTCCCCAACAGAAGGGGGCAAAGGTGACTGTTTTTAGGCCTCCACCTGTGCTGCCTGGTTATCTGGTACTGGTGGGTGCACTAAAGATACTCAAAGAATCCTCAGATCTTCCGCTATTTTGTAGGCACTTCCTCTGCACATCAGGAAAGATCGGGAACATGGTGTCGAAAAGCACAGGGACAAATCTGCACCTATCCACTCCATGACACAGCTACCATGAAACTTTACTCTATGTTATGGCAGGATTTCTGTACCGAACCAAAACACAATGGCTGTTACTCTTCATATCAACATACTACCGATTATATAAAAAAATTCTACAGCACAATTTTACCTACTAAAATTTGAAGCTACACCAACAAAACTTACATGAACTGTAACACGCAAAGCAAATTCAGTTCAACAGCGATTTCAGATTTTGACCCTCGTGCTAATAAATTGGATTTAACAAACTAGCATCATATTGAAACCACCACATTTGCAATAAGTGCTCCTAAATTGGTTACTGAAATGTACTCCAATACATTTATACAGGCTTCCATTTTTCATAACCAAAACTGATTACTATAAAAACACAAGCATGAGGTCATTGATTTGAACTTACATTCTCCTTAGAAAATGATCTCGTAAAACAGAGATATCTAGTGACCTTGGATTTAAATATGCCGTCCTTCCAGAGGTCAGCATCCAAGCCATCTGCCGTTTGCGAAATCTGTGAGAACAAGACAGCATGTGCAAACGTGAGGTGGAATAAAGCTAATTCATGTACAGTGAGTTTTGCTACTTTCCCTAATTAACACCGACTGTACTATCACAGCATCTCATTAGATCATTCCACCAGGTACTGTATAAAAATATTGACAAAAATGCTTCTAAAAATACAGTCTCCAAGGATACAACTGATTAAAGATATATTGCAAATGGTTTTGATAAGGAATCTGCAAGTTTTAAAAATTATGTGGGCAAGCAGGATGGATGGTGTTGGGCAATTGGGGGGGGGGAAATCATTATCATACACTTAAAATTCAAGCCATGTCAGGGAATGCTTATATTGTGTTATGTTGACAACTTATGAAACAACGTAACAGAAAATGAGATGTGCTAAAAATGGTTTCGCCTCGGACTATTGTTAGTTGCCAGCCTCTAAAGCACAGTTTACACAGTTGACAGTGGTAGTTTCAATTTACACTCATCAGACTGTTCATTTTGAAATGGAGCAGCTGTAAAATGGGAACAAATCTGAATTTACAGTTATAGCGCAATTAACACTGCTAAAATGAAGATGTATCATGCATTCTCTCGATTCTGAAAAAAAGTGCTTCATTCGGTTTTAAAACCAAGAGTTAGTTGACAGTCATTAGTTAATATACACAGCAGAATTATTTGTACTTATCTATATAATTAAAATTAATGACGTGCTATGCAGCTCAGCTGTCCAACAAACTAGTTTCAGGTATTCTCCTTCAACTATCTCGACTACAGGTTCACATCACTGCCAAGCATCACAATAAGTGGAGTCTTGACGCTTTCAATATGAACAGGTAAATCTCAATTCCTCAACATAGTGATTCTGTCACACAAACAGTAGAGAGCGATTTATTGGCCCAGAACTTCGGGTCTCCACGGGTGAGTACGCACGGGGTACTCACCCGTAGGCCCGATGGAAGTGCCGGTTTCCTGCATGCACTGCGCATGCGCGGGAAACCGGCACTTCCGTTCCTCTGAACTAAGAGGTTCAGAGGTCGAACGCGTGCGCGGGGGAGGCTGCGCGTGCGCATCAAACTTACGTTTTGTTTTTTTTTTGTTTTTTAAATACAGGTTTCTCCAGGAACGTAAGCCTGCAGAATTTAGAAATGTAAAAAGCAGGCGTAAGGCCTGCTTTTTACAAGGTAAGTGGTGAATTAATTAAAATTAAAACATTTTTTCCACAGGTTTATTATTTTTAAATACTTTAAAGCAAGGTAAGTTTATTTTTAGCCTCGTTTGAAAAAAATAATTTTATATTCTAAAATTTAAATTATTGTTTAATAGTTATTTCATGTAATTTAGAGTTTATTTAAAAAATGTGATGTTTTTTTAAAATTTATTTGAAGGTTTAGTGCTATTTTGGGGCCGTAGTATTCATAAGTCTTGACAGCACTTCCTGTCAGACTTATGAATGGAGCATTCCCTGCTCCGATTGGCTGCCCATGGCCCATGTGATCCCAGGGGACGCATCGAACTAACTGCGCCCCTGGGATACGCAAGCACTACGCGCCGGCAGCTGGAGCAGGCTCCGGATCGGAATTCCACCGGGCCCTACAGCTCAACGGCCGGCGCGCAAAGTAAGTGCAGGTCGGGGGCTTGCGCCCGCAGGAAGCCCCCGACCCGAATTTCTGGGCCATTATCTAGTAGGAAAGCATTTTAACAGTGTTTGAGGACTACTCCACTCAGCTCACTTGCACACACCTTCTACCAGCGGCGTCTGCTGGTACCTACAGCATGGGGCTCTCCTTACAGCTCCTGACTGGCCTTATCCACAAATCAGCCAACATGACGTACATTATTTTAGGGCAAAACTGTCAAAGCAACAGTTTGACAATCACGCTAATGAAATTCACTACCTGTTGGTGCACAGTGACATGAAGGAAGCACCGAATACACAATGCAAACCTAACACTGCATTTTGAAACCAGGTCACTGATATCATTCTCATGTGCTAACATACAGAACTGCAGCAATGGCAGTCTTCAAATGTTATCACAGTTTTCTCATTATTTTTTCATTTTGGAAGTGGTTTACCTTTGTTATGAGCCTTAAAAAAGAGACAACATGTATTGATTTGCAATAGAGTTGCAAATGCTGCAATTCTGCCATTAAAAGTCTAAAAGAAAGTCAAGCATCAACATGCTGATTTAAGGAGAACATGACGCTTTAATGTTGGGCAATATTTCTAATCACTTCAAATAGTTCAATTTCTATCATCATCAGTGACAGACCTGGAACCATCATTACTTCATTTAAGTGTTATGTAGCTTAAAATGTTTCCCTGCCTAACACAACCCAAGTTTAGAAGAACAAAATCTATAATAGTTCCTTGTCTTCACAGCTCAAGTGGACAGTCAACACCAGATAATACAAAGTCAATTTTGCACTAAAAATATGCAATAATTTGAAAAGCACAACACAAGTAATACAGCAAAATGGGAATTTAAAAAAACTGAATGCAGATATATTGAATGAAATGACTGAGTAGACTGTAGTACAATCTTTTAGCAAAACACCCCCACCATTATGCTTTATTCTAATTCCAGTAGCAAAAGATAACTTTATAGTTCACATGCCAATCCAATGTAATGAGACTGAGCAATCCCATCTGAGCATTCTCCCAAGGACAAAGCTGTATAAAACTTTGGGGAGAAAAGCATACTGCTCCAGCTTTGTGGGACTACTCGCACCTTTCACCATTCCTCCATTTCCGATCACAGTCAGCGCATCTCCAGCAATGGCTTTTCTTCCCGCCCCCCAAATCATCATCTCTGGAGCCCCCCCCACCCAAGGATCCATCTGTGTTTTCTTTCCCACTTCTCATTTACACGCAGCCCTCCGTGAAATCAACTGCAATGCATGGGGTCAGCTGCCACTTCTATGACAATGACACCAAGGTGCACCTTTCCACCACCTCTTCATACCTTGTAACTGCTTCTGTGCTGTCAAGACTGTTTGGCTGTCATCCAGTTTCGATGAGTCACAACTTTCTCCAACCCAACAACAATCAGGAAGACTGAAGCCATCACCTACAGGGCCCACCACAGATTTTGTTCCTTGGTTACGGATTTCTTCCTCCTCCCCAGCCCCAACATAATGTTCACAACCTTGATGTTTTGCTAAACCCCGAATTTAGTTTTAGACTCCATATCTTCTCTAGCACAAAACCTGCTCATTTCCATCTCCGCAGCACTGCTGGTCTCCAGCACGACCGCCTTTCCATCAATGGCGAAACGGTCATTCATGCCTTTGCCAACTCCAGACTTGATTACTCCCCTCTCCTCCTTTAAAAACCTCTCAAAACCCATTTCTTTGAACAAGTCTTCAGTCATTCCTCCTAATTTCTCCCTTCCTAGGTCAATCTTCACAGATGTTTTTCTTATGCCCATCTGTGAAGTGCCTTGGTATGTTCGTTTTACTAAACGGTACTACATAAATGTATGTTATTGTTGTTCAACATACAAACTAACATTCCACATTTTGGTTTGTTTCCAGAATGAAAGTTGAAATTTCTAATTACAGTGCTTGACTTGGTGTGCGGAGTACAGCCAGGGCTGGATGAGTTGAGCAGTTTGAACATACTGTTTTGACACAATTACAGACCATAGATTAACCTTAATACGGAGCTTCTGCTACAGGGAGAGATTGTTTTTTCCTCTGGTACAAGTTTTTCACGAGACCACTACTATATAATTAAAAAAATACACATACATAAACTAGGTACTGCTTCCTTAAAGCTAGACTCTTAAATGTAATTATGGAAATCACCACCTGGAACTGAATATAGTTTGAGAGAAACATAGAAGAAACATAGAAGATAGGAGCAGGAATAGGCCATTCGGCCCCTCGAGCCTGCTCCGCCATTCAATGAGATCATGGCTGATCATCCAAACTCAGTACCCCGTACCTGCCTTCTCCCCATATCCCTTGATACCTTTAGCTCTAAGAAATATATCTAACTCCTTCTTGAATATATTTAAAGACTTGGCCTCAACCGCCTTCTGTGGTAGAGAATTCCACAGGTTCACCACTCTCTGGGTGAAGAAATTCTTCCTCATCTCTGTCCTAAATGGCTTACCCCTTATCCTTAGACTATGACCCCTGGTTCTGGACTCTCCGACCATCGGGAACATTCTACCTGCATCTAGTTTGTCCAGACCTGTCAGAATTTTATAGGTTTCGATGAGATCCCCTCTCATTCTTCTAAACTCCAGCGAGTATAATCCCAATCGACCCAATCTCTCCTCATACGTCATTCCTGCCATCCCAGGGATCAGACTGGTGAATCTTCGCTGAACTCCTTCCATGGCAAGAACATCCTTCCTCAGATAAGGCGACCAAAACTGCACACAATACTCAAGGTGTGGTCTCACCAAGGCCCTGTACAACTGCAGCAGGACATCCTTGCTCCTGTACTCAAACCCTTTCCTTATGAAGGCCAACATACCATTTGCCTTCTTCACCGCCTGCTGCACCTGCATGCTTACCTTCAGTGACTGGTGCACAAGGACACCCAGGTCTCGTTGCACTTCCCCTTCTCCCAATCTATTGCCATTCAGATAATAGTCTGCCTTTCTGTTTCTAACACCAAAGTGGATAACCTCGCATTTATCCACGTTATATTGCATCTGCCACGCTTCTGCCCATTCACCCAACCTGTCCAAATCATCCTGGAGTTTCTCGGTATCCTTCTCGCAGCACACACGCCCACCCAGCTTTGTCTCATCTGCAAACTTGGAGATATTACATCTAGTTCCCTTATCTAGATCATTAATGTATATTGCGAATAGCTGGGGTCCAAGGACCGATCCCTGCGGTACCCCACTAGTCACTGCCTGCCACTCGGAAAAAGACCCGTTAATTCCTACTCGCTGCTTTCTGTCCGCCAACCAGTTCTCTATCCAAGTCAATACCTTGCCCCCAATCCCATGTGCCTTAACTTTACACGCTAATCTCTTATGCGGTACCTTATCGAAAGCCTTTTGAAAGTCCAAATACACCACATCTACTGGTTCCCCCTTATCTATTTTCCCAGTTACATCCTCAAAAAATTCCAGTAGATTAGTCAAGCACGATTTACCTTTTGTAAATCCATGTTGACTTTGTCCGATCCTGTCACTGTTTTCCAAGTGCTCAGCTATTACATCCTTTATAATGGACTCTAGCATTTTCCCCACTACCGATGTCAGGCTTACCAGTCTGTAATTCCCCGCTTTCTCTCTAACACCCTTTTGGAATAGTGGGGTAACATTAGCTACCCTCCAATCCATGGGTACAGTTCCAGATTCCAGCGAATTTTGGAAGATGATCAGCAATGCATCTACTATTTCTAGGGCCACCTCCTTAAGTACCCTAGGATGTAGATTATCAGGCCCTGGGGATTTATCGGCCTTCAATCCCGTCATCTGATTTCAAAAGCTACTGATGAACAACCTCGCATTGTGGAAGCAGTTACAAATAATGCTAACTTTTTCTTTTAAAAAGTGATAAAACATGTGGAAGGGTCTTCAAGGTAGGGTTGGAGGTAAAAACTCTGGAATCAATTTAAACAACAGATTGATGCTGTGATGAGTGGACTGTAGGTTTATTTTCTGAATCGATGGGCAAAATGGCCAGCTTCCTCTGTACCGACACTGTTATCTTTACAATGCCAGAACCACACTTGGAGACAGCAATGGCATTTCTTTCAACACATTAACAGAAAGGATTGTTGCAAATTTTGTCTATCTTTGTATGGACTCATGAACCTAAAAATTCACGATAGCTCTACAGCTCACTTACAAAGTTGTAACATCTGCCTACAAATTTAATACTTCTTCATCACTAAGAGGATTTGCTTAGAGCAGTTGCTTCTGGAGAAAGGCTGTGGCAGCTTACATGACACAATTGGTAATATTAAAGTGCTTTCTAAGCTTTTAGTAATCCCCTTCATAGCCATTCATCTGAAACAAAGTGAGATCTATACAAACAGTACATGTAACAGAAAACAGTATAATACCAAGTTTAGTCCAACCATGAGGAAGATCTTGTTAACTCAATCATAAGTTTGGTCCTTGCTTGTGAATGATCTGAGAACTCCATCTCCCAGTGCTTTTCTTTTATGTACTTCATATAATGATCCCGAAAAATAAAAACTGAATCTCTGGCAAATTCCTGAAGCTTGTTTATATTTAGTTTAAATTAGAATAAAAGACACTGATCACATATACCAGAGCAACCAAAACAAAATTCGCTTGGAACACTAAATATTCCAGACAGCAGAGAGCCGAAACCTGGAATCCAAACTGACTCGCAGCTAACTCACTAAGTGCACTTTGAAATCTCGTGCAACTAGAAAGATAACTCTTGCTCATTCATAGAACGATATAGCACAGAAGGCGGCCATTCGGCCCATCGTGCCTGTGCCGGCTCTTTGAAAGCTCTCCATTAAGATCGATTCCCCTGCTCTTTCCCCATAGCCCAGTAAATTTTTCCTTTTCAAGTATTTATCCAATGTTTGAAAGTTATTATTGAATCCACCGCCCTTTCAGGCAGTGCATTCCAGATCATAGCAACTCGCTGCGTAAATTTTTTTCCTTCATGTTCTTTTGCCAATTATCTTAAATCTGTGTCCTCTGGTTACCGACCCATCTACCATTGGAAACAGTGTCTCCTTATTTACTCTATCAAAACCCTTCATGATTTTGAACACCTCTATCGAATCTCCCCTTTACCTTCTCTGTTCTGAGGAGAACAGCCCCAGATTCTCTAGTCTCTCCACATAACTGAAGTCCCTCAGCCCTGGTATCATTCCAGTAAATCTCCTCCGCACCCTCTCCAAGACCTCGACATCCTTCCTAAAGTGTAATGCACAGAACTGGCCAAAATACTCCAGCTGGGTTCACCATAGCTTCCTTGCTTTTGTACTCTATGCCTCTATTTATAAAACCAAGGATCCCATATACCTTTTTAACAGTTTCCTCAACTTGTCCTGCCACCTTCAAAGACTTGTGTCCGTACACCCCCGGGTCTCTCTGTTCCTGCACCCCCTTTAAAATTGTACTATTTAGTTTATATTGCCTCTCCTCATCTTTCCTACCAAAATGAATCACTTTACACTTGTCTGTGTTAAATTTCATCTGCCATGTATCTGCCCATTTCACCAGTCTATGTCCTCCTGAACTCTGTTAGTATTCTCCTCACTGTTCACTATATTTGAGTTTGTCATCTGCAAACTTTGAATTTATGCCCTGTATACCCAAGTCTAGGTCATTAATATAGATAAAAAAGAGCAGTGGTCCCAACACCGACCCCTGCGAGACACCACTACACACTTCCCTCCAGTCTGAAAAACTATTCACTACTACACTCTGGTTTTCTGTCCCTCAGCCATTTCATATCCACCCAGCCACTGCCCTTTTAATCCCATGGCTTCAATTTTGCTAACAAGTCTATTACGTGGTACTTTATCAAATGCCTTTTGAAAGTCCATATACACAACATCAACCGCACTACTCTCATTTACCCCCCTCCACTATTTCAAAGAACTCAATCAAGTTAGCCAAACACGATTTGCCCTTAACACTTATTTTTTCAAGTACCAATTAATTTTGTCCTGGATTAATGTCTCTAAACGTTTCCCCGCCACCAACGTTAGGCTGGTTGGCCTGTAATTGCCAGGTTTATCCCTCGCCTCTTTTATGAACAGTGGTTTTACTCCAACCACTACTACAATCTTATAGCCACCACCCCACCAATAATTTTCCCCCTACATACTTTATTCATCAACAACTTGTATTTATATAGTGCCTTAAACACAGAAAAATGTCTCATGGCACTTCACTAAAGTGGAATCAGTCAAAAATGGTTGTCGAACCGAAGGAGGAGATATTAGGAGGCGTGACCAAAAGCTTGGCTAAAGAGGTCGGCTTTAAGGAGAGTCTTAAAAGGAGGAGAGGTTTTGGAGGGGTATTTCCCGAACAGAGACTCTAGTGGGACAAAGTAGGGGGAGAGGAGAAGTCATAGTTGGAGGAGCACAGAGTTCTGGGGGGTTTGTGGAGCTGGAGGCGATTATAGATAGAGAAAGGGGCGGGGCCTAAACGAGTGTTAAACATGAGCATAAGAATTTTAATTTGGAGGCATTGTGGAACTGGAGCCAACGTAGGTCAGCAAGGACAGAGTGAGTGGGGACTCGGTGCAAGATAGGATACAGGATACAGAGTTTTGGATGAGCTGAAGTTTAGAGAGGGTGGAGGTTCGGAGGGGATCTAGGAGACCATTGGAATAGCTGCGCCTGGGCATGGATGAGGGTTTCAGCAGCAAATGGGCTGAGGTAGGGGCAGAGGCAGACAATATTACAGAGGTGGAATTAGGCAATCGTTGTGATGGAGAGAATATGGGGTTGGAAGTTCAACTCAGGAATACAATGTCGAGGTTACAAAAAATCCGATTCAACCAGAGACAGTGGCTGGGGAGTATATGGAGTTTGTTGCAGGGCTGAAGACAATGCGTCAGTCTGCCCATTGATAAACTGGAGGAAACTGCGGCTCATTCAAGACTGGATGTTGGACAAACACTCTGGCAACACAGGGCGAGTGGAGGAGTCCAGATAAATGGTGGAGAGTTAGAACTTGGTGTTGTCAGCATACATGTGGCACCTGACCCCATGTCTTTGAATTATGTCGCCAAGGAACAGCATATAGATGAGGAAGAGGAGGAGGTCAAGGACAGATCCATGGGGGTCTGCAGGAGAGTGCAAGGGCAGGAATCAAAGCCAATGTTGGAATGCTCTGGTTACAATTAAGAGTAGAACCAAGCTAGGGCAGCTCCACTGATCTGCTCAATGGATAAAAGGCATTGGGAGAGGATGGTGTGGTTGACGGTGTCAAAGGCTGCAGAGGTGTTGATAAGGACAAGGATTGATAATGTACCCTGGTCACAGTCACAGAGGATCTCATTTACGACTTTGACTAGGGCAGTTTCAGTGTTGTAGCCGAGATGGAAACCCGATTGGAGATTCAAACATGGAGTTGCAGAAAAGATGGGAACACATTTTAGAGGCAACATGTTCAAGGACTTGAGAGGAAAGAGAGGTTGGAGATGGGATGGCAGTTTACAAGGAAGGGGTGACAACTGTGGTTTTGAAAGGGAGAGGTACAGTACCCGAGGAGAGGGAGCCACTTACAATGTCAGTTAGCATGGAGACAAGAAGGGAAGTTGGTCAGCAGTTTAGTGGAAATGGGCTCATGGGAGCAAAGGTGTTTCTCATGGACAAGATGTGTGTGGAGAGGACATACGGGGAGATAGGCGATAAACTAGACAAAGACGAGTTCAGGGCTAGGGCAGGAGGGAGCTTTGGGGGAGGTTTGGCTTGGTGAGCAGGAGGAAGGGAGGAAACAGAGGCAGCTAAACGACTGGTTTCAATCTTAGTGACCAAGAAGTCCATGAGCTCCTTGCACAGTATTGGAGGTGAGGGAGGAGGGGGCAAGGAACAGGGGATTAAGGAAACGGTTGGTAGTGGAATAAAGAAGCCAAGGGTTTTCTTTGCTCTCCAGGATGATCCTGGAGTTGTGACGGTTTTGGCAGAGGAGAGCAAGGTCTGATGGCATTTGATGGATAGCTAAACCAGTTGTGTGCCAGATACACTTAAGTCTACACCCCTCAAACGTGAGGGAGCGAAGATAGGGACTGTATCTGGGGGTGCGACCAGGATGGGAGAAAATAAAAGGTTTTGCTGGGGACAAGGACATCAAAGGGGGAGTGGTTGAGCAGATCTACAGCTGCAAGAGCATCATGCTGAATGCAGGACCAAAGGCTAGGCAGCTGGCAGCTTCAAAGTGTAATTTCAAGTGACTTAGAGGAAGAGTTTTTTTTCCCCCAGAAGCAGACACAGTGGGGTTGGAAGAGTGGAGAAGGATGTGGGTGGTGAGGGATACAAGGAAGTGGTCAAAGATGGCTTTGTCTGTAATTGAGACCATTGTAATGTAAAGGCCACACGAAATGGAGAAGTTGAGGGAGTGGCCACGGGTATAGGTCAGATATATGGAGGGCGAGATTAAAAGGAGGAGAAAGGGCGAGGCGAGGTGGGATGGAGATTGAGATCGTGAAAGAGGAGTCCTTCAGTGCAGAGGCTGAGGGAAGATCTCTAGATGAGAAACTCGGGGGGGGGGGGGGGGGGGGAGAAGGAGAGAGAGAGAGAGAGAGAGAGAGAGAGAGAGAGAGAGATGGGGTTGTTCTTGGGGACTTGCACGACGTCACTGTATTCCAAAAAGGTGTGTAATTATATTATGTTTTCTTCTACAATAAATAAGTGGATTTCAAAAATTAATAGTTCAAATCTGTAATGACAGTTCCTGGCAGAATATTCACAAAAGGTGGACAGCAGAGTTAAATAATCTACGATATTTTCAATGTCCTCATCATAATCCACAGAGGAATGCACACTTGAGAAGCAGATTAAGAGACTAATTTAAAAGAAGGGTTTGCACACATCAAACTGGGAAGTGAATCTAAAGCAGCTTATAAACATCACCAGGAGCAGTCAAGCAAATTATAGCCTTGTAACTCACTTCACAGATATCCATATATTATAAATAGAATAAATATATAAATATATATATAATATATACACACACATGCACTGTTTAAGGAAATTAAAATATTACTTTTTTTAAAAATGAAAATTCCAGGGATTATTGCTATTTCTTGGCGTTTGCTGGGTATCTGAGGTCAAAGCAACTACTGTTCACAGAAGAGAATTCATTTTCCTTGTGACGATGCTACGGTAGGTCCAACAGAAAATGTTTTCGTTGTAGATTGCAAAGAAACTTTGTACAAATTAGAAATATGTCATTTGTTTGGTTTAAATGAAAGCTTATATATAAAAAAAGAGAAGCTGCAAAATAATTGAAATGGCACGAGACTCTGAAAACCCCCCAAAACTGTCTCCAATCTAGTGATCTTCGAACAAACAGTTGATTCTACGGTATAATGTAATTTTTTCACACTACACACCATGAATAAAGTAATGCAAGTTAAAAACCAAAAAAACCTCCAGATCTATTTTTAATAGCAATAAAGTAGTATCACATCAAATATAGAAGACAGGGTTTGAAGGATACCAACAAGTCCTAGGGGAAATTATCGATGTGGGGAGGGGGGAGAATTGTCAAGCTAGCTGGACTGCAATTCCTTAAAATGGCCCCTTCATATTTGGATGAGTTTCTTACAGGCTTTTGTTGGGGGGAGAAAGGGCGGGTGATTCAAGTAAATGTATTCTACTTAAAAACACTTAGATCCAAAAAAGGACTTCAAAAGATTTCAGAAACTGATATTGTACTCACCACATCATAACTGGTAGGTGCCCGAAATCGAGATGCGACCACTCCAACACCAGTAATTGGATCCATAGACAAATCTGGCAAGGCTTCAGACAGATCCCACATTTCAGGCATCATTGAGCGACACTGAAAAAGAGGAAAGAAAATCATACAATCTTTCCTGAATTTGAACTACCAAAAGCACATAAACGACGATACAGGATATATACTACTACGGACATCTAATCTCTTGGCTGCAGGGAAACTCTTAAGACACCAACGCATGGATCTAACCACAGAAACATGTCATCACCAGCAAAACAGTACCGAAGTGGAAAGTTTTTCATGTTGTAACCTACTGAAATAATTTTTTTTAAGAGCTACTTTTAGACAATTCAGTAATGTAACTTAGCTTTGATCCAGAAGATCAAGATATTAAAAAAAAAGAGATTTTCCTGAATAACTCAGTTGTGTAAACATCAAGTACAATTGTACTGGTCCGGAGGTCTCATGTTACTAGTTCATTAATTAAAGCAGCAGGCTGCTATACAATGCCAGACTATGGCAAAATACTGCATTACAAGTTGTCAAAGCCTCCATTTTTTATATAATACTGGCAGACACAATTCAGGTGTTTATGTCCAAAATACTTCTGAAATAACCCTGAATTTTAGCCCAGCAGCTTGCTCTTTTTACTTCTTCCATGCATTTTTTACAGGCTCTTTTTGTATCAAGTAATTGTACTCTACTTAAAAATATAAATAGATCCAAAAAATGTACTTCAGAAGATTTCATGAATAAAAACCACAGCCAAAAATGAAATAGGAAGGGGAGAAGAGAGCAAAACTTGGCTATCAAAGATGTACGCCGTGCATATTTACTTTGTTCCACAGTTTGGTTGCATACTGTCTATAGCGGACTCAAAAAGGCATTTACATTCTCCCGGGGTGCATCATAAAAACAGATATCGCTTAGTAAAAAAAAAGGGAGTACATTACAAGTGCTATTGGAATGACATTCAGCCATAACATCATATTGGTATTTCAGTTTTAATAAAAAGGAATCAATAAGAGATTGGCCAGGCAATTCAATAACAATGAAACTTAAGGCAAAGACCGGGATGCTTCTGCGAACAGAAAGGTGGTGCTTAGCAGCAGAGTAGTGCAGTTCACCAGTTGCACACAGCAGGAGTTTCAATGGTACAAAGTCTAAAATAATTCCTTTCAACATGTAAAAAATTAAAAAAATATTGCCGGATATAAAAATTTGAAGGCCAGAGTTCTTTTAATTGCAGAGTTGTGTCACCACAGCCGTAACATTGACCTAAATCAACCTGGTCTCATTAAAGAGCTCAGTATATTAATTATCGAGCAGCAGTAAAGTCACTTCATATAGATTTGCCATTTTTGTCTTAAAGAGTAAAGCTTCCAACATTAGTACTGTAAGTGGAAGCAGATTACTTCGGGTCAAGTTAAAAAAAATTCTGCTTTTCCTCAGGAAGTGGCTTTTAAAATCGTGTCTGGTGAGTGAAGGTGCAAACAACCCCCAGAAATGATTTTCGCTCCAGTCTGCCAGAACAATTACAGAATAATTCTTACCTACTGTTTACAACAAGAATTAGTGCAAAATAATGTCCTGGGCACACCTTGGGCGGGGGCGGGGTGGAGGGAAAAAGTCAAATATCAATTCTCCCTTCCATCCAAACATAAATCTACACTTCAGGATAACATTAAATGGAAATTTTTTGGAACATTCAATTGCAAAAACAGTTAAACCAGATTCTGGATTTCCCCCTCCTTTTTCCACCAAAGAAGCTGGAAAAAGTCACTTTCAATGGTGAGTTTTTAAAAGCAATGTATATCCCCCCACAAGTTTTTTTTTGAAAGAATAACCCGAGATGAAAGGTGGCTAATATGCTAACTGGAAGTAACTTGCCCCAGAGTCTAAATAAGTGATTTGCTAGTTTGTCCGAGTACTTGGAAAGACAGCCATTGTGTTGGAAAACCTTTTGATCTCTCCCAGTCTATGAGATGGAGTATTTGACACAGAAGCTTTCAAAGATCAGAACACAGACACCAGAAAGGCAGTCAGTCTTTTGCAAAAGACAGGAGACTGCAGGGAGAGTGGTTCTATAACTGGACTGTAGGACAGGATGCCGGAGGACTATTCTATTTAAATTAAGTAAGACAACCCACCAAATGGGGTGTTGTCGTGAGTGCTTTATTTTATATATCATTACATGAATACAAATTAAACTACTGTACAGATTTAACTAAGCAATTCTGACCATATCTATTGCTCTCTCCGTTTCTCCTTACTGTGAAATGAAGCAGTTTACAATCCGAAGCAAACTTCACCTCACCTTGCGCTAAGCTAATTTGGTCCGCCTTTGTAAAGACTGAAGAGATAGATGTGCGAAATACGAGTATCCAGTCCAGATATCTAGTGTACATCATTGTTACATCCTCGGGTTACACTCATGCACAAGTCGAGAAAGAGCAGCACGAGTCAACTCCCATAAAAGACACTCAGACTGTTTAAAGGAGACTGATGCCATGGAACCAGAGCAGTTGTCTACAACAGAACCAAATTCTTAACACATTACAAATTTCTCCACAATGCATGACAATTTAATAAACTGCTGAGGTATAATGCCAAGAAGTAGAGTGTTCTTTTTTAATTGGGCCGGGGGTGGGGGGGGGGGCAGGCAGTGGAGAGAAAGAACTGACGGGTACCATGAAAGAGACCGAAGCAGAAAGCAGCAACACCATTAGTATGTATATACAGTCCTACCCCTGGAACATATTAGTGATACTCATTAAAAAAAAATTTAAAACTGGGAAATGTGTGTAAGTTTGTTAGCTTTAATGTTTTTTTTACAATCTTCCAAAGTCTATCCAATTTTGATCAATATTGATTAGAAATATGATGGCAAGTTCAGTTGCGTTTACCCAGATAGCCAATTCAAATGACAGAGCAATGCAGTTATAGAATGTTTGACTTCAGTGTGCAGCTAAGTTAAGCCACAACACCGAAAGCAAAACAATCATAAACAGGAAGAGGAGTGAAAACCAAATTACCTTTGGGCGACTGCCAAAATAAAATCACTTCAATGAAAGGGGCATTTTATCTCGGATTAAATGTTTTAAATGTTAGAAAATGGGTATCATTTCAATCTCAACTCTGCAGTTAGAGGTAGATATGGCTCAGTCAAGAATGTAGTTCTATCATTTTTGACTGATACCATAAAAGACAGTTCGCAATACAACAGAGTTCATTACTGCTTATCAACATGTTGGGACCAGAATTGCTCCAAGTCATTCTTAGAGTAGAGGGCCACCTTTGTGAAACACTTCCCCTAAACCTCCCACAGAATTGAGTAACAATGAAACTCCCTGAACTACAAATAAGTCTAAAATTATTCTGTCATAATGAACTGGCAATAATGAAACAGTAATTTCACTGCCCACATTATCAGAATGTATTCTACTGCAGCAGATAGCTGTCTATGTGGATGACGTATTTTCATCTCCTACAATTACTGTGGTTATGTGAACAACTATCCGCAGTAAAACTGGCTCTTCAGATGTGCGATAAAGAAGGCTGCACAATTCTTCAATTATTTCATGAGCCAGTGAACCCTGGCAGTTTAACATTAGGCCTACTGTATGGCCTTTCCATGGTAGAAGATAGATCCCATTGTACAAAAGGGATAGTCAAAATCATGACATCGCCCTGCTTTTTTCTGGCCATGCCCTTCAGACAGTTTAGCACTGTACAAGTCTTCAGCCTAAAACAGGGATCTATATTCATTATCTGTACTAAACATACAAGCCTGGGAAGTTAGAACTGTTTTTCAAGCCACAAATATAAGCCTGAGCTTTTTATACATTGTAAGCAATTTTAAAACAACTTGATTTGGCATAGTACGTATATGTTTAAACTCTCATCTTACAATATACTTGAATTTTAAATCTTCAAAACCAGCCTGTTGAGTCATGTTATTGTCTGCATACTGAACCGAACTGGATGGCTTTTTGAGGCTGGAAAAAACAAATCAACTGGTAACTATGGTTTCTTTCTAAACCTTCTTTATGGTATTCATCGATCATATAAAAACAAAAAGCTAAGCTAGCCATTTATGGCTGTACAAGCAGCTTTTGTACAACTTTTTATTTTACGGTACTAGTAATTTATACTGAAAAGCTGCCAGACTTCACGAGTATCCTTACACACAGATAATTACTGAGCCATTGTTTATTGGGACAGGCCACAAAAACAGACTAGGCAAGAGATTTTTACACATTAAATTATATGGAATATATAGAAAATGCATTTCTTTTCTCCTTCATGATTTTTAATTTCTTTCCAATTTTATACATTTTTACTTCACTCTCTTCGACCCTTTTAACTTTCTTCTCACTTCATCTGTCTTATGGTACTTGAACAAGTTTTTATCTGAGCAATTCACTTTAGTTCCCTTTTTTTTTTATAAATCACAATATCTTTAGCTGCACATAGACTTGAAGAAGAAAAAGTGCCTCGGAAGCTTAGTTGCATGAATAATAAAAAAAGCAAGAAATACCAACGTCTTGCTGGAAAACAGCAGAAACTGATCATGGTGTAAAAGAAAGGCCGGGGTTTCCCCATGGCCTTGTGGATTCTAGTCAGGATGGGTTGGAAATAGTGAAATTTCAGTGTTGCAGGGGGAAAAAAACATTCGACAGCAAATGGCAAGCTTACAGCCTGACAAAAACACTGTAACATGCACAGAATAGAGTTCAAGGCAGATGATGCACCATTGTGATTACCATCAAACACAAGTCACAGCCCTTTGATGATAAACCATCTGGGCTAGCCCAATGGCATTTGCTGGGTATCTAGAAAGACTGTTTATTTTTGCCTAAAGCAGGAGCTTTAGATCTACATTCCAGATTCATTGTTTGAAGTAAAAAAGTAAGTACTGTACCCTCTCCTTACAAGTTACGTGATCCTGAAGACAGGTTTTAACTGCATCATGCGCAGCTAAAATGGTTCTTTTGGGTTTGCAGTGCCACTTTACTGCAATGCACTACATCCAATGACTTCCTGCATTGCAAAAGTCATTTATAGATCTCAGGCCACAACGTATTTTGACCATTTTCTAACAATGCCCTGCGGTTAATCATTTACTAAACACGATCAAAATGTACCATGCAGAAATTTGAACTTATTTTTCCCTAGTGACCATAAACTAACTACAGCAACAAAATTAAAAGGAATATTCAAATGCAGCCAGACGTTTGCGTACATGTGTCATATGAATTATGAAGTTTTCCCAATCGCTGTATTTGAAGTCAGCATTACAAAGCTACCATACCTCATTTCTGGGGACTCCAGGAGTAATACTAGTCTATAAAAATAATTTTAAAAGAATTTTTCTTAAAAATAATTATAGAATCATAGAAACTTATACAGGGTAGTACAGGAGGCCGCCATTTGGCCCGTCGTGCCTGTGCTGGCTCTTTGAAAGAGCAGTCGTGCTTAGTCCCACCCCCCCGCTTTTAGTCCGTAATCCTGTCAGTTCCTCATCCTCAAGTACCTGTCCAACTCCCTTTTTAAAATTATTTATGGAATCAGCTTCCACCATCTTTTCAGGTAGATCGTTCCAAGTCCTGACAACTCTGAGTGAAAACAATTTCTCCTCAGAACTGAAGTCCCTCCTCCCTGGTAACATCCTGGTAAACCTCCTCTGTACCCTCTCTAAGGCCTTTACATCTTTCCTGAAGTGTGGTGCCCAGAATTGTCCACAACACTCCAGCTGAGGCCTAACCAGTGATTTATAAAGTTCTAACATGATCTCTTTTATATTCTATTCCTCTATTTGCAAACCCAAGTAACCCGTATGCTTTTTGAACCACCTTATCAACTTGCCGTGCCACCTTTAAGGATTTGTGTATATGGACACCAAGGTCTCTGCTCATCTACACTTTTCAAAATCGTGCCATTTATA